>NC_140378.1:1601250-3050000 GCF_054491055.1 Hypomesus nipponensis | reverse complement strand
CTCCTCTGTCATTCCCGATTTCCTCATCGTTCCACCTCTCCTTTCCTCCTTTCGTCTCTCATTGGCTTCCCTTTCATCCTGCTCCTTTCCTCTCGTCTTTTCTCGTCTCCTCCTCTCCTCTCTCGTCCTCTCCTCTCCTCTCTCCTCTCTCCTCCTCTCCTCTCCTCTCCTCTCTTCTCTCCTTCTCACCTCACCTCTCCTACCTATCCTCTCCCCCCTCCTTCTCTTCCTCTCCTCTCTCCTCCTCTCCTCTCCTCTCCTCTGTTCTCTCCTTCACACCTCTCCTCTCCTACCTCTCCTCTCCCCCTCCTTCTCCTCTTTTCCTCTCTCCTCCCGTCCTCTACTTTCCTCTGTTCTCTCCTTCTCTCCTCTCCTACCTATCCCCCCCCCCTCCTTTTCCTCCTCTCTCCCCTCCTCCCGTCTCTTTTCCACTCACTCCTCTCCTCCAGATGGGGAGTTGTACACAGGGCTAACAGCAGACTTCCTGGGTAGAGACTCGGTCATCTTCAGGAGTCTCGGAAGATCCACCATGAGGACTGAGACTGACCAGAAACTTCTACGTGGTAAAGCCCATACACACACACAAAACACACGTGCACCCACCCCCACACACGCACACACGCACACACTCAACCTCTCCACCTCCCTGTCCTTGCTCAGACCCCAAGTTTGTGGCGGCCCACCTGATCCCGGACAACGACGACAGGGACAACGACAAGGTGTACTTCTTCTTCACGGAGAAGGCCATGGAGGCGGGCGACCCCCAGGGGGCCATCCACACACGCATCGGACGAGTGTGTGCCGTGAGTCTCAACCCTTCAACCCTGCTCCCATCACTCACAGACACATACAGGGCGACTGGAAGGGGGTTGTTGCTGAGCAACCTTCTGGACCCCTGGGTGGGGGGTTGGTGTGAGTGTGTGGGGGGAGGGGGGGGGGGGGGTTCTGTGTTTCTGGGCTGTATGGGTTCTATAGCTTCTGGGCTGGTTCCCCAGCAGAACCACAGACCCTATGGATGGTTGTGGATGGTTGAAGATGTATGTACGAGTTTGGTATCTGCTTACTGTGGGGGAGTAATGGTTTGGACAGACCAGAGTCAGAGATGGAGTACTGCAGAGAGAGAGAGGCGGGGGGGGAAGGGGGGAGGAGTGGAAAAGATAAGAGAATGTGTCTCTTGGTCGGAAAGAAGAGATGATTTTACGTGGAGAAAATGGTCCTGTCGACCTCTCTTCCTCTGCACACACAGAGCTGTCGGATGTGATGTGATGTGAGCGTGCATACGTGTAATCCTTCTCACACCATGCATCATACACACACACGCACATGCACATACTCACACACACACCAGCTGACCTCGGTTTTGCCCCAGGGGACCTACAATCTTTGCAGTCGTCTAGACAATGCAGTGTTCCTGAAACATGCCTTGTGCACCGTCTCATGAGCTATTTCCTCTCTCATTCTCCATCCCTCCCTCTTCTCTTTGTCCTGGATATCTTTCCCTCTCCTTCCCTTTCTCTCTCTCTCTCTCATTGCCTCACTCTCCCTTTCTCTCTCTCTCGCTGTAAATACAGTATATTATAGTATTCTTCTCCCTCCCTCCCTCAAGTGCCGTTATAATCAGTTCCACCATGCAAACACACTGCCAAGAAAGCAATTATCTCTGCTAGTGCAGCTCCTAGACAGCTCACACGCAACACACACACACACACACACACACACACACACACTCTCACACCCTGCTTACATGACCCTGGCGTGTAGTAAAAGTGTGTCTAAGCACAGTGCTACAGTGTGGCTGCAGTTCTGCTGGAAGATGAGCCTTGTTGTGTTCGCTCCCAGCCCGGTGTCAGCCCCGCCCTCTCAGTCCTCATGGAGACCTACAGCTGGGTAGCTCTGCTGCCATGGATGCTTTGGCAGGATACAGTGGGAAATGATGTTTCTGTATGCATTGCTGTTTGCATAGTTTACTGATCCTGTCTGTCTGTCTGTCTGTCTGTCTGTCTGTCTGCCTGTCTGTAGAATGATGCGGGGGGTCAGAGGGTCCTAGTTAACAAGTGGAGCACCTTTGTCAAGGCCAGGCTGGTGTGTTCTGTACCAGGACCACACGGCATTGACACACACTTTGATGAGCTGGGTAAGACATGCTCACACACACACACACACACACACACAAACACACACACTACAGTATGAGCATGCACATACTCATTTGTCCTCCTGTTCCATAGAGGACGTGTTCTTGCTGAGAACCAAAGATGACAAAAACCCAGACGTGTATGCCATTTTCAGCACCATCAGGTGAGTTGTGGCACACACACACACACACATTCATGCACGCAGACACACAGACACACACACACATGCACCGCCACACACACACAGGCAGGTTGCACTAGTGTTTGACCTGCTGACCTGTGTTTCCACCAGTAACGTGTTCCAGGGCCATGCGGTGTGTGTATACCGCATGGCTGACATACGAGAGGCCTTCAACGGGCCCTTCGCCCACAAGGAGGGGCCGGACCACCAGTGGGGGGCGTACGAGGGCAAGGTGCCCTACCCTCGCCCTGGGGTGGTGAGTACCTCATACCAAAAAGACTCTTCACCAAACTAACCCAGTCAGGTCCATTCACCAATGAGTGGGTACTGTCAATCACGTTTGCACAGAGAGCCTTCTAGAACATGACTTGAAACATGATCGTTTTCAACTCCTAATCTTGCTTAGCCTTTTGGTACATTTACATGTACTTTATTGAACTATTACTGTAATTTTATTTGACATGATCCCTGGATTTCAGACCATGTTGTTCTTCTATGCTTTAAGGCCCAGGAAAGAAGTTGGCAGCTTGACCAGATGGCTGAACAAGTCTTAGTTCGCAGCACAGCCACTCTTTGACAGCTTAGAAGCACAACACTCTCGTTACAACATTGATTATTTTAAGACTTCAGATCTCAAGACGTTCAGATGTGTGCAGACAAAGTTGTCAAAACACTTTGTCACTTCTCTCTGACACTCAAACGAGACAAAACATCTCAGTAACCGTCCTTCCATCCAAGTTCAATTTGTCCCTCATTCCAGTGTCAGATGTTTTGATCGATGTGAGAAGTACTGTGCACAAGTCCAACTAGTAAGTGCATTGCAGAGTAGTGGAAGAGCACAGTGAATTTGGCGGCTTCCTAACTCTGGTGTCCGCAGTAGGTTGATCCTTGGTCTCGCGTGGTACCGCCTGAGCACCCCGGTATCTCCAGGACTCATCTCCCCAGCGCCGCAGTCTCTGTGGGGGCTGCAGAAAGCTGTCCAGCCTCATAGGGCTTCCCAGGGGGGTTAGTGAATCAGCTCCATCAAGGTGACATGGATGTCCAGCTCCGCTCCTGTGTCAATGTTCCCATGCTAATGCAGCCCATGTGGGGCGGAGCGCTGCGTTCATCCCTGGGGTCAGAGCCGAGGGGCGGAGCTTCAGCTGCCCGGCCAGCCCTGGAGGTCTGACTCCTGTATGGATGCACTTACTGTGCACAACAGTAACCTCCTTCATAGGCCGCTGGCTGTTACATTTTTCTCCCCCACCCCCTGGGTTGTCTGCTGACGAGGCTGAAGCGGTTCTATATTATGATGATTTAATACCTACAGTGCAGGCTCTGCATGTCGTAGATTTCACAGTGCAAGTGATAAGACTGTGCCAACTATGTCCCCTCCCCTCTCTATGTATGTGAACCTTCTGGAACCAATTCTCTCTAAGTTCCCCAGATGATCTTGGAAACTGTTCATCTGAGGGGGACTTACGTGCAGTACTTATCTTCCATCTAGGTGTGTGTGTGGCGTGTGTGTGGTGTGGTGTGTGTGTATGTGTTCTAAATAGCCAGTAGTGATAACCTCTAGAAGCCTCTTAAGGGGTTTTGGGGTAACCAGCCTTATCTCCTAAGTTAGCCCAGTCTGGGCATGTCTCCCCAGGTAATCACAGCTAAAGACCTGCAGTAATGACGCCTGAGAGTTCAGTAGGACTCTAGAACAACATCTCCTGTGGCCTCCACGTTGTGAACCTGTGACCCTCCACCTTCCCCTCTCCCCTCTCCACCCTCCCCTCTCCACCCTCCCCTCTCCACCCTCCCCTCTCCACCCTCCCCTCTCCACCCTTCCCTCTCCACCCTCCCCTCTCCCCCCTCCCCCACCCTCCCCTCTCCACCCTCCCCTCTCCACCCTTCCCCACCCTCCCCTCCCCAGTGTCCCAGTAAGATCACCAACCAGCCAGGCCGGCAGTTCGGCAGCACCAAGGACTTCCCGGACACGGTGCTCCAGTTTGCACGCAGCCACCCCCTGATGTGGCGGCCAGTGTACCCCGCCTTGCGCCAGCCCCTCCTGGTCAAGGCCAACCTTCCATACCGGCTGCGCCAGATCGTGGTGGACCGCGTGGAGGCCGAGGACGGCCAGTACGACGTCATGTTCATCGGCACAGGTCAGGGGCCAGGGTTCAGAGGTCACAGTCTGGGTTAGCGTGGTAGAATGGAAGCGCTCCCTGTATGTTTTTTTTTGTATCGGTCCACAGCATGGCTTAGACCCTGGCTTTGATAGCAGAGTAAAGGTTATCCACTGAGTTTGCCGAGTTCATCTATTTGAAGATGGATGGCTTGTAGACACGCAGAGCTGGCGAGGTCTGCCTTTGCTCCAGCTGACGGCTGTGTTGAGAAACCTGTTCCTTGAGGGAGGAATCTGGAATAAGGGAGGATGTTAGCCATGTAGCTGGAATATGGGTCAATATGAGGTCACCTTCTCTAGAGGTTAGGTACAGTATTGGCTGGTCCGGTCCAATTGCAGATCAACACCATGGACGAGTTCCTCCATGGAGCTGTGATTGGTCATCCTGACCCATGACCCCTCTGTGCTCCTTGTGTGTCAGATGTGGGCACGGTGCTGAAGGTCATCGCCTTGCGCAGCGGAAACTCTCTAGACACTGAGGAGGTCACCCTGGAGGAACTGCAGGTCTTCAAGGTAAAACATCTGAACATCTCCATACGACATCTCCATACTACATCTCCATGCTACATCTCCATGCTACATCTCCATACTACATCTCCATACTACATCTCCATACTACACTCCATACGACATCTCCATACTACATCTCCATACTACATCTCCATACTACATCTCCATACTACATCTCCATACTACATCTCAATACTACATCTCCATAATACATCTCCATACTACATCTCTTTACATTTATTTTTCTCCTCTGCTGCCTCTGCCCTGAACTAATGTAGTACAGTAGTAACCCATGTGTGAGAGTAATAACATGTTATTGTCTGAAGGTTCCAATTCCCATCACGTCCATGGACATCTCCGTCAAAAGGGTGAGTGAGAATCTTTCATCAAGCGTCCTTTGAAAGTCGCTTCCTCCGAGACTCTCAGGGCCTACATTTCAGTGAAGTCCAAGTTCTTATTCCTTCGACCCTTCCCTCCCTCACCCACTCTCCCCACCAATAGCAAGCGCTGTACGTGGGCTCTCCTGCAGGCATGGCCCAGGTCAGGCTCCACCGCTGTGATGCGTACGGGAAGGCGTGTGCCGAGTGCTGCCTGGCCAGGGACCCCTACTGCGCCTGGGACGGGACGTCCTGCACACGCTACCTCCCCAACACCAAACGACAACGGGTCCGCCGCCAGGACATACGTCATGGCAACCCAGTCCTGCAGTGCCAGGACCAGAACCTCAGTGGTGAGGAGGGCGAGAGGAGGGGGGAGGGAGGGAGGGAGGGACAGGATGAGAAGAGGGGTGAGCGGAGGGGCGACAGGAGGGATGAGGGGAGGGATGAGGAGATGATGAAAGGAGGGATGAGGGGAAGGAAGAAAGGAGGGGCGAGAGGAAGGATTTAGAGGAGGGATGTGGGGAGGGGTGAAAGGAGGGGTGAGCGGAACGGATGAAAGGAATACAGGGGAATATAAGACAGGAGGTCTTACAGGTAAAGCTCCCACAAAGAGTACTCAGCACAGGCCAGGGTCAGGGTCAGGGTCAGGGCAGGCCGCTATCACACTGAGGACAACTGTGTTTGAATGCACGGACTAAGGCATCCCACACAACACGTACGTGTTTAGACATGTATAAACATACACACAAGCCTTATGTCAACTCCACTGATACGCACTCAAACTCAAAACGTACACATTCACCACCGTCACCCTTGCCGGCTGAGAGGAGGGGCATGCAGATGCGTTGGAGTCACACACACAACTTCCATGTCATCATGGAAGGTGAGTCACACGTGAGATGGAAGCCGACAGAACCTAAACCAGACAGGCCCTCTACGTCTCTCTCTAAGCAGGAGGAGAGCAGAGAGAACCAGACGTGTGTTTGCTCACCTGCAGATGTGTGAGGGGGTGAGACAGAGGTGAACAAGAGTTAGCGGAAAAGGTGTCAGCTTCCTCTCTTACTAACATAAAATATCTGTGTCCGTGTGTCAATATGTGTATGTGTGTCCATGTGTATGTATGTGCGTGTGTGTGCAGTAGAGGACCTGGATGTGACAGAGGAGAGGGTGGTATACGGGACGGAGAACAACAGCACCTTCCTGGAGTGTGTCCCTCGCTCCCCGCAGGCCAGCGTCACCTGGCTGGTGCAGCGAGACGAGCGCATGGAGGAGGTGAGACGGAGGGAGCGGGAGGGGGGAGAGGGGGAGACCATTAAATACAGACACTCATTACTGTAAGGAGAGAGAAAGTGAGAGGGGTTGTATGGGGGGAGACGGGAGACAGGCTGTCCTGTAGGGCTTGGCACTCTACCATGTCTTGATCTTAGTGCTACCACACACACACATTGACACACACTCTCTCTCACACACACACACACACACACACACATTGACACACGTAGATGAGAAGAAGTCAGCCGAGAAGGTATTAAGGAATTACTGCATATTTGTACTTCCCTCCAAATAAACGCCTGGCTGACAGCTGCTCTTTAAAGGGCCAGTCCGCAGTGTTTGGCTTGGCTCTCATTGCCGAGACAACAACTGTAGCTTTTCATGGCGGGTTTACGCCGGAGTCTCCCAAGCTGAACAAACAGCACAGGAACTCTGCTCGCTCCTCTCCACCTTTGTCTCTCCTTCTCCTCACTTCTGTGTCCTTCTCTCCATCTACTCCTCCACACGAGTTGTACCTCACCTGTACCCATACTTGTTCTGTTCCCCGCCTATACCATACCTGTCCTGTACCTCACCTCTACCTCACCTGTACCTAACCCTAACCCTACTTGTTCTATTCCCCGCCTATACCATACCTGTCTTGTACCTCACCTCTACCTCACCTGTACCTAACCCTAACCCTACTTGTTCTATTCCCCGCCTATACCATACCTGTCTTGTACCTCACCTCTACCTCACCTGTACCTAACCCTAACCCTAACCCTAACCATACTTGTTCTGTTCCCCGCCTATACCATACCTGTCCTGTACCTCACCTCTACCTCACCTGTACCTAACCCTAACCCTACTTGTTCTATTCCCCGCCTATACCATACCTGTCTTGTACCTCACCTCTACCTCACCTGTACCTAACCCTAACCCTAACCCTAACCCTACTTGTTCTATTCCCCGCCTATACCATACCTGTCTTGTACCTCACCTCTACCTCACCTGTACCTAACCCTAACCCTACTTGTTCTATTCCCCGCCTATACCATACCTGTCTTGTACCTCACCTCTACTTCACCTGTACCTAACCCTACTTGTTCTCTTCCCCACCTATACCATACCTGTCCCGTACCTCACCTCTACCTCACCTGTACTTCCTCTACCTCCTCCCCTGTGCCTGCTCACCTGTGCCTGTCCTGTACCGCCCCCTGTCCCTCCCTCCCTCCCTCCCCTTAATCCCCTGCGTCCCGTCCCCAGGTGAAGCTGGATGAGCGCGTGATGCGTACAGAGCAGGGTCTGCTGTTCCGCCGCCTGTTCCGCCATGACGAGGGCGTGTACGTGTGCCGCTCCAGGGAGCACGGCTTCACCCAGACCCTGGCCCGCCTCAGTCTGGACGTCCTGCAGGGCGAGACCCTGGGGCAGCTGCTGGCGAGGGACGACCTCTCCCTGGACCTCCCGGGGGCCCCGGGGAAAACCCCCAACACCGGCGGGTTTAGGGTGTGGCCTTCCTGCCACGCCTTCAGGCCCGGGGCCGCCTCGGCCTTCGGCCAGTCGCGTTCCTGGTTCAAGGACCTGATGCAGCTGATTGGACCGTCCAACCTGCCGCAGGTGGAGGAGTACTGCGAGAGGATGTGGTGCAACGACAAGCTGAGGAGGAAACACAAGGCCATGGTGGAGAAGTACAGGCAGGCCCAGGACTCTGCACGCAAGGCTCGCGCCAACAAGGGCTCCGGCGAACGCAACCGCACGCCGCGAGACCTGACGGGCAGAGAGTAAAAGGGGAAGGGACGGAGGGAGGGAAGAGAGGAGGGGATCCTTGGTGCCGTCACGTGATTGAGAGGGTGAAAGCGAGAGATGTCCGATGGAGAGAAAGCCGGGTTCGTAGAAGAGACTGACGGTGAGAGAAGGACGGAGGAGAGACCGAAAATCACAGAGGAAACCGGGACGGATGCAGACTCTTCTCTCGTAACAGTCCTCATCGTCTCCTGTGCCTGTGTTCCGGAAGACACCTCCCAGCTCCCCCTCCAGCTTCAACTCCTCTCCTCACACCTGGGAACTCTTTAACCGTGTGTCTGAACTGTATGACTGTATATGTGTGTCGCTGGGGATAGACTGTACCATTCTGTAAATACTGTCTGTGAATCCCCTTAACACCTTCTCTTTGTCGAAACGTCGTACTGTAGTCCTCCGCACACAAGCCTCCCTTGTTCGACGCACACCATGCCTATTCTGCTGTACGCACACATTCCTTCTCCCATGTACACACAAACTCCTCATACTCTGCTGCTCTATACACACCATTCTTTGTTTACACACACATGCCATCCCAGTTAAGGTGTCGCACATACACACACACACACAGACGTAGATGCCCGATCGTACACGTGTAGCCGGTGTGTGGTGACACTCACTCCTCAAGTATGTAACAGGCCACCCGCGTCAGCGAATTGCTAGCTTTTCGTTGGTGTAGTTGGTAGTGGTGGCGCTTGGGAAGTCAGAGGTGGTGAGTTCGACTCCCGGTGGGAGCGGATGGATGCCTGTATACCTCTGACGGAACTTGCAAAACCACGTCTGTTACGCACGCACACCTCCCTTGTTCAGCTGACCTACACACGCCCCCATTCTCCAGATCGGACACCGCCTCAGACCATCACCCAGAGAACATAGCCTTAACTGGAAATAGGACGATTGTTGATAGTTCAACAGATAAAAGCCTGCTTTGCTTAAATCTGCTGCCAGACTCAAGTTCACACAGTGCATTGTGCTGTGGTTCACTCTAGACAAAGGAGAGAACAATGCCAGGCTTGGTGGCTGAGACTGGCCGGCCTGTTTTTTTGCTGGGTAAACACTGAATCATGTTCCACACAGGATAATCTCTGTTGGTTAAATATCACTTGGTCACTCGCGCACACACCTCGACCACCTTCCATAGACGGAAGGATGGAGGGAGGAAAGAATGGTGGAAGGGAGGGATGGAGACAGGCATGGAGGGGCAGAATAGGCGTTGGGGTTGGTGTAAATCTGGTTTCATAACGAGCTGCACCACAGAGGGAGAGGTCGACGAGGAGCAGTAGAGAGGAGCCAACCGAGAGAAGAGTGTAGCTATGCTGCCCCTCGAAAAACCCATTTTCCCACAATCCTCAGTGCAGTCAGCGAAGTCCCATAGTCTGTGACATTGTGTGTGTTTTCTTCTTCTTCCTCCTCTTTAGAATGGCTGCCGGGGCGGTGACACATGCATCAGTCTGTCTGCGTTTGTTTGCTTAGTTTGAGAGAAGTGAGAGCCGGTCTTCATGTCCAGTCTGTGTTTTCTCTCCAAATGTTGTTCTTCGATCGAATCTGGACGGACAGAGAGTGATGGAGAGAGTCGCGGGGCTGAGGCAGTCGACAGGAAGAAGCAGGGAGGGACAGAGGAAGGAAAGCAGGACGGAGAGAGGAAGGAGGGAGGAGGGAGAAAGAGGACGAAGGGAAGGAGAGAGAAGGAGGGAGGGAGGCAGGGAGGGAGGAAGGAGGGAGAGAAAGAGGGAATGAAGGGGAGGAAGTAGGAAGAGATGGAATGCATCCGATCTGTATTGGTAAATCTTGTTCATAGTGACATACTGTAGTCCTGAGCTTTGGTCCTGTCATCTGTCTCAGTCAGCTGGCTTCAGAATGTCCCGGTAAACTGATCAGAGGTTGTGAAACAGGATTTGAGACATAGATACATTCTGACTAGGTCTGGGATTACACGCTTACAGGAGCCCTTCAGACAGGGCTGTTAAAAGGGAAGGAGCCAGTTCAATACTACTGTGGAAGGAACACCGTCATGTCGTACATCATCAAAGTGTAACAATGAAAGAAAATGTGTCCGGCCATCATTTTACAGTTAATTTGCCTGTACAGTAGGTGTAGTCTTGTGATACGTTTCAAACTAGCTTTGACAATGTGTTTGACAGTTTTGAGTACAGCCAACCTTTGTTCATTTCCTGAACAAGATGGGGTCGGTATTGATGTTTCTCTTTAGCTGTGTTCTCCTTACAGGGATCCTGACTGAGCTGTAACGGGTCAGGTGTAAGAGGGGAGGGCGTTCTAACAGGAAGATCTTAATTTAACTGTGTTTGCTGTATTTAAATCTTATTTAAAGATTCTCATGCATGCTGTTTCTGTATGTATGTATGTATGTATGCTATTTAGGTAACACCAATACAGTCCGGGATGTTTAACTGAGTTTGAGTCTGTATTTAATGCTCCAGGGCTGGGGTGGCAGTGGGGGGATGATGGATGGAAACGTGTTTGATGTGTTCACGAAACAGAAGGATGGAGGATGGAGAGAATAATACTCCAAAAAGAGTGATAGAAATATGGAGAATAAAAAAAGAGACGTTGCTGAATCGGTCTGTCAGCCTGCACTAGGTCTATGTTTGTCTTTCTCCCTGTCTGTCTGTCTTTCTGTCTGTCTGTCTGTCTGTCTGTCTGTCTGTCTGTCTGTCTGTCTGTCTGCCTTTGTCAGGGTTATGGTTGGGTCTGTTGGGTCTGACTGTGTGTTGGAGAAGAGAAACATCTAGAACATACAGGGGCCCTGAGGAGGGTTATAGCCTGTATGTCCATCTGTGTTGGAGAGTCATTCAGATGTTCCATGATCTTAACGTTTCTGTTTAGATGCGGCGGATGATGTGTTAGTATACAAGTGGGGCAACACACTGAGACCCAACTCCATCTCCTTCAGAGCAGCTCAGTACAGCTGAGTGTACACACAAAAACACAAACACACTCACCTGCACGCACACCTACAAACACACCCAGTGTGTGAGAGCAGTTCCACTCAAAAGGACCTCAGCCCTGGCTGAAACAGTCACATGAGTCAAAGGACCGAAACACACTCCAACCCCAGAGTCCAGTCACACACAGACACACACACAGCCTCTAACATGCCCCACACACCAGCCCCAGACACAGTTACACACATGGCATACTGCTCAACCTGCAAACGCTTGTAACATCTCTCATGCTGAAGGGAAGTGAAATCCCATGTTTGTTCCCATGCCTGGTTTATTACCAGCCGGTCCCTTAGACAGCCTGTGAGCTCGGCTCTGCCCTGCCCAGGGTCAATTAAACCAGCCGTGCATGTAATCGCAGCCTAATTGGCTGGTAGCATGCGTGTGTGACCACTCTGGAACAATAGAGTCTGTTGTCACTGGACTGAGTAATGCCCTCGTAAACTGTAGTCTCCCGTCTCAATGCCCTCCGACACCCTGAACGCAAATGCAGCCGCAGAGCTTGCAGACACACACACTCACACGCTCTACCCTCACATACACACACACACAAACACAGAAATAAACCGACGCCAACTCTGACATCATCCCGTGCTGTGTGAATGCTCCAAGGTGGCACAGCGTCAAAGGGGCTTAGTTTCCGCAGGGCTGAAACCCTCGAAAGCAATTATAGCATCCACCGTGGAGGGCCCAGTGAACCGCATCCCCCAGAAGCCCCTGCAGTTAGCCACGCAGCAGGGGTCGATGGCAAGTCCAGCTGCTGCAGCATGTTTCATTGCGTTTCCATGCAGATGTGTGTGTGTGTGTGAGAGAGAGTATGTTTTACATGTGTGTGTGATCGTGTTGGACGTGTGTGTGGGTGGGTAATGTGTGCTGAATGCGTGTGTGTGTGTGTTTGAATGTGTGTGTGGTGTCTTAGAGACACACCAGGCCAGGGAGAACATGCAGCATGACTGAGAGGCTACAGTCACAGCTCATTAGCTATAACAGGCCCAGCTTAAACAGGTGTTTCTTTTCCTCTCTCTCCTCCGACCGCCACAGTTCTCGTTCTCTCGCCCCCCCCCTTGCTACCCCCTTCCTAGTTTCTTCATCCCTAAATCCCCTCTCTCTCTCTCTCTCTCTCTCTCTCTCTCTCTCTCTCTCTCTCTCTCTCTCTCTCTCTCTCTCTCTTCTCTCTTCTTTCTTTCTTTCTTTCTTTCTTTCTCTCTCTCTCTCTCTCTCTCTCTCTCTCTCTCTCTCTCTCTCTCTCTCTCTCTCTCTCTCTCTCTCTCTCTCTCTCTCTCTCTCTCTCTCTCTCTCTCTCTCTCTCTCTCTCTCTCTCTCTCTCTCTCTAACTGGCCCCAGCACAGCATCTGTCTAACAAGTACTGAATGGAGAGACCCCAGCTCAGACCATGGGCTGCCCTCTGTGATTGGTCAGGAGAATGACCAGTGACCATGGTCCTTGATGTTCCTGGGCTGGTATCCTGGACACCCAGACAGTGCTAATCTGGGGCTCCATGTTTCCTGGTGACAGTGGGATATAGTCCAGACCCCCTGTGTCTGGGACATCAGCCCTCTGGAGGGACTAGGCTAGTGTGATGTATAAAAGGAGCAAATACAAGATTGTCCAAATCAATTGAGTTCAGTTCAGTTGAATGAAATGTAGTCTATAAATTGTACCATATTCAGTTGTGTTCAGTCTCGGGAATAGATCTTCATGGATCCAGACTATCAAGAGGATTTAAAGCAAGCTTAGAATGCGGCACACACAATGGCATTTCCCAATATAGCCTTTTTTTTCCCAATTCAGCCAATAATTCACTTCAAACATACCCCCCCCCACCACACACACAAACTGTATAACTTCATACACAAGTGCTTGTAAACGCATATTTACATGTAATCATTTAGCAACTTACAGTGAGTACAGGGACATTCCCCCCAAGGCTAGTAGGGTGAACACAGGACACAACGTCATTTTGCATGGCCGGGAATTCCGGCAACCTTCTGATTAACAGCCCAATTCCTTAACCGCTCAGCCATCTGACCCCAAATATACTATACGTATATACTCTATAAACAAGCAGCACTCAAACCTATAAAACACTAGATACACACACAAACCACGCAACCAAAATCCTATCAAGTAACACCCAAACACATTTAATCTGCTCCTCAAGGCTAGATGATAAACACACCCCGTGCTTGGGAACAGTCTGTGACGCAAGTTACATCAGCCAGAATGTAACCGCGGCTCCCATAATAAAGTCTCTTTCTCTCTCAGACGTGAATATGATTTGGAGGCGGTTTCGTGTGAATGTGTATGTGGGGGCGGCTAGCTGTAGAACGTGTCCCAATGTGAATTGGACGCCCCTGCTCCCGGATCAGGTTTCAGAGCTGCAGCCAGGCTGCTGTCACCCTCACCCTGCAACCAGGCTGCTGTCACCCTCACCCTGCAGCCAGGCTGCTGTCACCCTCACCCTGCAGCCAGGCTGCTGTCACCCTCACCCTGCAGAGCTGCAGCCAGGCTGCTGTCAACCTCACCCTGCAGAGCTGCTTGCCGGCTGAAAGCTGCTCACCTGGACTGGGCTGGCTGCAGAGGTTGTGTGAAAACTCCTGCCTGGCTAATGGCTGGTTGGTGGTCTGGCTGAAAGGCCTGGCAGGAAGTCTGGCTAACTGGCAGGTTAGCTGTCTGGGTGGAAGTCTGGCTGTCTAGCTAGTTAGCTGGCTGTTTGACTTGTTGGCTGGCTTGTTGGCTGCCTGGCTGGCTAATTGACTGGGAGGCTAGCTGGCTGGCTAGTTGACTGGCTGGCATGATGATGATAAATCACTTCAGTGGGGGGATAGACACATGGATGGAGGGACAAGAGACAATAGAGAGAAAGAGTGAGCAAAGACTGCAGAAAATAGAAAAAGGACCGAGAAAGAGAGAGAGAGGGAGAGAAAGAGAGAGAGAGAGGGAGGGAGAGAGAGAGAGAGAGGAGAGGAGAGAGACAGAGAGAGAGAGAGAGAGGAGAGAGACAGAGAGAGAGAGAGAGAGAGAGAGAGAGAGAGAGAGAGAGAGAGAGAGAGAGAGAGAGAGAGAGAGAGAGAGAGAGAGAGAGAGAGAGAGAGAGACAGAGAGAGAGAGAGAGAGAGAGAGAGAGAGAGAGAGAGAGAGAGAGAGAGAGAGAGAGAGAGAGAGAGGATGAGTGAGCGGAATAAATAAACATCCAAAACATCCTAAAGAATCTGACCACCTGGACCTGTGTATCAGAGGAAAGCACACACGCACACAAACAGGACGTCTGGTAAATACCACAGCTTGTTTACTGTCACGCACACTCATGACCTACTTCCTGCTGTCTTTGTGTTTAGGAAAGTGGCTCTGGCTCCGGATTGGTGCAGGTGACAGAACACCTTGGTTTTGTCAGAAGTAATGGTCGGACTGGGCAGACTGTGTGTGTGTGTATCTGTGTGTGTGTGTGTACCCAAGCGTGTGATAACTGCACCAGCTGTACTCTGTAATAGCAGCAGCACCTCCAGAATGGGCCACCTGAGAACAAGCCATTTATACAATGGCTTCATAATAACCCTCTCTCTCTCTCTCTCTCTCTCTCTCTAAAGAAGCAGGTTTAACATTGTGCTCTTTTGCGCTCTCCAAGTCCATTTCCTTCTCCCTTCTCCTCTCTCTCTCTCTCTCTCTCTCTCTCTCTCTCTCTCTCTCTCTCTCTCTCTCTCTCTCTCTCTCTCTCTCTCTCTCTCTCTCTCTCTCTCTCTCTCTCTCTCTCTCTCTCTCTCTCTCTCTCTCTCTCTCTCTCTCTCTCTCTCTCTCTCTCTCTCTCTCTCTCTCTCTCTCTCTCTCCTCTCTCTCTCTCTCTCTCTCTCTCTCTCTCTCTCTCTCTCTCTCTCTCTCTCTCTCTCTCTCTCTCTCTCTCTCTCTCTCTCTCTCTCTCTCTCTCTCTCTCTCTCTCTCTCTCTCTCTCTCTCTCTCTCTCTCTCTCTCTCTCTCTCTCTCTCTCTCTCTCTCTCTCTCTCTCTCTCTCTCTCTCTCTCTCTCTCTCTCTCTCTCTCTCTCTCTCTCTCTCTCTCTCTCTCTCTCTCTCTCTCTCTCTCTCTCTCTCTCTCTCTCTCCCCCTCCACCTTTCTCGTCCACTCTCTCTTTCTGCCTCCTCCTCGCTCCATGTCTCTGTCTCCATATATGCCTTCAGTTACTCCTGCTTGCTCAAAATAAGGTCAGTCCACAAAGAAGCTCAAACAGTCACTAGCTGCATCCAAAACTCTGCTCCCACACCTCACTGTAGAAAAAAGAGTGCGAGAAAGAAAGAAAGAAATAAAGAAAGGAAGAGAAAGAAAGAGACTGAGATTGATATGGAGGGGAGGAAATTGCCACAGGAAGTGACAACACTCAGCCTCACGTCCCCCCCGCTAGTCACTTCCTATGATTGTGGGTGTGGGCCAGGTCTTACCATTGTGCTCCACAGGGCTCACTTCCTGTTAGCTCCAGCACAGGCAGCCTGACTGCCAGGACAATCTGTCATTCCAACCCCAATCTCACTCTCTCTCCCTTTGCCTCTCTTTCTCTTCATCTTTCTCAGTCCTTCGCTTGCCTTCTCTAACCCATTAGTGGGACTCGGTTCCTCTAACTCTATCTCCCAATTTCTATCTACCTTATCTCTCTCTCTCAATCTACCCATCTTCCCATCTCTTCCGGGGAAGACACCAGACAGACAGAGTGAGGAGTACATATCTCCAGTAGGTGACCTCTAGCGGTAAAGCCGGATATGGGATATCTCCAGACGTCATGAACTCTGAGACACGAGAGAGCTGTGCAGAATAGCATTAGTAGTAGCAGACAACTGGAAAAGGTTCAAACTTTTCCCACGACATTAGCCCACCCCCCCCATGTCCATCCATCCCCCATCCCCCTATCCCCTCCATCTCTCTATCTCACCATCTCTCCATCGGATCCCTTTAAGATAATGTTTTCAAAGCCGTAATTAAACAGGCCCGTTTAAGGCGGTAATGGAAGGTGCGTTTCTGTGTGTTTAGCAGTGTACGCTGGATAAGCGGTGGTGTGCGCTCTCCTCTCCTCCTTTAATGATGACATGTGAAAAGGATTTAGAGTGAGAGGAGTCTTACCGTCAGCGCTCTCTTGAACACGATACACTCGCACACACACACACACACACATGCAGATGTTAACGACTCCTGCGACAGGCAGATAATTGGACTTAATTTGAACCATAAATCATTCAACCTGTCATTACAGTGTGCTGGGTGTGTGTGTGTGTGTGTGGAAGTGTTTGTCATGGTTACAGGCCGGGGTTAGGGTGTGTACCATGGTGCCATAGTGCCACTGGGTTAGGGTGAAGATCAGTGTGACCTCTCATGACCGGGGATCTCCGAGGTTAGGTCAGGGTAGCCTCTTCCACAGACAGCTGAACAGGACATCGCATCTCCAGGTCTTTCATCTCCACTGCTAAACTCCCACGGTGTTCGTCAAACAAGGGGAGAAAACCAAGGAAGCACAAGACGGATATTGGAAGAAGGATATGGCTCTCTTGGACATGATCCAGTATCTCACTGGAGGCCCCACTGGAGCCTGGGGCTAGAGTTTTCACCTGAGCCAGACAGGGGAGCCTCCAGATGGGAGCTGAGAGGGGTCATGTTTCATTCTGATGGACATGTACTGTAATGATAATTCAAGTTTTCTTATTCGGTGATAAACTTTCTGTTAAGGGGCATGGGAAGAACTTACAGGGAGTCTGCCCTTCACTCTGGTTCCCTTATACCATGGATCAGACAGAACCTTCACATAACAGTGTGTAGTAAATATACAGTGTAACTTACACTGTACACTCAAGTTTGTTCAAAAGTGAGATTACACTTGTCAACGGGGGGTGGGGGGGCAGGGTGCTGGTGATGTTTCTCATTGGCTGGTAGAAGTAGTTGAAATGGTAGATGTAGAACTCCAGACTAGAACTATCAACTTGCCAGAAAACTTGCCTCGGTATGTCCCTGCGCCTCATCCATGAACTGTACATAGCAGGACAAGTTATCCCTTACTTCTCAACGTGAGGAATACAAGGTGCTGCGCGAGAGCGTGATGAACGGTTGAAACGCGTCGGAGCCCTGCTGTACATTTGAAGTTGTAGACGTTGCTTTCAAGTTCCGTATCGTACACGGCAGAGAGAGGGACTCCACGCGCCCCCCCGTCTCCAGCCCCCAACACCACCACACCCTCACCCTGGTAAAAACAGCAGACGGAAATGAGTCCTTAAATTGGGACCCCCTGGACCAGACCCTCTCAACCTTCCCCCCCCAAACCAACCCAGAGGGGGTCTAATGGGTTGCCAGTTTGAGTAATATGCCCCCAATTTAATTTCCTATGTGTTTATGACTGGTGACCACATGTGTGTGAGCGCGTGCGTGAGCGCATGTGTGTGTGTGAACGTGTGTGTGCATGCTGTTGGACTGTGTGTGTGTGTGTGTTTCTCGCACATGTATGTTCTCGTCTGGGAAAACCACTGGGAAAAGCAGGGCAGGGTCACTTGCATTGAATGGGGCAGGGTCAATGATGATATCTGATATTCTATGATGCATGAGTGGGTCTTGAGGCTTGATGTTGACATGATGTTTACCTCTCTTTCTCTCTCCCTCTCTCTCTCCCTCTCTCTCTTTCACACTCACACATACAGAGACACACAGGAAGACATACACACCTTCTGGAAAGTGTCAAGAGTGATGTCGAGGGTTGAGACTGTGGACCTTGGTGTAAGACAGGGTAGGGAGTGATGCAAGTGAAAGACACAGCTGCCCCTCTGAACTACATATGTCTTCCTCTTCTCTGCATGGCAAACAAGATGCAGCACTGCCACCCTGTGGCTGGAACAGGAATAGCATCCCCAAAGGAATAGAAATAGCAGGAATGAAAAGGGTGGGGTTAAGCAAATATGGCACGGGAGAGTAAGGCTCACGTTGCTGAAGTAACTGGATATTTTATTGTGTTAATCAAAAACAATCTGAAACAACAATTCACAAACAACTCGTAGTATAGTATTACAGTATCACAGCGGGACTGCAATAAAGTATTACAGTGCACCAAGTCAACTTTGGCCTCTTAACTTTGAACTTTCACTACAAACCTTCCTACTGACCGCCCCTTGTTAGTTCATATGTACAGAGCTCTCCTTTACCCCAAACACACATCCACACAGACACTCACACACACATACACACGCACACACTCACACACTCCTTAAGAATTCATGCAGGGGTGCGTCATGGCATAGTATAGACAGGGTTGCTGACTGGAGGGGTGTGTGAAGAGCAATTCTTTTTATTGGGGAAACTGGACGAGGAAGTCTTTCCCCAGCGGGCAGAGAAACAGTCTTTAGTGAGATCTTGTACAGCAAGCGGGGCAAGGTACAAATGTACATCTACATGTCAAAGAAAACGACAACAAATCAAATCCATCACAACATGTCAGTTTATCGGCACACATAAATACACAATAGTATAAGAAGCAGGTTTAACATTGTGCTCTTTTGCGCTCTCCAAGTCCATTTCCTTCTCCCTCTCTCTCTCGCTCTCTCTCTCTCTCTCTCTCTCTCTCTCGTTCTCTCTCTCTCTCTCTCTCTCTCTCTCTCTCTCTCTCTCTCACTCTCTCGTCTCTCTCTCTCTCTCTCTCTCTCTCTCTCTCTCTCTCTCTCTCTCTCTCTCTCTCTCTCTCTCTCTCTCTCTCTCTCTCTCACTCTCTCGTTCTCTCTCTCTCTCTCTCTCTCTCTCTCTCTCTCTCTCTCTCTCTCTCTCTCTTCTCTCTCTCTCTCTCCCTGCCTTCTCCATTGTCAAAGCATCCCTACGTTGGTCATGCAACCACAGAGTACAAACAAACACGACAGCCCTCTACGGCTTCAGTCAGGTCAACAATTAATTAATTACATCTTCAGGTATAAATAACAAGACAGGATTCCATACATCTAAAGCACTTTTTGATCCACAGTTTAAGGTAAATTAAGATCATTTTTTTACAGAGCTATTGTTCTGTCACGTACTAGTTCACCATACACTCGTACCATAGGGGTTTGGAGACTGGCATGTACAAATACTGGACACTAGAGGGCGACCTACTCACACATATTGATTAGCGACCATTGTAACGGCTGTGCTGCATTAGAGCGATCTGGCAGCAGAACACAGGGAAGCGCACAGGCAAAGAACTAACAGCCTGCTGGCTAGGAACCCTTAGTGAAAACAATATTCTCACGTGTTTTATGTGAGAGATTTTGTCAATCCAACACTGTGTACCACAAACCATAAGACACATCTATTCAAAAAAGGAAAAGTACTATTTATAATAAAAATGGTTTCACACATAAATATCATGCTTTAAGCCCAAAACATGGGTGGTCACTGTACTCTTCTTTTACTAGTTATTTATACCCCCCCTCCTCCTCCTAGTCCTCTCCCTCCTCCCCTCGCTCTCCCTCCCTCTCCCCTTGTTTGTGTATTGAACACAAGTTGTCACGCGCATAAATGTATAAAACCCACCGTTTATATAACAAGTCAGTTGTTGAAGATCCAATCGCCAGATCAAACACAACTACAGAAGAGATTATCATTCATGAGAGACAATTTAAATATCTTCCAGTTGACGGTTTAAGATGTTTGTGTGTGTGTGTCTGTATGTGTGCATAGTTATTAGTAGGTAAACAATCATGTCTGAACTCAAGTCTTGATAAACAGAACACACCTTCTCTGATACCCAAGTCTCCCAGTAGTGAACTAGTACTGAACTGGTTCACCTCCCCTCTCCTGTGTGTGTGTGTGCGTGTGTGTGTGTACGTGGGGATGATGGGGGAGGGGGTTCCATCTCCCCTCGTTAGTGGTTCAGACCAAGACAGCAAACACACAGTATACACAAGTCTACCGCTACCATGACGACATACATTATTCCAACACTAAACACGAGATGTAAGGACGTCTATCTACAATACGTCATATGAGTTCAGAGGACTGTGATCGTACGTGTGTGTGTGTGTGTGTGCGTGTGTGTGTGTGCGTGTGTCCGTCCATATCCGTTGTCCAGTCTTTAGCCTTGATCCAGTTGCTGACACGTCCATCTTGTCTGGTCGTACTGTGAGGTCTCTGATGTATCAGGACGCTGTCTCCCGAGGAGGGGGGCAGGTCTCAGAGAGAAGGGGGGGGGGGGGTCTTTAGGGGCTATCCAAGCAAGGGTCAGTCAGGTGAGGGGTGGGGTTGGGGGGCAGGCAGACTCAAGCATGGTGGTTGGGTGATGTCAGATAAATATTTACTAAGAAGGAGGTGCCCTTGAGTGCGTGCTAGGACATGAGTGTGTGTGTTGAAAGTGTGTGTGTGGGTGTGTGTGTCTGTGCGTCGACACCTCCAGGAGTCCTTGGTCTCTTTCAGTCGGTTTTACTCCTCTCCCTCCCTTCCTTTCTCTCCTCTCTGAATCAGTCCCTCCTCCCTCCCTCCCTCCCTTCCTCCTTCGTTACTCCCCTGCGCTGCGCGGAGCCCGGGGGGAGGGCTTCCCGTCGTGGGTTCGGCGGTTGCGGCCCTTCCTCACCTCCTGCAGATGTTTCCACTTCTTGTGGGGGGGCCGGACTACCGGGCTGAGGGGCGGGGCCTGCAGGGCAGCGTCAGCAAAGCTCTTCTCTGTCTTGTCGTTCTTGCGCGCCCACACCTGCTCACAGATCTGGTCGATGTTGCTGAGGTTGGGGTGGTCCACCAGCTGCATGAAGTCGCGGTACCACAGCTTCTGATTGGTGGAGGGCGGGCCGGCCGGAGAGCGGGGGGCGGGCTCGGGGTGCGGCGGGGCGGCGCCGGAGGAGGAGGGGACAACCTCCAGGGTGATGCCCAGCAGGGTCTGGGTGAAGCCGTGCTCCATGGCGTGGCACTGGTACAGGCCGGCGTCCCTCTTCAGGACGCGCCTCACCAGCAAGCCGCGCTCCGTCTGCAGGACGCGCTCGTCCAGACGCAGCTGGGGGGAAGGGTGGAGGGAGAGAGGGGGGAGAGGTGTGTGAGTCTTAAACATTACACACCTCAATGACACACCTTGTCTCACCAAAAGATCACCCTCCTTCCCTCCCTCCCTCCTCACTTCTTCTCTGGGGTTGTGCGGATGTTTCTGGAACGTCCAGGTGACGCGCGCCTGCAGGGATTTGGGGATGCACTCCAGGAAGGTGCTGCTGCTCTCCACGCCGTACAGCCTGCGTTCTGCCACGCGCTGCTTGTGGTGGTCTGCAGGGGGCGACAGAGGACAGGACAACGCGTTACACCACAACTGAGCAAGGAACATTCCTCACTGCTTTGGGTGAGAGGAGTAGAATACAGAGTCCACTAGAATAGTGAGGAATGGCGTTAAATAGAATGGAATTCATGAGAATGGACCGTGTGTATGCTCATTGTCTAGCATGTTTCTGGTTGTCTTTCTGTGGGCCAGAAAAGAGACGCCCTGGGGCTGTCACACAATCAGTCTGACCTTTCGGTCACACCCTGGCCTGTGACCAGGCTGGGGATTGTCGTTTAGGAGGGAAGGGGTGGAGGGGTCAGAAGGGTCAGAGGGTCAGGATGTGCCTTTGGCAGCACCACCGTGAGAGGGGACTGAAGAGGGGTGGGGGCGGGGAGCGGGGGGAGGGGGGAGAACAGTCTTGAAGAGTGTCGGGTCTAGGAGGAGGGCTGAACCGTGGATGGTCCCGGTCGTGTTTCTGACAGAGACAGATCTTTCCCTCCTGACGTCAGTGTTGAGAGGTGAACCAGCTGAGCCTCACCTCCTGAACACAGGGTGTTGGGGTCTCCGTTCCTCACGTCCTGGCGTCGGAAGCGCCTGGAGAACAACAAAGCATGTTCGGGTTTAACGTCACGGTCGTGCAGTGAGAAGGCCCTGTGTGCTGAAGTAATAGCAGGTCGACAGGGGTCCGTTTGTGTTAGCATATTATGCTAACACAAGCGGATGTCTGCTGTTGGCATGTAGGTAACTTGTTAGCATGTTGGTAACTTGTTAGCATGTTGGTAACTTGTTAGCGAGTGGCGAGCGCTAATGTGCTCGTCTTGTGCGTTAGGGTTTTGCTGGCGTGTGTTTGACCGCGATGGTGACGTGTGCTTTGGGTCATCGCTGTACTGTTGCTGTGCTAGCCTGTTGCTGGTGTGCGTCAACATGTTTCAAGGCATGTGCTGGCTCATTGGTCGTGTGAGTTAGCGGAGGGTGTCAGGAGGCCAGAGGCCTGTGTTGGTGAGTTGCTGTGGTACCGTTTGGTGTTGGGGAGGTAGCGTGTGCAGGACGTCCCGTCCCAGGCGCAGTAGGGGTCCCTGGCCAGGCAGCACTCGGCACAAGCCTTCCCGTAGACACTGCAGCGATGCAGGGGCACCTGGGCCAGACCCGTGTCTGAACCCACATACAGCTGTTGCTGTTGGGGGAGAGAGACCGGGGGTGAGGGTTAGGGTCAGCCATGTGTCGCTGTACACTGAGACGTACCGCCACTCGCTCAGTCTGTCTGGATGGGGTAACCAGCAGGCTCAAGATCGAGGGATGGACTAATGGAGGGAGAGATAGAGTGATGGAGGGAGTGATCTAGAGATGGACTGATGGAGGGAGAGATAGAGTGATGGAGGGAGTGATCTAGAGATGGACTGATGGAGGGAGAGATAGAGTGATGGAGGGAGTGATCTAGAGATGGACTGATGGAGGGAGGGATAGAGTGATGGACTGATGGAGGGGGAGATAGAGTGATGGAGGCAGAGATCTAGTGATGGACTGATGGAGGGAGAGATAGAGGGATGGAGGCAGAGATCTAGTGATGGACTGATGGAGGGGGAGATGGAGGGACGGACTGATGGAAGGGGAGCTAGAGGGACGGACTGATGGAGGGGGAGATGGAGGGATGGACTGATGGAGGGGGAGATAGAGGGACGGACTGATGGAGGGGGGGAACGATGGAGGGAGCGATGGAGAAACGTACCCGCTTCGATGAGATCTGCATGTTGACGATCGAGGAGGCATCCTGGGGAGAATGAAGAGAGCGACAGGTTATCCGTCTGGATTCTCCCCCACACACACACACACACACAGTGAGAGTCTCTCTCTCTCGCTCCTCTCACCTTGAAGACCTCCAGCTCCTCCAGCAGCAGCTCCTCCATGTTGCTCCAGCTCTCCTTGGGGACGGAGATGACCTTCAGCACGGTGCCCTTGTCCGTCCCGATGAACATGACATCGTACTGGCCGTCGGCGGCCCCCACCCTGTCCACGGCGATCTGGGTGAAGCTGTAGTCCACGTTGGAGCGCAGGAACACGGGCCGGCGGTTCAGGGGATACACCGGGTTAAACATGAGGGGATGGTGGCGCGCAAACTGGATCACGTCGTCAGGGAAACCCTTGGTGGACTCGAAGCTGCCAAACGTTTTGCTGGGACACTGAAGAGAGAGGGTTTGTTTTAGACACTGGAAATCAGTTTGTTTCTGTATTGTACAAGAAAGAACGGAGGTTAACAGTCAATGTGAGGTCATGTTTATTGTAGGGTCCCATAGTACTATACAGAAAATGAGTGATCTCCTGAATGAGTGTACAGTGCGCAGTACAGTAATGGTACAGTATTATATACTCGAGTCCAGTGGGGTGATTGTGGGCTGAGCTGGGTTTTGAGTGAGTGAGTGAGGTGGTTGGGTTCGAGGTTTACTTCAGGTCAAGGAGAGCAAACACAATAGAGAGTGTTATTACAGCTAAACACTCTACAGCTGTGCTTAGCTGCTGCCAGTCATCCACAACCTGCTGACACCACATCACTGTGATTAGACTGGTCCCTCCCTCAACCGCAACACTGGACTTGGCTTTAGTACCGACTACTGTACAACGGTTCCTGATGACCAGTACTTCCTCTTCTCTGACAAGAAGTGAAGTTGAAAAGGGGATGGGGGGAGGGAGAGTGGGGGGGGCGGCGGTTGCTACGTACCATGCCAGGGCGAGGGTAGGGCACCTTGCCCTGGAAGGGGACCCACTGGTAGTTGGGTCCTTCCTTGTGGGCGAAGGGCCCCAGGAAGGCCCTGCGGATGTCGTTCATGGTATAGAGACACACGGCCGAGCCCTTGAACACACTGCTGCTGGGCCAGAAGGACAATGGTCAGATACTGACTAGACACTAGATACTGACTAGACACTAGATACTGACTAGACACTAGATACTGACTAGACACTAGATACTTACTAGATACTAGACAACAGTACAATCATACACACACACACACACACACACACGGTGATGAACTCTGACCTGGAAGTGGAGAAGACGGTGTAAACCAGAGGGTTCTTCCTGTCTCTGGTCTGCAGCAGGAACACGTCCCCTGTGGAGGACAAACACATGCAAGGTGGGGTCAGAGGTCAGGGTTCAGGGGTCAACAAGCCCCGTGGCTCTGTTGGTTTAGTGTAACGACTCCTCCAGACATGTGGAGACTCTCCTAGCTGGGTAGGGCCTCCAGGTTGTCTGGGGAGTGTCAGCGTGTTGGACGGCTGGAGCTCGCTTCACTCTGAGGTTAAGGTCTCTTTGCACGGTGCTACCCTGAAACCAGACACTTTGGACCCGGGTCCCAGAAAATCAACCAAATTCCATAAACATACACAGGATCAAGATCAAGATGGAGATCAAGCCTGGTTTTCAAGTAGGCATATGGAGATTTCTCCAGCTCAGTCAAAGGACAATTCTCCAAGTTGATCCAAGTTGATCCTCCTAGTGTAAAACCCTTGCATCACATACATTGTACAGTAATTCTTCTGGTGTTTCTCAACGGGCCACACAGCAGAGGCTTCTACTCACGCAGCTCGTCAAAGTAGGTGTCACTGCCGTCTGCTCCCGGCACCGAGCAGATGAGACGCGTCTTCAGGAAGGTGGTCCACTTGTTCACCAGGCTCCGCTGGCCCCCCATATCGTTCTGGACAGACACAGGAGTCAGGTTAGCTAGCATGTCACTCTGGAGTTACATTAGCTAGCATGTCACTCTGGAGTTACATTAGCTAGCATGTCAGTCTGGAGTTACATTAGCTAGCATGGCATTCTGGAGTTACATTAGCTAGCATGACATTCTGGAGATAGATTAGCTAGCATGTTATTCTGGAGTTACATTAGCTAGCATGACATTCTGGAGTTACATTAGCTAGCATGACATTCTGGATGCACAGTACAGCTAGAATAGCTAGCATAACATGACATTATTGGGCCTACATCATATACCCAAACTGCCTTGGGATTGAAAAAGTGTTTTGTTATTTTGTATGTAACAGTAGATTAGCTAGCATGTCATTCTGGACCCACTGTGTTCATACTCTGTTAATTCAGTGCTGGTTCTCCTCACCCTGCAGAGCTGTCCTATACGAGAGTAGGTGGCCTTGCCCAGGCCCTGGGCCTCCACCGCCGTCTCTCTGAAGAAGAAGAACACCTTGTCATCATCTGGGTTCTCGCTCTCAGGAACCCAGAAGGAACCCACGAACTTCGGTTCTGGAGGGCAGAGAGAACAGTGCGCGCGCACACGGGTAGAAAAGAGTGGTTTAGTCTCACTAGAAATTGCAACTCGTGTCAGAAACATCCATTGTCAACAGGGCCACACACACTCACCGTTAAGCCAGCGAGAGTCATGTTGTTCAGTGCGTATTGAGGGCCGTTTCCCTAGGCTACGGAAGATGGTGTAGTCCCGCCCCATTAAGTCTGTGGCCACGCCCGCATACAGCTCGTCCCCTAGGCGAGGAAAAACAAGAACAGGTCAGAGATACACCCTTCGGACAGCAGCGCCACAACTGACCACAAGTGGGCGCTGCAGACAAAACTAAGACTGCTCGAGAGAAGTATCTTCCGGATGGACCTGAGCTGGGGAAGGAAAAGCATCTTTTGTGTCCTGTGCTTGGAGCAAGGTGAGAGGGGAGCCAAGGGGGGTACACAGTGGGGCAAAACCCAACCGACATTTCAGGAAGCCCAAACATGAGTCTGAGCCACGTGCAGATGAGATGGGTATAAAGGAGCTTGAGCGGTTCGAGGCGGTTGGGGGGACAGGAAGGTGACTCAGGTGACTCACCGATGAGGACAGAGGCTGCAGGGTGACGAGGGTCGTAGGGGCTTTTCCCCTTCCCATCCTCCACCTTGGAGGGGTCGAGCCTGAACACGTGGTCCTGGGGGGGAGGAGGGAGGGAGGTCAGTTTGTGTGTGTGTCCGTGTGTGAGTGTGTCTGTGTGTGTTTGTGAGTGTGTGTGTGTGTGTGTGTGAGAGAGTGTGTGGAGGACCTTACCTCTACTTTCTGGCCCACCTCTACGAAGGCGCAGGTGGGATGGAAGGCTCCGGTGCCACAGGCATACAGGTGGGTACGGTTATAGTGGTGCACCATCTTCACAAAGTTCACACACTCCGTCTGTAACACACACCCACCAACACAGAGAGGAAGTGATTTTAACAGCGCCCGTTTACAGGGTTTTAATAAAGGGCATTCCTCGCATAGCTTCACTCTGTCCGTCTGTTAAACAATAACAATATCCTCCCTCTCTATCTTCTTAAACACACATGGACACACATGTACACACATGACCACACACACACCCATTTCAGTATATTGTGTGGTACACAGTTAGTTTATACTGTCAGAACTGCCTCTGTATGGTCTGATTTTCACTCACACCAGCTGTTCTCTCCTCCCTCCTCTCCCTAGTTATTATCTCTCTTCCTCCCTCTCTCTTTCTTTCTCTCTATCTACTTGTAGTCCGGTTACATCTCTGTGGACCCTCAGGTGAACAGGCTCAGAGGTATACTCTCTCTCTGTCTCTCTTGTTCGCCCACCTCTGTCTCTCTACTTCTCTCTCTCTCTCTCTCTCTCTCTCTCTCTCTCTCTCTCTCTCTCTCTCTCTCTCTCTCTCTCTCTCTCTCTCTCTCTCTCTCTCTCTCTCTCTCTCTCTCTCTCTCTCTCTCTCTCTCTCTCTCTGTCCTACTTCAGGGTTCTGATCAATATACACACTGGCTGCAGCCATGAGAAGGAGAAAAAGTTATTAAGAGAGAGGGAGAGAGAACGTGGGGGGATACAATATACGTCCTTCAGCTCAACAGTCTTGTGTTAACAAGCATTCCTCTCACACAACTCCACCCCACCTCTCTCTATTTCTCTCGTTGAGGAAAGACCTTGAATTTCTGTGAGTAAAAAACAACATCGGTTCTCAGCTTCATCATTTATTGATTTGTGCTAAGTACAGAAAGAAAATGTATTTGCGGAAGTGCATATTCCTGCTTTAAAGCAGTCCCTTGTTTGACATTGCATAACAATCAGACATGTTCATTTGTATATAAATCAAAATAACTCAGCAGTTCATGATAGAAGTTTGATGTTTAGCCTGCTCTTTTATGCTATTGATATTCTACTGTTGTTTGACACCCGCCTCTGTATGATGCTCCATCTCTAGTTTTGAACCTGATGCGACCTTGACTGTTAGGTAACCTGATGAAATCACTTTGTGAGCTTGAAGAGATAAAAAGCATACCAGTTAGCACCTGTCATCTAGTAGTTCTAATTGGCAATTAATTTTGAGCACCTGTAGGCCATTGTGAAATTACGTTTTCTGAACGTACGCCACATCTATAAAGAGTATAATGTAACCTATGTTAGACTTGAGGCCCTCAGTAGAGACCCTTGATAGAGAATGACATAAGTCAACTCGGGCTTGTTTCATGCTCAGTCTGCAAACCTGATCAGACTTTGCACTTCACTTCTGTTCTTCAAGTATTAAACTCTACTGAACCTCAGCACTCTTAGTCACTTGTGGTTCTTGGTAGCATTCGGAACTGACTCAGCGAACCAGGGAAGCAGATTGACTCAAACTCTCTCACTCTCTCTCACCTCCATCTCTCTCTTTTTCTCCACGTTTCCTGTGCCACACCCCTAAGGGTGACAGACAGGGTTGTGTACCCAGTGACACTGCCTCTTGTCCCTGCCGGAGATCTGACTCATTACCCCTTGCACCCCACGCACACGCACACACACACACACACACACACACACACACACACACACAGAGAGCCCTGCCTTGCCCCGGAACAAAGGCGTGCTTTTTCAGCCCGCTGCTTTCAAAGACCCGTAGGTTTGGGGGTGCAAGGGGGAGTGGGGGGTCAGACCTATTCGATGGGCCAATTAAGCAGTTGACAAACAAGGACCGCTGTTCCCTGTTTACCCAGAGAAGAGGGGGTGTCTAGGGAGGAGGGGGGAGGGGGGCAACTAGGCACACACACACACACACACACACACACACCGCCCTGCCTCAGCCCGACCTTGCCTCTCCATCCTTGCCAACTCTACAACCCCCCAACAGCCAACAGCTTTACAGGGCGTTGCTCAGGGCTGCAGCTTTCAATTAAAGGCCTTTTAGTGGGTGTGTGCATGTGTGTGCGTCCTTGTGGGTAGGTGTGTGTGTGTGTGCGTCCTTGTGGGTCTGTGTGTGTGTCGGGGGCAGAGTGAGGTTGGGCCGACATGGGGCAGCAGTCCGGTAGAATGAAGCTTTGATGTGTGGCTCTGAGACAAAGAGAAGAAAGAAAGAGAGAAGGAGAGAAGAAAGATAGGGCCGGAGAGAAAAGAGCTTTTAGGAGGGCAATGGAGGGAGAGAGGGAGGGAGGGGGGTGTTTGGTGGCAGTGTGATCACAGGGTCACACTCGGAACCTGCCGTGTCACTAACCCTTCCCAGGGTCCCTTGGTGACCTGTGAACCCCAGCACCTCCTGAACTCTGCGGTCTCTTCCGCTCACTGTATCTCTTTCCCCCTCTGTCTCTGTCGCCCTGTCTCCACTCCCTCTCTCCACCTCTATCTTCTTCACTCGTATCAATCTGTCTGTCTGTCTCTCTCTATCCATCTATCCATGTACTGTATTCTATCTTGATAGAAAAGAAATTCTCACACCAGAGAATTGTTCGTTTGAACACCAACACACCTCTTGCATATGGTCCTGCACAGTGACAGACAATGATTGGTCTTTTGTTTCGAGATTCCTTCAGCAACGCCAAAGAGAGATTGGCTAAAGTAAACCAAGTCTGTCTGTCTGGTGTCCACGCAAACAGTTCAATGTCTGTCTCTATCGTGGGGTCTATTGTAAGGACTTCACTGGCTGTGTGAAGTGGGTTCAGTGTACCAGAGATGAGCTTATGAGAGAGAGAGAGAGAGAGAGAGAGAGAGAGAGAGAGAGAGAGAGAACTAACCCCCCTCCCCCCTCCAGTTCAGGGTTTGTGTGGGGGTCTCCCCCTGTGGCCGAGCCCCCCCCCCCTCTGCTGTGCTCCAGAGACAGACAGGGCTCTGGGAACCAAGGCTTTGTTTGAACTAACAGGAGAGAGTTCACACTAACTATTTTCAGACCACGCAGAGAGACACATTGAACTATAATTAGGGTCAAGAGAGGTCACCGCACTCAGTGTGTGTGTGTGTGTGTGTGTGTGTGTGTGTGTGTAAATCTCCCTCAGGTGACATGGGGACTACACTTTTAGTTGACCACAGACAGCTATTCACGAGCCACATGTGCACCCACACTCACGCAAACGAACACACACATGCAGACACACACTCACTCACACACACACATAAACACACACACACAGCATGAGGAGCAGAGGTGAGTAAGAAGGAGGTGAAACAATGGAAGCGTTCAAGGCCTGAGCAGAATGTGTTTACACAACTCGACATTGATTGGTCAACTCAATCCCTTGCAATTTCACTGATTCTTGTAATCTCTTTTTCTTTGTCACAAACACACACAGACACACACGTACAGACGCACTGACTCACACACACACACACACACACAAACACTCACACACACAGTCCAGGTGAAACAAGAGCCTGTCCAGCAGTATGAATGGAGCTTGTTGTCTGTCTCCTCCAGCTGTATAATCACACTGATGATAGGGTCCCATTCTAAACACACACACACACACACACACACACACAGCCCCCTACTGACACACACTCATACACAGGCTCCAGTATGTCAGCCAGAGGTGTGTGTCGGCCAGGTTGTCTTAGTGTGTGTGGTCTGTCTGGACCAGGGGCCAGTCCTGTCCAGAGGAGTGGATGACCAGGACCCTGGGGCACACACACACACACACACACTCTCTCACACACACACCCCTGTCAGTCCGAAGATATGTCTATAAGGCATTAGGGCTCTGCTGTAGCCTACAACCTCCCGTCTTGAGGAGAGGCTGAGAAACAGACGTCTCAGACAGACAAATAACAGGCCGACTGCTCCGACCGCACATCTGAGCGTCAGGAAACAGAACAGAACCCACACACACACATACATCTGGCGCTGAAGTCATGAGCACTCTGTCTCCATCCCATCAGACAAACTGTAGACGCTCGGAGTCCATAAAAACACAATGCGTGCACGTGTGCAAGACAACCCTCGCGGCACCTCGATTTGATGGATTGACATTTGGGATGACCGAGAAGAAAGAATAGAGGCAAACCAATGGATAAGCATAACATGCAATGGAGTCGAATGAAATAGAATGGAGTGGAACTCACGTTGATGTCCTTTCCTGCCCAGTTGCACTCCTCCCTCCAGTCGACAGGGGCGGGCCAGTAGATCTGTGGGACAGGAGGGGTGAGGGGTTAGAGGTCAGGGGTCGCCAGGGGGGGGAGGTATGCCTGAGGTCACCAGCCCCTGACAAGGACAGACCTGTACGTCCCCCTCGGGGACATTTCTGAAGAAAGCGTCTTCCCTCTTTTTCCTGCCCTCCTCCCTCTCTTTCAGACTCTCACCTCCCCCCGGTTCTCCTATGTTATTCCTCCTTTTTCCTCCGCCCCTCGTGCCTTCTCTTCTTTCATCCCCCCCTTTCCTTCTCCCCCCACCCCCCTTCCCTCGTCTTCAGCAGTTTATCCACACGTCTCACCACAGTTGGAAAACACCACCAGAAGCACAAACAGTTTTAACGACAGGAGGGAAGCCACATGTCCCCGTCTGAACGCGGGCCATAAATCCAACTCACCCCCAAACCCCAAACCAAGAGGGGCTCCAGTCAAACTCAATGCTCATATTTCACCCCTGTCAGCTGGGAGCTTAACTCTGTACAGGAGGAGGGTGAAAGAGGCCTGCTTAGGTCTGTATGATATGCACCATTCTGACAGTGTTGTATTTATGGAGTGTGTGAGTGTGTGTGTGTGATCTCTGGAGAAGTTCGAGTTAACTCTTGTGTTTGATCTAATCGTGTGTGTCAGGCGCACCTGAGACTGTGGTTGGTTCGAAAGTCTAATCCTATTAAAGAGGACCTCTCTAAAAAAACTAGCATCAGTAATGTGTGTGTGCGTCTGTGTGCATCTGTGTGTCTGAGTGCGTACCGCTGACAGCCCGTCAGTGATTAGGCGAGCCCACATCACAGTGCTCACCCCTAACCCCTGACCTCCGACCCCCTCATCGCTGCACTGAGCTGAAGGGGAGGTGGGCCTGTCAGAACCTCAGCAGGTCTCCTCCACCCAACACCGCCTCAGACCCCCTCAGCACCTTATCTCCAGGCTGCAGGCCAAACCAAGGCCTGCTCCTGTCCACTTATCTCACTCTGCACGTCACACAGCTTCCCTCAAATAGACAGCAGGTTTGTGCTGAATCCTTTAGGATATTGAATCGTTTTTTTTCAGTGTTTTATCCAGCAGAAAGGTCATCGTTTTGAATAGGATTCCCTTGATGACTTGTCAAAAGTATAGAAAGAAAATGTCAAATTGATGTCTTGGTTTCTCAACAGACGGATTCAGCCGTGTGTTGATTGACGCGCGGGGTCGATGGGCTGACCTTATGCTCCTGCTTGGCGATGTTGTCCAGGCTGAGAGACAACAGGAAGTTGCGTGCGCCCACGAAGAGCCGCCCCCTCTCCTCGTCCAATAGGAGCGAGCTGAAACAGCAGGAGCGGTCCAGCTCAAACCTCCGCACACCGTGGAACTGCTGCAGCTCTGTGAGGCAAACACAGACACACGCGCACACACGGTTCATACGGTGTAGCAGTATCTGCCCCACCCTGGCCATGCAGCAGAGCTTGTTTCCTAGGATTGAGTCTCTGGGAAGAACACCTGTATGCCCGTTAGACCCAACATAATCTAACAGGGAGGGAAGGGGAGAGGGATCATGACACTTAACTGAAGCCGAATAGTGGGACAGTGTTTGGGGGAAAGACCACATCCGCACTATACATTACATTTCAAGAAAATGTTCACACGCACGAACACACACACACGCGTATGCACACACACGCACACATACACACAAATACATACTGAACAATGTGCCAGCTTTAGTACAGAAATGGTGGGACCTCACCTTTGTAGGAGAGCTTCATGCGTGGCGAGGAAGATGAAGAGGAGGAGGAGGAGGAGGAGGAGGAGGAGGAGGGTGTTGCCGAGGAGACCTGTGCCGCCATCAGGCCCAGCAGCAGCAGAGAGCTGCAGGTCACCATCATGGCCATCATCATCACCATGGTCATCATCTTCACTGGCGAGCTCTCAAGCAGGCCTCGGGAAATGGTTTCAGCCTGTCCCTGGCCCGGTGTCGGCCCTGGTTTTGGCCCAGCTCGGTATGGTTTGGCTCAGTTCTGGGGGTACAGTGGTTATCCCCCTTGTGTTTGTAGGAACACTCCGGAGTATTCTCTCACTGGGTGTTCCTTTATGGTCCGGGAAGTTGTTCTGTTCTCTGGATGTTCTGTCCAGTTCTCTGGTTCTCTCGTCCTGTCGTCTCAGAGTTCTAGAAGCTTCCAAAGCAGGATGGGAACCTATAAACAACACAAAACACACTTTAACAAGCAGGAAGCTTCTGGGACCAAACAACACCATCGTTCACCTCAAATCCCCCTTGCACACAAACACACACCCTGTCCTCATGGACACACACACACACTCCAACCGTGCACGCCAAACGCCCCTCTTTCAGTGCACACACAGACAAACACACACACATTCACACAGTCATCCAGCAGGTGTATATTTAGCCGCAGCCTGCCTCTCCGATGCCCAGGCCAGTCACTGATAACAGCAGTGTTGGATCCCAGCTGACACCATGGTGGCAAGGCTGCCATCACCTCTCATTACAGCAGGACCGCTTCCAACAGCCAGGCTGGGGACGGGCGTCAGGGGTGTGTGTGTGTGTGTGTGTGTGTGTGAAAGAGGTTGGGTTTGGGAGTGTGTGTGTGTGTGTGTGTGTGTGTGTGTGAGAGAGAGAGATCTTGAGATTTGGGGCCGGGTGTCTGGTCTGTGTGTGTGTGTGGGTGGGTGAGAGAGAGAGAGAGAGAGAGAGAGAGAGAGAGAGAGAGAGAGAGAGAGAGAGAGAGAGAGAGAGAGAAAGAGGGAGCTTGTGGCCAGGGTGGGGGTGGGCCAAGGGTGGGGGTGTGGTATGTGTGGCCCAGAGCCATGCCCTAAGCTCCAGTACAGGACCCCCCCTCAGTGGCGGTGCCAACCCTGCCAGGCTGTCTGTCTGTGCCAGGCAGACTGGCATCCTCACCCCCAACAGCTGAGACCTCCATCACCCACACACTGCCCTGTGGAGCGCCGGCCCACAGTATCACAGCGCACATTCACCTATCAGCAGCCACAATCCTTCATGTCTCCAGAAGAAAAAGGTAGTCCGAAGCACGGCGACCAGACTCACTCACACACACACACATATACACACACCCCCCCACAATCCTTTCACTATTTGGACCCTGAGTCCCGTCAGCCACAACAATACAGCCTTTCATTGGGAATAGCCTACTTTTAATATCGTACCTCACTGTTGTTGGCACAACTTCAGGAACGCACCCGACCTTCACCCCCCCCCCCCCCCCGCCTCTGGGGTGGAGGTTGGGAGGGGGAGGGGGTGGTGAAGATGTTTAAACAGCAGCTTTGCAACCGTGCTTCTCCCTCTGGAGCTGCTGTGCCCGTATCATCATAATCACAGCCCCTACGGACACTGCTCGGTTGACCATTGCTTCTTTTTCGACCTGCTACTCGGTGTGTGTGTGCGTGTGCGTGTGTACCCGTGTGTGTGTGTGTAGGAGGGTGGGTGTGTGAGGGAGTGGCTACGTGTCAGCTGGGGATATGTTAGGGTTAAGAGCTGAATGTTACTCTGAATTCCCATTATCCATTCAGCAGTGCTTCAAGGCCACCACTTTTCCCCTTACTCAAACACACACACACACACACACACACACACAAACACACGAGGGTCCTTGCTGCAGTCATGAATTTTACAGGCATATTCTAGCAGGACAACGGGTCGCCTTCTCTGAGCTCACTGCTATAAAGGAGGAGCTAAGACGACACACACACACACACTTGTCCTGTGCCACTCTCTCAGCAGTGAGGAGCTCCCAGCCTCGCAGCAGGAACACTGAGCTGTTGGGAACAACGGGGGTTCTCAGTTACAACACACCACACACACGCTACACACACCGCAGACACACTACACACGAACTACACACAGGCTACACGCCACACACACAACACACCACACACTGAACACTCACCAGACTGAAGCTACGATGAACAGCACTGTCTGTCTGTGTCCTACACAGGGCTACCCACATACACTCAGTCTGAGAGAAAACTGAGAGGACTTTAGGAACGCAAGACACACGCATACACACACACGGCACAAGTGGAGAGTTTTAACTCCTGTAAACAGAGAGATTGTCATTGTGGACCCTATCCTTCTCGCTCCCTCAGCAACCAATTTCAACCCCTCCCTCCTCCCTTCCTCCCATCTTCCCCTCCCTTCTCCACCTCCTTACCTCCTCCTCTCCACACCTTCTCCCTTCCGCTCTTGCCCTCCCTTCTCCACCTCCTTACCTCCTCCTCTCCACACCTTCTCCCTTCCGCTCTTTCCCTCCCTTCTCCACCTCCTTACCTCCTCCTCTCCAAACCTTCTCCCGTCCCTCCTTCTCACCTCCCTACTCCTTCTCTGCCCCCCTCCCCTCTTCACCTCCTGACCTCCTCACCCTCCCCTCCACCCTCCCCTCCCTTCCCCTCCCTCCCTGCCTCCCTCCCCTCCGCTCCCCTCCCCTCCGTTCCCCTCCCCTCCGCTCCCCTCCCCTCCTGATAATGCATCTCAATAAAAGCCACAGGGCTGTCTAACACTCACATTCAGTTCAGCTTCAATAGACACGAAGCTGCCCTGCCAAGAGGGAGTGGATTAAAAATGAAAAAAGAAAGAATGAATGGATGAATGGAGGGCTAAAAGAGAGAGAGAGAGAGAGAGAGAGAGGGGGGGGGCAGCGTTCAGTCAAGAAAACACAATCATCTCCTAAAATAGCCGGATGAGGAAAGAGAGAAGAGGCTCGGGCCACACTTACTCAACGCAGACCAAAGGGAGGTGAGAGTGCAGCGACTAACCCGCACGCGCACTCCTTAACCTGTGGCCCCCGACGAGCTGAGGTTAGGAGAGAGTAAACGCACAGGAGGATGGAGCGGATCGCGGAGAGGAGCGCGGGGAAGAGGAGACAGGAGGGCCCCAAGCCTTTTAGCTCCGCTCCGTGTCTGCGCCTATCTGCCCGTGTGGTGTCAAGGAAGGGGGGGAGGAGCGGAGGGAGGAGAGGAGAAAAGGAAGGAGGGAGAGAGTCAGAGAAAGGGCTTGATTGTTCGGCGGGGAGAGGGTTCCCCTGGCGTCGGACCAGCCTGTCTGGGCCTCCCCGCGAAGGAGGACGAGAAGAGGGGAGCGGATGGAAAGAGTGAAAGTGAGAAAGCGGAGGAGAGGGACAAAGGCCCGGCACTCACACACGAGGGGGGGGGGGGGGGGGGCGGCCCCCTCGATCCCCCCTCACAGAGAGACGGATGGAAGGTAATTGGTGGCTTTTGCCCCTGTGTGGGAGAGAGGAAAGAGAACAGGGAGAGGGGGGGGGGGGTGGAGGGAAAGAGAAGGGGGAGGGAAGGAGGGATAGCAGGGGAGAAAGAGAAAGAGAGAGAGAAAGAGAGGAAGGGTGGCCAGGACTTCTGAGAATGGAGAGAACGATGGCCGAAAGAAAATGTTGAGAGAAGAGACAGCGAGAGAGGATAGAGAATGTAGAGCAGAGAGAGAAAATATAGAGAGGAAAGAGAAGATGAAGAGAATGGAGAAAGGATATATATATATATATATGTATGTACAGAGAGAGAGAGAGAGAGAGAGAGAGAGAGAGAGAGAGAGAGAGAGAGAGAGAGAGAGAGAGAGGAGAGAGAGAGAGAGAGAGAGAGAGAGAGAGAGAGAGAGAGAGAGAGAGAGAGAGAGAGAGAGAGAGGAGAGAGAGAGACACAGAGAGAGAGAGAGAGAGAGAGAGAGAGAGAGAGAGAGAGAGAGAGAGAGAGAGAGAGAGAGAGAGAGGGAGAGAGAGAGGAGAGAGAGAGAGAGAGAGAGAGAGAGAGAGAGAGAGAGAGAGAGAGAGAATACAGTGAGAGGATAGAGACAGAGAGGGCTTGGTGCTCCTGCTGGTTCCACAATCCTGCTAGAGCTCTAAAGTCTAGCTTCCTGACAGGACTACTCTCCAAACTCACCTCTCCGACCGTCTCCCGGGGCAACTGCGTTCAGATCGCCGCGGTCCGCTCAGCACCCACCTGAGCCTGTCATGATCCATAGAACTGAAATTCCAGGGCAAACTTCACGCTTGTCCAACACTTTCTCCATGGCTTCAGACAGGGCTGGGCTGCGTGTCCCACGCACGGACAGTCACACTCACTTACTCATCCAAAATATGGCCAGCCTCACACACACACACACACTCTCTGTATGGTGTGGTAGTGTGTCCGTGTGGAAGCCATGACCAGGGATAAACACCCCAGCTGTCTCCACACTGACAGAGAGAGAGAGAGAGAGAGAGAGAGAGAGAGAGAGAGAGATGGAGAGAGAGGGAGAGAGGGAGAGAGAGAGAGAGAGAGAGAGAGAGAGGGAGAGAGAGAGAGGGAGAGAGAGAGAGAGAGAGAGAGAGAGAGAGAGAGAGAGAGAGAGAGAGAGAGAGAGAGAGAGAGAGAGAGGTAGTTCCAGTGAGTCGGCGGTGAGCCTCTGTTGTAAAGGTGAAACCAAGCCAAAACCAGACGAGAGTTGAGAATTCTCCGGTCAGCGGCAGGCACTCAAGTCCTCTCCAAATAAAACACACAGCTCCACACACGGTCACACACTTTCTTTAGAGACACGCACACTCTTTAAACACACAGACTTTTTTTCAAAGTCGCACACTTGAGCAGAGTAGTGTGCTCTGAGGGAGAGCAGGCAAGAATAATGGACTTAATAGTGGAGAGAGAGAGAGAGAGAGAGAGAGGGAGAGAAAAAGAGGGGGAAAGAGAAGGGGGGAGAGGGAGGGAGGGACGGGGGGAAAGGAGGGAGGGGTGTGAGTGGTTATTTGAGGAAAAGAAGGTGGGAGTTAAAAAGAGGGAGGAGAAAGAGGCATGTAAATGTGCGTGCGTGTGTGTGCGGGTGTGTGTGTGTGCGGGTGTGTGTGCTGGCGTGTGTGTGTGTGTGTGTGGTTGGGTGATGTGTTCTCTCCTAGATATCTCAGCAATGCGGGACCCAAATTGGCACTATTCAAAATGCACACACACGTAGACAAGCCTGCCCACATACACACACACACACACACGCACACACACACACACTAGACCACAGAGGCACACACACGGATCCAGTCCCGCATACAGAAGGCACACCTCAGAGCACCACAGGCACAGCTACAAACCCTCAATGTCTTCCAGATAGAATCTCTGTTTAGATACATATCACTGCAGACATAGAAAGTCGATCACAGATGACATGCAGACTCAGTCAGACACGGAAGATGTGTAGATAACCTACAGGGGACAGCTGTGATGTGTGGTGTTCAGTGGTCACAACAGACACACAGGAGACCCTGGCTGGATGCATGGTACGGGTGTATTATATCGACGTTGTGGCATTTCTGTGCTGTGTGAGTTGAATTGGTCCCCAGCTGCACTGAAAGACGCACATATTGTGAGCTCACGCTATACTCATACAGGTTGATTGTATATGCAGCATGTGTACACCAAAGGATGCTGTTCTTCCTGGGCTTTGCGTGTTAGTGTATCTGCACGTGTGTCTGCTTAAGCATGTACAGTGTGTGTGTGTGTATGTGTGTTTTTGCGAGCATGCCCACGTGTGTTTGTGTGTTTGTGTGTGTGTGTGTGTCAGCGTTACCCCGGGCGCCACTCACCCCGCTGATGGAATGAGGTTTAGGAGACAAAGATCCTGCCCCGCCCCCTTCGCCAGACCACCATCAACCCCCTGATGAGGGATCTTCTGACCCCAGTGCGTCTCCATGGAAACGCCAACCTGGGGGTTCCCTCCTGTCCCCCTTCCCCCTTCCCGCCTTATCCGCCCCTATGCTGCTTCTAGCTGCTATTGCCCCCCGCCCCCCTCTGCTAGGGGTGTGTTGCTCTGGTCTGGTCTGGAATGTCCTACCATCCTGTGACTGGACATACTACATACATGTCAGATTATCGGGTGACGTGTGTATCATGGTAGGACTTACCCTCACACATGCACATGAGCAGGCTTTGGCAAATCCTGCGTCAACACACTCAGACACCAGGTCAGATCGGGGTTGTGCCAAGGCGCTTGGAGACACATTCTGAGGCCTCTACACCTCAGCGTCCGCAGTGCCAGCCCTGGATCCGTCTGGGAGGAGAACTGAACTTTGGCCCATACCGAGAGATGTGTGAGTGTGTGTGTCCGCGCGCGCGCGTGCGTGTCCCTGTGAGGGATGATGACGTGACGGCAAACCGTTGGATTGATTCGTATCAGGGTCATTGGGGGGGGAAGGGGAGGGGTGGGGGGTCGGAGGAGGGCGGAGGAGGAGGAGGAGGAGGGGGGGGTGGGCTTTGGCGGCACAACCAAAGCTAACGCCCGTGACTGTGGGCAACACGGCGACAAGACATAAAACAAATTCCGGAACTAAGTGGATCATAATCGCCACTACTACCACTGCGGCTGCTCCAACAGCTGCGTAACCCCGCCTCTAATCTCTCCACCGCGCTGCCCAATTGGCCCAGACCACAGAGCGGGGGATGTCCTTTTGGAAAGCGCCATGTGTTTCCGACGTGGGCCAAAGGCCTAGTCACAAATCACACCTGGCATGTATATATATATAAATGTGTGTGATCGTGTGTGTGTGTGAGGGTGTGGGTGTGTGTGTGTCAGACGGTTTTACGACTGTTGCGCCAGTGAACAGAAAAAGTCATTTAAAAGAATGAGATCTGAAGAAGAGGGGGTGAAGATGAAAGCTGGAACCAGTCCTGATAATTCCATGTACGTGTGTATGTGTGTATGTGTGTATGCGTCTGTGTGTGTAAGCTTGTGTGTGTGTATTAGTGTGTGAGAAAGAGAGAGAAAGAGAGAGAGAGCGCCATGCCTAATATGGACCAGGAGTGATTTTTCCCATGAGTCCACCATGTAGCGATTCCCTAGAACAAGTCACCACAGGAACTCCCTAGAAGCAGGTTTGTGACGGGGCTGAGGGGGAGTCTAGAGACCCAGAGAGGGGCTGAGGGGGAGGTTAGAGACCCAGAGAGGGGCTGAGGGAAAGGTTAGAGGCCCAGAGAGGGGCTGAGGGGGAGTCTAGAGACCCAGAGAGGGGTTGGGGGGTAGACCTAAGGCTGTTGTTGGGTCTGGGGAATGAGAGACAGGGCCCACTTCAGGGCTGGGCTCCAGGGCCAGGGAGCTTGACTGGGGCTTCTCACTGCTAATCCCCCTCTGCCTTTGATGTGGTCAGGCACTGGAGAGGAGGGTGGTGTGTGTGACCAGGTACCGAGGTCAGTGGGTGGATTTGAGCACCTTGGGGACATGGCAGGAGATTAGTGACAGACCCTCCGCCACCCACACTCACACACACACACACACATACACACACACTACTTACACATGTCACACCCCACACACACCCCCGTCCTCAGTCTTTGTTCAGCCCAGCACACAAATCCTTCCCCTCCGTGACCTAACACTCCCTCACCCCTGAAGGGAGCCCAGAAGGTTTCGAAGCAAACCCTCTCTCTGGGACATTTTCTGTCTGTCCCTCTCTCTGGTCTCTCTTTCTGGTTTCTCTCTGGTCTGTGGTATCTCTCTGGTCTCTCTCTGGCATCGCTCTGGTCTCTCTCTGGCATCTCTCTCTGGTCTATCTCTGGTCTCTCTCTTTGGTCTATCTCTGGTTTCTCCAGTATGTCTAAGGGTGTTTTCACATGTGGTTCTTTTGAATGAAACTCAGTCCGCATGAAGTGGACCAAAAAGTTGACCAACAGATTTGGAATGCAGTCCTTTTTGTGTTCACATTGTGTTCATTTGAGAGAGGACCCAGTTCTCTTTTGGCTCCTTTTGAGCTCCATGGGGCCTCCGTCCTTCTTCTGTTTACACCATCTGAAGCTCAGATCTTTACTGCTTTGGATTATGGGTAGTTTACACTGTTTCTTATTAGATCACATTTCTCATTTTAGATGTTTTTTGTGCACGGTAGACGGTTGCTGTTTGATGTGCTCTTTGCTCCACATCTGGAGAAAGGCAGTTGTTTCTTCCTCGGACCAAACTACTCTTTGTCCAGTAGTATCACTGACGTTACCAGCTGCCATGGCTCAGTGTTTGTGTTTTCGAACGTTACAGTTAATAGCATGTGATCTGTCTACGGCAAGCCTAGAGGGATAAAATAGAATGTCAAAGGCCAAAGCCAACCTGGAGCGCTTTGTGTTCCCAATGCACAGGTTAAGCGAACCGAAACGCAGACTTGACGTGAACTGTACTCAGACCACCTCCCAAGGAGATCTGAGATTGGTTCATGTCAGAGGAGTTAGGGTTCTTTTGGAGTGTTCACATGTGCGCCCAAAATGCTGACTAACCAATGGTCTGGAGGGCTGAAAGGGACCGAGTCTTATCGGCCCCTGGTCTCCCTGGCGTCTGCTGTCTCTCTGGTCTCTCTCTTGTCTCGACTATCTCTTTCATCTGTCCGGTGTCTCTAGGAGAGTAGCCCCTGAGCACCATAGAACAAGACTGGGGAAAACACCTCCTCACACACACACACACCCACACACACACACACACACACACACACACACACACTCACACACACGCACCCTCTCTCTCACACACACACATACGGAACTCAGGCACTCACTTGAAGAGGGATTAGCTGTGAATGACGGCAGGTCTTAGGTCTCTCCAGGTGACATGATGTTAATATGACAGGCAGATCTGGCTCCAGCTCCCACCATGCACTGCATTTCTCACAGGATTATGGCCGGGGCTCCGGGCTGGGAAAGAGCTACCTGCTCTCTGACCCTCCACTCCACTCCACACTCTCTCTCTCTCTCTCTCTCTCTCTCTCTCTCTCTCTCTCTCTCTCTCTCTCTCTCTCTCTCTCTCTCTCTCGTTCTGTCTGTTTGTCTCTTTCTCTGAGTTTTCTGATGTGTGGGGGGTGAGGGGTGCATTTTGCACAGTGAATGCGGAGGGGTTGTAACTAGGGAGTTTTTTGGTTTGTTTGGAAATGTACAATTTATATTGAATGGGCTTTATTTGAAAAAGGGCAAGTATGGGATAAAATTGCTGTTGTGGTGAAACTGTTGGTTAGCTGGTTTTGACTGCCCAATAAAGGTATCTTTAAAGTCTCTCTATCTTTCTTTGTCTCTGTCCTTCTCTCTCTGTCTTTCTTTGTCTCTCTCGTTTTTGTCTCTCTCTCCCTCCCTCTCAGAGTATTTGTTCTCCCCCTCTCCTCTGGCATCTGATTAATTCCATTCCCTGAGTCTTTGGTTGTTCAGCTCAGGTGACTGTCCCAGTGACAGAGACTGCATCTGTGAGAGAACCTGCCGGATGCAGAGACCGGCCCAGTAATGACACCCAGAGACATGCTGGGTGGCTCTGAACAGGAGCACACACACACTCTTTAAGGCCAGACAGGTGATGCTAGACCAGGCCAGAGAGATGATCCCTCATCCTGATGATCCCAAGAGGAACCTTTCAGCAACACACACACACACACATTAGCAGCCATAGGCCGACCAAACCCAAGGGAAATCTGCCTGCTGTATGTGTGTATGTGTGTGTGTGTGTGTGTGTGTGTGTGTGTGAGTGTGTGTGAGTATGTATGTGGGGGTCTGTGTCTAAATACCCCAGGGGAAATTTGAGCCTAGCTCAGCGAATGGCAGATCTCTTTCAGACGTTTCAGTCTTTCAGTCATCCACACACACACACACACACACACACACACACACACACACACACACACACACACACACACACACACACACCCCCTGTTGCTGCTGTTCAGGTGACGTGTTGCCACATCCAGCTGTACATGCTGCTGTCAGGGCCTCTCCCAGGCAGATCCCAGCTTAACACACCCTGCAGCTCTGTGCTGGAGCAGCACAAGACACGTGGATGCTGGGAGTTGAAGTCAAAGCATTGCATTTGCAGATTAATGACATTAGCTAGTCAAACCCTCTGTTCAAGTAGCTTACACAGCACCAAGGGTAACACTTAACTTTTAGGGGATCTTCAAAAGCAGTCGTTACACCGTTGTGAAACCGTTCAATGCACTTGTTTGTGTGTGCAAGTCATTCTGACTTCAAGCAATATATTTTGGTGTATCGAATTCCCCATAACAAAACACTCATCAGATCTACAATATATATGACTGTGTCCACATCCATGCCTGTACATTGTCTGGAAGAACAGTCTGTGTCAGCAGCACTGACACCACTCACAAGAAGGTTGGACCTTTCAACTCCCATTTCATACCAATTGTATTCTCGAGGTTACGAACCTTTTACTCTTTTAACCTTTTCTTTCTTTCTCTCTTTCTTTCTCTCTCTCTCTCTTTCTCTCTCTCTCTCCCCCTCTCACTCTCTCTCTCTCTCTCTCTCTCTCTCTCTCTCTCTCTCTCTCTCTCTCTCTCTCTCTCTCTCTCGCACACACACACACGCAAACACACACACACACACGTGCAGACAGACAGACTCATGCTGTGCTCAGGTGCACTGGGTCTGGAGTGCTGTCTGGCTGGGTAGAAATCCCCTCCATTAAAGAGTAATTGAAGAGAACTAGAGAGCAGAGCAAGGATAACATGATGGGGGTCTCGGGAGAGGAGAGAGGGCAGGACAGGAGAGAAAGGGGAGAGGAGAAGGTAGGAGAGGAATGGAGAGGGAAGATGGGGGAGGGGAGATGGTTGGAGAGGAGAGGGGGTAGAGGAAAGAAAGGGGGAGAGGAGAGGGGAGAGAGTAGGGGGGAGAGGGGGGAGTGTAGAGTTGGGGAAGACAAAGGCCCCCACTTTTCCGTACCTCTAGCTACAACACACTGCTACACGCACGCACACACACACACACACACACACACACACACACACACACACACACAGTGTGCCACTCACTGACAGTAAAGACTGGCAGAAAGTGTGTGATTTATGGTCGCAAGGGAAACGCCCCATGGGAAATCACCTTCAATCTGAGGAGAAACAGCTGTCATTAACGTAAAATGTCCCAAAATCAAAGAGAACACACACACACAAATAGAACCTGAAATGATGTCTGGAATTCATATAAACACAGAAAACGTCCATTTGATCCTGTGCCAACGTGAACTGCAGTATCAACGTAAAATATTGATTAGGAAAACATATGTCCACACAAACACACACACACACACACCACATAGAGAGGTGTGTATGTAAAGGCAGCTGGTTGGAACAGCGCATGTTAAGGTCATAACTGTCTCTGTGACTCCAGCCCCATTCAGACCTTCCTACCACCACTCTCTCTGCCTCTTTCTGCCTTCCCTCTGAGGCCAGATAGAGAGGCTACCAAGAGGAGGAGGATGGGGGGGGGCAGTGAAAAGTCCAAGCTGAGGTTCAAGCAGTCACCCCCCCTACCCCCACCCGCCCAACACAAGCACACAAACACCACACACCCTAGTCCCCTTCTGACCATCCCAGCCAGTTGCTGGAGCTATGGAGAGAAAGAGAGAATAAAGGAAGAGAGAGAGAGAGAGAGAGAGAGAGAGAGAGAGAGAGAGAGAGAGAGAGAGAGAGAGAGAGAGAGAGAGAGAGAGAAGAGAGAAGGAGGAGAGGGAGAGAAGAGAGAGCCAGAGAGTGCACACACATGCAGACAGTCATAACTCAGTGTGAGGTCCCTCCACATTGGAGATGTACGTCTGCATAGATCAGATCTGCCACTGGGAGACAGAGGAGTAGATTCACTGACACACACACATGCAAATACACACACTTCCACACACATACTCACACACACACACACACACACACACACACACACACACACACATACATACACAGACACATACACACACATACATACACAGACACATACACACACACACACTGTGCGTTTGTCTGTCACTCACACATCTGCTGTCCATTAGTGGGATTCTCTTCCTCTAACTCTATCTCCCAACTTCTGTCTCCCCTCTCTCTCTCTCTCTCTCTCTCTCTCTCTCTCTCTCTCTCTCTCTCTCTCTCTCTCTCTCTCTCTCTCTCTCTCTCTCTCTCTCTCTCTCTCTCTCTCTCTCTCTCTCTCTCTCTCGTTCGCATTCTTTTTACCTCTCCTTCTCTCCATCTCCTGCACTCCTTTTCCCCTCCAGTCTTCCTTCTCCTCTGTCATACATTCTACCTCTCTTTCTCGGATTGCTCTCGTTTCTCTGTGAATGGAGAGACCTTCTACAGGAGTGGAAAACACCCGCGAGCACACCAACTCACTCTCCATCCATGATGCTCTGGTAGAGGACTCAACATAAACGCATCAGCAGGTCACTGACACGGCCCTGATACTGACCTACACCACCAGACCACACGCCAGAAAACATGAACCCGGATGACCCGAGACCCCGGGGCAGCCTGGCCAGGGTAACGCTGAGGGGCGGTTGTAAAAGTGTTACGATGAAAGTCAGTAAAGTGTTATACAGCCGCTGAAGAGGAGGAGGTGAAGAGATGAGTTGATTAAGAATAGGGAGAGGAGAGGGGGCACCGAAAAGGGTGGGTCATATAGAGGATGTAGAGAGACGTAGAGGAGGGTGATAAGGTGGTGTGGTGAGTAGGTGAAGTGGAGAAAGTGGAGGAGTTGTTTTAGCTACACTCTAAATTGTTACCATCACCGGTAGATCACATGTGATGTGAAGAGCTTCAGGCCTGACAGACTGAAGAGGAGAAGCTCTGAATTCCAGATGGGACCAGGGGAGGACACTGTCTCCAGCTGCATAAACACGTGAGGCAACACACACACACCTGTACTACAGACCAAGTGGAGACAAGGAGAGAGGCAGGAGAAGGAGAGGCATGGAGAGAGAGAGAGAGAGAGAGAGAGAGAGAGAGAGAGAGAGAGGGATAGAGAGAGGAAGAGGGACAGAGAGATATAGAGGGATAGAGAGAGATAGAGGGACAGAGAGAGAGATAGAGGGATAGAGAGAGGTAGTGGGACAGAGAGAGATAGAGGGATAGAGAGAGATAGAGGGATAGAGAAAGGTAGAGGGATAGAGAGAGATAGAGGGATAAAGAGAGAGAGAGAGAGAAAGGTAGAGGGATAGAGAGAGGTAGAGGGACAGAGAGAGATCGAGGGATGGAGAGAGGTAGAGGGATAGAGAGAGAGAGAGAGAGAGAGAGAGAGAGAGAGAGAGAGAGAGAGAGAGAGAGAGAGAGAGAGAGAAATCTCCGGGCTCCTCAACAGACAACATCAGATGGAATATCCATACCCAGAGAGGAATAAAAAGGAAAGAGGCGGGGGGAGAAAGAAGAGAGGTAACCCAAAGGAATTAGCACAGGAAAAGAGTAATAGTCCAGCTCGCAAATCACCCTCTCTCTCTTCCCATTTGTTCCTATCTGCTTCATCCCTCTCTGTCCTTTCTCTCTCCCCTTTTCACAAGCACACTGTCACCTGTGCAATCCATTGCACATGGAAAAAAGACACACCTTGACCAGTGGCCAATCACATTCCAAGAGGCCCCCAGAAATGGCCAATGGCAAGTCAAATGTTTTGACCATTAATCTGTGGAAAAGTGTCCCTGATGGGCCAGAAGAGAGACCAGGCTACACTTCACCTCACTTACGCAACTCCAACCTCAGACACAAACACCTGAATGGTCTGTATAACTGCATGGGCCTTGCAGTTATACATACAGGCAGACAGACAGACAGACAGACAGACAAGGGGCTCAGTAGACACACAGATAAGCAGGCAGACAGAAAATGATGCACAGCTGAACAGGCAGAGCAAAGCTGTGGCCCGCACTGTGCACACGAGTGATTCAGAAATCGCACACACGTAGACACACACATAAACACACACATAGACACATGCATAGACACACGCATAGACACACGCATAGACACACACATAGACACACACACACAGACACACACATATACACACACACAGACACACACACAGACACACACATAGACACAGACACACACACAGACACACACACATAGACACACACATAGACACACACATAGACACGCACATAGACACACACAAAGACATAGACACACACAAATGTTTCAACCCTGCCGTCACAATGGGAACTGAGCCAGTCTCTCTAAGGACAATACCAGAAGTCATTATTCCCCTCGTCGGGACTGACACATCCACACACACACACACACACACAACCTGAGAAGAGTCTGCAGTGCCAGACAGTGAATGGGGAGTAAGGTAGTATATACACTATGGATTTCACTTTTAGCCAACCTAATTAAAACTGTACTGCCTGCTCCCAGAGCTCGCCACACACACACGCACGCTCTCTCATACACACACACACTCGACACACACACGAGCGCGGGGACACACACACATTCCACAAACACACACACACATCTGAGCACCAACCAGACCAATGCCCCCCTGGGATTAATAGTGCTTAGCACATTTATCGGTCCCTCTCTAATTGACTTCTTAATTGGAACGGTGCAGTAATTAACAAGCATGTTCATCCGTTTAGCCTCTTCTCATTACGTGGCTGTCACTCTCCTGCTCATTCCTACACAACAAACAAGACGACAAGAGATGATGTCTTGGTCACTGTTGCATTGTTGTCATTTACAGTTGGAACTAATCATTCCTAAATGAATGTAGCGATACTGAGTCTGCAAATTATCATTAGAATTGACGTAATCCAGTTTTACATGTAATCGACGACATGATTTCCGTTTTGGTTTTGATTTGTGAGATTCTCAGGGTATCAGTGGAGAGGAGAAGAGGAGAGCATGGGGAGGGAAAAGGAGAAGGTTGGAGAGGAGAGGAGTGGAGAGAAGAGAAGAGGAGAAGAGAGGATATATTACTCGACACCATCTGTTCCCCCGGGCTGATCTGCTGGGTCTACCGGAGGGGACAGTAAAGAGTGGTGCGCTGCTTCAGATCCAAACATGGGACGGTGCTGAAGGTTCTCTGCATCTGTAGTGTTGGAGAAGTGGTGTGTGTGTGTGTGTGTGTGTGGAGAGGGTATCAAGGCTGAACCATGTAATGAGCTGCTCTGTGTGTGGCACTGTCATACCAACAGCTCTTATTACTGACACACACACATGCACACAACACCACACACACACACACACGCACGCACATGCACACACACATGCACACCAGGCTGACAGCTTGGAGAGAAACAGCAGGAGCACCAGCAGGCTGTTCAGAGCAAAGGCTTAGTGGGTATCAGGTGTCACAGACTCTCTCTTACACACACACATACACACACCCCAGCGTCTACATATGCTTCAACACAAAGACACACACATTTAATATGTGTGTACACCAGAGGCTGATCAAAGTAGAAAGAATGCTGACTCCACGTGGAGTTTGGGAGATCGACAGAAAGTGTGAGAGAGAGAGAGAGAGAGAGAGAGAGAGAGAGAGAGAGAGAGAGAGAGAGATGGCGAGGAAAAGAAGGGGGAGAGATCGGGAAGACTATGGGGGGTGAGTTAAAGAGAGATAGAGGGATAGAGAGAGGTAGAGGGACAGAGAGAGATAGAGGGATAGAGAGATATAGAGGGATAGAGAGAGGAAGAGGGACAAAGAGAGAGATAGAGGGATAGAGAGAGGTAGAGGGACAGAGAGAGATAGAGGGATAGAGAGATATAGAGGGATAGAGAGAGGAAGAGGGATAGAGAGAGGTAGAGGGATAGAGAGAGGTAGAGGGATAGAGAGAGGAAGAGGGACAAAGAGAGAGATAGAGGGATAGAGAGAGGTAGAGGGACAGAGGGAGAGATAGAGGGATAGAGAGAGGTAGAGGATAGAGAGAGGTAGAGGGACAGAGAGAAAGAGAGAGGAATATAGAGGGATAGAGAGATATAGAAGGATAGAGAGAGGAAGAGGGACAAAGAGAGAGATAGAGGGATAGAGAGAGGTAGAGGGACAGAGAGAGATAGAGGGATAGAGAGATATAGAGGGATAGAGAGAGGAAGAGGGACAAAGAGAGAGATAGAGGGATAGAGAGAGGTAGAGGGACAGAGGGAGAGATAGAGGTTTACAGAGAGGTAGAGGATAGAGAGAGGTAGAGGGACAGAGAGAAAGAGAGAGGGATAGAGAGATATAGAGGGATAGAGGGATAGAGAGAGGTAGAGGGATAGAGAGAGGTAGAGGATAGAGAGAGGTAGAGGGACAGAGAGAAAGAGAGAGGGATAGAGAGATATAGAGGGATAGAGGGATAGAGAGAGGTAGAGGGATAGAGAGAGATAGAGGGACAGAGAGAGGTAGAGGGATAGAGAGAGATAGAGGGATAGAGAGAGGTAGAGGGATAGAGAGAGGTAGAGGGACAGAGAGAGATAGAGGGACAGAGAAATATAGAGGGACAGAGAGATATAGAGGGATAGAGAGAGGTAGAGGGATAGAGAGAGGTAGAGGGATAGAGAGAGGTAGAGGGACAAAGAGAGAGATAGAGGGATAGAGAGAGAGATAGAGGGATAGAGAGAGAGAGAGGGATAGAGAGAGGTAGAGGGACAGAGAGAGATAGAGATATAGAGAGAGGTAGAGGGACAGAGAGAGGGTTTGGCGCTGCTCTGCCCCAGCCCGGCTGTCTATGGGAGCTTTCATTGGAGTTCCAAAAGAATGCAGTCAGGAATTCATTTAATTGTCTCAACTCCGCCTCACCGAACAGCCTACCCATCCATCTTTTCAAACACACACAGACACTCACTCACATGTACACACACATACACACACACATACACACACACACACTGAGCCAGCTAGCCATCCTGTCTACAGAGGGCTTCCATGTCCACCTCTATAAGAATCTATCACACAGACCATTGTTCCCCCTGACCCTCTCTGACCTCCAGCTGGATGACTGGATTACTGACTGGTTGGCTGGATGGACGACAGGATGGATGATGGATGGATGGATGGATGATTGGATGGATGGATGATTGATGGATGGATGTATGGATGATTGGATGGATGGATGATGGATGGATGGATGGATGATTGGATGGATGGATGATGGATGGATGATTGGATGGATGGATGATGGATGGATGGATGATTGGATGGATGGATGATTGGATGGATGAATGGATGGATGGATAGATGAAAGGCAGGATGGCTAACAGGGTATTCACTGACTGTCCCTAATTGTCCCTATGGGACCATGGTCAGTTTCCTCCATCCACCTGAACAGCAGGTACAGTTCTAATGACGAGAGAAGACTCAACATCCTTCTGTTGACCCTGACCCACCCTCCTTAACACATCTGCCTCCCCCAATACTGCCCCAGGGCTGGGCCCCAATCTGTGTGTGTGTGTGTGTGTGTGTGTGTGTGTGTGTGTGTGTGTAAAGTATAGTGTTACAGGGGACCACAGAGCAGCTGTATTAAGTCTGCATGTACATAGAGACTCTATAGTTCTGTCAGGGTCACTGACACTTTTATACACGTGAAGACACATATTGCTGTCTTGCTGTCAAGAAACATTATAGCACACACTCTCACCACATACACACACACGCGCCCACACACACACACACACACACACACACAGCCAACATATTGAACGGCACAGACAAGCAGGCGTCAGGTCAGCACCTGAGCCCCCCAATCAGATAGCATCATTATCCAGCCTGTCTCTCTCCCCGTCACACACTCTCTCTCTCTCTCTCTCTCTCTCTCTCTCTCTCTCTCTCTCTCTCTCTCTCTCTCTCTCTCTCTCTCTCTCTCTCTCTCACACACACACACACGCACACACCTCCGAGGAGAGAGTGTTATGGGCAGTTTGCCAGAAGTGAAGCTCCAACAGCTTGTTCATGATTCTATGGGTAGGAATCTTTATCATGGCTACCTGGTACAAGAGGGAAGGTAAGCAGGTTTGTACACAAGTGCACCAGTACACAAGTATCCAAGTACACAAGTACATTTACATTTACATTTAGCAGACGCTCTTATCCAGAGCGACTTACAGTAAGTACAGGGACATTCCCCCGAGGCAAGTAGGGTGAAGTGCCTTTCCCAAGAACACAACGTCATTTGGCACGGCAGGAAATCGAATAGCCCGATTCCCTAACCGCTCAGCCATCTGACCCCAAGTATATAAGTACACTAGAAAAGAGTGTGTGTTCTGTGTCTCACTGGAGGAGGAAGGTAGGGTTCTCAGTAACTTTCTATTATTTAGAACCTGTCTGCTGAAGAACATTCAGAACTGAGAACCCAGCTCCGTGGAGGCTCACACGCACACAGACTATGTACCACACACACACACACAGACACATGACACACACATCCTGGGACGTTCTGACGTGCATTAGCTAATGTGCTCTGACGGCATGGCAGCATTACCACAACACTTAATGACTTTTAGATGTCAGGAGAGGACTGGAGTCAAGCATGCCCTCTCTTCTCCTCTCCCATACCTCTCCTCTCTCCTCTCTCCTCTCTCCTCTCTCCTCTCTCCTCTCTCCTCTCTCCTCTCTCCTTCTCTCTGCTCCCCTCCTCTCTGCTCCCCTCCCCTATTCTCTCCTCTCCTCTCCTTTCCTCCCTTCCCCTATCCTCTCCTCTCCTCTCATCTCATCTCCTCCCCTCCCCTCCCCTCCCCTCCCCTCCCCTCCCCTCCCCTCCCCTCCCCTCCCCTCTCCTCTCCTCTCCTCTCCTCTCCTCTCCTCCCATCCCCTCCCCTCTCCTCTCCTCTCCTCTCCTCTCCTCTCCTCCCCTCCCCTCCCCTCCCCTCCACTCCCCTCTTCTCCCCTCTCCCCTGCTTTCCTCTGCTATATTTCTATTATCCTCTTTACTTATCTTCCCTTCCTTATGCCTTCTACTCCTCAACTCCCCTTCCCTTTCTTCCCAACCCTCATCTCCTAGATAAGGATTTACGTCTGTGTGTCAGTGTAAATATGTGTGAGACTTTTAGCACCGAGCACTCAGGTTGATCACATGAACCCCAGGTTAACCCTCTAGGTGTGTGTGACTGACAGCTGATAGCAAGTGGGTGTGTGTGCTTGTTTGTGGGTTTTCCCACTTGAAAGTAGGTGCTTGTGAGTGCGCATGTTTGCGCTCGTTGGCGACGGCAGCAGATTCTCTCTCTCTTGTGTTGTCGTGTGTGTCATGTGGGCAGGTTTAAGTTTGACCGGATCTTACTTACTGTAGCTGTAGCCTGGATATGCTAATATTGTGACACTTGGGGGAGTAAGATACAGTGTGGGTGTCCAGGCAGGTGTGTGTGGAGCGATCGCTCTGCATGTCCATACCTGTCCCAGCTACGCTTCCCTTGTCCCCCGTGTTGATGGTCATCCCCTTTCCTGCGCAGGGAGAGGGGAGGGGGGGGTTGGTGTTTACTTGACCCCCCCCGCTGCCAGATTGATACATTTGTAGGTCACCTACCTCCACCTCCACCTCCCTCTTTCCCTCCCTCTGTCTCTCCCGCCTTCCATCGTTATCAGCCCATCAGGGGCTGTCTATCTTCATTACCTCAGGGAAGGAGACAGGATGACCTGAGACACACAGTGACCCCTCTTACGCACACACTCACACACACCTCGATGGCCTGCTGCAACGCATCACTGGGCAATTTCTCACTGTCTGCGGGGCACCTTCTTTCTCCTACCTCCCTTCCTCTCCTCCTCTCCTCCTCTCCTCTCCTCCTATTCCTTCTCCTCCTCTCCTCTCCTCCTCGTCCCCTCCCTCCCTTCCTCTCCTCCTCTCCTCCTCTCCTCTCCTCCTATTCCCTCTCCTCCTCTCCTCTCCTCTCCTCCTCGTCCCCTCCCTCCCTTCCTCTCTTCCTCTCCTCCTCTCCTCTCCTCCTATTCCCTCTCCTCCTCTCCTCTCCTCTCCTCTCCTCTCCTCTCCTCCTCTCCCCTCCCTTCCTCTCATCCTCCTTCCTCTCATTCTCCCCTCTATGGACATCAGTGCTTGCATTCCACACACACAAACAGTCCACCCCACCAGCTGTCTCTCTCTCTCACACACACACAGAAATACACACACACACACACACAAAGGTGCACATATTCCTTAAACTTTTAATCAGCTTGGGACTGACTGTTTAAAAGGCTGTCTTCCTTGACACACACACACACACTGTAGTTAACTGTGTGTCTCACCAAGAAAAGCCAAACAGTCAATTTACTGTAAAACATCTGTGAAACCCCCAACACACACACACACACATTGTGTTCCCACCCTAGAACCTTATCTGTCAATCAGCAAACACCCTGCTGTTACATACCTGCCATGCTTCCTGCCCTGAGGGGCACACACACACATACACAAACTTCCACTTAGACATGCACATCCACACTCTGTCTCTCCTTCTCTCTTTTTCTCTTTCTCCCTCTCTTTCTTTCTTTCTTTCTCTCTCTCCTTCTTTCTCTTTCTCCCTCTCTCTCTCCCCCTCTCTCTCACACAAACACGTACTTCCACTGAGACGTACACATCCACACTCTCACACGCACACGCAACTCGGTGGTGCGCACACACACACACTGGTTCTACAGACACATGCTCTCTCTCTCCTCTGTGTGTATTGATCTGCTCTATCACCAGCACACAGTGAAGCAGGTTGCTGTATTGTCACAGTGGGCTGTGTGCCCCGCCCTTTGGTCAACCCTCATGTGGTCTCTCCTGCAGGTCTCTCCTGTGGGTTTCTCCTGTGAGTGGGCTCTTTGCGTCAGCGTTCTACCTGGAGACCTGCATGATTTGGTACGCTCCGGTTCCTAGAGCACACTCCTGCTCTTCCAGTTAGTGTGTGATCACATTCTAGTTGGATTCGGAGAACGTCTCATTAGCTGCTTTCAGCATTAAAATATACCCCTCCAGAAATAAACACACACACACACACATCCTAATGTGTTTTCCACAATGCTTTTCCCAACCGTGGCGTTCACCTTCAGACAGTCTGTGCGAGTGTGCGTGGACTGGTGTTTGTGTGCGCTTGCATGTTTGCAATTGAATGAAAGAGCGGAACAACGAAGGAGTGAGACTGAGATGGGGGGACGAAGGAGGGGAGAAGAGGAGGGGAGGAGGGGAGGAGGGGAGGAGGGGAGGGCAGCGGCTTTATCAGGAGGAAAAACCAAATTAAAAATGTGGCATGATCCACATGGGCCCAAGCTCTCTCGCCCCCCCACCCACACACACACATCCCCCCCCCCCATGAGACAGGCTCAATTATCAGGCTGGGAGAGGGGGGGGGGCAAGGTTGAGGCTGGGGGGGTGAGAGCTTGGGCCCATGTGGAGGGTGGGGGGTGAGAAAGGGACTGGGGGAGGAGGGAGGGCCGTGGAGGGGTTCAGACAGGGTCTCCTGCCATCCCCAACCAAGCCAGGGCTTTCTCAGGACTGGCACCAGCCTCACAGCTCAACACACCCAGGAACTGGGGATGAAAGGGCACGGAGAGGGAGAAAAGGAGGGAGGAGGGAGGGGGGGGGGGGTGGAAGGAGAGGGGACGCAAGAGTAATGTGGAGATGAACAGAGATATTAAGAGAAAGAGAGAGAGGAATGGGAGAGAGAGAGAGAGAGAGAGAGAGAGAGAGAGAGAGAGAGAGAGAGAGCGAGAGAGAGAGAGAAAGAGAGAGAGAGAGAGCGAGAGACAGAGGGGAAGGTTGGCGGATAGGCAGCATCTGGAAAACAGCAGTGGAGCGAGGGGACAGGTGGTGGTGGGGGCGGAGGGAGGGTCAGGAGAAGGAAGACGAGGGAAGAGGGGTGGAGGCCCGGGAGCTGTCGCAACCATACTGAAAGTATGTGTTTGCCCATAGTTTTGAATTTGGCTCGAACCATTTCATCCTGAGAGAGGGGTCCAGCATGTGGGTGTATTCATGAGGCTGCTTAAGGCCTGTTCATATCCATTGACTGGAGAGTCTGGATGTGACTGGAGCTGAGTCCTGGGTGTGTGTGCTCGTCCTGGAGGAGCTGTGTGTTTAGGGAGGAAACGTTCCTCCCTGCATGTGAGGACTGACTGAGATACCAGACGTGCAGGAGCGTGTGTGTCTGTGTGTGTGTGAGTGAGTGTGTGTGTGTGTGTGTGTGAGAGAGTGTTTAGTGCATATGTTTATGTGTGCATGTGCCAGTGTGAAAGTTTGTGTGTGTGTGTGTGTGTGTGTGTATAATCGGTACGGGTGGCAGCAGAGTGTGACAGGTGAATAGAGTGACAGGTAGAGGAGCTGCTTTACTGCACGCGTTCACTAGCATGTCACCAGGCCCATCTCATTATCAGGACGACACACACACACACAAACAAACACACACACACAAACACACACACACACACTCAGGAGAACATCCAAATCCCCTCACTAAGCCCCCTGAGCCAGGCTCCCTCAGCCATGGGGGGCTTCCAGGGAATAGGGGTGTGTGTGTGTGTGTGTGAGAGAGAGAGAGAGAGAGAAAAGAGAGAGAGAGAGAGAGGGGGGGGGTGTAGGTGTGTGAGAGGGGTATGTGTGTGAGAGGGGTATGTGTGTGTGTGTGTGTGTGTGTGTGTGTGTGTGTGTGTGTGTGTGTGTGTGTGTGTGTGTGTGTGTGTGTGTGTGTGTGTGTGTGTGTGAGAGAGAGAGAGAGAGAGAGAGAGATATGGAGAGAGAGAGAGAGAGGTGTGTGTGGGTGTGAGAAGGGGGGTGTATCTCGTTATTTTCTCATCTTTCTCTGTAAAGCCATCTAATTCTCCTCCCCTTCACCCCTGCTTTACACTCTCTGCTCAAGGTGATGGTGCCTGCTGCTGAAGCCCCATCACACACACACACACACACACACACACACACACTGTAATTACAGGGTGATCTTGGCAGAGGCAGTTGGCTTTGCTTCAGTGATGGACAGGTCTGCACATTAAGAGGGGAGGACAGGAGAGGAGAGAGGAGGAAAGGAGAGGAGATAGGAGGAAAGGAGAGGAGAGAGGAGGAGAGGAAAGGAGAGGAAAGGAGAGAGGAGAGAGGAGAAGAGGAGAAGACAGGAGAGGAGAGTGCTGCGGTGCTCCTTGTCACATACATTAGACATCCGACAGAAACAGCAGAACACAGCACCATTTTTTCTTTGTGTTCAGATGGAGAACAGGACAGCATGGATTCCATATGATTCTGACAGCAGTAAATCAGTCTTATGTAAATGGTAATTTGATTTAGCCCTGCTCTGTAGTCGACAGTGACACTATAAATCTACTTCAGACAGCAACTCCAGATGGCTTAGTACTGAGGCAGCTGCACTTACACACACACACACACACACGGGAGACACACACAGGCATGTGTAGACACACACTTAACACACAGGGTCACATTTTTAAACATGCAACATCAAGTGTCTGTGTTGTTGTATTGATTCAACTGGATTGAATATAAAAATAACAATCAGATTAAATGTTTATGCTGACACCCTTTTGCTCTTTATGTGAATGAGAGAACAGCTTCTCCCATCGCTCTTCCCCTCCAGCAAGAGTGAAAAGTCAATATTTCAAAAGAGCAGTGCTCATTAAATATTTCAAACAAAGAAAACTAACATTGCTTGGATAGCTCTTTCTTTCTATCCCGTTCAGTCCATTCTTTATCGCTCTCTTTATGGGTATTGTTTTCTTCCTCTTTCTCTCTCTTTCTCTCTCTCTGACACTCTCTCTATGTCTCTCTCTATGTCTCTCTCTATGTCTCTCTCTATGTCTCTCTCTATGTCTCTCTCTCTCTCTCTCTCTCTCTCTCTCTCTCTCTCTCTCTCTCTCTCTCTCTCTCTCTTTCTCTCTGTCTCTCTGTCTCTCTCTCTCTCTGACATTCCTGGCCAGGCCAGAGCACACAGACACAGAGTCTCACCACACCGCCTGAGTCCCGGCTTCCCCTGGCCCGCTCTCACACAGCACCACAACCAAGGAGGAGGGAGAGAGGGAGAGGGAGAGAGAGAAGAGGTCAAAAGAGTGAGAGAGAGAGAGAGAGACAGAGAGAAAGAAAGAGAGACAGAGAGAGGGGGGGAATGGGAAAGAGAGGAGCGGAAAGAAAGAGAGAACGGCAATCGAGAGAGAGAGAAGAAACAGACGGGGAAAAACAAAGACAGATAGGATGGAAAGACAAAGAGAAAATAAGACGCGAGTGACCGAGCAGATCCAGTTGAGCTAGCCAGAGGGAGACAGAGACCCAGAGAGAGAGAGAGAGCTGACCCAGGAGGGCTGGCCCCTGGCAGGGTCCCCTCCAGCACCTCAGAACCAGGCATCCAGGGGCCAAGACACACACAGACGCACACACGGCATGGACCCAGCTGCTTTCAACCCATGGAGTGACTGCGATCCTAATGTTCTCTAAACCACTTAGGGAATGGGAGAAAGTGTGTGTGTGTGTGTGAGAGAGAGAGAGAGAGAGAGAGAGAGAGAGAGAGAGAGAGAGAGAGAGAGGGCAGGGGGTCAAGAGAGAGAAAGAGAGAGATAGAGAGAGGGGACTGAGAAAAAGACAGATAGAGAGAGGGAGAGAGGGAGAGAGGGAGAGAGTTTGGGAGGGAGAAAAGGCAGAGGGAGAAAGAGGAAGGGATAAGCTGCTGTCATTAAGCGGGGTGCTTGACAAAATCCTGCAGAAAGGCAGAGAAACAGCAGAACTAAATGAGATTAAAGAACAGAAGAGACAGATTGTGGCGGGAGCAGGGATGGAGGGATGAAGGGTAAGAAGGGATGGAGAAAGGGGGGTTACAAGAACCCAGGTGTAAAGACAGATTTTCATCTTTTGTTGATAGAAGTGATCCCTCCGAATAGGAGGAAGACCTATAGCTCTGGTCTGGAGAACTCTACAGAACGCACACTGAATCAAACCTCAACTCAAGCCCAGCCAAACATTTCAAGCCCAAACTTACATTACAGACCCTAACTGAACATTGTGAATCCCAACAGAACGTTATGTAATACTATCAGAACATGAAAAATCATATAAATAATAATAAACAGCTCAAACTTAAAACTGAACATGTTAAACACAGGCTTATAATCTTTTTCAAATAGCACCGGAACATTGCAATCTCATTAGAACAACAAACGACACAATTATATAATGCCAATATCCACTAGACAATTTAAGTCTCAATGAAGCATTAAAAAATGTGACTAAACTACATAAAGTTTCAGCCCAAATTCCAAGTTCAAACAGTTGGTGGAGTTTACAGCCTTTTCTTCTGGATTTCAACTGGAAACGAAAGCGTGAGCCAGTCTTTCCAACATCAACTGACAAATCTCAGCTTGGAGCGGACAACAGCGAGTCCTCATCGTATCGCACACTAAAACACGCCAGCCCCTCCGCTCTCCAAAACATACACTCTTTGTCACCAGAGCACACCCACACTCTTCTTTCTAACGACTCTTGAGATAACATCCCATGTGTGTTCACAGGCAGCCAGGACAGCAGTATAAAGGATGTCAATGTGTCCTACCTTTGTACCCTGGAATGTCAGCGCTGCTTCAGGTGTCCCGGTACCTAGCTCCGAGTCAGCACCACAGTGACAGGTGCCATGACACGACTGTAATGTCCACAGTGAAGAAAAAGCTTGTCTCCTTCCCTCTTTCGCGCTCTGTCTCTCTCTCTCTCTCTCTTAATTCTGGAGTCCGGGTGTCTCACGAACAGAAGAACATCTATGTCACCACAAAACCTGCAGCAGGGGTGTATGTGTGCGTGTGTATGTGCGCGTGCGTGCGTGCGCCTGAGAAAGTGTGTGTTACTCCAAAGGTCCCGAATTCCAGAGTCCTGCGCTAGAAGAGCAAGGGTCCACTCTCTTTCAGTACTCTCCTTCCACTCTGACACACCCTCTCTCTCTCTTTCCCTCTTTCTCTCTCTCTCTATCTCTGTCTCTCTCTCTCTCTCTCTCTCTCTCTCTCTCTCTCTCTCTCTCTCTCTCTCTCTCTCTCTCTCTCTCTCTCTCTCTCTGTCCGGGCTGGTTTCTCAGGGCAGGGGAGGAGGGTAAGACTGTAAGGGGGAGGGACAGAGCATAGAGGCAGCTTTTCAGCCAGCTCTTTCTTTTTCCCCTCTTTCTCCGTTTCTTTTCTTTGCCTTCTTTGCCTTGTGGTTCGCTCTCTGACTGCTATTCTTTCAGTCAGAACTCAATGGAGTGCTCTCTTTCCTTCTCTCTCTCTCTCTCTCTCTCTCTCTCTCTCTCTCTCTCTCTGTCTCTCTCTCTCTCTCTCTCGCTCTCTCTCTCTCTCTCTCTCTCTCTCTCTCTCTCTCTCTCTCTCGCTCTCTTGCTCTCTCTCTCGCTCTCTCTCTCTCTCTCTCTCTTTCTCTCTGTGTCTGTTTAACTCACACACCCTCCTCTTCCTTGTCATAAAACCACTCCCTCCCCGCAACAGTCCAGAAGTAGAGACACTCCCTCTCATTCTCCTCTCTCTCTCTCTCTCTCTCTCTCTCTCTCTCTCTCTCTCTCTCTCTCTCTCTCTCCCTCTCCTCTTTCCTTCTCTCTCGCTCTCTCTTTCTTGTCTCACTGTGTGTGTCAGTGTGTCCTGGCTGGTTCTTGGTGACCCAGAGAGGTTCTACTCTGGGTTCTGAAAACTGACCTGGTTTAGGATCCTGGTTCCACCGATTCCAGTGTCTGAGGCTCACCACTCTACTGGGGTGTGCTAGAACAACAAACAATATTCATGACAAAGAGGTTCAGTAAGAAGTGATTTATTTTGCGTAGAATTGTATTTGACCCACTTCTGAGGTAGAGTCTATTTCTAGTTCAGAAACATCTAAGTGGCAAAAGTTTAGGTTTGTCTGGTCTAGTTAGGAGGTCTAGGTTAGTCTGGTCTGGTTAGGAGCTGAAGATCTGGATTAGTCTGAGTCTGTCTTTGCTTCCTCATCAAGGGCTTAATGATTCACTCTTATTGTCACACCCATGAGCACAAGAAACATACGACACACACACAGAAACAGACACACACACATGCACACACACACATACAAACAAGGTTACTAAGATCATTTTCCGTTTTGCAATCTCCCTTCAGACACAGGGGTGTGGCACAGCATCAGCAGCTATCAACACTGGCTGGTAGACACACACACTCTCACACACACACTCTCACACACACACTCTCACACACACACCTGCTGATGTGACTTAGGCGCACTCTGCCGTCTGGCTGGCGTCTGGTCGGCACCATTCAGACGGCCTTCTCTAGAGAGTGTGGAGGCAACCAATCACAACGGCCAGTTAGCAGCTCCACTATCACAGACACACACACACAGTCAGTCATGCACACGGGCTCACACATGTGCACAAGCACATACACACAACTGGAGACTCAAGCTCTTCTTGGCTGACAACCCAGACCACCAGAATAGAATCAAATAGAATAGAGTCCTAAAGAGCAGAATTCACGTTTAGCATTTTTACCTCAAGGTAGCTGAAGCATCAGATGCGTACCCTGATCTCACAGCCAGTCGACCGCCTGCGAGGGAAAACGTCGTGTCATTGTTGAACAACACAACAACCACAGCAGGGCTGCGGCCCACAAACACACAGATACAGGTGCAGACATGCGTGCACACACACATGCAGACACACGCGCACAAAAGTACACACATGCACGCACGCACGCGTACAAACACACAAACAGGTATACACATGCATGCAGACATTAACATAGAAACACACACACACACACAGAGACCTTACAAACACACCTACCCTGAGTGGTGGTGATACAGACCCTCAGTACTTCCTTGTGGCAGCCAACCTTTCTGCCTAACACCCGCTCTCTCTCCCTTTCTTTCTCTGCCCGTCCCTTTCCTCTTTCCTCCCGCCTTTCCTCCTTCTCCCTGTCCTTTTTCTCCATCCATCTTTTCCCCCCTCCACTTGTTCCCTACTACACCGTTGTCCCTCCCTCCATCCCTCCCTCCTTCTCTCTCTCCTTCCTCCTGTCTAGTTCTCCTTCTCCCCCAGCCTCCCTCGGCGCCCCTCCTGACAGGATCTCTCTCTGTCCTCCCTCCCCGTGTGTTCAGGGCCTCTGCAGTGGCCCCCAGACCCTGGCCCCTGATAACCATTGTCAACCCTGAAGTCTGACACTTCTCCTTCCATAAATCTCAGTGCATTCTCTCTCTCTCTCTCTCTCTCTCTCTCTCTCTCTCTCTCTCTCTCTCTCTCTCTCTCTCTCTCTCTCTCTCTCTCTCTCTCTCTCTCTCTCTCTCTCTCTCTCTCTCTCTCTCTCTCTCTCTGTCTTTCCCTCTGTCTCTCTCTCTCTCCACCTCTCCACCTCTCTCTGTGTTTCTTTAGCGGTGCCCTCTCAATCTTTTCTTTGACCTCCCCTCAACCTGACTCTTTAGATCTTTCGGTCACACACGCACAGGCACACACACACGCACACACACAGGCACACACACAGGCACACACACACGCACACACAGGCACACACACATGCTCATGCTATGCTAACAGGCCTGTGTTCACTTTCCACCCTGGTCCAACTCTCCTATGGCTTTCCAACTGTCCAGGCAAGCCATACCCTCCCCTCTCCCCTTCTCTCCTTCCCTCTCCTTTCCTCTCCCCTCTCCTCCTCTCCTCCTCCCCCCACTCCTCTCCTCTCCTCCTCCTTACCCCTCTCCTCCTCCCCCCTCTCCTCTCCTCTGCTCTCTTCTCCTCAGCTCCCCTCTCCTCTCCTCAGACCCGGGAAGGTTCTGTCTTTTATTTTTTAGGTATAAATATTTAACGTCGGGACAAGGCGTGTGCTTTACACTTCAAAAAGACCCACCCCTCTCCTCCCTCCATCCATCCTTCCTCCCCATCCCCCTCTCCCTCCCTCTCTCCATATGGGGAAGGGTTGGATGCCGACACCTAAGATGCATACTGTACACCGTATGAATGATTTATACATGGTGAGTCTCTCTCTCTTTCTCTCTCTCTCTCTCTCTCTCTCTCTCTCTCTCTCTCTCTCTCTCTCTCTCTCTCTCTCCCTCTCACATACACACTGTGACAGGCTTAAGGTCAGTCCAGTTGTCAGACAGAGGGACCGAAGCACTACTAGTGTGTCAGCTCTTTTCCTTCCATCCTGCCATCAGCCGTGAGTGTGTGTGTCTGTGTGTGTGTGTGAGTGTGTGCATGCGTGTTTGCTAACTTCATCAGCATCCAAATGCCTAGCCCTCGGTCATACAATGGAAATCCAGATGACTGGGAAAGCCTTGACTTTATGACATCGAAGTCATGAATTGAAGTCCAACAACTCTCTCTCCCTCTCTCCCTCTCTCCCTCTCTCTCTCTCTCTCTCTCTCTCTCTCTCTCTCTCTCGCTCTCTCGCTCTCTCTCTCTCTCTCTCTCTCTCTCTCTCTCTCTCTCTCTCTCTCTCTCTCTCTCTCTCTCTCTCTCTCTCGCTCTCTCGCTCTCTCTCTCTCTCTCTCTCTCTCTCTCTCTCTCTCTCTCTCTCTCTCTCTCTCTCTCTCTCTCTCTCTCGCTCTCTCTCTTTCCCCACCTCATATTTCTTCTCTCACCCTGCATCTCTCTCTCCCTCCCTACCTCCTTCTCTCCCCTTCTCTCCCCCCTTTCGTTTCCCTCCACAGTGGATGTTCCAGGGTTCTATGGTAGGAATGCAAACTCCACAGCCAGACTGAGGATCCTGATATCCTGCTCTACTTCCTCCTTCTTCTCCTTCTGTCCTAGGACTTGTTCTTCTCACTCCCTCTCCTCTCCCTCTCCTTCCCTTGCATCAATCACTTCCTACAGTGACAGAAGCCCAGTGCTGTAAATTGGCTGTAGCTGTGTGTGTGTGTGTGTGTGTGTGTGTGACTGTGTCCCAAAGTCCCTCCCTGACCTGTCCTCCCGGTTGGCAGTACCACACACACACACACACATGCCAACTCAAACACACAAACACACACACACACACACCTCGTGTGACACAGTAGAGATAAGCCTGGCTGCTCCCAGACCAAATACGCTCAGACAGCCGTGGGAAACAATAGGAGTGTGTGTGTGTGTGTGTGAGAGAGAGAGAGAGAGAGAGAGAGAGAGAGAGAGAGAGAGAGAGAGAGAGAGAGAGAGAGAGAGAGAGAGAGAGAGAGAGAGAGAGAGAGAGAGAGAGAGAGAGAGAGAGAGAGAGAGAGAGAGAGAGAGAGAGAGCTAGTCTGACTGTGTTCAAGGTTCGAGTGGGCGTGGGTACTATACCGTGGTCTTGTTTTGTCATTTCACTTATCAGAGTATGAGTGTCCTTGAGCTCCCCACACACATTTTATCTCTCACTCTCGCTAATATACACACACACACACACACACACATGTCCTATTAATCCCCACTGGCCTTCAGAGACTGACAGAGCATGAGGATGTATAGAATGATAGATTGATAAGGAGGGAGGGAGGGAGGGAGGGAGGGAGGGAGGGAGGGAGGGAGGGAGGGAGGGAGGGAGGGAGGGAGGGAGGGAGGGAGGGAGGGAGGGAGGGAGGGAGGGAGGGAGGGAGGGAGGGAGGGAGGGAGGGAGGGAGGGAGGGAGGGAGGGAGGGAGGGATAAAGATAGAGGGATGTCATGGGGAAGAATACAAACAGATGGGCAAATGAAGAGAATATCCCAAAAGAGAGGTGGAGAGAAAGTGATATCCTACACACAGAACTACATAACTGGAGGCTACGCATGAATGGATGGATGGAGGAGATGGTGGGGATGAAGAGATGGAGTGAGGGATGAATGGAATAGTAAGAACGTGTGTTGAGGGGATAAGAGTCTCCTAAAGGGGGGATCAGGACACATGCCAGACAGAAAGAAACACAGAGAGAGAGAGAGAGAGAGAGAGAGAGAGAGAGAGAGTGAGAGAGAGAGAGAGAGAGAGAGAGAGAGAGAGAGAGGGAGAGAGAGAGAGAGAAACACAGAGAGAGAGAGAGAGAGAGAGAGAGAGAGAGAGAGAGAGAGAGAGAGAGTAGGGGTAAGCCTTAACTGCAGGGCTAAGAAACTGTGTTGAAGGGGTGAGTAGGCGTGTTACGGGAGGGGTGCATGTGTTGAAGAAGAGGAATCCCCAGCCCCCCCACCTCCCCCCCACCCCCCCACCTCCCCCCCACCCCCCCACCTCCCCCCCCCGCCCCCCCATCCCTCCGCCCCTCCTCCCCTCCAGTCCCATAAACCTAAAGAGCAGGCAGACAGGTTCGCTACTGTGTGAACACACAAACTCATCATCATAAACACAAACATCACAGAACACACGTGCACTCACACATCATAAACGTGCACCTGCAGACCCTGCTTTGGAGTGTGTGTGTGTGTGGTGTATGTGTGTGTGGTGTGTGTGTGTGTGTGTGTGTTTGTGTGGTGGGGGTGTTTACAGGTGCAGGATTTAACGATAGGCCCAAAAACAACAGGAAATTCCCCATCCCTCCATCCCTCCGTCTGGCCCCTTGGCCTCAGGGTCGACGAGGACAGCGTTCCCCAGGTGCATCTCCTCTACTGCCCAGCTCGGCTAGTCATGTCTGGGGACCAGTGGTGGCCTCTTCTCTGGAGGTAGAGGAGAACATCTCCTCTGGGTCAGTGGAAGGTCCTGGAGTTGAAATCCACCACTGAAATCGTTTGAGCAAATTCACCGTGGTGGGCCCCGCACACTGGGTGGAGCCCAACAGCAAACACACACATGGACTCACACATGCACACAAACAGACACACACATGCACACACACACACACACGCACATGCACACACACACATACAAAGACACAGATGCACACACGGTCAGACACACTCACACACACACACTCACACACACTCGTGAATGGCAGGTCTCACGCAGAGTTGCCACAAAAGCCAAAACGGGAGCAGATGATGTCCTTCCATACATGTATGGGAGAGCCAGGAATGGTATTCATTAGAGTTGGTAAAGATTACCATGTGTGTGTGTGTGTGTGTGTGTGTGTGTGTGTGTGTGCTACCATGTGCTGTGTGCTGATTGAGCTGCCTGTGATCGAGGGGGATACTGCTGGCTGTGTGTGTTCCTTCATGTGGCCATGTGGCTCTGATGGGATGACGGTTGAGATGGGACGAGGCCCGGTGAGGTAGGGATGAGCGGGAGGTGTGTGTGTGTGTGCGTAGAGGGGGAGGTGAGAGCGAGGTAGGGGTTGAGGGTCAGAGTGAGGTGGAGGGCGAGGTGGAACGTCAGGGTGAGGGTCGGAGTGAGGTGGAGGGTTGGAGTGAGGTGGAGACGCTGTCTGTCTGTGTTTCTGCTGCAGGAGAGCAGGATCTCAGCAAGCCAGACCTGCTTCCTCTGGAAGAGATTAGGAGAACTGATCAAAGGAGGAACGAAAACAAGAAAGGCTCACGCAGGGTGATCGAAAAAGATCGGGGGGGGGGGGGGGGGGCGGCGGTTGGGGGGGGGGGGGGAGAGCGAAAGAAAGAAACAATCTGATGGGGAAAGAGGCGGGGGGGGGGGGATTTCCCCCCAAAATGAATAGATACAGAAACGGAGGAAGAGATGGACAGACAAAGGGAAGGACGTGAGGAGAGGTGAGGTCGGGGTTGAGTCTCCACGTGCGGGTGGAGAGAAGGTGAGGAGGACATGACACTGGTGGAAGGCTGGCGGGAGGAGCAGAGGACGAGCATGTGTCGCGTCGGCTGAGGCCTCACCCCAGGGACCCGGGTTCAAATCCAGCCCGGGCCGTGCCCCGCGTGTTCTCCCTCGACCCTGCTTTTCCTTTTGCTCCTCGCCATCTCCGTCCACATGAAGCAGAAACACCTTCAAAATACGTCAGTAAATAAAGAATAGAGAGGGATGAGTGGGTAGAAGGAGGGAGGGAGCAGGTGCGGAGGGTAGGGGAAGGGAGAGGAGGGGGACATGATAGAAAGCGTGGGCCCGCGAAGGTGGGTCCAACACACTATAAACGAGTCATTCAGTGGTTATGGCACCACAGAGCAAATATCACTGAGGACTTTGGACTGTGATTTTATCTTTCGAGGGTGGTGGTGCGCCTCCACGTGCGAGCCAAGGAGGGGGTCAGTGGGCGTGTCTGTGGATGTGACCTCAGCGCCGCCTCCTTCCCAGAATCCTTTGTGGCTCCACACAGTGGGCTGTGTGTGACAGCGGCACGCGTCATCGTCATCTGGTAACTTGGTGACATTTCATTCAGAGATGAGCTCATCAGGGTAACTCATTACAATACATCTGGCCACGTGTGTGTGCGTTTGTGTGTGTGTGTGTGTGTGTGTATGTGTGTGTGTGTGTGTCACACACACGCCATTCAGTCTTATCAGGGATGAGCTCACAAGTGTTGATCTCCATGGGTTCAGTTCAGAGTAACCCTTGGACAGTAGTGACCCTGTCAGAACGGACAATGACTGCCGGAGTATGCGTGCGTGCGTGTGTACCAGCTGAACAGTCATCTTCCACCACCTCTCTCTGTCTCTCAAACAGACACACACACACCTAGCCAATCACAGGCCATGCTAGCCAATCACAGGCCATGTGAGGGTAGAGCCCACCCCTGTCTGGCAGTCAGTACCCCCAAGGTGGTAAACAAGGTGTAGGCAATAATAAACACACTTCAGTATCACATGACCTGGGCTTGGCAAGGGGAGTTAGGGTCACGAGTCAGGGTCACATGATCATGTGTCACTGCAGACCAATCCTTCCTGCTCTCCCCCATCTCTCCTCCCTCTCTCCCCATCCCTCCTCCATTCCTCCTCCATCCCTCCTCCATCTTTCCCCTTTGCTCATCCTCTTCATCTTTCCTTTCATGAAGCAGCTACTGGACCTTTGAAAGCAGCTCTGCTCTCCTCTGTTCTGTCTCTCATGGGGAACCATGTTAAAGCCGGGGTCCTGAACATGACTTTCTTTTTCTTTTTTTTCCTTTCTCCCCCCCCCTCTCTCTCTGTCTCTCTCTCTCTCTCTCTCTCTCTCTCTGTCTCTCTCTCTCTCTCTCTCTCTCTCTCTGTCTCTCTGTTGTAACAGTTAACCTGCTCTTTGCTACTCTCTGACCCTCATCGCTCAAACAGATGTTTGCCTGAACCTCATATTAACAGCAACAGCAGGGATGTGACTTACACTGTGTGTGTCTGTGTCCATATGCATCTGTGTGTGTGTGTGTGTGTATGTGTGTGAGAGAGAGAGAAAGAGAGAGAGAGAGAGGATTGTGGAAAGAAAGAGTGAATGACAGATAGAAAGAGAGAGGCAGACAGACAGACAGAGAGAGAAAGAGAGAACGAAAGGAGAGAAGGACGAGAGAGGTGCGAGCGCTGGAGGAGGTCATGTGGAACTGGTCAGTCCTGATACTGCAGGATATGACTGTTACCAGGGGCCTCCGGGGTGACTCAGCTGGGAACCTGTCACACACACACACACACAGAGGTCATGGTGGAGTCGACTGTCCTGAAGTCCAGATAAAACTGTGGTGTGTATTTGCTGTTTCCCACCGCTCATACATAATCTATGCTTCTGCATAACTGATACGTTCCCAGTGTGTGTTTTTGCGCACGTGTGTGTGTGTGTGCGTGTGTGTGTGCGTGCGTGTGCGTGTGTGTGCGTGGGTGCTTAATAGACCTCAAGATTGCAAGAGTTCACTATCCTTGGGTCCGACCATTGACATGATGACAGACATCTATCAGTTAGTCAGGACCAGACCTTGGAGAGAAAATACAAGTTGTGTGTGTGAGTGTGTGTGTGGTGTGTGTGTGTGTGTGTGTGCGCTTCTGCTTGTGTATGCTTGTGATTACTCCTCTTCCTTTTATCTCTGTTCCTTAAAGATGATTATGTCTATCTGTCCTTCACCCTCGCATCATTGCTAATCTTCCCACTCCTCTCTTCATTCACTAAACCCACATCTTAGTTCTCTTAATGTCTCATGTCTCTCTCTCCCTTTTCCTCAAATCCATCCATACCCCTCTCTCTCTCTCTCTCTCTCTCTCTCTCTCTCTCTCTCTCTCTCTCTCTCTCTCTCTCTCTCTCTCTCTCTCCCTTTCTCCGTCTCTCCCTCTCTCTCTTCCTTGTCTGGTAGTTTCAAGGTCAGTCTGCCACTAGAGCAACATGTAACATGCAGAGCACATATGAATAAATAATTAGTACATTAACACACAAGGTTCATACAGCAGTACTATCTCTCAAACAGGAATACATTACTACACATACTCCTTTCCTCCTCTCCTCCTTTGCCCTCCTCTTCTCGCACGTTCTCACACAACCCCTCCTCAGACAACCACACGCGCCTGACCACGCACCAGGAGACGCACACACACTAACACACGCTCACTCAGTTTTTATATTCAACGTTACCTGTCCATTACCTGCGACGACAATGACTCTGGCAGTTGAAGAAATGTAGCTCACCTGTCCAAACGCACACACAACCACACACGCAACCACCTGCAGACACACGACCACACACACAGGTGTGTAGAGTCTGGACCAGACCATACCAAGGCTGGAAGGTGTAATGTCTGCCAGAAGACAGGCAGAAGTCTAAACACAGAAGATTGATGCTCAGGATCTCCCAGAGGGTCCAGCCAGCCTGGACATAACATGACCCTGACGCACACCACTCCAGAAGCTGAGTGGATATTTGGCCCGGTGGGTTTCCCTCAAACGGCTCTTGTCAACGTCACGGAAAGGTATGGAGTGAGTGTTTCTCTGTGCGTGTGCGCGCGCGCGTGGGTCAGGAAGCCCATGGCCTGAACTTCTTCTTCACTCCCGTTCCAACACATTGCCAAAAAACTCTTTCCCTTTCAGCCAGCAGCATTCCTGTTACTTTCCCCCCAAACATTCCTGTCCTGCTGCCCTCCATTCTAGTCCAACACATTCTCTCCAACGCACCTGAACCCCCCCCCGCCCCATCCACCCACCCCCCCGGCCCATTCTCTCCCATAGGTAGAGGCTCTGCAACCCCAACCGGCTGCTCTCAGGTAGGTCTGCCCCCCCCCCAACACACACACACACCTCCAGCCTCGCCATTGTCACTTTTCGTCTCCCTTCCCCTCCCTCCTTTCTCCGGCCCACGCTGTTTTCCTGTCCTCCTTTCTCCGGGGGGGTTCCGCACCGTTTCCCTCGCTCCAAACAAACACGCCAGCGCCTCACTTCTTCTTCTCCTCCTCTTTCTCTCTCCCCCCCCCCCCCCCCCGACGGAGGTGAAAGGAAACTGTTTCTTTGGAGGGCATGACCTCGCGGAGTGTGTGTGTGTGTGCGCGCTGTCAACCATTGAGCGGCTCACAATGTCTCGAATCAAAGCCATCACACCTGCCTACGGTGTGGGTGTGTGTGTGTGGGCGGGGGGCCGTTGGTCTTTCTTTCCTTTTGGAGGGCGACGTGCGCGCACGCATCGTTTTTCACCTTACCAGACGGCGTTTGACAGACACATTTTCTCACACACAGCCTGAGACATTCACATCCACACGCACGCAGTGCTGTATCGACAACACTGGAAGAGAGACTGAGAGTGGCGTCTGGAAGTGATTATTCATTCCCTCTCTCACTCCGTCTCTCTTTCTGTCTCTCTCTGTCTCTCTTTGTCACTATCTCAGTCTGTCTGTCTTCTCTCTCTCTGTCTCTCTGAGTCGGTGTCTCTCTGTCTCTCTCTCAGAGATGTTAAGAATAGGGCCGGCAGGCTCCGGGATGGCAAAGCTGCCTGGTGCCCTGAGGCCTGAGACAGATTAGAGGCAGCCTTGGCAGCTTCCGGACCTTTCTGGAGACCAGCTATGTAGAAGAACACTCCCTCAACCCCTCTCCTCTCTGCCTGGCCCCCTCTCTGCTCACCGCTCGCTCCCCTCCCTGCCCTCTTCTCCTCTCCCCATCTCCTCTCTGCCCCGGGGCTAGCACAGCAGTCCTTAATGAGAAGGAGAGGGGGAGGAAGAGATAGCAGAGGAGAGGGGAGGAAGGGAGGAGGAAGGGTGTTAACAGGGAGAGATAGAGAGGAGGACAGAGGGAGACGGAGGGAGAGAGACAGACAGGGGGATGGAGAGAGAGGGATAGAGATGGGGGTGGGTAGAGAGAATATTGGATAGCTCAGTGTTGTTCATCTGGCTCAATGTCTAAAACACATGCTTAGTTGATCTGCTAGCTATGCCAGTTCCATGCACACACACACCACAATACACACACACATACACCACAACACACGCACACCCATTTCAAAACCACATCCCTGATGGCCTCAAGTACTATTTTGGAACATACGCACGCACATACACACTTGTACACCGTTGTGTAGCTACTAACCACGGAAGCCTATAAGATAGAATACAGTGTACCAGCGTGCCATCTCTTTGTGTGTGTGTGTTTGTGGGCGTGTGAGCGTGTGTGTGTGTGTGGGACCTCTGAATCCACAGGGTCCCACGTGCCCTCATCGATCACAGCTGACAGGAATGAAGAAATGGTTGCCCCAGCCCCAGCCCTCCAGCCCCAGCCCCAGCCCCAGCCCCAGCCCCAGCCCCAGCCCCAGCCCCAGCCCCAGCCCCAGCCCAAGCCCTCCAGCCCTCCACCCCTCCACCCCTCCACCCCTCCACCCCTCCCACAGCCAGGCCTTTCCCCTCTCAATCGAGGCTCCAGCTCACCTGGGCAGGTGGAGGCTTGTCAGACGGACATGCAGGCTGTTTACATGAGCTCACCCTACCCTGCCCCGAGGGTGGGGCGGAGGGGCCCTCACCCCCCTCACCCCCTCACAGTCCTGACAGGGGGAGTGTATGTGTGTGTGTGTGTGTGTGTGTGTATGTGTGTGTGGGGTTAGGGTGGAGTAGCCTTGCGCCAACTTTACTTGGTTCAATCCCTCGACACTTCAAATCAAATCAAATGTATTGTATAGCCCTTTTTACACGCAAGCATGTCACAGAGGGCTTCACATACGCCCATTGAACTGGCCTTCAACCAACCTAAACCCACTTGCTGACTATGTTCTGACCAGTTTTGAATCGCTGACTCACTGATTGTGTCTTTGACCCAGCCTCGGGGTCAGGGGTCAGGGACAGACGACCAGCCAACAGACAGATCCGTACAAGCCTGTTGACCCTGAGGGCTGTTGGTTATTTACACGACGTACACGCACACACTTACCCCTCCGACACACGCGTGTCTCATACACACACTTGAGGCGCTGCTACAGTAACGCTTTCAATGGTTTCAATAAGGAAGTACTGTTCCTCTGTAACATTTCTAGAATTGTTGCAATCAAACAGTACACACACAATCAAATATCCAGAGATCCAAACAAATGGACACCTGTTTGTGTCTGTGTCCGTTTGGTTGTGTGTTGCGTGTTCTCTTTTTTTCAGTTTTTTTCCCTCCCTCTCAGTCATGCATTCAGGTATCTGTCTGTGACTGACTGGTCAGTCAGGCATCAGCCTTACTGCAACAGCTTCCTACCAACTGTCTTTGTGTCTTTGTGTGTCATATTTCAAATCTTTTTTAGGGGGGGGTTTGTGAGTCAATGGATTTTGTGTCTGTGCCGTTCGTTCAAATCGATGCTTTATGTGTTTGACAGTTGTTGCTGTCAACTATTCTGTGAAAGTAGTAGTTGTGTTTTGAGCTCGTGGTTAAAGAAGCACTGTTAGTTATTCATGGGGTAAATCAGGCTGTCCTTCAGAGTCATATTTGTGGCTACATGTGGTGTATAGTGCTTTTGGTTTGGTTTTCGGTCCTTTGCACAAACACAAGGAGACAAGGAAGCTGCCCATGGGCATCTATCAAGTAGCATGACTTTTGTTCTGAACATTAGGCAAGGAACGAGTGCCAGCCAATGCACTTTCATTAGAGATTAAACATTCTATGGTTAGGTAGGGTTGGTCAGCATTTTGTTGTCGTTGCTTTTCGTTCATGGATCTCCCATGGTGTTCATGGTGTTGTAGAAATCCTATCATTTTTACATTGAAATGGTGTTTCACTCCTTTTTGTGCGACGCGCACACTCCTGAACACCATGAAAGTTTGTCAGGCTCTCTCTCTCCCTAGACCGGGGCGATCAAACTACAGGGTCATGAGACACACACGGACGAACGTCCACACACACGTACGCACGCACACACACACACACGCACAGGTGCAAACACCTCTCCCCAACCCAACACTGTAATCTGAATGACATCCCCGGGGGTGGGGGAATTCTGTCACTCTTTCATCACACTCCTCGTTGGTTTCCTCCCTCCTTCCATCTCCTCCCTTCCTCTTTATCATCCTCTTCATCCCTCTCTCTTCATCTCTGTGTGGTTCGACACCCAGCCGCCCAGGCAGGGCAGAGAAGAAAGAGAGAGAATGTGTCTGCACATAAAAGAGTGCGTTACAGTGAGGAAACAAGCGGCGGGAGAGATGGAGAGAAAGAAAGAGAGAGCGAGTCTGCAGGTTGATGTCAGGACCTGTCAGTCTGCAGTCATGGACAAACTATGCTCTTTGCATTGCTGACTCACACACACACACACACACACAAGAGCACACGCACACACACGCTCACACCTTCACACGCCTACAGTTTGACGCTGTGTCATCCACGTCAACATGCTGGTAGTCATGTGTATGCACTTGTCTCTTGGCATTGAATTCATGTCAGTGTGCAAGCTTCAACCTATGACCCTCAGCGGTTTGAGTGGCGCGGATGAAAAACACTTAGAGAGATCACCATGACAACGCCAACATGAGTGGCATGCAGGTGGAGTTGTCAAGCAGCAGAGTGACAGAGCTTGACACTCTCATACACACACATAAACACACAAAGGGAGCAGAGCAGAATGGGGGATTAACCTGACAGGACCCTTCAGACCACTGGTGCTACTGGTGAACTCTACGCTTCCCTGGCACTGCTCTGGTCATTGGAAGTGCTTGTGTGTGTGTGCGTGTGTGTGTGCGTGTGTGTGTGTGTGCGTGTGTGTGTGTGTCCATGTACTGTGAGGGCCTTCAATTGCAATACCTTAAAAAGTACAAAAGATTGGATTTTTCTGTAAAAAAAGCCATGTTCTGTCACAATGGCGTTGTGGAAACTCCTGAAGCCCGCTGTTTCTCCTATTTGAATGTATTTCTAACTGTTGCCTAATGCAGCTTTATACACACACTATAACCTCGCTTAGCTACATCCATCAAACTGTGCCAAAACCAACCTCCAACACCAGAGCCTGTCAACGTCTGACACATACACGTCTCCCTCCCTCTTCTCCCTCCCTCTTCTCCCTCCCTCTTCTCCCTCCCCTCCCTCCCTCCCTCCCCTCCCTCCCTCCCTCCCTCCCTCCCTCCCTCTCTTCCCTCTCCTCCCTCCATCACTCAATTTTTGAAGTTAGGAAAGAACGACGTTCACCGAAAAGAATGGATTATTTGTTGGTGGAAATCCTGCATGGCTGAACTAATCCTGACTGTTTAAGTTGGGTTAAGCTCCCTAAAACACCAGGGAGAATGACAGGAATGGCTTTGCAAAGGGGGGCAATTTGTGTGTGTGTTTGTGTGTGTGTCTTCATAGACGGCTGCTAGTGATTTCATACCTCGTGGCCGTGAACTAGCCAATAGGAGGAGAGGTCATTACTTCCTGTCTGACCACCTTTCCACTGCGGGGGAAGAGGGGGGATGACACAGTATGGTCTGATCCAATCAGAGAAGGAGTTCAGGGGGTGGGGAGGGGTCTAAAGATTTTGGGGGCTGAAGGAAGTTTCAAACCTGGACTCACTGTATGTTGTGGTCTAGCCGGATTGGGCCAAGCTTAGCAGGAGTTTGCTCAGTGAAACTGTTTTGTTATGGTCTGTCTATGTATAACAGATGCTCTGATCCAGTGAGCTTACCAGGATTGGCCCAATCAGCCTGCAAGCTACTGGAGAGCGTTTCCACGGTGATTAGGGTTAAGTGCCCTGGTCTGTGCCACCCTTGGACCACGGTTGAGTCACACAGAAAACCTTGGGTTTGTCTCATTCAAGATGTGTCCAAAGAGCAGTGGTTAGACCCACAGACCTCCCACCCAGCCCCCACACACACCCCCCCCCCACACACACACACACACACACACACACAAAAACACACCCTTCTGTAACCTCTACCTCCTGTACGTACCTGTGTTCATCCTGCTTCCCCTCCTCCTCCAGTCAGTTCTCCAGCACGGGGAACATGGAGAACGGGCAATACACTGCTGTTTACGCTCTCTCTCCTCCTCTCCGACACCAGGACACGGAATGACTAGTCAGTCTACACACACACACATGCACACACACAGAACTACTCACACACACACACACATACACACTCTTGCACACACACACACACAAACAACCCCCAAAACAATTGCGTCCACACACACACACAGGAAGCCATGCGCAACATAAACACCCAGCATGCCATGCAACACATCCAGAGTATAAAGTGCAGTCGGGTCGTGATGGAAACTCCTGCAGGTGCAGCTCAGCCCCACAAAGCACATCTGTCCACATGAGGAAGACACAGTGGGAAATCACTGTACACACTCATCAAGCCGATCACACACACACACACACCCATTGAATGTCCACACCGACACAGAAATGCACACACACAGGCACACACTTACACACAGTGAGAGACACGCAGAGGCCTCTTTAATCAAGCCTAGTGCATCTGTCAACAGCGCTGTGAACCCAAGTTTCCCCACAACGAGACTTTTGTGTCCATGTGTGTGCGTGTCCGCGCGCGCGCGTGTGTGTGTGTCTGTTTAGGTGAAGACAAGACCAAACAGCACCTCTATCCGTCACATGGACGGGGTAAATAAAGTGGAACCTTTTAACACAGCTCTTCAGCCAAGGGGAAGCCTTCATGGATGCAAGTCAACAGATCACCACCTGGGAGGAAGAGGGGGAGGAGGAGGAGGAGGAGGAGGAGGAGGAGGAGGAGGAGGAGGAGGAGGAGGAGGAGGAGGAGGAGGAGGAGGAGGAGGAGGAGGAGGAGGAGGAGGAGGAGGAGGAGGAGGAGGAGGAGGAGGAGGAGGAGGAGGAGGGCTGAGTGAGGGAATAATCAACACTAAACAGAGATACAACATACACACAAGGATACACGCATAAGGACTGCACATGGCATGTGCATAGTCCGCACAGACACACACACACACTCCTTTGACAGAAGCCCTCGTGTATGAGGGGCAGCAGACCGGCTTGGATGTTGGAACCTGGTGTTGTGGAAAAGACACACGCTGCAGCTGAAAGACACAGTTCATTAAAGTGTCATGTTTTTTAGACTTCCAATTCAATTTGTGGACCAGAGCCCAGGAAGAGACGGATGGCTGAGCGGAGGAGAAAAGGGAGAGAGGAGAGGTCGTAAACAGTGGGATCAAGTCACAGTCACACGCGTTACAATCCAGTCTCACATGCTTCCTTTTCGAGTGTCGAGTCAAGCATGATAGGCCGTCATCGAGAAATGGAGACGAGATCACAGCACTGTACCTCATGTCTATCTCATGTCTGCGTGTACGTCCCTTTGTTCGTTTGCCGAGTCTGACAAATCAGAATTTGAGTTTTAATCCTGTTACAGAAGTCCACACAGAGAGGTCTGTGTGAAGGGGGGGGGTGGTCAAGAGATGGTGAGGGGGGATGGAGAGAGGGTGAAAGGGAAGGGTAAAAAGAGAAAGGGACAGGTTGAAGGAAGAGAGCCAGGTTGTGATCAGAAAAGGGGTTAGAGTCTTGGTTCCACTCCAGGAACACATTCTGAAAGTGTCGGAAACCTCAACTCACAGCTCAAACCTTTGAGATCAGGATAGGGCTGTGTTCCTGCGGGTTTGTGTGAGTGTGTATGTGTGTGTGTGTGTATGTCTGATGAAGGGATGTGGGCTGGAGGATTACCTGCATCAGTGACAGATCACTATCACTTGGCCTCTTAGCTACAGCACTCACTCTCTCTCCCTCCATCTCTCCCTCTCTACCTGCACCACCATGCTCTTTCTCTCTCTACCTCCATCCATCTCCATCCCTTTGTCCATCACTCTCTAGCTCCATCTCTCTTTCTCTCTCTGCCCCCTCTACCTGACAGTGAACCTAACATGTATATAGTGGATGTGTGTGCTGTGAGTTTTAGGGATATAGTTGCAACAAATCCAGGGGAAGATAAGGAAAAATGAGAGAGAGAGAGAGAGAGAGAGAGAGAGAGAGAGAGAGAGAGAGAGAGAGAGAGGGAGGATGGGGAATGGATGACCTTTGAGGAACGAGGGAACCGTGAAGGGAAAGGATGAGGGAGGTAGGCGGTGGACTGAGGAGGAGAGGAAAAAGAAATGAGTGAAAATGAAGACGGAGGACATTCCTGGAGCCAGTTCCCCTTCACTTCATCTGTCCACACACGGAGCATGGCTTCCTCCTCAGCGGCTGTGCTCTCCCCCCTGCTCCAGGGGACACCCTCCCCGGCCCTCCTCCTCCTGCCTGCCTCTGGTCACCCTCCCTGGGGCAGCGAGGCGACAGGTCTGGGCAGGCCTCGGCTCTCCATCCGAACCACCTCCAAATACTGCTCATTCTCTGGCAAATACCTCAGGGGAGCTTGATCCAACTGGTCTGTTACAATGGAACCCTTAAAGACATGTTTATGGTTCACACACACAACACACACACACACATACCAAGTTCTAATTACCAAACACAAACTTTTCTGCTCTCTCTATCTCTGCCACACATTGGCAGACACACTCACATACACACACACACACACACAGCAGCTGTGTTATCTAACAACACACGGCTCTAGAACTCAAACCCAGAGAAAACAAGTCAGAAGGTCCTGCAGAAAGCAGCTGTTGTGTTGTGAACCTGCCAACCCCACCAGGGGCAGAGAGAGGAGAGGAGAGGAGAGGAGAGGAGAGGAGAGGAGAGGAGAGGAGAGGAGAGGAGAGGAGAGGAGAGGAGAGGAGAGGAGAGGAGAGGAGAGGAGAGGAGAGGAGAGGAGAGAGAGCACAGAACAGAACGACCAGAACCAATAGAACACACGTAGAACAGAAGGGAGCAGCTGGATGGATGGATGGATGGAAAGAGGGAAGGGATGGAGGGAGAGAGGGAACAGAAGGTGAAGCTCACAACGAGTTCAGCGTTGAGGGGAATGTGACTCCAGGGTATCGTGGAGGACTGGAGCAGTGAGGTGGAATTTGGGCTATGTTGTTTTCCTGAGAGATGACACCAGCAGACATCTGGAACTGTATCAGTCCTGAGCTGCTTGCTCAAGGTCCCGGAAACGTTGGGTGCTTTTCATATGGTATGCGTGTGCGTGCGTGTGTGTGTGTGTGTGTGTGTGTGTGTAAGGGGGATGGATGGTTTCTATTTTCTCAGCATCTTGTGATTGCTGACTTGACATTGGCAGAGGCAGAGGTCCATGGCTCAGCAGGCCTGAGCAAAGAGGAGAGGAGGTGCTTGTGTGTTTCTGCGGGTCATCGGGGGAGAGAGAGAAAGGTCCTCTCCATCTGGAATACACATGATCATAAAACCTGAACACATTGACTTCAGGTATTTCGACACCTGATAGGTGTGCATGTGTGCGCGTTCGTGCGAGCGTGCTTGTGTGTATGTGTGTGTGTGTGTGTGTGTGTGCTTGAGTGCGTGTGTACATGTGCCTGCCAACCCTGACGGGCACCTTTACTACCGCTGCAGTGACTGATGGTACAGGTCCTCCAAGGCCAGCTGCCAGGGGCGCAGGGTGACCTCCAGGGCACTGTGGGCCATCTATCAGCTCCCCAGGAGGACTGGTGTGAACTCAGGTAGAGTTTCATTCTGCTGACATCTTATTCTCTCAACCAAACTCTCCTCCCACACACACCTTCTCCTCCGCTTTATTGCAGTGTCGATACTTTTACTTATTATTTGGAATGTTCCTTTACAATGACTGGACTATACTGGTTGGACCAGTCTATGTACTTGATGCTGCTAGCTGTCTCGTAGTAGCATGTGGAAGCAAAGAGGTCTAAGGTTGAACTCTGTTTCTGCTTTGTGGTGTAAACAATGGGGAAATATGAGCTATGCAGACTAATGGGGGAAACCCAATCAACACACACACACATGTACGCACACACTTCGGACACACCATGGACTGAGGTTGTCACAGCAGCAGAAATGTGATCTTTAGCACGTCTGAATCTGACGTTCTGACCCCCTGTAAACCCTCCAAACACACACACACTCTCACACACACACACACCAGACTACTACCCTCTTCGCATGCCATTCTCATTCAATCAAGCTCAATCAGGAAAACCAATTAGCTCAGAGGAGCTTGTAGACCTGCCCTAAAGTACCCTATCCATCACCCTGCCACTCTGTCACTTAGGCCACACACAGACACACACACACTCACACACACACGCACATGCACACAGTCTCAAGTACACAGACCTCAAGTGCACCATGGTTCCAGAATGTTCGTTGTTGAAGGGAGGACAGGGAAAGAAAGGAGGTCAGATAGTTCTGCAGTCTCTCATTCATTACACCTTCCCCTCCCTCCCTCCCTCCCTCCCTCCCTCCCTCCCTCCCTCCCTCCCTCCCTCCCTCCCTCCCTCCCTCCCTCCCCCCTCCCTCCCTCCCTCCCTCCCTCCCCCCTCCCTCCCTCCCTCCCTCCCTCCCCCCTCCCTCCCTCCCTCCCTCCCCCCTCCCTCCCTCCCTCCCTCCCTCCCCCCTCCCTCCCTCCCTCCCTCCCCCCTCCCTCCCTCCCTCCCTCCAGTTTCCTCACTTCTCCCCATGCTCCATTCCTCTCTCGTCTCCCAGGTTTGCTTACAGGGCAACCTCTCCCTCTCTCTGCAGCTCCACCAAGCCTCCAGGGCCCAAGCACCAGATAACGCGGACAGGCTACTGATGAGGAGAGAGCAGGGGGGATGGAGGGAGGGAGAGGTAGTGATAAATATAGAGGGAGGGAAGGGTGGTACAGCATGTTGATAATAAGAACTGTAACAGGCCTCATTGGCAGTTGGGTATGTTTGATTTGACTCACTTCTCAACCTGGGCGGGTGGGGTCAAGAGGTTTGCTGTGGGTGTTGTGTCTCGCGGTCTGCCTGATGAACGAACCGGAACCAGGACCAGGCTCACATGATCGGAGGGACTGAACTCCAGAAAAGATGAAGAGGAAGGAGGGAAAAGGGATGAGAGTGGATTTCCCCCCAGAATAAAGTGGAGCCAGAACAATGGCGAAGGAAGGAAGATGGAGGAGGTGGTGGAGGAGCGGAGGCGCGGTGGAGGAGAGGAGGACTCAGTGTTTCGGTGGCTCAGCAGTTTCGAATGTTGAAGAGATCAGAGCGCACGCAGCTCCTACACCTCATGAATACACATCAGATCTGGTATACATTCTGCAGCCACCGCATCCATAAACACACACACACACACACACTTGCACACAAACACACCCATTGCTACACCATCCAGAACACCCCAGCATTAGCGGAGAACTCTTGTGAAATAAATGTGCTGATGAGCTGTGATGCAGGCAGCACACAAACACGCATGCACAACTTCACACACACACGCACGCACACACACACACACACAATTTGTTCATTAAGTGCAGCTCAGCTCCTGTGTATTTGTCTTTGGGCTGAACAGGGCAGCAGGGCAATCCTGCTTTTATGAAAGACACACAAGTACATCCTCACACACCCTCGCCGTCCACACCCTACCCACACACACTCCCAGACAAACACACACACACACTATGTCCCTACTGACCCCAACATGGAAGGAGCACAAGAACTCCAGAGAGGCCTAAGAGAATTGTAGACACAGTGTCAGGTTCATGTCTTCCCAGCCCGCACAATGGATGTGTTTGCAGACAGAGTGACAGGGAGGAGCTGCCTTAGACTGAGGCATCGATGGAACCAGTTTGTGTTCTAATCACTTCATACACCATATTATATTCATGACCGTTGTAAAAGTGTGATTTCAAAGGGTTCTTTTTAATCATGGAGAGAAGGTTTAGGGGACGTGATGACAAGGAGTAGTGTACATCAATCACACACTCACACAAATGCACCCCTGGACGCACGCACGTACACACACACACACACATACACACACACACACACAACCAATTCATTTTCTCTGGGAGTAGGGTTGGGAGAGGATCATGGATCACTTCTGTGATTGGCTGAATTAATGAAAGAGATTTCTCTGTTTCTCATCAAGGAATTATACAACACATGTAGAAAACACGTCCTCCCATATAACACGTTCACACACACACACGCACGCACACACACCCTTCACACAATCTGTGTACATAAAGACAATAAATAAAGGATAGGAAATCACCGTTTCAGGCTAAAACCTGATCTGTACATGTTCACTGAGGTCAACTCACCTATCACAACCTAAATCAGTGCATCCCTCAACACTGTAAAAACAGTTGTTGGTCGCTATGGAAACCAGAAATGTGTCTGGTGAATTATTCCTTTGATGATGAAGAAGAAAAGGAATTTCTGAAAAAAACTTACTGACACAAATATACCTCTACCAAAGAGTAACACACACACACACACTCACGCCTGGAGTTACACATTAACACTACAGCAGAGCCAAACAATGGACCTTTCAGGTAAAGCGATCCGCTCCTATTTTTTCCTCTCCTCTCTTGAGTACATAAAATGCACTTAGAATATTTGGCCTCTTGTTTTCCATCCATTATCAGCCTTTAGTCATTGGTGAAGATAAGTTATGGTACAGAAGTGTCCATTTGCCCCTTGTCACCCCTCTACTGAGACCGACAGTTGACCTGTCTGTCTGGGTGAGACTTCCATAGTCCACAGGCCCTCATGTACAGCTAAAGTTGTTAAAGGCTGCCTCACATTGAGGAATGTTGCCTAAACAAACAGCAGTTTGCCATTGATCTCTGTAACACCCCCCCCTCCCCCCCAATCAACGTCTGTTTAATTCTCTACCTGAGAGGAGCGTCATGGCAACCAGGAACAACACAGTAGCAAGTGGAGGTAAACAACATTGTCAACCTGGTTGCCTGCAGGGGGGGGGGGGGGCAAGGCACTAGCTTCTCTGGTACGAGAAGTGGGGACGGCATGGAGACACACACACACAGGCGATGAGGTCTTGAGGATGGAGGGATGGCTTGACAAAGATGGAACCGAGCCAATGCTGAGAAGAGGCAAGGGGGAGAGGGGAGGAAGACAAGGCAGGCTAGCTGGGTTTCGGTAGGACGTGGGAGGGGGCAGAAACCACTGAGAGGGGACTACAGCGATAAAGATCATTCCCATGCTCCGCTAGATAGTAATAAAACAAGCACACATATAAACTCCTTCGTCCTTCTCGGAGGCTGTGAGTGAGACATCCTTGCCTCTATCTTGCCTCGACAATGTCACCTCACCACTGTGACAATGGGGCCACCTATTCTGACACACAGAAGAAAGTCAGTCCTTGCACAGTCCCATACAGGGTTCTAGAATCAACCTTCAGATAGAGACAGCGGGAAAGAGACAGGAAGAGAGGGAGAGAGAGAGAGAGAGAGAGAGAGAGAGAGAGAGAGAGAGAGAGAGAGAGAGAGAGAGAGAGAGAGAGAGAGAGAGAGAGAGAGAGAAGAGAGAAAGAGAAAAGAAAGAAAGAAAGAAAGAAAGAAAGAGAGAGGGAGGGAGGGAGAGAGAGAGTGGGAGAGAGCGGGAGAGAGAGCAGCACCAGAGGAAAGGTCAGAGCCCCCAGAGAGCTGACATAAGAGGCCAGTCAGTCTTCACATGAAGGCCTCCTGTTCAAACAGCCTTTAAAAGTGAAAGAATGAATCAAAAGGGAGCTGCTAAAATGGCCTAGGCTGCCGGGCCTGTGTTCATAGGCTGGCGAGCACCACTGTGTACACAGAATGCTCTTTCGTAGAAACGAAGAGACAAAGAAAACAGAGGAGGGATAGAATGAGAGACAGGAAGAGATGGAGCGGGGGGACAACAGGCAGGATGCTGAGGTTTAAACCACCAGGTCTTATGGACACAGGGAAGCCCCCGCCCACGCACAAACAACACCATATCCCATTCACTCTCCCTGAAATAGACAGTAGTGATGGTGCTGACACACACAAACAGTCAAACGCGTCTACGTCATGTCCTCTTGCTTTCAGCCTCTGCCTTTGAATTCAGGCACACAACCGGGGAGGGCTAGGCCAGGGGAGGGGTTAGATGTTAGGGGGGGAGGGAGGGACCTCTTCATGTGGGGGAACTGGGGGTACAGTATAGCAATAGGATATAGATGGTAAGCACCGGAAACAAGGCCCAAACCAGGCCTGGTTCTGGTTCCACCAGACCTGGTGGGTCTGTGGGAGGCCAGAGAAAGGGGAAGAACCGGACCTAGCCCACCTCAATGGCTCTTTGTGCTCCTCTGTTAGAAAACATCCTTTGGTTCTTTTCCCGCTCCCCAACGCTCCCCAGCCCACACACAGCATTACCAAGACAGAGGAGCGCCATGAACTTCCCCCTACACACGGGCTTCACACAAACACTCAGACAGTCATACAGACAGTCATCATCCATTGTCCATGCTTAGCCATTACCTCACAAACACCCACAACACTGTGAGCTCAGCAGAGTCAGAGGCCAGGAGGAACATTAGAACATCATCACCACCCTGGGGGGACCAAAGAAGAATGGCAGAGTGTGTTTGACAATTCCTTTGGCCCCTTTTGGTCAACAAGCAAGCAGTGCATTACAGACAGTTGTGTAGGTTTCTTCCAAATGTTTAATTGGCGGGGTTTTGTATGGATTGAACAGCTCGACACTTTTTCAATGGGATGTGTAGGGATTACCATCTGCTGGACAGAACTAAAACTGCAGTTTTCGGTAAATTTACCGGATGCGGAAGTGTCTCGAACCGGACGTAAACAACAGGTCTGAGTCGCAGAGATGGTGTACGTGTCCAACGGTGAGTTTCTAAACACGGTAAAATATATATTTTGATAGATAGACCCTTTTTAAAGACGTCGTTGCAACGACCTTATCAACCCACACAAAAATATTTAGTCTCTAACGCTAACCTACTGGCAGACCTAACTGACCACTTTAATCTAAAGATAGCTCGCGTGCTAGATTAGCATGAATTTTGCTAGTACCCCAAACACAAACAGGCGTCTAGCTCTTTTTTGACAACTGTTTGTAAGTCATGTTTACACTGTCGTGTCTTTTAACGCTACAATCTGATGGTCAGTAATAAGCCCACCCAACGTGCCTTATGACGAGTCTTAGCAAGCTAAACTGATCTCCTCAAGCTCGTTGGTGAAGCTATTTTTTCTTTTTTCCTCAGGTCAGGTTCTGGACAACAGGACCCAGTCACCGTGGCGATTATCCTTTTTCAGTGACTTGTTCTGGGGGGCTGTGGAGTTTATCGGCCTGTTGTAAGTATAGACTTTGTGGATAGGATAGGATTGCACAACCCTACCTATGGTTTCAGCCTTCAGGTAAACAACCCTCTAAAGCAGTGGTTCTCAACCCTGGTCCTCAAGTACCCCATGTCCTGCACGTTTTAGATATTTCCCTGCTACAACACACCTGATTCAAATGAATGGGTCGTTATCTAGTTCTGCAGAAGCCTGTTAACGACCATTCATTTGAATCAGGTGTGTTGGAGCAGTGAAATATCTCAAACGTGCAGGACCAAGGTTGAGAACCATTGCTATAAAGGATCACTAGTGAACTGTGTTCACTCAACCCCAATATATATGTGTTCTGTTTTAGTTTTCAGACGCTGGTTCAGCCAGACCTGACGAAGGATGGCAAAGCTGGCTCCGCCTCTCGCTTCACTGATGGCAGAGGGTGAGCAGCCATGTTCCTGTCTGACTACATCATACATAACCCTCCTGTGTTCCTTCCTGACTACATCATACATAACCCTCCTGTGTTCCTTCCTGACTACATCATACACAACCCTCCTGTGTTCCTTCCTGACTACATCATACATAACCCTCCTGTGTTCCTTCCTGACTACATCATACATAACCCTCCTGTGTTCCTTCCTGACTACATCATACATAACCCTCCTGTGTTCCTTCCTGACTACATCATACATAACCCTCCTGTGTTCCTTCCTGACTACATCATACATAACCCTCCTGTGTTCCTTCCTGACTACATCATACATAACCCTCCTGTGTTCCTTCCTGACTACATTATATCTAACCTTCCTGTCTGACTACATCATACCTAACCTTCCTGTCTGACTACATCATACCTAACCTTCCTGTCTGACTACATCATTCCTAACTCTCTTGTCTGACTACATTACATCTAACTCTACCGTCTGACTACATCATATCTAATTCTCCTGTCTGACTACATCATACCTAACTCTCCTGTGTTCCTTCCTGACTACATCATACCTAACTCTCCTGTCTGACTAACATATGTTTCGTAAATAAAGCTGCAGTTTATACCCCGATGTTACATTTTTCCTGTGGTGGTGCGGTTTATATTTTGAAGCCGCTTATAGCACATTGTTATAACAAAACGACAGTAGAAATACTTTTTTGTGAATGCTATTTAAATATTATTAGTTAATTCCCGGGCAATAGAAAGCATACATTACACACTTACTTTCTTTTTCGAAGTGTGTTACGCAACGGCATACTGTAAGATCGCCTATACTCGTGCATTGCTTGGTATCAGTATCACCCGGATCAAGTGCGGTATATATTCCAGTGCGGCTTATACTCAGTGGCTTATACTCATTTACAAACACACAAACTCCCATTCTGTTGGGGTGCGGTTTATAGAAAATGCATCATACCTAACTCCTGTCAGACTACATCATACCTAACTCGCCGGTGTTCCTGTCTGACTATATCATTCCTAACTTTCGTGTCGTTCATAAGAGCATAGCCTAGGTACCAACTGTCAGGCAGTGTGCAAGCTCATGGTTTATTTGCTTTGGCCACCCTCCCAATCAAACACATTTCGACACAATCACAGCCGTTTATCTGACATGGGCGTGTTTGATACTATGACTGTACACCGGGGCGCTGTTGACGTATTTCCGTAAACAACCGAGATGTTTTGGTAAACATGCTGTGTACGCTGCTGAGGCCCTGGGCGCTGTGGAGCAACATGGATAGCTCAGTGCCAGTGGAATGGCAATTTCTTATTTTTGGAGCCGTCCACCAGCGTGTAGTTGTGTTCCAGCAATCCTGTTCCAGCCAATCGCCTTTGGCGAGGCAGGCCTTCCTCCTTGGGTTATTCTGGGAAGCCACTTTCAATCACACTTTAGCAGGAAGAAAGCACCAAAGTTCAGACAAGAATTGGGGGTGCCGTTTATCCTATTTGAATACAATCGTTCATATTACCAAGTGATAGGCAGAGTTTTTGTGTGAGAAAGCAGGGTTTCGTTTTGTTAGTTGTGTTGGTGGTGGGGGGGGGGGGGGGGGGGGGGGCTAGTTTGTGTGATTGACTAATGCGTTCTGCAGAGGAGGGAGACGGTTTGGAATGAAAGGGAGAAAAGCGGGACAGAGTCCCACGGCGGATATCGCTATTAAAAAGCTTAGGCGGCCCGCCTCAGTGCTGCGGCAAAACTCTGGAAAGACTTCTCTGCTACTTGGGGTCAAGAGGTCACACTGTAGAGCCCACTGTAGTTCACATTTAGATACGGGCCGCACTTCTTCAGACTAACGGGGGTCAGTGAGGAGAAACTATGCAGGACAAGGCTTCAACGAGTCATATTGTCAGGTGTAGTCTTTCATGTATACAAACTGGCCGATCACATGCTGTGCCCTATTTGTGCTTGTCTATTCATTGTATGAGGCCAGATTTCCTTTTTTGGAGCAGTCCACTAGCGGCCAGTTGTGTTCCAGCAACCAAGCAGAGTGGTCAGATGCCTGCACTCATCTGGCCACTCTCTGCCTCGACTGGTTATACGATCCGGTACCGTTCTTATAAACCGAGTCTTTTTTCCATTGTTGTGCATCTTTCCAGCCACTGATTGACAACGTCTTAACACCAAGTGCAGTTTGAATGAAGGATGTGGGCTTTTTGTCATCACAATACACCCCCCCCACCCCCCCATTAGCCACAATACATCAGCGTCCGTGTTAGCCTGCTGGCTGTCTGAATGCTGTCGTCTGTTCAGGCCCCCAGGGCCCCCGGGAGGCCGCAGGCGGATGGGCAGGATAAACCACGGAGGAGGAGGGCCCAGCGCCCCCCCCATGGGAGGAGGAGGATGAGGAAGGTGAGGGAAGACTACGCCAGCGGAGAAGGAAACGCGTCCAAAGCATCGCTCGACGTATACACTGTCGACGCCTCTGTTTGAAGAGCACCGTGTTATCTAGCGCTTTGAGGGAAAGAAAAGGCGCAAGACAAATATCATTTGTCATTATGAATCGTTGGTATTATTGTGCAACACACTTCTACCACGACATGCAGGATTGAAACCTGTCCCGTGTCTCCTCTCTCCCCTACAGGTAAACGCCTACACCTGCCGTGTAGGCGTGGGCTAGTGCACGCTGGCAGTCTCCGGGCCACGAGCCTGATCAACGATGTCATCGTGCCAGACCCCCTCCTCATTGGCTGCTCCTGCCTCTGGCAGACTCTTGACGCCACCCTGGGAATTCCTCAGCGTAGGAACCGGGGGGGGCTGACACAGCAGCTTCCTGTTCCTGTCACACTCAATGTCACTCTAGTCATTCATCAGTTTTTTTTGTATCACCTGCTCAATAAAGTGTAGTCATGTTGAAATGTCACCTCCGGGTACGCCGTCAGTTCATTGCTGTGGTTTTACAGTTGACTTTTATGAGGAAGGAAAGGCAAATGTTAATGTTTAACTCTGGAACTGACTTAACTGTTCCACACAGTGGGATACTGGTTAATGATTGGTTATGGGGGAGGTTTGATCAGTGATCTGCCATGCATAAGTTTCTGGGTAGTCACAAATATATATACGACAGTTGGAAAAAACATTCACTTTATTCCACAAAGACAAACAACATGTGTTCATTAGGAATACGACATCTGGAAGATAAGTCTCCATGTAGCCAAAAATATATCCAAACAATCTCTACGATGAATGTCAGAACTGCAACCCTAGATACTGTTCCAGTTCAAGACTCCATGAGTCAAGTACGCACAGGTTTATATGACCCGACAAACCCATAGTTACTGTACAGTGATCTTGAAGTCCTCATCCCCTCAGTCAGGCTGGGTCCAGTGGGTCCTGCTGTGGAGCTGGTTGGCCTCTGAGCTCCAGTGGAGTCCGCTGGGCGGGGTCAGAGGTCACCAGACGAAGGCGGCCCTCTCTCGGAGCATACGCACCCCGAATCGCTGCCACTCCCTCTGGTGGATCCACATCTCCTGGGTGGTGTCCAGACACGCCAGCACGGCTCCACCCTTCCACGAGATCAGGCGTGGGTCCATGTCCTGCACCGGGACATAAAACAAACCGCCCCGTCAGATCCTGAAAGCCTGCATTTGAATGGAATGCAGAGAAGCCACGAGGTCCAGACGTGTGTGATCGTATGAGTTTGGGATTCCACGTTCTTCCCCAAGTAGGCCAGAAATGAAAGGGGTGGGGAACCATGTAGACTGTCCCTTTAGAGGCCTGGGTTCAAATCCGGCCCAGGCTCTTTACCACGTCATCGCCTCTCTCTCTCCCCCCATATTGCCTGTCCTCTCCAAATACACGATATCATAAAATAATAAAAAGGCAGAAATGCCACCCCCCCCCCCCCCGGCCCTCTTAAAATAAAATGTAAAAATATATTATTATATTAATAATGATTAATTAATTAAAGTTAGGGGGTGAAAGGAGGAACCCAGTAGATGGAACCAGTCCCAGGGCGTTCCCAGCTTGCCTTGGGGCGGGTAATGACCTCCACGTTCTCAGCCAGCCGTCGGAAGGAAGGCGGCATCTTGTTGATGATGCGGTGTAACAGGAAGTCCTGGGCACGGTGGAACATCAGGCCGCCGCCCACCACCAGGATGGAGCTGTACATCTTACGCTTCGTCTCGTCTGACGCTAAATGGAAATAAAAATATACACACACACACACACACACACACATTTCATACAGGCGATAAGTAATGACTTTCACTATCTGCTGTACTATGTGCACTGTTTCTGTTGCTATGGGTAAACAAGTCTGCTAAATAAATACATGTTACAATAAATTCGTAACAATAATACACAAATACATGAATGTAACATACATAACATGACAAACAGCAACACAACATATTCATATAACATTAACAACAGGTAATAGAGCACTGAATTAAGTCTTGTTTGAAGGCTCCGACTATGTGAGGGGAGTGAACGTAGGAGGGGACTCACCGCAGCAGTCGATGCTGTGGAGGATGGCTTTATCCAGGCCCAGGGCCTTGCCCTCAAACTGGGACATGGCCGTCTTCCTGGACAGCAGGGCGGAGGGGGACTCCTCCAGCTCGGCCCCTCCCAGCAGACACTCGCTCTGGGAGGGGCCCAACTCCACCTCCTGGCTGTGGCCCCCACCCCCGCGAGGGTCAGAGGGGTCCCCCCCGCCCTGGACGCCCAGCTCCCCCTCCAGACCCCCTGCTTTGGGGAGGGACTTGCGGTCTGCGGATCCTTTGGCTGACTGGGAGGGACAGAGGAGAGACGGTTCGCTTCCACTGTGTACACGGCGGTTTGTGTGTGTGTGTCTCCTAAGGTGTTTCTAGACGCAGTGTTTCCTCTGTGTTGATTTAGCCCGCCATGGCTACATTTCTGCCGCCACGGTATCAGAAATAAGGCTGTACAAAAGGCCGTCTATCAGCATATATTATATGTTGAGATCAAATTAAGCAGACAGTGTACACGTGCTTTAGAGTGGCCTACCTTAATCGATAGGCTAGGCTACTGACCATTTAAAATGAGTTGATACGTCAATTATTAATTGGCAGCATTTATGCCATTTAGAACATACTTTATGAGTGGAAGGGGTGTCTTTAAGTAGCCTAACCTTATTGCTTTAGGGGAAACAGGACGAAAATATGTGCAATGTTACATAAGCTAGTAGACAGTAGACTATTACATTAACCTGCTCCGGAATATAGTGAACTTCGTTTCGGCTGAGGGGGGTGGTTGTTGTTCGGACAGACCTGCCCCCACTACAAAAATAATCCTCAAGGAAACACTGCTAGACGCATATGCTACCTGGTCCTGTTTGCTCTGGGTTCCAAGCAGGTAGTGCTCATCGTGAGGGTCTTCTGAGTCGCCTTGGGAACGGTACTGTAATGATGTCATCTTCTGGCCTACGATCCCAAACATGCTGGGGTAGAACAGAGCCATGGAGGCCTGGGAACACACACATTCGATATGCTGAGTATGGGTAAGGAAAGAGGACCGTGTGTGACTAAAGCAGGCGAGTGACTGGGAGGCCGTGGAGGAGCAGCAGTGGGTACCTGGAGCTTTTCGTCTCCTAGTCGAATCTGGTAGAGGAGAGCTGGGGCCTCTGGGAAACGTGTGCGGAACTCGTGGTCTTGTAGTCCTGAGATGTCCTGAAAAGAGACCAATTTGTAGGAAGCAGGGGTACTGTGTCAGGGTAGGGTAGGGGAAGAGTGAAATGAGTTTATGATGGTGGTGTGTGTCTACTGTGTACTGTTTGTTTAAGGAATAACCATATGGAATAACCTGTGTGCCATGTAGGGTTAGTGTGTAGGGTGTGAAGCTTGATGAAGGGGTATAGGAGTAGTAGGTGCTGATCTGGGCATGGCCCTGGTTGGTACCTGGTCCAGGTGACAGAAGACCTCCTTGAGCTGCTGTAGTAGCTGACAGTCTAGCCTGTTGGAGAGCTGACAGTCCCTGTATGGAAAGCCCGCCCTCTGCAGAAGCCAGAAGAAACAGCGTGTAATGTCCGAACCACCGTATGCCAGACACAGCCTGCAGGACACACACAAAGAGACAGCATTGAAAACGAAGACACATAAATGGAAACGGTGAGACAGATAAGGGGTGTGCTGTGCGTCTGTGTGCGGCAGGGGGCCGCGGCGGGGGGCCGGGGCCGAGGTGGGGACCGAGGCTGAGGCGGGGGGCTCACCTGGAGTTGCGGTGTGAGACTCCGTCCTCCACGCAGGACAGGCTGGTCTTCTGGTCCCCCACGTCCACCACACAGGCACTGCTCAGGCCGCTGCCGAAGGTGGCGCACACGGACTCCTGCTGCACCACGATGGCTGTGGGCCACAGGGGCAGTCACAGTGGTGTCAATTGGAGTGTGGTGTGTGTTCGGATATTCTGATTTGCAAATGAACTGACATTGGTATTAAAAAACATTGTCAAGGTATGGAAAGATGTACAACAAAATGTAAAAAAGGAAAATCTTTGGAAAGATTTTCCAAAAACATATCCATAGTGTGTGTGTGTGTGCGTGATACCTGAGAAGCCCATGTTAAGCAGCAGCATGTTGACCATCTCCTTGATGTGCTGTCTGTTATAGATGTCTGGAACCAGCAGGATACATCTGTAATACTGCCCAGCACACAAAACAAGACATCTGAGGTCATTCATTCAGTGTATTGGTAAGCATTTCCCTTCCTAATGCTGGACGAAGATCAAGAATCTTTATATTAAGTTATGCATGTTATATTCATAGACATTACTCCTCATATTAAGTGATATTCCGAAGCACGGTTGGTTGCTTTATGTACTTGGATATTCATTGCTGCCATCTCGCATATTCTTTGTGTGTGTTGCCTCTTTCTTAATGAACTATTTTAGTCTTTATTCTGCAACTGTCCAAATGAGTTCTGTTAACATTTGAATTTGTGTCTGGATGAATAAAGTGACGTGAATGCTGGTTGGGATCCCAGCCGACCCAGCTGGACGGCTCTGACACCTTGAGGTCTTTGAGGGGGATCTCCAGATGTTTCCGGATGACGTGGCTCCAGATGGTCTCCAGGTTGGAGAGCACGGCCGTCAGGGAGCCCCCGGGGCCCCCGTGTATGTTCAGCTGGCCCCGGCTGATTGGCCAGTGCACGTTGTAACAGTCTGTGGGGTTGACGTACAGGGCCTGTGTGACAGAGGGAGGAGAGTGCAGACTACTGCATAACTACATTGAAACTACATATGCCAAAATCTTGTAGGAAAAAATCAGATGGCTGAGCGGTTAGGGAATCGGGTTACCAATCAGAGGGTTGCCGGCCCTGTTCCCGGCCGTGCCAAATGACGTTGTGCCCTTGGGCAAGGCACTTCAGCCTCCTTGCCTCGGGGGGAATGTCCATGTACTTACTGTAAGTCGCTCTGGATAAGAGCGTCTGCTAAATGACTAAATGTAAATATAAAAGTAATTTAACATGACGTGAGAGAGATTTGTCACCTCCTCTCCCACCAGGTGCTCTGGCTGGTGGGTGGTGTTGGTCCACTTGACCCTGGAGCTGCTATCCAGAACTGCTGGTCGGACCTGCCTGTTATAAGACCGGACCTGGAGGTACAGAACTACACTGTCATACTCCAATGCTCATGTGTCGAGCCAGCCTTGCATGGTCCCACACACGCACACCTGCATGGCAAATATTGAACGAGCACATACACTACAGCCACACACATGCTCCTACTCGCACAAACACACACCTGTTCAGCAGACACTGGTGTTCGTCGTACACCATTGGACATCTTCTTTGACCAAATGGCCTGGTCCACCATTTTAAGACCATTCTGCCTTTGTTCATTGCTTTCTGGTTTCTGTGAGAGAATGTAGTGCTCAAGTAAGGAATGTGTGACAAGCAAGGAGACAGAGAATCTTGACAAAAGAAATATACGACTTCATTTTGCAAAGCATAAGAATTGTTCTCCATCAAGTCGTAATGCTCACATCTAGTCCTTCTCTCAGCAGCCAGGGGTCCTCATATTTAGGCTGCCCGGTTTGCTTGTGTTTGCGAGCAATGACATGTGGGACTATCACGGGAAGAGTGTCTGTTGCTCGGCCAATTCTCAGAGCTTTGGAGCCTGGATGTATCACCACGATGAAATTACTCTGAATTTGCTGGAAAACAAAGGAACAGTACGGAAATAATCCTGCGTTGCTACCCAACTTGCTGTCCAATAGTCCAAGATGACCAAACGAACGTTAGATTGAAACATGGTTGATCAAGTTGCTCATAAAATTTAAATACAAACTAGAAATAGAAACGGATCAAGCCAAATATCAGGTCAAACTATAAAGTTTAAACTTTACCTCTTGTAGAGGCTCAGGGATAACCGGTGGGGCGATGGGTCTTTTCACACCACGTTGCTGCTCCTTCTCTTTCTCCTTCTCTCGTTCCTTGTCTTTCTCCTTGCCGTTCTCTTGCTCTCTTTCAGCTTGTGTCATTATTGACGGATTTGAATGGAAATAGACGGCCAACTGTGTTAACCTCAGCTGCAACTACAAAGTATCTGAATGATAGCAGTGCTCTCGGTTGTCAACAGAACACTATCACTTCCGCATTTTGTCACGTGTCATACAACTTTGCTCTCCATTGGCTGGGCGAGATCTACGCTCATTTGGCGTTCAACTTCACGTGTGTGTGTGTGTGTGGGGAGGGGGGGGGGCTGTTCCATAAAGCCCGCTCAAAAGAGTTGAAATTAAAGTCCAAATCCTGACTTTAATGAACCTAACAAATCAGAATAAAAAAGTTCCCTAAAGACTAAAGCTAGTTCACATTATCAGACTAATTCAAGACAGGTGCATGTAGTCTAGAGAGGTATGTGGCTGCAGGCTGCACTATCCATCCTATTATAGACTTATAGATCCTACCCTGACAATATTTTCATTAAATAATTAACAAATGGCACAGACATAAAAGAGGGTGAAGGGGGGTATGTTTACTGTTTTTATTGGGCCGTTGTAAAACGACTGAAGGTAGTGTTTTGTGTCATGTATTTTTTGGTTTGAAAGTATCTGTTGAGTGTGCTCCAGTTTGGCGTTGCGTGTCAACTGTTTTACATTGAAATGGACAAATGTGTGCGACTCAATCAAGAAAAGCAAAACATTATTTTATTGCGGGTAGAAGTAAAATATTTGAGTCACAAATGGATGTTTCATAAGGTTCTCTTCAAGTACAACATTTATAAAATAATTATTACAAATAGTAATTGAAACAGATGTAAGTGAATATCAGTTTATGTGATTTTAACTTTCCATCAAACATAATTTACTGACACCAACTATGAGATCCATCCATATTCTGGAGAAAGGAATGCCCTTAAATCAAGAAACTCCCGAGATTCACTGTAATTCTAGTACCATTTCAGGCAGTAAGAAAGAAACAGTGACCAAAATGTCTACAGCTCCTCACTCACACAAGTTTAAATGCACCAATAGTCTGTAAAACTTAGATTAACTTAGAAAAAAAAAAAACTTAGACTTCATTTAGATTATTTTTGACTGATGAGGACTTGCATGTTTTTTAGGAAACAATGCTTAGAACTAAACTGTGATAGATATTATATATATTCAACCTTTTTATAATATATATATATTCAACCTTTTTGAGACAGCCCAGCCCACTCCCTTAGAGCAGCAAGGTGAAGCTTACCTACAGCACAAGCCAAGACGACAGCACCACACCACAACGGCTCTTTCGCCAAGATAATTGTAACCTCAGAGTTCAACCTGCACTTTCTGATCGAGGACAAGTGTTCAACGCTGACAAAGATGTTACTCTCCAAATTGAATCAAATGTAATGTATCTGATTATAGAGGTGTCTTTACTCAAATCAAATGTATTTGCATAGCATTATTTAAAAGCCATGTCACAGAGGACTTCACATCCTTATTTACGCAAGTACGAGTAAGTGGCCACTAGCCCTTTAATCATCGATGTCTATGGGTTTGTCAAGACATGGGTTTGTCAAATTGAGTCAAATTGCTTCTTATAGAAAAAGGTTTGTCCACTTGCATGCCAATTCTTAAATAGTGAGACATTATCTATGTATACGAATGTCTACCATTGCCAGTCCATGCAGTCTAAAACCTTCACCAAAACATGAAACAAAAGTATTACTGTAAAATACAGCATGGGTTGTATCAAGTGCAAGCCATAACGTGCTCAAAGTTTATATATTTTCCTTCATACAATTCAGCTCTACTGAGACGCCTAACTGCGACTGGGAGAATCCTGGTTTAGTCCCTAAATATCTCACAGCATCGCTCAGCTTGTCATTGGCCTTTGTACGGTGTGCCTTGTCAGCCCCAGGCCTCCCCAGGCCTGTGGTGAACCTCCCCCTGACGCCTCGCTGCCTGTGCAGCTGCCTGCACAGCTTCTCCACATCCTTCATCAGACAGAACTTTCTGCAGCCCCTCAGCTCCACGGGAACGTCACTGCTCTCCGGGGCTTTGCCCAGGTGCAGCACCCAGAACTTGTCTATCTGGCCTGGGCATAGCGCCTGGCTGGCCACCATATTCAGCATCAGGGGAAACAAGTCATAGGCTGCTGCAGTTGGGACGTTGGCCAAGTGTCCCAGCCCGGAAGGGGGTGCACTGGGGGCCGGGTTATGGTTATACGGCGGACAGACAACCAGCACTCTGTCCGCCTTGTTGGCTTGCTGAGCCAGCCAGCGCATTGGGCCCAAGTCTGCCAGCAGGCCACGCTGCCAGAGGTCAATGTCCACTCTGCAGTTACTACTCAGCAGGAACTCTGCCAGAGACACCACTGCGTTCTGGAACACAGGGTTCTCAGGAGGGTAGATCACCAGGACAGAGACAGGTGCTTGGGAGGTATAAGGCAGTGGCAAGAAACCATAGCGGGAGGTTTTTTTGTAAACCTTATCTGAGAAGGACCAATGAAAGAGAAGAAAGATGGGGTTAGTCTTAGATGTTTTTTTGTCTGCTTGATTAATTGATTATTTAAACTAATTATACATATATATATATATATACATGAAACAATATACATGATTTAATAAAACAATGGGGGAGTGGGGCATGGGGACTTACAGAGGATGAAGCAGACCAGAGCTAGCAGGCCAGCCCCAAAGCCCAGATAAACCAGCAGGGGGCCTGCAAACGAACTCTTCAGCTCAGGAGTCAAATTCTCTACAAACAGAGTAAACTCACCTTGTAATCACCACTGATGCCCAAACTGGAGCACATGAGCTACACAGCTAACCCGAACATTGTCTTATACCACACACTGATAATATTCATGGACAGCAAAGTGAGTGTGTATTCAAAATATCACTGGCTAACGTTGGTGAATAGATGTGATACCGATTCAGAAGGATCTGTTCATGTTGGATCTTAACAGTGTCGGTTCATCTTCTCACCTGAAGAGGGCATCCCACTCACAACTGGGGTGGAAGGGCTCTCCTCACCTGCTCAGAAGTGTCTTATTACTAAACAGTTAATACATGTGCAATAGGTTCGAAAAGAAATGCTTGAGGCAAGAGAAGACAAATCTCAAGCGCTACCCCAAAGATAGTGATATTTGGGTTTTTAACATTGTTTCCTCTTTTGTTTTACAGGTAAGTCTGACCTGGTGATACGGATCTGCTCTGCTGCTCAGCTAGCAAGAGACCTGCATGGGGGAGAGAGAGAGGGCAGTCTGGTCATAACACATGAGAACTACAACCTGAGAACTACGCTAGCTTCTGTTGTGTTTGAAACAGTATGACACATTTAGACAAGGTCACCTAGAAACTCTGAAACATCATGTGATATTAGTTTAGTATTTGTATTGTCCCACTTTGAAGAAAAACTCAATGGTTTGGAAAACTCACCGGGGATTTGGGATTCTACATCCTTCTGATAATCCATTCCTCCATCTGTATATGGTGGGATGGGAAGATTGTAGGCTGCAACGTCAATTGTGTCGCCTCCCTTCCACCTGCAGTCAGTCTGCAGGTGATGGAACCACGCTTGCTGGGGAAAGATGGATGTATGCTATGTATGTTATGTGGTGTGGCCTGCAGAAACATCATTGACTCCCTTACATGCCTTTACACTAATACAACATTAGAAGAAATACAAGCAGAGAAGGGTCTGGCAGTACTAAGCCCACGTCCTCGGCATGCCAGATGTAAAGGCACCTGCGTGTCATTCCTGAGGCCGACGGTGTGCAAACTTGGGTGATAGCGACAATCCAGACTGTACTCAGATAATTTAAACTGTATAATCAAATGAGTCCCTGTGAGATATTGGATGCTATCTGAAACACAGGATGAAGACAATTTGGTATTTAGCAAGACAATTGTGGATATCTTCAAATGATAGTACAATGCCTAACACATATGCTCTTATCCTAAGCTACTTACAAGGTTGAACCTGCTACCTTTTGATCTACAGTCAAATGCTCAACTACAGAACTATAAGGCCGACGTATAATCTGTGTGGCCCGATTCTATTGATTCTAACATGTTAGCAACTCTATCTAGTCTAATATGATATTGAGGGAATTCTGAAAGAACAGGACTTACTGTCTATACTGATGGCCCAACTGGTGTTGAGAGTCCAGCAGCTCTGTGCTGTTAGCAACACAGGGACAACGATCAGATCATTTATTATAGACGGATTGATTTTATCTTCATAAAAACCCTCTGTTGGCCCTAGAACAAAGACACAAAGATTTGTTTTAAACACAAGCACCTGGGAGATCAGAATCAATTCCATAACTCCATACAAGAAGGCTCACACATCTAATGGATTTTGAGAAGGACAGGATCAGATCACATACCCTTGTTCTCGTTACATTTAACTGTCTGAAGAAAAGAAAGTCGTTATTATGACATGAAACACTTGGTCTTCAAATGATGTCATCATGTAATACAGTCGGAATATAACTTACAACTTCAGGGGGAGTCCAATGAGAGGCCACCACATTTAAAAGCAGCAACATGCACAAACTCCACATTATTCTAACACGCTTGACAAAATTAAGATTTTTCGGCCAAAAATAAAGAAAGCTGAACAGTCCTGACTGTTCTCTCAGGTTATCCACTACAGAGCAGAAACTGTTTCCCACTGTTTTGTACATGGCCAACCGTAAACCCCGCCCCCTACTCGGCAACCCTCCTATCAACAGTTCTCGCCGTAAAACTCAGTTAACAGTTATAAAACTGGTTAGCGGTAAGTGAAGCTTTTGTCAGCTGTTTATTTAACTTATTTACATTTGAAAACAGTCCTTGAAAAAATGAGTTGTGTCTGCAGAGTGTCAGCTAGTCCTATAATCGGAAACGTGTGTCTTCTTATTTCGTTAACTTTATCATACGTGTGAAGCGTTTTGTTTTTCAGAGGCCATCTATGACATTTGCACTTCAGCCCGAATCACGTCGTTTGCTTATTGACTTCCGTGCTATTATGTGATCTATGTAATATATCTATAGAAACAACTCGTCGTTTTAGTGTATCTGGCTTCTTTTCCCCGTTGTTGTGAACATTTCCCTTCTATTCTATTTGCAAAACTTAGCAAAGCTGATGTGACGTCCCCCTCATGCCCCCCCTCTTGTCTACTGTAGGGAGGTTGCGTGGTCTGAAGTTCATTGAGCAATAATACTACTGGCTTAAATAAATTATTACATTATGACAACATACACAGACCGGGGGCTAGGCCTTCTGATTATAATTTTGGCTTCATGTCTGTGAAAATACATGAATATTGTTTTGTAACTGATTCATAACATGTTCACTGTTTTTGTTGGAAGGTCTTTTAGGTTCATTTAAAATGCTCCCTACTGGATAGCAAGGGTACTTAGTTAAGATAACGTTTCATTATTCAGAGGTGTTGAGTAATGAGAATGAATATTGTGTCTGCCCCACATAGTAGTACAGCCTGTCAATAAACATACTGTTTATGATCATGTCGGTGTTAATATTTTCTTTGTGAACAACGTAACCGTGTGTGTGTTTATGTGCTTGCAGGTGTGCAGGGATTTTGCAAGTGCTCCTTTGATGTTGGGAGAGGACTGTATTTTATTAGAACAACACTACCAGGAGTCAGGATGCTTTCTATGGCTGTGCGAGTCAGAGTCAGCATGGGGGTGAGAAGGTGTTTGTCCTCCTGGTTCCCTGGGCCTTCTGTTGCCTCAACCTGGAGGCTTGCCCCCTCTTCCTCCTCCTCCCTACGACACAGGAGCACTACCGCAGCCAATCAGAGCTCCCCAACCCCGTCGTGCAGCTACATCATCGTGGGGGCTGGGTCAGCGGGCTGCGTCCTGGCCAATCGGCTCTCGGAAGACTCCCAGGAGTCGGTGGTGCTTCTGGAGGCAGGACCGAAGGACATGTTTCTCGGCAGCAAACGAGTGTCCTGGAAAATCCACATGCCGGCAGCACTGACCTACAACCTGTGCGATGAAAAGTACAACTGGTACTACCACACGCTGGCCCAGGAGCACATGGACCAGCGGGTGCTGTACTGGCCCCGGGGCCGTGTCTGGGGCGGGTCCTCCACCCTCAACGCCATGGTGTACATCCGGGGCCATGCCCTGGACTACGACCGCTGGCAGAGTGAGGGTGCGGAGGGCTGGGACTACCAACACTGCCTGCCCTACTTCCGCAAGGCTCAGTTCCATGAGCTGGGGGAAAACCGCTACCGTGGGGGCAGCGGGCCACTACATGTTTCCCGGGGGAAGACCAACCACCCGTTACATCAGGCCTTCATTGAGGCTGGGCAGCAGGCGGGGTACCCCTTTACTGATGACATGAACGGGTACCAGCAGGAGGGGGTGGGGTGGATGGACATGACTATATATAAAGGTACCAATGGATGGATGGATGGATGGATGGATTGATAGATAGGTGGGTAGATGGATGGATGGATGGATGGACATGATGATACATAAAGGTACATTAGGATGGATAGATGGATGGATAGATAAAAAGAGGGATGGATGAATACATGGATATTGTCATGCATAAAGACTGGACAGGGGGATGGGTGTGACAAAAAGGCCAGATGGATGGACCCGAGTTTGTGCCCCTGACAGGAAAGAGGTGGAGCACTGCCAGTGCGTACCTGCGGCCAGTGCTGAGCCGACCCAACCTGCAGGCTGAGGTGCGCTGCATGATCACCCGGGTTCTGTTTGAAGGGAAACGGGCTGTGGGAGTGGAGTACCTCCAGAATGGACAGAAGAAGAAGGTAGGAGGACCAGAGGCTTGTTGTGGAGGGAGGGAGGGAGGGAGGGAGGGAGGGAGGGAGGGAGGGAGGGAGGGAGGGAGGGAGGGAGGGAGGGAGGGAGGGAGGGAGGGAGGGAGGGAGGGAGGGAGGGAGGGAGGGAGGGAGGGAGGGAGGGAGGGAGGGAGGGGGCTGACTTATTTATTCATGTATTTAACTGATAGCTAATGTAAACATTATATACCCCCCCCCCCCCAAACACCCTATCTGTGTGTCAGCTGTATGCTGATAAAGAGGTGATTCTCAGCGGGGGGGCCATCAACTCCCCACAGCTGCTAATGCTGTCAGGGGTGGGCGATGCAGACCACCTCAGGCAACTGGACATTCCTGTGGTCCAGCACTTACCAGGTAACCGACTCCACTGGAACGTCTCAGCACACACACACAATTATTGAACACCAACAATGATTAAGCTACAGATCCATTTTGACATGCTGTGTGTGTGTGTCCAGGGGTTGGTAGTAACCTGCAGGACCACCTGGAGCTGTATGTGCAACAGGAGTGTACCCAACCCATCACTCTCTACAAGGCCCAGAAACCCTTCCACATGGTGCAGATAGGACTGGAGTGGCTCCTAAAATTCACTGGTGAACCCCTCTATCTGGGCTAATGGCGTGTCCCTTTCAAATACGTAGGGTTTGATTTCATTTACTTAATGCAGTGAGCCCTATGACACCCCCAAACTGAAACCTCAAAGGCACTTTCAAAGTTGTATTTATAGAATTCGAGTGATTCAGTTGTTTATGTTACAATCATTGAAGTGGTGTTCCTTTGCTTCCTGATTTGGAACCTGCCTGTTTGTGTAACCATGGTGACTGCCCCCAGGTTACGGGGCCACGGCCCACCTGGAGAGTGGGGGGTTCATCCGGAGCCGAGGGGGTGTGGCCCACCCGGACATACAGTTCCACTTCCTTCCGTCACAAGTCATCGACCATGGCAGGGTGGCCTCCAAGATAGAGGCCTACCAGGTAGGGAACATCTACCTTAAAGATGTTTTAGGTTCTTCACACCACATAATATTGTGTTGTTAACTACCCATCCAAATTTTAAAAAATCACCGACAAACATGTCTTCTCTGCTTGATACTGGGGGGAGGTCCGCCCCCTCGAATTTATTGAATTCAGCAACAACAGCAACACTAGCTAAATCAATTGTAATAAACACGTATAAAATGTACTGAGAACCAAATCATGGAATTTGCTTTACAGCATCTTTAATGCATGTGCCATGTAATTGTGACATTTTGTAGCTTTGATTGGTATGTTTATTAGCTTGTGCATGTGTGAGTTTGACAAAGTTTATCTGTTTCTTTATGTACTCACAAAACATATCTCTGAATTAGTGAAGTAGCTTTTACCTATCACATAATCTGGAAGCCAGTTCAACCAGCATCAACCAGTTCCTCAGAAGAAGTTCAAGGTCATGCCCTACCCCGGTTATGGTTGTCTAATTTGCACAACACTTGCACAGTATTTCAGTGGAATATAATGACGTGACTGGAAGATTATGCCAGCTTCTATGAGCGTAAGTATGCTACAGAATTTCCCAGTAAAGTAGACCTGTAGTGGAGTGTGCGTGGGCATGACGCTAATTCTGAAGCACCTGGTGGGAAATAATAATAAGACTTTATTTACATAGCACATTTCATACAAGAATTGCAGCTCAATGTGCTTTACATAAAATCCATAAAAACTATAATAATAAAAACAATAATACAAGTGATACAAGGAATACAAATAAATAAATACAAAATTAAAATGTAACAAAATAAAAGCCGCAGTCTTTGCGGGAATCAAAAGCACATCAGCCTCAGTCTTTGCGGTGTCTCGAATCCGTCTTAGACTCGAGCTGCCTTTGCAGTTTCCAAAACATATAACAACCCAGACTAGCTGCAATCTATCTGCGGTCTCTCAAATACAATAAAAAGAGTAATAAAACAATAATAAAACAATAAATAAATAAATAAAAGTAGTAAAACCCTTCTTGGATAAAATTAGTTAAACGCTTTGTAAAAAGATAGGTTTCAAGCTGTCTTTTGAAAATGTCTAGCGTAATTTGTTCCATAGTTTTGGGGCGTAATTGACAAAGGCTGCATCACCATTCTTCTTATGACTGCTTCTGGTGACCTCTAATAGGTCTGCATTTGATGATTGCAGTGTTCTAGCTGGTGTGTAGTTTATAAGAGAGTTTGAAATGTAGCTAGGTCCTTGTCCGTGTAGAGCTTTGTATGTAAGGAAAAGTACCTTAAAGTCAATTCTGAAGGTAACAGGGAGCCAGTGTAAAGTAGCTAGGACAGGACTAATGTGTTCTCTCCTTTTAGTTTTGGTTAATAATCTAGCTGCAGAATTTTGAATGAGCTGTAGTCTTTCAGTGGTTTTCTTGGGAAGACCAGTGAAAAGTGCGTTACAGTAGTCCAGCCGGCTGGATATAAAAGCATAAATTAACTTCTCTGCATCATTTTGGTCTATGAATGGTCGTACCTTCGCTATATTTCTCAGGTGAAAGAAAGCTGTTTTGGTCACTTTATTAATGTGAGAGTTTAAATTTAAAGAGTCCAAGATTACCCAAAAGAATCTGTGCTCTCTTTCTCAGAAAAAAATAGACACAGGTGTTTGTGACAGAGATTTACTACATATCTCTGACTGAGCATAATGTCCAAGTGCACCACTCATCTTGACCAATCAGAGGCCATGTTGCTGTGTTGCAGGTTCACGTTGGACCAGTGAGAAGCACAAGTATTGGGTGGATGAAACTGAAAAGTGCCAACCCTCTGGACCACCCTCTTCTCCAGCCCAACTACCTCTCTACTGGTAGGGCTCCTACTTTAGACTAGGTGACAGGAGAAACGCTGATGAATACAATAGAAGTTTTTTATATATTCAGCTCAACTCTGAACCAAGGTGTTTTTGTGGGTTTCTCTATCATTACAAGGATCTTTATCTTTATTTGCCTTTCTGAAAAAACATAATGTGTGCTTTAATTTCCTGGAAACAGATAAGCTCACATCTTAGACCGAGAACAGCATCAATACCACTTTTACAGACACTAGGCCTGCTCTAGGGCCTTGAATCATGTCCACGGAGATTTCCCACTGAAAGGTCACTTTAGTCAGGTTGAATATGTCTGAGAAACTGGCCCTAAATGCAGTTTAGTCTCTGATAAGGGTGTAATTTAGGTCCTACAAGTCTGTTCTAGAACCCCTGAGGTTAGTTGAGGGGAGCCTGCAGGAGAGGTGTGAACTGTGTTTTCATTGGTCAAGTAGTCAGGTGTAACTTGGACATTTAGTGTGCTTGATTTGCCTCACCCAAATGAACTGAAACAGAAAGCCCCAAAAGCAGATACTATGCATGCGAGGAACTCTGAATGCGAGGAAAGCCAAATCAAGTGCCCTTCTATAGTTATTTGACGTGTTGTATCTCTCGAGTTTACACAGCAGGTTAGAAAATGCATATGAACCTACACAGCACTTTTAGACACACCCGTATGTGAAGAAGCATAATAGTACCTTTTGGTCTGATGTTGAAGAAGCCCTTCCATTGCACATTGACAGTGGACAATGTGGTCGCCACGACATCATCTAGTGTTCAGTTTACAACGCACAATTAAGATCACAGTTAGAATCTCCTTCAGTGGTCCACAATGATCAGTCATGTTATATATGTGTAAGGGCTTAAGGCAGTGACTCCTCAGTGATTCCTCGGTCTTGATCTCCACCCCTCTCCCTCCTCCAGAGACGGATGTGTGGGAGTTCAGGGAGAGCGTCAAACTGTCCAGGGAGATCTTTGCCCAGAAGGCTTTCGATCCGTTCCGCGGCGCCGAGGTCCAGCCGGGCCCCCAGGTCCAGTCGGATGCGGAGATAGACGCCTTTGTCCGCCGCAAGGCTGACAGCGCCTACCACCCCTCCTGCACCTGCAAGATGGGCTCTCCCTCCGACCCCGCGGCGGTGGTGGACCCCCAGACGCGCGTGCTCGGCCTGGAGGGTCTCCGCGTGGTCGACGCCTCCATCATGCCCAGCATCGTCAGCGGCAACCTGAACTCGCCCACCATCATGATAGCGGAGAAGGCGGCTGACATAATCAGAGGGCGCCCGGCGCTGAGCGACATGGGCGTGCCAGTGTACCAGCCCCCCACTCTGGAAACACAGCGGTAGGACACACACACACACAACCGGAGGCGCAGAAACGGGACGACCGCACACACTAACACACACCTGAGCCCAGGGCCGGCGCAAGCACCTTCGCCGCCCGAGGCAAGATGTTTCAACAGCACCCCTGCCCCCCCAGACGGCTGCCTAGTTTGCCTATAGCAAACGCCGGCCCTGACTGAGCCAGGAGAACCAGTAGTCTCAATGATGATCATGTACTAATGTAGATGTACAATATTCTAGATCTTGTTGATGATGATGTTGATGTGTGATCTTAATTAATTATGCCTAAAATACTTGCCCTCAGTGTTGCTCAAGGCAAAGATCAAACGTATATTTTTTCTACATGCATGTTTACAATGAAATAAAGAATTATGTTTTGTGTTCAATCTCAGATTCAGTTATCAGTGTATCTAAGATTCATTAGATTTTCTCAGGATGAAAGTAAGCTTTTTATCACTAATTGACCAGCCTTGCCAGTGATTTAGCCAAGCACAAGTACAGCATTTGAAGTATTTTGAACTGTGTCATGTCAGTTTAGGAATATGAAGTTTGGAATTGTATGAAGCTTTTTAACTGATCTTATAATCTCCTATATATACTGTATCGGCCTGGACTGTTAGCAGTTATGGTAGTGGTGCTACCCCACTCTAGCAATATTTTTACAATTCCACCATTCCTCATTGTGGATTTTAATGAAGGATTTCTTAATGAAGATTTATATTGTCTTGTTTTCTCAGTCCTAGATGTGTCTCAATATCTTAATCCTATTCTAAACTTAATCTAAAATTAATCATTTACATCTCTCATTAACTAGCCTTAACGTCTCAATCCTAAAACAATGTAATCTTTACGTTCTTGCAAATGTTTACATTTGTCTGGGAGAACAGCCAATGCTGTTTCTGCAGTGTTCAGTGTCACGGAGAGAGGCAATAAACTGGTTGAGTTAGGGTGTTTCAATGTGTGTGTATAAATGTCCCTGAGATGTCATTCATATATCAAGTGGCTCTGCCCGACTGCATGCTAGGACTGAACACTCAGGGGAAGAGTTTATTCAGTAATGGTCATTACAAAATAATTTTCAGCAGTTCATGGTATTTCCAGGCAAATATTCAAGAGATTAAAAGCAAAAATGTACAAAAAAACAGGTAATAATCTTTTGGTACAAAATCTAAGAGGTACTATATCTGCTACAAAGTTGGTATCAGTCTTTAGTAGTCTGTGAAAGCATGGGCAGTTTAGAGAGCAGGAGATCTTCAAGTACAGTAAATCACTTTACACATTAATTCAGAAACTGTACAGATTTACATGGTGTCAGCAATATCCAAACATTGGTACACGTCAATAATAATAATATATCAATAATTGCACGTTGCTTTACTTGCTTTAAGTCTCTATTATTCAGCTCAACTCTGAACCAAGGAGTTAGTGTGAGTTTCTCGATCATTAGAAGGATCTTTATCTCTCCATTTGTCTTTCTGACAAAATATAATGTGTGGTTTCATTTCCTGGAAACAGATAAGCACACATCTTAGACCAAGAACAGCATCAATACTACTTTCACAGACACTAGGCCTGCTCTAGGGCCTTGAATCATGTCCACGGAGATTTCCCACTGAAAGGTCATTTTAGTCAGGTTGAATATGTCTGAGAAACTGGCCCTAAATGCAGTTTAGTCTCTGATAAGGGTGCAATCTAGGTCCTACAAGTCTGTTCTAGAACCCCTGAGGTTAGTTGAGGGGAGCCTGCAGGAGAGGTGTGAACTGTGTTTTCATTGGTCAAGTAGTCAGGTGTAACTTGGACATTTAGTGTGCTTGATTTGCCTCACCCAAATGAACTGAAACAGAAAGCAGATACCCAAAAGCAGATACTATGCATGCGAGGAACTCTGCATGCGAGGAAAGCCAAATCAAGTGCCCTTCTATAGTTATTTGACGTGTTGTACCTCTCGAGTTTACACAGCAGGTTAGAAAATGCATATGAACCTACACAGCACTTTTAGACACACCCGTATGTGAAGAAGCATAATAGTACCTTTTGGTCTGATGTTGAAGAAGCCCTTCCATTGCACATTGACAGTGGACAATGTGGTCGCCACGACATCATTTAGTGTTCAGTTTACAACGCACAATTAGAATCACAGTTAGAATGTCCTTCAGTGGTCCACAAGATCATTAATGTTTGTATAAAACCTGCAGGTTGTGTGTTGGCAGTGTGCTGTGCTATGTTGGTCTATTGTCAATCATTCGTATTGGTGACAAAAATGTGCAAACGAGCTAGTCCTGTCCTAAGGAATGTCCCTGTATGCAGTAGAGATGGCATCACACCAAGTAGAATAGCAGCTCTTGTGCATTCTAGAAACCAGAATGACTGGGATCTGATCTATGATCAGAAGAACTACTCTGGTTCTCGCGCATTTGCCACTTAAATATGCAATCTACTGTGACAGGGGAAGGCAGAACATAACAAAGTAGAATATCATTGTCGTTCAATATAAATAAATGATCTAACCCAAACCACTGGGGTAAAAGGTCCTATAAATAAATAAATTACAAAATATAAGTAATCTCTTTTGAATAAAATTGGAAATTATTCTAAATATATCTACATCATAAGGAGATTTTCATCAAAAGCAACCTGGCAGTGTGTGTGTTATTCCCTGTAGAGAGAGACAGTGTACGTTCCATGTGTGCCTGTGTCTCCGTTCAGTGGACTGAGTCTGGACACAGTTGACTTCCGAGGTTTCGATTCACAGTTTCACGTTGTGGTTTGAATACAACAGCTTGTCAGTGTCCACCTGATTTGACAGACTGGCAGGGTAAGGCAGACAGGAGGCAGGGGCAAGGGCAGGGGGCAGTGGGGAGGATGGGTGGAGGGTCAGGATTCAGAGGTGGAAGGGGGGAGAGGGCAGAAGGAGGCTGTAGGGGGAGGAAGGGACGGAGGGTGGGGAGGGCAGGGCTGCCGGGGAATATGTACGAGGAGGGGTCAGAGACATTGTTGTTTCACTGATATGTGATTTCCCTCTGGAACCACTGAGAGGATCGACGCCAAAGCTACAGCCCAGGGCAGGAATTCTCCGGAAGCACCCGGCCAAGAGTCCCGTGTGGGCGGAGCTTTCAGGCGTCACTTCATCCTCCAGTTTCTCTATCGCTTCCTTTGCTCTATCACTCAACTGCCCTCGAGCTGGCCGTGTTGCAATTCTTCACACACGGGAAGAAAAAATGCAAGGCACTTTTGATCACTTGTGTGAGTGTGTGTGTGTGAAAGTGTGCTGTGTGTGTGAGAGTCACTGCTATAGGCTGGTAATGCATATCATCTCGTCAGTCAGGTCCTCCTCCCCCTTCCCCCCCGAGTCCCCCTCCTCATCACTGTAGTCATGGAGACCACGGACCCTGACGGCCGCCAACGCGTCTGTGACCTCCGACCCCGCTCTGTTACCCAGACTGCCGTTCAACAGGTTGCTTGCGGCGCTCTCCATCTCATCGATGGTCAGCTCGCAGGCGTCCGCTATCTCATGCTTTGTCGCCGCCACAAACTTGGGGTCTTTGGCATATTTTCCCAGGCCCTCGGAGATCAGCACCTGGCCGGAAACAGCACACAGCACTGTTAGGGTCCTACCAGTCAGTAGGCTGGCCTCACCCTGGCCTTACCCTGGCCTTACTCTGGCCTCACCCTGGCCTCACCCTGCCCTTACTCTGGCCTCACCCTGGCCTCACCCTGCCCTTACTCTGGCCTTATCCTGGCCTCACCCTGCCCTTACTCTGGCCTCACCCTGCCCGTACTCTGGCCTCACCCTGCCCTTACTCTGGCCTCACCCTGGCCTCACCCTGCCCTTACTCTGGCCTCACCCTGCCCGTACTCTGGCCTCACCCTGCCCTTACTCTGGCCTCACCCTGGCCTCACCCTGCCCTTACTCTGGCCTCATCCTGGCCTCACCCTGCCCTTACTCTGGCCTCACCCTGCCCTTACTCTGGCCTTACTCTGGCCTCACCCTGCCCTTACTCTGGCCTCACCCTGCCCTTACTCTGGCCTCACAACGGCCTTACTCTGAGCGATCCGACCAAGCTGGCCTCCTGCTTACAAACTGGCCTCCCAGGGCCCCTGGCTGAGATGTGGGACTAGAGCAGACTCACGGCCTCCACCAGGCTGTTGGCACTGCCCCTCTTCTGCTGGTGCTGCTGGCGGTACTCTGGGGGGATCTGCAGCAGGGAGGGGGAGTAGGCGACCCGCGGGGGCCCCTCGGGGGCGTCGCTGTACCACGAGCTCCTGCGGGCCGTCCCAGGAGAGCTGCTCACACTGTCCTGGCCCCGCCAGTCCACCTGGAGGAGACGCACACGCCACACCGCTGACCCTAGGCACGCACTTCATGCACTGAAACGCGCCCATGCGCACCAAAGCTCAAACAAGGACAGACGCACCCACCGACACACAGCAGTGCAAACGTACGGATTCTCGCTCACACGTATTTGCACATTCAAAACAGGCCAAGCACGCGCGCGCGCACGCGCACACACCTGGATGAGGGGTGTGTAGCTGGTAGATCGGTCTCGGCTGATGGGTGAGGCCGGGGGCGTGGCCCAGGAGCGCAGTGAGCGCGTCGGAGACAGATGCTGGATCCTACTGCTGTCCAGGCCTGCCACCGCCATCACCTAGGCAACCCAGTGGTCAAGTGAAGAGGAAGAAAAAGGAGAGAGACTGTCTGTATGCCCCCATCTGTGTGGGATCCTGCCTGTGTGCGTGTGCACGTATAGTATGTGTGTGTGTGTGTGTGTGCATGCATGCGTGTGCATATGAGTGTGTGTACTGTATATGTGTGTATGTCTCTGTGTAGTGTACATGTGTGTTTATATATCTACATATGTCTGTGTAGTGTACAGTATGTGTTTATATATCTATATACTGTATATCTAAAGTGTGTGTGTGGGTGTGTAGACAACAAACTCTAACTTGGACATTTAGTGTTCTTGATTTGCCTCACCCAAATGGACAAACAGAAAGCCCCAAAAGCAGATACCATTCATGCGAGGAACTCTGCATGCGAGGAAAGCCAAATCAAGTGCCCTTCTATAGTTATTTGACGTGTTGCGTGCTCACCTGCTGCTGCATGAGGTGCAGGGGCAGGGCCGTGCGGTGGCGTCCAGAGGGGGACAGGGGCATGTCCTCCTGACTGCTCTGTCTGCGTAGACACTCGAACGTGAAGGTGGGCCTGTGGGAACCTGGACACACAGACGGACGATCCCATGAATGGAGCTGCACCAGTCAGGACAGTTCAATGCCATGGGAATTTGGGGCAATGCGCCCGATTCAACAGGAGTTCATGAGCTCATTTGGGATGTGCAACAATGTTCATAGATATAGATGAATAGACTCCATCTCTTCTGTGATGCTTCACACTGGCCTTGAGTGTAGTAAAAATGCCAGGAGTGTACTAGCAACAATAGCTGTAGCAACCTCACCCTGAGGTGTGGAGGGTAGCAACCGTCGTTTAGGTGACCGTCTGCCATCCTGGTAGATGGGCTGCTGATCGTCGTCATAGAAACAATCAGCTTGATGGTAACCCGTGGAAGCTTCCAGATCGAAGTCTCCCTGAAGGTCTGGGTACTCCGACAGCCTGGGAACCACACGACTACTATTAATACTGCCCACAACTAATCACAACTAACCCCAACCGCGTGAAAGCCTTTGTGACATTCAACAGGCCTTCTCTGGGTCGTTGTCACGGCAATACCTGTCTCTGGCCAGCATGATGTCATCCTCTTGGAACTCCTCTCCACTGAAGTACTCCCCAGATCCCCTGTCATCATCGCTGTCCCCGCCCCCCGGGTCTTCTCTGCCAATGGTAGGGAAGAGACCGCCCCCGGGCTCGGACCTGGGATCACAAGGTCAGCGTTAAAACACCTGGAGGTCAGGAAGACATCTAGACCGGCAACCACAAGCAGCAGGTAGTCAAGCAGAGCATCGAGTGCACAGGTCATGATTACAGCGCAATAGAAAATCCTATTTTTTAAGTTACAAAATGGAGGTCATATTATTACATCTTATTACATGGCTGTTCTTAACGCTGTAGAAAGCTCCATTCACTTGAAGGGGGCTTCCCAACGTTCTGCGGTCTGTTATCTTCTGATGACAAACTGTTGCAATGAATAACAGACCGTTGTCAAGGAAAGTGGCCTTTTTGCTTCTCTTTGTGCTACGTCTTTCGTAGCACTCCGCAAGTAGTCCGGTAACTTTTCAACCCCAGCGTACTCCGTTGCTTAGCGAGAAACCTCCGCTTCGCGTCAGGGTGCTGTTCGCCCTGTCGGGGGTTATTTTCCCGATAATGACCGGCGTTCTATACATGAACCCTTACGTCAATGTAGGGAGAGGGGATTTATGAAAAAGGAATCCCTTGAATCTCCCTTGAAAAAAATTTAGTTTTTGAAATTTAGGGGTGAGGTTTATCGGTCAAAATGTCAAAGATCCCTCTGGGGGTTCCGGGAGAGTCCTGCGTACTGTATGGCTGTGGGGCTGAGCACAAGCATAGAGACCCACAGATCAGAACTGTGTCAGAGCAATAATGCAGGGAGCAAGCTACAACTACAGCTCGGCCATTGAGCTGTGGTTGCATCTATATCGCTTATTAGTTCTATTGCTGTTTGATAACCTTCAACCACACACATGCACGCACACACACTAACATACCTAATGTAGGTCTCATAGTAGCGAGTCCTGGCCCAGGAAGAACACATAAGAAACAGTTGGGATGACGAGGATGAGGAGCAGAGGAGGAAGAGGGAAGGAGAAAGAAAAGGAGGAAGAGGTGGAGGATGGGCATGCAATGACAAAGACAAGAAAACACAATCCTTAATAGATATTAACAACAACAACAAAAACATCCAAACACATTAAACTAAGAAATGATCAAATTGATCATTTGGGTGTGTTACACAGACAAAAAAATATATAGCAATGGAGATTGTCCATTGAAATGGTTTCACAGTTCTAGGTTTTATTACTTTCACTTGGACTGGACCTGAGTTTGGACTGAACTGGTATATGGTGACCTCCAGGGTTAAACAATGACTTGGCGAACTGTGACCTCTAGGAATATGGACTGACCTGGTGAACTGTGACCTCAAGGAATATAGAATGACCTGGTGAACTATGACCTCTAGGAACACAGATTGACCTGGTCAACCACAATCCTTTTTGGGATTCGAGAACTACCTTTGACCTTTAGGGAGGAGGTCTGGACACTGACCTAGTGGAGTGTGACCTCCAAGCTGTGTCGCGGTCATTGTGGCCGTGGCTCAACCCCGAAGAGGGCAGGGCCCCGTTAGAGGAGGAGTGTTGGCGCTGGCGCTGCAGGGAGCGCTGTCTCCCAGGGGCCAGGGGGGGTAGGGTGGGCTGTCTCCCAGGGGCCAGAGAGGGTAGGGTGGGCCCGTTGGCATTGTTGAGGTTGGTGTTGGAGGATCTGTGGTGGGCGGAGTTGGGGTGGTAGTTGAGCGGGTTGGGGGGCTGGCGGGGGTTGTGAGGTCGGGGGGTTGAGGTGCCGCCGGCCCTGGGCTGGTGGGGCTCCACCGAGGCGTGGATGGACGGGGGCAGGACCTGGAGGGGTCTCTGGGTGACGTTGGTCAGGAGGACAGAACCGCGCTGGTCGCCATTGACATGGTTGATGTGGTTCCCGAACAGGCCGCCATTTCGCTGGGGGAAGAGAAACAGAGGGAATTTCCACAGCAGCATTCAACGCACACGTCAATGTTGAACACATTCACATCTCGCCCCGCTGTTCTGAATGTTTAGATATGTTGTTGTTTACGTCTGTTGCGTAGAACAAACTGAAGTGGTGTACACCTTAACAAAGCCAGTAAACACAGCTGTGGGAGCCGTTTTGGAAAAATGTTATCAGAGGACTATGACCTATTATGGTCTGTTTTGATGTTGAGCAAGCAGACTATCAGCTAGCAACCACTACCAAGCCTGGCGTCAAGCAGGCATGCAGTTTCCAGGCACCGGCCTCCATAGAGGAAGTGGTCACAAAGGAAGTGAGGCGTTGATCGTTTTTTTACCCTATAAATCTCCTCGTTCTCCTCTGCGTTTACATCTACTAGCCCCTCCTCCTGGAGGTCACATGATATGACGCGGCGGATCTCTGGGCCTATGTCGTGCAGTGTGCGGAGACCGGCCTGCAACGAACCACGACAAGAGAGCAACTGAGAGCAGGCAGGATACACACACATCCACTCACGCACACACACTCAAACTCTGCAGGTCCCATGGACGGTGTTGCAGGTGGCAACTAGCCAGGGAGCAGCTCTGGTATTGATATGCAGACCGCTGTGAACTAGCGCAGAGTCGTTTGGAACGCTCCAAAGATCACAGTTAGCCTGAGAGTCATTGCAGTTTCACTGGGGCGGAAATAGGATCATTCTTGCCTCTGAGGGCTTCGATTGGTCGATCACGGCATCCGTCAACTCACCTGCAAGGCGATGGTGGAGTTGAGCCCTTCCCACGAGTGCCGGCCCACTAGGCCTTGCTCCTTGCGTTTCCTGAACTTCCTGAAGTAGTCCTGTATCAGGAAGGTGGCATAGAACTTCCCCACTGTCACCTCGTCATCTGAGTGGATAGACCGCACACACACCTCTCCCGTCAACACAACTGCTGGGATATGTCAACAGGCCAAGAGCCATTCAACAGAAAACCACAACTCCTAAGACTAGAACCCATAACCAGCGCGCATCAAGATAAGAACTCCTGGGACGAGAACCCAGAATATCTGGTATTTGAGCCTAGAACATTATACCAGAACCTTAAAAATGTAACTGCTACTAGAAACCATAACATCTCATACTAGAACCTAACAACATGTGCTACTTGAACCCATAACCCCTGAAACTAAAACTCAACCTGTCCAACCAAATGAACAACACCATGTCTATTAAAGGGGCTGGGCCAGACTACACTACTACACACCATCCAACACTACTACATACCATCCAACACTACTATACACCATTCTACACTACTATACACCATTCTACACTACCACACACCATCCAACACTACTACACACCATTCTACACTACCACACACCATCCAACACTACTACACACCATCCAACACTACTACACACCATCCAACACTACTATACACCATCCAACACTACTACACACCATCCAACACTACTACACACCATCCAACACTACTACACACCATTCTACACTACCACACACCATCCAACACTACTACACACCATCCAACACTACTACACACCATCCAACACTACTATACACCATTCTACACTACTATACACCATTCTACACTACCACACACCATCCAACACTACTACACACCATCCAACACTACTACACACCATCCAACACTACTACACACCATCCAACACTACTACACACCATCCAACACTACTACACCCCATCCAACACTACTACACACCATCCAACACTACTACACACCATCCAACACTACTACACACCATCCAACACTACTACACACCATCCAACACTACTATACACCATCCTACACTACTATACACCATCCTACACTACTATACACCATCCTACACTACTATACACCAGACTAGCACAATACTACCTACTCCTACCTAGCTAAAAGACATAACATAAGTGACACTGCCACAGTTAGCATTTGAAGCAAGCGAGAGCACGACTGAAATGCAGTAAGCAGTGTCCTGGTTAGAGGCCATGTTAGACACAAACACAGAAGTCTAGATGTTAGTGAAGCAACAGCCGTGACCAAAGGCAGAGGGCAGAGGAGTGGTGGAGGTCTAGGTCACTCAATCAAGCATAGCAGAGAGGCAGAGAGGGTCACAACAGAGAGGAGGGCGGACAGGGCAGAGAGCTAGATGTGTGGAGAGATAAAGAGTAAGAAATTATATCGAGGAATTCAAATTGAGATAGAGCGAGAAAAAGAGAGACTGAGAGAATCTCTTGTTCCATGCCACCGGCCTAAAACAGAACTACGTCAGAATGTTCCAGAGGCAGAAAGAGAAGGGGGGGCAGGGGGGAGGGAAAGGAAGACACCCTGCAGACGGAGAGGAAGCTGTGGAGGAGAGATGCTTGAGTGCCCAGAAGAGATGGAGAGAAAGCAAAAGAGCGAGAGAGGCATTAGTAAACTAAACTACGGCATGCAAGGCAGTGTCCATGCACGCTAGTAGGCGCGTCGAAACAAGTAGAACAAGACAGAGAAACGCCATTGGACAATCGAGAATGAGACTAAATAGTTAGTGTTGTTATGGGCCAAACACCTCGCAGCAGCATTCAATGCAGTGTGATGGGAAAACACAGTCCGTGTCAGGAAGAGGAAACAATATAGCAGATAGAAAAGATCATGGGGTTCAGTACATCTCAGCTATAGAACCATACTAAACCATATACTGAACCCCATTACCTTTTCAGTACACGACAGTCCGCAATGGACATCACTGTACAAAAAAATCGAGGAGGATGTGAGCGAGACAGAAAACCACAGAGAAAGAGAAAGTGGGGGAGGAAAATAGAGCGAGACTGATAAAGCGCAGAAACACTGACAGAGATAAGACGAGTTTCGGAGAACCGCCAGCCACGCGTGAGTGCGTAAGGGTGTTTGTGAGGGTGTGCCTGTGGGCTGTTGTTATCTGTTGACCTGGGGCCTAACCTGTCAGTTAGTACTGGAAGTTAGGGTCCCAGTATGGTCCTCAACACCGCCCAGAGAGACACCCAATAGCAGAGACGTGTTGCCTGTGTATGGTGTGGTTTCTTTTGGATTCAAACGACTGCTTTTACATCCTTTTCCGAACAATATATTCCGGAATTTCCAGGAATTTTCGGCACTCCTGTAACATGCTTTGCATAGCGTAACGGCACGAGCACGCTGTTGGTGTACGTGGTCAAATTTGCCTATCTTTTTGTACGCTGTGCTACCAGAGTGCAAGTTCCGAGAAATAGAAAAGGAAAGAGGAAGAAAGAGAAAGAGAAAAAATGGAAAGAGAGATAGAAACAAAGCCACACGGCGTGAAGTGACGCAGAGACACGGGGCCGTTCCACTGACCGCCTGCGGGGGGCACCACTTGATCGAGCAGCTTCATGCTGGTCCTCTTCCAGATCTTCTTGATCACGGCCCTCAGTTCCTCGTTCGCCTGGTCCAGGTTGCCTGGCAAAAAAAAATGCACTTAGCGAAACCCCAGGATTGGCTGGCACCACCCTAAAGCTTGCTGCAGCAGCAGTTACAAGTGAGCCACCCTGTGGTCGAGCGTGGAACGACGCCACCAGGTCGAATGCTGCTTGTTTCGTGTCTGACCTTTGAGAACCGCAGCGATGGTGTATGGGGGCCAGTGGTCGTGTCAGTGTACACAACGTGGCCAGCTCACCTTCTGTCTTTATCTTCAAGGCGGTGCGTACGAGGGCAAAGAGCGTGGCGTTGAACATGACCGTCCCGTCGCTGTTCAGTGGCATGTTCATAGCAACCAGTCTCTATGGAGGAGAGGGAGGGGGGTGATTACATTACACAATGCTTATGTCAATGTACAATGTCTGTGCTGTTTGTGAATTCATTTGTGCGTGTGTGTGTGTGTGTGTGCATCTAAACTATCTTTGTCGTTATCCACGCATTGTACAATGTCTGTGCTGTTTGTGAATTCATTTGGGTGTGCGTGCATGCGCGCGCGTGTGTGTGTGTGTGTGCATCTAAACTAACTATCTTTGTCGTTATCCACGTCATTTCCCAGGACTGAATTACTGCTCCACTTTATTTGGCGTTGGGGACTATTCATCCTGTGTTTTCATTGACAGTAAATGAAAAGTGCCCAGAGGGGAGAAGCTGTATGTTACTACTGTTGAATCACAGCTGCAGATTCTCACTGGGAACACTCATCAAGAGGTCGTACTCTTCTCAGTGTTCTGACATGACAAATATAATCTAGCTGCCAACAAACAAACGCCAGGGGAACGTTATTGTGTGTGTGTGTGTGTGTGAACCCACCTTACAGGCCACCCTGTGAGGACAGAGTTTGCCGAAGCCCAGAGGAGGCTGGATTCTCCTCAGCAGAGTCACCACGTCGAGGTGTTTGATCCTGCCCCTGAATCACACACACACACACACACACACTGAGACCTGCACAAACACACTGATCTTTACGTGTGTGTGTGTGTGGGTGGGTGGGGGGGGTCCAGACTTACTTGGCCTCAGGGTCGTACTCCGACCAGATCCTTTTAAACTCATCCAGGTGATGGGGCCCGAGAATAGACCAATCCCGTGTCAGGTAGTCAAAGTTGTCCATGATGACAGCAACAAACAGGTTGATGATCTGAAGGACAGAGACACAGGCTCAAATCTATATGTGAGACTGTGCGTGTCTGGGAGGGGGGCATCCTAGCTAGCTTTGTGAGATTTGGATGTGCTTGAATTTTTCATTTTTTGCAAAAATACAGTTTGATAGACTAGATACTAGTTCAATAGGCACAAACGTGTGGGTGCATGGGCTTCCCTGTGTCCATAAGACCTGGTGGTTTAAACCTCAGCATCCTGCCTGTTGTCCCCCCGCTCCATCTCTTCCTGTCTCTCATTCTATCCCTCCTCTGTTTTTTTTGTCTCTTCGTTTCTACAAAAGTGCATTCTGTGTACACAGCGGTGCTCGCCAGCCACATGCCCGGTGCGTGTGTGTGTGCGTGTGTGGGGGTGTACCAGGAAGGCGCAGAGCATGTAGAAGCTGATGAAGTAGATGATGGCGAAGCCGCTTCCGCAGGTCTTCTCCTCCCCGGGGTTGTAGTCTGACTCGGGGTCGCACAGCTTCCCTGGCAGACACGCCAGCATGATCTCCTGCCATGCCTCGCCCGTCGCACACCTGTACACACACACACACACACACGCACGCATACAAATATACACACACATGCACCTCAACAACAGGAACCGACAAGATTTGAACCAAAAAACAATCACAGGAATATACAGTAAATACACACACAAATATACCTAAAGAGCATGAGGACAGCTTGAGGAAAGGTCTGGAAGTTGTTGTTACGATTGATCTGTGTTCCATCCACCAGGGCAATTTTTCCAAACACCTGAAACACACACAGGCAGCAATACAGAAACTTTAATGATGTACTGGTTTAGCTACTGGCTAGTACTTGTAAGTACTGGTAAGTACTGGCTAGTACTGGTCAGTACTGGTAAGTACTGGCTAGTACTGGCTAGTACTGGTAAGTACTGGCTAGTACTGGCTAGTACTGGTAAGTACTGGTAAGTACTGGCTTCCCCCTGAGGGCTTCAGTATGTGGCTCTCGGGACTGGCTCAGTTACCTGCATCCCAATGACAGCATAGATGAAGAACAACATGGCAATCAGCAGAGCTACGTAGGGAAGAGCCTGGGTGAGAGAGAAAGAGAGAGAGACACAGAGAGAGACAGTGAGACCAGACAGAGAGAGAGAGACAGAGAGGGACAGTGAGAGAGACAGAGAGAGAGACAGTGAGACAGACAGAGAGAGAGACAGAGAGGGACAGTGAGAGAGACAGAGAGAGAGACAGAGAGAGAGACACAGAGAGACAGTGAGAGATACACAGAGAGAAACAGTGAGAGAAACAGTGAGAGAAACAGTGAGAGACCGAGAGAAAAAGGGAGGCAGGGGGTGAGAGAGAACAGGATGTGAGTTTGACATGTTTGACAGTGTGTTGACAGCAATTGGTTCTGTGATCAGACTATTCACAAAATATCATTACTCGTTCCTGATTGGTCTGCTCACCTGGAAGGATTTGATGAAGGTCCACAGCAGTGTTCTGATACCCTCCCCCCTGCTGAGCAGCTTGACCAATCGCATGACTCGGAACAGCCGGAAGAAGGTGATTGAGATACGAGCACTGTCTTCCGTGTTCTGACACACACACACACACAGGGGACATAAGTGGAACACTGGCAGGACTTCATTATATAAAGCTACTAAAAGACAAGACAGACCATTTGTGTGTGAGTATGTGTGTATGCGTGTGTGTGTGTGCGTGTGTGTGTGTGTGTGTGTGTGTGTGTGTGGGGGTGTGTGTGTGTGTGTGCGTGTACATCTGTACTTCCATGTTAGTGTCTTGTGCATTTGTGTTAGACATCCAAAAGAAGGCCATGCATCTCTGATATGTGTGACAGTAGAGAACGATACCAAAATACCATGGAAACACACTACACTTCAATCTCAGAGTACACACTCAAATCCACGACACACACACACACTCTGGCAAAAAGAGCACTGACCACTGCAAACAGACCAACGAACCAAGCCACAAAACCTGTGTTTTTGGTAACCAGACAACAACAGGAGCAAACCAACATAAGAGAATATATCTGAAATGGAACAAATATGACAAACATGACTTCCTGAAGTCCAGAACTGGTCCACAGAACCTCCATGTTTTAGACAACACCTCCATGGAGAAGGACCTCCATGTTTTAGACAACACCTCCATGGAGAAGGACCTCCATCCATGACTCATACGAAAACAAGCAAACAGGATGACTTAAAAACAAATAAGTAAACAACAAACAATTCAACATCTTGAGACGGCGAAGGGGGAGGGGTTTGGGCGTAGGCGGGGCTTCTTACCCCAGGCTCCACTATCACCTTGACGACCGGGCCCATGAGTGGCGACTAGAAACCAAACACCATGGTTACTGTGATGTCAACCCTTCACCTTGCCTGGTTCACCGTTCACATTGTCACTCCTTATTTCCCCCATTGACCTCATCCACTGAAGTTCTTAACATTACACCTCATCTTACATCTCATCTACTCATTGAGCCGATTCTTTTTTTGCAATTCATTGTTAAAAAAAATTGGGGGGGTTCAAATAGGAATACAATTATTTATGTTGAAATTAAGATTTATAATCATAAAAAGCGAAAAGGACAAATGCGATAGGACTAGAGAAGGAATCTGTAATTCTACTTTTACAAATTGCAAATACAATTAATTCACCACACACCTCATCCATTCACCTCATTCCTCAGCAACCAATACATGCCATCATACTCCCTCACATGCCAGATGCATGATGCATGAGTTAATTCCTATTTGATTCAATCTGCATCCAGCTTTATTGCAACACCTCCGTAAACACCATACCGACAGGCGGTGCATCTACCACGAACGCTGAACCTCATGAGACTCCACAGTGTGAAGGTCTATGCAGCCTGTCATGCAAACATCTCTCATCCTCTGGGAAGACCACAGACAAAATAGTCAAAGAGACAGGCAGACAGGTAGACAGGCAGACATGTAGACAGGCAGACATGTAGATGAGAAGACAGGCAGATAGGTAGACAGGCAGACATGTAGACAGATAGACAGGCAAACAGGCAGATAGGTAAACAGGCAGGCAGGTCAACAGGCAGACAGGTCAAAAGGCAAACAGGCAGATAGGTAGAAACAGGCAGACAGGTAAACAGGCAGACAGGTAAACAGGCAAACAGGCAGATAGGTAGAAACAGGCAGACAGGTAAACCGGCAGACAGGTAGAGACAGACTTCCTCTCTGACACATGTGCTGCACCACTCTTCCCCTCATGTCAGATTCTCTGGGAGGCTGTGAGGTTGGGAGGCTGTGAGGTTGGGAGGCTGTGAGGTTGGGAGGCTGGGAGGTTGGGAGGCTGTGAGGTTGGGAGGCTGTGAGGTTGGGAGGCTGTGAGGTCGGGAGGCTGTGAGGTTGGGAGGCTGTGAGGTTGGGAGGCTGTGAGGTTGGGAGGCTGTGAGGTTGGGAGGCTGTGAGGTTGGGAGGCTGTGAGGTTGGGAGGCTGTGAGGTTGGGAGGCTGTGAGGCCAGCAGCTCTGGGGTTAGTGCTCTCTAAGATATAAGACTCTGTCTGACTTCAACCAGGCAACAACACACTACAGGAAGCTCATCCTGGAATAGGGATTGTGCATGTATAGTTCCTGTGTTAGTGTACAGTTCACATGTACAGTGTGGACAGTCAGTAACGGTTCTAGGCACGGGCAACCGGGCAGCCGCCCAGGGGGGCATGAAGAGAGGGACGGCATTTTCCGGCATTTTTGTGTCTGCCGCCCTCTGCTGGCATAAAAAGGTAGTGCGTCTGTGTGTTCACACCAATTGTCATGCCGTTTACATGGGTTTGGGGGGCAGCAGGGGTGAACTTCGCCAAATGTGCCAGGACCACCACTGTGGACAGTTAGTGACCTGAATGTGTGTGACAGCAGTGTGGCAAACAGGCAGACGGACAAACAATCTTCATCAACACAGTCCACAGAAAAGCAGCAAGCATGATGTCACTGCAGCCTAGAGTAGGGAGTGGGGAGGGCTTGCAATAACCACCACAGCCTTCACAATGTTGTGGGCGGGGAGGGGAGAGGTGGGGGGGGGGGGTCTGAATCACTCCTGCTGTACTGATATACCTGGGACATAACGTGCATGCAGCATGGCAAAATGCTCTTTGGCTAGAAGGTTGCATTCAAGATCGGGCAGCAAGCACAAATGTGTGCCGCTGAAAATTGTGTGTGCATTTGTCGTGCAGGGGCGTGTGCGGAAGAGGGATATGATCTTCAATGCAACTCTGTAATTATTGCAAGGCCCTGTGAAGTAGCAGGGCAAGGGGCAGGGGGCGGGGCAAGGGGCGGGGCAATGAAGATGGCTACTTACATTGATCTCTGTGATTGCAATGTCAACGCAGCTACCCACAACAATTAAGGCGTCAAACGTGTTCCATGCATCAGCGAAATAGTGCTGTAACAGCAGACGCAGAGAGAAAAGAGAGAGGGAGGAAGAAATAAAGAAATGAAGAAAGAAAAGGAAGGACAGTGAGGGGAGAGAGAGAGGGAGAGAGAGAGAGAGAGAGAGAGAGAGAGAGAGAGAGAGGGAGAGAGAGAGAGAGAGAGAGAGAGAGAGAGAGAGAGAGAGAGAGAGAGAGAGAGAGAGAGTGGAGGCAGAAAGAGAGAAAAAAGAGGGCAAACAGAGCACGGAGAGAGAAGTGAACATCAAGAGGTCAAGAGGTCAGACATAAACAAGACTCAAGAAACAGAACTGAGCGGTCCTGTGCGAGTGAGAGAATCGAATCAAAATAACATCCACATTTAAATACTCTGTACATACCAAGATACTCGTCAGGTCTGTATTACTCGAATCGGTTATTACATTTACACGTTATTCATTTAAGACCCTCAGTCCCAAAGCGACATAGAAATAGTGCATATAGAAGGTGGAGCAAAAGATCAAGGATCAGAAGGGGCATGGCTCTAGCAGTATTTCAGGGGTCAGACAAGACACGGTTCTGCTACAGTGTTCTCTCCGTAGACGTGTCCAGTGATTCTCTCAGTGACACAGCTCCCAGCGGCCTGAGAGAGACGGCCGTCCTACGCTCCGTGTCAACACAGACCTGAACTGGACCACAACACAGTCTGCCGCAGCACAACCCACCACAGACAGTGGCTGGCCAGGACAGAGCCAATGACCAGAGATAAGCCCGAGCGAAACAATAGGAAGCGGGAGACTAGGAGGAGGAGGAGAGGAGGGGTGGGGGGGAGGATGGGAGAAGAGGAGGAGGAGGAAGAGAGGGAGAGGGGGGGGTCCGGTCGGTACTCACATCTACCTGACTGAGTATGATGTCGACGACGCTGCCTATGACCACCAGGGCGTCGAACACGTTCCAGGCATCCCCGACATACCCCTGGGGAGACCAGACACCACCGGGGGGGAGGGAGGGGAAAGGGAGGAGGGGAGGAAGGGAGGGGGGAGAAAGGGAGGGGGAAAAAGGGAGGGGAAATGAGGGAGGGGTCACTGGTGTTACAAGGGGAACAAACTCAGCAGGAGGGAGGGAGTTGGATTGCAGATAGCAGAGGGGGGGAGGGCTTGAGGGGGAAGGGAGGAGGGAGGAGAGAGGAGGGAGGAGAAAGGAGGGGTAGGAGGGTGGGGGGTAGACATCGAGAGGGCCTACCCTCGGTTTGAAGGCGATGAGTTTGAGGATCATCTCGACGGTGAAGACGCCAGTGAAGACCATGTTGAGGATGTCCATGGCATAGTTAAACAGCTGGGACTGGCCATAGTGCTGGGAGGGGGGGGGGGGGTGAAAAAGGCACACAGTGCAACAGGTTTACACACAAAGAGAGAACCAAGAGACAGAAAACCACATCAAAGGAAACACAGAGAAGCCGAGAAAGAGAGAGGGAGGGGGGAGCGAGAGAGAAAGCTAAAGAGAGAATGGGAAGAGAGGGGGGGGGAAGAGAGAAAGAAAGAAAGAAAGAAAGAAAGAAAGAAAGAAAGAAAGAAAGAAAGAAAGAAAGGAAAAAAAGGAGAAAGGACAAACAGGACGAGGGAGCAAGAGGGGAGAGGAGAACGAAAGACGCGCGGATAGAAAGAACGAGAGGCGAGGGGAGGAAAGGAGAGAGAAAGACAGAACACAGCATCCGGGGTGAACCAGTGCAGCCTCACCTGTATGGCCAGGCACAGCGTGTTGAGGATGATGAGGATGAACATGACGTACTCGAAGCCCGTGGAGTTGACCACGTACCAGAACTTGTACTGGTAGCGGTTCTTGGGGATGTACCGTCTGAGGGGGCGGGCCTTCAGAGCGTACTCCACACACTGGCGCTGGAGGGCACGAGGGGTTGACACGGTTTAGCATCATCACCTGGGGCTCCTACTTGGACTGGGAGTCAGTCTACGTTTTCACCCTAGCTCTGGGAGAGCTGAGTAGGTAAGACCAACTCACACACACACGCACACGCTCTCACACACGCTCTCACACACACGCTCTCACACAGGACCGACCTGGTTCTTGTCCAGCTCACAGTTCTTGTACTCCTTCTCTCCCTGCTCCTGGAAGGTGACGATGACGAAGCCCACAAAGATGTTCATCATGAAGAAGGCGATGATGATGATGTAGATGATGAAGAAGATGGAGATCTCCACCCGGTAGTTGTAGATGGGGCCCATGTTCTCTCGGTTGGAGTCTATGGCCTTGTACAGAAGGCTACACACACACACACACAAACACACACACACATCCTGGTCAACTCTGGAACACCCGTGTGTGTTTTCGTGCGTCCGAGGATCCATGTGTATGGTTTGCGTGTGTGTGTGCTTCTTACGCGGGCCAGCCTTCGAAGGTGGACACGGTAAACAGAGCCATCATGGCCACGAGGACGTTGTCAAAGTTGTATTCACTGTTGCTCCACTTCCTCTTTTCCACTAACGGCAGGGCAGTGTCTCCATTGTTATACAGGATATAGAACCCTCTGTTGAGAGACATGGGTTAGACAGAGAAAGGGAGAGAGAGGGGATAGAGAGAGGGAGGAGGAATCCGCATCCATTTTATCTTCAGACTCACTGGCATTCCTCCGGACTGGACTTGGCTTCGTCATTGCAGCGAAAGAACTTTCCCTGAGAGAGAGAGAGAGAGAGAGAGAGAGAGAGAGAGAGAAAGAGAGAGAGAGAGAGAGAGAGAGAGAGAGAGAGAGAGAGAGAGAGTGAGAGAAAGAGAGAGACACAGAGAGAGAGAAAGCGACAGAGAGAGACGGAGTGAGAGACAGAGAGAGAGAGACAGAGAGAGATATACCATCATCATCAGATATCACACCTTACACATGCACACACACAAACATGTCCTTATCTGTGATCTGATCTGTGTGTGTGAGTGAGTGTGTGTGAGTGTGTGTGAGTGAGTGAGTGTGTGTGTGCAGTACCTTGAAGAGCTGTACTCCGATGCAGGCAAACATGGACTGCAGCAGCGTGGTGACGATCATGATGTTGCCAATGGTCCGGATAGCCACAAACACACACTGGACCACATGCTGCAATACACACACATACACCGCTGTGAGGTAACAAAAACAAAAGACGTGCCCAAACACACACATGTGGACACACACACACACACACACCTTGAGGCCCTTGGCTCTGTTGATAGCCCTAAGGGGACGTAGAACTCGGAGCACGCGGAGAATCTTCACCACAGAGATGGCTGACGACCTGCACAGCACACAGACGCACGCTGCCGTTAAGACCAACACACGGGCACAACCGCGCGACACACACGCACCATAAACACAAACACCCAGACGCACACTGAACGACTGATCCCTGGCACCCCTGCGTGCGTGTGACTTACTCTATGCCGAAGGAGACCAGAGAGACGCCCACCACCAGAAGGTCCAGCAGGTTGAAATAGTTCCTGCAGAAGGCCCCTTTATGGAGGAACGCCCCGAAGGCCGTCGTCTGGCAGGAGGGCGAGAGAGAGACGTCAGGCCAGGACCCCGGCAAACACGGCAGAGCTGACAGTCAAGAGCTGTCGCACACTCAACTAGAAGAGGCGCTAGGAAACCGCGAACGTAAACGGCGATTCCGTTCACACGGGCTGAAGTAACAGTCACATTCGAATCTAGGGAGCTCCGAATGGAACGACGGTCCTCTGTTGGATTGCTGGTGTGCTGTTTATGTTGTCATAGCGAGGAGTGACAGCTCTACTATGTATGATGGTCAACGACACTAGAGCGACCCCTGAACCCAATCCCTCCCAGTCATTAACCATCACACTCCCACACAGTCACACGCGTACACACTGTTACGCCCTCCTCAACACAAATCCCCCCCACACACAGAAGTGCACATGCCGCATGTCAACAGCGAGCAGACGAGACGAGAGGACGTCTAGGGGGATGTGATCAGCCAATCGGTGATGAGACTATGGCGCCCATGAGCTGTACTACTGTCAGAAAGTCTCAAGTGGGACCGAGGTGGGGTGGGGGGGTTGTAGCGGGGGGGTTGGGAGAGGCCGGGGGATGGGGGATCCCATCAATGCACTCCAGTCAGGCCTTCAGGAATGGACGGACAGACGGACGGACAAGTAGGAGCCAGGCAGTGAGGAGAGTTGCACACGAGAGAGAGAGAGAGAGAGAGAGAGAGAGAGAGAGAGAGAGAGAGAGAGAGAGAGAGAGAGAGAGAGAGAGAGAGAGAGAGACAGAGAGTGAGAGAGAGAGAGAGAGAGAGAGAGAGAGAGAGAGAGGGAGGGAGGGAGGGAGAGAGAGAGAGAGAGAGAGAGAGAGAGAGAGAGAGAGAGAGAGAGAGAGAGAGAGAGAGAGAGAGAGGGAGGGAGGGAGAGAGAGAGAGAGAGAGAGAGAGAGAGAGAGAGAGAGAGAGAGAGAGATTGAGAAAGAGAGACTGTAGCTTGTTCGCCAACACCAGGAACATATAAAGAAGGTTGGCCCAGGTGTTATGCGTCTCGCACACACACACACACACACATTGGGAATCCCAGTGCAGTGGAGTTCCTGATAGAAAGCTGTTTGGCCGTCCTTCTTTATATGTGTCTGGTTACCCTGACAGGAAGTGTGGACTTCTCAGAGGGGAACTGGAGGTGATTCTTTACACAGTATTATGTTAACTTCTGTCACTCATCTCCTCATCCTCTCCTCCTCCTCTCCTTTTCCTCCAATCCTAATATGCTCCTCATCTCCTCCTCTCCTCCAAATCTCCTCCTCTCCTTCTCCTCCTCAGCTCCTCATCTCCTCCCCTAGTCTGAGACCCTGAGGTCCTCTAACAACACCACAAGAGCGTTGACAGCAGCTAGTCAGTAACTCGCTAGTACGCTAGTAACTAGCGAGTAACTAACAAGTGGACATCATCAAAGAGTGTTACTATGGTCACCGCTGTGATTGACAGACAAACGTTTAAAAAGACATGACCAGTACAAGAGACTTATTTTCACGGCCAGGCAAGACAGGGACGTTGTACAGAGATGGGGGTGCCATGCAGCAAGCTGTTGGCTGTCATTGCCATAGAAACGTTTAGGGTTACCTTCAAGAGGATCTCAAATGTAAACAAACTAGTAAAACCGTAGTCAGCATAGCCTAGGATCTGTAGAGGCAATCACACACACAAGTACACACACAGACACACACACACCGACATATACACACAGGCACACACACACATTTACCTTTAACAGGATCTCAACAGTAAAGATTGCGGTGAAAGCATAGTCAAAATAACCAAGTATCTGGAAAGAGGCAACATACAAGTTTAACAGACAGAGATAGAGACATGCACAGGCACCTTGTGACAAAACAATCTCCACAGTTAATCTACACAGTAAGACCAGGGGGGGAAGCATGTTATATACCACTCTGTTAACACAATCTCTAATACGGGAAGTGACAGAAAGTGAAGTGTGCTCGGGGCGGGTCTGGTCATGCCGAGGGGCTACGTACGATGTTGCGCGCTGAGAAGTTGCGTATGGGGTCTTCAGCGGCCAGGGAGACGGAGCTGAGCATGATGAAGACCAGGATGAGGTTGGTGAAGATGTGGTGGTTGGTGAGCTTGTGGCAGAACACACGGATCCTGAGGGAGATGCACACGGGATTGAATGGCACGCAGTGTGTGTGTGTGTGTGTGTGTGCATGGACACGTGTGTGTATGTGTGTGTTCCTGTATGACTGTGCATGTGCATATACGGTACACATACAAGTGTACATGACCATGTGTATGCACATACAAGTGTGTGTGTGTGTGTTGCACTCACGGGTTGGTGCTGCTGAATATAAAGAAGGCGCTGCCCTCTGGAATGGGAGGAGTCTTTTCCTTGATGCTGAGGTCAGACAACCGCTGGGGCCGTGGCACCGACGGAACTTCCGGAAGCTTCTCCTCTTCGTCCTCACCTGGGAGCACACGCACACGCACCGAGACACACAAAGACACACACAAACACACGTACAGGATGTACTCATGCAGAAACCACATCCACGATGCAAACATTGGGTTGTGATGGCAGCTACTGTATGTTTAACCTGGAGCGTCCACGGAAGGGCAGGGCTCCTTGTCCTCCTCTTGATCCTCCTGCAGAGGGACCTGGTCACCGTCAGGGACAGAGGTCAGGGGTCAGACCAACACACACTGAACTGTAGCTACACGGACATCCACAGAATTCACAGGCAGTCGTTGGAAAGTAAAGCAAATGTTGCGGCGTGAAGCTGGACTGCCTGGGACGATACCGTGAAGTCAGACGTACAGATACGAGAATTACCCGGATCGATTTTGCATTCTATGTTTCCAGTCTCTACCTTGGTGTCTCCGTCCGGACACTCCTCCTCTCTTCTGTCGAGGCTCCCGCTCCTGGAGGGAGGAGGGAGAACATCAGAGAGAGAGAGAGAGAGAGAGAGAGAGAGAGAGAGAGAGAGAGAGAGAGAGAGAGAGAGAGAGAGAGAGTTTCCATGTGCAAGATAACTTTACCTGGCGCTCTTCTTCCTCTCCTTCTCCTCCTCTTCCTCCTTCTGAGCTGTGTTCAGGCTCTCAGCATCTGCCAGGTTGTCCACGGCGATAGCCAAGAAGACGTTTAGCAAGATGTCTGGTTAGTCACATGACTTAAGGACAATGCCAGGAGGGAGAGTGGTGTCGTTTCCCTCTCATTTCTGCAGTCTAACAAAGGGTTCGAATGAACGCCATGAGGACAGCCCTGCCTCGTTGACAGTGTCAGGGTCAGGTAATAGTTAGGGTCAGGATAGAGTGAGGATACAGTTTCCGCAGATGAAGAGGATGATGAAGTAGATGCAAACCACCATGCCTGAGGAGGCGGGGCCTCCGTACGCCATGATGCCGTCATACATCACGGCGTTCCAGTCTTCTCCTGTCAGGATCTGAAATCACACCACAACGGCATGACAACTGGCACACTCATCACAACAATCCCTCCGCTGCCAATCCCCCCCTCTCCCAGCACAGAGAACAGGGCCTGGGGGAAGCAGGGGGAGCTGGGTAGAGGGCCTACCTGGAACACAGTGAACAGGGCCTGGGGGAAGCAGGGGGAGCTGGGTAGAGGGCCTACCTGGAACACAGTGAGCAGGGCCTGGGGGAAGTTATCGAAGGTGCTCCTCTTGGTGACCGTCTCGTCGAAGTTGAACTTGCCTCCGAACAGCTGCATGCCCAGCAGGGAGAAGATGATGATGAAGAGGAAGAGGAGCAGCAGCAGGGAGGCGATGGACTTCATGGAGTTGAGCAGCGAGGCCACCAGGTTACTGAGAGATGCCCAATGGCTGGAGGAAGGAGGAGAGAGAAAGAGAGAGAGAGAGGATCAAGACTCAACATAGGAAACAACACGCAAGACATACACACGTGACGTAGACACAGTCGTTCACACCCACAATCACAGACGCACAAGCCTAGACACAAACACACACTCACCTCGACGCAAACACACACGGGACTAGACACAAACACACACACCTCTAGACACAAACATGCACGCCTGGACACAAACACAGGCACACGCGACTGGACACAAACAGACACACGCCTGGACACAAACGCACGTAGGCTACGTACCGCGTGACCTTGAAGATGCGCAGCAGGCGCACGCAGCGGAACACGGAGATGCCGAGCGGGGACATGACCTCCAGCTCCACCAGGATGGTCTCCACGATGCCTCCGCACACCACGAAGCAGTCGAAGCGGTTGAACAAGGACACGAAGTAGGCCTGCAGACCCAGGCTGTACATCTTCACCAGCATCTCGCAGGTGAACAGGGCCAGCAGCACCTTGTTGGCCACATCTACTCAGCAGGGGAGACAGAAGCAGGGTCTGAAGACTGCCGGCGTCCTGACTGACGCGGGTTACTTTACGAAATGAGGGACAGGATGAGGACGAGGCCTTCGCTGGTGCCGTGAGAGAGCCAGAGAGGAGGGGAGGGGAGGGGAGGGGAGGGGAGGGGAGGGGAGGGGAGGGGAGGGGAGGGGAGGGGAGGGGAGGGGAGGGGAGGGGAGGGGAGGGGAGGGGAGGGGAGGGGAGGGGAGGGGAGGGGAGGGGAGGGGAGGGGAGGGGAGGGGAGGGGAGGGGAGGGGAGGGGAGGGGAGGGGAGATAGCTGTTCCTACCCTGAACCTCGGTCAGCCAATCAGGTTGGTTGTAGTGCTCGGAGGAGATGGTGAGCGTGTTCAGAAACACCAGGATGATAACCAGCCAATAGAACGTCACCGACTTCACCGCCACACGACACTTCCTGCGGCAGAACCTGTTCCAGCGACGCCACTGCCGACTGGCAGGGAGAGAGGAAGTGATGTAAGAGTAAGCTGTTACCACCAAATCACCCTTCCGGAAGTCTACCAAAAGTTGACCAACTACTGGCCTGGCTGTAGAGCGTGATGGGCCAAACAGATATTGAACAATCAAGGACATTAGACGTGTGAGTGAGAAGTGAAAGGGTGAGGACAGGATTTGATGAAAGGATGATGACGATGATGACGATGATGACGGAATTAGCAATTGGCTCAGGGTGAGGAATGAAGGAAGTCATAATGCGGGTTGAAGGGACTGATAAAATGAAAAAACTAGCAGATGAAAATAACCGAAGTCTGGACAAACACACAAATATTCACACACATACACACTGTTTCTTGCCGATAACGTAATGAATGAATGATTGAGGCAGGTGCAAGCGGTAGACTCTGGAAGCACAAGGATGACAGTTGGCTGTAGGCCTTATCTGGTGCTCAAGTGCATCATTCCAGTGTGAGCCATTACATCCACTCTGGCTGACAGGATATCCTGTTTAATAGACAACGGCTGTGTTCTAACTGTCTGAGGACAACTTCTATCCTGTCTCAGGTTGAGTTTTCTTCCCTCCTCTCCTCCCTTTGACCTTCTCTCTGATATTTATTTGTATTTCCTGGTTTAGGTCGTTGGGGGAGGAAGGAAAGAGGCAACAGATAAAAAGGTTTTGGGATGCACCCAAGAAAGGGTGTGAAGTAGAGAACAAACACTAACCTTGCAGTCACCTTGGATGACCTGTACCCCATCATATCATGCAAACCTTTATTTTGATGATCTCTCAAATGTGATCATCAGATTTTTAATGATCTCTCAATTTAGGAAGACATTGTTAATGTTATAATGTTATACATTTGAATCCTAAATGAAATGTGATTCGATTACATTGGAGTCTTTGTTAGTTTGTCTGTATCCTTGCAAAACATTTAGGCCATGTGCACAATTTTTTTGCAATTTTTCCCAGTGCAATATCTGTACTTCAAAGTCATGTTTGATGAAGCCCTGCCTGGGCCAAACAAAAGAAAACAGTAAAACAGTACTTGTTTATGTGTTGATTAGATGGCTTCTCAATCTTTTATAATAATAATACATTTTTATCAAATTCTCAATGTAAAAGTATCACTAGATTGAAGTTTTATCACTCATTTTTATCAGGAATAATGCTGGCAGTAAATATTTTACTGCACGGTAACTTAGATGCTATTATGTTGCACACACCTAAACAAACACTCAGGTTCCATAAAGCACCACCCTGGTCTTGGCAGACAGGAACACAGCATAGTGGGTTGAAAGCAAGCGTAACCAGCCACATCGAAACCTCTTTAATGTAGTGTAAGTAAAATACTGGTTTATTTCTATTTTTTCTATTTTCAAAAAAAAAAATGATATGATATATTCTCCATTACATATTTGCACTACGTTCGCTTATGTTTGCACTGTACTGCACTGGTGTTCCAGGAAGTGTGTCACAGGTGTTATGCAGCACATACTATTCACTAGAAGAGTCTTTTAAATGAATACATTCGTTAACAATTAGTGGCCAAACTGCTCATTTCTGTTCATATCAAAACAAATATGTTATTCTTTAGTTTCTTTTTATACATGTTATTTTCTTTAAATTGGACTAGATTTTAAAGTAAAACTGTATGCCATCTTTCATGATAGCCATTGTTACTGTAAATATAATATGTTCTTGAACGTATTACAGTGTAGTACATATGTAGATCTTGGTCTTCTAGAGCATGTCTATTTGGATCTGTCCCACAATTAATATATGACTTGTATTTCACTATAATAAACTTTATTAATTCAAGTTATGAGACACAATCATCTGCAGTCTCTGTGATTTGTGCTACTCACATAGAGTACTAAATATATAGGCTATAGTGTACAAGAGAGAGTAGGATTCCTCTCCAGTTTAAGACCAGGTACTACAGCCCCAAAAAAACAGATTTTTGTTCAGTTTGTCAATTTGAATATTTTTTGATATTTTGGTTTTATAACCAGTAAACTTTCATAACGTGCCACAATTATTGCCAAAAACACTTTTTTTAATCTTAAACACAGTTTGCCAAGTAAACAAAACCATAAATCATGGTCTATTACCATATTTTATTGTAATTTGTCTCAGCAAGTTAAGAAATAACTTGAAGGAATTGTATATTGTTGGAAAGCTTATTCTCTCAAGCATTTGGCTAGCCAAATCCTATATTACTATTTACTTTTTTGTCATGGCAGTGAGGGGGAACACAGAGCGATAGAGATAACCTGTCTCACACTTCTAAATGTTTAACAGGGATTTTCTCAAAATGACACCAAGCACATGTCAAGTTAGACAACTCGACTCATAATAGGTAAAGCCACACAATTTTACATACTGCTTTGTACTTGTAATATCTAGATATGTTCAGAGGGATTTTCACATATATTTTGTCAATCTCATTTTATGTGGTATTATACAAGAAAGGAGGCATAAACGTTGTTTTTTAGCACTTGTCAGGTGCATTTCAACATACTTAACTGCAAAAACTTTATTTTGACAAAAGCCCCTTAAAAATTCTAACCAATTAGTTATTGATCCTATTAAAACAAACCAAAACGTTCTCTGACTTAATCTATGAGTTGCTGTGTTCTACATTGTATGAGGGCATATTTAATGAGAAAACACGTAATTTGCATAATTCATTGGGGGGAAAACTAAAAGTCACAATACCAAAATATCTTATGTTTGGGTATATTCATGTGGTAAAATTTCGTTCTGATAGAAGAACAGGAATTATTTTTTCCTATTCACCTGTAGTAACTTAAAAAAACAAAGTTTGTGATCTTAAACCGTTTTTACTTTTGTCTACAGAGGGGAAAATGCCAGTAACAAGGAATGTTAAAATCATCGCTGCTATTTACACAGTGGTAGCGTCTTACGTTTACTTTCGAAACATATCCTTGTGTGAAAACGACGTGGATGTGGATCATGCTGCCCAGTTCACCGAGGTGAAAAAGCCTCTTGTGTTGCTGTGGTTCTGGCCAGGGGGCCAGGGGGACGTGAGATTCAACTTTAATGACTGCGGTACGTTCTTCAATATTTATGGTTGCGTTCTAACCGACAACCGATCCCTGTTCGACAAATCCGATGCCGTCATTTTCTACCACAAGGAGATCAGCTGGGATCTAAGCAACATGCCCCGGTCACCACGGCCACCTTTTCAGAAATGGATTTGGTTTCATCTGGAACCTCCTTCACATACACAAAAAATACCCGGCTTGGAAAACCTGTTCAATCTGACGATGAGTTACCGACGAGATGCCGACATCGTTGTGCGCTACGACCTGCTAGGGAAGAAAACCAACCAGGATAGTGAGGATTTTGTGCTACCCAGAAAAGATAAAATGGTATGTTTGATTGTGAGTAATGCAGGAGCCTATGACAGAAAACCATATTACGAAGAGCTATCTAAACACATAAAACTACATCTCTTTGGCAAATTATCATGGAGCCGTTTAAAGCACGAGGATTATTACTCAACTATTGCTAGTTGTAAGTTTTATCTTGCGTTTGAGAATTCAGTCCACAAAGACTACATTACGGAAATGAACTGTCCGCTTGCAGTGGGCACTGTACCCGTGGTTTCTGGCACATCCAGACAAAACTATGAGGAATTCTTTCCCGCTGAGTCATTCATTCATGTCAACGACTACCCCAATGCAAAGGCTCTAGCTGAATTTCTCATCCAGTTGGACAAAAATGATGAAATGTACATGCGATTCTTTAACTGGAGGAAGTACCTGACAGTCCCACCCCAGCTCCTGACTGATGAGAAAGAGTTTATCCTTCCAGTGTGCACTGCTTGTGATCACATATCAAGAGACAATGGCTACAGTGTTGTTCAGGACTTGTACAAGTGGTACTTTGTATAGGTACCACAGCATGTCCGTGATGCCTGTGTTATCAATAGGGAAATGGTTTGACTTAAACACATAATGGTAAAAGGCTAAAAATGAAGGAAATTCAAATGACCACCATAACCCTAGTTATACTGATGCACAAAAAATCCCAAAGTACCTTGGCCGCGTTTCCCAGATTCGAACGTTCTTAAGGATTTAAGAAGGCTCTTAAGAAGGGTTCGGCTAAGAAGGAGTGCTAAGATAGGGGTGTTTCCCAGACACGTTCTTAACTGCCTTCTTAAGATCCCGCCAAAGAAGCCTCTTAAGAAGCTCTTAGTGGGAGCTGTCCATCGCCGTGGTGTTGAAACTAAATCAATCGATGCCAGGAAAATCGATCACCCACCACTTTATCAGCGCACGAATCACACACAACACCGTGTAAGGCCGTAATCATAATACATATTGGGGGGACACATCCCCCCCACTATTCAAATCTGGTCAAAATGTCCCCCCCAATATATTGATATAAAAATATAAATGTTCTACGCTACGACAGGCAACCACGCACGCAGTCAGAAATTATCATAAAAAATGTAATTCGTACCCCCCGATGTTGACTCCATGGCTACGGCCTTGAGCCCTATACATGATAGTTGATGTGTGGTGGTAGTGGTAGTGGGTTTATTGTTGGGAGTAGTCCACTTGCGTGGACTTCAGCAACGCCTTTATATATAGACTGGGGTGGAGCCTCGATCTCTTGATGAGGTTCCAGTTGAGTTCAATTACACCTGTCAGTTTCCCTGATTTCTGTGAAATACCACAGGGTTGTTGATGTTTTTATATCTAACGTCAACTCATGCAGATGCCGAATGTTTGTGAAAACGTAATGAGTGATAGTAATGATGATTCATTTTATTTATGTAGCTACAGGAACACATGAGCAATTATTTATTTTTATATCGTTATTTTTCTTATTATGCTATTATTTTTCTTGCGTCAGTGTTCTGCAGCTGTGGGCGCACATTTATCATCACGCATGGTTTTAGTATTCCTTTGAGTGTCAGATATAACTTTCCCTGACGCGGCTGCAGTGAGCGTTTGGTCGCTAAGAAGGCTGTTAAGAGTGGGTCAGGCTGATCTTACATTTCCTTCTTAGTGAAAGATCTTCTTAAGCTAAGAATGACTCTGGGAAACACGTACTTCTTTCACGGCGCTCTTAAGAGCGCTCCTAAGAAGGTTTCAGCGCTTAAGAGCTTCTTAAGGAATCTGGGAAACGCGGCCCTTGTTTGTGCATTGGGTTAGTTAGGTTTGTGGTTGTCCTTTGGATTTTGTTTTGAAAAATGTTCGTTTGAGGTTTTCACACACCACTGATAGTGAAACAGTTTTGTTTTTAATATTATCTCGGGATGGAACTTGGTTGTTTTATTCATGAGTGTTTTAGTCATTTAGGTTACAGTCTAGATCCCTTTAGTTTATTTGTGGAATGAGAACAAAAGCCTGGATTTACCACCAAATAATCAAAAATAATGTTTGCATAAATATGTCAAAATCAAGATCAGGATATATGAGTTAAGCAGTGCGTGAGTATTAGTAATTGGTATCAGACACTCCCAAAATTTTATTTGGTGTTTAGTGTAAGGCTAGGTGTCAACCTGCCCCCACCTCTCATATGCTTAAATCTGGAGTAGCTGGACAAGACTCTACTTGATGGCTCTCACGTCTCATTGTGTAACTTACTGTAGCCTTGCTAGTCATATGTTGATAAGTAAGGGTCAAGAAGTGGTCTGATTGGTTGTTCTTGTGTATAAAGCGAATTGTGAAGTATTGTTCTTTCGATTCTTGATTTCCTGAGACGTTCTCCTCAGCTCTGGTTTGTCCTTGTACTCCTTCTCCTTCCTCACCTCTTGCTTTCTCTGGTTTACAATAATCATGGTAGAGTACCAAAGAGTCAACCTTCAATTTGTAACATGTTTGCCTTGTAATTGATTTCAATCATTTGCAATGTTATTAAATGTATATTTCAATGTAACCTTCCTTTGACCATTCTTGCTCTGATTTAACCCATAGAGTCAAATAACTGTAATTCCATTGGTATTGGCATAATTTGGTTCATGTTAATACACTGTTCAGTTTCCCATCTTCCTTTAAACCATGGGGAAATAGTTTTGGTTGTTTGGCCAATATTTAACCCCCTACATTAGTAAGAATCTCTGATTGCACCTGTGTTCTCATCCTCAGCTTGCAGTGCTAATTCACCAGACTAACTTGTGATACTTTCAAACAGGTCAGCAATGTTTGCCTCAATTTCTTCTGGGTGAGACAACCCTTCACTAAATTGCCCTTGGTTTCTTCCATTTATTTTGCCGGCTGTGAGGATTTATAATCTCTCTGAGGGCTCAGGTGGATCAGTGTTTTAGAAAAGGGTTTTAAAAACGGTATTGGACTCGGTTTGATTGGATCTCTCCCACTTCTCGATAACTGCATTAATTAGTTTGTTCTCCCGGCCAATCACGCTAACAGAGCAGTCCATGTGCACCGCTGCATGCCTGCTGGGGCAGAACATGCCGGCACACTTTGTCCCGACATTCTATTCACAGTCTGACGTTCAATCTCAACAGACACTTCATCCACAGTTCATTAAACGAGAGGAAAAGAAAGTGGAGATGTTAAATGAGTTTGAGTAGTACGAAGAACTTAGGAGGAACATCTCAGCATTCATGTACGGCAGGCTGGACTGGTGACTGAGAGTCTAATCTGAATAAACTACAGTTATTTTTAGGTTCTGCTTCAATATGCATCGAAACCTCACTTATGTTCTTTTGCTCATAAATCATTTGGTGAGAACTAACAACGTTTTACATTCAACAGATGTCTGCATTATGCAAAACTAAGTAGAGTGAAAACACTAGTAACTGGAGACAGAATGATGTGTGGATCTATTCTGAGTGTGTCATGGCTGCTGTAGGGTCTTTTCAGCAGTTATTACGTTATCGGCTTACACACACACACATACACGCACACGCACAGCAGACTTTGTCTGACATGCAATTGTGACAAGGAAGAAGGAATGCATTACACCATGGTGGGAACCAGTAAAACTACTGACCTGAACTTAGACTTAGTAATCTTTTGACTGGGGAAATAAACAATGATAATACGTGTTAAACCAAGTAAACACAGCACGGAGGAGATATGCAGTTGCATCCACACTGAGACTCCAGTCTCTCCAGATCTACGTTTCTGTTTGTTTCATATAACGACTAAGTATTCATACCCTCCCTTCAAGACAAGCCTAAACAATATGTACATCATTCCTTCATATTAAAAACTTTTCCAAGTCTTGCGTAAGCTGGCTTTTTCCCAAAGGCGGGGTCTCTACCCGAGCCTATCAGTAAGGAGAGTCGACGTGTCGCCAGAGGTCCACCTATCAGTGTTTTCACCGGTCAGAGGTCGAGGGTCAAAGTTCGTCTCACCAGAAGGGTCCGCAGCAGGGGGCCTTGTCCTCTTCTCCGTTGGGGTTGTCCGTGTTCACCGACTCCGTCTCGCTGGCGGGCATGCTCGCTGGGACAGAAAGCAGGGAGACAGGACAGCTGGCATCACACAACACCAGCACGCATCAGCCAGACGGCTGGACCAAGGGACAAGCGGCTCAGATTGGCTGTGTGCGAACAAACAGGACTGCATGGATGTCGCAGCAATCACAATGACATATTCCAGAGTTCCAGGGTCAAGTGAGAAACCATGAGACATTCATGACATGAATGTCATGAATGGAGAATCGGTCCCTCATGACAGGAATAACCCCACACTGACATACAAATAATATGTATTATTATAATATGTATTATTTTTATAACAATATCAACATGATCATGAGATAACACAATGCCATGCTGGCCCACACCCACTTATCCGTTAGTTCTGAACATCAAACCATTGTGTGTGTGTGTGTGTTGTCTCCAGCACTGCCAATCTCTCTTCTGTCTAGCACACACGCGCATCCATGCTGATGTTTTTCACTCTCCCTCTTCTAACTCATGCAGCCACCCAGCCCCACCTACCATACAAGTAGAACACTCTACTGGAACCATCTTCCACTCCGCAACATACATACATACATACATACATACATACATACATACATGATACATGAAACCCATTACATAAGGTCCATTTGATTTGCCTCACTGTTGCCCCCTCATGGCTCTGATCCATTGCAGTGGACTACAGAGGGTGTGACAAATCAAGTGCTCCCATTCAACACCGTTTACAAATAGCTATTGACCCAGGATTCCAGGTTATTGACGCTAGGCTAGACAACGTTCATACAACCCTTCTGAGCCACATAGAATCTATTGATTCTCATCGCCTGCTGGTGGAGCAATAGATGAGTTGGTTTCGTTTACGTTGTTTATGATGCCCATGAAAACTAAGTGCAGCTATGGAGGCCTTGAGGTTTAACTGGTGACTGGATGACAGGTGAAGGGATGACTGGTGACAGGATGACTGGTGACAGGATGACTGGTAGCGTCGAGACGTGAGCAGAGAAACGACAAGACTCCGAGGAACACGCAGCAAGCTGGTGAAAGCATGGCAAAGCACGGCACGAGCAACAGGGGGCCACACACGATTTACCATGGGTCTCTGTGGACTGGCTGAACCAGCCAAACTTTCCCTTCTTCTTCTCAGTAAAGTCAGCCAGTGTGACCCCTGGGCATGCAGTTCACACAATCGAACAGCAGAGGAAGCAGTGAGTCCGAATAAAACGGGAGGGTAGAGAAAACAGAGCATTACAGCAAGTTGACTACTGCACACACACACAGACACACACACACTTGTACTCTGCCCAGAAACAACTCCTGCATCACTTCAGCCCAGACATACTGTAGCTAGATGGGTAGAAGCAAGATGGCTGTATTCCAGCCCTGTCCTTTCTGGATAGACCAACAGCACATGTCATGTCTTCCTCAAACCTATCTGCCTTCGTCAGGTCTCTGAAGGTGTTGGGGTTGTTTCTGGACTTGACGAGGACATCAGCTCCAAGGAAAAAGGAGAGACGCGTTCGACAGGAAAGATGGAGAGATCAGGAGGAGAGGAGCAGAGAAGTACAGTAACATGGACACAGTTGTAGAGAGGTACAGTAGAAACTACAGCAGTACAGATAATAAGAACGACACAACGAGGAAAGGAGAACTGTTATTAGAAGTCGGTAGCCAAGACAGTTGGAAGGAAGCCGGAGAGTCTGTTGTCCAGCAAAGGGTTGGCACACTCTCCTAGCCAAGACAGCTAGCAACAGGACACTTCTAAAGCTGTCTGCAAGAAGCTAGCGGCAGAGCTACAACATAAAGCTTGAGAAGCTAAAAGATACAATACATGAACAGATAAATACATTTAATAGAAGGTGCACAGCACAATATATAGACAGGTAGAGCTAGTGACTCTAGAAGCTGATGAATGGAGTCTTTTCTATTATTATTATTATCTATAATTATTATTATTCTAGAAACAGTCCACTGTACCAGTCAAGATGTCATACAGTAGCAAGGTCGAAATGCATCCTTATGGGCACCACAGTCCTGCATTACCGCCTAACCACACTTCAAAACAGGTTGCAGTAGGTAACAGCCCAACTCCACTTCTCTTTCATGCTTGACCTCACATCTTGTGATTCAAGGTAGCCAGGGGTGTCCCAGCGGATAGATCAAACAGCCCCCATGTCATGCCAACTTTCACTGTGTGACACGGGTGTGCTGACTGTGTGGTGAGGTACCATCCATGGTAAGAGGGTGTTTATGAGTTTAGGCTGTATTTATGAGCAGTCTGTTTTCTGCCATGGCCAGAGTGGTTCAGAGAGCTGGGCCACAAGCACCGAGGGTCACTCTGTAAACACCAAGCACAATGACCCCCCCACACACAGTGGGCAGACATGTCTACATGACTAGCCGGTTTAGCATGTGTGTGCAGGTGTCTGTCTGTCTGTCTGTTTGTCTCTCTGTTTTTCTGTCTGTGTTTCTGTCTGTCTGTCTGTCTGTCTGCCTGCCTGCCTGCCAAGCAATCAGTGCTGGTCTAGTCTCTGCCATGCGTCATACAAACATGCTTACATAAAGAGGATTTGGATTAGAGACCCTTTCCTCCATGTAAGTCATATCATCCACAGCTTCATCCCAGTCTGCTAAGACAACAGGGTGATTGTGTGTGTGTGTGTGTGTGTGTGTGTGTGTGACTCACTGTTGCGTTTGCCCTCCTCGTCGCCCTCCTCATCGTTCTCAGGGTCAATGTCCTCAGCCTGGGTGATCCAATCCAGGTAGCCCTTCAGGTCTTCCTCCAGCTGCTGCTTCTCTCGCAGCTTCTGGAAGTCTCCGCGAGCCTTGGCCTTCTCTCGCTCCTTGGAGAACTCTCTGGACACACACACAGATGGAGAGCCATAAGCCACTGTATGAGTTAGTGAGTGTGGATTTGAGTGAAGTAAACAAGATAAGTGCATAAGACAGAATAGCGTGCATGACTTTACATGTGAGTGTGTGTATGTTTGTTAGTCTTACCCACTCAAAACTCCCAGAACCAGATTGAGAACAAAGAATGACCCAAAGATGACCAGACTGACAAAGTAGACCCAGGGAAGCTCAAACCCCATAGCATCATTCATCTGGAGAACAGAGCAGAGCGGAGGGGAAGAGAGGTGTCATTACATAACCATGACTCTCTGGGTGTACATCCTAGGCTTGCATATTGCTAAGAACAAATAAGGTTCGAGTCAACATGACTAATGTGAAGAACTGAGGAAGCAGACTATTTTCAGGCTCTCTTCCAGCTCTCAGTCCTTGTCTTTCATGTTAGTGGAGTGGTTCCATCCTTCCTAGCACTGTCACCTACACCACTTACAAGGTCTCATTATCATACCATCGCCATGGTGACCAACAAACCGAAGGGATGGACGACAGTTAGGAAGAGAGAAAAAGACAGTTGGCTGACAGACCGAGAGAAGACAGAGAGTGGGAGAAAGATGTAGATGGGTGTGAGAGGAAAGGAAGGAGTGCCAAGATGAGTGTGGAGGGAGAGAGAGACTGCATGCTTTTGAACAGGGACAGGAACAGACCGACAGAGAGACAGAGAGACAGAGAGACAGAGAGAGAGACAGACATAGAGAGACAGACAGAGAGGGAGAGACACAGAGAGACAGAGAGAGAGAGAGAGAGAGAGAGAGAGAGAGAGAGAGAGAGAGAGAGAGACAGAGAGAGAGAGAGAGAGAGAGAGAGAGAGAGAGAGAGAGAGAGAGAGAGGAGAGGGAGGGAGAGAGAGAGAGGGAGGGAGAGAGAGAGAGAGAGAGAGAGAGAGAGAGAGAGAGAGAGAGAGAGAGAGAGAGAGAGAGAGAAGGAAAGGGGGGGGGGGTGAAGGGGGAGGTGTTACCCAGTAGAGGACATCCGTCCAGCCCTCCATGGTGATGCACTGGAACACCGTCAGCATGGCGAACAGGAAGTTGTCAAAGTTGGTGATGCCGCCGTTGGGGCCGTGCCAGCCGTCCCGGCACAAGGTGCCATTCCCCAGGCACTGCCGCCCGTGACCCGACACTGCACACGGAGTAGGCTCCTCGTCTGCCAAGGTCCCTGGAGGAGGGCGGGTGGGGGAGGGGGGTGAGGGGGGAGACAAGATGGAGGGAGGATAGAGAGAATGAGCTGAGGCAAACAAGCGGATTCATTCAAGAGAGGGCAATTAACAATAAGTGGCCAATGTGTGGCCCGCGATGAATGGCCTTGCATCATGTGTGTGCGCGGTACACATCACAGTACCACTCCACTGCAGGGTGGCCTGTTGTTTGCGACATGTAGGGCCTCACATGGCCTAATTACTCTCTCTCTATCTATCTCTCTATCTCTCTCACACACACACACACACACACACAATCAGATCTACATTCATAAATGTATCCTGTGATTAGACTTATCCCCATCTCCATCCTCCACTCCTTCCCTCATCCTCCAGCCCTCCCCCTTCCTCCACCTCTTCTCTCTCCTCCCTCCACCTCTCCTCCCGCCCTCCATCCACCCATCCCCTCCACCCCCTCCAGGGTTTATATTTCCTCAGTGAATCCAGTCGTTCGAACCTAGCCTGGCTAGATGACACCGTGGTGCCAATGTGGCAGGATGGGATGTGGTGTATAAGTGCCTCTGTCAGCCCTGGCTCAGCAGAGGGGATTACAGCACCACTGCCCTGGGACGCCACGTGGCCACCTGGGTCAACACACACACACACACACAAACGTACACTTACACAAATACAAACACACACACACGTACGCACACACAAACGTACACATACACAAATACAAACACGTACCCACACACACGTACACACACACACACAAATGTACACATACACAAATACAAACACATGCGCACACACACACATAAACACACGTATAAACACACACACAAATGTACAAACACAAGCACACACAAACTAACAAGCGCAAAGGAATAAACTATGTCAGATTACTGTTAACATGTCCAGCAAGTCACATCTGCTCCAGATCTATCTATATGTTAATCCTCCGGATGATGTATATAAGCAGATTCATACTTCCGTAGTGTGTTTACACTAACCCTGTAGGCAGGTCAGACTTGTTAAAGCGATGTAAATGTTGTCCCTGGATTAAAGCAACAGTCTGTTCAATTGAACCCTACCATTAGCCATTGCAGGGGTCTAATCTGTGCCCACCAAGTACTGATTATTAGCTATTAAAAAATCAAATCAAATAAACATTTATTTGTATGGCCCTTTTCACAAGCAATGTCACAGAAGGGTTCACAAATGCCCACAGAACTGGCCCTCTGCCAACCTAAACCCTCAAGGAAGACAAGGAAAACGTTCCAGGAAAACTCAAGCTTTAGCCATTAGCTCCTAGCTCTTAGCTTTAGCCACGGGATCTTAGCCGTTAGCACTTCGATTTTGGCAGTTTGCCGGTTCTCACCTGAGCCCACCAAGTAGCAGGTTGCGTGCATCTTGCCGATAAAGAGCTCCAGGCCAATGATGGCGTAGATGATGATGACGAAGAGGACGAGCAGAGCGATGTGAAGCAGTGGGACCATGGCCTTGATGATGGAGTTTAACACCACCTGTAAACCTGACAGAGAGACACAGACACACCTTTGGGTCAGTCCAAGGAGTTCAAATCAACTGCTAAATGAACATTCGAAAGTCCTCCTCGGATTTCCAATCAGTGTGTGTGTGCATTTCTATTGACTCACTGGGCACTCCCGAAACAAGGCGAAGGGGGCGGAGCACACGGAAGGCTCTGAGAGCCTTGACGTCAAACCCCCCTGGCTTCCCCCCAGACTGGCCTCCCGGGTCGTTCTCTTTGGTTATCACTTCCAGAACCACGCTGAACAACCTGGGGAGATGAAGACAAAACACACAGATGACAGATTGACGGACACGAGCGAGTCATGTGTGTCTAATGTTCGTACTGTGTATGTGCAGGTCTGTGTCTTTGTGTGTGTGTGGGTGGGTGGGTGGGTGTGTGCGCGCGCGGTGATCTCTACATCTGTGTGTGTCTGTCTGTCACGGTGATAGGGATCCACCATCATCCAGTGTGTTTGCCTTAGAGTGTTACCCTTTCCAGTAGTTTACACAGGAGCCCCACTGGGGCAGGTGGGCTGGGGAGACACTTTGTGACGTGTGTGTGTGTGTGTGTGTGCGCGTGTGTATACGTGTGTGCGTGTGTATAAAACGATATATTTACATGTAGTATATTTGTGTATGATACTACTTTTGCTTTTCAAACTCTCACTATACTGTGTGATGAGAGTGTGTGTGTGTGTGTGTGTGCGCCTACGTGATTTCCCCAGACAAAGCATCTCTTGATCTCTTTGACAGACTGACAGGAAGTATTTCTGCAGTCTAATTCAGGGGTTGGAGTGTGTGTGTACGAGAACATCACTTTGAGTGCACACGACTGTGAGTGTGTGTGTGTGTGTGTTTCAACCCCTTGTGTTCCCTTGTCATGTAGTGACAGCATTAAGCGGATGATCCGCATTGATCAAACAGGAAGCAATATGAAAAAAGTGCGAATACACTCCTCGACGAGCGTTGCAGCATTCTTGTCAACGCGCGTGTCACGCTCACCCTACGATGACGATGACAAAGTCGAGCATGTTCCAGCCGTTGCGTACGTAGGAGTTCTGGTGCATGACCAGGCCATAGGCTATGATCTTCAGGAAGGTCTCAATCGTGAAGATGATTAGGAAGGCATATTCTACCGTTTCCTGCAGAGAGAGAGATAGAGGGAGCGAGGGAGTGAGGGAGCGAGGGAGGAAGAGAGAGAGCGTCCGTGAGCATCAACCCTCCAGACGCAGCGTCAGACGGGGGTCAGACGGGGGTCAGACCAGAACCACTCCAGTCGCTCCTTGGTCCCAACAAGGTGCCCCACCTGCAGAGCACCACCAGTGCTGTGAATACGCACAGTCCTGTACAGACTGTCTGTGTGTCTAGGGGCGGGCAAGAACAAGCTCCATGTTAAACTGTGTGTGAGGGAAAGAGACACAGAGAGAGAGAGAGAGAGAGAGAGAGAGAGAGAGAGAGAGAGAGAGAGAAAGAGGGAGGGAGAGAGAGAGAGAGAGAGAGAGAGAGAGAGGGGGGGGGGAGAGGGGGAGAGAGGGAGAGAGACTATTTTCCTGTCATGTTGATTATTCAGTTATGGTCCTATTCTGATTATGATGCTTAACCACGCAACACAGCCATCTGACTCACACGTGTCGGTGTGTGTGTATGTCTGTGTGTGTGTGTGTGTGTGGTAACAATAGCCATCATGAAACAGGATCCGCAGCACATTCATCCAGCAGTGACTACACCATCTCTGTACGCCTTGGTGAATGAAGAAGAGACAACACAGCGCAGAGCCATCCGACTGCATGTCTCATTGTCTCTCTCAGTCACTCACTCATTTACTCAACCAATCGCACACCAACAAAGAAACTCCACGCTCAGTCATAAAGGAACAAATCTTGTCCCGAGGCCTTGATCTCTCGATCGTCTCATCTTCTTGAACGTCCCAACGGTACCACCCAGGCGCACCAATGGATCCCCGGGTTCAGCAGCACCTCTGCTTGTTCACAGCTGTTGTGTCTGGCCTGCTGACATGACAAGCAGCAGGGTTGAGGTGACCCTCTCCAGAGTCAACACACACACACACACGTGTGTGTGACACTTGCATAATCTGCACATCTGAACGTTGCCGTGGTAACACCATGTGTTTCTGGTCTTTAATTCAGTACTTTGCTGGATCTGCCACTGACAACACCCTTTCCCCCCACCTACACACACACACACACACACACACACACACACACACACTGGTGATCCAGAGGAGGGTTTTAAGGTCCATTAAGCTGCACACTCTGGTTTCTGTGTTGATTTAGCAAAGGGAGGATGTAATACTGAACTTCACATCTCAGGGATGAATCCCAGACAGACAGCCAGCAGACCAGACAGATAGACAGCCAGACAGCCACACTGGTGGACAGCCAGCCAGCCAGCCAGCCATACAGATACTGTATATAGCCAGACATACAGACAGCTGTACAGATACTGTAGATAGCCAGACATACAGACAGCTGTACAGATCCTGTAGATAGCCAGACATACAGACAGCTGTACAGATACTGTAGATAGCCAGACATACAGACAGCATGACAGATACTGTAGATAACCAGAGATACAGACAGCCATACAGATTGACAGTCAGCCAACAAGCCAACCAGCCACAACAATTTACAGCCAGTCAGCCGTACAGGTAGAGAGCCAACCAGGCAGCCAGCAGCCAACAAGGGAAGCAGGAATCATGTTTCAAACAATTAGCTGGTTCTTTCAGGGACTTTTCAAATGGTGGAAGACAGGGCAAATGCAATGAATAAATACAGTCTGAAATCTATGTTTGTTTCTGATCCTCTAAAAGCTTTGAGGTTAAGTAAAGTACATCTAGGACAACTGCACAGCACACACACGAATACACACAGATGTTTACACACTCACACACATGCACACACACAGTAAACTAGCAAGGCCATTGTCTCGTCGGTTATATGCCTCTATGACGTCAGCAGGTTCAATGTGTGTATGAATCAGCTCTGGATCACCGTGATAACAGCCGCCAAAACACACACGCACACTTTACCTCAAACACACTTCAACACACACACACACACTCTACCGGGGTGGATGCCCAGTGTTTACCCCGGCCTGTAATGGCCTTTCTCTGTCTTTCTGTCCACAGCTGACAAAGCAGCCAGCCTGCTAATAGGCTTGTCTGAATGGAGCACTTAGCTAGGCTCTGACGTTGTCACACACCAAGGTGTGTGTGTGTGTGCTGCGGCTGCGTGTGCATGTGAGGGTGTAACTACCCCCCCCCCCATTTCCTCCCCCTCTACCCGTCCTTTGCCCCCCAGCCACCTGCTCTCTCTCTCTTTCTCTCTCTCTCTCTCTCTCTCTCTCTCTCTCTCTCTCTCTCTCTCTCTCTCTCTCTCTCTCTCTCTCTCTCTCTCTCTCCTTCTCTCTCTCTCTCTCTTCTCTCTCTCTCTCTCTCTCTCTCTCTTTCTCTTCTGCATCTGGAGGAGGAGGAGACCAGCTGAAGGGTTAATCAGACTTTGGGTCTGGAGAGGATAGATTAGGCCTGAACATTCACCAGTCAGACCAGAGGGACCAGGGGAGGGTTAACAGGTGACCGGTGAGGGGGAGGGGGGAGGGGGGAGGGGGGAGGTATCAGAACAGCAGCAGGCTAGGTGTCTGGATCTGTAGCTGAACCTGTGTGTACACCGACACTCTACTGGACCTGGACTCCTTTGGTGCTGCAGAGCAGTGGGCTGCAGAGGTCATGTCTGGAGCCTCATCATCAAACCACTCAGGATAATAGACAAGGTACAGTAGTAGGATTGGAGAGGAGAAGGGAGGAGTAGGAAGGAAGCCGAGAGGGTCACAGAGGATCAGAATGAAGCGGAGAGGAGCAGAGATGAGCCGAGTCGTCGAGAGGAGGCGAGAGGAGAAGAGTGGAGGAAAGCAGGTCTGGTCGTTGGTGTTCTGGGTGTTCAAGCGACAGCTTCACCACAGTACCGCAGCATCCAGGCTGAAGGCCTATCAAGGGGCATCAGCAGGAGGGACACCAGGCCAGGGATGGAGAGATGGACAGATGGAGAGGACAACAGGAACAACAACCACATGCTAATGTCCAATGTATTTACAATAATTGCTTAAATGGCCAGGCAAGAAAAATAAACAATTCAAATAAAAGACCCATTTATCCACCATCATTTGATGCATTGTGCGTGTGTGTCTGTGTGAGTCATTGTTTATCTGCATGTAGCCTGAAGTAGAAGCGACTGTCCATTATGAGTCTAAGTTTGGGGAGCTTTAAAGAGGTCAGCTCTTGTTTGTGAAGCTACTCAATTAGCTTCTCTTTGCCTTATCCCCCTCTTTCTCTCTCTCTCTCCACTATGCTAACTAGCTAGCCACGCGAGTGTTGGCATTAGCCTGAGGCAGTATCGTGAGTCAGCAGGGCTTAGCCACAGATTCATAGGCTTGCAGGGGCCAACACACACACACAATCCTGCAAACACACACACTCTCCCACAAACACACATATACTGTCTCTCAAAACTTACATGATCTTACTACACAAATATGCTGTGTGCTGTGTGTGAGTAATTCACCACATATACACTAACATCTTGATTTGGTCTTGATTTAACACTCTATTTTACAAACACACACGCACTGTTTTGTGGTTTAGTGAGTTTGCTTCAGGGCTGGAGTGGCCAAAACATGGGACACAGATACTGAGAGAGAGACAGACAGAGTGACCGACCGACAGACAGAAAGAGAAAGAGAGAGAGAGAGAGATGAGATGAGATGGGATAATGTCTCTTTATAGACCACTGATTCCAGCCTCCCAGTCACACTAAATTAGCCAGCCCCTGGTCACACTGGCCCAAATATGACCCATTTCCAGTCCTGCCACACTGAGAGAACCTCGGAGAGAGGGAGAGGGAGAGAGAGAGAGAGAGAGAGAGAGAGAGAGAGAGAGAGAGAGAGGGAAAGAGGGAGAGGGAGAGAGAGAGAGAGGGAAAGAGGGAGAGGTAGAGAGGGAGAGAGAGAGAGAGAGGGAAAGAGGGAGAGGTAGAGAGGGAGAGAGAGAGAGAGAGAGAAGATCACAGTACACACACACAGAGCATACATGTTCAGTTATAGCACAACTGATAGGTCTCAGCAATTTAAGGGATATGTCAACCACTCTTTCACTCTCTCTCTCTCTCTCTCTCTCTCTCTCTCTCTCTCTCTTTGTCTCTCTCTCTCTCTTTCTCTATGTCTGTTCAGCCCCTTTTTTTCTGAGCTGGGCTAGCCCGGTCTAACCTGGGCTAATCTGCGACTGGGATGAGCTGGGCTAAACTGGGCCGGGCTAAACTGGGCTGGGCTAAACTGGTCCAGGCTGGACCGGAATAAACTGGGCTGGGCTGAACTGGGCTGGGCGGGGCTCCACCACCACGCCTGACATGTCTAATGGCTCAGCTGGAGCAGCTATCACCCAGGTTGAGTTACTGGAGCGGTTGACGGTTATCAGAATGGACACATTCAATACACACAGTCACACATAGACATGTAATACACACACACACACACACACGCACTCAGTACACGTATACACAAGATACACGTACACACGTAAGACACACAAACACATCCAATACACATACTCACACACATACGCTCAATACACACATACATGCTCAACGCCCACACTCATGCACATGCAGATTTACATACATTCCCGCTCAATACAAACACTCACACGCGTACACGCTCAATGCACACACTTACACTCACACACACTCAACATCTACACAGCGGTGAGTCGATAATTCCTTCAGAGCTCCCAGCCAGTAGGAAGACAGTCACTGTGAAAGCTGTGTCGACAGGATGAGCTGGTGTCCATAAAACTGTGTGCGCTGCTACTTCCACACTCCTGCGTGCGATCATCTGGGGTCCTGGCTTCGCGGCGTGTGTGTCTGCACGTATCCGTGCGTGTGGACTCGATCGCCGCCATGCGTGTCCGTGTGCGCCGGCTTGCTCGGTCATGTGTGCATCCTTGACCTTTCACGTGTGCATGCCTCCTTTTCCCCTGTTTATGGGTGTGTGTGTGTGTCCGAGTGGGTGTGTGTGTCTGTGTGTGTCCGAGTGGGTGTGTGTGTCTGTGTGTGTGTGGATGTGTGTGTCTGTGTCTGTGTGTTGTGTGTGGATGTGTGTGTGTGTGTGTGTTGTGTGGGTGTGTGTGTGTGTGTGCACGTGTGTGTGACAGGACAGACAGGTGTTCATGACCATTAGCACTGCAATGGCTAATGAGATCATGAGATTAATGAGAAGGATGTGCAGAAACCGGAAGACACAAACGCACACATACACACAAGCATGCACACATACAAACAAACTCAAACACACAGAATACACAGACATCTAAACACACACATGCTGTACAAACACACACATACAAAACACGCTCATGAACACAACATACACGTTTATGTGGACACAAGTTTACACACACACACACACAACATCTACAGACATACAGATTCCAACAGGTGGCCACACAACATCACCAGATTTAACTAGCCTCAATAGATGCAGCAGACACACAACTATGCAACAGCTGAACACATCCGCACACAACCAGCTCTAAGCCCTCCTACACAGAAGTGCTTCTATGGCAACTGAGTACGAATATGAGACTGAAGAAAGACTGCTTTCTCTCCTCTGCTCTCCACCTCCCTTCTCCTCTCCTTCGCCTCATTTCTCCTCCGTTGGCCTCTCCTGTCTTCGCCTCTCCTTTTTTCATACACCCCCAAACGGCTTTGTCAACAATGCTGTTGTCCTTGGGAGGGACAGTGAGAGAGAAGGGAGACAGTTAGATAACCATCTGCCCTAATCAAGGCTCCCTCTCCGCCTTCCTCTCCTCCTCTCTTGTCTGCCGTCTCCTCCCTTTCTCTGGGTTCTCATCCTCGGAGGAGGGAGACAGAGGAGGACAGTGGAACAGAGCGGGGGGAGAGAGAACGATAGAGGGAGATAGAGAGAGAGAGAGAGAGAGAGAGAGAGAGAGAGAGAGAGAGAGAGAGAGAGAGAGAGAGAGAGAGAGAGAGAGAGAGAGAGAGAGAAAGCAAGCAGGAGAGGGTTTGGACAGAGATTCATTAGAACATGTGAAAGACACTGTGAGACATACTGACAGAGAGATGAGAAGAAAAATGGGAGAGTAGTTCTATAAGCCAGAGCAGTGAGGGGAAGCAACAGTATAATCTATAAATGATATCCTGAATGAGTCAGTCATGGTGATGGGATTTGGTTTGTCCCACTTCTGGAGAGCAGCACTGGAGATGGATCGAACTACAGTTCTGTCTGTGTGGTTGTGTGTGAGTGTGTGTGTGTGTGTGAGTGTGTGTGTGTGTGTGAGTGAGTGTGTGTGTGATTGTGAGTGTGAGTGTATGTCAATAAAAAAGAGTGTGTGTGAGAGAGAGAGAGAGAGAGAGAGAGAGAGAGAGAGAGAGAGAGAGAGAGAGAGAGAGAGAGAGAGAGAGAGAGAGAGAGAGAGAGAGAGAGAGAGAGAGAGAGGCTGAGGTCGAAAGTAAAAGAGAGATACACGAAGGGGTATAGAATAGGAGAAGGAGAGAGAAAGAGAGAAATAAAGAAAGTCTGAGGAAGGAAGAGAGGGTAAAAGAAGGAGACAGCTAAAAAAACATGTCTAGAAGATGCCAGACAAATCTCAGAAACATCCCAACGTCAACCACATGATAAGCCAGCCCTGACTGAAGTGGATCTGCTCTCCTTCAACAAACATCAAGATTTGCTGCTGACCCCAGCGAGCCTGGTCACATCCCTGGACCACTGGCACTGACATGGTTTGAATAAGACAACAAGACAAAGGACCAGACAGCAGGTCCCAGCCATGTCCCAGCATGCCTTGTACCATGCATGATTTTGGTGTAACTGGAATCTAGCGGGGGGGGGGGGGGCAGAGAAACAGGGGAGAGAAAGAAGGAGGTGGGCTGAGAGGAGATGTGAGGGGAGGAGGTGGGCTGAGAGGAGATGTGAGGAGGTGGGCTGAGAGGAGATGTGAGGGGAGGAGGTGGGCTGAGAGGAGATGTGAGGGGAGGAGGCGGGCTGAGAGGAGATGTGAGGGGAGGAGGCGGGCTGAGAGGAGATGTGAGGGGAGGAGGTGGGCTGAGAGGAGATGTGAGGGGAGGAGGTGGGCTGAGAGGAGATGTGAGGGGAGGAGGCGGGCTGAGAGGAGATGTGAGGGGAGGAGGTGGGCTGAGAGGAGATGTGAGGGGAGGAGGCGGGCTGAGAGGAGATGCGAGGGGAGGAGGTGGGCTGAGAGGAGATGTGAGGGGAGGAGGTGGGCTGAGAGGAGATGCGAGGGGAGGAGGCGGGCTGAGAGGAGATGTGAGGGGAGGAGGCGGGCTGAGAGGAGATGTGAGGGGAGGAGGCGGGCTGAGAGGAGATGTGAGGGGAGGAGGCGGTGTGTATTAGAGCTGACTCCCACTCCTGTCCTCTCTGGTATAGATACAGACATCTGACCAGCGATATCAGCTCACAGCGATGAAAATACGCTCACATCCCAGTCATGAGATCAGGACAGGAAGGATCGACATGACTGAACGAGTGTGTCTGTGGGTGCAAGCGTGAGTGAGTGTGTGTGTGTGTGTGTGCGTGCGTGTGTTTGAAACACGATCTAGCTTGTTAATTGGTAGGGCTATCAAGTCTGAATGAAAAAAGGGTAATACGATTATCCATTAACAGTGACGTTAGCAACTAATACCAAGAGGGAAAAGAGAAGTGGTTAGTGCTAGAGATTAGTTCTAGAACAAGCCAAGGGGCAGGTCAGAATTCTTGAACAAAGCAGGGGCAGAGTAGAGATAGAGATAGAGTTTTATAGTTAGGTCGATCTACCGTTATGTTAAGTAATTCACACCCCTGTCCATTTGGTAGTGAGTGTGCATATTAATCTACTATTGTCGAGTAATATTTGCCTGTCTAGGCACAATGGCCGCAGTGTTTTTAGTTGTCTCGACCGTCACTGCAGATAATAAACGGACGAATCTGCTTTGTGTGGTGTTGACATGAAAAGTGACTGCACGCTGTGTGTCTTGGTTCACCTTTTCTCCCCGCGTTCTTGTCAATACATAACCCACAAGCTTGCACTACACATTCAAACGAAAATGAAACGTGATCCAATGTGTCGTCATCAAACGAGAGGTAATTGGGAGAACGGCTCGTGCCACTTCAGAGTTCTTCGAACGAGTCGGGAGCAGGTCGGGGGTTCACCACCCGCTCGAGTGGGAATCAGCGGAGTTCCACTGAGTTCTCGTGAAGACTCACGAAAAAAACCCATCCCCTCCTTCTAGAACAACAGCAGCCTAGCCTGCCACGTCTCTCACCCCTCCAGCAGGCCCGGCTGTGGGCTGGTCCAGTCTGCTGGCTGCGCTGTAACAGACGGTCAGATGTTGTAATCCAGCGCTGCTCTGTAATAGGCTACAGTGATATGAAGGAAGCCGTGTGTTGGCAGCATGTAGCCCCCGGCTCTTTAGTGAAGCCCAGGGGGATTGGGAGTCTATTCTTAGCGCTGGATTATAATCCCACACTATGCCCAGAGAACATGAATACAAGTCTGAACGATCACGGTTGGGGTTGGCCTCACTCCAGCAGGGTCTCAAATCTGCAGGACTAGCAGACAGTGAACCAAGAGCACTGGGCGTGACATCAAAGCTCATTTACATTAGGACACGCACACACACACGTGCACACTCTCACAGAGACAGAAATGATAACTAGTCATTTTATTCATTAGTGATTAATCTATCACACACAGTCTCATAATGTGTGGGCTAGGGTTGTGAGTGACAGACACAGCCCTTGTGTGCGTCTAGAAAGCCTGAACGATACATGCAAGCACACTCCAGACACACAGCATAAATGTATGAGCGCGTGTATGTGTGTGTGTGTGCGTCGGTGTGAGGGTGAGTGTGCGCGCGCATGTGTGTGTATGTGAGTGTGTGTGTGCGTATTGGGGGAGGGAGAGGGGCAGTGTTTCTAGTTTGGAAGACTCCACTTCTCAGACACTCACAGGTCTCCATGGCCACGGTTGTCACGGCAGCAGGCTGTGCTTTATGTAATAAGAGATGAAGGAGGCACAAAATGAATATGAACGCACGCACGCACGCACACACACACACACAACTAATAGCACTGGAGCTGGTGGGGAGAAGAGCTCACAGCACACAGCGTTCTTCTCGATGGAGAGGAAAGGACCACAAACAGTCCACCAAGCAAACACAGTCCACATGTCCATCTCCTTGACGACAGACAGAAACAGTGACAGCATGCGAGTCCATGCTGTCACTGTCCGGTGGTCGGAAAAGGGCACGACGTCTGCCCCCGCCCCCCCTCCCCCCTCAGCTACGGTGAGCCTCTTACGTCACCCTGGCAGCGCCACCCCACTGCTCACTCATTCCACAGTGGTAGACGATACAACTGGTGCTGTGTGTGTGCGTGTGTGCATGGCCCTGATTGACTAGCTCATCAATGACAAAGCAGCATCTCTGGAGATCGGTGAAGAAACGCTTGCACGCACACACACGGTCACACCAGGAGAAACACACGGTCACACCAGGAGGAACACACGGTCACACCAGGAGACACACACAAACCAGGAGAAACACACTGTCACACTAGGAGAAACACACACCAGGAGAAACACACTGTCACACCAGGAGAAACACACTGTCACACCAGGAGACACACACAAACCAGGAGAAACACACTGTCACACAAGGAGAAACACACACCAGGAGAAACACACTGTCACACCAGGAGAAACACACTGTCACACCAGGAGAAACACACTGTCACACCAGGAGAAACACACTGTCACACCAGGAGAAACACACACCAGGAGAAACACACTGTCACACCAGGAGAAACACACTGTCACACCAGGAGAAACACACACCAGGAGAAACACACTGTCACACCAGGAGAAACACACACCAGGAGAAACACACACCAGGAGAAACACACTGTTACACCAGGAGACACATCATAGTGCCAACTGGGAGACGATGGACCCCTGGAAAACAAATGACACAGTGATCCCACCTCCATCCCTCCACCCCTATATCCCTCCATCTTTCCATCCCTCCATCTTTCCATCTCAGAGGGCTGCATGATAGGAAAGGTTGCGACCACTCTTAACCATGGAAAACAATAGAACAGGCCATGGAAAACATGCCCTCTTCATCCCAGACGCACTCACACAGCACATTCACACTGGTGGGCCTGGGCGGACTCCGGGCGACTGTTTGTTGACATTTCGGCAGTGACACGAGGCACAGGTGTGTTCTGCGGCTCCACAAGGCCAGGCACACACGTGAAGCAGAGTCCCTGGCTGCTGCTGCTGCTGCTGCTGCTGCTGCTGCTGCTGCTGCTGCTGACGTCTGGCCAGACTCACCACACACCACAGGAGGGACAAACTGTTCACACGACTGTTCAGCTCGCCGCGTCAAGGAATGGCCGAGACTGCACGAGTCACTCGTGCAGGAACATGAGTAACTCGTGCAGAACTCGGTTCAGCTCCACGGCGCCATCCGAGTGTTTTCCCGAGAGCCCCGCTCCTTCTTTCGCTCTATCTGTCTCTCTCTCACTCGTCCTGCCTCCCTCTCTCTCTCTCTCTCTTTCTCTCTCTTCCTTTCTTTCCCTACTTCTCTCTCTTTCTCTCTTCCTCGCCGTCTCTCTCTACCTCTCTCCTTCTCTCGCTCTCTGTCTCTCTTTCTCTCTCTCTCTTATTACTAGGAGAGGAGTGATAATGAGAAGGCTTGACCTTCCTGCTAGATGGCGCCCACACACACACACACACACACACAAACATACACTACGAGTCCTACTCCATGATAAACACAGACACACGAGCAAACACACAGACATTCACATATCACATATCCGAGCACACTAACATCACGCCAGACCTGTGGTGGTGGAAGACAGATTGTTGTGTTCAATCGTCCTCCCACGTCATCTCCTGTAACCGCCGCTGCTTTCGGCAGCACTGGTCCAGTATGTGCGCAGCATACAGGATAGAGGACCGAGACTCCATCCCTGATCCAGTGTACACACCGTGTGTCACTGCGGTCCATATATTAGCCTGGTTCTTCATAAATCCTCCATTCAGATTTACGCTCTACCCCTATTTCCCCCTCTGTGTGCCACGCACACACACACACACACACACAAACCCAACACACATTCACAAGCACATTCACACACGCACGCACGTGCACATGGGCAGTGGGTTGCTGACTCTCATTTCCCCTCCTCTCGAGTTAAACCTTTAATCCCTCGCAGAGGGAAAGACACACCCTGACATTTTCTTCTGGGAATAACACACATGCTGTCCTCTGCTGTCTCTCTCTCTCTTTCTTCCTCTTTCTCTCGCTCTTTCTCTCGCTCTTTCTCTCGCTCTTTCCCATATCTCCACAAGTCACATACAAATACACAGTGTCCTGTGTATATATGACGTTAAACGTTGATAAAAAAAAACACATATGAATACGCTCACACGCACATACGCTCACACACACACACACACACACACTACTGTAGGATGTTTATTTTTTATCATTCCCTGGGACACGGGAGATTAAAACACAGTCATTGGTTTCTATCTTTGATCTAAGACATCAACACACAGTCAGCCTGGCTCTCAATGGGGACCTCTACTACTAGCCTGCTCAGTAACCCTCAGATCAAACACATTCAAACACCGCCCCAAGAACCACCAGACCGCACTCCATTCTGTAAATATTTAGCAGCCTGACCATTTAAGACTTCTCAGCTATCGTACTGAATCAACAACTGAATAATCAAGCCAGACAAGTTAGACTGCGGCAATGCTGTCACAGCCGGAGTCTGCCCCCGAAACACAAATACGGTCCTGTACATCCGTGGGCCCTGAGACTGACTCTGCCAAACCAGTCCAACTATCGATCCGAACGTGAGGCTGTGAACCGATGACAACTCGAACCAAAGACTAACGTATGACTGGTAGCAGAGTTAGCATCAAAGCTGCATGACAAAAACATACCTTCGTCCGGTCGAAAACAGCACAACATACAGTGTATGTGTGTACCCGTATGTGTATATGTGCGAGTGTGTCTGTGTGCATGTGTGTGTGGGGGTGTGTGTGTGTAAACCCACATGCATGTGCATTTGCGTGTGTGTAGCTGTAAGCCCACAGGCATGTGTGTTTGCATGTGCGTGTGTCTCAGTGAAATAGGATTATGGTCAGCCCAAGCAATATGGTGACAATCAAGTGAAATATCTGAATTCAACCAAAAGCAAAGCCTAGTGACATAGGATCCTTATCTCCCTCCCTTCCTTTCGTCCCCTCCCTCCCCTAAACATAATGGGGGGGGTCACATAGAACTGGAGGGAGAGCGAGAGAGAGTGAGTTAGACAGAGGTATAAAAGCGATGGAGAGAGAGCGATGAAATGAGAAAGGCAGGGAGAGGTGCTGGAAGAGAGAGGGCGAGTTCGATAGGCAGGTCAAGGGAGGAAGAAAGTGAGAGAGGGAGGGGGGGGGGGAAACTGACAGTCATGTGATGTGATATTCTTCATTAAAGCCTCCTCTACAGCTGCCCCTCCCTCTGATAAGCTTCCCCCTGCCTCCACAAACTCCACTCATTTACTGACAACTAATCCACAGCACAGTTTAATCCCTCAACCTGTGCACACACACACACATACGCACTCGCCATGGGTACTGACAAGCATACACGCACTGTACTATACAAAGATACACACATGTAAACACACCACACACAGGCGAACATATAATAGCTGATTAGCAAAAACAGGACACCACAGAATCCTGTCCAACCAATCAACGGACATGTCCAATTTCGCGCGCATGCACACACAGGCTCGGTAGGCACAGGTCTTTAGTGTGTCGAAAGAAAAGATTACTCCACAGGGGAGTGACTGAACTAGTGACTCCATCCTCTTCACTTACCTAGCCACTCTCTCTTAGGTTTAAATCTAATCTGGAACCTTCCATGCACTGATCAGCATCAAGGTTGATTCACTCAAGTGTTCTGAGTAACCTGAGATGAGATTTCGGAGAGAATAAAAATGGTGTTCCTATCCCACAGAACAGGGTCAGTCACATGACCCCATCAACTGACATCCAGCAGGAAGGAATGGTTAGTGCGGACATTCTCAGATGAGGTTTGTAGGCTAGGGTCAAAGGTCACAGTTCACAATCACAAATTCAGCCCTGCGGTGAATAATACTATCTGCATGTCGCCCCAGGCAAAGTTTTACCTCTTTGTAAAGAAAAGCACGTTTTGGGGCACCCCGGTGGCTCATAGGGTAGATTGGGTACCTGGGGTCAAATCCAGCCCGGGTCATTTTTTGCATTTTCTCTACATTTCCTGTCTTACTGTAACAGCAAACATCACAATACAGCAGAAACGCTTAAAAAATATATATCTTTAGAAAGGCCTATTTGAGACTGATGTCAATCACAGTGCTGCCACACTACACCACATCAAGAACAGTAGAAACACCCGGAATGAAAGCCTTTCTCTGGCTGCTCTCTTTCCCCGGTGTGTGTACTGAGAATCAGTTATATCTGCCACAGCTCAGAGTGTGTCAACGGCGACCAGAGTCTCACACCTCCAGCTCCGTACACCAGCTGACAGCCTGTGGTCTTAACCGAGCTCCCGAGCAGGGAAACGCACACCTGACGAGCGCCACGGAGGAGTGGCCTCCGGTGCGGACGAGCACACACCGCTCGCGTCAACAAACACGCAACAGGATACGTCCCCTAACAGCGACGGGGAAAGCCCCCTGATGTCGCCGGCGCACGACGAGCCAATCCCCATCAAGCGAAGGTAAATACAGGGTGACAAACGAGTTCACCGCCGCAGGGTTTGGACACACCCGCCGCCTGTCGAACGTGGTCAGTTGAATGGAAGGTTAGCTGAAGCACCGAGCATGTGGAGTCTGGTAGGTACTCACCAGGTCGTGGTTAGTGGAGTTGGAGTCGTCCGCAGGGAAGGGGATATAGATGGCTAAGGCCACACAGTTGGCAAAGATAGATAGCAATATAAAAATATCAAACGGTCTGGGAGGAAGACAGTTAAGGAAGAACTGGAATGTGAGTCTGGGAAGACATGTTTAAACAGAGTAACAGAGTACACAGCTGTTGACAGTTTGAAAGAGCTTCCTGTTTATCATGAACCTATCTAAAGGCAGCCATGATGTTTACTGTCTCTACTAGATATAATAGGAGCCCGGTAGAGCTCCACTCAGCACTCTGAACTATGTGAAGTGTCAAATACTGGAGAAGCTGGTTACAGCAGGAGCTCCACATACTGTCTATTTCTGCTAGTAGCTACCCGGTGTCCAGTCACAAATGCAAGGGTGGACAGCAGTTCCAGGTACAGGTATAAGCCCATCATTAGACATATCAGGCTGCATCATAAACACCATTATGTCAAGCCATGTCTGGGGACAGAAGCTGTGACAGCCTTCAGCAGCAGGGCAACAGGCCCCTTCCAGGGGAAGGATACTTCCACTCCACCAGGCTGATGCAGGCCCTGCGGATGGGGTTGTTGAGGGTGAGGCAGAACAGGGCCCTGGGGGGCCGGCTGTTGGTGGAGCCGCCCTGCTTCTTGCTCTTGGCGTATTGTTGCCTCTTCCTCTGGGACAGCGAGCCCACAGTAGAGCCCGCGCCTGGCACGGAGGGCTGAGAGCTCATATTTGAGGGGGCGTCACCCTGGTGGGCTTGACGGGCAGCATGGATTGCAGCCTGCCAGGATAAGCCACCTGGCTGGGGTGGGAGGGCCTCTGGAGGTGAGTGGGTGGGGCTTTCGGACCAAAGCGCCGGCGAGTCACCAGAAGGAGGGGCTCTGGTGCTGCTGGCATACTGCGGCCCTGGAGGGAGGGAGGAGAGATGAACAGAGATGCAGAAGAGAGGGACAGAAAGAGGGAAGACAAAGTATCTGTCAATGTAGTGTGTGAAAGTAACAATGCCTTCAGGGTCAAAGCTAGATCATGCAAGATTCTCCTCAGTAGCAAATCTACAATGGAAAAAAAACAAGATCTAAACACAATTTGGTGGTATATGAGTTTCTATTAACTTGAAATTAACAAATTCCAACAAATTATCCTAAACTGCAACAAATGTAACATTCTAGGCCATTAACCTACATCATATAGAAATTAAGAGAATAGCAAATAGCTGTCATAACAATGGACAGATAGATGATGGTTGTGTAAGGTGGAGTACATTTTATTGACAACTAATGACAGAGGAGAGACACGATTGACTCACCGGCAACAGGAATTCATATAAATATACAATTTTGTTTTAAGTAGCCGATACATGTATTTGAACGTGTAAAATGTGGGAAATCATCTGAGACCCTTCTGCATTACGTAATCGACGGCAATGACATTATTCCATATCCGTAATTGATCCTCCCGCACATCTGTCTCGCCCGCTGCATATTGACATACAACTGTCGACAAACTACCGTGCGCACTGGTTCCCCTTGAATGGCATTTTCCGTTCACAGCTTTTACGCACAGAGTAGTCCCTTAACTTAAGTTTGCAGAATATAGTTGTGTTTACCACCAACAAATAGCCTACATTTGTTGAGTCAATACATTATTACAATGTTGAGAAAGTTTCTCTGTAAAAAAAACATCGCGACTGTACCAGCATCCGAGACACACCATTTCATATAAACGTAGAGAAATGTCCACCGACATTACCCTACCTTTTCTGATGACTTAGTTTATGCAGATTATCCAATCCTATTTCGTAACATCAGCAGGAAAATCCACCCATATCATCACGGTATGACAACAAGTGATCTCAACGCGAACCGGACAAGAGCAGAGTCTCCTAAAACTAAATAAACACTGCTGGGAGAAGCTGGTCGCATCTGACAGCGCAGCGCAATACGCGAGAGCATCAAAGACCGGATTTACCTTGGGGCTGTTGTTCTGGCACTTGCATCCTCGTATCCACATTGAAAATCCGTTTCAAATCCAGCGAATGATCGAAAATATCGAAAAGTGTTAATTCTGACAGAGGCCGGACTTTTAAATTCAAATTAAACTGTTTTCCGTGCGAAATCCCTGATAGTACCAACGAACATGTTGCAACATCCGGGTGCTGTTCCACACAATGAATTGGATTGACTGTAAGGGACCATTCTCTCTTTCTTTTAGTGTCTCCAAACCCTGTAGAACAGTGAATATAGCCTACAGTGCATATTAAACGTAATACGCACACTCCCCAACAAAGCAAAGCCTAACGGAATTATTTATTTTTTTCCCAGGTAGCCTACGGGAAGTGGCTTTAAGGCTAAGCGCACGCAATACAGATATGTAATCCTTTTAGAGATCTGTGGAATACGGTGGTATCACAACTGCCTATGAGAATGAATTCTCATATAGGCCAGATTCTCCCCAGATTTTCTCATGTTGATAAACAAAATAGTTTGACAGAGTTGGGAAAGATCATTGACTCAGCTCTCCTGAATAGGAAGCTATGGTGCGCAAAACTAGATGGGCACAGTGGGTTGCATTTTTTGCCTTCTACTATTATATATTAACATACACGCAAGCACGCACAAGGAGGATAACCTCTGAAGATGTGGCCTATATTAATTTAGAACCAACATTGGACATGGGCTTGGCCTTATACCTGTCTGCGCGTCATGGATAGCCTACTAAACGTAACTAAATGTGTCATGGACTTCTTGTAACCTTCTTTAATCTACCGTGTAATGACTTACCCCGCAGCCTGGGACGCCTTATCATGAACGCCATCACCTCCCTTCTCTCTGGGGCCACATGACGCCTTTATCTGCCCACATTTCGCAAATGCGATCGAGTGTAAACGAATTCGCGTTGTAGACTAATGGAAGGTTACCAGTTATTGGATTACCTGTCTGCAACGGATAACGGTTTCACCTCGATAATCCACCGATTATAATCCCTGTATGTAGCTCCTAACTGGTCATAGGGCTGTTGGATAACTTCAGCACTATCTCAAAACTATATCAGGTTTTTTTTCTCTGGCACAGGTTTTTGTCATCCAGTATTAGGCTAATAAACAGAAAGTAATACCTGTGGATATCCACATAAAGTACATGAGTAAATAGACTAAATATATGAAAATGTTCATTTGCAAGTTAAGTATATAAAAGTTTTCAAGTGCAAGTTAAATTTCAAATGTCAAATAGGCTACTGAATTAGAACATGTTCAGCATATCAAATCAAATCAAACTTATTTGTATAGCCCTTTTTACACGCAAGCATGTCACAGAGGGCGCATATGAGCTCAAGGGGTTCTGCTTTGCTTTGAGTTTCAGGATATTCCCGGGGCAAAGGCCTCCTTTGAGTCAATGTCCACCTGTAGCTGCGATGCCGTATTTTTTACTCGCAACATACCATCCACTCGAAAGAATATTACCACTGTGCAGTGCCACCCAGCGGTCATTATTAAACCAAAATAGTCCCGTAAATTGACGTGCGGAAGGAATGAGTGACAACGCGAAGATTTTCTTTGTCACAATGTAATCACAATACTTGTAGTCTAAATGAAGTTCCTGTGCAGGTGGCTGCCATGAAAATATTGTGTTTTGCCAATAACCTTGTCCTACCCACACATCATACCAACTAAGCAAGATCTACTATACCTGTTCAAACACAATTTTACATTCATAGAATTTAAATGCGAATTGAGTTTCATTTTCCTTCCTCTACGTTGCCATATAAAAAGAAAATTGGGCGGAACTAATGTTCTGCCCCATGGGAAGTGTAGTTCGTGTTCACATATTTTCTTCCGTGTAGCAGTAGAAGTCATAGCTAACAAGATGGAGACCGCTAGCAAAGCTGGACATCTCATGAGCCTAGCAGCTCTTCAACAACAGGATCCGTACATTAATAAACTCCTCGATGTTACGGGGCAGGTAGCACTCTACACATTTAACTCCAAAACAAACGAATGGGTAAGATCGCCGAAGATCCTACGACTGTGGCTACAAACTAGCTATTGTTTTGGGTGCTAGCTAGGCTGCCAGCTAGTGTTAGCTTGGTTAGCCTTGTATGTTTAGCATGAGTAATTAGCTTTCTAACTAGAATGGGTATGTTTAGCAACGTAGTTTATGACCAAGTGTGATGCTTGTCTTTGTCTGTCTGCAGGAGAAAACCGACATTGAAGGCACCTTATTTGTTTATGCCAGGTAATTATTTGTAATTTTATTTTGTTTACCTTGTGCACCAGATTATTTAATAAACCAACGATATCCCTTAGGAAAGTTTGTTTCTTAAGGGATATCTATACCTATCTAAACGATCTAAGACAAGGTTGTCTGGGGTCAGATGGCTGAGCGGTTAGGGAGTCGGGCTATTAACCAGATGGTTGTTGGTTCGATTCTCGGCTGAGCAAAATGACATTGTGTCCTTGGGCAACGCACTTCACCCTACTTGCCTCGGGGAGAATGTCCCTGTACTTACTGTAAGTCTAGTAAATGTAGTCTATATATCTGTCAGTAAAGTGTGTGTTTGATTTCCCTGGATCCCAGGTCTGCCTCCCCTCACCATGGCTTCACCATTATGAACCGTCTGAGCACGGACAACTTGGTAGAACCCATCAACAAAGACCTGGAGTTTCAGCTCCAGGACCCCTTTCTGCTCTACAGGAACGCCAACTGTGAGTCCTTGTGTCTTCTTTGTACAGAACCATCATCACATCACATTGTACAATACTGTGGCACTGCACTAGGATGGTAGGATTCAACTGAAGCAGTGTTGCGGCAGTGCTAGAAGCTATATTTATTTTGGATCACTCCCTTCAGCTTGAAGTCAACTGACATATTATGTACACCTACCACATTGTGCTATTCTAAGATAACAGCTGCTGATTAGCTTCGCAAAGTACCTTTATCTGCTATTATTTTATAGTATTTAGGTGAATAAGGACGACGGTCGTCAAGTTATAAACACGTCTCTCGTCCCGGAGCCCCAGAACTTGCAGGCAGATGTGAAGAATGTGCGATGGGGCTTTGTAGTTCAAAGAGAACATGGCAACAACCAGAGCCAGCTGTGACGCAGATTACTGTAACAGGGCCTCTCTCATCTCTTTTGTCACTGCGGTGGTGGGTGTGTTTAGCCTAGCTCTAGTGATGGAGGGTTGACCCTGTCTGGGGGGTAAATAGAGTCATAAATATGTGGGCTAATATGTGCACACCCAGATTTTCACCCAGACACATGCGCTAGGCAACAGGCTGTGTCTGTCTTCACTCTCCACTCACCTCAGCACATGCTGTGACATTCTCAGAATGCCGTCTACATAGCATTTGCACACATAAACATAACCGGGTCCTAGTCTGCCAAGGGGGTGGGGGGAGGGTTTGGGGTCCAGACTTGCCTTTGATTGGGCTGAGCAGACATCTTCTAAGAGTCTTCTGGAACACCACCTTGCCCCTGTGTCGGAGGTCATGCTGGGGTCGCGGGTGGTTGCCGATCAGGAACTCCTCCTCAGAAGGGTCGGCTCCTCCCATGACTTCACGCTGGGGGTCAGAAGTCAAACCCTAGGCCAACCTAGCGCCTGAACCAAGCCAGACTCAATCATGGACTGACTGAGCTGGAACAGCTGAACATGGACTGTAACGATGGCAGTGTGAAGTGATCTGTCTGGTAGAATGGTCCAGACCCCGGCCCTGGTCCTGCTTACTCTAACAGCCCATGCCTCTTCCTCCTGCCGTCCTCTCTGCTTCTCTCCTCCTGTCTTCCCTCCCTCTTTCAGCTTCTCTCCTCCCTCCTCCTCTCAGCGTCCCTCCTCCCTTTCTTAGCGCCTCTCCTTCTCCCTCTCTGCTTCTCTCCTCCTCTCTTCCCTCCCTCTTTCAGCTTGTCTTCCCTCCTCCTCCCTCACTCTGCTTTTCTCCTTGTCCTATTCCCTCTCAGCTTCTCTCCTCCTCCTCCTCCTCCTTCTCCTCGTCCCTCTTTGGGCTCCTCTCCTCCTCCTCCAGCTGTCAACGTGCGGTCATCTCGATGCCCTGGGGGGATGTGTCGTTAGATGGTAATAGCCTGCCCCCTCCGGTCTCTCGCCTGCCTGGCTGTGTTGGAGCTCACATGGAGCGGCGCGGCAGCTAGCCTAGCGTGTCTGAATGCTAACAAGGCAGTGTACCTGGGCGCCGTCCTGCCGCCGGAGGAGGTCTGCGCTGGGCGCTCAGCCGTTGATCTCCAGGCGTTCGTTTCTGAGGGGGACCAGGCGTAAGCTCCGGGACCTTGTGACTCCTCCTCCCTTTTCTCCTGCTTTTGTCTGGGGGCTGGAAACCCTCAGGAGAGGAGAGAGGTCGTTGGCGTGACGGTAGAGTGGCAGTAGGAGGCGACGGAGGATAGTCTCGGCAACTCCATAGGCTCCTGTAGGGGATGGTGGCGATGATGACGATGGGTTGTCTTCCAGTTAATGTGTTCTGTAGTCTGTCTGGTCTCTCGTCGTTCCAAACGGAGGACGTCGTCAGCTGCAGAATGTAGAGAATGCAGCCTTTGAAGACGCACACTAACACACACACACACACACTTGTTTACATGGCTCCCCAGGTAGATTCAGCCGAGGTGCCAAACAATATTGTTGCTAAGTTACCAAGCCCTCAGGAAACCTGGGTAGTTTCATCAGATTCAACACACAGCTCATACATTTACACACACCCTGGCACTAACATTGTGTCCACCATGCTGATTTGCTTCTAGCTACTGCTCAGACTTTTGAATTGCATTCCATTTAAAGCCCCAAGACTGATAACCAAATAATCCTGTCTGATAGCAATGATTTTAATGATTAAAGTATTATGCAAACTCTGTATGTAAAAGTGTGTGTGTGTGTGTGTGTGTCTTTTCTGCAGTAGGCATTTACAGCATCTGGTTCTACGATAAGAAGGACTGCCAGCGCATCGCTCAACTTATGGTGACGTGAGTGTCGTATACCAAAATACTGACACACACACACACACACACACGTTTTATATGCACTTACCCTGGGGAGGTGCCTAATGGCTAGTAAATGTGTGTTTTCTTCAGGATTGTGAAACAGGAAGCAGTTCAAGCCCAGAGGACGTCACCAGAGAGGGTGGGGCCTGGGAGGACCAATGGCTGCTCAGGGCCCCGTCCAATTGACATCATGGAGCTCCTCAGCAAGGCCAAGGAGGAGTACCACAGGGTGGGTACACACACACAGGATACACACACACATGGGGTAAACACACACACATACAGGATACACACGCACAGGGTAAACACACACACTGGATACACACACACCGTGTACTCACAGACACACACACACAGGGTACTCACACATGCGTACCGCATGATAGACAAACTGCATCCCTGAAAGAGTTTGATTTGACTTGAAACGAATTTAGGTGGATGTTGTGATGCAAACCAGACCAGGCCCTCTACATAACACCAGGCTGCCCATTTACGTACTTACTAATCAAGCCCAGACAATACTGTATTTAAACACGCACATATGAGGGACCACATGGTGAAAGCCTAGTTTTGAATAAGCTCTCTTCACACACATGCACACACACACACACACCACCATCTGAGATTACTGTTATTTAATCCAGGATTACTGCAATTGTGTGCATCCAGAGGACAGGCATTCCTCCATCCATCCCCTCCTCCTCCTCCTCTCACTTTCACATCCCTGTCCTGCAGTTCTCCGACCATGGAGGACAGCTGCCCCATGACTTTGAAGACATGGTTGTTAGTCTGTATTAACGTGTGTGTGTCTGTGTGGGGTCCAGACCCAGACAGGTGACGGGGACATGTCCCTTCCTACTGAGCTGACTGGAACCAGCGCCCCCCTCAGAGCTGCTCCGGATCCTGCTGAGCATGCTCACGCCCCCCCCCAGCCAGAGAAGGTAGGACATCGGGCTGGAAATGGCAACCATTTTGGTTGCATATGCTCTCGAGATTGCATCTGTGCGACCTCAAAATATATTTGGGAGCATCTGTGCGAGTGCAAATAATCCGTATGGTGCGACCTGTGTTCATTTCTTTATAAAACGCTCGTAAATTAGCCTTATGTGCCTGCTGTGAGCTGATGCAGTGACCGGTCCACCATTCTATCCAACGTTACTTAACCAGTTAAACTTCATCTTTACGTTCTGAACTTTAATGCAGATTTTAGATGAGGTTAATATTAGCCGTCGATCCCTCCTGGTCACTGCGCTCCGTTGTCACGTGACAGGGAGCTAATTAGCGCACAAAATAGGAAGAGCTGAAAAGACAATATGAACATTTTCGGTCGGTGCTTCTGAATTTTTGCTGGTGCGCCTAACTTTTTAAAGTTGGGAACACTCAAGCCCTTTCAAGTTCCTTTTCAAGCCCTGTAGGACATACCAGGAAACGTTTTAGTCCCTGCATACAGGACTAAACGTAGAGTTATGGGAAATGGAGTTCACATCAGTTTCAAGTTATATTGTCAGGTGCACAGAACAACACAAGGTCAGACTGGGCACTGAAATTCTTGGGACAAGACCAAGCAAGCAACCTAGCAAAACATAACATATAAGTAGAACATAGATTACATCTATAATAAGCTCAAATAAAATATTAGTACATCAACTCCATTTACACATGCTCTTCACTTCTCAGTGGAGGATTAGTTTTTTCTTCTTCTTCATGTTTCACACTAACTGAGTTCTGCTCCTGCTTCTGTCTTTCTTTCTTTCTTCCCCTCTTTCTCGCTTTCTCTCTCTCTTGATCCAGAGCTCCCAGTCAGGTCTGAAGCAGATCACAGTGGAGGAGCTCTTCAGAACATCTCAGCCCAAGGAGAGCGTTCTGCCTGGGCTGCCCACCACCGACCCTGCCCTCCCTGCTAGCTACCTCCAGCCTCACAGCTACCCCCCACCCGCACCCTTCCAGCCCCTCCTACGCCCCCACCTCACCTCCGACCCAGGGGCACACCCCCGGCCCCTGGCCCCAGGCCTGCTCCCCTACACCCCCCTCCACCCCGGTCCCGGCTTCCGAGGCGGTCTTCCAGGGGAGCAGCAGCCTCGCACGTCCGTGTCCCCGCTCCTGGTGGCCTCATCTGGGGCTGAAGCCCGGCCGGCTCCCCCACCCTCTGCTCTACCCTCCTCCTCCTACCTGGGGCACGAGCTGCTGAGCACACTCAAACCCCCTGGGTCCTCAGACCTCCACAAACCCACCCTGGCCCCCAACTTCCTGCCCAGCCCGCTGGCCACGCCCCAGAGCTTCAGGGAGCCAATCAGCAAGCCTGCTCACTCTGCCCTCAATAGCATGGCAAGCCCAGGCCCAATCCAGGTAATTGATCTGCTCCCGGCAGCCACTACCACATTCCCTCTGTTATACAGCAGCATGTTGCTCTTTCAAAGTAGGTATTGTTGTGTATGTTCGGAGGGTGATGTTGTGTTGTGTGTCCTAGCAGCAGGCGAAGGAGGGGGAGGCGTTCCCCCAGGCCAGCCTGGTCAAACCCCTTACCGTGAGTATGGTACCCAGGGGACTGATCCCTAAAGATAACAAACGTTATTATCTTTATTAAACTTTAAACTATGTAACTTTAATATATATATATATATATATATTATATATATATATATATATATATATATATATATTATATATATATATATATATTAAAGTTACACAATTGTTTTCATAATTGAAGTCCAATCAAATTGATTGTCCCTCCCCAACCCACCTCTATCCCCTCCACCTCTGTCCCCCCTCCCTCCCTCCCTCCCCCATAGACTGTCCCTATGAAGGCGGGGCTAGCATTACCAGGGGCGGGGCCTGTCGTCTCAGGGGCGGAGCTCTCCGTCTTGATGTCACCCAGCGCCTTCCAGCATTCCGTTACCAAGGCAGCGGAGCGGCCGAGGAGCGGCGCCCCTCCCTCCTCCCCTCCCTCTTCCTCTGGGGGGGCCGACAACCAGCCACCCCCCTGCAACAAGAGCCAGCTGCAGGAGACACTCATCCACCTCCTCAAGGTCTCTCTCTCACACACACACACACACAATGCAGTCAGAACCACCATAAACTATGCAGCAAGTCATATGCGGGGAGTCAGATGGCTGAGCGGTTAGGGAACCCGGCTATTAATCAGAAGGTTGTCGGTTTGATTCCCGGCCGTGCTAAATGTCCTTGGGCAAGGCACTTCACCCTACTTGCCTTAGGGAGAATGTCCCTGTACTTACTGTAAGTCGCTCTGAATAAGAGCGTCTGCTAAATGACTAAATGTAAATGTAAGTCGGTGCTAGACAGAGGGCCATCCATGCCTGTTAGGAGTGGGAGTGTAACTGTGTGTCGTCCCCCCCCCCCTCTCCTAGACGGACGCAGCCTTCCTCAGCACCATCCATGATGCCTACCTGCAGAGTCTCTCCAAGGACTTGGCCAACGTCCAGCTATAGCCACACACCCTCCACACCCCACCCTGGACCGTGCGGGTCATGGCAAGGTAACCAGATACTGACCTTCAACGGGACGGAGCGGATGACGGGGACAGTGGAGGGGGGACTGGGGACCCCCTGGGACTTTGAGGACTCACACACACACACATATGCACTGGTGCTCCAGCGCAGAGACTGTGTCTGTATTCTGTGTGTGTGTGTGGAGTAACCAATGGACTGCAAGAACAAAACAGGAAGAGGATCTCGGACGTACAGCCCTGCTCCTGGACCCAGCTCGGCCCTGTCTGCATACAGACTAGTGGGGGTGGGAGGGGGTGGGGGAGAGGCTGTACCACTCACTGGTGCCGCAGCATGTTCAACATGGACTCAGTGGTGGGTAGAGGTCTTCACCACCAGAGGGCGATGTGATGAGGAGGGACAGGTGGTCCCCACCAACGCAACGTCTCCTGTTTCAGATCTGTTCAGGCACTAGACCCAGATACAAATCTCTCACACTTACCCCCCCCCATGATTCCTCCATTTTCACTATTTCTCTCTCTCCCTCATTAATCCATCATCATCCCCCCTCATTAAACCATCCATCAGGGCAGCCTCCTTCTGACCATGTGCTAGAACCAGGCCTCTATCTATCTACATGGCCCATTTACCTGGATACGGTCCCAGTGTCTGGACTAAAGGAGATTCTTTTGCAGTAGAATTGTACCCATGTTCTTTTGCAGTAAAGGCTACTGCAGCACTGAACCAGAGCTGGCCGCACCAGGCAGCATTAAACGACTCCCTCTTTCAAGGCACAGCCATTCACTTCAGCGGGCTTCGAGTGTGCGAGAGTGTGCCAGGGTCAATATCGTCGGTGACGTATTATGGTGTTCTAGCAGTTTTTTACAAAGACTTGAATGCTAATGGAAATGTTAACAGTAACAGCAGCTTGGATTATGCTCATCTGTACCTTATAGGAAGTGTTTTTGTCAAAGAGGTAGATCAGACCGGCGTATTATAGAAGGTGCCTTTTAAAACAAACGGACACAAAGTCTCGTGTGTTTAACACTGCGATCAACATCCAATTGATTTGTTTTGTTGTCAATTTGCTCATGCAAGGAAGTGAACTGAACTTTGTTTTCAGATTTGATCCTTTCAACCTTGATATGCAATGCAGTATGTTGTGTGTGTGTGTGTGTGTGTTTGTGTGTGTGGGAGAGGGTTATGGGGGGGGGGGTATAGGGAGGGGGATGTGGTGTGGATGCCGGGCCACCCATCTGACACTCCGACCACTTCTGTCTGGACTGGAGTGTATACTGAGACACACAGATATTCAATGCTACAAACGGCAAACATCCACTGGCGCAGCGCGTTCTCAAGCAATGTGTTTCCATGACGACGTTACCTTGACTGATCTCCGATCAGTTTTACTAAGTTTGTATGTGGTAACACTAGACGAGATCCTGATGCACCTTGTTCATGCTTCATGTCCATCCAGTAAAACAGTATTTTACGAGCAGCCTGTCTATATGGATTCATTCAGACGGTAGGACAATGCGTGTATGCTACATATAATTGCACCAGGAACGCCTACTTAAGCACAACAGAAAGGTTTGGAAAGATTTTTTAAAAGCCAGTCTCCATGTTTTAAGATTTTTTATGCTCTTCTACACTTAGTTCAAATGTGGCTTTCATTGTTCAGACTTAAACTGTGTATATTGTTACGTTGTTTTGGGAGTATATTTCTGAATCAATCACTTTTTATTTTGATCACTGTGTACTTTTGTTTCCGTATGACATCCTATTTTGTGATAATAAAATGTTTCCCGACAGACAAGTGTATTGACAGGGTCTGCCACCAATGTAACCGAGATGAATTGGTTAAATTCACAATAGTACCCTACCGCCCACCTGGAGCCACCTGGCTAAAAGGGTGTTAATGAGAAGTGATCATGAAACGCTTGAGTCAGCAGTAGGCAACGCTAGTTGACGACACTCCTCCATAGCCATGAAAGAGTGCAGATGTCAAGGGCCGAAGAGGAGACAGAGCAAAAAATATATATCTGGGTAATGTGCAGTAAATCCACAAATATATTTGTTCTCAGATAACTAAAACTCATTAATTTAGGCTTAACTCAACCATTTTAGCCATTTGGTTTTATTCTTCAAAAAGTTGTATTGTAGACGGATGTGGAGATGTGTTTACAAGTAAAACAATTATGGCAAATGTAATATAATCGTATCGTCAATATTAATATAATAGCATTCCTCGCAGTTTAGAATCGTTACACGTCTGCTCTCATCATTTTACCAACAGCAGTTTCTCAAAATTGCCACTAGATGGCAATATGTGGTATTTAGCGCCTCACCGTCACACTTCTCTGTGAGCTACGATCACCTGCTCATAGTACTGGCTCCACGCTCTTCTATAGCTACAATAGCCTATACTTTCTCGTAAACCTTGATCGATGCCATACATCATTGTGAAGTTCAATGAATAGTGTGCTTACAATGAAATAAAATATGAAAGTTATTAGCTTGTCAGCAATGGATAAGCTTGGTGAGTAGTGCTGGACCCTAACATGCCTGTGCCAGATGAAGGTGTGCTCCTACTGGTGTGATGGTTCAGTTCATTGTACGGGATTAGGATGGAGATTAGATTACCACCCTGGTGGTGGGTTAAACTCAGAGCACATAGATGACCTATATGGAGCTAGGCCAAACACATTCACAGAGATGAGATACTTTTAAAAGTTATAATTACATCTCGTTATCTCTTGGGTCAGCACGTATATTCCAGGTCAACCAAATCCACGTCACCAAATCCCCCCCCCCCCCCCCAAAAAAAAAAAATAAATAAAAAAAAATAAAAGTAGTTTATTAGGTCAACTGTCAGAGAACTGTAATGCTAGAAGCCTACTGTTGTAGTGGGAGTGTAGGTGAATTCCTCCACCCTCCTTGCGGGTCAATGGCGGCTCTCATCCGCAGCTTGCTCGGAGCCGGACGGCCTGAGATGTGGGTGTTTCTGACGAGACTCGCTGTGAAGGGAGGGCTGTGACGCGGGGCAGCTCTGGGGGTGGGGTCCTTGCATTTGGTCTCGCGTCCCCGCCTACCTCACTACTTTGCCCATGCGTGACTGTTTGGAACGTAACTGTACTTTGTGCAGCGCCACAGACACGCACTTGCACTCTGCCTTCGTTGAGCTTATGCACTTGCTGGTCTTCTTTTAGCCCGAGATTAGCCATATTCATTGTTTTCGAACACGCCCCCCGACAATCTCCGCTCTCATCTCTGTATCTTTGTCTTCATTTCTATCTGCCTGCATATTCACGGGACAGGGTCAAGGTGATTTTACTCTATCTTTGACGTCTAAGCTTGTGTTTCCTCTTTCTGGGACAGCATTTGACAAAGTTGTAGTTTGTTTACATACGGTCAGCAGTGCACCAGTATGGAGGACTATCACAAACCCGACCAACAGACCGTTCAGGCGCTCAAGAACCTTGCCAACCGGCTCCGGATCAACTCCATCAAGGCGACAACAGCAGCGGGCAGCGGGTAAGGGGATGAGAGCGTGACATATACAACTGCTTTGGGTAAAATGTACATTTGAGAAACTAAATTTGTGAATGCAAATAGGCTACTATGCGTATTTACACGGAGGTTTAGTTTTTTTATAAAGAAAACAATTTGGTGCCAATTTGGCGTTTTGCGTGTATGCATTGCTCCAGAAACGGTTAAACTGTTAATATGAAAGTAACGCGTGCTTCAGATTTATCATCAACCTTTACAGTAGGCTACATATGCATGAATCAATGTGCACATGTTATACGTATAATATAAAACCTATGCAAATTTCATTAATATTTGATTACGTTTTAGCCTAGGCATCCGATATCCTACTTCATCTCACTGGAGGCTGGTGCATTGATGCATTTATCTAATCTTGCGTGTCTTTCCTTATATTTTTAACGTTTATATTAAACAGACAGTGTCAACAGATTTTATGCCTATGATCCCGTAACGAACTGGTCATTATGCAGTGGGGACGTGGGCTTTGCAGTTTGTGGAATGGAACCGTCCGCCGCAACACAATTCTAAAAGGGACCGCGCTCGTGTCTGGCAGCCCTTTGCGCTTGCGTAAAAGCTTTCCTTGTTGTCCCCTGCGCGCGAGAGAAGTGATAAGTGAGTGCGCCCTGAAGTCAATGCGCTTCTCGGGACTCAATCCCTCCTCGTCCATACATATTTATTTTATCTTCCGTATGCCTTTGTCATATGTATTTTTTCCAATGTAAAAGTAAAGAATGTGTCATTCCTTATGACTTGGGAAAGACGCTAGGATTAAATTATTAACTATCTGGAGAGCAGGGTTAATGTTCGGTAGTTCGGTAGAGGTAGTGTTATGTAATATGCAATAAGTTAATTTTGTTGTTCACTGTTTGCTTATTTATTGTTAATTGAAGTAATAAAAATGTAATGGCAAAGTTTCCCTTTCAGGTTGGAAATAAAGTGTATGAGCTACATTATCAAGCTCTGTCCATGGTGAAGTATTGTTCACGGGCATGTTGAGCGTTAAATAACAATAAAGCTGTTGTTACTGTATACCCATGTACAAATTAACTGATAGTTTGTTCTGCAAACATACAAACAAAACAACACAAGCTTATTCTGCATGGAATTGGACAAAAATACTACTGCACAATAAATTATTATACTTTTTATCCTCTAACATGCTTGTGTGTAATGGGGACTAACTGGGGAATGGTGTTGATCATAACTACTAGATAGATTCTTTGAGATAACGCATGTTTAACCAGTCCTACCAACCAACAGTGTGTGAACTTCAGATTGATTTCACAGTAACAAGTGGCAATGATGCTTTCTGAATAAATCAAACATTTGATTTCAGTCATTTTCAAATGCAAGTTCCTGTTGTGTGCCTGCTCTGGTGGCTGCTTGACCGCTTTCTGAGGTTGATTGGTCGTGTCCGAGTGCAGGAGAAGAGGGTCCTGGCAGACAGACAGCAGTTTGACTCCAGGTTACATCAGAGCAGTCTGGGCTGGAAGAGAGCAGGCAGGGTTCACCCTCAGTAGAGCAGCTCTGTGTGTGCTGACCAGGCTATGACATCACAGGAGGATGTGTGTGTGTGTGTGTGTGTGTGTGATATCTCTGTCTGTGCCGTGTCTTAATGTGGGAGACTGTGTGTGTGTACTAGTGGGAGAGCACTATTAAAGAGTGTGTGTGTAACTGTATGCCCCTGTCCTGTTCCTTCAGACACCCCTCATCATGCTGCAGCGTCGCAGAGATCATGTCGGTGCTCTTCTTCCACACCATGAAGTATCGCCCTGACGACCCACGCAACCCCAACAATGACCGCTTTATCCTCTCCAAGGTGCCACACCTCCACTGTCTACAGACACTACAGACACTGTCTACTGACACTACACACACTGTCTACAGACACCATCTACAGACACTACAGACACTGTCTACTGACACACACTGTCTACAGACACCATCTACAGAGACTACAGACACTGCCTACTGACACAGACACTGTCTACTGACATACAGACAGTGTCTACTGACACTGATTGTCAGTGGCCTTTAATCATTCCTGGATTAGAAGTCTCTAAACAGTGGTGTAAGCATATTATCTTATACAGAAGCACCTGTGCTGTAGAGACATGTCATCTTAACAATCATAAACAAGGCCGAATTCTTTGAGTGCAATCAACGTTTCTCCCTCTGTATCTTTCTATCTGTCTTTCTCTACCCCCGCCTCCTTCCATCCCTCTCTCCCTCCTCCAGGGGCATGCGGCCCCCGTGCTGTACGCGGTGTGGGCGGAGACGGGCTACCTGAAGGAGAGCGAGCTGGTGAACCTGCGTAAGGTGGACTCCATCCTGGAGGGACACCCCGTGCCGGTGAGCTGGGACTCTGGGTCGGCCTTCTGAACCCCCTCAGGATGTCACCTCAGGCCCCCTTTCAGCTGCTGTCCCCCAGTCCTCTGTCTGACCCAGACCTAGATCCACCTGCATGGTTACCATGTGTTTCTGTAGACTGATATTTCTGTGTGAGAGGAATAAGTATGTGTCTCACCAGGTTCGGCAGCCTAAATCAGTTTCAAAAATCAGTGTGTTAATCCTCTAATACTGTCACGACTACAAATTCCTTAAATCAACGTTAGAATAGTCACATACACATGCCTGTTAATACTGTAACACAGTCACTGTATTATGCTCGTTCTTTAACTCCAGACTCTGTTGTTTCACGGGCCGGAAGAGAGATGCCCTGCAGTCTGACCCCGCTGGTACATGACTGGAACACACTCCCTCTCTTCACAACCCACACACACACTGTACACACACACTGTACACACACACTGTACACACACTGTACACACACACTTTACACACACAGGGGCAACAAATATGTGATTGTGTGACCGTGTCAGCCTGTTCCAGACTCCTCTATGGTCGACACAGTCGTGCCTGTCCAGGCTCAGACGGGCAGACATACGGACAGATGGACACAGACAGACAGACACAGACAGACAGACACAGACAGATAGACACAGACAGACAGACAAACACACAGATACTCAGACAGTAACATTTGATGAAAGCTACTATTAAATGTGTTTGTGCGTGTGTTTACAGAAGCAGCAGTTTGTGGACGTGGCCACCGGCTCTCTGGGCCAGGGGCTGGGGGCTGCCTGTGGGATGGCTTACACTGGAAAATACTTTGACAAGGCCAGGTGAGGCCCACAGACACAGTCCGACCCACATCCATAGGCATGCAACATGCTAACAGTAAGCCAGGCTGATGTGACATTTCACCCTGGCCCTGGGGGAGGGGGGTAACTAGGTGTGACAGAAGGAGGGGGGAGGGAGGCGAGGGGATGGGAGGAGGTGGGGGTCCATTTGTGAGGTCATGGAGAGACGCCAGCTGGGTCGCAACATGCTGGCCGAGGGGGGTCGCCGCATCTTTGTTTTCCGAGAGACTCGTGGGTTCTAGAACCACGTGGAATACTGACACACAATGGCGCCTGCTGCTGATACTCCAGTTCGGTCCTTTTTTTCTCTCTATTTCTCCCTCTCTGTCTCTCTCTCTATATATACCTCTTTATCTCTTTCCCGCTCTCTCTCTATTCCTCTGTATCTCTCGCTACCTCTCCCCCTCACTGTTTTCCTCTTATAATGAATAAACTGAATAAACAATAACAAAGACAAAGAGGGTGTAGTCGTGGAGCTGAACTTTGGGGTTGTGAGTAGACTTTGAAATGCTCATTATTGATATTTGTTGCTCTCTACCATGTTTACTCTGCTGTAAAATACTGTACATGTGTGATGTGCTGGCTCCATGTTTTCTCTCCACCCCTCTCTCTCTCCCCTGCTCTCTCTCTCTCTCACCCCTGCTCTCTCTCTCTCTCTCTCCCCTGCTCTCTCTCTCCCCTGCTCTCTCTCTCTCTCTCCCCTGCTCTCTCTCTCCCCTGCTCTCTCTCTCCCCTGCTCTCTCTCTCTCTCTCTCCCCTGCTCTCTCTCCCCTGCTCTCTCTCTCTCTTCTTCCTCTCCCTCTCTCGGCCTCCCTCTCTTTCCCCCTCTCTCTCGCTCCCTCGTCATATATTGTGTTCAGTCAATTTCTTCTGCTCTAATAATCCGAGATTCGGCAGCCACCTCACCCCCTCTCCTCCCTCGCTCTGTTTCACTGTCGCACAGCCTCTCTCTCTCTCTCTCTGTAGACTTCACTCTCTCTTCATAGGGTCCTCTCTCTCGCACGCGCGCGCGCTCTGCCTCTCGCCCCTCGCCTCCAGGGTAGTAGGGCTTCATCCTTGCGTTTGCTTCTGGGCTGGGAAGTGAGCGGCGTTCACGTGCACACATGCACATCTCCCGCACGTACTTTGGATGAAAGTACGCGTGGGCCACACAGACACACAGACACACATTCCTCACTAGCTTCTGCTTCTCACACACACACACACACACACACACTCTCTCTTGGTGTGACCCAGACCTACTACAGGCCTACATCATCTGCTAGTTGTGGAGGGGCGGGGGTCTATGAATGAAAGTGTCATCTGCAGTTCAGCACGGCACACCATTACATAATTACAACCTCTCGGCTTTTTGCCCAGCTCTTCCCAAGCAGGCTCACGTTCCGTGACTGAACCTAGGGGGATTAAGCTGTTAATCACTGCTTAATGCTTTACCCACCACTGGAAATGTCACAGGGCAGGTTTTCTGGGCCGTGGCTCTCATCAGTCGTTTCCCAGTCGGCTGTTTCTACATGAATAAGGGGTGATGGTAATCGTTCTAAGCCAGCCCCGGGCTGAGAAGCAGATTCAGGTTTGGACAGAAAGAGGTGTGAGCTGGAAGCCTTCTCATCTGTTAATGTTCTCACCCTTGAATGTGTGAGAGAGAGAGAGATAGAGAGAGAGAGAGGGAGAGAGAGAGAGAGAGAGGGGGGGGGGGATAGAGAGAGAGAATTCAAGGGGTGTGAAAAAAAAAAAGGTTCCAGAAATCTCACAGCTTATGACACATGCTGTTCTTCCTGGACTTCTCTCCTGGCTTGGTTGGCATCTCTGTACTAGTATGTGAGGCACTCTGAAATCCCAAGGGTATCTTAGCTACTAAGAGCTATTCACTGGTGTGACAGGTTTAGTAGCACGAGGGTGTCTTATTGTAAGGATGCCTTCACAAAGAGCCCATTCTCTGTCAACTGCATCACAAGTTCCCCTATAGTCTTTGAATATATGTTCTCTTATTTGATTCCTTTGAAGTATTTCAGAGGCCCTGTTTGTTTTGCTAAGACCATCTAGGGGCTGCCTAACCTAGCCTGAACACACACACACACTTCTACCCTATGCTTCTGGGGGTCCCTAACCCTGCTCTAATCCTGGTCCTGATTTATATGTTTAACTGCAGCACCCCAGTAATCCCTTAGAATGTGTAGAACACACTCACATCACATTGCATCATCGGAGCGTGTGTGTGTGTGTGTGTGTAGGGACAGCCCGTGATCCGTCTTTTCATTGTGTTTTCATGAGGGGCCCGTACTGTGACCTTTCGTCTGGTGTCATGGACAAGGACATCAAGAACGCACACACTATACTGAACACACACACACACACTGTACTGAACACACACACCATACTGAGCACACACATACACACACCATACTGAACACACACACCATACTGAGCACACACACACCATACTGAACACACATACACACACTGTACTGAACACACACACACCATACTGAACACACATACACACCATACTGAGCACACACACACCATACTGAGCACACACATACTGAGCACACACACACCATACTGAGCACACACATACTGAGCACACACACACCATACTGAGCACACACACACCATACTGAGCACACACACACATACTGAGCACACACACACCATACTGAGCACACACACACCATACTGAGCACACACATACTGAGCACACACACACCATACTGAGCACACATACACACCATACTGAGCACACACACACATACTGAGCACACACACACCATACTGAGCACACACACACATACTGAGCACACACACGCCATACTGAGCACATACATACTGAGCACTAAACACACAAGCCTCACACTCACCACACTTCACTATCAGCAGCACATGGATATGGTCTGGTGGTTGGTGGCTCTGCCCAGGTGATACGTGGATCATCCAGGGGTCCCCCTGAACCTCTCTATAAGAAGAACTCTGTTTTAACCAGGGAGGAACCCTGGAGAACCCTGGGGGATGCAGGAGAGCAGGAGTTAAGGTGGTTCTGTCCCAGGTGCCGGTCTGTGGATCCAGGGCCCGGCTGTGGAATGCAGCTCCTCTCGGGGCAGGGCAGGAATGCTAGCCTCAAAGCTGGGTGTCTCAATCTGTCTCCTGGCTGGGAGAAGAAAGGGCCTATTTGACTGGAAACCTGTCAGGCCTTGTTAACCCTGAAAACTAAATAGGGATGATCGGAGGGGAGGGGAGGGGAGGGGAGGGGAGGGGAGGGGAGGGGAGGGGAGGGGAGGGGAGGGGAGGGGAGGGGAGGGGAGGGGAGGGGAGGGGAGGGGAGGGGAGGGGAGGGGAGGGGAGGGGAGGGGAGGGGAGGGGAGGGGAGGGGAGGGGAGGGGAGGGGAGGGGGCAGCAACGGCTTCTGAGCACGAGGAGAGGAAAACTGGGCAGAGAGTAGCTGAAAGGAAACGTTTGGTGTATGACGGGAAGGCCAAACAGAGGGAGAAACCACATTGTTGCATCTGTTCACCCCCGCCTTAAGGCTGCCGTATGAGAACCATAGATGGGTTCATCCCATTCCACAGTGTGTGGGTGATCATGAGTGGGTATCTCCGTGTCTCCTCCAGCTACCGTGTGTACTGCGTGCTGGGCGACGGGGAGATGTCCGAGGGCGCGGTGTGGGAGGCCATGGCCTTCGCCTCCTACTACCAGCTGGACAACCTGGTGGCCATCCTGGACATCAACCGTCTGGGCCAGAGCGACCCAACGCCCCTGCAGCACCATGTGGAGAAGTACCAGAAACGCTGCGAGGCCTTTGGGTACGACCTGGCGGGAGAGTTGGTGGAGTGTGTGTGTGTGTGTGTGTGTGCGGTGTGTTGTCTTAGGTTAGTGATCGTTTGAGGACAACCTCTGACCTGCAGAAAAAGCCCTCGAGGAAACACGTGTTTTATTCTTGTTCTCTGCGGTGTGTGTGTGTGTGCAGCTGGCATGCTGTCATTGTAGATGGGCACAGTGTGGAGGAGCTGTGTAAGGTTTTGAGTCAGCCTCGCCACCAGCCCCTCGCTGTCATCGCCAAGACCATCAAGGGCAAGGGCATACCAGGTACAGTGACACCCCTCCACACACACACACACCCACACACACACACACACAGACTCCTACCCTCTGCTCCTGGGCGCTCCCTAACCCTACTCTAATCCTGGTCCTGATTTATGTATTTAGCTGCTGAAGCCCAGTAATCCCTCAGAATGTGTAGGATACACTCACATCACTTCCCATTGTTGAGTGGTGTGTGAGTGCAGGGCCGGCCCAAGCCTTTATGGGGCCTTAAGCAAAATCGATTTGGGGGCCCCTCGGTGTCGCTTATCTTTGCCAAAAAAAAAGAAAAAAAGAAAATATTTGTACATAATACATTAAACTGTAATTTCATTTGCCATTGGGGCCCCTGAGCAGCCGCTTAGTTGCTTATGCCTTGGGCCGGCCCTGTGTGAGTGTGTGTGTGTGTTGTCTCAGTCCGGTGGCCTCGATCCAGCGAGGTGTAAACTGTGAGTTTAAGGTGTCAGTGAAGAATCAGGAGATACAGGGAATATCCCGAAACCAGATAATACATACACGTTCACCTCCTTTGTTTGTGTGTGTGTGTGTGTGTGTGTGCGTGGACGTCCGTCCACAGCTGCAGAGGACAAGATGGGCTGGCATGGGAAGCCCCTGCCCAAGGACATTGCGGAGGGTGTGATGAAGGAGCTGCAGGGGCGCATGGTGACCAGCAACAAGCGTCTGTACCCGGCCACGCCCAGCGAGGACGCCCCGCCGGTCAGCCTGCGCAACATCAGGATGCCCAGCGCGCCCAGCTACAAGATCGGGGAGAAGGTAGAGGGCTGGGGGGGGTGGGGGGTAGGTAGTAGGTAGGGGAGGGAGTAGCAACAGTTTTGGGGCACGAGGAGAAACTGGGCGGAGAGTAGCTGAATGGAGATGTTTGGTGTTTGAACGAGGGGAAGGCCAGGGCAACGGGGGCTATGATTGTGATCAGAGGCGCCCCTTAGAATTTTGGGCCCCATGAAGAGATTGCAGTTTGCCCCCTCCCTCCCCGTTTTGGCTTTGTCCATTTTTTCTTTAAGCACGTTTTCAGGCAAAGCGTTTCGAGGGGCCCTCCACCCATTGGGGCCCTGGGCAGTCAGGGCAGTCAGTCCCACTTAGGTGATTTTGGGGATCTGGGATGACACGTGTGTGTCTGCGTGTGTTTGTGTCCAGATCGCCACAAGGAAGGCCTACGGCATGGCTCTGGCTAAGCTGGGCCGCTACAACGAGCGCGTGGTGGCTCTGGACGGAGACACCAAGAACTCCACCTTCTCAGAGATCTTCAAGAACGAGCACCCCAACCGCTACGTGGAGTGCTACATCGCCGAGCAGAACATGGTGAGACGCCGGCTCTGGAAGGTTCTGTGTCTTTCACTGTCTGTGCCTTTGTTCAGGGTCACTGGCTGGTGTTGACGCGAGGTAGCTTCTCGAGCGTGGTGAGATAGCCAACTCCTAACTCTCTCACCTGAGGGGGGGTTTGTGTTAGTTGATGTTGCATGATCTGTTAACCTTTACCCCAGTGCAGCCCGTTCACATGGTTGTAATTGTTTCAGTATTATGGTCTCAGGCTGAATGGGAGTCAGGTGGCTGAGCAGTTAGGGAATCGGGCTAGTAATCAGAAGGTCGCCGGTTCGATTCCCGACCGTGTCAAATGACGTTGTGTCCCTGGGCAAGGCACTTCACCCTACTTGCCTTGGGGGGGGATGTCCCCTGTACTTACTGTAAGTCGCTCTGGATAAGAGCGCTCTGGATCTGCAAATGACTAAATGTAATGAATCTGTGCGCGTGTGAGCTGGCTGGCTCGCTTGCGGATATGTGTGCGTGTGTGCGTGGCATGTTACACCAATCCAACCAAATGTAGGTCACTCATCTTTATTCAAATAAGCGCTTCTCTCTGTGCTGTCGTGACATGTTAGCGACATCGTGATTGGTCACGTGGCTGACAGCATCTCGGTGTCTGTCAGACATGAGATGACCAATGACACGATTCTATTTGACATGCACAACTCCATGAACCATACCGGACTGTCAGTTCTGACACGATAGCAGTATCTGCTCATGGAACAGAATGTCTTGAGGTGCAGATGGTTACCTTTGAAACGCTCTCACTGGTCAAATCCCCTACCCCCACCCCCTCTCCGTCACCTAGGTGAGTGTCGCCATGGGTTGCGCCGTTCGGGACCGCAACGTGGTGTTCGCCAGCACCTTCGCCACCTTCTTCTCCCGCGCCTACGACCAGATCCGCATGGCCGCCATCTCCGAGAGCAACATCAACCTCTGTGGCTCGCACTGTGGCGTCTCTATCGGTCAGTCCCTTCTCTGACCCCTGACCCCTGATCTGTAGTCTTGATTCACACCCCCCTCTCCCTAAACCAGCTACTTGTAGTTCGATCCCTGAATCCCTCCTTCTGTCCTCTCCCTGACCGTGGTTGATTTTTCGTTGGTCCGGTGCAGCCCACAGCAGCCGGAGCCTGGGCAGGAATTCTGTCAGGCAGCTAAATTGAACACGCCCCGGGTGTTGACAGTACGTTTGACCGGTGTGGGCCTGTTTTCAGCTGAAGCTAGTGTGGCTAGCAGCAGGGGGGTCCTGTCTCCCTCACCCTGTTCCTGCTGTGGGCTGAACCTCTCTCTTCTCTCTGGTGAACTTCTTCTGTTGAGCTCCTGCTCTCTCTCCTGACCCGGCCTGAACTTTTCATTCTCCTTTCTTCACGTTCTTGTCCTCTGCCCGCCCACATTCGTCCCTTCCTCCGCCCCCCTCCTCTCGCCAGCCCTCCCTCCCTCCTTCCCTCTCTCCATCATGGAGGTAGTGACGGGTGGCCGGGTGACCTCTCACCTCCTCAGGTACATCGCATGTCCACGGCCTCAGAGCTGGCGCATGCCCGTCCACTAGATCACACTTCAACCACCCTCAACACTCCAAGTGCTGTGGTATCTGATGTGCTGTGCTGGTTTGTGTGTGTGTGGTTCCAGGTGAGGATGGGCCTTCTCAGATGGGCCTGGAGGATCTGGCCATGTTCAGGGCCATCCCCACGGCAACGGTGTTCTACCCTAGCGATGGGGTTTCCACAGAGAAAGCTGTAGAGCTGGCAGCCAACACCAAGGTATCACCATGCTAGATGCTCGTCTACTCTAGACCATCCAGATTACCCTCACAGAACCTCTCCCCAAAATGACCTGCTGACGTGTTTGTGTGTGCGTGTGTGCTATTCTCAGGGTGTGTGTTTCATCAGAACCAGTCGTCCAGAGAACGCCATCCTCTACAACAGCACTGAGGACTTCCATGTGGGCCAGGCGAAGGTACTTCTCATCACTCATATCGCTGCAGATATGAATTGCTGATGTATGCTTACTGTTTGATGACTGTGATTCTGTGGTTGCTGTTACGACCTCAGACGTATGCTGTTGATACAGTAGGATGATTCTGTGTGTCAGGTGGTGTATAAGACCAACGACGATCATGTGACCGTGATAGGAGCCGGGGTGACCCTGCATGAGGCCTTGGCTGCAGCGGAGCAGCTAAAGAAAGGTACCAGACTCAAACGCACACACACACACACACACACACACTCATAACACACATACCCACTCTCATCACACACACAGACACACTGCTTGGCACAGCGCACGCACGTTTAACCGTGTGACTCCTCTGTGTCAGAGAGGATCAACATTCGTGTGATCGACCCGTTCACTATCAAGCCCCTGGACTCCAAGACAATCATCGACAACGCCAGGACCACCCGGGGGCGCATCCTCACCGTGGAGGACCACTACTATGAGGGTGGGTCACTCTTACCACACACACACACACACACACACACACACTAGCCATGTCACCCAGTTGAACCTAGTGAATGAAAGCCACGTGTGGACAAATGAGAGAACCTGTTTGCCCGCCAAGTTCTCCAGAAAGCTTAGCGGTAAAACGATCAATCCACTGTGAACGAGTGAGCATCTCATGCCATGATGGAGACACAGCAGAGCTGTGTGCCTGGAGACACTATGGTGGTCTGCGGGTTTCCACAGGCTCGCGCTTCTCCGCAGGGGGAAGTGAAAACAGGAAATGACCCTGTGCGCGCACGTTCGTGTGCGCGCTAACGGCCGTCAGAAACGAGCCCACAACCTGAGGTAGACAGAGCCACGCTGCGGTCAGCATCAACATCCCCCCTCGCCCAGGGTCCAGACCCCCACCCCCACAACCCCACTCCCTGAACATGAACATTGAACATGAATAGTGCATTATGACAGGTGAGGATGCGAGGGAGGGGAAGGGGGGGGGGGGGGGGGTCGTGGGTGTGGGGGTCTGCTCCACTTAGCCACGGGGGAGGTGAGGCGAGCATAGCGGGGTGGGGGTGGGCTGTACACTATGTGAGAGAGGGGGAAGGGGGCTGAGGAGTGGTTGCTGGGGAAGGTTAAGACAGGGTGGAGCCTGTGTCTGTGTAGTGGGCCCTGTGTAGGTCGTAGAGAGGGGAGGAGGCGGGGGGCAGGGGGGGCAGGATAGAATTGTGGAGCACCCCCGTGCCCCCCACCGTTCACCATCCACCCTCCACCCCCCCCCCCCCCCACTTCGTGCAGACGGTCTCCAAGTGGAAGGCGTAGGAGGAGCCCAGGGTGAATGTATGGGTGAAGGACAGGAGTGCGTGTGGGTGTGTTTTTGTGGGGGTGGGTGTGGGGGTGAGGGGGGGGGGTGGGGGTCGTCAAGGCTGTCACCGCAGATTCCATCAGCCCGTTGCTCAGTGGGGCAGAGAGGTGTGTGTGTGGGGGGGGGGGGGGGGCTGACAGTATGGTTAATGGGCTGGAACACAGACACAGCTATAGGGCAGCCTGGCTGCTACTTTAACGTACAGCACGACATACGACGCAGTGGGATGCCGCCGCACAAAGGCAGCCGAGACAAAGGAAGGAAAAAAAAACGCCACAGACTCTCTGTCAGTGATTAGCTTTGATTTCTCTGGACCTCTGACCTTGGGGCGACGGGTACGGCAGTCAAATCCGTTCTATCTTTGAGGCTGTACGTCTGCGTGTGGCTGCGCTTCCGCAGGTGGCCTGGGGGAGGCGGTGTGCTCGGCGGTGGGGAGCGAGGCGGGCTACAGCGTGCACCGACTGGCGGTGGCCCACGTCCCCCGCAGCGGCAAACCTCAGGAGCTGCTGAAGATCTTCGGCATCGACCGCGACGCCATCGCCCAGGCCGTCCGCAAGATGCTGAGCGGCGCCGCCAACTCAAAGTAGAAGGGCAGGTCGCCACGGCGCGCGGCCGCCCAGGTTCCGCTGCGACGGACGGGGAAGGGGAGCACTTCTGGTCACCCCGCTCTCCCCCCCCCCCTCCCCCCTCCCTCTCCGGCAAATGAGGGGAGGTGAAGGAGTTTCGAATAAAAGGAAGAATAAAATGGGTTGGGGGGTTTTGCTGTTGTTTTCTGATGTGTTTTTTGAGCCCCTACCCTCTTCGGCCTACACCGTGTCCTGGCTCTTTGTTGGGAGCACTGTAGCCCCCACCTCCCACAACCCTCTCTCACCCCTAACCCCCACCCCAGAAGGAATACATCATTAGTATGACTAAGGTCTAAACATTGTTTCAGGGTAAAAGATGGATTCCCCTTTTTGGGGGGGTAGCAAACGCGCACATTCGCACCACGTATACCAAGCCCCAGCCCCCCAACCACCAATCACCAACCAGTAGAGCGAGGGTGCGAGGGATACTGGTTTGGGTTCCGACAGAGCACTGTTCGAACCGTTGGCCCCTGGCAGACTTGACTGGACACTACTCACCAATAAAGGAATGGTTTCTTCACAAGCCTTGTCTCCTTCTTTCTTTGCCTGACCTTCCTTATTGAGACCAGCTGAGCCTCTGAACCCTGTATGTATGGACACCCCCAGTCACCGAGCGCTGAAACAAACAAACGGCTCTCCATCAGAGTAGAACGTAGTTCTGAGGCCCTGCCTGCAGGTAGAGTCGGCTCGCACACGCACATGGCCACCATGCGCTGTGCATATTTCATGTGTCTAAATAATTGAAGCAGCCTCTTTGAAAGATTCAGGGGCACTATAGAGTGTTTAGGATGTGTACACTGAGCCGGGGTAGTTGACCCCTCCTCACTCCTCCTGTAGTGAATGTACTCCCAGGAGGAGGGGAGTGGGGGTGAGCTCTATCCTCAGATGATTGGATCTGATGTCTGCTCTGAACTTTGGTCCCTAAGGGAGATTCCATGAGAGCGAGCAGATGGGACAGAGACTGTTCCTCTCTCCCCCGCTGTCTACCCCAGCCTCACGCTCCCGGCCTCTCTCCCCCGCTGTCTACCGCAGCCCCTCGCTCCCGGCCTCTCTCCCCTATCAGCCTCCCAGCCTCTCTCCCCTATCAGCCTCCCAGCCTCTCTCCCCTATCAGCCTCCCAGCCTCTCTCCCCTATCAGCCTCCCAGCCTCTCTCCCCTATCAGCCTCCCAGCCTCTCTCCCCTATCATCCTCCCGGCCTCTCTCCGTGTCTATGTTTCTCCTGGTGTTTCCCCGTCTTCCCCAGTCCTCTGCACCCCATTCATTCACTCCCATCCTCTCCGACCAACTCCGTTCCTCTCTTCCCCGGCCTCTCCCCCCCCGGCCTCTCCCCCAGCCTCTCCCCCAGCCTCTCTGAGTATCTGGTATGTCCCTCCTCCTCAAACCATACGTCTGCCTGTCAGATCCAATACCCTCCTCTATGGAAACAGGACACACAGGCCCCCAAGCTGGACCTTCAATCCTCTCAACTTATCCCCCACCCCGCCCCCAGTGCCTGTACCCCCACACCCCCTGCCCCCCTGCCCCAAACCCCCTCTCGCACCAGCCCTTGTTCAGCCCCGAGCGTTCAATGTGTAGTCTGTCAGGGTTCATTACTACTGTATACTCTACTGTACCCAGATCTGGTTGTCTCCTGTGTATACTGTCTGCCTAATAGGCATGCTCTTACACTGTGATACAAACACATACCAAGAAATCTGTAATACATAGACACTTTTCTGGATTTAATCATGATTCAAACATATGAAAGTTACACCAGGGAAGAACTTTGTTCTGGCTGAATGGGCATGATACAAGCAGCTCTGTAATGACTTTACATTGCAAAGAGTATTGATATATTATTGACAAGGTCAAATTGTTTGTGCCTTGTATTCTCTCTTCCTTCCCTCCAGGCTTGTCACCAGTCTCCGTTCGTCATACAAATGTCTTCCTCCTCCACCTATACTCATCCGTTCTTTCATCCACCATCTCCTCTCAACGTCAACCTTGTACCTCCTTGTACCTTGTACCACCATCTCCACCACACCACCTATCACAGTCCTCCCTCCCCTCATCTGTACTCGCCCCCACAGTCTCCTAGAAGCTGCAGCAGGTCTCTGGAACGTGCCAGAACAGCATCTATCGTCTGCAGGTCCGCTGGCGTGAGAAGCAGCTCGGGGCTGCAGCTCCGCAGGGTGTCCTCGATATGCTCCGCCCCCGCCACGCCCAGACGGCAGCCCACGATGACCCCGCCCACCGCAGGGCGGTCCAGGATGTAGCGGGTCGCCACATTGGCGATGGAGCAGCCGTGTCGCTTAGCGACGGTGTCCAGGGCAACCAGCAACTCCTGGAACAAGCCCCACCCTCCCCAGCTGTCGATCATGTTCTTGTACTTGCTTAGCGAGGCGGTGCAGAGCTCCGCCCGGCCTTTGGGCTCCGCCTTCCCGAGATAGCGCTCCGAGAGCAGACCACCAGCTGTCAGAGGGGGAGGGAGGGGGAGAAGGAGGGAGGAGAGGAAGGGAAGTTGCAAGGGTGATACAAAAAGGAAGAGACAGATAAGAGTGGGCAAGCATGTAGAGACAAGGAGAGAAAATAGGTTGACAGAAAAGGGGAGAGAAGCGAAAAGATGGACACAGTGCGGGATTGGAGTAAAAAAGAAAGAAAGCAACGGTTACCGGAGGGAGGGAGGGAGGGAGGGAGGGAGGGAGGGAGGGAGGGAGGGAGGGAGGGAGGGAGGGAGGGAGGGAGGGAGGGAGGGAGGGAGGGAGGGAGGGAGGGAGGGAGGGACGGACGGACGGACGGACGGACGGAAAGTGGTGAAGGAGGTGGGGGGTGATAAAAGGAGAGACAGAGTAGGGGGGTTAGGATGAGGAAGTAGAGGGGGGGGGGGGTAGAGAATCATGCAGAATGAGCAGGACCAAGACAGAAGCATCGTCAGGTCTCACCTCCATCTTAGAAGGCCTTTGGTTTTATACCACTCCTAATTATGCATAAGAACTCTGTCTCATACTGGACCAGTGGTTTCATGTCTCACTCATACTTCACAGATAGGAGATTTACAGTATTCTTGTAGATAATAGTTAATAGTGTTTACATTTAGTCATTTAGCAGACACTCTTATCCAGAGCGACTTACAGTAAGTACAGGGACATACCCCCCAAGGCAAGTAGGGTGAACATCATCTGGCACAGCCAGGAATCAAACCAGCAACCTTCATTCATCAATAGCCCAATTCCTTAACCGCTCAGCCATCTGACCCCAGAGTGTTCTCACCCAGAGTGCCGTAGGTGAGGAGCTGGATGTTGTGAGACAAACAGAACTCTTCCATCTTGGCTGCGGGGCGCTGGTCAATGAGCGAGTACTGCACCTGGAACACACAGTACCCACACCCGCATCATTAACATCAGTACATATGTGTCAGCGTGTAGGTGGGGTATTCTTGCATGTGTCTGTATTCACCTGGTTGCTGGAAATGGGGATGCCCTTGCTGGTGATCTCCTCAAGCCTGTGGGTGTCGAAGTTAGTGAGAGCCAGGTCTCCTGAAACGTTTTACCACAGCAAGCACAGTCCAGTGAGCATGTGGAACACTTGTGTGTGTGTGTGAGTAGTAAAGTAGAATTTGTGTCACAATAATGACTATATACAAGTACAAAAATAAGAGTGGGTACACGTCTGTGTGTGTGTGTGTGTGTATATCTGGACGTGTATGTGTACCTATGAGTCCATCCTGTTGCAGATCAGCCAGGTATCCCAGTGCCTGGAGGTATCTCTTGTCTCCGTAGTCCCACCAGTGGAACTGGACACAGTCCAGCCTGTCCACCCCCATACGAGACATGGAGCGCTGCAACGCTGCCTTCACCACCTGCACACAGTTGCAAGCCTTTTTACTAGCCACGGGTCACAAGACTCTTGACATTTGAAGAAGCACTGGTGAAGAGGCATATGCAGCTACAATAAACACAACTTGCAAAGGTGACACACTACAACCTGGTGGCTGCAGGTGTGCTATTACAGGATTCGACAGTGCTGTTTTGAGATATAGTTCAAATGAGATAATGCCACCAGTGATGAGACAAACATTGTTTTCTCAGAGTCTCACCTTGGGGTCCATTGGACTCGGTCGAGGAACCCACTTGGTCAAACCCTGGAGAACCACAGTTGAACCTTCAGTTGTCTGGGTCCTCAGCTAGGGAACAGACAGGCCAGGAGAACTTTATTGGTTGGGTGGTAATTATAGAAGATCAGAGCTCTAGCTTGAGAGTGTGTGTGTGTGTGAGAGAGAGAGAGAGAGAGAGAGAGAGAGAACTGTCTTTTCCTACCTGTCTGTTGAAGAGTCCATAGATCTCCTCTGCTGGTCCATATATGTCAGCCATGTCAAAGGTGGTCAGTCCAGCATCCACATATGCCTGCATGGCGTGCACTACAGAGGAGTTTTAGAAAGGAGAACATGAGAGAAAAATACATTGGGTTATTGCTGAATGGGTTGATGCTAATAAATAATCTACATGATCAGTTAAACTATCCTTTTGTGTGGGTCTTATATCACGTTACCGACCATAAGACATAAAAGAAACGAAGGAACTTAAACTGATGGATACCTGCTTTAGGGATGTCTACCGGACCGTGTGCTCCGGACACTTGCCACATGCCGTTGAGGATGCGGCATATCTCCAGCCCCCCGGAGAGTCGCACCTTGGGAACCTTTGCCATTCTGTGAGGTGAATGAGTAACTAACCGATTATTTTGATTAATTTGTTTTCACCCGATGAGTTATAAACCATTACTGACAACACATTTAAAATACTTTCATAGTGGTGTGCTGGGAAAATACTAAATGCTTCCCTAAAGCCTTCAATATCTATTTAGTCTCCAACAAAACGTGTTTGCAAGGCTAGGAATGTGTTAGCTAAGTGCAGTTAATTTACCTTTACAATTCGCTTCGGGGAGCACAGAGTCCGCCGGTTTCTAGGTATTATTGTCAGTTACAAAACAAAGTGTTTTCGTCTGACATAAGACCCGACTTCGACCAATAGCTGGTTTGGTGTTGGGCGGAAGTAAATGACGTTGTAGTTCCAACAGAAATACAAGACTTCCCTCTACAGGTTGAGAGTGGTATTTCATGGAGATACACTATTACATACCCAAGACAATAACAATTACAGTAAAACGGATATCTTTATTTATTGTTACATTCGCCTGACATCAGTATCGGGTTATGAACAGGTCAGTTTAAGCAGAGTTTATTAGGGGTTGCCAGGTTGTGATGTCCCCCTTGACGAAGCAGTTGAGCATTAGTTTAAGGAATCTTGATTACATGGGTTACCAGGTTAGACTTAAACCCCCATTAGGCTAACTTTAGGCTACATTCAATCTATCCACATGGCATTGTATGAATACAACACAGTATCTGATGAACACATATCAAAATGTATTATTTAGATAAGTTTAGCTCTTAAATAGATACATGTTCACAGACATAAGTGGGGAACCCTCAAAATCAACATAAACAGATATAATACAAAGCCTATCAAGGGTCGTACAATGCACTTGCATGATTCCAGAAAATGTTTGATATGAAACAGTACTGCATCTCAGGCAAATTACCATGACAAAAAGATACAATACAGTTTAAGGCAAGGTAGATTTATTCTATAACTGTTTAGACATCCACTGGTCAATCAGTCAAGTAAAAAAAAGTTGAAAATGTCACGTCAATTCATTGTCACTTAACAGAAGACCACTCACAATTCAGTATGAATCTGTCACTAGTGAACATCCATCACCAATCACATCATAAAATGAAATAATTCAAACCAAATGAGTAGATACAGCTAGACCTAATGAAAATCAAAGACTCATCAGGTAGACAACATTTACAAGTCAGTTTGCAGCTTTGTCAGGTCTCTCATATGAGTAACTAAATGGAAATTCATAATGTGGTTTGTGAACAGTACAGGAATGATCTGATAAACCCTCCATGAGAAAACGACAAAATAAGATATAGGTCCTCCTACCAGAGTGAGAAAGACCACTTTCTCGTAGCTCAATTCATTGAGAACCTAAATCAACTTTGTGAATTTACAACAAAAATAAAACATGATTCATTTCAGAGGTATCGCTTGCATTTGGTGACACGTTTGGTGATTCCATTCGTCCGGTCGGTTGTCAGGCGTTGCCAGGTTTCCAGCCGAGCTTCAAGCTAGCTAGCCCATCCCTCCCTGTCTGCCGGTCCCTGTCAATTGGTCCAGAGCAGCTTGACACCCAGCCCTGACTAAGAGGGATTGTGGCTTGCACCCCTGGCTGGGTTGATATATCATGTAATATGTCCTTCTTTCAGATGTCCCCCAGTGATGAAGACCAGTATACCAGACGCAGACTAGGTGCCGCTGTTGGGTCTTTTGACAGCCTCTCTGTACAGGAGTAGTCTCTCGGTGGTGTGGGGGGGCAGCCGGCTCCTCCTGGCCTTCACCATGCAGGTGGCCATGGGGTAGAGGCGGTCGAAGCCCCCTGAGGTGGCCGGCACGGCGAGCAGCTTCCTGGCCACGCTCCTCAGGTGGGGGAAGCGGGACGCCCCGCCCCAGAACGCCTGGGGGGAGTCCTGGCCGGGCAGCACCGGCTCTGAGAGGTAGACGTCGAGCTCGCCGTGTTTGGCCGTCTTCGCCGGCGGCTGGAGGAAGTGGAATATGGACTTCCTCTTGGCGCTGCCGTTGTGTGAGCCGACCGAGGTCTCGCCATCCTCCCCCGGGCTGCCCTCCTCCTCATCCTCCTGCTTCACCATTACACTGACCACGTCCAGCTCCTCCCCCAGGGCCTTCCCCGCCTTCCCCTCCTCCCCGGCCTCGTCTTCCCCTATAGTGGCCTCCACCAGCGTCCGCGCCTGGAACTTGGAGGGAGCCGTTAGGGTGGTGGTGCTCCCCTCCTGCTTGGCGTCGTTGAAGGGCTGCAGCTTGATGCGTGGGTCGAGGATCGTGGCCAGGATCAGGTCCCTCTGGAGTAGCAGGGGCTGGAAGCGGGCGTGCAGGCCCGAGCGCAAGGCCTTGCAGAAGGGGCCGTAGTTGGTGGCGAGGCCCTCCAGGGTGAGGTCCAGGCCGACCAGGGACGGGATGATGAGGGAGAAGGTGATCCCGTCGTCCTGCAGGACCTGCATGGCCTCCTCAAAGGGCTCCAGCAGGGCCAGGATGTCCACCACCTGCTCCCGCTTGGCCCTCACCATGGGCGGGGAGCTGGCCGAGTCCTTGGCCTCGATGCGGGCCTGGGCCAGCACTGACATGACCGAGGTCCAGGCTGCCTCCCCCACCATGCGGTTCACTGCCATCAGGGTGGAGTTCCACTTGCATCCCTGAGAGGGCGGGGCCAGCGCCAGGCCACACTCCTTCAGCAGCACCTGATTGGACAACAAAAGGAAGTCAGAACCGAGCAGTGCGGCTAAGTTAAAAGAGTTTGATGTTTAGAAATCCCCACTAGACAGGGTTGGCGCTCTGACACTGTCTGGCTGGAGGTACTAAGCCTCTTCCTGATAGAAAAGAGTCCTCAAGATGACTCATCAGGAGACCAGCAGATATATTTTGTACAATATAAGCAAACAACCAACTACTTAGATCACAATAAATTATATATCTATTATCTAGAATACACAGTATGTATATACACTACCGATCAAGAGTTTTAAAACACTCTTTTATTTTATTTTATTTTTAAGCAGTTCAAGTCCAGAGAATAACCTGAAATGGTACAAAGGTAAGTGGTACACTGCCAGGGGTTTAAAAAAAGTTCAGGTTTTTCAATTAACAAAGGAGGACAGATAGACCATTATAACTGTAGGTCTTTACTTTAGATAGAAATTGCAAAGAAAGTCAAGGTGTCAGTGAGTACAGTTTCCTACACCATCAAAAGGCACTTGGAGACTGGAGGAAACTCTGACAGGAAGAGGTCTGGCAGCCCAAAGACACAACAGAATCAGAAGACTAGTTTCTAAGTACAGCTTAACACTGGTCAAAGTAAGCAAGTCTCAATTGATGGTTGAAATGCTGCAAAATGCTGTGGTAGTTTTGGTTCGGGGTGCCACTCACTCTGTGGAAGTTGCCGACTCTGGATCCAGCAAAAGAGCCCCCAAACCATCACTTTCAACCATCAAGTGAGGCTTGCTTACTTCGACCAGTGTTAAGCTGTGCTTGAAGCTGTGAGCTGCCTATCAAGCAAGCTGTTGACTTTCAGAAACTTCTGATTCTGTTGTGGCTTTGGGCTGCCAGACCTCTTCCTGTCAGAGTTTCCTCCAGTTTCCAAGTGCCTTTTGATGGTGTAGGAAACGACTCGCTGACACCTTGGTTTCCTTTGCAATTTCTATCAAAGTAAAGACCTACATTTTTAAGGGGTTATAATGGTCTATCTCTCTTCCTTTGTTAATTGAAAAACCTAAAAAAAAAAAGGTTTAACCTCTGGCAGTTTACCGCTTACCTTTGACCCATTTCAGATTATTGACTGGATTTAAACTTACTGAAAAAATGGGTGTGTTCTCAAACGTTTGACTGGTAGTGTATTTGTATATATTTTACATATACACAGGGCATGACATTTAGAAATGATAGCACTAGTTCTTCTGACAAAAAAGTTAGGCGCACCAAGAAAAATTCAGAAAAGCCACCGAAAATGTTCATATCGTCTTTTCAGCTCTTCCTATTTTGCGCGCTAATTAGCTCCCTGTCACGTGACAACGGAGCGCAGTGAAAAAAAAAACCTACATTAAAGTTAAGAACGTAAAGATGAAGTTTAACTAGTTATGTAACGTTGGATAGAACCGACCACTGTATCAGCTCACAGCAGGCACATAAGGCTAATTTACGAGCGTTTTATAAAGAAATGAACACAGGTCGCACCATACGGATTATTTGCACTCGCACAGATGCTCCCAAATATATTTTGAGGTAGCACAAATACAATTTCGGGTGCGTACGTGACCAAAATGGTTCGCAAATGAAAGCCCTGTATATTCGTATTAAAAAAAAATATATGGAAGTCCTTCCAGTCCTCCCTACCTCGCTCCAGTACACGCTGCTCCTGAAGAAGGCCACCACGCTGTGAACCTGGGACAGGAGGTTCTCCACCACCCTGGAGTTCTTCAGCGCCTCCTTGATGACCTGGTGCAGGGTGTGCACCACGCAGCTGGCCCGCGTGCCGTACACCACCTCGGAGAACGGGTCATCAGCCGCACCGACCGGGGGCTGGTCCCCCAGGAAGGCCAGCATCTCCTCCTCCTCCGGGTCGCCGCGCTGCAGGGGCAACATGACCCTGTAGTCGCAGAAGAGCTCGTAGGCGGTGATGGCGGCCTTGGCCTGGCTGGTCAGGATGTAGCCCACGTTGTGGGGGAACAGGCCGTAGCTGAGCAGCACGCCCTCCAGCTCCCGCGCCACGCCCGCCGTGGGGTTCTTCTGGGCGACGTGGCGGAAGGCCACGATGGGCCGGCGGACCTGCCAGTCGTTGTCGAGGAAGTGCAGCTGCACGGCGACGATGGGCTCGGCGTAGCTGGTGGTCCAGAGGTCCAGGGTGGCGTGCACCACGGCGTGGCCGCCGCTCGACGTCAGGCAGGACTTGAGGTCGCGGATCAGCTGGGGCTTGATCTGCTTCTCCACCTCGTCGTACAGACGCAGGCCCACGCCCCGCTGGGACAGCTTCTGGTACTGGGGGCCCACCACTGACATGAAGTGTCTGAATCCAGAACCTTCCACCAAGCTGCAGTAGGATGGGTTAAGAGGACGCGTTCGTGTCAGTCCATTTTCTGACTCGTTGACGCAGCGCACCTGAGACGCACACGCTTAATGTTGTAGGTCTCAGGCACTTTCACACCTTTCTCTATTCCACACACACACACACACACACACACAGCATTGTCCCTTAAGCCTAGTGTTGCCAGAGCAGTGGTCAGTGTTGGCAGAGCAGCGGTCGTTGGCTCACCTGAGAGGCAGCATGTCCTCTGCTATCATCCTCAGCACTGGCCCAGTGATGTTCTTCTGGCGCCCAGAGTTGGGGGAAGAGGTGGAGAAGGTGCTGCCGGCGTCCATCCTGGATGAAAGGGTTATGGTTGGGAGGGATACGGCCTTGAGCCTGGGCTTGGGTCTGGGCCTTGACCGACTCTTCCCCTTGATCAACTGGCGCCTGGGGACCTCGCAGCTGGCTGAGCCCTGAATCTAGCAGGAGCAGAGAGGGGATGGGTAAGACAGGGTCAGGGCAATGTGATCCTCAGTCATTTCCTTTGTTTCAATATACACACAGTTAACAAATGTTTATTTCACTGTATATTCTGGACATGAACAGAGGTGAGTGTGAGTGGATCTACAGGTGACATGCTCACCAGTTCTGCAGACTCAGGCTCAGTGTCTAACACAACATCACAATGGAAGTCCACCTGTGAGTGAGGAGACTGGGTCAATCTCGACACCTCGCTACTTAGTACTTACTGCAGTCTACCTCTTCCTCATCAACCCCGATTGCTGAAACAGGTGGGTAATATGGTGCCTGACCTCTCCCTGCTCCAGGACAGCTAGAGGGTGTCCATGCTCATCCAGGCTGAAGTATCCCATCTCAGCCTTGCGTCTTATGGTCGAATTCCAGTGGTTCTTCACGGCATTGTCCGTCCTGTCACACAGGCAGAAGATGTCCATAACATTTGTTATTCAAATATGAGATGTTGCTATTGTTTCCCCTACTCTCAATTCATTTGGTAACAGTTTCACTCTATGATAACGATAGTGAAACACTCTGGGGGCTGTATGTTTCTTATTTGTCCGTCCAACCACTCCTCTCCTCCTACCTGCCAGGCAGCAGCTTGGAGATCTCGGCCCAGCGGTTCCCCAGCACGCTGTGGGCTTTGTAGATGATCAGGTCCTCTTCGGCGGTCCAGCAGGTCTTCTTCACATCCGGGTCCAGGTGATTGTGCCAGCGCTCGCGGCACTGCTTCCCCTGGCGCCCCTTCAGGTGGCGGGCCACCATGGCCCAGTGCTTGGTGCCGTAGATAGCCACCAGCTTAATCACCTGCAGAGGAGCGAGGGAAAGGGAGTGGGGTGCTCACGTCACTGACAACATCATGTATACCATGCAAATACCAAAAGGTTGATTATGCTAATAACAATAGAAAGACACACAGCATACATCCAATTGCAAACAATATACAAAGTTTAACGTTTGAAAACACCACGGCTTGTCATACGAGACTGAACCATTTTCCAAGGCAACATTTATTTAACGGGGCTTCTTGTGTCTTTGAGATCTCACCTTATCGTCCTCCTCTTTGGTCCATGCTCCCTTCACCAGGTCGGGGTCTAGGTACTTCCTGTAGCGGTGCATGGACTGGTAGTCTGTCCTGCCCTGAGAACACAAGAGGTGTCAGATTGTTCTCTCTCTCACGCATACAGCACACACTGTGTTTGTTTGTTCTTGGTATTTACTGGTAAAAAGCTGGCAATGGTCTTCCAGTCTTTATGTCCAAAATTGTGCACCAGAATCTTGAGATTTTCATCCTGCAAATAAAGAATAAAGTTGTAAAAAGTTTGACTCTGGTCTTTAAATCTATGTAGGTACGCTCTCCGGGTACGGAAGGTAGGATGCATGTTAAGTATTCAAACAGGTCCCGGAATGGCTGTTAAAACTCACCTCCTCTGGAGTCCACTTCACCTTGACCTTACCGCTATCCCTCTGCTCCCCTTCATCAGAGTCTGTGTCCATGCACAGTCCCCCCTCACCTTCCTCGTTCATGCTGCCCAGAGCAGATGGAGATTCAGGAGAAAGAGAAACAGAGGTGGGAGTAAGATCAATAGAAAGAATCGTGTTTCTGAAATAAAGGTAATCACTTTGTGTGTGTGGAAACTGCAAGGCCATAACAAAACAAGAAGTAGGTAAAACAAAACAACATCACTTCTTCAAAACAACCTTACATTGTAATATTAATTATATCAAACGTAAGCTACAAATTGTTTTGGGGGTTTTAAAGTGGAGTTGGTGCGCCTGGCTGCTACAAACTGACCTCGACGTGGATACGATGTGGTTCAATAGTACAGTAGATTTGGCTAACAGAATTTGAACTAAGTAATAGCCGCAATAACGTTGAATTAGATCACCTATAAGCAGCAATTAGATGTATGCACCAGCTCGTAAAGCGCTAGTGCACACTTCCTTTCGGTAATTTCGAGTGTGCCCAACACCATCATCAACAAAACGAAGCACTCCCAAGTAGGCTCGCTGTTAGATTTTAGCTAATGCAATGTTGGCTAGCTCTAGTGCTAACACCATGCTAACAGACGTTTTGACTGTTGACTAGTCAAGTACAACTGTGTGGTGTAGATTGAACCGTCCGTGCCGCAAGTGGTGACTGAACGTTGGCTTTAAAACAATCACATGCGTCATCTGGCACAAGTCTACATTGACTTACAGTAGATATGAACATACAAATGGATGTCCTACAGTCCATTAACTATTGAAAACTTCTGGTTGATTTGCGGCCGTAAAATTGGTAAATGTGCTAGCGACTAACTAGCAGTTACCAGTAACTCTAGTTTCACTGCCTGCTGGTTCCAGTGGAACAACAACGGATACAAAACGGGAAAGATCAACAAATGCATGCATGTTCAAAAATCAGCTGTCAGAAGGTTAAACCGATACAATAATATAACTACATACAAGTGCCATCGATGTGTTAAGCACGTATAATCTTATAATTAGAGCTAGACTGTACAGTAGACCAAGTTGCTATGCTGGCTACATCATGCAACAAAGATTCCAGTCTTACCCGCTCGACCACAACGACATTTCCCCGGTGTTTGAAAACCCTATTTAGTTTTACCGTCGCAGCCTCGTTTTTGTAATCAGTTACAATACTGTACAGTAATCCTCAATATCAATAAAGCAAAACGGTTTGCAAAAAGGCTTGCTGTACTGTTTCTTTCTGGCGCCCAGCTTGCTTTGGTAGATTTTTCCCGGGACGGGGACTAACAGTGTCTGTTCAAGAACATCATCGTTGCACTTCAAACCGTCATCAACGGTAATTTGAAACGTTGAGCAACCCTCAACAGCATATTTCCGTTCCTGTTCAGATAGCTATTCAAGATTGTCTTTGATCTTGCTCGTGGGATCTGTAGTTAATTGGTTAAAAGGTTTAAATACATGTTTTCATTATGTTCAGGTTTTATCTAGAAATTCCAGCAAGCCAATTGGCCTTAGAAGCCTAGCTAATAATTGCGACACAGTGCAGTTGTACGGATTAATTCCCGGCGCAGATTGGTGGAGGAAAGTGAGTAGGTCTCTCTACATACAGCAAAAGACCTGCATGGATAGGTCTATGGGATGTGATTCTGAATACAAAATGAAAAAAAATTAATTTTACAACAACTTGACTCATTTACACAGTATTTGAGGTAATGGAAGGGGCGTCCCCAGAGGGTGCCATGGCCACCCTCAGAACCATGCAAAAAGAGAGTTGTGACATTTCCATAGACTTGTTCCATTGTAATCGAAGAATGCGGAAGTAAAGCGTGTCTCATGCAACCTATAGTTCCAAACATTGTATTTTCCACGGTTCAACCCCATTCATTTTCAGTGGTTCCGGAGCAAGTTAGCTGGTAAATTTATAGATTTAATTACTGCATTTTTTCATATTTAGACACATTAGTGGACCTCTTATCAATTGTTAATAGTAGTATTTAATATAGCCAGCTTTATTTAACGTTTATTGTAAGATTATAGCTTGTTAGGTTCCAAATGCAGTTTGAGCTAGACTGCAGGGCTAGTATCTATTGTTAGCAATATTGGTCTATTGGTTTATAGTCTGTCAAATTGGTTATAGTTATTGGTGTTTGTTGGCATACAAAGTTAGTCTTCTTTTATTAGCCTAGTTAGTACATCTGATTAGAGCAAGCAACAATGAATTGCAGATTAAGAGGTCCCCTATCGTCCAGCTAGCTCTCAGATCCAGGTCAGAATTTCAGGTCCACTCACTAAAAACAAACTTGACTGTCTCACTGGACGTAATACAATGTTTTGAATTGAATGCAGGGTTTCCCGCAGAAAATGTGTTAGCCAAGGTGGTAGGGTGAGATTTGCTGATGGACGGGGGAGGGGGGGGTCTCCCTTCTCTCTAGAGCATGGACACCCTCATGCCCATCTCACCGAACAGGAGCCGTTCGGACCAATCAAATTGCCGGGGCGGGCTTTATACATGATGGACAGATGATCAACGTTAACGTAATCAACCATGTCACCAAAGAGCGCTTGGGTTGAATTCATTTTCAACAAACAACATATTACGTTGCTCTGATTGGTTGTAGGTCTATCCAATTTAGTGAAGGGGCATTTTTTTCCGGGTTCGGCTGAAACACGCCCCATACTCACAGCCCAACAAAGCGGTTTCAGACTCATATTCTAGAATTATGAGTATGACAACATCAGGCTACCTGATGTTATGATTTGCCCACGGTTCTTCAGGTGGGTCTGCTCCAATTATGGCCCTGTTAAATCGCTCCCTGGCTTTGTGGGGAGGCAGCTTCTTCCATTTGCTACCCAAGAGGCTGAAACAACTTCTCTGTCTCCTGTGTCCAGAAAGTCAACAATATGGTACAATATGGAAGAGAAAAGGAATTAGACTACAGAATAACTACTACAGCTAAACATATTTGTGGATCAAGTAAGTGATAATTACTTCTGAGTATCTGTTTACTGAAGTCAAAGGCAAAACCGTGTTCTTAGTTTGTGGAGAACAGGTCACTGTGTTGAAGGATTACAATTTGCACCTAGGGACTAAACGCACAGACAAATACAAGAACTTGACTGATTCAGTGTGCGCGGGCAGCTGATGGTTTGCTAGTTAAGCTGCAGACCCTGATGATCACCTGTAAGCTGTCCATCACATATCAAACATTCAGCCAGATTTTGATGCACTTGTTCAAGCCCTCTGAATTTCTTTCACTGAACAAAATTAACTGAAAAAAGCATGTATTGCTTTTTGTATAAAGTTGATCAATTGCATATCTTTAACATAGCCTACTGCAAAACAACTGTTCAGTGTTTGTGTAGATTAACTAGTTATAAATAAAATGAAACACTGATGTAGTGATTGTTTTTGTTTTTACAGTGTATTACTTCTATAGTCTTTTCCTATTTGGCCTACACCAAAATTTCATATATTCATATAATTTTTTACAGAATATCCTTATTTTTCTGATAACCAGTAGTAGCTAATCAAAATATATACTTTACTGCTTTTTACAATGGGAGAAAATGAATAGCAGAATTAAGTTCAAGTTATCAATGTTGCAGCCCTCCAACACATTTAAGGTTTCTCATGTGGCCCCTTGTAAAGATTAATTGCCCACCCCTGACCTACACCATGGTATAACAATGTATTTTCATTGGTTAAATGCAGGTGCAAAGAACATTAAACAGTTAACACAAATTTAGTTTTACATGCCAAATGATTAAAAAACCCTAACATATATAATTGTAGAAAAGTCTCAGAAAAAGTATAAACTTTGACCTATGCTAACTTTATGTACAACATCTTTTGAAACTCTATGCTATAAATTTTGTTCAGCACAAAAATAATTCAGGTTTTATACTCAGCCCCAACACAACACAACACTCAGCTCCCATGTAGGACAAATGGAGCATTGGCATGCCTACAAATGTGTTCCTGAATGGAAGTAGTACATACTTGGTCACAGTCTCATCCATCCTAATGCATTTTAGTTTTGAAGGAACACTCCCAACTGGTAGGAATTTATTGGGTATAGTCAAAGAAACTTGAATAATTATTAAACTCATTATACACCAAACATAGCCTGGCTGCCAGCCCAACTTCTCTCCGCCCACAAAATAATTTGGTCGGGAAGTTGGGTCTGGAGGGTCTCATATTGGGGAACAACTACAGTAAAACCAGAATCTGGGCGTACCAATGATATTGCCAGGGCAGGCTTTATACGATGATGGACAGATGATCAACAGTAACTAATCACCCACGTCACAAAAGAGCGCTTAAGTTGAATTTGTTTTGAACAAACAACATTACATTGCTCTGATTGGTTGTAGGTGTATCCAATTGAGCGAAGAGGCATTTGTTTTCCAGGCTCGTTTGAAACACGCCCCGTAGTCAAAGCCCAACGGAGAGTTCTCAGACTTATATTCTGACAAGAATTATGAGTATGACAACGTCAGACTACACCAAATATGGATCCCCATCAACCACATTGATATTCTGGACTATGCCTACCATACCATTATAAAATATAGAGTTATCTCCTGTGAACACCTTGACACAAAGGTGTGAAAGATGTATTTCTTTCTGCAATGCATTCTGCATTTTCAAACTCTGACAGTCATGTATGTGTGCAACTATTTGTAAAACTTTCTACAATAAAGGCAGGCAACTGTACATTATCAAGCCCTTTCTCCTTGTTCTCATTCAGCTCAGGTAAATCAGCGATTTGCTGATGTTCTAATTTGTGCTCGTCCCCTGTTTGTATCCGTGAGCATGTTTCCAGGCAACTTTTCTTGACATAAGCAAATAAATGGGGTGCTAGTTTACCCATTTCGGATTGGTTTCAAACTTGGCAAAATTCAGGAAAAATTATTCTATGAAAAAGCTAGTAATATGAGCCAGGTTCGAGAATCGAACAAAAATTATTGGGGGAGATATGTAAATGTTGACTGGAGTTATTAGAATAACTAAAAAATCCACCACTGTGGCACAGCTCCACAGTAGCGGACTGGCCATCCGGAGCACTGGGAGACGAATAATGATGGAAAAACAGGCTAAGAAATGTAGGGTGGGGCTGAAAAATTAAGAGACAAAGAAATCCCCTTCACTAGACAAGGTTTTACCAATTGAAAAACGGTTATGTTTATTTTACATAAAGCTCAACTATTTTGCGCTCAAATAAAGGCCCAAAATTGTGGCTCGCGCGTGCTCGCATTAAGGATAAAACTCCCAAACTTGCATCACATCGAACACTGAATATGCTTGCATTAGCAAGGCAGCTGTGGTGGCGTATATGGGGGCAAGTTCTGGTGGGCCAGTCTGGATCAAAGTTCAGGGCCTATTTTTACTCAGTACGTCCCTGCCGCCCCACAACATTAAGCCCCCCCCCCCCCCCCCCCCCCACAGCACCCCCTTGATAAAATATGTTCCCACGGCTATGGTGCCTAACCGTAAAGGCAATACCACCTACATCCACCGGGACCGTTGCCTCAAGCCGAGGGGAAAGGGGTGGGGGTCTGGAAGGAGCACGTGGCCAGACATCCCAACGTGTAGAGACTCATTTCCGGGAGGTGGCTTCTCCCCCCGTCCAGACGAGACGCAATCAGGACGCGCGATATGCACCTTACTCTACCAGAAATTACCATTGGACAGTCTCTCGCCCGCATTTGCGGGGCTTCAGGGTACCGCTATCGAAATGCGGGAGACTCCCGGAACTTCCGAGAGACTTGGAATGTCTGTGTGGCCAAGTGGAAGATACAGATGATGAGCAACCATCTACAAGCAGTTCAGGCACTCATCAACCCTAGCCGGCCAGTAGGTCTATAGACTCCACAACAGTACCCAAGCCCTGTCACAGTCACAGAATTGTATCCAGATATCGTGAGCTCTTTCTGTGGAGAGAGAAAAACAGAGATTTTTACTTGTGGACTTTTTAAACATTGGATTGCATGGAACAAGTTAGAAAAATAGTAGGCTACATGCCTACAGATGCATATAACTTTAAGAGTCAGATGGACAAAAATTGCTTTGAATGTCACAGAGGTTTTATGTAAATCGTGGCATTAGGCAAGGTTGTCAAATTTCTCCATGTTTATTTTTACTGGCGATGCAGATTATGGCTCTTCATGTTAAGAACTCCAACTTTGTCAGACTAAGGGTGCTTTCACACCTATTAGTCCGTTTGCTTGGTCCGAATCAGTGGATGAGTTGCTACTTTGTTGCATTTTTCATTAGGTCCGGTTAGTGTTCACACGGTCCTGTTTTAAGCGAACCAACGTTTGAAAAAAAACTGACATAAAAAAAAACTATGACACGCGGTCATACAGGTTGTTAATCTATTGGCCAGAAAATGTGTGAGGGAAAATCACTTCCTTGTCACAAACAACAATGGAGCAACAGCAGCGTATTGCGATCGCAATACTATCTTTAATTGTTATTTGGTGTTGCACGACCACGTTTTTTGGGTTGCTCGTTGGTCTTTTACTCAGGATTATATCCAGGTTATCAAACCATGGGAATGATATGTTTTCGTCTGACGAGCTACCACTTTTCCATAGAACATCACGCACTTTTAGCTGTCTAAGTTTGTAACTTTCAACCAACATTGGTCCACTGTGCAATATTGATGCTTTATTTCAGTACCTAGGCCTATATCACAAATCATTAAAATACCTCGCTACTCTGTCTCCACAAGTATCTCTGCAATATGATCATCAGACCATATTTGCCGTTCCTTCACTTCATCATTGCCCCACGCTTTCCCTCAATAATTTCGCTGCTAATGAACGGCTGTCTCCGCCAAGTGTAAATTCCTTTTTCAACCCACAATGCACTACATTTTGGTTTGCTTCCTGGAATAGGTCAATATTAAGTCCAATTACATTCACACCTAAAGCGAACCGAACCATGGTTCACTTGGAACCGGACCGAGTCCCATCTTTTTAGGGGGACCATGGTTCGGTTGTTTGGTCCGCACTAGAGTTCGAATGCGTGTTCTCACCTCTCCAAACGAACCGTACTTTCAGAGAAAACGGACCATGGTCCGATTGAAACGGACCAAACATGTCAGGTGTGAAAGCACCCTAAAATTCAGCTATAAGGAACTAAAACTGTCAATTGGCAGATGACACTACGTTATTCATTAATTGTGAGGAAGAGATTACTAAAACTATTAAATGTGTTGTGGAATTCTCTGCTGCATCCGGTCTAGTTATGAATGTTGATACATCGGTACTATTCCCAAGGAAAGAATGCAATCAATTAAAGATAGCAAACACCCTGACAATATGAGATGTCACATATTTGGGTGTTAACCATATGTAAGGATGAGAAACAAATCTTAAAATGCCATTTTGATTATAAAATTGAAAGAAAAAACAAGAAGAAAAGAGAAGATTTAATCTGGCTATTAAGAGACTAGTCATTGTATGGTAGAGCGTTGTTATCAAAAGCTGAAGGTATCTCAAGATCTGTCTAGGTTTCACACTCTCTAGATATGCCTCAAACAATCATTAAGGAAATTGATAAGTTACTGTATAACTTTGTATGGAGAAATAAAACACATTACCTCAGTAAAGCAGTTATAAGAAATACTATTGAGCAAGGTGGCTTAGCTGTCATATGAATATGCTAAATAATACTTAATAAAAAAATAAACCGGATTATTAGATATTTTAAGAATCAAAACAGCATATGGCACGTCTTCCCAAAATTCCTCAGTGGTGTGAAATTCCTTTTAAATGTAAGTTTGATATTAACAAAATCCCCATTACACTGTCCAACTTTCATAGACAAGCACTGTTGGCTTGGTCCATCGCCTACAAACATAACTTTTCACCTCACAAATATATGATTTGGAATAATGATATACAAAAATAAATGATGCCCACCAAATGATCTGAAAAGCGCCGTTTGTTACGTGACGTCATGTGCAAATCAAGGCAAAGAACCAAGGATTGGACAAGAGCGGTCTCGTACCAAGCCAAACCGATCATCTGCGACGGCTAGTTTCGGACTGCGCTCGTTGCTCTGATCTTCATAGTCTGTACGACTTAAATTAAAGAAACAATGTTAGAAGCTCATATTAAAAAAAAGTTAATAATGACCTTATTCATGTTGCCTTTCTGTCTTTCAGAAGTCAGGTATGAAGTGGGTTTAGATTAGTTTACTGTTGTTAGTAGTTGAGTTAGCCTAGCTAGCCTAGCTAGCCTAGCTACGTACTAACGCTTGTGCTAACTCATGAGTTCTTTATAAAAATGGGCTGTTAACCAGCTAAGTAAAACGCACATTTTCAATGATTTTTAATAATTTATGTTTGGGAAGTGACTTAATATGTCCGCTTTAAAAAAGTATTTGTTTATTTTGTCATCAAAGTCCAGGGTCGTCCCGCTATCTAGAAGATAAATCAGATCCAGAGCCAACTGAGGTAAATAATTGAACGTTGTTTGTGTGTGTGTGTGTGTGGGGGGGGGGCTCTAGCTTTACCGGCTACAGGCTAGTGTATGCTACCGGTGGCAACATTGTTATGATCAATGCTAACGTGTCACTTTTCCTCTCTAGATATTGTTGTATTACAAGGAGAGTAGGGACACTGTGGTGCGAAGTCATTGCAACGATGATCTGGCACTTTTTATGGGGTGAATAAGTACTGTTCCTCCCAAACATTATATTCCATAGGCTATTACTTGTCAACCCTGCCTGATGCTTTATTTGTGACTAATAACAGGAGATGGATTCTGATAACCTGGTCGTTTTTTGAAGAGTCAGATATTCCTCTCTCCTATTTTGGACCAGATGTAAGTAAGGCTACTCACCCGCTTAAATATAATTGTTGTGTCGCTAAAGTAGGTGTTATTTCATGATATTGGGATGTCCATAACCATATCTATATGTTCTGTTATTAGCGTTTGATCGGCGCTGTCAGTACAGCTGCATTTGTCCTAGACAGCTTGGCCATAGTGATCGATGAGAAGCTATATATCTACTCTCTGGAAGACCACACATGGACACCCTCCCAAGGTCAGGACGATAGGAACATTCAAGGCAACTCTATTCCATAGAACGTCTATAGGTTCGAGCACGCCGGTGCAGAGCAATATTGTAGCCTCTAGCTTTACACGCAAACTGTACATGCAGATATGAAAACACAAACAGGTGTGTGGGTAGCTAGAACAGTCGATAGAGGATGACTTTGGCCGAGACACAGTTCATAGCCAGCCTCCTTAAGACACATGGCTGTCTTGTTGTGGTTTGGCAGGAGTTGAGGGTTATGAACTGGATTTTCTCGTGAGAACAGAGAGCTGCTACAGAATCCCTCATTAACAATCTCTGTCTGGACTTGAACACTAGTGTCAACCTAACATATGTCCCCTCAGGTGTGGACACCCCAGTTGACTCGGTCTCCACACTCCAGTGCTGCTTCAGCAAAGAAGACTCCTGCTTGGTAAATCTCGAGCGTCACAGCTCGTCGACATGCATGTCCCTTTTCTGACCAATGGAAGTGACCGTGTGTCTGTGCCGGCCACAGGAAGTGAGCTCAGTGGTGCTGCTGTACAGCCTGGGAAGCCGTCTGGATCTCGGTCAGATATACATGTCCTCGAACGGAGGGTTGTCCTTCCAGAAGTACAGCATTCCCCACCAATCAAACGTGAGCAGAACCCCAAGCATGCGTGAAAGGAGACAAAACACGGCTGGTCTGTGGCAGCAGATACAGAATAACACACCAAAGTATATTTGGCTCGAGTCTGTTTTTCAGTCATCCACAAAACACAACCACACACATACAGTAAAGAGTGGCGCAGTGCCGAGATGATGGTTGGTTTTTGACAAGGAGACACACCGATCTCGACCTCACTCCACAGGAGCTCATTGGAGGGTTGTTTAACATGCCCACAGTGTCCAGCATCGTGGAGATGATCATCGATGACCAGAACATGGTGAGACGTGAACCTTTGGCCCTCTCTGGTGCACTCTTAGAAACCAGGCGCTGCCTCACAGCATCCACCATTCTTTAGTTGTCTGTGTGCTATAGCTAAATACAAACCATATCTCCAATCCTTCCAAGAACCCCAAAGCGTTCTCAATGGCTCCTTCCCAGCGTTTTGCCACACACGGACAACTGAGGTCGAATCAAATCGAACTTTCAATCGGGCATTTCATACTGAGTGGCACCACAATGCGCTTCACAGAGGGGAAAAGGGAGGGGGGGGGGGGGGGTTCAAACACTGATGTTTGACCCTCATTTTCCAGCAGGGAAGCAAAAAAAAACAGTTCACCCATTTGGGCCAGGAGAACACGATTCCCTGACCTCTCTGAAGTGAAGAACCCTCTTCTCTATGAGTGTGCCAGGCCAGGCTTGGGGCGGGCGGGGGGGGGGGAGGCAGAAGGGAGCGGGCGTATCAGCCGCCAGTCTGTCCGCAGTTCTCTTTACGCTACGTCACAGGGAGCAGCATCCAGCAGTCGGAGCAGCAGCCCGTGATGGACCCCCCGTCGACCTTGACCGTGATCCAGACAGCCGGGATGAGAGGCCACCTCATCATCTGGTCCCCCAACATGCTGCTCTACTCACCCAACCACGGTATTGTCCTACGGACAGTGGCCGTGATCAACCAAGGGCAGGACCCCCTCCCCCCTGAAAATGTCACCATCATACAAGTCGCCACAGGTAACACGTCGTCTCCTTCACCATTGGTGCGTGCGCGCGTGCGTGTTTGTGTGTGAAAGACAGAATACGATTGTTAACCGAACGGCCACGGTTGGCCAGAGTAAGGTGCCCGGCTCCCTGTGTGTGTGCTGTTTAGATGACAATGCAGTGATTGCTGTGATGACCAGTGATGGGGCCCTGTACTATGGCAGGATGGGGATGGAGGCCAAGGTCATGAAGGTGAGCGCCATGCACAGGAACACCGTTGCGTAGGACAGCGGTGCAGGTACACAGTGTCTATTCATACTGCATACTGTATCATCCATACCAACGTCAAATCATATTCATATCGATTCTTGTTTGCATGAAATAGGGCCTGACACCAATTTATGCTGCTGTAGGGGCCAGTCGAGTGATGTAGTTACCTGCTAGGTCTAATTTCCTGTTTTGCCGTGGTCCAGATGACCGTGGTGCTGGACCTGACCAAAGAGGACGTGATGCTGTTCACACACTACGGAGACCTGCTTCTCATCGAGGTCCACGAGGACCGCGTCCCCGGGATGGTGGACTTTGACCAGAAGACAATCTTCATCCAGCAAGAGCTGGCGCGCACCTCCCTGCCCATACAGGGCTGCCTTGTGAGTCACCTGTCAACAGGACCAGGGCCAGGGCCACGACTAGAGTTAGGACTTGTGCTAGGGACTCAGGTGGCTGAGCGGTTAGGGAATCGGGCTGGCAAACTGAAGGTCGCCAGTTCGATTCCCGGCCGTTCCAAATGACGTTTTGTCCTTGGGCAAGGCACTTCACCCTATTTGCCTCGGGGGAATGTCCCTGTACTTACTGTAAGTCGCTCTGGATAAGAGCATCTGCTAAATGACTAAATGTAAATGTAGGGCCAGGGTGGCATGGTTCTTGGTAGAATCGTCTCTCCTGTCTCGCCCCCTAGGTGGAGCAGTTTGACAGCATGATTCAAGGAGAGCACTTCTACATCGACATGGACGGCACCCTGGAGCTGTCTGCCGTCTACGTCCCCTCTCCTGTCTGCACCTTCTTCCCCCTGGTACGCGCTCACACATTCGCCTGCTGCCTGGTCCAGTGTGGACGCGGAAGTCCTTCCAACTTGTGCGTGCGTGTCTCCAGTTGACAGTGACCAACTCCAAGCTCCTCTCGTCCAAAGTGGTCTTTGCGTCGGACGGCATCACCCGACGAGGCACCAAGAAATACCGGATGGTAGCGTGTGTGTTTGGTGGCGTGCGTGTGTCCCTCCCGTCTCCCCCGACGACACTTGGTCCTAACCTTGCGTCGGTAATACCAACTCAGAGGGACCTCTGGCCCCTGCTCTGACCTGCTGTCCCTGTGGTTTGGCAGGTGATCAAGCTGCGCGAGCTGGGCTACACCCGTTTAGGAAGTGGAAGTGAACGCGGCAGGTGAGAGTCCACGCCCCAGTGGTGGAGGGAGGTCGCTCCAGGCAGGCCAGTCACTCCTCTCCTGCTTGGCGCGAGATGGAGAGCCGCAGCCGTAGCTGTCTGAACGGCACGCGGCAGTCTGTCTGCAGCTTTCAGAAAGGCCTGGGTGCCCTCTAGAGCCGTGTGTGTGTGTGTGTGTGCGTTCCAGCTCTCGTGCAAGCGGCCTCTCCACCGTTGCTGTGGATCTGATGGGGCGATATGTGACCTGCAAGAACCTGAACCCCCTGGTGAGAGCCCTCACCTCCACACACCCTCACACACCCTCACACACACATGTACAAGGGGAAAGGACTGTTACTGACACCCACACCAAGCCACCCTGTCAGTCGGACGGGTGAGCACGACAGGTGTTTCCACGGATTATTTGTGACACATGCCCAGCAGCAGCAACAACAACAACAACAGGGATCCGTCCACCTGTGTTTGTGTGTGTCCGTCGTAGAAAGCTCACATCATTACGGGCTGTCCACCTGGGAAGCACATTAGAGTACTGAGGTAAGGCCAGAGGATCTGCAACATGGTGCCGTTACATCCATGCATTTCTTTTACCAACATAACTTACCATATCATGGTTGTTTCCAGTGTGTGTGCGTGCTCATGCCTCCTTCCTTGTGCCAGGAAAGTGACAACGTGCACCAAAGACATCATCTCCCAGGAGAAGCTCCAAGACAACTTTACCTACAGCATTCCCAAGTAGGTCCAACCCCTCTGTGGCTCACAAGCCCCCTGCCGCCGGTCCGTGGACAACTTCGTCTTTCTACTCCACCCTCCAGTGTGGGAGGTGGATAGGAGTTCTGGAATATATCACTGTAGTAAAAGAAACACCCTATTACACCCCCCCCCCCCCCACGCATTCCTCCCCTGACTCCCCCCACATCCCTCCTCCTTCCCCCCTCTCCCTCCATCCAGAGAGGTGTACGACCCCGAGTTCCTGGCAAGGCCTGGCGAGGCTTCACACGACCTGATCCTGCCCTACAGCATCGTCGACTACTTCTGCCCTCTGCTGGTCTTCAAAGGCACCCCCTGGATACCCTCACTGCAGCTGTGAGTGGCTGGCACACACACACACACACACACGAGCGGTGAACGGCTGCGATTCAGAATTTCGGACCAAAATCGGAACGCTGACACGGGCACTCGGACACAAGCGTGTCACTGGGGCTCAGACGTTGCCGCAAGCACTCGGAGGTCACGAGGTTACGTTTGAAGAGAAGACCCACCAGACTACAGCTTAACCCCTGCGACCCCTCTCCCGCCCCTGTCCACCTCCCCTCTCTGTCCTGTCCTCTCCTGCATGACCTGCCCCCTCTCCTCCTCTCGTTTCCATCCCCCTCCTCCTCTGCTGCGACTGAAGGTGGCAAGGGGAAACGTTTGTGGAGGACGTGAAGGCAGACTTCGTCCTGTTCGAGGTGCACGGGATGCACAACTACGAGTACACGCAGACGGTCCGTGGTGCTCGCTGTGTCTCCCAGCCACAGAACTGGAGCGCCCAGCTGAGACAGCAGCACCAGCCGGACCCCCACACCGCCTGGAACCGACACGTACGCCCGCATGCCTCACACTCGCCCTGCAGCAGGCACTGTTTCAGACATCTTAAGGCTTCCGAATATTTCTCCTCGTGCATATATCCATATACCGTTTGTTATACTTTTGACATTACATTTACACTTACATTTAGCCATTTAGCAGACGCTCTTATCCAGAGTGATTTACAGTAAGTACAGGGACATTCCCCCCGACGCATGTAGGGTGAAGTGCCTTGCCCAAGGACACAACGTCATTGGCACAGCCGGAAATTGAACCGGTAACCTTTTGATTACGAGCCCAAATCCCTAACCGCTCAGCCGCCTGACTTACCTGGACAGTGGCTGGCACCTTCACAGTAATAAACAAAGGGATGTTCTATAGCTGTGTGTGTGTGTGTGTGTGTGTTGTGTGTCCAGAACTATGTGAGCTGCCTGGACTCTGACGGGCCTCCTCTCTCTGAGCCTACAGCCCAGTATCAGGTCCTCAACAAGGACTCTGGCAACAGAGTCCTCTTCCCTGAATATAACGGCATGTACGTCTTCAAGGCCATCGTGGTGGACCCCAGATACAGGTTAGGAAGTGTGTGTGTATGTGGTTTCATTTTGTACATGTCAGAATAACAGTTTCATGCAAGAATACTGTGTGTGTGTGTGTGCGTGTGTGTGTGTGTGTGTAGCTACTGCCAGCTGACCACCACCTTCAGTGTGTTTGTGTACGGAGCGTTCCCCCCTCACGTTCTGCCCTCTGGTGTGGGACTGGGCATCTTCCTGGGCATCCTTGTGACCCTGCTGATGGCTGGATTCTTCCTCAAGCTGCGATCATCTAAGGCCTAACACACATACGCTTGCCTGCCTGCCTGTCTGCCCGTATGCCTGCTTGCCTGCTTGTCTGCCTGCTTGTATGTCTGCCCGCCTATCTGCATGTCTGTTTGTTGGTAGCAGATTGCCACTTCAACCTTAGGTTGTCATTCACGGATGAATAAAGCTCAGTTTGTTGACACTTAAAATAAAAAAAATACACACACACACAAATGTGACGGCCTGTAAATGACCCATATCTCATTTTGGTTTTTTTTAGAACAGAAAGTTCTTCCAGATTAACTTTTTAAATATTTAATAGACTTGTGGAATGAGTTTACCCTCATTAAATACTATAAAAAGACAGTTCTAAAATTTCACGTTCATGCCCTGTCATACTATCGTAGAGTTTGATTTTAGGCATTTAGGTGGTTTGCATGTTTATTGCTTTATTGTTTTGTTTTATTTGACAATAAACGTCCAAAATCTATGAACCTATCACCTTCTGTGTTCCTTTCACGCATCATCAAGACTGGGTAAATGTTCATGACAAGATGTCTGACTGAGAGGAAAGTTGTCTATGTATACACACGTCTGTGCGTCACCGAGGGCCGCTGTCATCACATTCTGTTCTGTTGACAGAACCAGCCCTGGTTCTGAACATAGTCATGAAGACAGAAGAACCCTGCACATTAGATTAACACAGACAATCCAAATCAATTATTAACATCGATACATTGCGTTCCATTAAATGAACATTCATTTTAAACATTTTTCTTGGTTCCAGATACAGTAGCTAAAGAATATTTACATGCTGCATAAATCATTACTTTGATAAAGTCCCCATGCCAACTCTACCATAAAGGATAATTCAGTCAGTTATTTAATGTCTAAACATCAGTCTAAGGTGGGAAAGACACCAAATTGTCCTGAAATGTGCGTTCAAGAACCCTTACTCCTAGCTAAGACTACCAGCATAGAAACAGCCAACATGGGTTGCAGTCCAGAGAGGTCGATCTTCATGAAAACGTGCCTACTCCTGCCCTCAACAACACATCCGTGTCTGCTGTGGATGTCTCGACGACAGTCCACATCAAAGATGGACGCTCCGCCAGTCCACCCATAAGAGAAAGATGAAGACAGTATCTTTTGCATTCTAGTTCTATAGAGGCCAATGCAGCTTCCCTGCTTCCACAGAACAAGGAACATACAGAAACAGGAAGGAAATGCCAGGGCAGCAGGAAGTCCAGATCAAATGTGAATTTAGTGACGGCGTGATGCTTTCCTTGTGTCGGTTCCTGGTCTCAGAGGTAGCTGTCATCACTGGAGACGTAGGAGAAGCCGTTGAAGGCGTTGGAGCTGCCGGCGCCGGTGGTCATCTCTGGAGTCCGGCCCACCGAGCCTGGCACCACCTCTCTGGTGAACTCTGGGTCGATGTGCTGCGTGTCAGCCGGACCTTTCTGGAAGAGGGGGAGGGGGGGGGGGGGGAGTGTCAGGGAGAGCAGACTGGGGATGCGAGGGGGAGACTCGAGAGGCAAACGCGCGTGTGTATGTGGAAACTCACAACGTTGGGGTTGTATGGAGGAGTGATCCTCTTGTGGTACAGGTCATCCCAGTTTATTGGCGAGAAAAACGTGTGGTTTTTTATTTCCAGCTGGAGACAAACGCAGCACACAGTCCGGGAACATGAGAGAGTTGTCACACAGAGAAGAGGCTGAAGGTATATTAGAGAAACAGGAACTGCTAGCTCCATGAACCCACAGGACATAACTAACTAACTCCATTCCTTGAAAGTACTCAATATATTTGTATTTTCCTCACAGGGAAATCCAAATCAAGAGCACGCCAAGTATTGGACAGGCTTTGCACACCCAGGTGTGGTGCTGGGACTCACAAAGTCTGCGATGGCCCCAAGGCGTCTGCGCTGGTCCTTCTGCAGCAGAGCCAGGAGGAGGCTGCACAGGGCGTCAGACTTCCCCGGGGGCAGGGGGAGGGGCTTGTGCAGGATCCCATCATACATCTCAGACACGTCGCGACTGTAGAACGGAGGCTGGGGGGGGGGGGGATTATGTTTTACCATCAATCATCTAGTTAAAGTTGCAAATACGTATGTGATTGAAATGATGGATCAACCCTTTTTGTCTCTCAGTCATCTCATAGAAAATGATGGATTGATATATAGATAGATGCATGGATGGTTATATAGATAGATGAATGGAGATATAGAGAGAGATGAATGGATGGATATGCAGACAGACGGACGGATGGATGAGACTGACCAGACTGTAGATCATCTCATACAGCACAGCTCCCAAACACCACCAGTCCACTGTCCTGTCATACGGCTCCTTCCTCAGGACCTCAGGGGCTAGGTACTACGCGCACACAGACACCCACCAGTCACTAGGCATGTTTTCCCAGAAAGCGTCTGTTGAGTGCTAGGTCTTAAGGTGTTGTTACTCGTTTTTAAAGCTTAACATGGATTGGCTCCATTGTATATTTCAGATCTCCTTATGTTGTATCACACTTCCAGGCCCCTTACATCATTGAACACGTTCCTTTTGGCCATTCCACAGACTCGGATGAAAACGAAAGGTCGTGCCTTTTCAGTTGTGGCCCCTAGTCTGTTGAATAAATTGCCCATTTTTTTTCCAGTCTCGTCTTAAAACGTATTTATATTTTGGGGCTTTCGAGTCAGTTTAGGGTCACTCGTGCTTAATTGTTTTGTTTGTCTGTTGTTTCTATTTATTGTTGTTTGCCTTAGTTGATAACAGCACTTTGGTCGCGGTTGGCTGTTTTTAAATGTGCTTTATAAATAAACTGACTTGACTTGGGCCGGTATAGAGTTACTCCAAATGAATCCTTTGACTTCCTGATAGTTGATAATTGAAACCCTGAGGGGCGTGGTCTCACCTCTGGGGTTCCACAGAAGGTAGAGGTGGTGCTCTCTGGCTCCACCCCTTCTTTACACAGCCCAAAGTCTGTCAGCACCACGTGGCCCTGGAACACAAAACACACACTCAATCTGTGATGGGATTTATAATGCATTATAGGAATGTGCGTTGATGTCATCTGAAGGGAGCACTGAGGCACATCTAGGAAGAGGACTTACTTGAGAATCTAAGAGTATGTTCTCTGGCTTCAGATCTCTACAATTGATACAAAGAAAACAGTTTGAAAGTGTTTGTGTGCGCAAGCATTTCTGAGTGTTTGAGGGGTGTGTGTGTGTTTATGAGAGCAATAGAGAGAGAGAGAGAGAGAGAGAGAGAGAGAGAGAGAGAGAGAGAGAGAGAGAGAGAGAGAGAGAGAGTGAGAGAGAGAGAGAGAGAGAGAGAGAGGGAGGGATACAGAGAGAGGGAAAGATACACAGAGAGAGAGGGAGACATGCAGAGAGAGATACCAAAAGAGAGAGAGACCTGTAAACGATGTTGAGGGAGTGGAGGTAGCCGATAGCGCTGGCCACCTCAGCAGCATAAAACCTGGCTCTGGGCTCAGAGAAGCACCTCTCTCTCTGCAGGTGGAAGAACAGCTGGAGGACAGAGAACACAGAGAGACAAAAGTGTGTGTGTGTGTGAGAGAGAGAGACCAACAAAGAGAGATGTTTATTCAGCTGTGCCCTGGGCTACAACCATGTGACATAACCACTAGTACACAGTCTCATTTTAGAATGGTGAAGGACTGAAAGATAGGGCTGGGGCCGGGGCTTGGGCATGACTAAACTAGAACTTTTCCTGTACGGGGCCATGAGTGTGACTGGACTAGACTAATACTTCCACAGTTTCCACAAGGCTGCACTAGCGGAAGTGTAGAGTCTGTACAGAAATGGGGCTAAACTCAACCAGTACAAAGTCTTGGAAGCATGCTGGCCTTCCTCCTGGCTCATTATATCTAAATAAAGGATTACTTATTTGGAACATTTTTACAGTCCGGTATCCTGCAGAATTGATCAGTGGTTAATGACAGACTTCTTCACCTGCCATTGCAACACTTAAACCAGACAGGAACCATTAGCTAGTGGTGGCATCACAAACTTAGTCAGTACAATGCAAGATCTGGAAAATAGGTATCTGTGAGTTTAACAGAGGCAACGAACGCTTCCATGAACGCTGGTGTGTGGCAGTAGGCCTGAAAGGAGATTCGGGGAGGTTGCTGTAGAGACCTACATGACCGAGTTAAACACGTGTATGTGTGTGTGTGTGTGTGTGTGGCTGCGAGCCTACCTCGCCTCCATTGACATAGTCCAGGACAAAGTAGAGCTTCTCTGGGGTCTGGAAGGAGTAGTGGAGCCCCACCAGGAAGGGGTGTTTAAGGCTCTTCAAGAGGACGTTCCTCTCTGCCATGATGTTCTTTTGCTGCAGGAGGGGAGGGGAACGGGTGGAAGTGTGTGGGGCGGGGGCGGGTGGAGGAGGAGGAGAAGGGGTGAGCAGTGGAACTAAAGCGGGGGTGGTGGTGGTGGTGGTGGTGGTGGGGAGGAGGGTGTTGATGGACACAAAGCAGTATTGAACCAGGAGACACGAGGAGCCTCATCAGCAGGGCACAGATCTCTCTCTGTCCCCGGCGGTGTCATGGTCTGGCATGGTTTGCAGCAGTCCGTCTGCCCTGAGTATGTCCAGATCCTTCTGTTAAGGACTGCAAACAGGGCTGGGGACTCCTTGCTATCACTCGTTTGTGTGCAATAGTGTGCAAGTACACACTTAAGAAAGAGGGGTTAAGGATGACTATGGAATTGGGTACATAAGAGAGAAGGGAGAGAGAGGCATAGTGAGAGAGTAGACGCAGAAAGCGAGAGAAAGGGACGGCCTTGCACTCTTACTGTGTCCTGTTATTTACCTAAATCACTGTGAATGAGAGAGGGAAAGGTCCCGGGTTTTAACACTTGAGTTTATAACCTGCGTTTATGGTCCTGACAGTTAGCCTCTCACAGTGTGACAACATAGAGGTAAACATTCCCATTAATGGAGCCTGGGATAAAACAGTTGTTTAGCACAGCGCCAAACCGGTTCCACCTCACAGTGATAAACACAGGAGCTGATCAGTGGATCCTGAACACCCCATGTGGTGCTGTGAGACATGAGAAAGTACCAATACCCCCCCCCGCCACCACCACCACCACCCCAACCCTCTCCCCCTCCTCGAGAACTTGATACTGACAACAGGCTGTAAAACTCTGCCTAAGGACAAAGAGCAGGACACAATCCAGAACACCCTCCAGATCAGATTAGATAATCTCAAAAAACACTCAGACTGCAGACTGGAGAGTGGCACAGGGGATGATCTTCCAGACCTGGTCTCTCTCTCTCTCTCTCTCTCTCTCTCTCTCTCTCTGCTCTCCATGTTCCCCTGACCTCTCACCTCACTGCTTGGCACCAATGTGACCCTTGGACGGGTCTTACTAGACCTACCTCCTTCTTCTTCAGGATGACCTTCTTCTGGAGAACTTTGACAGCATAGAATTTGTTGTCGGCTTTGAGTTTGGCGAGCAGGACCTGCGTGGAGAACATCAGTTAGCTGTGTTACCCTCAACAGAGAACGGTTCTGAGACAGTATTTGTGAGTGTGGAATTAGAATATGTGATAAAATAAATTACAATGTGACGCAACGGATCCACATTCAATCGGGTGAGGAAAATGTAATTTGTGTGTACCCCAAAGAGCTTCCCTGTCCCACAAAGGAACTCCTGAACACAACATTAGATGCAGGACTCACAGAAGACGGGAAACACACACTATAGTTTGACCATGGCTCACAACTCAGGTAGAAGGGTGAGAGGGGGAGTACTTCCTGTTTACGTTAACATGGTCTGGCTTCTCAGAAGGACAACACCTTGAACCTTCTGAGGAACTGAAGGAAAACGTCAGCACATGATGTGTGCTATTTTCTGTGTTTCTCATTCTTTTCCACACTTGTTTTACCTGAGGCATTTTTGACTTCCAGGTGAGCCAGGTTAATAATTTAAGACAAAGCTCTTTATCAGATGAACAAACTGCATTCTCTCTTTCTTTCTTTCTTTCTCGCTCACCTTTCCGAAGGTCCCTTTACCAATGACAGCCAGGAAGTCAAAGTCAGTGGGCTTGGCGCTAAAATAAACAGGAATGTGACAGATAGGTGTCATCCAGATGGTGGTATCCCATATCTTGATAACCCAATTCAGTGCATTACACATTAACTGTCTGACTAGAATCATTCAGTTCAAGAGAGCACAACATTATCCCTTTTTCACAGCGTCACTATTACATAACAAAACTGGGAAAGCAGTTTGGTCGATAAAAAATGGAGCTGCAACCACAAGGAAGACATGTTTCATGTCTCATGTTTCATGAAGTCGGATAAAATCGGACTTTGGGTACATACTGTGGGTTAGCAGAGGGCCCCAGGTTGACTTCATCACTAGAGGAGGACGGTGATCTGTGCTGGAAAACACACACGAAAACGCCGACGAGGCAGAGTTAACAGAGAAGGAGCTGGTGTCATGGAAACCGTCAGTGGTCCCATTAGAGAGGAGATGCAATACAAATACACTCACACCTATATGCATGAGCACTGGAGCACTGGCCCAGACACAATCTAATATCACTCAGTAGAGATTCTCTACAGGAGCTGGGCCCTGTGGTAAGTGTCTGTGCAGGAGAAGTGACTACAGGTCCTATTTTGACTTAGCTGCAGGTACCACATTCTGCTGAGGTCTGTGGTTGGGGCCAGAAGGGACAGTCTTTGACATGGTGGAGAGACTTACTGGGTTACAATGTGCCATGGTCCTGGTCCATTCCTTGCCCACGGAGGAGCTTACATCAGAGTCTACTAGAAAAGAATATCATTTTAATACATTTACATGTCCAACGGAACTTAACCACAGCCCTGCAGACAAACAAACATTACACGGAACACACAACAGAAAGAGGACCCGAGAATAAACATTTTGTTTAAAAAACCGACATGGAGCCTAAGGTAAGAGCATGTGTTAGTAACTGCCTGTGTGCTGTGTGTGTGTGTATGTGTGTGTGTGCGCTGTGTGTGTATTGTGTATGTGTGCGTTTGACATGGCTGCTGGTCCCTTATGCCAGTTTGTCCCTAAGAAACTGGTGGATCTGGTTTGGTCCGAGTTTGGTTATTTGAATGCAGGCAGAATGAAGGACGCTCTCTCTTTGAGGACCACATATCATTAGCCATGTTTCCATGGTAAACAGATATTCCCGGGTACATGCGTGCAGGTGTGTGTGCGTGTTTGTGTGTGCCTTATGTGAATACATCTGTGGGACAGCTTAAGTTACCCTTATCAAGATTCATGTTGATTCCAGACCTCACCTCAACAGTTGCCGACAGGCCTAAAGGGATTTTCATCTCTGCTATAGTCCATCTAACGCTTGACTCTCACTCATCATTATTGTTCCACTGTCACAGGACCCCCTTTCCACATAAGAGGTATAACACGTTTATCATCAGTCTTTAGACCATTTGGAAGTCCTTGACACAGTCTCAGTTAATAACATTAAAACTTGATGAAATTCGAACAGTCTAAAAGCTATTCTCGAATCTCAGCAGTCTGGATTCCAACGGACTCGGGCCGAATAGGCGCTCCTATTTGACAAACTTTCTATAGTTCTACGAATACGTTAACTGTCTAAGTATTTACATAACCTACTGAATTTCTATATATGGTTATAGTGGATATGTATTTCTTGTTATTAAATCAGTAAAACTAAAGCAACTTTTCATGACGCGGTGTGGAGAACTTACCTGTGGCTGATACAGGTGCGGTCAGGAAAGCGCTGTCGGTGAACTGTCTGGGGCGAGCTCCGGTGGGCCGAGTGTGGAAAACAGCTCGGAGTGCTGCTGCCTTGCCTGCATCATCAAAGATAGCAAAGCTCCGTAGAGGTCACGTCATGAAAGGGTGGTTCCGAAGAGAAAAGTGAATCATTGATGAAACGTTAAACCGAGGGGGCGGAGAGCTCTCTCGCACCTACTCACTCGCACTCTCTCTCACACTCAGTCTTTCTTAACATGATACCCACAAATACTTCGACTACAGAGTCATAACCACAGAGAATGTCCGCACATACGTAGGGATTACTTGTCACCAATGCAACCTTTTCTTGTGCAAATGGCAAACATTTACGCTAAAACAAATACGACGCGAAAGATGTTGCGTTGGTTAGATCGGTGTTAATCAACTGTTTACCAGGCATTAGTTTGATAAGGCGCAAGCCTGCGCAGTAGAACATATAAGATAAGAAGATGGAAAAGAACGGTGTTCGTTAAAAGTTGCCACCACCACATATTGTTGATGACAATACAGGCAGTAGGGGAATATTATACAAAGTAGGCTAAACAAACCATGCTGGGTAGGTTTATAGTCAATAGTCTACAAACGCACCCATAAACCTTATACACCCATATACATCTCTCTTTCACACACACATACATACAGGCACACACGCGCGTAGGCACGCACACACACACATACATTTATAGGTAGATATGTCCTGACTAAATATTGGCCAATTGTTCCAACAGCACGTCAGGCGGACATAACTGGACATTTATTTGTTTATATGGAAATAATGGCATGTTGACCCAAGGTAATTTTGACACACATGTAGCCCACCAGAGACACACATTGGTTCTATTCTAAAAAGCCAGAGCCCTTGTAAGATTCACTTCCAATAACCTGAATTTACCAAATAATATCAAAACAATTAGTCATGTCTGACAGAAAATGTAAACATTTTGAAACTTTAACTCTCCATTTGTTTTTTTGTCATGGAAATACACTCAGTGCCTGAAAACTTCCTAGTTCTAAAACTGGGGTATTTGCTCCACCTAGTGTTTATTATCATTACATAAACAGCAGCATGGTAATACCCTGGCATTCACAATGTGCCGAAATATCAGTCAACATTCTCATTTACATTTTTCTTCAGTTACAGTCACAAAAATAACTCCTCATATTTTGCATAAAGAAAAAACAACAACAACAATTTGAACATTTGAATCCTCTTCTATATCTGATGTTCACACACAACTAGTCTACTCACACAGACAGGAAGGTCAACAGTTCAGCGCTGCCCAGACCTGTTATTGCACAAGCTGTGAAGCAGCTCAGCTTCCTCACTCTTACCACATTCCATGTCCACGTTCTTCTCTCTTCTCTGTCCCCCACACCTCCCTGGCCCTCCCTCCCTCCTTCCCCCCCCCCTCCCTCTTGCTCCCTAACTACCTCCACGCCTCCCTCCCCCCTCTCTCCCTGTCTAACTACCTCCACGCCTCCCTCCCCCCCTCTCTCCCTGTCTAACTACCTCCATGCCTCCCTCCCTCCCACCCTCCCACTCTGATGGGTTCCCAACACCAAACACATGACAGGGGTGAGGGGGATTTGGAATGGATTTGGCACGTAATGATTGGCGGCTGACAGAATGTAGGTTGGAGGTGGCGGTCACTTGAGGCCCTCGTCGGTGCTCTTGAACATCAGTATAGCATTGGAGATCTTGAGGGCAGGACCCAGCTTGATGCTCATGATCTTGACGATGTCCGTCTGGGTTAGCAAAAGGAAGGCCTCCCCGTCAATCATCTACAGACAACGACATGGAGCCGAGTTTCAACAGGAGCAGCAAGACACCCAGACAGGAGATCAACAAACCTAAGAGACCGTTGGCCACAGGTAACAAAATGAAACATGTTCATATTCAGTCAGTCATCAAGGTAAAGGCCTAGGTCTTTGTAGTGTCTGAGTTCTGTGTGCTCCACAGCGACACTTACTTCCTCTTTGAAGAGACGTGCCTGTTCCTCACAGCCAATCAGGTTCTGGACAAACTCAAACACCTGGGACACAAACACAACCAATACCTTAACACAGTGTGAGAGGCTGGTGTAGAACAGAGTCAGTTTAAGTCAATATCTGGGTGTTGTGTGTCCCAGAGTGAGAGTCTGTCTGTGTTATGAGCGTTACCTCCTCTACTTTCCAGGCGGCCACTTGGCTGGCGTGTATTCCCTGGACTCCAGGGAGCAGCTTGCAGTGCTGCTCCCAGCACAGAGACAGGGGGCGGTCTGGTGGGCACGACAGGCCCGACATGAACAGAGATGGATACACGCCTTCCGAGGCCATGGCTACAACACAGGTAGGCACACATGCACACACAGAATTGCAGTTGAAAATAGTGACAGATCCCATCCGATTCTTAATGTGCACACAGTGCCAATGGGAGGCATACCGCTGGGATACTCACACTGGTATGTTCTTTGCTGATTCTTTCTGTATTTCGGGGGTCGGCCAATCCTTTGGAAGAGGAGAGGAAAGAAAAAGAGGAGGAGAATGAGGGAGGAGGGGATGTTAAGGGGTAGTGGGCAGTGTTGGGTAACGTTACTTTTTAAAGTAGCTAATTACAGTTACATTCCTTGTAAAGTAACTAGTTACTTACTGTAAAGAGTAAGGCGTGAAGTTACTTTTGTGTTACATTAGGAAAAGTGTTTTATTTCTAAGACAATTCACCTTGGTCACTCTTTTGCCCAGAAGGCACATTTAATGGGTTGACTACGGTGGCCCTGAAGTGCAAATCACACCCACTAATGAGTGCATCCCCCAAATGAAAACACTCCCCCCAAATAAAAAAGACATGCTCCCAAATTGGAAACGACATTACATTAACTCAAAAACACATTACATTAACTCAAAACGGAAAGGGTTGGTACTACACTTCGTCGCTGATTGGATGCAGTAGGCTAACAAAAAATAAGAAATGTATCAACATAAGTACAACATGCAATAGCCTGACAGAGTTACGTGCACCCGGACATTTGTTTGACTATCGAAGAATGCAGGAAATAGTAGGCTACTTATGCAAAAGTATAAATTGCGTGTTAAACATAAAAATCGATAGCCAAACAACCATTATCAAGAAACTCTTTAATCAATAAATAATGTTGTAAAATGCCAAGCAGAAGTCTAGTAGTTAGCTAGCTCTACAATTTACCAGGACTACGTTTGAATCTAGGAGCAAAACAAGCTGCTATAGCTAGGTATATGGTAGCAAAATGGTGTTCACTTCTGTACTGAACCAGACTATTTTACTTACTGTACTATAATCCCAAACCTAAACCACTGAACGATACAGCAACACATCACACAAGCTTGAGTTCAACACATTATTCAATGTTTTTATGTTACGCCGGGTAAATTGTAACCTGGCTCTGCCCTCCTACGTACTTCTGCTCAATTTGGATTTTTCTTCTGTACTAGGTCTGGGAGTTTGACTTTGAAGTCGGTTTTTCAGAAAAAAAAAATGTGTCGGCCCAATCAGCGAACAGAGGGAGTGGCTGAGAACGATGACGTTAATGTCGTGCACTAGTTTGAGTAGTTCAGTAATGGCGGTGGAGAAAGCAAGCAAAGCTATTCTGCGGTTGTGGCAACGCTGCCGAATATCCATAAGTTAAAGCTGTTGGTGGCCGTGATGTTGTGGCCCTCCTCCCCACAGGGTTGGGGGAAAGTTTGATTTTCTAGCTACAGCAGCAAGCTCCGTTACAGTAGTGGTGAAGGAGTTGGCTAAGGCGAACGCTTGCAATTGGTTATGGCAGATCAGAGTGGCTCTGGGCAGATCCAATAGTTTTAAACTTTAACAGAGGACCCGCCTTCAAGGAAGTTAACACTCGTAGCAATCCCAGACCCTCTGTACAAATGAAATGTACGAGGGTCTGGTTAGGACCAGGCTAGGTAAATTGGGCTCGTGAGACTGCTAACCAAGAGAATGAATGGGAACCCACCTGTCTAGTAGATTAAGACGTTTTTGCAGGTAGCCTAGCTAGCGAAAAGGATCCTCAACTTTCCTAGACTTTTAGCTACATGCTGAGGGCTTACGACTAAAAGACTAAATTAAGTAACGCATTATTTGTTTGAACAAGGAACTAGTAACGGATTCATTCAGGACCAAAACCTCACGCCATACAAACAGTTTCTTCCCTTCCGCTGTTGGCCTCCTCAACAAACAAGGCCAAAGCTCACACTGACTGAATGTCCTTAAAAACTTTTTGCACTACACTCAACTACTGTAATATTTGTATTTTAAATTGTATTTTATATTGTAAATTGGCAACTTATATTCTACTTTATTGTATATTCTATTTTATTTTAATTGCATTCCACTTAGTACTGCTAGTTTATGTATCCTTAGTATAGTTAGACCACATATTTAAATGTAAGATTCCTATATGTTTACGGTATGCACCTTCCTGCCAAAGCAAATTCCTTGTCTGTGCAAACTTTCATGGCGAATAAATCCCATTCTGATTCTGATTCAATTCAATACGTAACGCGTTATGTTACTCGTTACCTAACAAAAGACTACTGTAACGCATTACATTGTAACGCGTTACACCCAACACTGGTAGTGGGTTATCTAGAAGTCCTGAACACCTGCTCTCTCTCTCACACACACACACACAATACATTTCTCGATCTCAGCCACCTGTGTGTGTGTGTGTGCGTGCGTGTGTGTGCAGGCATGTGTGTGTGTATGTGTGGTTACCTGCCGTAGCGCGACTTCTTGGCCCTCTGGCCAAAGACCAGCAAGTTCCTTTTGGCCCCACCCGCTTCTGTGTCTGATAGGTCTGCCTTCAGCCGACCCTGGTTCCGCTCAGCCAACGGGCAGCCTGACAGACAGTGATGCGCAGTGAACCGACCAGTCACATGGCCCGAGCCGTCACACCCCGGTGTGGGACACTTCCTGAGTAACATAGTAAGACTGACTCCCTCAGCAAATCAGAAAGCACAACTTGAACCTGATGAAATACACTGTCCATTTGATGTTCAATCCCCATTGACTTTCAAAGTAAGTACTTTTGAAGTAACAAAGGAATGGAAGAAATACATTGTACTGCTTTAAACATATTTCAGAACACGGTTCCACACTTGTACTGGAATTGGAGAGCTCCAGTTATGGCAGCCATAGGGTGGCGGTGCTAGAAGGAGTGAGGCTGTGGACAGGCTGACCTGTGGTGGAAGCTGTACTTGGTGCTTCTGGGGTGGCTGAGGCTTTTACAGGCCATGGAGGGGTAACTGGACTGACTTGTAGTGGTGGGTTCCCTGGGACCTTTATACACACACACACACATGCACACGCACGCACACATGGATGCATAAACACACACACACACGCACACACAAACGCATGCACACACACACACGTACATAACACACCCGTAAATAGAAAGGGCATAGAAGTAGTCAATGAAAGCTATTAAGAGGACACAAACAGGAATCGCTGATGTAAAATCGCTAAGTTGAAAGCTCCATTCACTGGAGGGAAAAATAAATGCTTCTGGTGACATCAGGAGGGTTCACGAAGCTACAGGGTTTAGAGGTAGAGATGGAGACCTATGAAACTAGTTCAGCAGCCCTGGATAATACTGTTTCATAAGATGCGGTACAGAGTGTGGAGGCTTTTACCTGGGGGCTGCTGTGTTTTGGATTCTCGGGGGGGCACCTTCAGGGGGTGACCGGTGCTCTCACACCAGCCCACAGGATGAAGGTCCCCGTTGTCAGAGTCCATCCACTCATCGTACATGTGACTCCAGCCATCATAGTGAACCTGGTTAGACAGAGGGGAGACAGGATACACACACGTATACATTTGACATTTTATTCATTTGGTATGACATTTCTTATCGAGAGCGACATACTGTGCCAACAATACCAAGGAACAGTCTGTGTTTACACTCTACACAGTACAACAACATCTTATCTCAAATATGACATCACAAAAAGTTATGTTTTGCAGACACCACACACACACACACCAACCTTGATGCGGTGTGTGTCCACCTCCTCCACTGTGGCCACCCTGATCAGACCAGGGCTCCTCTTGTCCACAACCTCCAGACGCATCTGGGGCAGGAAACCATGTGCTGGCCGCTGACAATATAAGGAAATAAAACAACACAATCATGTAAACAAACATTATGCATTACGGAGCATCACAGACACCCATCCCACATCTTACAGCTCCCACACTCCAGCCCCCCTTTAATAGCTCATGATATTGGTGCTGCCACTGTCCAGGTTAAGTAGTGCGCTGGTATATCCTGTCTGACTGAATGTCCTGGGTCCCAAAGGGCCAGAAATATACTCACCACCGTGAAGTTCTCAGCAGACACTGCGGTGGAACCGGTCTCATCCAGGTACCGAGTCCAGGAGAAGCGTCCTGGATCTGGGTAGTCTGACCAGACAGAACCACACTGTCATATCTGTACCAGACCTGGGCCTGGGCACTCTATGTGCCTTCAAGTCACTGCGTGAGTCAGAGGGCCTGTACTCGGCGCTAAACAGCTACACATAATTATCTCTCAAGTCACGCGGGACAAAGGATAGACTCCTACCATCGGGGTTGGTCAGGCTGGAACAAAGATGACACGCCAATAACTGGCTAGACTCACCCTGCGGTGGCGTGAGGGGGAGGTTCCTTTCCTGGCACCAGCCAATGGGGTGGATGTATGGGCTGCTGGCATCACACCTACGTGACAGACAGAAGGCGAGACTGACCTATCAAGTACAAGACGAGCAGGCTATAACCGGGCTGTACAATGGCTGTGGCCATGACCTCACTTCCTGTTTAGAGGGGTAATTTCCTATTTCTGGCAGGTTGCAACAGAGTTGGCAGAGCCTCACCAGTAGTCATAGGTGTCATCCCAGTTGTCAAAGTGAACCAGGAAGCGCTTGTCCACCACGTCGGTTACCGTGGCTACGCAGATGAGCGAGGGATTCATACGGTCGACCGCCTCTAGTTTCATGCCCACCTCAAACCCGCAGTCCATGTCAGTCTGTCAAACACAATCACACACACACACATCCAAAGGTCATGAAGGTCTATGTTGCGTCATGAGAGCAGAGTGCTGGGAAACGTACCCTGCCAGCACTGGCAAACAACTCCTTGGGGGCAGCCTGTGCTTTAGTCATCCTCAGATAGTTGGCCCAGGTAAACTCCTCCTCCTTACAACCTGGGAAGCAAACACACACACACACAGATACTGGTTTGTAGCTCAGTATCAGGACACAACAGCTCCCCCCCACCCCACGTCCCCACGTCCCCACCCCCCGTCCCCGCCCAAGCCCAGCAGCACTTCACCTTTGGGGGTGTACAGTTTGTGTCCTGTGCTCTCACACCAGCCAGCGGGATGGATGTCCGGGGAGTTGGCGTTTACCCAGAAGTCATGGCAGTCGGAGTAGCCGTCGAAATGGAGGCGTAGCCTGTAACCACACACCTAGAACACCCCAGGGAGTTTGTCTGTGAAACCTTTTGCTCTCATTCTCTTACTCCCTCCTCTCTTTCTCTCTGCCTCATCCTTTTTTGGTCTATCTCTCCTCTTGTTCTCTGCTTGATTTGAACTAGCAGGGACCATCCGTAGTGCGCGAGTAGTGTGAAAGCAGTGGAGAGGACAAAAATGCTGATACAGCAGAAAGGGCTATAGAAGGGGTGTTTATGAAGACCTACCTCGGCCACTGTTAAGACGAAGTACATGGAAGGGTGCTGGGGGTCAATGCCCTCCAGTTTCATCCCTTGCCGGAAACCGCTCTTACACTGGGGGACTCTCTGAGACTACACACACAGACACACACATCATTTATAGACACACATTTCATTGAAAATACATCACGGAAAACATCAAACACACCTTTTCATGGAGCTTCAGGCCTTGTCAGTACAATACAACACACAGCTCAGCACCAGGAGAGCGATAAGCAGGAAATGACACAGACCTCCTGGAAGAGCTTGACTGGAGCTGCAACCGCTTTCTGCTCCTCTAGGTAGAGCGCCCAGGTCCATGGCTCCTCCTTCCCATCTCCAGCACCTGCGGGCCGGGTCCCACACACAGACATGGATGAACCATGGATGAATCAATCCGTGAATGGGTGAATCAGCAAATGATTCGAATGAGCCTTACCTGCTCTGTGGTGTATGTCCTCTGCCTTCATGTCCAGCTCCATCTTCTCCTCCTGAAATCAAATGCCATGTGTAAGACCTCCACATCCTGCTGTATGTTACTGTGTGACTACTGTGAACCGCCGCTCCCTCACCAGGGCATCCAGGTCAGAGTCTTCCTCAGACGGACTCAGGTACTCCTTCCTCTTCCTCTTCTTCATTGGCTTTAGCAGTTCAGGGTTCAGAGACGACACCCTGCCCCCTGCCGGAACCTTCTCCACGCCCACGCTCCGCCTGAATGAAGAGCCCACGGGAGTGTGTCTATGTGTTAGTGTGTGTGTCTGTGTGGGTTTGTGCGCAGGCTCAGGCCTGTGGGCCTTCACGCTCCTCCTGAAGGAAGAGCCAACAGGAGTCTGTGTGTGTGTGTCTGTGTGTGTGCACACTTGCACAGGGCTGTCCAAGAGCGCTGTTCTCTTACTTCTCTGTCATTGGCTCCCTGCGTAGCTCGGCTGGGTAGGTTCTCTGCATCAGTGGCTCACAGCCCTCCCTTCGGACTGCACCTCCCAGAAATCCCTGGACCTCGGGCTCTGTCTTGATCGGTCTGTCGTAGAGTTGCTCCACAGCCGAGCCTTGAACAGAACTTTGGGGAGGCACATCTGCAGAGAAGCAGGAGTGAGAGGAGAGGTGCTGGAGATATTGCCAGGACAAACAGGAGGTGGGACCTCAACAAAATAACAGCCACAAATTTTGGAGAAAATAAGCTTTACTTGCTTTACTCATCAGTTTATGATCACTTAGTGGACATAGTGACCTTCCTGTCCTGCTACAGTGAGGCTGCCTGCTGCTCACCTGTTCGATCAGTGGGTTTGGTCTGTGCGTCTGCAGACTTCCCAGAAGTTCCTGCCGTTGGATCAGCTCTGCATGTTATGGCTGGGCTGACCACACCCAGAGGTCCGACCTCGCTCACACAGAACTGTACAGACATACACAAGACACTGTGTCAGATCTGTGACCATGCAGGTTGCCAGCGTTACTGTCTAAGACCTGTGGATGGAAATATGCGTATGGAAATACCATGGCTTTAGCACACACAGTCTTATATCGTAATGTTGATTTAACCCTGTGTCTGTCTCGTACAAGTTTACATAGAGTGTCACCTTGAGGCTGCTGCTGGGTAGAATGGCCATCCCCTCTTTCCACTCCAGCACATGGACAATGCTGCAGGCCCCGCCCACATGAGCGGCGAGAGGCGTGGCCACGTCTCCAGGTCCATCTCCCAAACCTGCATCAGCAGCTGGAGCCACACCCACCTCCTGGGCTGGGAGAGCTGAGGGGCGATAGGGAGGGAAAAATGGGTTACTACGCTGTGAGGGATTGCTGAATTTGAATACATCATTGATACATCCATGCAGTCTTCCCAGCTCTTACCAGGCAGGAGGAGAGTTGTCGTGGTCGTGGTGCGTAGCTTCTTTGCCTGATTGTCATTGGAGGACAATTCATCGCTAGGGGTGGGGTCAGGGGTCACTGAGTCTTTAGGTTCTTGGGGCAGAGCTTCTGTGTCCACTTTGGCACTCATGGCCAACCTCCGTCACTGCCACTGGAAAAAGACAAAGAGACGAGATAAACCACCAGCTACTCCAGTACAGAAAGTTTTAAACTTCATGTAAGTGAATGCCAGATGGTCTTCTCTAATGAGATGAGAAACTGTGAGGTGGATTAGTTCTCAACCTTCCAAGAAAAGTCAATGGGTGTCATCGACAGAAATGTAAAACTGCCCATAGTAATTCAATTAATTTCCTTTTGATGAGGTGAAACTGGAGTGGCAATTGTGAGATTTCTGTACAGAAATTGAAGCACGAGCACTGGTTTCTTGACTGCTACTGGGGACACAGTGGCTGCGTATCATACATCCCTAAAGCAATACAGAGATGGAAAGTACAGTAGGCAGCTTAAGTACAGGCATTGCTCTTCATTAAAACAGAATCCCATTCGCCGTCACCTCGCGTGACTTTATGGCATTTTAAAACCCCATTTTAGCCAATTTACAAAACCTCCAAAGAACAAAAGTCGATCCACAAAATAAAAACCTTAGATTATATTATTAATTTTCTCAAAACGGAACAATTCCGTTAAAATGGCGGAGGATCAGAAACCCTTGGAGCAAATTGAGGGAAAAAGCTGAGACTATTCTATTTCTAAAAATGAACCCAACCAATCCTGGCAACCTCGAATGAATAAGCGTCGTTTCATGACAAGCGAAAAAAGGAACGCCACCACCATTATCATTCTGCGGTCGCCCTAATAACACTATACAGAAAATGTATTTATTTTACATCAGTGGTACCATATAGCTTTATTGCTAATTATATTCTTAAGTCCATGCACGCTGCATCTGTCAACCACATTAACAATTTAAATCTTACCATTTATTAAGATTGCAATTTAAAGATGACAATGTCTGCGACGGTTATTGGATTACAGTAACGGTAAAATGAGTTCATGCTTGCTGATCAATCCCATTCCTAAATTCAATTTGGCTTACCAGCGGTATCTCCTGCGCGTATGGATGTCTCATAGCGCATGCGTGGAACAGTCACTTTATACATCGTACCCTCAGCTCTCCTCTGATGTACCGTCCTACTTCCATAATGGCTGTACATCATTTCATCGATGATTTTGAAAACCACAAGCTGTAAAAGGTTAAATGACAAGCCTCGTTTGATTCTTAATTTGTATTCAACCTCCCATTGACAAATTGAAAACATATCACATGCAATACACAAACCAGTGCATTTTAATAAGATTTTTTATTAAATGTAATAAAAAACAAAAAAGATTGACATGGTTACATAAATTTGAACTGAGTCTCAGCTGTGTTTTAGGGTGCGACGGGCGCTCGAACATGTACAACCTGGTTGACTGGGCCCAACTTAAGTTATTTGGTAAGACCCTTGACAAGTCCAATTCTGGTGGTGTTCCTCAGGCCAAACCTGTTAAGACTCCATTTACCATCAGGCTTACCTAACTACATCCTGTTTCTTTAACAAGCAGTAGACAAATAAGGACCTAATCAAGGTCTTCTCCATTACATTTTTCATGTGAAATTAAATTAAGAAAAATCAAGCTCCACAAAAGTATTTGATCTGGTTATGACCAAAAGATAACATTTAAAGCCAAAGTAAACAAACTCAAATCAAAGAACAGGCATGACCTCATTACAAAGCCTGTTTTGAAAAGCTCCATGTACAATGAATATACAATAAAGAAAAACTGGGAGGGAGTCAAGATGAGCAGCGTTAACAACTGCCACAAAACGACACAGTGTAGATGAAGTTTACGTGACTGCGGCGGTGAGGGAGCCAATCGTGTCAACTCTACACAGGATCCGCCCCCCAGGGCTGCTCTAGGTCAGCCACACCAACATCCTCCCCACTCCAGGGATGTCTTGTGGACATCAGGACACGCATGAAGCAAACAGGAAGACGACTGATGGGACCCTAATCCTGGGAGGTGGATCGAGACCTGGAGCGAGACGGAGAGCGGGACTTGGAGCGAGACGGAGAGCGGGATTTGGAGCGGGAGACTGAGCGCTTCTCTGCCGATTTCGAGCGGCGCTTGTCTGTGGGCGGGGAGGGGGAGCGGGAGCCAGACTTGGCCCTGGGCTCCTCAGTCCCATTCTCCATGGGAGAGGCGGAGCGGCTCCGGGACTTCTTAATGACAGACTTGGACTCCTTGGACTGGCTGCGGGAATCCCGCTCAGACGTCACCTTGGAGCGGGACTTGGAGCGGGACTTGGAGCGGGACTTGGAGCGGGACTTGGAGCGGGACTTGGAGCGGGACTTGGAGCGGGACTTGGAGCGGGACTTGGAGCGGGACTTGGAGCGGGACTTGGAGCGGGACTTGGAGCGGGACTTGGAGCGGGACTTGGAGCGGGACTTGGAGCGGGACTTCCTGTTGCCTGAGCGGGAGCGGGACTTGCGGGTGCGAGAGCGGGATTTATTGGAAGCCGACTTGGAACGAGCCTTCCTGTCAGACCTGGAACGCCGTCTCTTGTGGTTGTGGGAACGAGAACTGCAAGATGGGACAGAACCTGGAATGTTTAGAAACTCAGGACACTGAAGTTACTTGTCTTTGTATGGGGATGGGTGGGGGGGGGGGGGGGTGGTATTTATACAGGAGAATAAAGAAGAAAAGGGCAGAGGGTTATGGGTAAGAGGCGGGAGGGAGAGGGGAAGGAGAGCCACATTACCTGGAGCGAGATCTGGAGCGGCTCTGGGAGCTCCTGCTGCGAGAACGACGGCAGCTGCGAGACCTGGAGGAGGAGGGACCAGTCAAATGACAGGACCAGCTACACTGCTCAACAGTCATCTGGACCAGGCACATTAAACCCCACTACAAGGCTGAGTGCAGCACAACAACGTCCCCTGCCCTCCTACGGGCCTCCCCTCTCACCTGGGGGCCTCCCCTCTCACCTGGGGGCCCCACCGTCTCACCTGGGGCCCCACCGTCTCACCTGGAGCCCCCACCGTCTCACCTGGGGGCCCCACCGTCTCACCTGGAGCCCCCACCGTCTCACCTGGAGCCCCCACCGTCTCACCTGGAGCCCCCACCGTCTCACCTGGAGCCCCCACTGTCTCACCTGGAGCGGCTGTCGGAGTAGGAGCGGCGGCGGCGGCGGGGCCGGTCCTCCACCAGGCGGATCTTCCTGCCGTTGATGTCAGTCCCATCCAGCTTGTCCAGGGCCCGCTTCATGTCCGAGTGGGAGCGAAACTCGATCACGCCCTCATTGGTGCGCTCCTTGTGCGCGTCTGCGTACGTGACCTCGCCGGCCTGTCGCATGAAATCCTGCCAGACACGAGAGCGGAAACTGAAGTCAGACCACCAGCCTGGCATCTAAAAACAAACTTTCAAGTTTATTACAGCAACCCACCACGTCCTCTTTCGGTTACCTTGAGGTCCTGCCAGCTGCAGCGACTCGACAGGTTTTCCACGATTAGCCGATACTCTGTGCGGACTGGCGGCCCATACTTGTCCCTGCCAGTACGGCTCCTGCTGCTGTAACCACCACTACTGCCTTTAGGAGGACAGGACACACACAGTCAGACCCCGACACCCTGGTACAGACAGCCCTATGACTGTGGGGCTTAGCTAAACACAAGAAACTGCTTGCTAGCAGGGACAGAAGGTTTACACTCTTATGATGTGTCCACTGGTGAGGTCAACACAAACATTTCGGTACAAGCCTTGGGCACTGGGTCTTAGTAAGTCTGTACAGCCTCTGGGAGGTGGTTCTCTGCTATGAACACCACTGTATCTGTTAGCAGCTACACAGCATGTTTGGCTGGGCAAGACGGTGGTCGTGCTTTAGCCTTGTCAACAGATGGACAGTGATGCTCTAGCACACCATGGAACCTAGGAACACAGATAAAGGGTCTTCCTCAAAACTGCTTAAGATTTTGTAAGACTGCCATCTTGTCATCATTACACTACAGAGTTCTCGTTTTGACTGGTTGACCTAAATATTATCAAGTTTGGTTTTCTGACTTACAGTAAGCGGTAACAAAGATCGCTCCACTTATTCTGTCAACATAGAAACCAATGGGAATCCTCACCATCACCCCTGGTCTATTGGCAAAAGGCTGCTGTCATCATGGCTTCCGGTTAGGTCAGCCAAGGGTCAAGGGGCAAAGGTCACACACACATTGTAAGGTGAAAGCCAAGGCCAAACGGGACAGGCAGTCATCTTAGCCAGTCATCTTTAGCCTCAATGGACTCGGACTCAGCCCGCAACTGGACTCTTTCAAATTGAAACATCAAGGACTTTTGTTAATGTTGAAAAAAATCAAACTGAAGAAAAACATTTCACATGTAATGGTATTTAACTAACCAAACTACATGGATGTATTGCAGTTGTAAATACATTTGCTGACAATAAAAAAAAATATTTAAAAGTTAACATCCTCCAGGAAGCTAACACTGGAGAAGAGAAGGTCATTATGAACATTTTCAATCATACATCAATCCAACTAATAAAATATTTGTTTTTGAAAACTAAAGTATGATCCAATTTCAGGTAACCTAGATTGTCCACAAACATGATCAAGTGCTGCACATGGGAACATAACAAACATTTTCTTCTTAGATGGAAGTATTCACAATAACCTAGAGGGGAACCTTATGGACAGTATACATGTTCATTGAAATTACAAAAAAACGTGTATTTACACCATCACATTCCTACCCCGTGGCAAAGGGAGACCATATTAACTAACTCACGTTTGCTACTTGACGTTTATTCCGATAGCATGCACTCAACATGCCGAAACTACCAGTTAGACCCATCTGCTTTATCAGTTGTCAGCAGGATCACTTCCTACACGTGTGCAGATCATAATTTCTCCAGACTAAAACTCCAGGAGAAAAGGGAGAAGGAGTATTTAGGAATACACTGCACTTACTGCGCCCACTTCCCCCGTGACCCCCACCGTATCCATCCCGGTCACGTCGCGGTCCTCTGGCATGTTCGATAATGACGCGTTCGCCACACAACTCCTTCCCATTTAGCTCATACACTGCGTCGTCAGCGTCCCGGTTGTCTTCGAACTCCACAAATCCGTATCTAAACATTAAGCATTCAATTCAAAATGTATGCTATGCGTGGTGTCTCTACACAATATAGCCCGTAAAGTTTCTTTATGATTACTTGCAGGAGCGCATTTGGAGCAAGACAGCTAGCTAGCCAACTACAAAAACATGGCTAACGTTACAGCCATTTTGGCCATGCGGTTGGAACCATGCAATGAACTAAGTCGTTACTGTACCTGGCTAGACAGCAAGATACATCTAAACTACAACTTTGACAGTTTAAATCAACAAAAGTAAACTAACACGGCATTTAGGGAACAATAGGTGCACTATTTCCTAGCTAAGCTCACTACAGTAGGTCATTTGCACGACCAGTGAGTGACGTTGTTCTAGCTACTGTACAGTAGCGTAGGCTCGCCTTGCTCACTCACCCATTTTTCAAATCGATTTCCATAAGCTTTCCATATCCACTAAAAAATCTCTGGAGGTCTTTTTCACGAACATGATAACTCAGACGCCCAACATACACGCGAGGCATATTTGAGGATATTTAGTATGCTAAAAAGCAAGGTAATCAACGAAACACAACGTTTGAGCTACTTCGCTCGTTGGTCGTTCAGTTCATCCCTACGTCAGCTCAATGTATTTAAATCCATTCGTGACGCTGCTTGGAAACCGCGCGAGAATTCTGAAGCCTTATCTGTCAGCTTGTCCTTTACTTGTCTCCCCGACAGTGCTAAAGGGGTATATGTAGAGGTTCTGGACAATTTCAACCGAGTAAGGGAAAGCTGTGGTCAGTTGTATAAACATTCCTGTCGTATAGTTTTCTTCACTGCAGTGCAGGCACTAACAGGCAAAATGCAATATTCATAATTCACATTCTACATTAAGGGGGCCACAAGGGGGTTAAAAATAAACGGATTCAAAAGAATAAAAGGCCACAACGTCCATAACAAAAGCCAGCGGTGAGAGTCTAATCTTTTATTTGTGTAAAAACCAGTTTCAAAACATTTCGAAAGGGAGTTCCTTCATCTTTTATTGGACAAATGATTTAATTTCCATTTGCCAGATCATACTCTTGTCTACTACAACTGAAATGGAAATAAATGATACCTTTGTATGACATGAGGCGCAATGTCAGAAGTATGCTTACTCAAAAAGAAATTCCTGTCAATGCCATAAAATACAGTTATCAGTAGAATGTTCAGTCCTCACACACTAGACCAAATCCCCATATGTTGTCTTGTACTCGCACTCCCCAAACCTGACAATTTTCTGCGAAGGTAGCACTTACCCCCCTTTTGCTCTACAGCAATAAGGAGGTAAATATAACAGAGGCTGCTGAACAAGACACTGTACCACACCAAGATCCAAGAACAACCTGTACACATGTAGGGATCAAACCTGGACAATCTCAATGAGTACTTAGGATGTAGGGCATAGTATGCAATGTACAGTTGGCTGTAATAGTAGTACTACTCCTCTGCACTCTGGGTACATGCTAACTCATCGTTTCGCACAACACCATAATTATCTTGTCACGTGTCTAAGTGTTTTTATATCGTTGGTAAGACATGTGGGATGCATTCATTCACACCATGAAAAACAGAATAGGGAGGAAGTTTCAAGCTATATCATGTCAAGTGTAACTTGTAAAAAGAAGTTTTTCTTTTCTTCCTCCGGAAATCACAGCAACTGGGGGAAAAAAAGGTTAGCGATGGTGGGGTGTTTGTGGGACTGATGCATCCATTAACAGCTCCTTTCAGCCTCAGAAACCTTTAAACCAGTAGGCACACAGCTTTACACTCTTCTTCTCACGTACTGGGTGGATGGGGAGGGGGGAGGGGGCACATCGCAGCACTACCAAACCCTCACTGTCCAATAATAGGACAGTCCAATTATCAAGGGGGGCCTTCATCCTGCCCCAGGCCCCAGGGCTAAGGGTGAAAGCAGGTAGCAGGCCCAGTTAAAGGGGCCTCTAGTTGGCCTTGGCGCGGAGCTGGGCCCTCTTGCCGGTGACAGCCTGGAAGCCAGTCTTGATGCTGGCCACAGAGCAGCGGGAGTGGCAGGTCTCACACTGCAGGAAGTAGAGACGCGTGTCCTTCTGGAGGATGGTGTCTGGGGACCGGCAGGTGTGGCACGTCACATACTCCTCTGCAGAGATGAGACAGAGAGATGGGTGAGGTCCCGATGCAATGGAAGGGGCTGAGACTGGCGAGCAGTCAGAGAGAAAGACAGATGTTGCCGCAAAGGAATAATCTATTCTCGACTTACTGATATATCTTCTCAAGACATTTTCAATCTGTTTCTGTTGAAATCTTCCTTTGATCACAAGCTGGTTATTTCCATCTATGGAGCCACTGTAAGAGAAGTTGAGCAAACATTTTATACTGATTGATTAACCCAAATAATCGTAGAAATTAGGGATGCACAATATATCACCGCCTTATGCTATTGGCCGATGAACGTTCAGTTTCAGTTAACCACTTATTTTTGGGTGAAATTTAAGAAACATGATCATTTTAGTAGAAGAAAAATCTAGATGATTTATGCAGTTAAGGTTTTTATAAAAGCAGTGGTCAACTGTATTTGTTTTCCTTTAGTTTTTGTGAACAGACTCAGACTTTGTATTTATCGGCATGTATCGGTTGTCGGCATCCAAATATAATAGAGTTATTGGTATCGGCCAAAATATCCATGTTGGTGCATCCCTAGTAGTAATATCCTGAATACAGAATGGAATGATTAGCAAGCACGAGAAGAGAAAACATTTTACCTTGTTCCCAGCTCAGCCAATAGAAAGGCGAGGAGATGTTTGGGCTGACGATGCAACCTAAAACCAAGAACATGAGACAGCAGTTGAAAACGCACTCAAATTTACCTTACTTCTTCAAACAGGCATACCATTATACCTGCATTGCAGTATTTATACACAGGCTCTCTTACAATAGTGAATGATATCCACTGAATGAAAACACGGGGGGAAAAATACTACATGGGACAGCGAGTGTACTTAGAGACATGAGTAAGTGATGATGGAGTCTCACAGTTTGCAGATGTCAGTAAAGTTGACAAAGGAGGTCTTCTTGGTGCCCACTCTAACCACCTGGGGTGGCTTCATCACAAATTTCCTCTTCTCCCCAGCAACCATGTCTGGGTTCTTCTCACGCATGATGTTGAAGACCCGGTTTAACAGCTACGGATGCAAGATTATGGTTGACGAAGATTAGGAGATTATAACTGACTTGTCTATGTCACTACAGGTTTACCTTTCTTTGTTACAGATTAATGTGACCAAAAGCACATCCTAATACACCACTGGCTACTTTGTGGATGGCACTTAATAGCAAGGATGAATGACTGATCTTGTGAATGGAAGAGACAAGCCTACCTCGTCATACGTGTAGTCTCTCTCTGTCCCCGCCCATGCCGGCCCGCTCTGTGAGCTGAAGGAGATGCCATCATTGTTCTTCCCCTCCTCATCTTCCAGAGCTAAACAGCAACGATGGTATTAGTGAATGCTGCATTGGCATGCCACAAAAGAGATACAAGAAACTAGTGTCGTCACAAAAAACGGTACTCCGGTACCCAAAGAAAATGGTACAATACCAGAATATCTGAAGTTACGGTAGTAACTGGTACCTGGGTAACTGGGTCTACCCGGTAAATACCGTTAATGTCCTTTATGGTTTGCAGCATACTGCAAATGCAATAACTAAAACTGGGGCGTACAACATGAGAGGGCACCACAAGGATAACATTTTTACAAAAGCTTTTAGATGACAATTTGGCAAAATTTGTGTTTTGGAGTTTGGGATGTATATTTATGTTTTGTGCTTGAAGTGCAACCAAAAAATGTTGATCCCCATGAAACGTGTTGAATCCACTCTTTCTGCTTCTTAAAGATTTTGTTTAAGTGAAGATTTATATTTTTGATGACAATGATCTCCAAGTCATCTGCTGAGTTTGCTTAATGTCTACACATTTTTTGCCTTTTAGGCCTACATGCATTGGGATTGTATTAATTATCTGTTGTCAGAGTTTCCCGCAGAACTTTTCAGTTAAGGCAGCCACCCAAGCAACACACGCCTACCACCTTAACTACGTAACTACGTTTTTTTAATAGTGCTATCCGCCTGTTTTCTCCCTTCCAGTCCAAACCATGACCAACGCCGGTCTCCCTTCTCTGCAGAACGCCCCTGCTCTGACAGCAAACCTTACCACCTTAACTAACCCATTTTCTGTGGGAAACCCTGTGTTGTCATAAGTAAGCTACAGCCTTAGATATTGTAGGTGACTGTTACTGTCAACAAATGAGTTGTTCAGTAACCCATTTTAGTTTTGGTATCAAAAATTGTATTGAGTATCGTGAAATGTCACTGGTATTGGTACCAACTACTGAAATGTTGGTGCAGTGACAACACTACATGAAACCATTCTGCCTCTCAGTTACCTGAGCTCTTACAGTCCTCCACGTGCACAGAAATATAGTTTACATAGGCTTGTTACATCAAAGCAAACCACATGAGTTTTGTCTAAAGGGCTTTTTCCTTTTTCGAATCCCAAACAGATTTTTGAAAATGATAACGCACATTTTCCAGATCACAACTTTCAACCTGGAATTTGACTTGGCATGGAATGCAAATGTGATGTCCCTGTGAGGTTACAGGGACAGGTGCAGTCCTCTGGAGATAGGAGTGAAGTTATCAAGCCACAGCTATCTAAAAAGGAAGCTCTACTTATGCAGAGGCCAAAAGGTTATAAGCAAGACGTCTAGGGTTATCCATACCGTCGTCTTTTTCCAGGTCCTCTCCCTCCTCCTGGAAGTCGACCTTCTTAGGCTTCTTCTTCTTGGCCGGCAGCATCAGGTCCAAGTCATCCTCCTCCATAACCTCTGTCTGCTCACCCTCAATCTTCAACTCCTGGAGGTATCACAGGAGAGGAAGAGAGAACAAGAGAGAGAGAGGATAAGAGGTTTCAATCATATTTTAAAAAGTGAGCACAAGTACAACTACACATAGGACTACAACATTGTGAGTCATGAGAAGCAGTTGAAGCGTGTGATCATCCCACTCGGAATTGTCTTGAGTGTCTGTGTACACATGCCCATTACACAATCATACATATACATTTACATTTAGTAGGGGTGTAACAATATGTTGTGGAACAATATATCCCAATACATAAATGTAACAATATGTATTGTAGAGTTATGGCAAGATTTTTACAATATGACGTCCGTTTGATCCTATTAGTTGAGCTATCAGGGCGCGACCTACTCTGAACCTGTGCCACGCGTGCGTTCACTGCATTCACAGAAATAGGTTGAACTGAGTACAACAAAGAAAATTCTTGAAAATAGTTTGTTTTGGAAAATAATCTGTTTGTTGAATTTCGGTTTCATTTAAAATGTTGTTCAAAATATTGTGATACGTATTGTATCATACACCCAGTATCATGATACGTATTGTATTGTGAGCTGAGTTTCTTTACACCCCTAACATTTAGTCATCGCTCTCATCCAGAGCGACTTACAATAAGTACAGGGACATTCTCCCCGAGGCAAGTAGGGTGAAATGCCTGGCCCAAGGACACAACGTCATTTGGCACAGCCGGGAATCAAACCAACAACCTTGTGATTAATAGCCCGTCTTCCTAACCGCTCAGCCATCAAACCCCATATGGTATACAACCAAGAGAACCACTGACCTTGACCCCTTCCTCAATGTCGTTTTCAAACACCTTCTTCGGCTTCTTTTTCTTCTTCTTCTGATTGAAGAAGTTCAGATCATCTAGGTCATCTGATTGCTCTGAGAAACAAAGTGTAACACACCATTACTTACTTGTTGGTATAAAATCAGAGCTGACTAAATGGCACACTAATACTGTACAGCACACATGGCATGAGACTAAATGCTTTTATACTTATTCATACTTCTCAACAAAATACTTAAAATTAGAGGTTATATGGGACTGTTTTGTAAAGAATGGAGCCTAAGAATATTTAGGATAGTTTATTAAATGGGGGAAGCTTCGGCAGAGGTTTGAGACCCCTCCTTACCTTACTTTAGAAGGGGTGAAATTGGGACCACGCCCAAGAACCTGTGAGGTCAAACCCTGTTTTGGGATGAATCCTTACCTTTCTTCCTGCTGTCATCCTCGTCCAGGTCCAGCTCCCTGTCATCCCCACCATCAGGCTCAACCTCCTTGGCCTCCACCTGCTGGGGCTCCTCCCCCTGTCCGTCTCCTCCTTCCTCCTCCAGCATGAAAGGCTTCTTCTTCTTCTTCTTTTTCTTACTCATGTTGGGGTCGAAAATCATCTGAGGAATATTGGAGAAAAGGGTGTTTGAATCGAGCGCTAAAGATTGTTAGAACTAAATGTAACTGACAACATGATTGATTTAGATGATGGCCAGAACTGGTTATCTAGACAACTAGTAATAGTGACTGGCTCATTTTAAAAAGGTTTAGTGTGACTGCGTCGATACATCTTAAAACCGACGCCCAGATGGCACAACAAATTATTTTGGGATCTGATCGCCTCATCTCTGAATGGACACACACTGGCAGATAAATACTGCACATATCGATGTAAGCCAGTCAGTTATTTGATGCCACTCCTCACAAAAGACCGGAAAAATAATGTTAGCTATCTGACAGAGCACTCAATATGGTGTATATTACATTGCTCATTAGACATACTCAATTAGATTATTTGTAACATACATTCCCCCACATTGCAAAACATTTGGTAAGTTTAATATGTTTTCAAGCTGGCTATCTCGCAACCTACATTGTTCCAGCCAGCTAACGTTAGCATATTAGCTGAGCATGCAATCACCATGTGTTGGAAATGATGTCGAAGCTAGCTAGTAGTAGCCTAGCTACAGGAGAAGCCTTGGCGGTCTATGTGAGGCCCAAAGTCGCTCATTCTCAACGATCACCCCTAGTATGTAGTGTCATTTCCTTAGACTCCCTCATAAAATAGAGTTAAGATGTCGGCGGATAAAACGTGATAGTTACCTCGTCTCCTGACATGTTTGCTGTATATTTATAGCTCCTGAAAAGTTTGTATCCGCTGGTCAGTTTCTCCAGCAAGCAAGCGACGCTCAAATGTCTTGCATCAGCGCTGGGTTTTCCAATGCGCATGCGCCAAGTAATTCCCTCACGTCAATTCTTTGCGACATTTTTGCTGCTTGTGCAGCTGGGGTGCATTCAAAACACCAATTGTTAAAAAATAACTAGCGTAAACTTTTTGGAACACGTTCCACACAACCCCTCATAAATGAACATGCCCCTTTTTTAAATGACTAACAGCCTACTTATTACTTATTATCAATTATCAGTCGTGTGCAGCTTCACGCCTGGGACACACGCCTGGGACGCGTCTCGGTCGGCTCGGCTACGATCCGCTACGACCAGAGAATAGGTGCATTCGACTTCATGTAGCGCCGGCGTCGCCTGCAGCCCGGCTGACATGAAGTCGAAGGCACCTATTCTCCGGTCGGAGGCGACATATCCGATCGTAGCCGATGTTCGATGAAGTCGAACACACCTAATATCTACAGAATCGTATTCCTAGGTAAAACGACGGTGCAATTTGACACATGGATATAAAACTATAACAGAAAATAAATTTGTAATAATGATGAGTAAATATAGACTAACTAACAGTTCTGTTTATTTTATTATGAACTTTGAATTCACATAATTATATTATGTGGAGACCTTACACAAGGAAAACAACTTCCTCCATGGGAAAATAATCCAAAAACTGATGATTTTCCTGGACAAAATCCATCTGGATAAATAAACAGAGAAATTTAAACATGCCATTGTCATTGTGTTACATATTTATTTTCTATGTAAAAAATGTACATTGTGTTTGGAAAAACTAAACTGTCATCCTCAAATCCAAAAAGCTGTTATCAGTTCTCATCTAATTTAATAAACCATCTTTTCTTTTTTTTTAATTAAGCTAAGATGACATCTTCTTCAACATCATACAATAAAATAAAAAAAGTTCATAAAAGACCCAGATAACAGGACTGGTGAAGTTAATGTCTGTTGCCGTGCGGTGGAGAGTTATGGTCTTTCATTGTTGCATGCTGATGCACAACATGGAGAGCCTTCTGGGCCCAACAGCAAAAATAGATTTAGATATATACACCAGATAACCAGGACCAGAGGTGGAGGGGGATGTTTAGGAGGTGGGAAAAACAAAAAAGTTCAAAGTAGTACAACATTTCAGGACGAGAATCCTGGACACTTCAGAACAATGCCATGATAACATGCCCAACTGAATTCCTATCTCAGGAGTAGATCACAAACAAAAAGTAGGAATAATAAAACCGTCCAACTAACCACACACCCATCCACACACACACACTAAATATGTTTCTGTTGAAAAGAGACCCACTCTGGGATTAGCTTCTTTTGCCTTTGCTGTTTGTCAGTGATGTCAATACCACAACACTTATTCAATTCAGTGACATTACAATAACTGTCGCCAAGCACACAGCTGGTTGGATATCCTTACCCGTGTTCGAATGTTTGGTAGAGTGGGAGAAATTGTCAAGACAACTGATTCGTAGCTTTGACACATCCCCCTGAGTGCGTCTACAGAGACGGACATGGTACCTAGTTTCAGATTTGGGGCTGGGAATATAATCTACAGCATTGTATGCCATAATGTAGTGTTTTTCAGAAAGTGATCAGCTCTCCTTGGACATAAAACTACTAAATGCGATATTCCATAAGTCCTTTGTTTTCTGTTTTCGTCTATGATGCAGGCGGTGGGAGTGCTGCAGTTACATGGCCTCCATGGCCCAGCGCTGCAGGTCCTCCATGTCATCTTCATCCTCCTCCACCTTTTTGGCTGAACAACAACCACAGAAACAAACCAGTTGTAAACTACCTGACAGAAAACCCTAATATAATATATACATACATGCATTGTGTATTTTTGCTGTGACATTTGTGTTACTGTAGACAAAACCCAGAGTTAAAGGATGAAAATGACCCTTTTCCGGTTCAAGAGTGAGCGAGAGCTATACTTACATGATGCATTTATAAATTACATTCCTGTATCGACAACTTTACTAGCAAAACCGACAGTCGAGGACCTACCAGGTCTGGAGGGGAGTGAAGTGGAAGGCACGTTGGGTAGAGGAACATTATCTGTTCCTCCAATCTCCAGCAGGTTCTTGTCCAGTTCCTCCTGCTCAAGCTCATCAAGCTCTGCCAGAAGCTCATCCTGTAACGGGGATACAGAGGCACTAAAACAGCTGTACGTGTCTGCTACTCGATTAAGCACGAAAGGAAAGCTGTGTCGGTTCTCCTCACACATCCGACAAGGCTTTTATGGAAGGTGTAGTTCTATGCCTACCTCATCAAACTCCTCCCCGAAGCCCACAGGTTTAGAGATGGCGTCTGATATCTCTTGGGCCAGCTCCTGCTGCTCTGTGATGTCCTGCATCAGGTCATCCACCTTGTCTATGTCCCTGCAACAACCAAGTCACTCAATCCTCAAAACATAACAGCTAATGTACAAACATATCTAACACTAGACTTTTTTACATTTTTATTTATGTGAAGACAAAGTAGAATTTGTATCTATTTTCATCTATTTCTCCATTTCATTTCCCCAACATGCCCAGGCCAGAGGAGGCTTACATGTTCTCGTGAGCAGATTTCATGGCCTTGGCAGCAAAGCCCATGTTCTTCAGCACCTCTGTGTTGGTGTTGGCATTCTCTAGTGCCTCCCTCTGGAACTCAATGGTGGATAGAGTGCCGTCAATCTGAGCCAGCTGCTTCTCATAACGCTTCTTCCTTTTCAAGGCCTGCAGAGCAGCTGAGGAAGATGAAGGGGGCAAAAGGTTGTGGGGGATGTGGATTTATAAGGTAGAGTATTATAGTAGGTAGGTATTATATATATATATAGGATTATAGGATAATTTCACAAGGATATTATCTTTCTATGTATTATGTGTTTTATGTATCTTCATTCTATACATTCTACATACTATGTGCTTGGCTAGGTGCACGACTGAAATTGTTTGTGCAGTATGTTGGGGTAAACTTGAATGTAAAACTTGATACGCAACTTTTGAAATGCAAAAGTCATTGATCCTTATCTTTCGACCAAAGTCAACCTGTATGAGAGGGGAGGGGTAGGAGTCTGTTAAGATACAGGATACGATTGTATGTTATGTAAAACCCTGGACTTCTTCAGTCACCAGTGAACCTCCATGATCAGAGAGTCCTTACCCTGAGACGACAGTAGACTGACCAGCTAGCTAGCACTACCTACAATAACGGCGAATGAGCACGGTAGATCATTATCATGATGACTGTGTGAATTACGGCTTACACTGGCAATAAGTTGACTAAACTTTAAAGTTGCTAAATAGCTTGGGAACTTTATCCTATCTCAAGTCTGAACCCCAATACTACCGGTTGGGACAGTGGTTCGAGCCCGAAGACAGGGGTGGTGCACTTCATTAGCGTGTTGGTAGCAGCACCCACTTGAAATAAGGCGAGCCGGGGTTTGGAAACATAACATGTCACCATGGTGGTAGCTCAGTGACAAACACCCTACATTACGTTAGCAAGACTAGACACTGGTAGGACTTCCGATTAAAGGCTCAGCTGCATCAAAATAAAACGCGTGTTCTGATTGTGATTAAACAACTCACCTCGTTTGTTTTTAGTGCCGTTTTTCTTTGCGGTTATAAGCTCCTGATCGATTTTCTTCTCTAAAAATTCTTGTTTCTTGGTTAGCATATCCTCTGTCTCTCGGAGCTTCTGGATCGCTTCTTGAGGACTCGGGCCCTTGCCACCTTTACCACCACTGCCGAACAGCTTCCCAAACAAAGACATTATAGAGATAATAAATCTCAAAATATATAGAAAACTATCTATAAAACCGTGAAATGGTCTTTAGCTAGCTACAGCAGGCAACGGTGACAGTTCGCCCAGACCCGAATTGTTGATATTTCTCACTTCCTGATAAGGCCCAATGACGTAATACAGTATCTGGGGTGGTTTCCTCCCAATACGATTTGGGTGTTGGTCAGTGGTGCTCTGACTCCAGCTACTGGTGTAAAGAAGTATATACTAGAGGTTATTAAGCTCTGTTTGTCATACACTAACCGCGCCGGGGTATTCGGCTGGTTGGTTACTGAACTCTATTCACTTTATTAATCCCGGAGGAAATTATTGTTAAATTCAGCAATCAAGAAAGCAAGGAACTTTGACTGTTACTAATAGCTTTAAAGGTTGAGCTTACTCGTGCAGAAGTTGACCTTTTCAATTTTTACTTCATTCGTTCGTTAATCTGAGAAATTGCAGTGTGTCTTTCCATTTACTGTAGCCTATTTATTAAATTATTGCAGGCATGGGATTTTAAACTTTGGTCATGTATCTGCAATCATTTAACGATTACACGCACAGCCGGTAAAATTACTTAAATAATAAACTAGGCATCCGCAATGGACTGACTTTGAGGACAGTCCACATAACATAACCATGACGAACTTTTATCATGAATTTTTCCATCAACCCTCCTTCTCTCGTCCAGCTAATTAGGCAGGTAAGAATGTGAATCTGACCAATTAAGATCACACTTTTGACATCCACCGTCAAACAAGCCTGACAGACATTCTCTCTCTGCATGACACTCCTGGCAGTCAGTCAACAAACATGGAACAAAGGACAAACAGTTTCGGGGATTTATGCATTTTAATTTATTTGTGATGCTACATGATCCATTATGGTTGCATTGTTCATCACACCATTGACTACTGATGTTAGTATAATAATGTTGCCCATTTATATTTAATTCTTTACATGTTTATTATTTATGTACATACAAAACAGTATCCAATCATTGTGGTTACATTTTGTGTAATGGTCATTTCTGACATCTGAAGCTCTGATGCAAGTTTCTTTTCTATGTAGTGTTCACAGCTCCCTCCTCTCCTGACACCCCCAGGCAGCCATGAGACATCCTGACATGATAGGCTGACTGGCAGGAGAGGGGACGTCCTGATAACCATGACCAATCAAATCAAGCTCAAAATAATCAACCAATTTAGAGAACATCAACCCTGACGTGAGATGGTCCCTTATGAAAAGATAGTTTTGGAAAGAAAGGAAATAATGTTAGTCTAGGGTTGGTGTCCATGCTCAACATAGCACAGTGAAATCTGTCTACCAGAGTACAGAGCATTGATTTGAAATGAACTACAACACAACTGTGGGCTATATGACAGTAAAAAAAAAAAAAAAGTAACTAAAGCAAGACCCCTATGATGTTAGGATGGGCAGTGTTGAGACACCCAGCTCTACAATAGACTTTATACTTAACCTGTTTAGTGTCTCACCATTGGATCCATTTGTACAGAGCGAGACATCCACAGGTGAGACCTACTGTGCTGTCTTCTGAGGTACACTACACTGCTGTCTCAAGAACAGAGAGCATCCCTGTTTCATAAAGAAGCTGCCTCGAGCTTGGTGTGCGATCTTACCCACCCCGTACTATCAACCTCCAGAGGTCACATACATCGAGTGACCCAACATCAGCCTATGGGCATGACAACCTGTCAGTTCTCTCCTGTTGAGACCTCAGTCTGGACCCATCCAGCATACTTAGAAACAAAGCTTTCACGTGTTTGAATAACGAGCTCACTGCAACAGGGGAAACTGTTCGCATAATAGGTTTCACAGCAACTGCAAATATGATTAACACAATTAGTAGACCTTTTAGAAAGCAGCCTTTTGTATTGGTGGGATCAAACATGATAGTCATGATTAGTTTTATTTTCAGTGAAGTCCAAACGCCATGTTTGTGTTTTACACAGGAACCGGCGGGGTGACAGACTTGCCGTGTTGTCTCACCCCTCATGCTAAAACTCAGCCACACACACGCACGCACAGACACACACACACACACACACCTTTTGCCTTTAAAAAAGAACAGTGATTAAAACATTCTCGCAGCATTAGACCAACTTCATCATTATCTTCAATCACATCGGTTCTTCAGTAGGAAAAAGCCTTGGCTTCACTGGTGCACATTATAACCATTGACACGTTATCATAATAGGACACATAGTACACTAGCCTCCCCCTTTACCACGCTCTGTTTCTGTGCAAGGAGGAATGACGGAGGGAGGGATGAAGGGATGGAGGATTGGAGGCAGGGACGGAGAAAGAGAACATCAGAGTGATCAGAAGGCAAGACCTGTGAAGACGTTGGTTGTTATACTTTTACACGACTTAGTTTAGATAACCTTCATTTGTTGAATTATTTTCGTCATTACGTTAAATACTCCCCACTACGCGAAGAAACCCATGTGATATTGCCTTATGCTAAAAAAACAAAAACAAAACAAAAGTAAACAAATCAAATAACAAATAAACAAAACAAAATCAAGTGGACATCCCATCCTTGTTGTTGTTGTTGTTTACAGGGCCAGCTTGCCAATTATGACCCCAAGCACAAAGAACAGCACGCAGAGCGCCAGAATGCGGGTACTCAGCCCCTCCTCCCTCATGCCTGTCGCCACAGCCGCAGACGAGGAAGAGGAGTGAGCAGCCATGACCGTCACCTTCCTCTTCCTCAGCCCATCATCCTCCTAAGGAGAAGAGTCACACATCAGAGGTAAGCTCTTGGCCCATCCACCAATCAACACAAAGCATTGTGCATCACAAATAACCTTTGACCTACAACAACCCCTGAGCTCCATATCCCAAGGAAAGAGATTGGGGGAGGTGTGACTGTGTAGGTGAGAGCCCTAAAACCAGACCCAACCCACAGCCTTACCCTGATCTGTTTGTTCTCATCCCGTAACCGCTGGACCTCCATCTGAAGCCTCTTACACTCCTCCATGATCTTCTTCACCTCCCCATCGTCCAGGGAGGCGCTGGCAGACTTGGGCAGGGAGGTCAGCTCAGACTTTATGGGGGTAGAGGGGGACACAAGTTTGTTGCTATCACTGTCATGCTGTGGAGAGAGGGGGGCATGCAGATGCAGAGCATAAGGGGGGAGAATAAAAACAAATACAAAATAAATTAAATAAATGATAGAAAAAGAAAAAAAAATCTACAGAACAGCGTTATGGAGATTACATCGTTGTAAGGGTGTGAAGGTTATGGAAGATAGGTTAGAGTGCATAACATCTGTTTTAGGATCTCTAATGGCTATTGCTTATACAGATGATACTTTTACTAGGTGTTACACAAAACATTAAATTATATCAAGTACAGGGATTTGATGCAACTTTGTGCCGTTTAAAGTTAACAGTAAAAAAAATGCATTGACAAGGGTGCAAATAAATGAGTGTGACTGAAGCAGACGGATGAGGTTGATAACCCTCCAAGCTCTCAGATGTTGGTCGAACATAAATAAAAATAATATATATATTTTGTTTTTTGAACTTACAGTTTTGTCATTTTCAAGTGGCATCTCAAAAGCACATCTCAACTTCGAGTCCATTAGCTCATCAGGCTTTGCCTCTTTCCACTGGGGAGCACAGAGAGCAGAGGGACTTGATCTTAACCAAGGTCTTGTTGACATCAGGTATACACAATGAAGAGACCTCCTCGTTTCCTGCTGGGACACTCACCACCCCCTCCATGTCCGTCATGTCGTAAGGAGCCAGCAGAGACTGAACCATGAACTTGTGTTTGCTCTTCTCATTGGGATCATAGTCAAATGGCTGCAACATGACTGTAGAGATAAGACAGAACAAGTTACGGGAAATCTACCTAAACTAAGCATGATTTCAACCACATTTACATTTAGCAGACGCTCTTATCCAGAGCGACTTACAGTAAGTACAGGGACATTCCCCCCGAGGAAAGTAAGGTGAAGTGCCTTGCCCAAGGATATAACGTCATCTGTCCCAGCTGGGAATCGAACTGGCAACCTTCAGATTACTAGCCCGATTCCCTAACCGCTCAGCCACCTGACTCCCCACCACCATTATTTAATAGCCTAGATTATCCCATGGTACAATAGTCCAACGGTTAAATGTTATGTTGAATAGCTGCATAGCTTTTTATTAGTTATGCAGCTGCATTAGTCAATGTTAATTCCAACAATACAAAAAAATTGATTTTGGACATTTGGTTAATTTGTATCTAATGCTCCTGGGATGGTGGCTACTCACCAGATACATTGATAGATGTTCCTGCGTCAATAATGCCGCTGTTGGGCCGGACACAGTACCGGCGAGGCGCGGTGGTCTTCACTTTAAAACACACATTTCTGTCTGTTGGATTGCTCAACTTCAGCGTGGTGGTGACTACATCAGTGAATGGGCCTGGGCGGAGGGATGGAGGAATGGAGAAAAAGGGAAAAATAAAGACAAAAATCATACGTTCACAAAGCCACCATATCTTTGGTCATCTGTGTCACACAGGGGGTTCTTTTGGGCTGGGTCCATGGACTAATAAACAATATTTGTCCTTCATTAGAACTTGCAGAGCCTTCAATTCACATATATTATCATCTCTTTTTCCTGTTCAGTATAATACCTAATCTTTCCCGTCAGAGATTCTGGAATCACAGGTTCAGTACGTTGCAATGATACCAAAATGTGGTTTTAACCAGTCTTCCACCTCTGGCCTGCGTGCATTGTACATGTCATGGGTTATTATCAGCAAGCGTAGGAATCGCATGATACTAATTCAACGCGGAAATGATAGCCGCAAAACTACTTAGCTAGCTAGAGCTTTGAGACTACTCACCCGCATAGTGTAGCTAGTTAATAATCTTGCTAGCCTTGGCTTAGTGAGTTCTAGCCCTTTGCCTGATCTGACCTAACCAGCTCTGCTAAGTACTAGATATGAAACTCTATGTACAGTTAACTTCATCACGAAATCATTAAGTTGTCAGATTGGATGTATACGTGTCAACCTTGAGACCAACATATGTAGCATTCGTATGCTATGCATACTGAAACACCCATTGACATCGATTGAGGAAATGGCCATGGGGGCGGCTCTGCCGTCTTGGAAAGAACTGGGCCATACCAAGCTAACGACGTTAGCCTTGGAAAATGACAGCTAGCCTATTAGCTAGCTGTGATAGGTAGCAGCCGTTTGTGCGCAATACTTCACAATAACAATGATGTGGCAAAGAAACCAAACGGCAAAAAAGTAGGGGCACATTATACGCAATATGTTTTGATGGTGTATCAAACGTCAATGACATACGTGTTGATCATGCAAAACACGAGCAAGTAGAAAGCTGGCTAGTCAGTGGTCAAGTACTTGAATCCCGAACTGACGGGCCCTGCCCTCTCAGTCTTACCTCTGAATTTTAGTTCGTGTTGTGGTTCGAGCAGTAGGACTTGTTCTGATCTGGCCATGGCCCAGACGTGCGGTGCGCCTTTGAGGAGAAACTACCGGTGTTTTATGCCGCAGCACTTGTTAACGATGGTTGCTGTAAAGGTTTTAAATGCAGCCCGTCCTCAGGTAAAGAGAGAGATCACGGATACACCACCACTTGGACTGCCGAAAACAGCTGAAGCTATGCTAAGCTATGCTAACAAGCAGAATGGGTGAAGGAAGGACTACGTGTGACGAAAACGACGTCACGTACGTCAGTGGGCAGATCCAACGTACCAAGGCACGCAGTCTCTTCTGTCAAATCAGAAATATCTAGAAAATAAATATAAATTACTGCCCTGTCCTGCTCCTGGTCACTTTATGCCTCTGTGGAATCGAAGCTACACACCACTAATTATGCAATTCTAAGGATATTGATATTAATGATGTTGCTTAGTGTCAAGACTAATCTGACTATAAATAAATATAATCATCTATCCTGACACCATGCTTGGTAGAAGCAACAGGTGTTGTAAACTAGCTAGGCTACCTGATTTCATCCTTTACTGTCAGCACTCATGTTGTGCTGGGGGTACCAGGTGTATGAATACTAATACATACTGGAAATGGTTCCTCTCATGTCAGAGACAGAACACACTATTCACACCTTTCCTGTGCAGTGCTACTTATTTTGCGAGGACATCTCAGTGCAGTTTGCCGATATATATGCAATAGACTGGACTGTGGTAGAGACCATATGCTGTACTGCATTCCAAATATTTGCTTTTCGGTAAAGGTGAACTTGATTTGAGCTTGGATGGAGTGAGAACAGAACTCCTAGTGAGGCAGACAGTGCTTTGTGACCAGTGGTTGGGTGAAGATGCCAGGACCTTAACAACAACATGGTCAAGAGGTAAGAGAGCACCCATGTTACAGAAGCCAAGAGTGTCTGGCTGATTTACCTGTTTGAACCCGGGGGAAAGTCCTCCCCCTGTTATTAATCTGGGTTGTAAAACATGTGGACAAAGTCAGTGTCCAGGTTGGCTGTGTGTGTGTGTGTGTGTGTTTGTAAGGACGGGCCTGTGGCTGTCTGCACCAAAAACCTTTATTTCTCCGAGCTCCACCTTTGAAGGTTGAGAGCCATATCCGATGTACACAGTAAAGTCAAAGTTGGGCACTGAAGTGTAAGTGTAATACTATACAGCCTGTCTCTGTTGTGCAACGCTAATAAGGACCCCAAAAAAACAATAGGACTTTTTTTTTTTTTTTTTTCGTTTTCTTCAGCAAAAGAAAAAGATTCATGTAGAAACAAGCAATGTCTTGCATTTGGGTATTTCTCATCACCTTTTTACCTTAAAGCTAAAAAAAGAAAAGAAATTAAAATGGTAAATAAACACTCGCCCTCAGAATGTCATTTGCAGATGTTCGCTAATGCAACAAACCTGAACAAAACCTCCATTGAAAAGGATTTAAGTCATAGCAATACGCACACTGTATTAAAGTGTACAATTTGTGTCAAGGTTCATTGATTCTAATAAAATACTTTTTAAAATCCATATACATTTCATATATTCATCTTTTTTGGTATATGGATCCAAAATAGATATTGAAATCATAAATGGGGTGGGGGGGGGGTGGGGGTGGGGACAGAAATAAAACTCCAAAGCTACGAATGTTGTCACCTCCCCCTGTAGAGAGAGGGGGGGAGGGGAGGGGACTGGCCAAGCCATACAGCGCAGTATAACACCCACGTTAGCTCATTAGACACGCACAGTCGTGATCAAGGCACAGGGATCTTCTAAAAGTTATTTTTTTTCAATAAAGTTGTACAAAATAATACATTTTACAGTCTGTACAAGAATAATAGTTGAGCAGTAAAGTAAAGACAGACGTACAAAGAGCAAGGGGAGGAGGGAAGGAGAGATATGAAGGGACTGAGGAAGGTGAGAGGGATGGGGGGAATGACACCATGAGTAAAGATTAGTGTCCCATTTGTCATTGTCTTCTTTGTCTTTTCTTAATTTCAAGATTACTTTTTTCTCTAAAAACAAAACAAAGAGCGTCGCCAGTAAAGTAACAGTGCAGGGTACGGTAAAGTGAGAGAGGAAAGGAAAAAGAGGTGACGGGTGGAAGGGGGAAGAGAGAGAAGAGTGTATTTAAGAGAAAGAGCGCACAGGGCACAATGGCACAACAGTCTACACAGACAAACCAACTGTGGAGACGGTAGAAGGGTTAATGAGATCTGTAACGTAGATGGTGCTGTACTGTAGAGTCAGGATCCTGGCTCTCCACCAAGTTCAGTAAAAGTTTGCCTTTTTTTTCTTTTTTTTCTTACTGTTGTACCAAAAAGGCAAAGTCAGGTGACCATCCCGGAGAGGAGGAAGGGCATCGTCATTGTTGCCATAGGTGTGTCTGATCTCCTCCTTAGATTTCACTGAGATATGGTCCCTCTTCCTCTTCCTCACAAACAGCCTCTGTTCCAGCCGCTGTCAGTGCGACAGTCAGCTAGCCAACCAGCCAGGTGTCCCATAAGCCAGCCAACTAGCCAGCAAGTAGACAACAAAAACTCTGGGCTCACCCTGCCCATGCAGTCCAGTTAAAGCGTGTGTTCTTTTTCTGTATGCAAGCAGGTATTTGAGGGTAAGAGAGCAGGTGTAGATGTCTGTTTCTGTGAGAGAATGTGTGGTGTGTGTGTGTGTTTGTGTGTGTGTGTGTGTAACAAGGGAATTTACGTGACAATAAATGACCAAAGAGTTTGGGAGATAGTTGCGTTTGTGTGTGTGCGAATTCATATGGGTTCAAGTCCTGAGCACAGTGCTAAAGTACAGTAGAGTTCCGTTCTATATGCTGTGACCCAACGCACCCTCCAGGCGGCGCTGTGGAGCTTTGTATCTGTAGTCTGACCTCAGCCATCGCCCTGGAGACAGACCACACCCACACAGACGAGAGCAGGTTGCAGGTCAGGAGGTGTGGTGGGGGGGTGGGAAGGAGGGAGTGGCCAGGGTTAAGGGGGTAAGGTGGGGAATACAGGAGTAGACCATAGGTGGGAGGGGGGGGGGGGGGTCCAGAGTCTGTGTTTCGGCCCCCTCCCATCACAAGAGCTCGTACTGCCTCAGGTGCATCCTCTGGATGATGTCACGACAGTCGTTGAAGACGCGGCGGATGTTTTCTGTGTCAACGGCGCAGGTGAAATGGGGGTAGCAGTAGTGGCGGCCGTCACCGCTGGCTGTGCTGATCCTCTGTGGAACACACACACACACAGGAAGGATTAGGTCTATTCCGCAAGCTTTTCAAAGTGATTGCTTTATGAAAACGACAGGATGGGTCTTTCTGCACCTACCAGGAACTCATCTCTTATAAAGTACTTTGCCCTTGTGACACGAGGGTCCTCGCCAGGTTCCGGTGATGCTGAGGAAGAGGAGGAGAGAACTGATGAAGACGAAAACTGTTAAACTAACTGAAGTGGCTCTCTCTTGTGGCAGAATGTGATAAAGCATTCATCCAGTGGATAATGGTTCATGTGAGTCTGTGTGTGTTTTCTCACCATCGTCCGGTGTGGTGTACCGAGCAAACTCTGGGAAGTATTCTTCTATCTTGGATTTCCCTGCCAGAACTTTCTCTGCTAGCAGGTCCTGCTTATTCAGGAACAGGATGACGGAGATGGTCCGCAGCCACCTAGACACACATACATTTGTATTCAAAACATATACACAATGTGTGTGCGCACGCGTGCTCACTCGCTCGCGTGGTAACTTGTTACCTGTTGTTCCAGATGTTCTTGAACAGGTTAAGGGCTTCCTGTAAACGGTTGGTCTGGTTGTCCTCCCGGATCACCATGTTGTAGCTGCTACTTGCCACCACAAAGATAATGGCCGTTACATCTGTGTGTGAGGCAGACAGAGGAGCAGGACAAGGAGTGAGCATACAATGTAAGTAAAGAGCGGTAAAGAGGGAGACAAAAAAGAGTAAGGATTTAAGCTGAATATGAGATATGCATGTCTGTATCACCCTGTGTGAACCTGAAATCTAAGTTGTGTCAGTGTAAAGGTGCATCTCTCAACAGGAAGTTGAAACGTTACCATTAAAGCACTGGATCCATTTCCGACGTTCATCCCTCTGGCCTCCAACATCAAACATGCTGGAGGGGAGGAGGGGGTAGAGAGACAGGAAGTTAGTCAAGGAGACACCGCCACCCTGTGGGTAAACTAGGAATCACATCTAAAGAGCTAGAGTAGGCATGCACTGGTGAATGATGTATTTTCAATGAATACCTGGACCAGGACTTCTGATTTGCAAGAATTCTACTTCCTGTGCGCCCTACTTTACATGGATTATACTTACTGGAAATTGACTTTGTCCACCTGGAATCTCGTCTCGAAGATCCCAGAAGTGAGCACTCTGCACCTCAGCAGATCCTGTCAGAAGGGTAGAAGGTTACATCCTCCAGTGCATAATAGCATTTTGTATACATTGCATCAGGAGTTTTAGAGAGGAAACCACTGTCAGGTTTTGAGGACCTCCTCAACACATACAGTCAGACGCACAATGCAAAATGAACACAGGAGTGTGCGCATGCACACACTGTCAAACGCCCCCTTCCCCACGCAAACACACTCACCTGGTCTGTGGGAGTGTAGTCGTTCTGTTTGACAATGTCAATCTTGTCAAGAAAACTGCAGAGGTCAGGGAGACACAGGTGTAAGGAGAACAGCAAGGCAGCCAATCAGAAAGCATTGAAAAAATGATCAATATAACGTTCAACATTACTGGTAACTATCTACGTAACAACCGAACTACACCAAAGGGTAATACTTACAGTGCATCGGGAAAGTATTCACAGCACTTCACTTCTTCCACATTTGGTTATGTTACAGCCTTATTCCAAAATGGATCCAATTAATCTTTTTTCTCAAAATGATTCACAGAATAACCCATAATTACTGAGTGAAAAAGGTTTTTCATATTTTTTATAGATTTGCAAAAATAAACAAACAAAATTATTACATGTACTGAACATACGTTTTCACACCCTTTGATCAATACTTTATTGAAGCGCCTTTGGCAGTAATTACAGCCTCAAGTCTTTTTGAGTATGATGCTTGGCACACCCATTCTTGGGGAGTTTCTACCATTCTTCTTTGCAGGACCTCTCAACCTCCATTAGGTTGGATGGGGAGCATCGGTGCACAGCTATTTTTATATCTCTCCAGAGATGTTCAATGGCTTCAACTCTGGGCTCTGGCTGGACCACTCAAGGACATTCACAGTTGTCCCCAAGACACTCCTTTGTTATCTTGTGTGCTTAGGGTTGTTGTCCTGTAGGAAGATGAACCTTCGCCCCAGTCTGAGGTCCAGAGTGCTCTGGAGCAGGTTCTCATCAAGGATGTCTCTGTACATTGCTGCATTCATCTTTCCCTCGATCCTGACTCGTCTCCCAGTTCCTGCCACTGAAAAACATCCCCACAGCATGGTGCTGCCACCACCATGCTTCACTGTAGGGCCGGGTGATGGATGAGCAGTGCCTGGTTTCCTCCAGACATGACGCTTGGCATTCAGGCCAAAGAGTTCAATCTTTGTTTCATAAGACCAGATAGTTTTGTTTCTCATGGTCTGAGAGTCCTTCAGGTGCCTTATGGCACCTGAGTGGCTTCCGTCTGGCCACTTTACCATAAAGGCCTGATTGGTGGAGTGCAGAAGAGATGGTTGTTCTTCTGGAAGGTTCTCCTTTCGTCACAGAGTAACAGTGGAGTTCTGTCAGAGTGACCATCGGGTTCATGGTCACCTCCCTGACTAAGGCCCTTCTCCCTCGATCGCTCAGTTTGGCCGGGCGGCCAACTCTAGGAAGAGTCCTGGTGGTTCCAAATTTCTTCCATGTATGGATGGAGGCCACTGTGCTCAATGGGACCTTCAAGGCTGCAGAGGTTTTTCTGTACCCTTCCCCAGATCTATGCCTCGATGCAATCCTGTCTCAGAGGTCTACAGACAATTCCTTGGACTTCATAGCTTGGTTTGTGCTCTGAAATGCACTGTCAACTGTGGGCAGTTATATAGACAGGTGTGTGCCTTTCTAAATCATGTCCAATAAACTGAATTTACCACAGGTGGAATCCAATTAAGTTGTAGAAACATCTCAAGGATGAACAGTGGAAACAGGATAAACCTGAGCTCAATTTTAAGTGCATCCTTAATGATTTGAGTTTTTTTAATTTTAAGAGATTTGCAACAGTTTCAAAACTTTTTTTACGTTATCATTATATTGTGTGTAGAATTTTGAGGGAAAAAATGAATTTAATCCATTTTGCAACATGGCTGTAACATAACTTGGAAAAAGTGAAGTGATGTGAATACTTTCAGGATGCCCCGTACATAGTATTTTACATAGTATACCACAAACAAGGTGTTTGGTGATGATGTAGAACAGCAGACATACATAGCTTAAACAAGTGTAAAAGCTATGTGCTGGAACAAACCTTGCTTGTACATTGCTCTGTCCATAATAGAATGTCTATGTCTTCAGTTGTAATTCCAAAGGAGTCACTGCAGGGTTAACTAACCTACATTTATGGTAGTTTGAGATGGGCTGATGGGAGTCTAGTGACCTCCACACAGTCTTTGAGCCGTGTGTGTGTGTGTGGGTGTATGTGTGTGTGTGACTATGTGTGTGTGTGTGAGACTGTGTGTGTGTGTGTGTGTGTGTGTGAGGAGACGGGCATGCTGGCCACAGTGTGAAGAAGCAGAGAGGAATGCCAGAAGGCTGGATAAGCAGGAATGTGGCAGGCTAGGGTGAAATGTGACAGGAATTACTCCAGGTGAGACACAAAGCTGAAACCAGTCTGCACTGACAGTTGGGTGGAAACACACCAGGGACAAGCAGGGAGAGGTGGAGAGACAGATGAAGGGAGAGAGGCCGAGACAGAAGGAGAGAGCATGACTCTGTTTACACACATGCGCATTACCACCCTTTGTTGTGGCAACAGAGATGACCACATGACACACAAGAGCAACCTCGGCTATGGAATATCTACTCCCGAAAAAAATAATTCATGACATGTTTGCAATACTGAATTCAATAAGATTCAGAGTAAACATGGCAGTAGCATGTTCCATCCTTTTAAAGAACTTTCAATAACTCGCATGTCTACATAAGTGGGAGAGAGAATGAGTTAGGATGGAGGATGAGAGACAGAGAAAAGAGAGAGGGGAAGGGAGGGAGGGGATAGGAAGAGAAGGGAGTGAAAGAGATGGAGGACATGAGTGTGTTTATGTGTGGGAGTCACCGACAGAGGGAGAGAGAAAAAATTACATAAAGAGAAAGAAAAAGATGGAGAGAATGAAAGAGTAGAGTCTGACATTACAGAGCAGATTCAAAAATAGCTCCCAAGCGCCCTGGCCTCCAGCATGGTTGCCATGGAGACAGAACCACAGGCGCTATAAATAGACTATCAGCTCCAAATCTTGTGTGACTGGAGTAGGGCCAGCAAGAGGGAGAAAAAAGGAGAGGGAGGGGAAAGAGAGAAAGAGAAAGAAAAGATTGAGGCATTTGTGAGAGAGGGAGAGGGAGGGAGAGAAAAAGGAGCGGGACAGTCTGTGTGAGCAAGAGAGCACTGCGGAGTGGGAGAGAACGACAGAGAGAGGGAGGGAGGGAACAAAAGATTGGACTGTACCATCTATGCCACCTGAGAGGGGAGGGGGGTCTCCTACACCAATACAATACACAGCACTGTTCCAAACATCCTTACACACACCATGCTACTGGATACATAACGTTGTCAGATGAAACATCACACCACCTTCCCAGAAAACCCGACAGGCTCAAGCCAATACTGTTTAGTGATGTTTCCCTCCCACCACTCCTGTATTGGTTAGACCTCCCTCTCTTACTCCATATGACTCAGGAGCTGCCATTTTTGGTGCCTGTCATTGCAAATATCCGAGATCAGGTGATAGAATGCTACACCTCACAGCTTAGGAAAAAAGAGGGAAAGGAAGAGACAGACAGAGATAGAGAGACAGCAAGAGAGACATAAAGAGAAAGGAAAGGGGGAAGGTTGAATGTGAGCAACAACAAAAAAGCATAAGTAAAAAGGAAAGCCGTAATCTTGTTTGTGTTTACAAAAAAGAAAAAAAAAGAATGAAAACATGGAGGAAAAATGTACTGCTTGTGATAACCTGTATTGTGTTAGTCCTTCAATAAATACATTTTATATATATATATATATATATATATATATATATATATATATACACACACATATATATATAAAAAAGGAAAGCCATGAAAGAGCGTACAGCTCCAGAGGACAAAAAGAAAAACAATTGGGAGAGAAAGGGAGAGAGACAGACAGAGAAAGTGGAGGTGGAAGTGTTGATGCAGAAAGTCTTGATGTCATAGTGTGGGGTCAGTGTAGATGGCCACTGTGACAACATCAGGAGCGTAAAAAAGTATGTATTTGTGACCAGAGTCTCTGGACTGGGTGGAGGAGTAAAGACAATTTTGGAATCTAGCTTTAAACTCAGTCTTTCAGCCTAACCAGAACCAGACAATGCCCCATCCACAAGAACACTAACACACCCTCCTCAACCTGCTGGGTCAAACACAGAACCCATGTCAGGCCTGGAAGGACCACACCTGGAGCAAACACACAGATCAAATACGAGAGGTGAATTTGATTTGAACTCAAATTTGATCACAAATTGGATCACTTTTGATCTGATTCTATTGTGGCAGTAACACGAGATCTCAATCAAGAGCACCTCAGCTATTTGGGCAGTGTGTTTACGGTCTGGTCATATCTTGTGTAATACTTACTACTGAGCACAGTCGATCAGCTGGTACTCGTTGGACCTCTCGAAGCACGCCCTCACGCCCTCATCCAGCCACAGGGTTTTAGCATGCTCATAGAACTCCTGAGGAAGAGAGGAAGAAGGGAAGAAAAGGAGACAAATATATAAATCGAAATTCAATATTAGCATTAACATAGCGTAGAATAAATAAAATGCCATATCTGTGACAATAAACTGAATCAAGAAGTGAAGAACAGGCAGAGGGCCAGAGCTGTTGTCTTCAATCTCTCTTGGAGGACATCGGAGTGTGTGGTATCTTCTGTTGACAACACATGCTGTGTGCTTTGTGCAGGCCTAGGCCTGTGTACATGTTAGTAAAGATAAATAGGGGTATGGAGATACAAAATCCTACAGAGATAGACCTGACAAACCCAGATGACCTAAGAGTTGTAGCTACCACACCTGCAAAGCTAGCAGTCCATCCTGGCAGGCCTTGCTTGGTGTCAGACATTTATCAGATCAAGCTGACCATGCCTGCAGACCTGAACAGAAACTCAGGAAACAGACCAAGCATACCTAATCAGACTAACCTACCAGCGCACATCCTTCAGACCTTTCCAGATCATATCTAGCAGACCTAGCTAGCAGACAGACCTAGCTAGCAGATACAGCTAACATCTATCACATCTTGCTAGCAGACAGAACTAGTAAGCAAATCTTACATCTATCAGACCTAGCCAGGAGATATAGCTAACATGTAACATGCCTTGCTGGCAGACAGAACTAGCAAGCAAAGATTGCAACCATTTAGCAGATGTAGCTAGCAGATGGACCTAGCTAGCATCTCAACTGTAGCATTCCTGATAAGGCCTAGTCTATAGACTGGCATAGATGGTCTAATTGACAGCTGGACTGTTTTTTAGGTCAGAGACAGTAAGATTACGTAGACAACTGCTAGGATGGAAACACAATTTACAAGATTTTTCTGACGTTAAAACACATTTTGTTTAAATGTTTGTGGGATGTTTGTCAGGCTGATGACGACAGGTGTGTCAACAGCTGAGTCACACAGGTCAACTGTCCTATCTCCAAGCCAAACACACACTTCCTGGTTCAACACCTATTGCATAAGGAGGGAATGTCCACACAGGTGACCACTCAGTACTAGATGCTGTCTACTCTAATGACAGGGAAATACGCACAAAGACACGAGCACACACATGAAAGACACGCACACACGCTCACACACGCACAGGACACTTGACAGGAACAGAGATCAGGACATCATCTTCCCCTATTTACATAACATTTACGCAGGTATACCACGTTCAACAGTGGGCTTACTGGACGGAAGTACAGTAGAGAAAGCCTTCCCTGCATGCACTTCTTCTCAAGAGCTCCTCCTCACAGGCCTTGGTAACAGAGTTGTCCATCATCTGTCATGCGCTTACGGAGAGAGAAAAAACTCCCTTTCTAGTGACTCCTTATTGCATTACAGAAGACTAACCACAATTCTTTGGGGGACAGAGACTCAATGCCATATTGTTTTCCTCAGTCGGTTGTGCAGGGCCGTCTGGAGGGAAGTGAGTTCTGTTTCCTTTCCATCATTTCCATGTCAGCTTCTCCTCAGACAGACAGCTGTATGTTGTGTTCATCACAGGCACTGCTTTCATTAAAACAGACCAATCGGGTGAACTAGCCGCATCTGGACGATCAACATGTCTTCCAATAGCTGTAGGACCAACACCCCTCCAGGGGGGCATGCATCCCAAGATGCCAAATATAAGGCAGCCCAGAAACTCCGGCAGCCCAGAAACTCCGCCTGTGTGTGAACTAGGATACCAACTCTGGAGTTCCATGGACATAACAGTGGCTGCCTGCACTCATCCCCTCGGTCCTTTCCCCCTCCCCCATGTCCTACTCTCACTTTTTCAACCTGCTGTACTTTGAGATCAGGTGACCCGTCTAACCGGTTCCTTCTAGGCCTTACGGGAAGGATGGGAGGAGGAGTGGATGGGAGGATGTGTGTGTGTGTGTGTGGGGGTGGGGTGGGATGGTATGTGTGGAGAGGAGGTAGTGGGGTGGAGACATGACTGGGAAGACAGGATGGAGGTGAGAGGAGGAGATGGCTTAGAGAGAGTTAGAGGATCAGGACAGACTGACAGAACCAGGAGAGGGTAGATATGATCATGGGGGAAGAGGGGTGGGGAGTGGACCAGGTGGCTTTTGTCTATTGAGGCTTCCTCGGCCTTCTGAGAACAGCTTTGACCCTTGGGATTCAGTGTAAACTGACCGCAACTAGGGATGTGACAAGAAACACTGATGTTACTCAACTAACTAACAATAGCACAAGGAGTCCTGGACGATCAAACATGGCTAACTGAACTCTCCATGTCCATCCTATTTTCACCCAGCTCAGGTCTAAGGAAGCAGAAGGAAGACAGGCCAGGTCTACGAAGAAGCACAAAAGCGTGCTCTGAGGCGCCATTGTGTGAGGTTGGGGGCCTGGTGTGGCTCCCAGTGGGGGTGTTTAGCGGTGTTAAACAGCTCCACAGTAAAGCTGAGGTGCTGTGGGACCTCCTGGCTCCGTCCCTCGGCTCTCTCTATTACCCGGTTAAGACACCACAGAGACAGGCGCTGCGCTCATTAGAGCTCCAACAGCTCACACAGCAGCCTGGGTCTAGAGCTCCCAGCGTACCTGGGGGCAGCTGGCCAGGGTTGTGATTACACACAGCACACCCGCATGCAACCACACACGCGCATGCACTCGACCCTAATGACCAAGAGAGAACAAGAGCAATACAATCAAAGAGTGTGTGTGTGTGGCTAGTGGTTCTACTTACGGATGGAAACTCAAAGTCTTTCTGCTCCTTCTGACAGAGGACGTACTGGATCCGGTACTGGTTCTCTGGGCTGGCCAGCTGCACTGGGGGTGTCAGGGTACTCATAGCTGTTACTATGGTCTGAGGAGTGGAGGACACACGCACACATTGTTGTCATTCTTCTAGGCTTATTGGACAGGACATTGTTTTGGTGGTTATCCCTGTCAAAGGGTTGCCGTTGTATGGAAAAACTTACCTCTATAGCTTCTTTAATGTTATTCTTGATGTCTTGTATTTTCTGCTTTTTCTCTCTGCAACAGAATAACAGAAGGTTAAGTGTTCCATCTCAACCTATTCCCATTCAACCGTACCTGAAAGAGCCAAACTAGCCCACTATAACAGCAGCCCTGATGGGGAGGGGGGGGGCTATGGTCCTCTCTCTGACCTGCCTGGGGAAGGGGACTGGGGGGAGGTTACTGGAAGAGGGGAGAACCTTCTAGAAGTGACTGCCTAGTAAGTATCTGAGACAGAACCACAAATACACTATGGGGAAGTGGAGGACTTGGATGTCCGTGTTTACATGAAATGAGAGACAGAGATAGACAAGAAGACATAAAGATGTATGGTAAGTGAGACAGAGGCATCGAAAAGGTTTGAGTTCGTCAGAAGAAGGAGAGAAAGAGAGATAGAGAAAGCAAGAGAGGGGGGGGGTAAAGATAAAGGCGGGGGGGCGGGTGGACACGCCCTCTTGTTTATTGGGTTAGGAGGGAGATTGAGAAGGCCTTGTTTACATTTTCAACATGATAGTCATTAAAAATCACATGGCTCTTACAAAGCGGTGTGTGTACACTCAGATGTGTGTGCGTGTGTGAATGTGTGCGTATGTGTGTGTGAATGTGTGTGTATGCAGGGGAGAGAAAGTGAGACAGAAAATGGGAAGCTTGTGAGGAATAGTGGAGGTTCATGTTTCAGGACTTCCTGATGAACTCTACAACACAGGGACAGGACTACAACACACACTTCTTCTGTGGTACTTTCAAAGGATGCCACCAATACACACTTGCTAACGACAATTAGTTCATCCATAGCTATGTAGACAGGCAAAAAGCAACACCATGTTGACCACAACATTTGTGCTGGTATAGCCTAACAGACTTTCAAGTGTTGAGGAGTCACGAGATGGATCACACGCCATTGTACGCCTTAGGTGTTGATTTGCTAGTCCCAGTGCTGGATCTTCACACACAAGGACAACCATGTACACCCACACACCCCTAACACACCACCGGTTACCCGTTCAATGAAGAGGGTTTCTGTTTAGTCTTAAGAAACTTTGGAACACTTCCAGAAATTTGATAAAAAATGACATTCGTCCTGATCAAACAGTCCAACAACAGTTGTCAGAATTTCCCTTTTTCGAACAGATGTGACTGGTGTAGTTATGGTATTCAGATTAAGAATTCAAATTGAGGCAGAAAGGCTCCATTGCTACCTCAACACACACACACAGGGAAACACACCTGAGGATGCTTCCTCAGCTTGCTCTAAAACTAAATTAGTGAAACGTTTCTCAACGTTGCAGAAATAGAAGTACTGTCCAAGCATTTCTGTTTGATCCACAGTACATGTATCTATGTCGACATTGAGACACCCTTCCAATAACCCATCTATCAAAACATGCCCGGATTACCATATGAGATCCAAGCTGAGACTGAAACCACAGCCTAAGTGTTGGTAGCACCACCCCTCTTTCCATCTGAACCTTTCAGACCGAAAGATACTTACTCTGCATTGAAGCCATTGACGTGCAGGATCCTCATCTGCTTGACTATAGTGCTCTTCCCTGACTCCCCAGCCCCTGAAGAAAGAGATGGGAGGAGACACAGACAGACAGACAGACAGATCGAAATAAATCAAATCAAAGAGATCAAGTGTAAGAGGGAGAGAGAGATGGGATAGTGAGATCCAGACAGAAATGGAAAGAGGAGAGAGAGAGAAGGGATATGAATATTAGAACATATTTGGCATCAAATACATGACTTATGTCTTCTACTGCAGAACCACAGCATAAAACTGGACTGGACAGACAGTCTCAGAGTTCAAAGGGACACATCTACCATGAGGTATCCCCCATTACCACAAAATACTTCTCGTCACACAAATGCAAAGGCCTTTCGGGTTTATATATTTGGTTTATAGGAGTTCTTATAGCCAACATAAAAGACCCATGGCCACTAAAACCACACTGACTACAACTCCTAATGACATTTTATCCTTCTTGAGAAACACAGTTCCCATCCTGGAAGATGGGCAGGACTGGTGTTGATCCAGGAATAGTGGACAGCACCTGACCAGGTTAGCATACCTGGCCAGCTATGACTGGTTTGAGGTACTGGTTGCTAGGTGAACAAGTTCACAATTTGCAGACAAGGGCTGAAAATTAAGACTGAGGTAAAAAGTCAGATAAACAGTAGAGATGAAGACTGTATAGCCATCCAAATGACAGAATATTGTCACTTATCTTCACATGGTCAAAACTATGACTATTTGCCAAACCTACCAGTCTTCTGCATCTGAGAACTTGCTCTCCAGCCCAGATCTGACCATCAGTGTGATGACATCAGGAGAATATCCTCTCTTATGATGTAGAATCTCATAAAATTATCATGTGAACTCTGCCACATTAACCAGAGAGTTTACAGTTGACACCATTAACATCACCTGCAGGCCTGGCTGGCAGTGATTAAGAAGTAAACAGTAAACAGCCAGTGCTACTAAACAGGTATTGTTATGGTTATCTTCTGCTTTTGCCTGCTGTTACCACAACTTCCTCCAAGTAGGAAATACCGGTATGTCATTTAATATACTCTTCATGGGCATTCTCTAATCAAATATTATCAATCACATGGGTACATTATGACTGCTTGTGCATGATAACACTGTACTATAAGCAGAGTTCAGAAGAGACAGTAGAGACCAGAAGAATGGGAATAGGCCTCAGTTAGCTACAAAATCTTCACTCATAATGGCAGGCCTGTGTTCATAGCAACAGGCTGTTGCGTTTGTGCTTCCGAAGTACACACGCACAAACAACCACATGTTGAGGGGGTAACAATCTAATGGACCACTGGCAATGTTTGGAATGCAACAATATATCTGATTTACTGTTGTGGGTGAATAAAGTTATCTTCCTGTAGGCTACATACACACAAGGCTGAGGAGGTGAGTGTCAGCTTGTAACACACACTCCACCATAGCAGTACAACATGCAGGAGGTCCTAGGTTGGCAACTCAATAATCCACTTCACACATCCGATAGCACAGTGTACTGTTTATACAGGACGAAAGCTATAGGTTGGAACAGGCCTGGCCTGCACCAGATCTGGTACCTATTTCTCATGAACTCACCCAGAAGTAGTAGTCTGTGTGTTGCTCTGTATAACTGTTTGTCCTTTTGAAGCTGCTTCTCTATCTTTTTGTTTGCTTCTCTTTGAGCCTTCTCCTCATTTCGCTGGTCTTCCGTCTTACTGTTGCTCAAACAACCCATCTTCCCGCAAGAAAAGGGGTCCAGGGGAGGGGGGGTGTGTGGAAAAAATAAATAAATAAACAAACTATTCTAGATCCCTCGTTTGACCCACGAATTTGGGAGCAATATCAACGACATGTATACAGTTTGAAGTTTAGTGTTGCGTCAAACTAATGTCTGTGTAACAATGCTGCCGTCCTTGGTTGGAAATTATGTGTCCATAATGCGTATTTTCACTAGATTCTGCTGTCAGAAGGGCCAGGATACTGCTAGTGACGACATCAAGGCCGCCTTCTCAGTTTTGTCAATTCTCTTCGGGTTTTCCTTCCTCACGTGTAGTTTTTATGTACCGATAAAGATTATAATCCACAGATTAATGTGTTAATATACGCTTTTACTTGTTATGATTCCAACTGAACACAACATAAATAACCTATTTTTATTTCACGAGCGGCCCGGGTCTCACGTCTCACTGTTGCCCGTGACAGCTACCCAAACTCGGCATGACAGAATAACTCCGACTGTCAAATGGCACGGATCTTTTTGACACGGGTTAAATAAAGCATTTCTTAAAGAAAATTGATGTTTTCAATGTATTTCCGTAAAGCCTGTCTTTCCCCACGCAGTGACGACAGAGGGACACTAGAAAAATATTTACACCTAAACGGGCTACATGTGTAATAATTTCTCTGCTTCCGTCTTCATTAGACTCCTTTATAATATGCAAAACATGTTCAAAGGGCTTAACTGTGACTCCGGTTTTAGGGTTAGATCCTCCAAATAATTGAATTTTCCTGATTTTCCTCCTTATTTGCGATGGCTGTTCCTTGCTGGTTTTTCTCAATCCAAAGGCCCCTCTTAGTCTTCTCTTTTGTTGCTGAAATGTTTAACCCTCTTCACATGAGCAAGTCTCCTAATAATGTACGGTTAGTCTCCAACTCATTCTCAGATTGGTTTCGATTCTTCAAAACGTGACAAAAATGCTAAAATCCTTCGAATTTTTCCCGTTTCTTGCAGGTAGCCTGTAGCCCGCTGTCAGTCTCAGTTTTATATTCCTTTTTAAACCGAGTGGTAGATTGAGCCTACATGTGCATTTACATTCACAAATATGACACAGGCTATAATAACACATTCCACTGTGACGGCTGCTTCCTCCCGGGATGATCGTGGAAGTTGGAGAAGGGAATAACCTATTCTTGAAGGTATTATTTTCCCCTTTTCTCCGGGAATAGTACATAGAGATAGACAGCGCTGAAGAGACGGGGTGGGGCAAACAGCGCTCATTGAACCCTGGGAAGAACCGAGAGCTCCATCACATGATAGCTCAGAACGTCAGCATGGCGACATTCTGCGGAGAAAACGGCGCCCCCTGTAAAGAAATGGCTGACTGGACCCTCAACCCGGGGCCAATGGGAGTTTTGGGGGACCTTGATTATTTGTGCCGTGTGCCTTGGCTTTGCATGTCAAATAGAAATGTATTTTTTAAATCAACCTTTGCGGCCATAACATAGCCTGTGCGCCTTCTGTCTTTCCTTCCAGACAGTGTAGGCTAATGTCAGTGGCTCCAGGTGGCCAGATCAGTGTGGAGAGTAGCCAGGTCCTCTGTCCGAACCACAGCAGCAGCAGCAGCCCATTCCTCCTGGTGCTGAACATGGTGGCCAGGCAGCAAGGAGCAAAAATACCTTAGACTGACACCCTGTGGCCACACATTGTAATGTCCTTTCAGGTCCCAATGGGTTCAAGGACCGTGCACCTCTCTCTCTCTTTCTATTTCTCTTTCTGTTTCTCTCTCTCTTTCTCTCTCTCTGTCTCACAAACACATGCTCACACATAACATAAGGACATGTTTGTGTGTATGCATGTGTAAGGCGTGATATCTGATGATGATGGTATATCTCTCTCTGTCTCTCTCTCTGTCTCTCACTCTGTCTCTCTCTCTGTCGCTTTCTCTCTCTCTCTCTCTCTCTGTCTCTGTCTCTCTCTTTCTGTCTCACAAACACATGCTCACACATAACACGCATACAGTTAAACAGCATTTTTGTCACAATGGCATATTTATCTATGTCTCTTTCTGGAACTTGATTATAGCCATGCCTACCTAATTAAGTCCAAGCATCAGCTGTGAGACCAAGACAACATGAGGGAGTCTGGGCATCTTTTGGCTTTCAGTCTTATGCTCAAAAACACAAATCCCTGGTAATTTATGAGATAACACACACACACACACACTGTCACTAATTCTCTCCTGCCCTGTCTACAATTTAACATATTGATAATCAAATAATTGACAGCACACACAGTTTGAATTAACAGAGAGACTGAGCAAACTATTGCAGATCTAATATGGAATGTACATGAATGATCCAATCCAAGAATTGCACACACAAAATGCAAAATGCCTCGCATCTCTTGCAAAAGCACTGCATTCAAAATATCACAAAGACATTTCAAAAGCAAACATTTGTCTTACGTTGCAAACACCTTTGCCATAATGTTACATTTTTGGATGTCATCTACACACAGTTATTCAAAACCTAAAACTCTTTTTTCATGAGCGCCTATGTAAATTTCTGTAATGGCAAAGATATTGAAAAATTCATGGTAAACACGAAAACAAGATTGAAACCAATTTTTTTTTTACTTTAAGTATTTGTGGTTGTTAATGCATTATTACACAGTTAGAAAGAAAGACTCTAGTATGACAGAAACCAAACCCAATTTTGAAAAAGGGGATTACGGACTGGTGTGTGGTGGGGGGATCAGATGGCTGAGCGGTTAGGGAGTCAGACTATTAATCAGAAGGTTGTTGGTTCGATTCCCGGCCGTGCCAAATGACTGTGTCCTTGGACAAGGCACTTCACCCTACTTGCCTCGGGGGGAATGTCCCTGTACTTGCTGTAAGTCACTCTGGATAAGAGCGTCTGCTAAAAGACTAAATGTAATGTGTGTGCGTGCGCGCCATGAACAGGAGCATACAGTAATATATACTATTTTCTACAATATTGTCAGAATGTCTTCTTACAGTCACTGTACTGTTGCACAGTATGATAAATTAATCCACCAGACTGTGACCAATCATGCAGTGCACTGCAGTCAATTGATGCATGGGTGCTAAAATATATGTATGTGTATGGTATAGCGTGTGTTGTGCTGACACAGCTATTATGTGTACATTAGAACATGTGTACATTACAGTAGATTGTTACATAGCTGTCATAATTTCTACAGTAAAGGTTCAAATTATACCCACCACTGTAAATCGACTCAAATTAGGCTATTTATAGGCCTATTCCGAAGCCATAATTGGTTAGTGTTGAGTTAAGCAATGAACGCTTGCACATGTGAGGAGTTAGTGTGAGGCCCTGATGAATTAGTGTAGCATTTTGATTGGTTGTGTTTGAAAAAGGAAATCAAGAGAATTTTGTGTGTTACGTGAACTGCGTGTTGTATTTTGCAAAAAGTGTTTTATGAAATTGAAAACTGAGTCAAAGGCCAAAAATGTGTGTTGTGGTTTTGCATATTTGGTGTGTGGTCCTGGTGCTTGATTGTCAGGTTTCAGAAATTGTGTGAAAAGTAAGGATTTGAAGTGTAAGCAGTTGAAAAAAACTGTAAAGGGACATTTCACAATATTCTTTTCACACTTGAGGGACAATTGCAGTTATGTCTTCTCAACACTAGATGGTTCCAACCCCACAATTATTAACAGTAAGATCAACATGGGTCAAACAGCATGTGAAATCCTCTTCACTATGAATGCAGTTTGATGCTATGCTTGGTTGAGCTTGAGTAAAAGAGTAAACCTTGGCACTTGGCCCGCTGTAGGAACACAAGTAAATGCATGTTTTAGTATTTGAAGCTTCTACAAAATAGATGCAGGCTCAACACATTACCAACATCAGAATCAGAACTGGTGTTTATTCGCCATGAAAGTTTGCACAAACAAGGAATTTACTTTGGCAGGAGAGCCTACCTAGGCAGCCATTTTCGGCGCCAACTAGAAAAGTTACAGCATAACATGAGGAGAGAGGAGGAGAGAAAAAAGCAACCCCCAGACAATGCTCCTAGAGGAGTACAGTGTGGGAACAGGCAAAAACCTCAGCACACAAGCCCAACAACATTTACAAAAACACGTGCAACGGGGAGTGGGGGGAGGGTATACAAGCAGCATCTGGACCTGCAGCCATGGTAGGCGCTGGACACAGACCCGCCAGCCACCCTGGGGAAACAAGCAGTCAAAGGCGTTGGATGGGGGTGGGGGGGAGGTGATATCTGTAGTACGTGAAAGTTAATGTGTGAGTAGGTCTGGGTTGGCGCCCTCGACCTAGGCCACAATCAGTCCGATTCTCCCTATGCAGATTGTGTTGGCAAGGAGACATCCTTGGTCATGACCCGGGTAGAGACCAAACCACAGATGTCGGTAGGGGGGGGGGAGCAAGATAGTCTCGCTTCAGCGCTCTCCAGGGGAGTTGTTTTCTATCAACGGCCTTGGCCATAGCCTGTGCTGTTTACGGGGTCGAAAGTAGAAAAGATTGGGGTAGTTGTTTTGAAGAGTGGCCGCAAATCAATTGTCACGTCCACCTTTCAGGAAGGTCTCCAACTCCTCCATCTTCCTTTGCAGAGCCGCAAACTTATCCCTGTTGTAATCCATACTGCGTTGTAAGTTCACAGTCTGAGCGCCAACAGCTCTGCCACCGAATCAATCAGTTCGGGAAGCCTAACGGGGCTTTTGATGGCCGCAGCTGTTTCCTTGAATTTCCGATATACAAACCTACCGCCTATTCCAAACAGCAGAAAGCATGTAATCACGGTTCCGAATATGAAGATGTCTTGACGTCCTCCATGGAAAGCGCCGCTAGACACACGATACGCCAATTCGCCCACGCGTCCAACATTAGACCAAGACAACCTCCCAGAGGTCGGAGGGCGTAGGCAGATGGTGGTCCCCAATGTCTACAACAGTATGCCAATTATTCAAAGAGTTTCATAAATGTCATTGATTGGGGTTTTTTTCTATAAAATGTTAAAGCCAGTATGTCTGTCGGGGTCTGTCTTTTTGGGGGAAACCCAGACCTACGGTTAGGCTGACCAGCTGTCCCGCTTTGCGTTGTATCGCACAGCATTTTCAATATGCGTCGTGCAGGACAAGGGGTGAAAATGCTGTGCGATACAATGCAAAACAGGGCAGGTGGTCACCCTAGCTACGGTTGAGGACAAGTTTAGCTGGAACTACCAGTCCTGACTACGCTGCTAGTGACTGCTTCACGAGACCTGCCTGTCAGCACAAACGGGCATCCTCGGGGGGCTACTTCCTGCTTCTCATAAGTCCTGAACATCCGTAGCGTGTTACTCAGAGCTCCGCTTGAGTAATAGAGCGCCTCCGCCTTGTCCTCTTGCTCTCCTGGTCTCTGCCGCCATTAAATAAGAGCTGCAGTCTCAGCACTCATTCCCATAATCAATGTATATATATTCTCTGTAGTCTTCAGAGAGTAATTGAGTGGCTCTCTCCAGGGCGGAGTTGAGTCCCTTGTCAGGACTGGGTATGAGACGCCTGCTTGCACTCACATTGTTGTGTTAGCTCGCCATGGCTGGCTTCGTAACCCCACACTGACCTATGGATCAGTCCTGTAGTTCAGTTGAAAGTCCTTGCTTAGTTCAGTTTGTATTGAATGAGTGAGCCCATAGAAAACGATAGGGATTTTTCAACTGAGTAGTTGAGTAGAGCTATTGAGTAGAGCCATTTGGAGTGTATGCTCTTAGTTCAATGAGAGACTCACACAAGAACATGTGTTGTGGGGCAGGGGTGATTACCAGTACATCAGGCAGCACCCCCCCTGTCCCCCTGAAACTTCCATCATGGGCAAGCAGATGGATGTCCGTTTAGAAGCCTCTTTAATTACAGGTTCCAGTGGCTTCCATCGACTAGCTGTTGTGTGTGTCGCTTGGTACTGGATGTATGATTCCGAGGTCCCGTTTGTTGTCCATGCATCAGTGGTGCTGCTAACAACATCAGGGTCAAGGCAGAGGAACTGCTGAGAGACTCAATACCTGCTCTACTGCTGTCCCATCCACTTTTGTCCTGTCAGGTGAACAATTTGTGTTTAACTTTTAAGGTTCTAGCTTGAGTCAGGGGTAATAGTCTACCTGGAACCATGTTCCCAAAGGTATTTTGTGGTACTTAATAGAGTAAAAGGTAGCCCTTTTATAAAAACCTTTCTGCAGCTACTTTGTCCTCTGTGGCCTTGTGTCTGCGGTTTGATCTTTTTAAGAACTAATATCAATAATTAATTCCTATCCACAAAATAAACGTGTCATCCATAGCAAAACTTTGTGGTATATAGCTACGTGCCATTAATGTGGAACAGATCAAAGGTTGTCCACTTTCCACATCTCAGGTCACCAGCTCAGTGAAAAGGCTGTGCCTGTTTAAAGGGTCAGGATGATAAAACGAATAGTTTAATGGCTGAGCATTTCTCCTGATCCATCTCGCTACCCTCTCCCTGCTTTCTCCCTCCAAACTGCCCCGTCTACAAGGCCCTGTCCACAGTTCATTGCTGTAGTCACAGTCTCCTAATGGTCTCACTAGCAGCCATGAATATTAGATACACTTCCCCTTCTCCAGAGAAAACTGATGAGCCAGCCTTGAAAACACAAGCACACACACACAGTTCAGCAACTGAGAACAGAGAACACCTCAAACATATCAGACTCCAGAATGTCTGGGTCCTGACAAAAAGCAGGTTAGCTATGGCAACACGCTGATAGGTTGAACCTTCTGGCGTGTGCTGAACTGATAGCAGTTGTCAGAGGTACACAAGACCTTTCATTCTCTCTTTTTGTGTCTGTTACTTCCTGTATGAACAGTGAGGGATCTTGGCAAACCTGATGATGGAGAGGAGATTTCCTTGTGAGGTAACAACACCGGATCACTGGCTTTGTGGACTGCGAAGGGAGGGAGGGGCATCTCAGACAGGGAAGGGTGGGGGGAGTGAGAAGGAAGTGGCAAGGGGTGAAAGAGAGAGAGAGAGAAAAGAGAGAGACATCGAGAATGAGAGACAAAGATAAGGGGAGTAAAGATAGGGACCGATGGGTAGAAAGCATGAAATGAATAGAGGAGGCAGAAGCGAGCGAGCAAAACATCATCCCATGTATTAAAACAACTCTTCTAACTTTGCTTCACCTGTATCTGATCTAGACACTACGGTCCATACTGTTGTTGCGTAGTTTTTGTCTCTTGGTCCTCAGGTCTATTGATCCTGTCTTGTTGCTACCTTGTCTGTAGTATCAGCAGCTGCTGAGAGAGACTGGGAGAACCCCAGGCAGAGGCTGGGGGTACTGAAGTTCCAGAAACCAGGGCTGGCTCTGGTTGTGTGACTTAGGGAGAGACCGGATCAAAGACAGGAAGAAGAGAAAACGGAGCTTGGGGGACAACCAACCCCCTCTGACTGGCAGGGAGACCAGGGGAGAGACCAGGTGGAGCGACTTTGTGAGTGTCTGACAGGGGGAGACCAAGAGAGAGAGAGAAAGGGGGAGCTTCCCCCAGGGCGATGTGTGAGGTGGTGAGAGTCCACTGCAGACCCAAACAGCAGAGAGAGGAAGAGAGAGCGTGAGTGTGTCTGTGCAGCCATGGCAGGGGACCTGGTGGTGGGGATGCTGTACAACCTGATGTTTCCTCTCCTCCTGCTAGCAGGTGAGTGGGCTGGCTGAACTCACGTTTGTCCTGTTGTCCCTTTGTAAGCTATGGGAATACAGCATGATACCGGAAAATAGGAGACAGTTTATTAACTACACATGTGATGCTGATGGTTGTATTAGAGTACAGTCGTGAGGTTACAAGTCTTTCCAAAAACTGTCTAATTAACTGAAAGATTTAAACTATTGTAGGACAAAAACTTAAAAAATGCTATAATAAGGTTGTGTTGATACATTCATCCGTTTATTCTTGTTTGCCCAAATGGCCACTGTGCGATGATTTTACCATAGGAAACAGGATCAGTGTGTAGCGATGTACTGGTGTGTATTGTGAAAGTGTGAACATGATGACTCTTCTTTTCTATAGGGAAATATTAATACATGTAATAAATAACTCTGATACTAATCATAATATCACTATTCATACACATATTTAGTAATGAGTTTGTCTTTAAAGTTTGTCATTACACATGCTAAATAAAACACAGTTGAGAAATTCTGCGGCTGTGTACGAATGTGTTCGATATCGGATTAGCTGTAGCTAAAGTGTTTTATACCAGTGACCTTTGATCTTTTCATGGGAAGCCTCTTTGCAATGATATCTGACCTATGCTTCCAGTCTGTTGATTGAGCGAAGGGTTTTTTGTGTGCATATTTGTTTGTGGAGTGTGTGACGTGCCTTTTATCTTTGTATCTCAGCAACATCTTTTCGCTACAATGGTCTGTCAGTGGTGTATTTCCTGTACCTGCTCACCCTGCCCTTACTCCCCAACCCCACCCTCACCTCCATGAAAGGTAACGCATCTTAGAATCACCAAGCTGGCATGTCTGTGTCTTTGTGTGTGTGTGTATTTACATAGTGGAAGGAGTAAATATGGTCTTGTAATGTGCCATAGCAAGTATACAAGACCTTGTGTGTTTCTGTTTGTGTGTGTGTGTGGGAGCGAGAGAGAGAGAGAGAGAGAGAGAGAGAGAGAGAGAAAGAAAGAGAAAGAGAGAGAGAGAGAGAGAGAGAGAGAGAGAGAGAGAGAGAGAGAGAGAGAGAGAGAGAGAGAGAGAGAGAGAGAGAGGGAAAGATAGGCATTGATTGACGATACATGCTGATGAATTAATGTATCATTCTGAGCCGTGAGTAAAGAAGAAACGACCGTTAGCGCTTATCAATTATGTATAACCTGGTAATACTAATTACATTGAGAGGAATTAAAAGTAGTGGTGTCAGCATTTGTGGGCGCTTTTCTTGCATGCAGGCCTGTTTGAGTCTAAGAAACTTCTGGATTCTTAGATGACTCCACATGCTTCTAGACTGTGCTACCATGCTGACATGACATCACTCTGAGGGCAGAGTGGTGAGGGGATTAAACAGATCATATTAGACCTGATGGAGGGGGAAAGGTTTAAATGAAACAAAGCTTTTAGTAAAAAAAACAAAAACAAAAAACACATCGGAAACACATTTGCTGGCTCAGCTCCTACTGTAACTGTAGTTGTTTTGACAGCTGTGTAATTGTCCAACACAGAGGATTAGACTTGGTCTGTAGATGGGTGGAATAGAGGATGTTTATACATAATATGTATAGATAATATAAGTATGTACAATTACATTACTTTTTAAAAGTATGCTTCAACCCTATTTATTTACTCAAAAGCAGGTGTGGTTTCATCTGTAGCCAGAGAGCATACAATTCTTACTTCCACTTAGTAGTAACTTTTTAATTGAGGCCACATCTTCAATCTTCCCGTTAAGTACGATTACACCTTGGGGTTGGCTTCGCCAATGTCAAGATCCCAAACGAAGATTTTGTACTTTATACTTAAATGACGAACACCTCTCTTCTGGATGGCAGTATTCTAATTAGTTTTCCCTGTCTTCCTATCACAGTATCCTGCAGTACTCTCTCCACAAATCTATCTATCTGCCTCCACAATCCTCCACGGGACAACTATGCTAGCAGGTTTTAATTATGCAGTTATGTTTTATAGCTAATTTCTGCTGCATTCCATCCATTTTAATGGTTATAGATAGTGATGTCTATAGTGTAGCGACGCCTGTACTCTCTCTGTCTTGGTCTGAGTCTCCCTACATAGTCTGTATACCAGGCCTGTGTGCCCGAGACTAGTGTCAGAAATATAGAGTAATATATGTGTTCAGTAGGCTACTGTAGACAGTACACTATGTAAGTAGACAGGTTACTTGTAGCCTACTGAACACATTGTGAGCCTGGACTACATGGCTGCAATTGATGTCACCATCAACAATTAAACCTTCCATCTGCTCTTCTCCTCTCCTCTCTTCCTCTCCTCCCCTCTACCTTCTTTCCTCCTCTTCTCTGTGCTGTATGAAGGGAGTACAGGCAGGTTCCTGGTGTTGATCTGTTCCACCAGTGTGACCTTCCTAGCTCTGCAGTGTTTCATGCAGATCACCTTTGCCTACGTTCCCCAAAACTGTAAGACCCATCCCCACTTCCTTCACTAACTAATCCATGTTCAGCTGCAATCCAAAACTAACCTTCTTTTATCACTTCAGACTTTGAGAGTATACTGTAATACAGTAATGAACTAGTTTGTAACAAGTACATGTCACAAGTAAAGTGAGACCATGCTGTGTTTGTTCAACAGCCACAGAATTTACAGAGAATGTTTTCTACCATCTGGGCATTGTACGGTAGGACCACATCCTTGTTCTAAAATAATTTTAAAAGTCTGTGATACCACCAGCATAAGTCTAAACTTGCTGTGTGGGTGTGGGTGTGTGTGTCCAGTTTCAGTGTGGTGGATCCAGGTAACATTGTTCGTCTCCTGGCTCCAGACCTGGGGCTCTTCCTTTCTGGACTCTTTCTGCTCCGCCTCTGCAAGAAGCTGCTGCGCCCCGCTCCCCAGATCAGTTTCCATGACAACTGCATCACCTCCTCTGAGGTAGGCACCTTAGGCCTCATGTGTAAATGTTGCGTACGCACAAAAAGCTTGCGTATGCTGTTTTTCACGCACACAGTGTGATGTATAAAGATTAACTTGAGAATGTGCGGGCCGTCACGGAAACTTTTGAGCGGACGTGAGAATGTGCGGACCGTCCGCAAAGTCTTGTCTGGCTCTGTAACATGGCGAATTCTTACTGAAAAGTGCCGAAACTCACCAAACATTATAAAATAACGTTTCCACTATAGTTACTGTCATATGTCTATGACGTTGACTATTCAAAAAACGTAATAATAAATTTGATCATTAATGTGGATGATCACATCAAAATGCCAAAACCCCAAATGGGAAATGCTATAGGCCTATAGCCTACTGTTTAATCCGCCACCAATAACTTCTGTTAAACTTCAGGGTGTCAAACGAACGACAAAATCACTCAGGAAATGCATGTCACGCTAACCCTATTGCTGCCATGCTGTTTGCTACGATGCGCCAGTTTTACATCGGACCATTTCTTCGTGTTCTGTTCGGGTCATTCAGACCCATCAGTCATTGTAACCCACCGTCGTATTGCGCCAACTTTAGGCTACTGCATACAAAAAGAAAGTGAGCATTTTCTTTTAACCGGGCTGTCTCAGACCCTCCACATTGTGAAGGTTAAAAGAAAATTATTTTTATTTATTTTTGTATTGGGTGAAATTGGGTAAACACAACGATTAGTTAAGAACCTTTGAAACATGTCACCCGAAGGCAGCACAAGGGTTAATTTCTGCCATGGTCCGGTTCTCCGAACCCACAGCATTTTATGGTGGCTACGGGTGCACACCACAGCAACGTATACAGAAGCAAACAAAAGTTGAAAACACAACAACATTAACACACAACATAACGACCTTAACAAAAACAAAACATTTACAAAAACGCTAAATTTCAAAAACTATCTAGTCTACTAGGCTACTTACAACACAACAGCATTGGTTAACACCACCAACATCAGCCGGGGAACACCGCAGCATTAGCCGAGAACACAACATCATTAGCCGAGAACACAACATCATTAGCCGAGAACACCGCAGCATTAGCCGAGAACACTAGCACAAAACACAACGACATTTGCAGAAACGCATTTCAAGATCACACCAAATCGTTCTCCAGACCACTAAGGCCGGGCAGTCCATGCAAAGTGAGGTGTTTTACCTGTTGTTGTAAAATCAAGTGAAGTAAATTAACTAGGCCTACGGGACCACGCTTACTTAGCCTACCTCTTGGAGGTTTGCAATCGAACATAACGCCGTAAGCCTACAACATCACTGAAACTAAGAGAGGGCGAGCATTTTGTAAAACATAGGCCTATGATTATAACTAAAATATAATTAAACCAACTTTCATTGGTGAATTTTAGTTGTGTTCTTGTTTGATGTTCTTGATTTGAATGATTTCAAATTGACTGGCTGTCAAAAAGTTCGTTTTTATTTTGGTGAGAACACATTTACTGCAATTCCACTTTGCACTGCCCTAGTGGTCTTGAGAACGATTTGGTGTGAACTTGAAATTGCAGCATTTCTGCAAATGTCATTGTTCTTTGTGCTAATGCTGTGGTGTTCTCGGCTAATGCTGTTATGTTCTCGGCTAATGCTGGTGTGTTCTCGGCTGATGTTGGTGGTGTGAACTAATGCTGTTGTGTTGTAAGTAGTAGATTGTTTTTTTTAAATGTAGGCCTAGCGTTTTTATAAATGTTTTGTTTTAGTTAATGTCGTTGTGTTGTGTGTTAATGTTGTGTTTTCAACTTTTGTTTGCTTTGCTAATGTTGCTGTGGTGTGCACCCGTGGGCCACCGTAGCATTTGGCCCTATAATGATAATAATGATTTTATTTGTAATGCACTTTACATTTAGCTAAATCTTTAAGTGCTACAGGTTAAAAACAAGAAAGGTCTTAAATAGTTTTCCACAAAATTCAGATTCAGACAAAGAAATTACCTCAGGAGCTCATTTATAGGCTATCTGCATATTCATTTATGGGACGAGGCAAGGCTGGGTTAGTGGCTTGTTCACGTGTGGTCAAACTCACGTTGATTGTGATTTATAGAGGAAATGTGCGCAGGACTTATGACCGGTTTTATTCATGTGAATATTTCTGTGCATAGGTACTTTTCAAGTTTTGGCCATACGCCATCTTCTGGTATTAAAGCTGCGCTTTTATTCTGGTATGAAAGCTGCTCTTTTATACACAAGGCCCCTGGACAGGAGAGGTGGAGAGAGAGAGGGTGAGAGTGAAAGAGAAAAAACTAGCTAAAGAGAGATAGCGAGGGAGAAATTCAACCCAATGTCCGTGTGACCACAGCAGGAAGAAGAAGTGTCGGATACAGAGTCTGAGGGTGGAAGTGACATCACAGACGGCTCATCCTGTGACACCTCAGATGAGAGCACACCGGTCCAGTCAGCCCCGCCACAGTTTGTCACAAAGCTGTTGGTGTTTGCTGCAGGGGTCCGACTCGTCCTGTCCACCATCATGAACACTGCAGGGAAGGTGGTGGTCACCATACTGCTGGGCCTGGCTGGTAGGACCCCCATACTACAGAACCCTCTACTCCCATTCTAGAAAACCCTCTACTACCATATTAGAGAACCCTATACCCCCATACTAGAGAACCCTATACCCCCATACTACAGAACTCATAATGCCCATACTAAAGATCCCTACTCCACCACACTTATATATACCATACCCACTCTTCCCTCCCTGCAGGCATCGCCCTGCCCTCCCTGACGTCTGGGGTGTATTTCGGGACATTCTTGGGCCTAGTGTGGTGGTGGGTGTTTGGGCGCTCCATCAACCTCCTAGTCTTCAGCACCCTGTGTGTGTTCATGGCCATCTTCAGCGCTGGGCACCTTCTGGCCCTCTACCTCTACCAGCTGCCCCTGGCCCAGCAGCTTGTGCCCCCCCACGACGTCTACGCCAGGTAGACCCCACGGGGCTGGGCAGGGGAGGGTATCTGTCCACGGCATCGAGCCGGAGTCAAGTTTGGTGTGATAACTTTGATATTGTTTAGTATTCACATCTCTCCGTTGTGCTGCTACTTCGAAAACACACCAACGACCCTGCTACTCCTAACCCCTCCCTTGAGCCTCTTTGACCTTTCTCTCTCTTCCATCCACCCCCCCCCCCCACACACACACACACACACACACACACACACACACACACTCCCCAGGTTGTTTGGCATGACAGCGTTCATCCACACCAACCAGTCAGAGCCCTACAGCCTGGGCTTGCACGCTGACACTAGCTGGCCTGTGTTCACCAACCCACTGGCTCTGCTGCTGCTGTACTACACCCTGGTGGCCTTGCTGCACAAGTGGGTCCACCTCAGCGAGGAACAGGTACCAAAACCCACCGCTTGGTGTGTGTGCGTTTGTGTGTGTGTCAGGGGACATGTGTGGGTTTTCAGCATTGCGTGTGTGGCTGGTAGGTCACAGAGGAGAAGCCGGAGACTCCAGTGGAGAGCCCTGAGCAGGAGCCTCCAAACTTCTGTAAGATCATGTACATCCCTGGAGACAGGAACGAGGTGAGGAACCCCTCAAGAACATTTGAACATGTTCCTGCTGTGTTAACATTTCCAACAAAATCTCTGTTCTGATATTTGAGTTTGAGCATAAATCCTGTGTTTGTTCTTTATTTGGCACTCTCATTCACAGCTTCTAACCAGCACAGACGAAGAGACCTATCTACCAGACGAGGTAACCATGATGATTCTTGAGAAGGAAACCAAAGAATGGATTGGTTAACAAACCTCAGTTCAATTTACCTTTTTTGTCATGACGACTTTTATTCTACTTGAATTTTCCTCAGTGATTATTGATCTCTACTGTTTTCATGAGGGCTTGTGTTGACGGTGTGGTGTGTATTCCTGCTCCCCAGCCCATGGTGCTAGTGGTGGGGACTTCCTGGCATGACCTGCGCAGCCACCAGCTGGGCTCACGGCTGGGTGAGGGTGGCTACACCAACTGCTACCCTCCCCAGTATGAAGGAGCAGACTCACTGTCAGAAGGTACCAACTGTCTTCTCTATGTCTCCATGGAGTTAAGCTTTAGTTTAGTAGCTAGTGTTGTAGGTAATGTGGTGCCCCCAAAAGAACAAAGACATAAATGATTTAGTGATTGGTTCTGAGTTGTCTGAAAGGTATTGTATAATTACCGTGCAATCTCCTCTCATTTCCTTTCATTTGCTTTTATTCCCTCCCCTCCCCACTCCTCCCTTGTTCCCTCTTCTCCCCTCTTTTATCCATTCCCTTCCTCAGAGTTAGACACAGAAGCAGAGGAGAAAGAGAGGACTGAGTTATCAGGAAGTGGCGTCGAGACTCCTCCCCCCACGCCGGCCCCCAGTGGTCTGGTTGTATTTGGTCTGCTGGTCATGAAACACAGCTACGTTAGCGCCCTCATCATCATGATGGTACCCAGCCTCACTCTGCATGTTTACAATATGGATCAGACTCTTAGAGTTACCATGTGGGTTGAGAACTATGATGTATTCTTCTGTATGTAATATGGGTTTTATACATTTTTGTTTACAGTACAATACGCAGGCTTACAGGGAGAAGCACGTTTTGTTATATTTTCTGAAATAAAATAGGAGTGGCTTTGAAGGGAGGGGTGGGTTTGATTCCTTTTGAACTCGAGCTGAAATTGGTTGGCTCGCAAACGTAGCTACCCTGCTTTTAGGGTCTTTATGCTACTGACCTTGGACTATGCGTCCCTGTTTCCCAGGTGTGGAGCATCACCTACAACAGCTGGTTGACCTTTGCCCTGCTGGTGTGGTCCTGCGCCATCTGGATGATGCGTGACCGACGGCGCTACGCCATGCTTAGCGCACCCTTCCTGGCGGTGTACGGCACAGTTCTGGTGGGCGCGGCCTGGCTCAGCGGGCTGAGACTGAGCAGGGATGAGCTCTACCCCCACCTGCACCCCGCCATGGTGGTAGACTTTGACCTCAGCAGCTCCTCTGCACCCTGCGCCCACCTGGGAGCCAAGGTCAGGGAGCAGAGGTCACAGGGTCGAGCCGGAGGGTGTCGTTTTTCTGCTTCTCTGTGCTGTTTGCTGATGGCTCCCTGTGTCTCCAGGTGTGCTATGCCTTCAGTTTCTGGCTGCTGTTCCGTCAGCAACTGCTGGAGCGAAAGGAGGAGCAGAGCCAGCAGGAGATGGAGACTCTGGATGAAGTTAAAGTTCTGCCACGTACTTCACCGCCTTTTCCACTTCCCTTCTGGAAATGATCCGTTCATCATTCCGTCTCCAAGCAGCAATAACGTATCGTTATAACATACCCTCTCCCTCTTTCCTTGTTTTTCACTTTCTTCTTCATTACCATCACCCCCCTCCCACCACCCCGTGCCCACCTCTCCTCACCCCTCTCCCCCCCTCTCCCCCACCCCCCCCACCCCCCTCAGCGGAGGAACCAGAAACCTCCCCCCTGGTCTCTCTGCTGGGCAAGGAGCTGAGGGGCTTCCTAGTGAAGTACTGGATCCTGTTCTGCTGCTCCATGTTCTTCGTGGTCAGCTTCTCGGGGAAGGTCATGGTCTACAAGATCCTCTATATCGTCCTCTTCCTCTTCTGCGTCATACTCTACCAGGTGGTAAAGCCCTCTGTGTTTGTGTGTGTGGGTGTGCTTGTCCCTACCTTTCATCTGAGAAACTAGAGATGCATTCAGCGTATCTACGTAAAAACAAAGCAGCGCTTAACAAGTTGTTTACAAACCTGGAGTGAGTAGAAGGAATCGAGTTGTGACACGTCCCCCCTTTCCTCACCCTCTCTTCCTGCCACCTCACTTCCCCCCTCCCTCCCCCCTCTTCCTGCACCTCTCAGAAGTCCCTCATCAATACGCTGGCTGTTATGAGTATTGATTCTGATTCATAAACACAGACACAAACATTTCTGCTGCTGTTTTCCCTGTTTCTGCCCTTCTAGTGTTTCTGCTGACCTGGTAAAGTGGCCACTAAGAGCTGCCTAATGGCCTGGCCTAGCCTCACACAGAGACTGATCACCCACATAAACCTGTGTTTCTCTGCTATTCCTGCGTCCCCACTTGTTGTCCTCCACTTAAGAAGGCCATGGGAGTGCTTCATAATAAGCATTAGCTGATCGAGAATTTTGAACAGCAGACTTTTGACCCGAGTTGACATCTGAAACACGACCCCGTCGAGTCATCCCCTTTCCTTCTGCCTGTTGCTGACTCTCATCCTCTCCCTCATCCTCTCCGCTCTCGGACCTCTATCCCTCCGTCAGGTTCGTTACGACGTGTGGCGCCGGGTGCTGAAGTACTTCTGGGCGGTGGTGGTGGGCTACTCCATGCTGGTGCTCATCGCCATCTACATGTACCAGTTCAGGAGTGTCTCTGGCCTCTTCAGGCAGATCATGGGCATGTCAGAGGAGGGGTGAGGCTCACGTGGGTCAAAGGTCAAATCTGAACAGGCCTTGAAATGGCATGGCTGGGACCAATCAAAAGAATCTCTGTCACTGTATGTCTCTGTCTACTGAGCCTTTACTCCGCGCGCGCCCGCGCGTGTGTGTCTGCCGTCCCGCTGCAGCCTGCGTGACCTGGGTCTGGAGCAGTACGACACGGTGGAGCTGTTTGCCAAGATCCTGCTCCCCGCCACCTTCCTGCTGGCCTGCATCCTGCAGCTGCACTACTTCAACAGCGACTTCCTGGAGCTCACGGACCTTGACAACGTCCCTGTCCGCCAGGGGGCAGACAGGTCAGCCACCAACCTGTAGCTGGTCTCCACTGCAGTTGGGAGGATGGAAACCGATCCTATTTCATGATTCTTTCATATAATCTCCATGGTTATGTTTTCCATATAGGACATGGCCTGTCGGGTTGCAGTTACCAGCCTTGAAAAGTCCCACCGCTCTGCAGCAAACGGCAGATTGCTTTGTGGTGGATGGATGGTAACTCAGCCTAACAGTGTGTGTGGTTGTTGTGTTCATGTGTTCCGCACCCAGAGAGAAGGAGCTGAGGAACTCAGTCAGTGTGATCTCTGACACGTAAGAGCCAGCCCATTGTTTCCCTATCTGGCATGATGCACTGCTGATCACTTTTAATGGTGAAGTACACTCACATGCACCAGGAAGGTCAACTAGGTGATTTCTAGAAATGTCTTTGGTGGTCCCTTTGGGAGAATTTAAAGACGTTAAAGAACGACTGTTGTAAAAGAACCAGAGAAGGTTTTTCCAGAAGGTTCTCCCGAAGGTACAACCTAAGAAGCCCCTTTGGAAACTGCTCCAAAAGAGTGTGCTGCTTCTCAACTGGCTGCACACCTCGCTGCTTTACACACACAGCTGGCTCACTCCGAGAAGACTTAGCTGAGCAGAATCAATAACTGGAGGCAAGGGAAAGATATTCTCACATTGTGATGAGTACATAGAGGTGCCATTATGAGAACAGAGAGATATACACATTTGTTTTCATTTTTCCTCATCCAACCAAGCACATTAATCACATTGCGTTAACATAATGCCCTGCCTGAAATTGTTGATGGGATATACCTGTCAAGTAAAATATAGTCTAGTTGACTTCTGATTCTAAAATGAATCCTTACCTCCTCAGGATCAAAGAGAACATTGAGAAGCTCCAGCAAAGGTAACAGATCCTTATCTCGGATTGGATTGTGAAGTTATTAATCTACAGTAACTACATCCCAGCACTGCAATTAGCGTGCTGAACCCAATAATACAGAGTCTGACTGTGGTGTTTCTACTCTGTCTTCTACTGGCAGACTGGTGAAGGAGCAGCAGAGCGGGGAGAGCCAGGAAACCCTGGACAGTATCGGGCTGTCCACGTCCTCTGAAGGGAAAGATGCACGGCAGGAAGAGAAAGGTATCGGGCAAATTACTGGTACACTGGTGTCATCCACCAGTACCAGTGTATTCAATTGGTCTCTGAACCCAAACAGGAGCCGGGAGGCTTTTACCTCGGTGAAGTACCACATTAGAATCTCAGGCTTTAGATTGGCCGACTAGCATAGGGGTTTGGAGCCTCATCTGTCCCTCAGTGTTTTAGTTTTGTGTACATTTGTGTGCCTTTTTGTCTCAGGCAACCCAGGGGAATCCATGGGCAAGTGGACGCGGATTGTAGACCAAGCCAGCCTGTTGTTGCTGCAAGGCCTGCTAGGTCTCCAAAGGGCCCAGGAGATGGGCTGGAGAATCCTAGAGCTCCACAGCCTCAAGATTGTCTCCACTGTTATCATCTGGGTATCCTTGCAAGAGGTCCGAGCATATGTGTGTGTGTGTGTGTGTGATGTGCCTTCACGTAGTCACCATCCTTCTATAACTGCTCATTTTACAAGGTGCATATGTGCTGCTACTAAAAGTGTGCCTGTGTGCTCCAGGTGTCCCTGATGAACTTCCTGTTCCTGGTGTTGTGGACTCTGGCTCTGCCCACGCCCCGACTCCGGCCCCTCGCCTCCAGCGTATCCTGTGTGTGGGCCTGCATCATGGTGGTGTGTAAGATGATGTATCAGCTCAAAGTCATCAAGCCTCTCGACTACTCCTCCAACTGCACCGACGTGAGTCCAGCGCTATATATATCGTTACCAAACACTGTCTGGAGATTCCTATGTGTGCGTGTGTACTGTAATGTGTGTCTGTGTTGCAGCATTTGTTATCAGTCAATGGAACAGATCCGGTTCTGGAGGGGAACATGGCTGAGCTGCTGAAGAGGTCAGTTCTATACGTGGAACCTGTGGATCCAGCCGTGTGGTGTGGAGAGCTGAGGAAGTGTGAGGATCGGATCCTTCAATGCCTGCGGGTAGGACTCCCTCTCCCGCCTCGGGAAAACTCACACACCTGCAGATCGAACTAAGGAACTAAGGAACACAAACTACAAAGAGTGACATATTTGCCCCAATTATGATTTTTCTAGACACAAGGATTCTTCAAATTAATTGGGGGTTTGGTGTTTCTTCTGTGTGTGTGCATGTGTGTGTGGAGGGGCTTTCTAGATATTTAACCTGTAATGTTGTTGATCGTTCTGTGACTCTCCCAAAAGTTTCTTTAAAGTTCTAAGGGTTCCGTGTTCTATGCCTTCTCAGAACCACCTGATGGTTCTGGGCGTGCTTCTGTTTGAGGTGACCGTGCACCGTCACCAGCTCTACTACCGTCTCCATAACGACCTGAAGACCCCTCCGTTCAGCATCATCTTCCAAGGAATCACCCGGCAACACCTGGACCAAGGCATCCTACCCTGCCTCAAGTACATGGTCAACTACGCCTACTACAAGTTTGGACTGGAGGTACCTCAGGGTTAAAATCTGAATTTCATAATCAGACTTGACCGACTTATATGGGACCATGCCAACAGCAAGTTTGTATATGACTATATTTCCCAATATGTGACTGACATTTCCTCCAGCCTATAATATGTGGACTTACCACTTTCTCCCAGGTGTGCTTAATCGTGGCAGTGAATGTGATTGGCCAGCGTATGGATTTCTACGCACTGCTACACTCCTGCGCGCTATTGGCTGTCCTATCCCGGCGTCGCAGAAAGGCCATTGGGGAGGTTTGGCTCAAGTACTGCTACTTCACAACAGGCCTGATGATCCTCCAGTACCTGCTCTGCATCGGACTGCCCCCTGCCTTCTGCCTCGGTAACACAATGCCTCAGTGTCTCACAAGCAGTCACTCTGATGAAAGGAGTAAAGAGAAATACCTTGCGCTGACTTTTAAAGGCATGTCCACCCAAAACAGTAACTGAGCTGTGTTGTGTTCTTGTGGCCTCCCCCCCTTTCCTCCCCTCCTCCTCTCTGTCAGACTACCCCTGGAGGACCTCCAGCCAGCCTCTGACCTCCAACATCATCAAGTGGTTCTACTTGCCAGACTTTGCCATGAGGCCCGACCCTTCCTTCATCCTCTGTGAGTCAGTCTGCCTCACCATATACGGTGGCACAAAAACATCAGAACCGACAGATTTGAAATCTGTTATAGGATGATCATTAGTTTGCCATGATTTGGTCTTTTCTTGTGAATTTTACCATCAAGTAGTTGTGACATGGAAGAAAGCAGGACTGCCATTTGAGGAAGTTGTGTTTTGTGTGCAGATGACCACTTCCTGTTGCTGTGTGCGGCGCTGCAGTTGCACGTGTTTCAGGAGGAGAACCGTGCGGCCGTGCGGCTCCTGGCAGGGGAGAACGTGGAGATCAGCCGCAGCCTGGACCCCTGCTCCCTCAACCAGTATATCCCTGTTAACAACTTCCTCCACTGCAGGTCTGGGACACACACACACTCACACACACACACACAGACACACACACACAACCACACTCACACACAGAAACACACATCATAAAAACCTTGCTTTTCCCCCTGCGTGTCCACTCCCTCCAGGTCCTACTTGGACATGGTGAAGGTGTTTGCATTCAGCTACTTCTTCTGGCTGGTGTTGTGTCTTATCTTCATCACGGGCACAACACGCATCAACATCTTCTGCCTGGGCTACCTGGTGGCCTGTTTCTACTTCATGTTGTTTGGGGGCAGCCTGCTCATGCAGCCAGTGCGCTACATCCTGCGTCTGTGGGACTGGCTGATTGGCTACACCTGCTTCGTCATCGCCATGAAGAACCTGTTATCTGTAAGTCTGCTCTTCTCTCTGGCAGTTGACGCCGATGTTTATTATGGAGCCAGAGTGCTGTTGGGATGAAGGAGTTTCCTTTACGTCATGGGCATCACATGCACTTATGGAAAGACAGGCTATTGTTAATACACCTCTTCATAGTGTTGCTAATGTGCGTGTGCATCCCAGCTTGGCTCCTGTGCGTACCTGGACAGCCTGCTGAAAAATGGTTGCTGGCTCATCCAGGCCTTCAGCATGGTCTGCACCATCAAGGGCTACGATATCCGTAAGAGCATCTCTTAAATAAACAGCAACCCTTCTGTTTCAGTGTATACCGTCTTGCATGTACTGTACTGTAAAGCACCTTGAGCTGCAATTCCTGTAGGAAATGTGCTATATAAATAAAGTCTTACTTACTTACTTACTTACTTACTTACTTACTGTGTGAGTAGTCTCATCTCTGGACGTATGTGTTCATTCCCCCGTGTGATCAAGCGGCCCCGGATGACAAATGTGAGCTGCCGGAGGGCGAGGCTGGTATCGTGTGGGACGCCATCTGCTTCACTGTCCTCCTAGTGCAGAGACGAGTCTTCCTCAGCTACTACTTCCTGTACGTGGTGTCAGACCTCAGGGCCTCCAAGATCCTAGCCGCCAGGTCAGTCTCCAGATTTTGCCCGTTTTTGTTTTTGTTCTTAGTAGTCCTCGGATGGCGCTGTGTCACTCATGACGTCTATGTGTACGTTTGGCTTCAAGTTCGCCTCTCTGAGGCCAACTGACCAGCAGGGTCAATGGGGTTAGCATTTGAGGGTTCTTTCCCTCTCTGTGGTTTCCAGGGGAGCTGAGCTGTTTGAGGCCAAGGTGAAGAAGCTGGTGGCTGCCAGGTTGGAGATGGAGAAGAAATCTGTGGAGACGCTGAAGAAACAGTAAGAAACGGATCCCATCTCACAGATGCCTACACTCCCCATTCAAGTTAAAGGAGGACAGGCTAGAACTGTAAGGCTTTACTAAACAGGAGACATTGTACTGTATGTGTACTTTGGTGATCTCTTCTCTCTCTAGGATGGAGAAGATCAAGTCCAAGGAGAAGAGTCATCCTGCAGGACCTTCCGGAAAAACAGCACCCCCTGCAGTCCAGGACACACATGGTAAAATCCAGAATCACATGGTTATTAAGTTCTCAGTGCCTCAGTGCCATTTCTCAGTGCCGTTTTCACTGAGTGAATGACTACATGGAGCCATGGATGAAGGAGTGAAGGAGGGACTGTGTTTTCCAGATGGGAGTGTGGGAAAAGAGAGTGGAGGACAGGGAGACCAGGGTCAGTGGTGGAAGCCCTGGGTCTCCCAGCCTACAGGTGAGTGCTCTGTCAGAACAGGACTGTACGTTCAGAGGCACAGAGGCAGGGCTGAGGCATTTTCACCCTTCGTCCAGTGATTCGTGATCACAGTGGTCGAGTGCATTGTAGAAAATACAATTGCCATTGAGTACTGCTAAAAGATTATTTTCCTGGGTCCTCCAGTGGGGGACTCTTGTGGATATCACCTGTTTGAGAGTGACAGTGAAGAAGAGGAGGAGGAGGTTCAAGAGAGCAAAGAGGAAGATGCACCACCTAAGAAGAAAACTGCCTTTCAGGTGAAATTCGCTGATGCGCCATGTTGTATGAAAGTTACCCCATAAACACTGATCATGGGCATAAATATTTCTGCGATAAATATAAACCTGCAGGCTGCGTGTGTGTGTGTGTGTGGTCCTCAGCTTGCCTATGATGCCTGGGTCACCAGCTCCAAGGCAGCACTGAAAGGACATAAGAAGGAGGAGAAGAAGATGAAAAAGGAGGAGAAGAGGAGAGCAAAGAGAGAGCTCCAGAGACAGCAGGGTAAAAGTGAGGGACCGCAGAGCACAGTACCATATCTGCTGAGGTATGTGTTCTTCTGTAACGTTATGTACTTTGTGTATGTGTGCTTGTGTGCCTGTGTGTCTGTGTGTGTGTGTGTACTCTCCCAGGTATCGACAGAGCAGACTCCAGCGAGGATGAGTTGGAAGAAAGCTGTCCGAATGAAGATGGCGATGAGGAGAAAGGTCTGTGCTATTTTCTGCTGGAGTACAGTATGGCTGTTTTTTCCACTGTTGGCTCATTTAGGATGACATCACCTGCATTAGAATGACCTCATCTGAACGGATCTTCTAAGACATGTTGCTCCTCCCACAGAGAATATTCTCCAGCGCTGTCTGGACAGTCTCAGGTTTGGATGGGTCGTCCTCCTGTCGCTGATTGATGACCTCACAGAGGGCCTGAACTCCTTTTGCAAAAACAACCTGGCCATTTCTAAGGTGCTGCGCTTTGAGAGGGCCCTGCTGAACGAGCAGCAAAAGAAGGTAGGACCTCTCCACAGGCAGCAGCGCAGCTAGACTACACAACCACACCTCTGACAGTCTCTTCAAGTCCTGTCCTCCAGAGCCAGATTTATGCAGAACTCCGGATGAATATAAATGCTAAAATTGTTACAAATACTGTATCTATTCAAATATCTACTCTCCCTCCCTCCCTCCCTCCCTCCCTCCCTCCCTCCCTCCCTCCCTCCCTCCCTCCCTCCCTCCCTCCCTCCCTCCCTCCCTCCCTCCCTCCCTCCCTCCCTCCCTCCCTCCCTCCCTCCCTCCCTCCCTCCCTCCCTCCCTCCCCCCCTCCCTCCCCTCCTCCCTCCCCCCCTCCCTCCCCCCCTCCCTCCCTCCCTCCCTCCCTCCCTCCCTCCCTCCCTCCCTCCCTCCCTCCCTCCCTCCCTCCCTCCCTCCCTCCCTCCCTCCCTCCCTCCCTCCCTCCCTCCCTCCCTCCCTCCGCCCCGCAGGGTAAGGAAGTGTCTCAGGACAGCGTGCAGCGTTTCTATGACAACTGGAGGTCCAGACAGAGCACGCTGGCCTCGCTGGATGACGAGGAGGAGGTGCCTCTGACCCCCGCCTCCTCGCCCCCGCCCCTCCCCTCCTCCCCCCGGGGCTACGCCAAGCTGAGGCACGCCCATTCCAAGCTGTCCTGGGGCAGCAGCATCTCCAGGTCGGCTGTTACACATGACCATAGCCACGTGCGAAAAAACATACACATTTTTGTTTTGGCACTAAAGGATGTGTGTGCGGGGGGGGGGGTGGCCTGTTGGTGTGTTTCGTCCCAGCTGCATGACAGACGAGACCCTGCTGATGTCTCGTCAGCCCACCCAGGATGACCTGGAAGACCCTCCTCTCCTGGAGCTTCCCGTCCACGAGCTCAGACGCAAGCTCCTCAGGACAGCCAATGTGGAGAGCGACGAGCCTCCTCCCAGGTCAGGGGTCAGGGGGTACGTGTTTGTTTTCATGTCTGGTCTCAGGTCTCCCCTCTCCTTCCTGTCAGAAAGGAGTGTCTCTTTTGACCCCTGGCTGTATGTCTGGGTATGACTGTCCAACAGCCTTGAAGATGCCACTCCGGAGAGGGAGGACAGAGAGACAGAGCCCCAGTTGAAAGAGGAGGAACAGGAGGCGCAGAAGCAGGGGGAGGAGGTGGACACGGCTGACCAAGAGGAGGAGTGGAGAGAGGGAGCACAGGGACAGGAGCGGTGGAGAGAAGAAGAGGAGGAGGAAGAAGAGAAAGCTGATCTCCTGGAGGTCGTGGACCGTGAGGGGCTGAGCGTGGATCTCCCAGACTCCCCCAGGCCTTTGAGCCAGGAGACCAGGAACCTCACCGCCAGCGAGCTCCTTCTTAACAAGTGGGTCATCATGGGATATGTTGTTTTTAAATGTATTAGCTCGTCCAGAAACCATTCCTGTCCACAGAGGCTTGAATAAATACACACCGCTCCTTGGTTTTCTGAACACCAACATACTGTTGCATGATATTGTTATTATTATTTCATTATGTAATTGCAATAATAATGAATTTGCGATCCACGGCTGTGCTGATGTTGTTTGGACATCGCTTTGTACCAAAGGTTCAGCTGAATTCATATTAATGTAAATGGTGTTGTGGGCACGATCACGCTATTTAACCTTGCCAATTAAGATTTATTTGTCTTTTTACGCATTATTATTCTGTCCTATATTTCTCTCGGCCCCCTTCTCCCCTGCAGCATGTTTGACAATGATGAGATCGGCGAGTCGGATAAGTTCTACCAGTCTCTGCCCAGACACCTGCGCCTGTCGCTGGCCCTCTACAACATCATGGTGTCCCAGTCGGAGATGCTGTGCTACTTTGTCATCATCCTCAACCACGTGGTGTCTGCCTCGATACTCACCCTGATCCTCCCCGTCCTCATCTTCCTCTGGGCCATGCTGTCTGTCCCCAGGCCCACCAAACGCTTCTGGATGGCTGCTATCATATACACAGAGGTACACACACACACACACACACACACGTACTGTACAGACAGTACATGCACATCTAAATGTGTTCTGAACAGCATGCTGTGTGATTCCCCTCTCTCCCAGCTGACTGTGGTGGTGAAGTATTTCTTCCAGTTTGGCTTCTTCCCCTGGACCACCTCAGCCTACCGTGGCATCAACGCAGACCGCCCCTTCGCCCTGCCCAACATCGTCGGCGTGGAGAAGAAAGACGGATATGTCCTTTTCGACCTGATTCAACTGCTCGCTCTCTTCTTCCATCGCTCCATCCTTAAGGTCTACTGACTGACTGTGTGTGTGTGTGTGTGTGTGTGTATTTGTATCTGATAGTAGAGATACAACCCCCACGTCTGAATAAAAGTGTGTGTCAGCGAATATGTGATAATACATCCTGCTATGTGAACCAACTGGCTCCTACTCCTTCCAGACAATAGACAAGCCAAGCTCTGTGCTGTTGATGTCACTGCCTCACTTTCCTGCCTGTCCTGTCCTCACCTCTGCAGTGCCACGGCTTGTGGGACAACAAAGAGGTGGAGATGCCTGACTTCTTCAAGAAGCTGAAGAAGAAGACAGAGAAGAAGAAGATGGCAGGAGAGAGAGGAGGAGAGAAGGGGGCAGGGAAGCGGCGGGTGCCATTCCTTCCCCTCCAGGCCTCCACTACATCATGGTTTTGCAGACGGAAGGGGGACAGCTCCACAGACAACGGTACACGGGTCTAGCATGTTCTTACAGATACATCACACTAGTGGGGCTCTATGAAGGGTCACATATACAGTACTGACACATTGACAGGTGGATTTATTTATTGAAGTGGATCATCTAAAGTCAAAGTTCACTAAGAAACCTTTTTGGACTAGTTTAGCGTTGTGTGTTTCATCATTCCTACCTGATTGAATTCTGTTTTGACCTGGCTGCCTGTCAACGGACTGCCACTAATCGACAGGAGGCGTGCAGGTTAAGAAGCGCCACTCCAAGAGGAGGAGAGGCCACTCTAAGGTTCCCCTGACCAGGAAAGAGAGAATCAAGCAGCAGATCAGAGAGAGGATGCTGGAGGCCAAGGCTGCAGTCATAGAAGTGTAAGCACTTAGATTCAAACAAAATCACTTCTTAAAAAAAAAAATCAAAATCCTAATCTGACACTGAGTGGTCATTGGGTAAGCATCTCTAACTGGGATGTTCGTTTGATATTCACCCGTGTTGTCTCCACAGAGCCCTGCACATCTACCTTCCCATCAGGCAGTTCTTTTATGACATCATCCACCCCGAGTACAGCCCAGTGTGTGACGTGTACACTCTTATGTTCATCGTCGATGTCGTCAACTTCATCGTCATCATATTCGGATACTGGGCCTTTGGGGTTAGTACCTGTGAAGTTGGAGAGAGGATAAAAGACATGTCTCCTCTCCTTTTAAAATACCGTCCTCTCTGTACTCTCCTCTCCTGACCTGTGCGTTGTCGTCCCCTCAGAAACACAGTGCATCGGCAGACATCACAGAGTCTCTGTCTGAGGACCAGGTTCCTGAGGCCTTCCTGGTGATGCTGCTGATCCAGTTTGGCACCATGATCGTGGACCGGGCCCTTTATCTAAAGAAGACCCTGATGGGGAAGTGTGTGTTTCAAGTGGGCCTGGTGTTTGGAATCCACTTCTGGATGTTCTTCATCTTGCCTGGGGTCACAGAGAGGTCTGAGTTCTCCAACTGAAAAAGCAGTGTTGCCCAAATTAGATGTTAACATACTGAATTTGACGGCAGTGACTATTGGATGGGAACTCGTGATTAGGTTAACTTAGGACCTGGCTAGGTTACAGTTTGGTTTATTTCAGATGTATGGTTTAAGTCAGGGCCATCCCAAGGATCACAGAGTTCAATTTGATGTTGATGTCCAAAGAATTTTCTCTGTGTGTATGTGTAAGAAGCCTTGTCTGACCTATGATGTCTGATGTTACTGGGTTCCCCTACATGTTTCAGGAGGTTCAACCAGAACAAAGTGGCCCAGCTCTGGTACTTCGTAAAGTGTATCTACTTTGGCCTGTCAGCCTATCAGATCAAGTGTGGCTACCCCAACCGCGTCTTGGGAAACTTCCTCACCAAGAACTACAACTTCCTCAACCTCTTCCTTTTCCAGGGGTGAGGACGGTTCACCTCTCAGATGGATCAATCTCAGAAATACTCAGTAGTGGACACGAGCCAAATGATATGAGTTACCTAGCCTTCCACCTCCTCTCTCCCCACGCACTCAGCTTCCGGATGGTTCCATTCCTGACTGAGATGCGGGCGGTGATGGACTGGGTCTGGACCGACACCACCCTCAGCCTGTCCAGCTGGATCTGTGTGGAGGACATCTACGCCAACATCTTCATCATCAGGTGCGGGAGGGAGTCGGAGAAGGTCAGTGTGCACATGTGCTCCCCCCAGACTAGATCTGCAACACAAATTGCTCGTGTGAATCAATGAGGAATTTGAATGCAACGTCAACACAAGATCGAGTGCTCTAGTCGAACACAGTCTGGTTTCTGGAGATCATACCAGTGATGTGTTGCTCCAGAAATACCCCCACGTGCCTGGTCAGAAGAAGAAGAGGGTGGTGAAGTATGGGATGGGAGGCTTCATCATCTTCGCACTCATTTGCATCATCTGGTTCCCTCTTCTCTTCATGTCATTGGTCAAATCAGTGGCAGGGGTGATCAATCAGCCTCTTGATGTGTCCATCCAGCTAGGCATAGCAGGATATGAGGTAAGCAGTAACCGACTAAAATAGGAACTCTTAATCTGTCTCTGCCCTCTCCCCTGCTCCTCCGACTGCTGACCAGTGATGACATGTGTGTGTGTGCGCGTGTCTGCCCTCACAGCCTCTGTTCACCATGAGTGCCCAAGAGCAGAACCTGGTTCCATACTCTGGAGCAGGCTTCAACCGTCTTACCAACCGCTATGCCACTCACCCAGTAAGCCTTCCCGTCACCCCCCTGAACCCAAACCTGAAATTCACCTGTCTGCCTTCATCCATGTCCCCTCTCTGTCTCTCTCTTTCACTCCACACCCCCCCCCCCTGGCCATCCCTCCTTCTCCCTCCCCCAGTCAGCGATGCAGTTCATAGTGAACTACGGGGCCGAGGACCTTGTGACGGCTAAGCTCAAGAGTGATGCCAGTCTGCTGTGGACCATCAGCCCAGCCAGCAGGGAAGCCATGATCCAGGAGCTCAGCAACTCCTCCCACATATACATCACCCTCAGTTGGACACTGCTCAGGTGGAGCATGCTCACTAGCACCAGCCCCTGGACTTCTATGTGTATGGCCTCAAATATGCTTTTACGTTTGTGTGTGAGTGTGTGTCTCTGTGTGTGTGTGTGTCGTGTCCAGAAATGCCTCTCTGTCGGAGCACGCAGAGTCAGTGGGAGAACACACTGTGAAGTATGAGGACCAAGTGCTGAGAGACGGATTAGTCCGGATGCTTAAAGGGACACACAGTGAACCTGTGTGAGTCATCACAAATTCCAGCTCTTGCTGACTTTGAGGCTTTTGGAGCCCTTTATCAATAAAAACCCATCAAACAAACCACCTTTGTAGAGAAGATTTGACCTTCCCTTGTTGTTCAGTCTCTCTTGTTCCGCTTGACAGGATTATTCACAACCTACTACCCAAGTTCATCCGAGGGCCCTCTGGCCCAGAATCCAAGATGGCGTCCAGACTACAGGTCGGTAAGTAGTAACACCCTGACTCTGTCACTCCAACACAGGGAATGGAAGTTCCTGTAGAAGTTCCAGTAGAATGGAAGTTCCAATGGTTTCTATCCAAGGGTCATCAGGCTTCTGAATGGACATTGATATGGACATTGATACATTTCTCAATGGTCACTTTACATTGATACATTTCTCACTAGTCACTTAACACATTATCACTTTCAGTTCATTATTGCACTACTGCACTAACTTACCCCACTTGTCTTAGGTTAGTTAGGTCTATAAGGTTAGTATAGGTCATTATGTGTATTAGAGGTCTAGTACATTGCATTGTATATTGCAAAGCATTTTTTATATTTAGGAGATTTATTATTATTTTATTTCTATTCTATTTTAGCTTATCATAGATGTAATCCATATTCTAAGTACTTATGTTATAGTGTGCCAGGTTGCTTTGCGTTGTCTTGTCCCAAGAATTTCAGTGCCTAGTCTGACCTTGTGTTGTTCTGTGCACCTGACAATAAAAACTTGAAACTAGATGGACTGTATATAATACATAAAAGGCTTACAAAGCGTTTCTCAGGTTTGAACATAGTTACACATTTTACATACAGGTATGTGTCTCAGCCCTTTGGTCACAAACACCACACATGCCTCTCTTTCTTTTCTCCACTTTCTACAACTCCTCTTTCGGCCTTTTCCTTGCTGACCCACCTTGTCGTTCTCTGCCTCTCTATACTTCTCTGTTCCTCCTTTGTTTCCATATGTTCCTCCCAGAACACTCTGACCGGCCAGACGACATAAAAACCTTCGCCTTCTTCCGCCCCCTGGCCATAAAGCTGCAGCACAGCAATGGGACTGAGGGGGGTCAGTGGTGGGTGGTGGAGGAGTGTGCTCCAGGTCCCATCCATGTCCAGAGCAGCTGTGGCAGCATTGAGATAGGGGTGTTCAACAACAAGGTCAGCCCATCCAGTTTGGGCTTCCTGGCAGGACACGGGTAGGTCACACACGCATACCACACATAGGCTATACACACACGCACACGACACGTATACGCATACCACACACGCAATTGTGACATCCCCAGAGGGCCAGACCAGGAAGAGCGGCCCTTACAGCCCGGTCATGGGCATTAACGTTGAGCTGTTTCCCGCTCCCTAAGCAAAATGGCTGACGGCTCAGGAGGGAGTAGAGCCTTAAGCCAGAGGGAGACTGAGAGAGAAAGGGTGAGAGCCAGTCACCAGCATGAATACTCCTGGCAGATAACATAATAGTTACATAATAGTTTTGGGGTGCCCCACGAAGAGGCGTGAGCGGCCAACAAGGGTGGATCGAAGCACCCTGGAAGACCAGTTTTCTGTTGTTACTTTTTGTTTAATTTAAAACGCATTGTTTTCTGCCTGAGGTCTCGTGAATTGTATTTGTCTCAGTGGTCTGACTCACTGGTTGTCACAACATATATACACACATACACACCCAGGCCTCCTTTTACCTAAAACCCTTGATCTCTCCTTCTCTTCCACAGCATTGTGGGTCTGTACATGTCAGTGGTGTTGGTCATCGGGAAATTTGTCCGGGAGTTCTTCAACGGGATTTCACGTTCTATCATGTTTGAGGAACTGCCTTGTGTAGACCGTGTTCTGAAGCTCTGTACAGACATCTTTGTGGTGAGGGAGACAGGTGAGATGGAGCTGGAGGAAACACTGGTTGAGAAGCTTATCTTCCTCTACCGCTCACCAGAGACCATGATCAAGATGACCAGAGAGAAGAAGGACAGCTAAAGCTGGGTGGCCCAGAAGGTTCCCTTGGAAGCTTTCACCAGGCTACATCTGACCGGAATATATTAGGTTTAACCATGATGGCCATAGCTCAAACTAATCTTGATTGGTGGCGGGCGATGCAAATTCCAACTATTTAAAATATTGAGACTTTTATCCAGCAAAAGCATGGAGCTGCCATCTTGAAATATCTATTCCTGACAGGGCAGAGACAGACATCATCGCTATCATAGAGAACAGTAGATCAAACACTTTCTTATTGTTCACCGTCAGTTCTCTCAAGTTCACATTGTGATTGCAAAAAATGCATGCATTTTTAACTACTGACTGTTTTTACAATGTTTTACAACAGCAGGCCATAATCCCTTCAAAATATGTGACCATGTCAAGCCTATTCATTAAGTGCAGATCAATCATTTCCAGTGACATACTTTTGGTCTCTAACCTCATGTTGCCCTGTACTATTCTCTCTGTACATGATGCTTATTCCTCATTTGACGTCAAAATAAAGTATTTGTGTGAATATAGTACTAGTATGTGGGAAATTATCCAAAGCATTCAATAAATAATACATTGCTACAGTAAATTGACACACAGTAATGTGCCATTTCAAATAGTTTTAATAAAGTAATTTATTTCCTTTGTTACAAATTAAAGAAGAACAACATTTTAGTTCCATTAAAGTAACTCCCACATCTCTCCATCAACAGACAAATGTCAACCTTCCATCTCTGTCCAATCCTAGATGCACAGATTTGTAGGGCTGGTCTTCACACGCCAGAAGAACTCCCATTAGATGTCTTTAACATGACCTTAGATCCTGAAAAGCACAATAAATGATCATTAGGATAGAGTTTGATATAAAAGTTATTTCCTTGCCAGTTTGCTTACTGAAGTACTTGCCCAGATGGGCTGCTTGAATGTTTTTATTTTTTAATGATCTATAAAAACGTGTGCCCCTTCTACAGAACCATAACTGCAAAGCCAGTAGGTATGTTCGACTTCATGGCGCGCCTGCGGCGCCGACAGCCGGATGACTTGAAGGCGGCTGCAGGCGACGCCGGCGCTGCATAAAGTCGAACGCAGTTAGTGTTTGGCACTTTGTGTTTTGGTATGGACGATAGAAACAAATACTTACATGGTTATTTTGGTTTAGAGACTTTGACGTTGGCTTCAGCGAGCTTCATTGCTTCAGCTTTAAACTGTGGCTTGAGCGCCGAGCGCACGACACTCGCGCAGATCGCAGAGAAGCGAATGTAGCTGTAGAGGGCAGAGTAACGTGCAGACGTTAACCGGTGTATTTTGTTCTATTCGCACTCATACACACATTCGAGCCCTAACTGCATTCTGAGACATACACACAACGCCATCGAGAGTTATTACACAGGCGAAGGTGAACTGTAACGTAAAATACGGCTCTTATAACACAGGCGGTGAAGAGAAAAGAGCGCTTAGCTAAACTAGCATGTTGGCTGACTTGTTATCGCTCATAACACAGGTTACAAACAAGTATGCATTCTAGTAGAAAATATATATAACTACATGATTTTACTGATGGAATACAGGCATATTTTGTCATACAGCTGAAAATTTTAGAATTGTACCTTAGGCCAGCTTGTCTCCAGTATGCAACCATTTTGCCAGTGATCTTCCGCTCAAGGACAGGTCAGATATGTACGTGATGACGTTGTAAACTTTGTCTACGAAACGCGCATCGCGTGTGATTGACAGCCTGGGCGGCCAGTAGGTACCGCCCCTCAAAAGAGCAATTATATACTCGTACCATTCAATAAATACCTCTTATCAAATGTTATGTCAAACAAAGCGTACCGTTTACATGCACGCGGAACCCTGTTTAAGACACGATTGGAAATAGACAAGAGATCATAATATTTTATCCATGTGAAAATGCGCAATTTGATTGGTGTTTCCTTCGAGAAGTGGGTGGAGCCGCGCAAATTTTGACCGTGAGGGGGGCTGTTGATCCGATTCCTCTTTCACCTTCCTCACAGAAAAAGCGGTCACGCTGTCATCTGTCACCGTTACCAGAGCTCTGGAAAAAAGGTCTTTAAAATGAAGATCTGGACATCAGAACACATATTCAAGTTAGTGATGATTTCATCTTACAGTCGTTCATTCCGTTTTACGCCTAAAACAGTTTCTAGATAGTTATTTGAAGTTTCTTTTGTGGAGTTTTGTTAGCTTGGTCACGTTAGGCTAGCTAGCTCTTTGACTTTAGCTAGCTATGTAGCCATCATCAGCCGACCACGTAACAACGGCGAACACAGCTAGACTTGTGTAGGTAGTTAACAAGTATTTACGTAGTCAACATGGCCACAACATGTTTCATATCTGAATCTATGTTGGAGCTACCTAAAAATTGCACAAGAGCGCTAAGAGGGCTAACTTTAGACGACGGCAACCTTGTTGGTAGGATCAGACAGCTAGTCTAGCTAACGATTAGCAAGTCTCATTTTGCGGCTTTTGCCACAAGCGAGGTTTCCAGTTCTTCTGGATGTAATAAACCAAATTTCAGAATGTGACACCTTACACGTGTTGGTTAACGTTGTCTCGTTTGGGAAATTATGTCGATCTTATCTCACCCGACGATCTGGCCTGTCCACACAGTAACATTATGTATCGCTTTCTTACGTAACAGTCTCGGCTGTACATACGATAGAATTACTGTACCGTCATAACTCATCGGCAACGGCACATCAATTCGGGAATGTGGACGACACAGGCTAATTATAAGTTAAATGAAATAAACGGAACAACAGATTAGATACTTACAAAGTCAATGGTAGTTATGTCACAGTTATTGGGTTGCATATAACATAATCGTGTTCAGTCAGAATAATGCATATCTATGTCTTGCGGTTTCATTAGTATGGTCCACTGTGACTTCAGATCAGTGGATCATCAGATGTGTTTCGGTATATTATTCACTGTTGGTGAAACAACCCTTAACTCTTACATCACCTCCAAAACAACCCAAACACAAATAAGTTGTTTAACCATCTGAAACCAGGTGATATTATATCGATTTAATGTAGTTTTTGTTATTGTGCATTGATGTGTTTTTGTTGGCATTTTGAGCTGATGTTCTGTGGCTGTAGCAGTAGTCAGATGATAACGTTGTCCCTTCCTCCTCAGCCACCCTTGGGAGACGGTGACGAAGGCGGCCATGCAGAAGTACCCGAACCCCATGAACCCAGGCGTGGTGGGCGTAGACGTGCTGGACCGCGGTGTGGACACCCAGGGACGGCTCCACAGCAGGAGGCTGCTCAGTACGGAGTGGGGTCTGCCGTCCATGGCCAACACTGTAAGTCTCTCAGTACAGCATCGCTCTCCTCACCCACCAGGGTGCTTCTGTTCCAGGAAGTCCTTGTTCAATCTGTGATCTCTCAATCTGGGTATAACTTGTCTTTGTTTCCAGATGCCTTATATTTTGATTCCACCACTTTCCCACAGTGATGGGTTGTGTGAAGGCATCACCTTTCTGCGGAAAATGTGTCAGGAGTTTACAAACAGGAAGTTACAGATATGTGGTTTCTAAGTCGTTTACATCACCCTGTTTTGAAGGTTGTTGAAAGACCTTCAACCAAGGTTGTTTTATCCGCTAGAATTAAACTAACCAGTTTTGTCAGTGACAGTGACAAAGACTTGGGTAAATATTTGTCACACCTTGGAACTGGAGCTGGCCAGTGTTAGTATGGAAAATGTCTTCAGGGAGATCTCCTGAGGAAAGTCTTCAATTGGAGCAGTTCCACAATCTGCTTCAGTGACCTTGACTTTGAGCGGGTGGAGACAACAGACAATTAATCAGGGGCACCGTCACCATCTGAAACATCAACATCTAATGTCTCCTCTTCCTTTCTTCGCTCTTTTCAGCTCATCGGGACGACCAGAACATTCACGTACGTCCACGAGCACTCGGTGGTGGACCCCAAAGAGAAGACCTTCGAGCTCAAGTCTTCTAATGTGAGTTAGCCCTGGTCTAACCGTGTTACTGTGGGCCGTATGTTACTCAGGCCGTATGACCCCGAGTCTCTCCCCTCCCTCCCCCAGATCTCCTTCACGAACATGGTGTCTGTGGACGAGAAGATGACTTACAGACCTCACCCACAGGACCCGGACAAGTAAGCCAGCGGTTGATCCCCACAGGGTGTCGCTCTATACACTGAGTGCCATTTAACACCAAATGTCTGCTTTCTGTCATGTACAGTTGTGGGAATAAGACGTATGTACATACATACATACATGTGTCTGTAACTGTTTGTTTGTGTGTTTAGGACGGTGCTGACACAGGAAGCATTGATCACTGTTAAAGGGTTCAGTCTGAGTAGCTACCTGGAAGGCCTCATGGCCAATACAATCTCTACTAACGCTGGAAAAGTAAGACCCCTGACCACCTCTCCCCCTTTTCTCTCTGCGTATTCACTCATGTGTATCCCTGTCACTCTCACGGGTAAAGCTAGTACATGGTAAATTACATCACATTCCTGTTGACCTTGTCGTGTGTGTGTTTTTTTCTCAGGGGCGTGAGGCGATGGAGTGGGTCATTAGGCGGTTAAACGCTGAGATTGAGGAGCTGGCTGTCACCGCACGTGGCACATTGCGTGCTCCCATGGCGGCAGCTGTCGCTGACAAGTGATAGCCCACCTTCTTGAATGAAACTGAACATTATCCCCTCAGAGGGGTGACCACCTCAATGCCAGAGCATCCACATCCTGTTTCAACCCACTGCTCTTCCTGCGTGTCGCTCCTCCTTCCCTCAGCCACCTCACATCAGTAGAGTCCAGCTGATGATATAACACTGGGTTGAACAGGGTTGCACTTGAGTCTTGTGGGACTCGTAGTCTTTTAATATGTTGAATTCACATAGTGCCTCTTGTATGTCGCCAGGCTTCTCTTCCGTTTTTCTCTTATCATAGTGACAGTTTGTAGAGTCAAACTGACAAAAATGCTAGTAAGGCCATAAATCTACTTAACATACATCTCTTTCAAAGACTACACACTTATTAAGAGTATTACTACTCTGCTTCATTTTCAGGATTGTGCAAACTGGAATTTCATGTAAGTTTAACTTATTGTTTTCAAATGTATTTTATTTACATAACAGTAAGGTGACGATTTACACCACGGGTTGTTTTCAGAATCCATGGTCATTGCAGTTGGTTCAGTATAGTACATTGTATCATCCTTGTTGCAATTATATATATTTTGAACCACGGCAATGGCTCTCACCATTTATTTTACAGGTGTATTTATAACTGAACGAAGCTGTCAAGTGTTTCTGCATCTGGTATTGGTTGTTAGTTATTGTCAGTCAGTATTTATTTGTTTTGGACGCCGTTCTATGTGATGTGTCAACAGAATCTAAAGCTGCCAATCTTTACAGCTACCTACTCGCTGAGGTGTTTCTGTTCCACATCGCCATATAATACACTCCTCCATTCAGGTGCTACAAACTGACCCAGGCTCTGTTTGAGATCTCTAATAATACAGCCTTCCTTCCTAAAAGGAAACAGATCAGACATGATTGGGTCAAATCCAATGATGTTAGAGATTATCTAGGAAAGGGGAAATGGGAGGGTGTATTTATAAAGAATTGAATCTGAGCCAGATATCGGTTTCCCTTCCCTGTTTATAACCTCAGAATCTCGGATCTGCTGCCCCTTCAGCAGCTTGTCGTGAGTGTTGGTCCTTCCATGACTAGGCTCCTGCTGTGTGTAGTGTCATACAATGCACAATATTTGAAGAAAACATAGCTGTGTGAATAAAACAATGTATCAGGGGTACACATTCCAAGAATGTCAAAATGGAGCTGAAGTCTCAACAACAACAAATGACATGAACATGGTGGGGTGGATGTCGTACGTTGTCATGTACAGATTATACTAGCCCTGTTTGTAGACATGAAGAATATTGTGTGCTTTGCTCTTAGTTTCACACAGGAGTGGGAGATTGAGTTCTTTAGCCCTGTCAACTCCAGAACTAGTTGGACGTCAATGAAAGTCATGTTCTCTAAACCTTGTGGTTATCCTAGATGTACAATGTTTTTTTCTGTGACTCAAAAAACTAAATAAATGTCTTATAAAACAACTGTGTGAGGGTGTACTTTTGATCATTTTAATTTCACAACAATTTAGCAATTGTATTTGTGAAAAATACATATTTAGACTTGTCAGCAATATATTTCAGTTATAATTCAGTTAATCAGTAACAATTATCTTGTCATACAATGTTTTGTAGTCATATTTGCAGAAAACATTCAGTTGAATTGTTGGCCTTGGCTTGTGGTGCCCCTTGTCTACAGATTAAACTGCAACATTAGAGGAAAAATCTACAAAACCCTGAAAGGCATAAGAAGATGGGTAAGCCATGTTGAAATGTTCTGTTTCGTATAAAAAGTCTACTTTCATGGACGTACAGTTAATAGCATGGTTACTGACCTTATTCACCTTCAGGACTGGGTTGACCAGCTGGATGTGATGTAGGCTGGGTAAAACCACCCCCTCTCCCAGTTTGGCTGAAACAAAGGAGAGTCACATCTAATAGTGCTTCACACTGGGTCAATATGAGTTTCACTTCATTAGAATAGTGTATTGTCTGTTGAATGTCGTATATTTAAAACCCAGGTTCTCACCATTCAGTTTGGGCAATACTCCATTTTCTATCACGAACCGCAACATGTTCTCAAGGTCTGTTGTCTAGAAATACATGTATTATATAATGGTCAGTGCTCATATGTATATGATGACATAATCTCTCTGTTTAACCATCCTACCTTGAACGGTCCAATTTCACTGGACACCAGTGTGAGGGTAAAACTATTCGAAAGAAAGTTGTGTTACTGAGTGATAATAGTCAGAACACAAGCAGCATCTCATCAGACAACTTCTGGGTCTTACTTGCTCAGCACTGCGGAGCCTCGGACCTTGTTCCCTGAGATGGAGACCTGACCACTGAACACTGAGTCCTGCAGAGACACATCTGATCACATCTAGCTGCAAAGACACTCACTGAACAGGATGGAATAATCAACACAGATCCATCTGATTTACATTGCAACATAGAGAACTCTGACTCCATGTAAGACATCCCATGGAGTCACCGTGGTACTCACAGCTTGCAGCTTGAATAGCGGGGTGAGGGTTGCGTTGTTCTGAACGGCGAAGGCGGTGACAATGCCTGGGAGCCCCAGCTGCACCTCCCCAGGCAGAAAGGAGAACATGGGGACCTTCCTGGCTGACACACTGAGCTCCATCAGCAGGTCAGGGAAGAGCTTTGGCAGCTGGATGAGGAGGAAGAAGAGGAAGAGAAACAGAAGGAGAAGGAGGTAGAATAAGAGGTGATGGAGGAGAAGGAGAAGAAACAATAGGAGAAGAGGAGGAGAAAGGACAGAAGGCGGTAGAGGAGGAGAAGGAGGAAAAAGAGGAGAACAAACAGTAGGAGAAGAGAAGGAGGTGCATTTGACATCTGACATTTGTTTATCCATTTGACATCTGACATTTGTTTATCCATTTGACATCTGACATTTGTTTATCCATTTGACATCTGACATTTGTTTATCCCACCACAGGATGGCTGCAGATCTCTGCCAATAATTAAGAAAAGCAACTACCGGTACTGTGTCTGTTCTAAGAATGGGGGTGTGATTAAAGGGTTCAAGACTAAATGTGTTTACCTGAGGGATGAGTTTACCAAAGGAGCTGGTATTGAGACGCAGAGGAGATACTGCTGGGATCTGACCAAACACATTGGAGGCCGAATATGAAGACAGTTGTTTTTCAGTAGCAGAAAAACAGACACTGAGACATAGAGCAGAAAAACTCACCATTTTGTCAGTTATGTGGGCCACAAGGTCCCCAGTGGAGAAGTAGGAGTAAGAAACTGAGTTGGCGGTGAACTCAGACATGCCCAGTGAGAGCATGTAAGAGTCCTGGCGGGTCAGAGAGAAGTTTTGCACCTGGAAAGGAGGATCTGTGTGGCTCTTGGCACTGTAGAACTCACCCTGTATGACACAAACCACAACATGTTGGCACCAGAACGAGACCAAGATATCATTAATAACAACAATCTCAGCAAGGATCCTGACTGGATAGCATTTCTCTAGTGCTTAAGCTGCTTAGGGAGAAAAGGAGGCAAATGGAGATGGAAGCCCCATTGGTTTCTTAGGTGGTTGACTATCGGGCAGACCACAATTTGTGTGACTACAGAGCTGTGTGTGGAGAGGAAATGGCTGTGAATTTCCAGAGGATTAAGGCCCTCTCAACCCCAATTTTCATCCAGTCGATTGAGGTTGTACAGTGAGGACCCCATTCCCCTACCTTGAGGTTTAAGGACAGACTCTGAGATACTCCGACCAGATGTGTTTAAAGGACCAGTGTTTGGTGGAGGTGTATCCACAACATCCATGTGAGACAGGCGGAAGTTGCTCTACCTTGAAGTCCAGCTCCAGGCTGGCAGAGTCCACGAGGGGGGAGCTGGAGAGAGGGACGTCCAGAACCAGATCAAAACCAACCTGAAAGGAAACTGGTGGACCACAAGCAACACAGAAGACATCACTAACAGATTAACATCTGACACAGTGAACTTGACTAACAGATTGTACATTGTGTGTGTCAGTGTTCTCATTTTAAGACTTCCAAATGCAGTACCTGCAAGGGCCGCTAGTTGTCTCTCCAGGTCTTCTATTTGCTGCTGGATTGCTGGGCAGATCTGAGTGCAGTCACAAAATGTTTGTTATCAGTATTTATCATGAAACAATGATTCTGACAAAGCAAAGTCAACGTACGATTTTACTATTTCCTGTGGTTGTTGAGAGAGTTGACTGTATCCATGGAAAATTGTCTACAACAACACTACTGGGCTTGTTCACATTTTAGAATGAAGATAATGATGATGAGCAGAGAGAATCTATAGGTTACCAGGAAAACATTACTTACCTTCCCCTGTATTTCACCTTTGAAATGACCCTTAAAAAGGCTTATAACCATCTTGGATATTGATCTGTAAAAAAACGTTCATAGAAAGGTTATGATGCCTTTCTCTCTGTCTCTCTCTCTGTCTCTCTCTCTGTCTCTCTCTCCCCCTCTCCCCCATTCACACTCTATTACAGACACAAACACATGCTTATATATATGAATCTCTCCATCTCTATAATACAACAGTTAACTTCCCACCTGCCACCACCATGGAAGTGTATGCTGACATCACCGATTTCAGCAGAGCAGGCCTTGCTGGAGATTGACAGGTGTCCCTCATTGTCACCCAGCCTCACCACAGAAGTCACACCTACATTAAAAGCTGCCAGGTCAAAGGAACCACCCACATGTCTGCAAAAAAAATGCACACAAACAAACAGACGAATGGACACAGATAAATGCACACACACACACACACACAAAAATTAGCAAAATCCTCTGCATATAATGGAAAAGAAGAGAATACATTTGAGTAAAGACATTTTAATCACGTTGTCTGCAGAACTGTTGGTAAACAACTATCTCACTCAGCAAGTTCTCTGTTTCACTTCTGCTTACATAAACCAATAATAAAAAACAGATTCATTCTGTCATTTGAGTAATTCAATAACCATTCAGTAATTAGTATTGTTTGATACATACTACACTCATCACAAAAATATATGGTAACAATTCTATTGTTAGGTTTTTAGTATTGTTATGTCATAACTCACATGAATCCAAATGTGATTTTCAACTTCCCAATCACTCTGATATTCAGGCCAGAGATCATTGCCATGAAGCCGACCCCCTCATTAAAGTCAACTGTGGGTTCTGGGAAATCACACTGAGAAACAGACACCCTGTAGGGACAGGAGAGAAGAGAGCATATTGTTGTTATTTAATATTTTATTGTGACTCTTGTGGCAACAGCCAGAGCTAAATGTTAACATGATAGTAGCTAAAGTGAGACTCTTTAATATGAAATCTGATTAGGCAGTGATGGTGTGCCAAGGACTGACTGGTCTAAGAACCTAGCTTATCTTTCTCTGACGTTCGTTACCTACCCACTGAGGACATATTTCACTGGGCCAATTCTTCCTTTGATGTCGGCAAATGACATATCCTTTATCTTGTCCTGCACAAACCCTGCTCCCAGGTGTTTCCCTGGAAATGGACAGTGGGAAGAAGAATGTCAGATTTGACTAATAATTGATGATATGGATCATCATGGATAATTCAATTTAATTCCAGAAGATCTGCTGTAACAATTCCAATACGGCCATTTCTTTGGGCATTATAAATGATGAACACACAAGCTGTGAACCATTTAGGATTTTTTTTTTTTTCCTCATTACATTTTTTGTCCCATAAAGGAGCAGTTTGATCAAAACAATCAATATACATCCAAATCAATTAATTGAAAGGACTCAGTTGGTCTCACCATACTGAAGTCCCTTGTCTGTGAGGATGAGCTTGATAGCAGGGTTCTCTCCATGTGTGTGTGTGGAGAGACTCAGCAGCAGAAACACCAGGTAAGGCAACATGCTGCAGACCCCTCTGGATACCCACTGTTAGAAACACAATGAATGAATCTCTCATTTGACCATGGTAACCACGGCAGAAATAGCATTCAATTAAATGTAAAAATGTGATTTACCCAGTTTATAGAAAGCAGCTGAAGATGTTTGCAGTTTGGTTCAAGGCTTCTCCTTGTGACATCCCCACTTCCTTATTTTGAGAAGTTTATAAACTAGCTTCCTCTCACTGAGAAGTGAAACTCAGCCTCTGTGAGCTGAGATACCACGTGTATAACGTTTGAATCACATGCTCTCAATAACAAGATGTGCGTGTCTGAATTCGAATGGTGAAACTCAGATCCCAAAAATTCGAACCCCAAACATTTCAGCCGAAAATTCAGACTGCAACATCTTTCGGCTCAAATGTTCTTGCCTCAAGTTTTAAGTTCGAATTATTGGCATCTGAACTTTACTGTTCGAATTTGAGCAACCTGAATTTCCAAACCTTGAAGTTTTGGATTACATTGAAATAATGTTATTATTTCAAAAAATTACATTGATTTTAAATAGGTGAAATCAAAACCAACATATTCGGTGGTGTTTCAATTTCATTATTAGGTAGTCACTGCTTTTTTTCAAAACATTATGTCACAGCTTTGTTTCCATACTCCCCCAGTTCCCCGGACTCCGCGTGTAGGGACTTGTACAATGTTGGAACACGGCTTGTGAACTTGACATTGCTGTCTGTCTTTATTCATTCATTTAAAACATCATACTGAAACAACAATCACGTATTAGATTTTAGCATTTATTGTTACATGATATGGACATGTAGATTTAACTTTGGCGGAGTGGATGCTCTAAGGGAGGCACTCCCTGCCTCCTCGATGCAACATGACATGAGGCAGGGAACAATAAAGATCCCCCTGATCAAGGGCGTATGTTTGATTTGAACATTGCTGGAGACACAGTTTTACTAGAGTGACCAGACGTCCTCTTTTAGCCGGACATGTCCTCTTTTTGAGACCTAAAAAATGCGTCTGGCAAGGATTCCAAAATCGTCCGGGATTTTGCCTCGTCGGATATTTGCCTTTCTCTGGGTCTTTCACAAACTAGTTATTATGCCCTTACAAGTTTTGGAAAGGGTCTCTCCCTTACGTCCCACCTTCTTGCGCCAGCTCTGACTGTAGAAAGAACTGTCATTGGTCAACCGCCTTTTCAGTGTTGCCAAATGCACGATAATTATCCTCCGAATACGATCATTTTAAGCCTTTGGTATGATACCATTTACAATCTGGCAACAATGTGAGCACCTTGACGCCAAATTTGTTATCATTATTGCTTGAATATATGAGGAGGACTGAAAATGCACTTTTTACACGCAAGCATGTCACAGAGGGCTTCACGAACTGCCCCTCAACCAACCTAAACCCTCATTACATGTTTCATAAACATTGGAGGGGACATGTCCCTACCGTCCCACCCTAAATGTACGCCTATGCCCCTGATGGATAGAACATACAGACAGCATGGGGGAGAAGGGGATGGTGGAGGGCGGCAGCAGCACTGATCATACAACAACCGGGCTGAGTGTGTGCGTATCCGCGCGTCTTTTAAAGAGGCCTTATAGGACGTGAAACTTCCAACGCTACGTGCAACTGCCAAAAGCGAAAAAAGCAAAACCGAAACCGAAGATCCTATACTGTTAGTGACCCACTTTCTTTTTTCTAGTACAGGAAGACAGTCTACTATTCATCGTTTGAGCCTTCGTAAATCTGCCGTTTTGTCCTTGGTAAGTCGGCCTATACTTTTTAATCTGTCAGTCTGTTACAAGTAAGCGTAGTGTATTGACACCTTTCCACGAAGTTTCATGAAAATCGGGCCGGTAGTTTTTACATATAATCATGCAAACAGACAGACAAACAAACTGCAACCAAAACATGATATCCTTGGCTCGTTTAAACCGTCCATATAGTTATAGTTAGTTATGGTCAGAGAACAGAAAGACGCAGTTGACATACACAAACTTAAAGAGACCTTACAATAGTTTTGTCTTTCTGATTTTCAGATAATCCACTTTTGAAACAAAGTGGGTGGGGAGTCCAACTAAGGCAGATTTATCTTAAACCCTTCTGGGTAAAGTTCAAAAGGTAACCTTTGGCTTCACTGAACTAATTCCACAAACGTTTATGTTGGATTGTCATTATGCCTGTTTTTCTTAACATAAATCTGATAAATCTTGGCTCATCTGACCTTCCTTTGCTTAGTTATGGTCACAGAAACAAACTGTTGTTGTTCACAATCCCATGGAAAAATAACCAGGGCAGTTTTGTCCAAAGGCCAAATACGTGCCCACATGCCCACAAGGTCTTATATTACATTAAGCAACATTAATATATGCGTCTTGTCATGTGGTCAAGTTAACCTGCCACCCACCTCCCTGTAAAGTGCAATAGATCCTTAAAAGGTGCTTGGTAATTGCAATTCATTATAAGCATCACTGCCTCTTTCACACTTACTCCATAGATCTTTGTATCTGCGATCTATAATGGGGAGCACAATCACCCATGTGGCCAATGCCTCGGGGATGCCCATCCGGGTTTACTACAGCGTGGATACAATGCGGCTGGAGGAGCTGGTGATTAAAGTCAATGTCAAAGGGAATGCCACTGGGATTGGAGAAGCGAGGCAATCAACAAAGATGATTTTCAAAGCCGACTCCCGTGTCCGCTTCATACTTATTCCTGAAAAAGAATTTGGCAAAATTATAGAAAGAGGGCCACTTTACGTCACCGTATTTTTGGAAAGCAACGACTCCAGTAATGAATTTCTGAAGGTCATCTCTGAGAACTTGCGCATCCCCAACAACAGGTCCATTATTGTGACGAAAAAAGGCCACATAAAGTGGCAGAAATATGGGGGAAACATTTGGGAAGATGAGCAAGGCAAAAGACACAAGTAGAGCAAAGTTGAGTTTTTCAATAAGGATAGGAATCAGATAATGTGAATGTTTTTAAATTTACAGTTTTTCTCCCTGCCACTGAGAAGTACTTCACGTTATTATTTTGGGTTTAACGGGTTTAACGGGTTTAAGAAATAACCAGTAGGTGGCGGTGGTGCACATTGAACAGTTGTCTCTTCATACTCAATGAATAAACGCCAGAGATATAGGCCCCAAATCCTGATGAAAGGTTGCTGATATGTATGGGTTTTTTTTGGAGCACACAGCTGGATTGATAGTTAAAGGAATATGAGGGGAATTTCGCTGAATTGCATGTAGAGCAGTGTATTTCCCATTCTTAAAGTTAAAATAGAATCATTTTAACAATTTGGAAATAGTTTTTCAATCAAACAAATAGGAAAAAATAGTTCAGTGGATATATTCTGAAACATAACTACTTACTAATCAGTAGTAAATGTTACAACCTTCTCTATATTGTTCCTAGTCTTCTTTTCCCCAAAGGTTTACCCAAGTTTTTTCATGAGTAGCCTTTATTCTTCTCTTGGTCAGTTTTTGGCATTTTCTTTATGAGATGCAGTTTGTACAACTCATTTACTTGTAACTGGGAATGCATGAGATTACATTAAATTCCACAGTTCCACATGCAAAATTCACCTGCCATTAAATTAACATCTCACTGTATACAGCATCCTTGCTCTGTTCAAAAGGATCCAAATTTGTTTTTCTATTCATTATTGTCATAATTCCACATAAGCCTTTCAAATAAAATATCCGGAATATATGCTCAGATTGACCATAAACACGTAATAAAACTTATATCTCAAGTGTGGTGAAGTAGGACGTTTTTTGTAGCCGGGTGCCATGGTGGATCCTAGTATTGGAGCTCCATTGATGTTGGCTTTTAACCCTTGTGCTGCCTTTGGGTCACAATGACCTCAAGGTTCACATCGACCCATCATCGTGCTGGGACACCTTTAACCAATACAATAACAAATAAAAAGCCATTTATTTTAACCTTCGCGCTGTGGGGGGTGTGAGACAGCCCGACGGTTAAAAGAAAATGCTTTACTTTATTTTTGTATGAGATACATTTACATTTAGTAGACGCTCTTATCCAGAGCGACTTATAGTAAGTACAGGGACATTCCCCCGAGGCAAGTAGGGTGAAGTGCCTTGCCCAAGGACACAACGTCATTTGGCACGACAATCAAACTGGCAACCTTCTGATTAATAGCCCGATTCCATAACCGCTCAGCCATCTGACCCCAGGTAAAGTTGTCGTAAGACGTGGGGGGGGGGGGTCACAATAACCCGAATATAACACAAGGGTTAACTCTTGTGTTAGAACCTTGCTAGTTCTCTTTTCTGGAACCGAAAGGTTTCCCATTTTAGAGTAGATCAACTCAGAGTTCAGGGTTAGGCTCACAGTTTGTTAAACCCGCTACCTAGAATACCCCCTGATCCCATCTGATTCATGGCTCAATGATTTTGTGTTACTGTCTTATGTTTGTGTGTCAAAGATAGTTATGTTGGTGTAATGGTTGTTCTGCTTCATAAATATGAGTTTGAAGGACATGTAACAAGTTTAGTGATTGATTATCTGAAATACATCTACAACAAAACTGTTCTCTGTTCTAAAATAAACTGAAATTAAAGTCTTTCACAACAACTTTCTATGGTTGAAAACAACATGGTATTGTTTATCTGTGAAAAGTACAGTTGTAGAATCAGTTGTCATCAACTTATTTGATTGAGTGAATCAATTAACAAACATTTGTCCTGTCCTACATGATGTATGAAAGTGTCAGGAGTCAGTTTGATCATCAAACTTCAGTTTGGCTTGTGGAAGGCAATGTGAGTCAGTGGCGCCCCATGTCTACAGACTAGACATCAAAGTCGCAGGAAGACGCTATAAAACCCTGAAAGGCATAAGAAGATGGGGTAAGCCATGTTGAAATGTTCTGTTTCGTATAAAAGGTTTACTTCTGTACATAATGGACATACAGTTAACAGCATGGTTACTGACCTTATTCACCTTCAGGACTGGGTTGATCAGCTGGATGTGATGTAGGCTGGGTAAAACCACCCCCTCTCCCAGTTTGGCTGAAAGAAAAGAGAGTCACATCTAATAGTGCTTCACACTGGGTCAATATGAGTTTCACTTTATTGCACTGGTATATTGTCTCCGTTCAAAACTGAGACAAAATGTATGTTTGGTGTATTACATTTTTCAGGTTCTTACCATTCAGTTTAGGCAATACAACTGTTTTTATCCCCAACATCACTAGGTTCTCAAGGAAAGCAGCCTAGAAAAACATAAAATGATGGTCAGTCTGTAGGTATGTAGATGTTGAACTTGTCTTGAACTTGTCTTTATCACTATGCAGTGTCGCTGTTAACGTGGACTATTAGAATGTACCACAGAAACTATTTGACCATCCTACCTTGAACGGTCCAATTTCACTGGACACCAGTGTGAGGGTAAAACTATCCGAAAGAAAGTTGTGTTACTGAGTGATAATAGTCAGAACACAAGCAGCATCTCATCAGACAACTTCTGGGTCTTACTTGCTCAGCACTGCGGAGCCTCGGACCTTGTTCCCTGAGATGGAGACCTGACCACTGAACACTGAGTCCTGCAGAGACACATCTGATCACATCTAGCTGCAAAGACACTCACTGAACAGGATGGAATAATCAACACAGATCCATCTGATTTACATTGCAACATAGAGAACTCTGACTCCATGTAAGACATCCCATGGAGTCACTGTGGTACTCACAGCTTGCAGCTTGAATAGCGGGGTGAGGGTTGCGTTGTTCTGAACGGCGAAGGCGGAGACAATGCCTGGGAGCCCCAGCTGCACCTCCCCAGGCAGAAAGGAGAACATGGGGACCTTCCTGGCTGACACACTGAGCTCCATCAGCAGGTCAGGGAAGAGCTTTGGCAGCTGGATGAGGAGGAAGAAGAGGAAGAGAAACAGAAGGAGAAGGAGAAGCAGGAGGTAGAAAAAGAGGTGATGGAGGCGAAGGAGATGAAGGAAGAGGAGGAGAAGAAACAGTGGGAGGAGAAGGAAGAGGTTGGGGGTGGAAAGGAAGTGATGGACATGGCACAGGAACAGTGGAGTAGATAAAGTGAGCTAAATTTACTTTATTCTGCTGATATTTGCTCATCTCGCCACTGGGTGGCTGTAGCTCTCTGCCTATAGTAAAAGAAGCAACCACTACTGTGTACTGTGTCTGCTATAAGCATGGTAGTGTAATAAAAAGGTTCAAGACGAAATATGTTTACCTGAGGGATGAGTTTACCAAAGGAGCTGGTATTGAGACGCAGAGGAGAGACCGCTGGGATCTGACCAAACACATTGGAGGCCGAATATGAAGACAGTTGTTTTTCAGTAGCAGAAAAACAGACACTGAGACATAGAGCAGAAAAACTCACCATTTTGTCAGTTATGTGGGCAACAAGGACCCCAGTGGAGAAGTAGGAGTAAGAAACGGAATTGGCGGTGAACTCAGACATGCCCAGTGAGAGCATGTAAGAGTCCTGGCGGGTCAGAGAGAAGCTTTCCACCTGGAAAGGAGGATCTGTGTGGCTCTTGGCACTGTAGAACTCACCCTGTATGACACAAACCACAACATGTTGGGACTAGAACGAGACCAAGATATCGTTAATAACAACAATCTTAGCAAGGATCCTGACTTGGATAGCCAACCCCTACCTTGAGGTTTATTCTCAGATTCTGAGGTACTCAGATCAGATGTGCACTGTGTTTAAAGGACCAGTGTTTGGTGGAGGTGTATCCACAACATCCATGTGGAACAGGCGGAATTTGCGCTACCTTGAAGTCCAGCTCCAGGCTGGCAGAATCCACAAGGGGGGAGCTGGAGAGAGGGACGTCCAAAACCAGATCAAAACCAACCTGAAAGGAAACTGGTGGACCACCAGCAACACAGAAGACATCACTAACAGATTAACATCTGACACAGTGAACTTGACTAACAGATTGAGAGTTGTCTTATTGCCACTCAGATATCAACTCAGAGAACATCACTAACATTTGAGTTCACTGGAGTTCATTTTAGTCTGGCCGTCTACTCAATGATCTTAGCTGGACATGCTTTAATAAGTCATTTTGTCCCCGTTTTTAATATTTCAAATTACTTCCATATGCAGTACCTGCAATGGCCGCTAGTTGTCTCTCCAGGTCTTCTGTTTGTTGCTGGATTGCTGGGCAGATCTGGGTACAGTAACAAAAAGTTTTTGTTTTTTTCATCTGTAATCAGGATGAAGAAATCGTACATGAAAAGTACAATACAATTGTACCGTTTTCTTTGTTTATTGGGAGGAGAGTTGATTATTCATGGGAAATTGTGTGTTCACTGTTTGAAGTCTACAACAGCACTACTAGGCTTGTTCCCAGGGAACCACGACTTACTTTCCCTAGTATTTCACCTTTGATACGATCCTTAAAACCGTCCACAAAAGGCTGAAAGATGAAACTGTCAATAAAGAAATATTATGTTAAATTATAGTGATGTCTCAATCACTGTCACACACACAAATCTCTCCATCTCTATAATACAACAGTTAACTTCCCACCTGGCACCACCATGGAAGTTTATGTTGACATCACCGATTTCAGCAGAGCAGGCCTTGCTGGAGATTGACAGGTGTCCCTCGTTGTCACCCAGCCTCACCACAGACGTCACACCTACATTGTAAACTTCCAGGTCAAATGAACCACTGTCATATCTGCAAAAGCACACGCACACACAAACACACATATGCAAGTACACACATTCATACTATGAGAGGACAACCCATGGCAAACCACAAGTAACTAGGATCAAATTAAAGAGGAAACACAATGTAATCAAATGATCAGTTGATCTAGGGTCAAAGAATTGTTTTCTCTATGAAAGAAACAGAACAGAAAAGATAGCACATTTAAATTCAATTGGTTTTAAGTTTCCCCTTCAGCTGTCCACTCTCCTGGATAAATCGAAAGTGCTGGGTCATTTAATCCCTGGTGGGACAGTGGAACATAAGACATCTGACTGACTCACATGATTCCAAAGTTGGTATTCCATCTCCCATTCACTCTCATGTTTAGGTCAGAGACAACTGCCTTGAGTCCGACTTCCTCATAAAAGTCCACTGAGGGTTCTGGGAAATCACACTGGGAGACAGACATCCTGCAGGAACAGGAGAATAGAGAGTGTATTGTTGTTAGTGATGTTTTATTTTGGTCCATGTCGTAATATTCACAGAGATCAGCTAAATACTACCATGATGGTTAATGTAACAATACCCTTGACATATATGGGTGTGTAGAGGACTGACAGGTGTTGGGGCCCAGCTCATCTTAATCTCTTCCCTGATCTCTACTACTTACCCACTGAGGACATAGTCTACAGTTCCGAGCAAACCAATGCTGACTCCTCCACTGATGTCAGGAAAGGACATGTTTTTCATCTTCTCCGTTAACACCAAAGCAGCCATGTGTTTCCCTAGAAGTGGACAACAGGAAGAAAAAGTTTTAAAAAATGCTGCAAATTGTCAACATTATGGATAATTACATTTTGTTAGAAGAATATATTTATTTCCATCAGATTTGCTGTAATGATCCCAATGTGATACATGAGCTGGGAACCTTTGGGGAATTCCAATTCACTAAATGGAGTACTCAGACATTAAGTTACTTGATTGAATGTATTTATAGTAGATCCCAGAAAGAGCAGTATAATCAAACAGTTATTATCCAAATCAATAAATTGAAATACTTGAAGTGTTGCCCTACATGTCATGCAGAGTGTTGGTCTCACCATACTGAAGTCCCTTGTCTGTGAGGATGAACTTGATAGCAGGGTTCTCTCCATGTGTGTGTGTGGAAAGAGTCAGCAGCACAAACACCAGGTAGGGCAACATGCTACAGATGAGACCACTCTGGACAATTTTCCTGGGGAAAACTAAATGATCTAAACTCGAAATTAACATTAAATAAAATGTAATGTACCCAGTAGACAGCCAGCTGTAGACGTTTGCAGTTTGGTTCAAGGTTCTCCGTATGGCAAATCAACTTCCTTATAGAGTGATTTTTATAAAGTCTATCTTCCTCTTATAGAGAGGCTCTGTGAAGAAACCTGCAGAACAGGGTTCCGTCAGTGGACTAGAAAACGACAAGGTTATCAAAGCTAAAATAGACTGTGGCGTTTGATTCGGCTTCTTATGGATTGGCTTAATTTGTCTCCATGCAGTGAAGTTCTCAGAACGTCGACATGATTCTGAAAAGTAAAGACTTCGTACTGTTGGCTATACCCTAAAGATAAAAACAAATTAGGAAGTGAAAGTCCGACCGTGTTTTTCACAGTGCATGTAATGTTTCTCAGTAATTCTGTGTTGGCTACAATGACGAATGACACCCCTCTCTACCTCAAAACCTGAATCCCGTTAAGCCTACAAAAACACATAGGCTACAAAATCACGAGGCGTAAAATATTCGATTTATTCATCTGATAATTCAACAAATTTTCGTTTCTCACACATCATGATTAGCCTAATTCCATGAAAGCACAACGAACAAGTTCAACAGGAAGACAATATGGGACTGACGGTTCATAACACATTTAGGAGCCAGTTGCACTTAATTCACTTCATCCAAAACGACACTTGAAACACCAGAAACCTAATGCGTTGACGAAGACTGGGCTCACAATTCAAAACGAATCGAAATGTTCATATTATTAGTAAACAACTACAATGACTTTTCTTTTGTTTTCCATAGCACCATTTGACGTGTGCCTCCAAGCAAATTTTCTCAGTAAAACTATTTATAGCAGCTCGAAATGTTGATTCAATGATTAAAGTTCGTTGCATTCTTCACAATTCATAGATGTCATTCCGCATATAAACACTACACACTCTGAGTTGGATCGGTGATGGTCGTCAACTTTACAGAAGCTGTGATAATCTGTCTTGATCCTGGTAACACAAGAAAATGCTTTCTCGAGGAACGGCTTTGTTTCATCCCTAGTGAAAGAAAACGTCACCGTATGAGTAGCTATTACATAGGCCCTATATGTTAGTTTATTATTGCACATAATCACGACGGCAAAAAAATAAATAAACACAATTACACACGTTTCCTCTCGAGCTGTCGTATGCGCCGTACGCGCCATTAAGATTGACATTTATATCGCTAAGTATATTTTAATGACTGTTTTTTCAGTCATGAAGGTTGTATTTATAAGCCTCTATCAGACCCTCAACAGAGTGAATAAACCCAGATATGCTGCATATGCCCCCTATAACGAAGATTGCGACGTCAAAGAACACATGGTGCCATAAGAGTTTTCTCCAAAGGAGCTTTAGATGAAACAGACTGGGGAGCAAGAAGCATAGGCCTGCCCCTGTAAGGCTCCCCGTGAGGCCCATTAGGAGTGCGAAATGCGGCACAAAGATGGCCATGAGCAACGTGAAAACCACCAAGCCGATCCGGAGGCCTAGCCCCCAGGACTTCAATTGGCCGCCAGGCCCGTAACAGTCAGGGAGCATGGAGCGGCCTCCGCCCTGGAATAGGGACTTTTCCATAACTTCCACGGCAGCAAAGAATGGCAGCGGGTAGGAGAGCAGCGCCTTGGAAACCAAGAACAGGTTGACAACCGCTCGAATGGTGGATGGCAGGTTGTCGGTGATTACTTCCTTGGTGGCGTCAGCCCAAGTCAAGTAAGCCACCAGTGCAAACAACCCCTTGAGGACGCAGGCGGAGATGTGGGTCCAGTCCATCATGCAGTGGAACTCGCTTGGCCTCTGCATGTTGCCCTCCAACGATGGAAGAAAAATCTGTGATGTGTAGCTGAACACGATAATGCCGATGGAAATGGGAAACTTCTTCACGTCGATATAGAACTTGACTTTCTCCCAGGCCCAGTCACGTGCTCTGGAGAGGCAGTAGGCGATCACCAAGACGTTAATGACAATGTGCGCGACGGTGCAAAGCAAGCTGAATTTGGAGACGGACTTGAGGTTCTTGAGGAAGGCGCAGGGAAGGAGGGCCACGGTGGCGATGACGGACCAAGCCTTCTGAGACACTGGTAGGCTTGGGAAACTGTTTAACATCAGGTTTCCACTGACCACCACATACAGGATGCACGTCATCACCAGCTCGATTATCTGAGCCACGTTCACGATGTGTCCGCCCAGGGATGGGAACCTTGGCGCACAGCATGCATTGGCGATGTCCACGTACGAGTCCCTCACGCGCACCAGCTGTCCGTCCTCGTTCTCCTCGTAAAGACAGGCGATCAGAATCTTCCCGGTGTAGCAGCACACCACGGCGGCGAAGATGATGAGGAAGAGTCCGAGGTATCCGCCATGCAGAATGGCATATGGTAAGCCAAGGACGAACATGCCCTGCGGACACAGAAGCGCAGTGGAGTGTTTATGGACAAGACCTCATCAGAGTGACAGCCTCTCCGGCCAAGCCGGCCGCGCATCAATCACATGTATTGTTGGTATATAACTATATCATAAACAAATTAAACACATTAGCCTTGCAAAAACACATTTGTGAGGTTAATAGGCCTACCGAGAGAAGACTTTGCGCTTAGTATTATTTTTGTTATATTTTATTTTGCATTTGTGTATTACCTATGGCATTTTCAAGACATTGAATCTAGATAGCAAAAAACATATATCGCCTCTTTTTTGAAATCATGCCGTTTTATTATGTGGCTTTAAGAATAATGATGTCATGATCGTGCCCGAGGCTAATCAGGCGCGTGCAGTCGCGATCTCAAGTTGACAAGGAGGCTGTTTTTTACCGATAAAAGATTTCAGGATGAATAATCCCATTATATTTAACGTAAAATCCAAATTAATCCCCTTATTCTTTGAATAAATAATAAGGCAGAGATTGTTGTGCATTAATTGGTCAAAATAGCCGACAAAACATGTTATAAAGAGTTAACATATGTCTTTGTTTGAGGTTATGTGAAGTTAACAGGCTATTGAAATACAATCCAAAATTCGTTCGATAGCGAAATACAGACCATGCTTTATATTTTTGGGGAAAAAGGCTTAGCCTACATCCTATTGTTCAAGGTGACTTTAGGCCTAAAGTGTTTAATTCCCCCTCATATGCGTTAGGCATATTGTCTAACGCCAATTGGCAATTAAGGTCGCAAAATGTTAACGAAAATTAAATGATAGCCTACTTGAATAGCATTTGTGACATTCCACCCTGCTTCCCACGACGTGATTTTGGGTTTGTCCTCTGACTGCAGCTCATTAGGGGGGCCTGTGCTTTTGACTGAGGAGGAGCGGGGTCTGGTGCCATCTCGTTGGTAGTGGCTGTCTCCCTCCATCATTCCGTCTCCGTCCATCTCTCCCCGTTCCTCGTCCCCAGGCAGCACGTCCATCTGCATACCCTGCCTGTAGTCATAATCCAGGTCGTCGCAGCCTGCGAAGCCCAGACCCTCCTCGTCTGTGGCGGCCTGGAATCCCAGCCTGGCAAACACACCGCTGACCTTGGCCTGGGACTTGTTGGACACCGTGTGGGCTGCATTGGTCAGTTTATTGGTGATCTTGTGTCGGATTAAGTGAGCCATATTTGTATATAAACGAGTGGTTTCAGATGCTAATTTGATCAAAAAAGTGAAGAGTGGTAAATTAGCCGTGCAAGAGATTTATACTGCTGCTATAAAATCATGCCTGTTGATAAGACCTTTGGAAGTTGCCCCAACGGCTACCCAACCGTTTTTTTCTTCAACCGTTAAAGCATCAGTCGCCAGTGTTGATGATCCATGTCACGCGCAATTCGGTTCTTGCACTCTTGACAACCAACATAAATGAAGAAAAAAAAATCCCAGGAATATGATTTATCCAAAGTCCTCATTAGATTCTAAATGTAAAAAATCTCCAAGTTTCAGATCTCGAATGCAGCGGTTCCTGTTGGTCCTGATGGCGCGTGCTCAGCTGTGCCACAGCAGTGACAAGTGTAATGCGCGAGCGGTGGAATCTGTGTGTCAGAGGAGTACGAAGCACGTGCCTTCGTAGACTGCCAATGTAATGACTTGCTCAGCATGCACAGACCCCTCCTGACTCAAACGGTGGCATGAAATGTATAAAATAGAGAAAGATAAGAGAGAGGATGTCGGTATAGGGTAGTTAGGAGGGACAGACTCACAGAGGAATGGTGTGTGTGTGTGGCATGCCCATGACTGAACCCCCTCATTGGCGCAATTTCCCTTGTTTGGGATCAATGACAAAATCCTCAATACGAATGATTTTTGACCCAAATTTCACCATAAGCCTAATAGTGTAGTAGGATAAAGATTTAAATCACAACACATTGCGTTTAAATAAATCGAATACATTCTTATTTGGTTTCCTCCAATGGATAGCCTCTAACTTATCTCTAACAAAAACTAAATTCAAGAAATCGTTTCCCAGACATTTCTTTTCCTTTAATTTTTTCTTAATCTTCTTCAGTTTATGGCGTCAATTTTATTGATGTTTCTTTAAGATATTATTTTGGAGGTTATTATTTGAGTTTACAACATAGCTGGTATAGCTCGAGGAAGAAGTTCGTCATTTAAAATCATAAAGGCCTGCCATAGTATAAGGTTCCACCAAAACAAAATGTCATTTTTGGTCAGCATGTAAAAATACTTTATTGGCCATATTCATGACTGCTAATATTCAACCCTCCCCAAAGAAAAAGAAAAACCTAATTTTTGATCCATTCTCGTTTTCAAAGCCCGTTTTATTCAGTGTGGCTAAACATTGCCACGTTTCTGAATGATAAAAAATCCCTATCAGGCCTGTAGTTTTTACAATATGAAAAAAAAATGTTTAGATATTTAAATTCATCCCTAGCTTAGTAATCAATCAAGGAAGGCTATACGTGGTCGTTTATTCAGTGTTCATTCAAATGTTAAATAACATTGTCTACATTGCTTATCTGTCTAATGTAATATCCGTAACCGAAGGAATTCGTCTAAATTTAGTCGGCCTGCGTAATGCAGGACCTTGGACAGCGCTTTCATTGGCACATGTCTCGGCTACAGTAGCCTTCACACTATGATGTTTCCTGTTCTTTTTAAATGCCCTGCACTTTCATTCATTCCGTTCGCATAGGCTACCTTAAATTCCAGTTAACTGGACGTCCACTCAATTGTATGTTAAAGCGAAATCATCCGTCGCAGAAGGAGCGCACTGCATTATATCGAATTTAACACATGCCCGTGGTTTTCTCTGCTTTAATGGCTCAATATTAATATAAACGTAATGATGGAGTGAAATAACTTCAAAAGAAAAAGCCCACTTTTAGTCTTCCGAGCTAATCTCTCAGAAGTCGAGGCAGTTCATCTTCTCTCTAATCGCTTCTGACACGCCACGACACATCAGCCAGAGCTGTCATCAGGTCCTGCTCAGCCCCCTGCAATATATATTCTGGCAACGTTTCCCCTGCTGTATGGTGCAGTCAGATACTTATTCCGCTGACTTTCAACATTAAAGAAATATAGTCTTGATTGGTAATATTTCAGCTTGTTTATGGTGAAAATTGTGTGCAGAATATGGAGTCACATAGCCTTTGTGCAATTATGCACTGGAAGACAAAAAGAGAGGGGAATCAAATTCAAATTTCAAATCAAATGTATTTGTATAGCCCTTTTTACACGCAAGCATGTGGGAAGACGACACAAGCTCTAAATTTAGCATCAACCCACAGGACAGAGAAAGTTCCGCATATTTTCATGCTTGGCTTAGGCTGCTTTGCCAGCTGCCATTTGTGTTCAGGATTGCACACTGTGTGTGCGCTTGTGTTTTTGTGTGTTTTTGTAGGTAGTTATGTGTGTGGTGTGCGTCTGTGTGTCATTTATGTGGGTGGATGCACATGAGTGTGTGTGTGCGTGTGTGTGTGTGAGAGAGAGAGTGTGTATTTGTCTGTGTGTGGGTGGGTGAGTCTGTGTGTGTGTGTGTGGACAGTGAGGAAAGAATATTCCCGCGAGAGTCCTTGGGGCATCTCAGTGACTAAGCTTCCCTCCCCCATCATGTGCAAAACCCTGGGCTAATGCTGGGACAGAGGATAGGCTGTAAATGTCACACACATACACAAACACACACTGTATATTCACATTTGTCTGCAATTGCTCCTTTGATATAGTTTTGAGGTGAAGTAAAGGATGATATAGAATATGCGTAGGCTGGTAGTATTATATGCAGCAGATGACAGAAAAACATTTGATTTCCTTGTCTAAAAATATTATTCATTTAACAATGAAAATATTTCTTATATAGTTTGCCTCAGAGAGGGTTTTAAATGGGTTGCTCTGGTGACCAATTTAGCTGTGGGTTAACAAAGGCAGGATTAATTCAGCTGAGATGAGAGGAACTGTGTGGCTGCATTGAGGGGCAGATACGAGGGGCTTTAGGGGCCCACTAACAGGCATGCTGCACACTCTGGGGCAATAATCTCAGATAGTTGCCATGGCCACGGTAATTGGGCAGCGAGATTGGGAGGTAGAGACGTCTTCCTGTCTGAGAGACTAGCTGCAGGAAGAGAGAAAAACACTTGAGCCAATCAGAGGTCTGACAATGGGAGGGGGGCTGAGGATATGATGCAGAGGATCAAAAGCAAGAAGCTGCAGAGCTGGCAGCCTGTGTGTGTGGGGGGAGGTCTGTGGAAGGGGGGCACAGGCTGGCTTGCTTTACTAAATGGTGCTCAAGGACAGGGAATTTACTCTGGAATACACCAGAGACACTCACATAGAAGCACCTATGCAAACATACTTGCACGTATACATATGCAAAAGTACGTAGACACATGTACACACACACATATACAGATGTAGACACCCCACACATGTGAGGGGAATACATGTAAAGTGACAGGTGCACAAACACATTAATCACCCTATGGCCCCAAAAGATCTGTGCTGCTCACAGGGATGAAGGTGAAGAGAGTCATTGTGACAGTCTCTGTGTGTGATGGGGAGTGTGTGTGTGTGTGTGTGTAGGAGAGTGGGGGGAAAGAAAGAAAAATATGAGAGAGAGTGAGAGTGTGTGTATGTGTGAGACAGAGAGAGAGAGAGAGAGAGAGAGAGAGAGAGAGAGAGAGAGAGAGAGAGAGAGAGAGAGAGAGAGAGAGATAAAGAAAGAGAGAAAGAGAAAGAGGGGGAAAGTGAAAAAAATGGAGACGGAAGAAGAAATAGATGTAGAAGTCAAGTTTTTTTCCTCTGCGCCATAGCACTACAGGGACTGTCAGTCAGAATCTCCCTATAGGAGCCCCAGCCAGCCTGTTACGTAAAACACGTTCCCTTCCCCTCTCTTATCTCTGTCACAGGAGCTTTTATACTGTCGCTCTTTTTTTGTCTTTTCCCCACTCTCTCGTTCACACAGATCAGAACGAACATTTTATCCTTCCATCGAAAGCTGCGAAGGACAGAGCTGGTGTGGGTGATGACCCTATATAGTATAATACTCCAAATCACTAATATAACCCTGACATTTAGTCTCTGGACCGGATAAAATATAGCCCACTACCAACACACAAACATGAAATAACACTACAATTACAATTATGGTTATTTCATATTTACAAATTCCTTGCCCCCTCATCTTAGTATGGTAAAAATGTATTTGTATCATGACCCTCTTGTAATGATAACATTAATAATGACTCGAAATAACTGATTTAAGGATGGTTACTTTTTACGTGCATAGTATTCTTCCCTTTCTGTCACTTAAAAATCCTTATTATGATGACAATGGTGCCTTAACAAAATGGAGGCTGGCAGCAAGGGTGGAAGGGGCAGACATGGTGGGTAGTCCCAGAGAGCTTGTAGCTTATTAGTCCCTATGCAGATCATGGCTGTGTGACATGACATGCACAACAAGCGTGGGCTGCCTGTGTTGGGGACAGCGGCACAATGTCACGTCTTGCCTTCTGGGAGCCAGTGTGTGAGGTGACCTAGATCTGGTATACCCTCGGCACTGGGGGAAGGAGGGGGCAGTCACTTAGAGCTTTGTCCATGGGCACTGAACTGTGGCTCTGATTCAATAACACAACATCAAGGTGCACAGTCCTCCTTATGCCCTAATATGTGTCCTTCTGCCAATACAGTATCTAGCCTGGATGTATGACATTTGAAAGGCAGTAGTGTTTCTCAGGGTTGTGTAAATGTTGAACTGAGCTAAATGTTTCAAACCACCACCTGAGGCCCAACTTCCCCTATTCTGTGTTTACAGTTAGATAGTGTTACTTCCTCTCTTTAAAAATACACTAGAGGACAGAAACTACCTGATATACACTCAACTCAAGTGATGAGGAACGACGGGATTACGTTTTTTAAGACAAAGGCATGTCTGACAGAAACTGTAAAATATAAGCTCTGAAAGACATGAATTTCTTGGGTCTAGGATATGAACTCCTCCTGTTTTAAACAGTTGCTTGTGGTGGTTTCCTTGATAATTGTGAAAAACCAACAGATACAAATGAATTCTCCTTTTTTTATGTCTGGCAAGACACAGTTGTTGCAGACAGATTACAGATAAATAATTGCGCCATCTGGCGGTCGTTGCTCTACACTTTCAAAAGAGTTTATGAAACATTGTGATGAATACATTGATGATATTTGTCTTGTGGACCTACACATATGCGTGTCACGGTTTATCTAACATTCATTTTTCTTTTGTCAATTTAATTAGTACCGATGGCTTATGTGACGTGGCCTTCCTAGCTAAAGGCAGTTCTCCGCTGTATCCGGAACTAGTTATGGTTGTGTCATGGTTCTTATCGACCGTATTTTGTAGCAACACACTTTCAAAATGACATCCGAAACAGAACCAGCATGTCAAATATTTTCTTTTCAGGACTACAAGTCATCTCCCGACCCCATTTACGAGATTGCAGCTGGATGTTTAGTCCCATCACCTGTCCCCATAGTCATAGATAATGGCTCTTTCCAAACGCGGGCTGGTTGGGCGTGTAAAGGCGATGAACCGGGTGCACCGCGACTGCTGTTTAAATCCGTGGCGGCGAGAAGCAGAGGTGCCGCGCGCAGTGAAACTCAGATCGGCAATGACATCTCCAATCTGGAACCTTTGCGGTGGCTACTGAAAAGCCAGTTTGACCGAAACGTTGTTGTCAACTTTGAGATACAAGAACTCATGTTTGATTACATATTCACACATCTTGGAATTGGCTCGGAGGTGAGTGACTGAAGTTTACGAAAGTAGGTAGGATGACAAATAGGCTACGGTTAAACGAGTAATATTGCTGTACGTTAAATGTAGACCTCATACAAACGAGGAATTCCGGAATATGTTGATTCTTTTGACCAGGTGTGTTCTACCCTGTTGTGTCCAGGGCGGCGTGGAGCACCCCATTGTGTTGACGGAAGCCCCGTGCAACCCGCTGCACTGTCGCCAGATGATGTCGGAGCTGCTGTTTGAGTGTTACCGAGTTCCAAGTGTGTCCTACGGCGTGGACAGCTTGTACAGCTTCTCCTACAACAACGCTCAGCACAGCCTCCCTCCCCCACACACAGGCATCATCCTGTCCTCGGGATACCACTGCTCCCATGTCCTGCCTGTCATCAACGGCAGGTAAACCTGGCCTGTCACTGTGGCTATGGAGGGCAGAGAATAAAACCCTAGGCTTACCGTAAAGAGTCTATCCTCCTCACAAATGGTTTTATTCATTTGGGTGAAGTTTTGGAAATCTGACAAAGTAAAAGCCACATGTTTAATTTAGGAGGAACTCACTCTAGGAGGCCTAGGTGTTTGATTAAAAAATCATCAACAGTCAGTTATTTTCCTTGTGACATACTCTGCCCTGCATGAATGTTGTCCGTACGGTGGTTCTCCAGGCTGGATGCGAGGAACTGCAAGCGTGTGAACGTGGGGGGGTTTCACGCCTCGTCCTACCTGCAGCGTCTCCTTCAGCTCAAGTATCCAGGTCACCTAGCAGCCATCACCCTCAGCCGCATGGAGGAGCTGCTGCATGAGCACAGCTACACCGCCACAGACTACCACCAGGGTAACACACACACACAGACTACCACCAGCGTAACACACACACACACACACACAGCTACAACCAGGGTAACACACACACACACAGACTACCACCAGCGTAACACACACACACACACACACACACACACAGCTACAACCAGGGCAACACACACAACGTATTTAACTGTTTCCTTCTCAAGAGTTGGAGAAGTGGCGCAGCCCAGAGTTCTATGAGCGGGAGGTGCACCGTATACAGCTGCCCTTCTCAGCCAAGGTGCTAGGGGGCGCTGTGAGTGTGGAGGAGCGCCAGGAGAGGAGGGCCCAGCAGCTGAGGAGGTTGCAGGAGATTAACACACGGCGCAGAGAGGAGAAGCTCCAGCAAGACCAACAACGCCTGGATAAACTTCTGGCCATACAGGTGAAGTTCTCGGCTCTATGTCTGTCATTGCAGACTCTTGGCACTCCTAACTGTGTGTGTGTGTGTAGGAGTTACTGGAGGATGGTCTCCTGGATCAGTTCCATAAGAGGCTGGTGGAGCTAAACATGGACTCGGCAGAGGAACTGCAGTCGTACATCTCCAAGCTGGGCGTGGCTGTGGAGCAGGGCAGGCATAGGCTCCTGCACAGTGAGGGGGCCGAGGGCAAGACTGAGGTGAGTGACACACCACCCACACTGGTCTAGTGCCCCAGAAAAGAGGATTTGCAGTATGAGCTATTCAGTCTGCAGCCAGTGGTCTCAACTTGCAGAATTGTTAACTCCGTCAGGTGTCAGAGCTGGAGCATCCAATGGAGGAAGGGGAGGTTGTGGGCGAGGCAGAGCCAGACTTCAGTGAGGACAACACAGAGACGGAGAAGTCGGTGTGCCTAGCACAGGTACGGAAACACACACACACAGCATGGTGCTGGGAACGGCACTGACACAGCAGACCTACACCTGAATCACAACCCGGCCCTTCTCTTCGTCCCGCCTTCTCTTCGTCCCTCCCTTGTCGCTTCACCCCCCCCCTCTCCTCTGTCCAGCCGGTGTTCAACATGGCAGAGTACCACCAGCTGTTTGTGGGCACAGAGCGACTGCGTGTCCCTGAAATCCTCTTCCAGCCGTCCCTCACTGGAGAGGAGCAGATGGGCTTGATGGAGACCCTGGAATACGTGCTGAGCAGGTAAGGGACACACAGAAACACACATCCTCAATCTCAGTCTTACTTAAAAATACACTAATTATAATCAATATCATTTTGTGCTGTGGGATTAGTTGAAGTGTGGATGGCTCTTATCAGTGCTCTTGTCTGTGTGCAGGTACACTCCAGGGCAACAGGAGGCACTGGTGAGCAATGTGTTCCTGACAGGAGGGAACCTGCTGTACCCAGGCATGAAGGAAAGGGTGGAGAGAGAGCTTCTGGCCTTCAGGCCCTTTCAGTCACACTTTCAGGTCGGTTTAAGGATGCTGCATACCTGCTGTAGGCCTGTGTTACCTAGGTCAAATACCTTGTTTACAGACTTACAGCTTATGTCTGCCTAGGTTACTTTGGTTACCCAGAGCCTGTGTCTCAGAAATGTAAAGTCTGGCCTAAAGATGGTGCCACAGCGCTTACTGTGCTGCGCTATTAAGTAGACATGGCCCTGTTCCATATCAACATGAGTTCAAATGGAACCACACCCGGCCTCTCTCCCCACAGGTGACCTTGGCGTCACGGCCAGCCCTGGATGCCTGGTACGGTGCCTGCGACTGGGCCCTGCAGCACCCCCCCGGAGGGGTGGGAGGGGAGGGAGGGGAGGGGGAGGGCTGGGTCACCAGACAGGACTACGAGGAGAAGGGAGGGGAGTACCTGAGCGAACACTCCGCATCCAACATCTTCATCCCCATGCCGCTTGCCAAGCCCACCCCTCGACCTGCCGAAGCACTGTCGGCGCCCGTTCCCCTGGCAACGTCCGCAGTGGCTTCACCCGGTGCTGTGGCGTCCTCCATGGGGGCATCTGTCACCCTCACGGCTCAGTCCTGAGCTGCTCTCTTCAGCGGGTTTATTTGTGTCGTAGACCCATTGTATATGGACCTGCTCTACAGTGTTCCCAACACATGGAGGGGATTACTGGTATTAGTACCAGTATGGTTCAAACAGGGGAAATCCCCACTGTACACAAACACATGTTTGTGTTTGTTTATATCTTGTTTGGATGCAGAGCAGCACCAATGTAGTGCTGACAGATCAATAGGGACCACTCATATTGAATGGTTACTACTGTCATGATTGGTCCAAGGTGCAAGATATAGGCAGTACTACTTGTTGTTGCTGTTCGCCTGTTAAACATTTTATATTTGATCATGTAAATACTGAAGGGTTTTTGTTTGTAGAGAAATTTGTATTTCAGAGCATCGACGGGGTCATGATATGTTGAGGTTTACTTGATCATTTCAGCAGAATGTGAACTCTTCAAACTGCTTTTTCATCTGAAACATGAGAATAAAAGAATATTGTGTGATGGGTGACCCTGTCCAACTTCTCAGCAATGTGCCATAGATGTTGAAATGACATGTGAATGTAAACATGATGTATTTCATTTCCAATGAAAAAAACAATTGTACCACTAGGTGGCATGATTCTAACAGCTCATCATGGATGCATGGATCAGGAAGGTGCAGACTAGGCAGCTAGTTCTGATATGTTGGCAAGGTACATTAGCTTGGCTGCAGGTAACATAAGATCTGTCCACAATGGGTGGTGTGCTTTACCATCCTGTCTATTGCTGTTACTCACTGTAGGCCTTACAGTTTAAGTATTTTGGGCAAGGTATTTTGAGAAAGTAGCAGAGGCAAAGTTGGACCCAGTCTAATCTGAGGGATTTGGATAAACAGGTCAACAGTTGTGCCTAATCCCGACATAGCCTGATCTGTTGTCTGAGAACCAACCAAATGTAAGTGAGGTAGTTTGTTGTAGGTTTGGGGGGGGGGGGGTAGTTAGGAGGAGGAAGGGTGGAGTTGGATGGAGGTGTGTGTGGGGGGGTAGTTTAAAGGAGGAGGGGTTGATGGGGTGCAGCTGCATTGAGCCTCATCTCCCTGAGCAGTGGCAGTAGGTCAGAGTTCCATGCTGAGAAGTAATGCTCTCTGGCAGACACCCTGTCTGCCTGTAGGGCTGGAGTCGCATGCACTTATTGTGATTAGGAGAAGACCAGGGTCTCAGCATGCTGATCTACAATGTCAGGGTCCACTGGTTTACACCCTCTCTGTCACCTAACTGCGAATGAGCTCATGGTCTTTCATCTCATTGTCTTCACTGACATTACCCTCAAAAGTGTGAGGGGAGATAACTGTGTGCTATAAAATATAAAGCACTACTGATAAAGTCACTCCAACTTGTCCTACATGTCTCTGGGTGTCGGGTGCCTCCCTCAGGGAAAGCATTTTGAGTTGGGGGCGCTGAAGGTCAGAGGCAGAGAGGGGGGTACCTTACACGAGTGGGGTGTGGACTAAAGTTTAGAAATGATCTTGGGTTCCGTCAAGTTGTCTGGGCAAGCCTGCTTGACACGGTGCTTCAACGTCTTGCCTGTTGGGCACTAGAGTACAATCCCAGTCTTACACTAAACCCCAAATGTCTCTATCTAAAAAAAAACATTATGTTTATTTAATTGCCATTGCAGTTAAACAATACCCCCCCACCCCCACTACCACCCCCCTACACACACATACCCCCACTCACCCCCTGTGGCTCTGGCCTCTATTATTCTGGTGTCTTCTTGCCCCCTCACCTCTCTTTTGAAGTGTCAGGTCAAATCCTCTATTGTGACCGAGCCTGTCTGAGGACAGGACTGAGCCTGCCCTGACTGAAGGAATAGCAGGCCCATCTACCCCAAACACAACTAACCTCCACCACAACCAAACCCTAGAAAAGATACACACTATGATAAATATGCAGTGTACACAGACCTGTATGGGTACTGTGCATTGTGTCAAGACATCCAAGACTAAGTACGGTAAGACAGATGTATTTTTCAATGCTACAGTTTCTACTACAGAGCCTAACAGCGATCTGGCAGTTCTTTCTTCTGAACCTCTTGCTCTGCCTTCCTGTCAGCAGTGGAAGAAGACCTAGGGCCGCTCAATGGAGACAAGCAGCCTCTGTGGAGGTTTTGGCCTTAGCCCCAGAGCCTGTTTTCAGCCAAGCACTGTCTCTCCACAGGGCTTTCCAGGGGTGAGAGGTCAGAAACAGACCCCTCAGAGTGTCCAGGCTATTACAGTTGTCGAGAGCATGCCAAAATCAACAACTCCATCATCGTCTCACAGACAAAACCCAGCAGGAGTAGCTCGGCAGCTGGAATGCTGCCGCTGCATAACGGCTTTGTCACCGTTGTGGAAAACCAGCTATTTAGAGCGGTGCTTGGTCATGGTTGTGCTCTAGACTTCCCTACTGACTGAGTGCAGCGGTTATCTGGTATTGGGAATGTCCTTATCATGCAGCGTATACTGCAGGTGTGTGCTTTCGCCAAGAGCAGGACAACCTGTGTGCAGCTGCATGGGTCCAGAATCAAACTGGAGAAAGAACATCAACACCACCTTCTGCACCTACGTCAGGTCCTCAGAAAGTCCTATGAAAGGTCTTTATATTCTGAGCTACTCAGAAGGAAGCTGTGAAAGTCAACTCTCAAATCACTTTGTGACCAGTAAAAGGAAGTGATGTATGGTGATGACCAGTGTCATGCTACTGCTGCACCTTCCTCCTTCTCAGTTTCATTAGTTTTTTGTATAAGGGCCTGAATAAGGGCACCTTGACGTAATTAACAGCTTCAAATGCTGCTGACCCTGCTGGCTCCCATGAACCACATGAACTTTGTCCAAATCCTTCTGGTACTAAATAATTTCCAACACCTTTTTAAAGCTGAGTTACAAAGTCCTTTACATTCAAACATAGAACATTTTATTAAAAGTATAATCAAACAATCAGGAAAGTTAAATTAATGAAAAGGAGTGTGATCACAGATTTTTTTAAAGACTACACAGCCAAGTGACGACAGACAGAGACTCATGTCAGAGTTTAAGCGCCCTGGTATCGAAAGTCCAAATATCCTTTGTTCTCAATCTACATTTCAAACGCTAAAAAGCTTTTTTAAACTGCATACTAGTGCAAAGGTGTCCAGAGCCAAGTAATCCAATCAGGGCAACATCACGCAATGCCTGGAACTGGTTCAGTAAAATCTTAAAATCCATTATAAAAGTAACAGCCAAATTAGATGACGAAATTGCGGTGGTGTGGCAGTCTATTTGTTTTGGTTTGGCTGAAGAGGGATTTCTTACTGAGACAAAAATGCCTCAAAGTAGTCCAGACGAGACGAAATAGAAGCAAGAAAGTGAAGAAATTGACTAATCCTGACACACAAAATATTTTGAAAGAATATAATGAAAATGTGACTGTACAACTTTTCCTCTGTCCACAAGTGAAGAATATCTACATTTAAACTAGTTTTGCGCGACCAATGTCGATGGATTGAATGTATTCAAAGGTTAGAAGAATTAGGTAGCCTAAGTTGATTTCAGCCTATGTTAAATTGATGGAAATGTGACATCCACTTGTCCGCAAGCTGTGTATAAATCTAATCGGTTTGCTGGATAAGTCCAGGGGCGTATTGTTTTCAATTGTGGGTGGGCAGTTTTTTAAAATACGTAATTGAAGATGTAGCAAATTAAATATGATTTTCTGAATTATAATGAAACCCCTGAGTAGGGCTATAACTGATTGAAAACATTTTGACCACGAGAAGATCCTATTGATAAATAGATGCGAAATATGGTGTGGTTTCACTTAGGCTCTGATAAAACATCAGTGTGGTCTCTTGCTTCAAGGCTGCGGTATTGTCTTAAACCTAAAATTGAGTAACCTGTTGGCCAAGCAAATCATTAGTGACTTTGAGAGGCGCGGGTTCTTTGCTTTGCTGTGCAGCTGTAAAATCTCCAAGATGCAATCGGAGTTAATTTTAAAGACATTACGCTGCGACACTAAAAAGGTTTAGATGATGATGGCTGTTTTAAAATTAGTTGCTTATAGGATCTAAAAAATGTTGTTAGTTTTTTGGGAGGGTCAAATGAAAAAATGATATTGACAATTCAGCCCTCTTTGTAAATGGCTCTAACTGCAGGAGCTCTTCACTCAATGGCTGGCTCAACCTTTAAAATGGGGTCTTACGGAGTCTGTAACCTTAAAAGGACCTAGGAGTTCTCACTGTTTTTAGCAATACGATGGGGAAATGAGTCAGGAACGTGATTACATCGGACTCCAATGTTTAATCTAGATATCAACGCTTAACAGACAGTGTGAGGACATTAACAGAAAACATGGCGCGTTATATGCTTATTGTGAAAAGGGGCCACCGGTGACTTCCACGTGAAATTCAATATTCGCTTCGGTCGTTAATGTTAATTTCAGCCCTTTATCTTTTTACCCTAATCTGGTGTGCCTTTCATCCATTATTCCAGTGGAAAGGAGACGGACTTCCCGCATGAAAGTTGTAAATTCTACAACATCTGAGATTCTCGCACGATCATGTGTTTTACGAGTTGATAACCCCATTTGGCCAATAGGCACACAATACGTGCACCTCTCCTCTAAGCCATTAAGTAGTTTGACCACATCTTCTCCGTTGTTAAAGTTATCAGAGTGGATAAGGAAGGCTATACCAGAGGATTGTCGACGGCCTCTTTGGACCCGTGTTGTTTGTCCAGTTTTGTCCCTCCATTTCCGCCTTATTCTCCCGAGGGGTTCTTTTTAACACAAGCCAATGTTGTCAAAAGTTCTAATTTTTAGGAAGCCTACTGATAATAAGGCCAAGGACTTACAATGACTTTAAATCACAAGCTGCACAATAACACCCTGCACATTGCAATTTGCACTTTTCTATCGTTCTCTTGCACTATCTGTTTTTTTAGGTTAGATTGTAAATTATGACTACTTATATTTTATTTTGTATTTTTTATTCCCCTTAGTAATAGCTAGACCCCCCTTAGTATTAGCTAGACTTTGCTCCTTTTGTATAGTTAGTCCACATATTTAAGTTTCAATATTCCTATGTGTTTAATGTATGCACCTCCCTGCCAAAGTAAATTCCTTGTTTGTGCAAACATTCATGGCGAATAAAATGCCTTCTGATTCTGATTCTAATACGTTTCTATACATCATTTTTTGTTTTCCTTTTAAGGAACAACAGTGATAACGAAAACAGGGTAGAATATGAACGATCAGCCCGTTACTCAATGAGTTTAGGAGCTTTATATTCAGTGCAATAGGATACATATAACTTGGGCTACTGAAAAAAATGAAAATCAGGTGTCACTTGAAGTAGGCCTACTGGCTTTTTTGTTCACCCCATTCACCCCATCAAACGATGCAACCACTGAGTGTTTTAACAGTCAATGAGGTCCCATTTGCAACAAAACAATTCAGGACTTTTCAAAGCCACTTGTGCGCATGTAGCCTAATGTAAATTTAAGCGGTTTCCAGTGGTGAAAAGAGACTATATCCACTGGTCTCCCGGGACTCGTGTTTGTATGTTTCTCTAGTTTTTGTATGTCTCTCCATTTCCTTCATTCTCCCGAGGGGAGAGGAGTTGGAGAGTTTCTGCTTGAATATGGGGAATATGTTTTTGGGTGCATGAACAACTGATAAATTGTGGATGTATATCTTGCAAACTTCCAGTGAACAACATTTATAAAGTAAACATGATTTTGATGCAGCAGCAGTGTTCGGAAACCCCATAGTAAGTTGTCCCGACATCAGATAGGATCAAAGGCTCCTTACTTTTCCTCTCCCCTCCCTTCCCCCATCTTTAAGCCCCACCCGCACTGAGGACAACAGGTCCAATATAAGACTCCCAAACAAGATTCTGAGTGCATCTGGAAAACACGCTTTACTGGGAGAGCAAAACGGTCCATGATGATTCGCACAGCAATTGATCACGCAAGAAGGCACCCTGGCGTAAGTAAATTTCATTTAGGACAGACATCATCACTATCCTTTAGCCTTCCACGTCAAAAGGAAAACTCAAGAGTTAATTAAAACCAGGAGAATATCTGGTTGTCTTTTTCTATAGCTTTAACAAACAAAAACAACATCACCTCAAGAAGGTTGATGAGGAGGTTTACCATATTCAGCTTACAGAGTTAACATCAACAAAAATTGGTTTTATCAATACGATAAAACCAATTCAAGTTTTAGACCGAAAATTATTAAAAGCCGAGATGCAGAATGCATTTTTAATAGGTTCAGCCTTTGGACAGCGCCTCAAGATATTCAACGGTGTCTGCAGATTACATGTAGTGAACATCCCGCCTTTGTGCCATGTATAGGCTATTACCCTACCTTTTATATATTAAAAAAGATAATTCATGAACGAAATATTTGCTATTTTAAAGCAATGCTTACACCTGTATACCGACTTTTAAAAAGCAAACACTTTCAGAATGGTAATGAAATAATATAATATTATGATGAAACATGTTTTTCTTTTTATGGTAATATTTGTTTTGTAGCCTGTTCTGCTCTCATTGTCAGTTTTTCTCTCTCCATTCCTCAAAACAGAGGTCGCGACCCCGCAAGAAATGACAACTTTGAAACGAAAACGTGAAATCGTGTCTTGGTGATCAAAACATCACGTGATGAAATACAGAAAACGTTCATAGTCCAATACAAAAGAGTCTTGGTTCAACCCCCATTCTGCACGTAGACCGTTCCACACATAACGAATTTAAGTGAGGCGCACGTAGGCATAGGAGTTCATTGAGTTCGGACAGGCCTCAAAAAAGGAGGGCTGCTTACGCCTAGTGGGGGTTATTGGGGTGCCTCCGACATTTCTCTCTGAAATATGAACATTGCGATTGCCTGGCCCATTGATCACTGATGCTTGAAAATTCTAATCATGCAATTTTATGTAAATTGTATTATTTACGTTTCTAATATATTTTCTTTTCAATGTAAGTTCAAATGATTTCTTATTTTATCATGTTCCTGAAGATCTATCCCAACGTTTTAGGTCTTGACAAAGTAGGCTTGGTAATCGGGAATCTAATTTTGTTTTATGTAATCTAAGTTATCTAACATTTAATTCCGTACAGTACTTAAGCAACATTTGATTTCATGCCAAAATGTAATGGATTTACGACTGGACTTTATATCTTAAAGAGGAAAAGGTGTGCAGTGTGAAAAATACAAATAGTTGATGCACAACCTGTCAATGTGCCTTTTTTCCACCATCTCTGCTCTATAGAAAGTGGCACACACTCGGTTGAATATATCAGTCAACCTAGCACTAGGAGACAGCCAGACACACATTGCCTCATGTCATCAGGAGTAACACAGCAAAAACACATCCCTAACAGGTCATGCAATCATACTGTATGTTGACATGTTGACTAAATTTGCTATGGAACTAATTTTTCTCTCCCTCTCTCTCGCTCATCAGCTCATCCCTCAGTTCTTCTTCATCTGTTTGGGAATGGGGGGAGCCTCGATGTATCTGGTTCGTCTGGCGAAGGGACCCCACGTCACGTAAGACCATAACATTTCCTTTTTCCATGTTTGGGCTACAGATGGCTTATGAAACTGTAGCTTGCTATAAAGGGCCTGTCAAAGGGCCTATCATTCAGAGTTCTTAATCTGAGCTCCACAGAGTGCACTCTGGTAGTGTACTCTGTGACCTCTGATCTCTTTCTGCAGAAAGATTCACTTAATAAATACTTATACAAAGACATTTAATTACGTCATGTTTATTGATTGTCAGATTTCCATCACAATGGCTTCTATGCTGAACAAGTTGAACAAGTAAACATAAAGAACCATTGATTATGGTGTCATGCTCCTCTCCTCCTCATCCTGCTCCTCCTGCTCCTCATCCCTCCCCGCCCCTCTCCTCTTCTTTCTTCGCCTTTCACATAGATGGAACAAGACTAAGAACCCTGAGCCCTGGAACCAGCTAGACCCGACCTACCAGTACAAGGTAGTGCACATACCCAGAAACCGGCATACATACACACACACACGCACGTACACACACCAATAGTCAAGAAAAGTGTCAATGCCCTGTAATTTGAAACCATAATTATCTTCTCCCTCTCTTCCCTCCAGTTGGTGTCAATCACCACTGACTACAACAACCTAAAGAAGCAGGGGCCAGAGTTCTAGACGTCACATGCTCCACCAGCCAGGCCCTGATCCAGGGCCAGTTCCACACTCTCCCTTAATGACCAAGGTTGGGATTGGTTGAGGAACAAACAGCTCTCACAGCACCCACTACCCCCCCGAGTGTTGTGTCTGTATATATACTGTCCTTTACTGCATACAGAATATTTTCTAGTGTTGCCCTAGTGAAACCGGCCACAGGTCGTTCCATGTGGACAGAAATGGGTTTCTAAATTGTCTTAAAGTCTTCTGAATTAGCTTGGTGTATCTGCTGTTTTCATAGTGTGACTTTGTATGATGCTGTATGTATCCGGTCAGTGTACCCACACACAGAGCAATCAATTGTTCCATTTTTCTGTGTGTTTGCTTTTCTCTCCTCACCATGGACAGGGCTGTGAGTTTAGCTAATTCACTTATCAAGAACCGTTTGTGTTGTGAGGGAAGCCAGATTGCAGAGGTGCATTCGTAGAGAGATCTTGTCACGGTGCATGTTTAGAGATCTTGTCTGATGTAGTTGACATAGTTTGAATGGATACCATTTAGACAAAATGGAGTGAAATAAAAATTGTTCTTGTCTACGCTGAAGGATGTGGCTCATCTCTCCTCTGTACATGTCGTACGTGAAACAGACAGGTGAACAAAGATGAGTCATCTTTTGTTGTTTTTATGGGCCAGTAGCTGGGTGGTTAGTGTTGGTCCTAAGGAGGAGGCTCTTCATTAGCTGCAGTCTGCAGAGCCTCCTCTACACACAGATCCAGGCCCCAGATAGCACTGCTGGTGCTTTCATCTCCAGGAGCAGGCAGCCGGCTCAGGAACAACAGACACCTGTCACCTGTCACCACCTGAAGGGGAGACAGAAGTACGGACCCCTTACACTCAGAGCCTCAAAGGACTGTCACTTCTGAGTGCTGCCTCTGTATCCCTATGAGAGATCTTTCTCTCTCTGGATGCTTTGCAGTTCATTTAGGCTAATCTCCAAAGACCCACATCCACATGCATTCCCAGGCCCATGTGTGATGGGTTTTATTTGATATGTTACAGTCAGAACATTACATGTCCCTTTGATCAGAGGGGCGGACATGAGGAGAACACAGAAAGTAGACCTGGTGACCAAGCACTTTTGACTATATGAACCCAGACTCCTTCTCAAGGCACACACTTGCATACACAAACACACACTCACACAAACACATACTCAGCAAATTAAAAAAACTGCGTCAAAGAGTTGGCAGGTCGTGAGAACCAGTCAAAGAGACGGAGAAGACTGAGAGAAAAAGAAGGAGTGAGAGAGAAAGTGTGAGAGAGAGAGAGAGAGAGAGAGAGAGAGAGAGAGAGAGAGTAAACAGGATGAGCATTTATTTGTTTATCTGTCGACAGAGTTTAATGACCCCTTGACCAGAGCATGTCACATGGAAACATCACGTCTTCTGGCAGTACACACAGAAACATACAGAGAGAAACTAGCACATGACATTTAACATGTCACATTTAGGGTCAAATGGCCAGAATCAAGTCAAGTAACCAACCACAAAGAGGACTGCATTTCTCTCTGAAGGAAATGTCAGGACAACTTTCTCTCTCCCACTCTCAACAGTTTTAAACCTCCAATTGACTCAACCAATGGATCAACAAACATCCTTTTGTTGTTTTTCTTTTTTGTATTTTGTGTGTCCTTGTCATCCATCCACAGCTGATTTTAGAGTCTTCATTAGACTTCATCCCCTCCATCCACAATCCTCAATGCTATAGACATGATTATGTTGAAGACATTATTCACCATATTTACTCTTTTCAGAGAATCTCTTGCTCTCTCTTACATTTCTTTCTGACAGCCTATTTTACTTTATTCTCTGTCTCTCTCTAGTGTTGTCAGCCTGGAACTGTCAGTGGAACCGAATCCTTCAGACACACCAATGGGATGTCAGTGAGTCTGAAACTGAACAGTCTGAAATTCTAGCTAGCACACCTCCTACCACCCCGCACCCCTTCCTCCCTCAACCAGCATTTATGTTTGTTACATCAAGACATACAGGTAGGCTATGAATGATGCTTGTCCTTCTCCTGCTGGAGGACAGACCCCCATCTCTGGCTTCCCTGTGGCCTGGCTCCCCTGGCCCATCCTGGGACACTTGCTGCACAGGCCTACCCCTCTCGCCCCACACTCCTTGGGGCTCACAGGTACAGGCAGAAATGGAGAGAAGAGAGGATGAGTGATGTGTGCGTTCGTGATGAATTAATGAGTAATACAAAATATAACAAATAAAGTTAATAGATGACAACCACCCATGGAGCAGAGCAGTATGAAGGACAACATGTAATACGAGTCATTTATGTCCTTGGATTATAGATCAGTATCATGCCGGCCAATCTGAATGTTGTCCCTTGAGGGAGAGATACACAGTCATCAAGGCCAATTTGTTTACCGAAGGCCAGACCAGCAATACGGGTTAGTTACATCTGCTATTTTCACTTCATAAACAAACATGGGAGCCATCTGTAGGAACATAATTTAAAAGGAAAATAAGTTGAAATGTAACCTTGAGTTACATTTCTCTAATGTAAGGAAAATCACACAGGCCACGTACGTCTACCAATAGCAACACTTGATACAATAGATAGAACAATGCAATAACATTTGTGTTACATTATCCACACAATTTTTCTTTGTGAGACAGACAAAAAAGATTGCAATGCAACTGTATTATTAAGTTAATAAGTGGCAGGCAAGGACGGGAGCACACAGGCATCAACGTCTATAAATGATGTGTGCATATCTTTACAGACTAGGCTATTGAGATTACCACATACAATGCACTCATGCTCACATGCACTTTATTCACTCATCCCTTAGCATTTCCCCTCTGTTTCTCATCCCTTATCCAAAGTATTGGTGGTGGTCTTGGTAATTGTAGTCCGGGCAGACCTTCTGCACCAGTTTGTAGTCCAAACTGACGAAAGAGACAAGAATACATAGGACCTTGCAGGGTTTGGCACAGACCCAGGCAGAGTGGGACTGGCTGTGTTCAGAGTAACACGTCTGGGCCGGATCATACAGGCAAGGCCGGGTCCGCTTGGCCTGGCTGGTCTTTTGGTACTCCAGCCAGCAGTTCAGGGACCTAGTGACCATCTTCTCTTGTTGCTGCTGCTGCTCCGTCCCAGAATTGCTGCTGGACTGGGGGGGGCTCCAGAACCGGAATTGAAAGTCTTCCGGAGGGTTCCGAGACTTCCTTTTAGGTTCTGAAATCTCCCAGTCCAAAGGCCTGGAAGGTGCAACGATGCTGACCGACAGGTTCCCCAGACGAGTGGTGTTGTGTCGGAAGTAGAGGCTAAAGGTTCCGTTGACGTGGTCCACCAGCTTCCCTGTCAGCAGCAGGCTAAACTTGGCTGTCCCAACACTGAGGTAGAAGTCCCCCCAGCCAAACATCTTCCTGCTCTTGGTGGTTGGCGTCTTGATGTTAGGTTTGGTCTTGGGCCGATAAGGAAACTGGTCTAGGGAGGGGGAGAGGTTCTTCTGGGACCAAGCCATGGAGCTGGGAGGCATGGGCTTGGTAGCGATGATCTGGAGCTCCTTGGTTGGTTGAGAGACCTTCAAAGCAGGTCCAACAGTTCTTCCTGCCTCCACAGCCTCATAGGGAGTTGTCTGTGAGGTTCCAGGCTCCAGTGAACTCTGACCTATGTAGTCCAAAGTGCTGGCTGCTTCCTCTTCCTGCATCTGAAGAAACACAGCAAGGATGATGATTAAAGCTACTTTCTTGCAGAGACTGGGTAAAACAGTTGACAATGAATCAATGAAATTAATACTTTTTTTATGTATGTGTGTATGCTTCAATTAAAATGTTAAATGTGATCAATAAGCCCCATCAGGAGTACAACACTGTTTCACTCTGTCTCTCACACACATGGGCACACAAGTAAGTGCACGCACACACAGGTTCACACAAAATCTCATGCCCTTGTCTTTCAAGTCTACTGTCACAGACCCTAAGGCTAATACTTTGGAAGTGACCTTGAAGAAGAAAATTGGATGGTAATTAATATTGATCATTTTTCTGCGTACATGGTTCTAAACATTAGTACACCCCTGCAGCAGGAAAACACAAGGGAATTCAAACAAATCCACTGTCAAGATACAAAGTTAAACATCATTGAATCCTAAAAGCCATTGTGTTAAAACCAACTTAAAATACATGCATTGCCTTCCTATTTAACGGTTCTGACTTTTATCAGTAGCTTAAAGCTTGTGTTGAATTCTTAGGCTACAAATCTGGCTTCTGCTGGTTATGAGAAGAGGGTGGCTAAAAGTGTATGTCATTCTTTCTCTCAAATGTACTACTGTAACTGGAGTTACACATATGTACTAACTAAGCAAGTTATAAAACACTAACAGCTTGTCATACCGTTGGTAGAATCAGACTCATGAAGATAAAATTGAAGAATACTGCCCTCATCTTGTCTACGTAGTTCATCACAGCCCGCGACTGAGTAGGTTCCTAAACTAGGTTGAAAATAATTTAACGAAGGTGTTGCCAAGTTGTCAAATCTCTACACTGAAGAGAACAAACCTGTTCAGCTGACGCTCTGCTTATTTTACCCATCCCTCTGTCTTCGGTGTCCTGAGCGCTCTCTCTCTCTCTCTCTCTCTCTCTCTCTCTCTCTCTCTCTCTCTCTCTCTCTCTCTCTCTCTGTCTCTGTCTCTGTCTCTGTCTATCTCTCTCTCTCCCATTTTCTCACTCTCTCTCTCTCGTCAATGAATCTGGGAAACGCGGCCATTGTCAGTTCGTCGGGTGGGCAATAATTCAGGAAAGGGCCACATAAGTTCAATCAAGAACTGCAACGAAATTATCTGTATATAAAGTTATTAAGCAATTAAATCATTGAAATGACAAATGTCAAACATTTATGACTATTTCAATGAATAATTAATTGACCGTTAGCAAATGTCTGCTAGTTAGACTGATGAATGAAGGTGGTTGTATTTTCTTTAGTGTATATTTAGGTAAGTGCTATTAAAGACTGGCGGCAGTTACATTATTTTTTCCATCAACCCATTTTTCCATGAAAGGTCGTCGCTCATTACAAGATGCCTAGTTTACCAAAGTTCCTTGTTGCGAAAGCAACAAGTTTTTCTCGTGTCCCTGGGCAAGGCGGAACCAGCTCCCCACCGAGAGACACTGACTGTCTCCCCACCTTCAAGAAATTGGCTCAAGACACACTTGTCCCGGGAGTACAAAGGCACTTAGGAATGTTTGGCTGAGTTTCCTCCAGGATCACAATGACTCTTATTGAGAGACTTGTTGCTCTTGTAGGTTAGTTATAACGAAGTTAACTCTTGAACTCTTGTACTGGCTGTGAAATATTTGACTGTTCTTCTACAGGTAGTCTTGCACTTTTTGGGGTTCATGTTGTTTTAATTTGTAACTTGTATAACTGCATGCTCTTATGGGTCTTCCCTTTGGCACTTTTTTAGTTTTTCACAATGTATGCTTCATGTTTTGGCTGCTTGCATTGTTTGGGACTACTTCGTTGTTATGATCAGTGACCTATGCTCTTTTGTAAAGCTCTCTCTTGGAAGTCGCTTTGGATAAAAGCGTCTGCTAAATGCATACATGTAAATGTAATGTAATGTAAGGTACTTCACCCTACTTGCCTCGGGGGAATGTCCCTGTACTGGATAAGAGCGTCTGCTAAATGACTAAATGTTTAGTGGAGACTTAAAATCGACACTGGATGACCCTGAATGGGGTAGCCCTTGCAAATGATCCCCCAAAACCCTGCAAAAAGTAATACACAACATCCGAGTTGGACTGTGTTTTTAAATATCTGATGCTATAATGTGTTCCAGGTGGAGGGTGTAAGCTGTCTTGTGTCTACCTCTTGTTGAGTGTACTGGAGACTGAGCTGGCTGGTGAAGGGACCCTGAGCTGACCTTTTTATCTTTTCATGGTTCATGCAGTTCACTGTGTTGGAGTGATGTGGTGCATCTATGCACTGCATCTTTGTTTATGGAGAATCCAGTCAGTCCACCTTTAGTTTTGGAGTTTCCGTTGGCTGTTTGCTCTATGACTTGATCACAGGCAGTGTTTGCAAAACCGTACTCCTGTTGTCTCTGAGCAACAAAATCCCCAGATTGTACCTGTAGGTATATACAAAATGTGTGTCCTATAGACTGTTCATCTCCAGCCAGTAAGAAGAAAGGCATCTTGCATAGTTTACCTTATCGTATGAAAAAAAAAACATGGGAGCAGACACTCGGACGACTTGAGGGGCATGGTATTCCATATCAGATTATAGGTCTTCTTAGACGTCTTCCTGTCTTCTCCTCTTCCCTGCCTGTCCTGTCTGTGCTTTTAATAAGCATGCAATGTATGTCAACTACATTTCAAATAAAATGTGGTGCACTTCCATTGTAACAGCAAAATTGATTTTGCAATAGGTTATTTGTATACACTGACTCCACTGTACATCTTGTCATACAAAATACAGAATTTCATACACACCCTTCTGTTTGGAAAACCTTCTCCAGAGCTGCATTTTCACTCCTCTTTCGTACTTCAGCTATAGTTGTTGTGTCGGTGAAGTTACCCTTGCGAAATCCAACATGACCTAAAATATGGTTCTGAGGTGCTGAATTTAAGTTGAATCTTTCCACTGATTTTTCTGCAAGAATGCTATCCTTGCTGTCAAGATTTTGCAATTGCAATGTGTCTGAACTAACATGGACCAACTAGCTTCAGTAAATGGGTAGATTACATCTTTTGGTTTGCTACTTACATGCATACAGCATTCCATGATTACAACTACTTGTGGCCTTGAATACACTGTTAGCAATACAAGTAATTGTGCACATGCGTGTATTCTGCTACTGAGGGTCATTTTCCAACTTGCAAAGTGTGTAGATATCTCAATATGTATTGATAAGTGTTACTGATGTGGTATACCTACTCTTGGCTAATTATGTATGTCATTGATTCATATCATTATTACATGTTTCGGTGACACACACTTAAAACAATACTGTACATGTATTTAAACAATGTTCTGCACATTTCCTTATCACTTAACTGTTAACTTTCTCTAGTGATTAATAGCAGCACAATAATATAACAAATATGCTTGTTTAAGTGTAAAGTTGCAATGTTTCTTTAGAGAATACCTGAATTACCCATTTGTTTTACTTAATTCCATACATTTGCCCAGTCACCCACTGACAAAATACTGTCTCACCAAAATGCACATGTGAATGTTTACTTCCTACTTTACTCGCTTTGAATATCAGGGTACGATTGGTGGAAAGGTGTCACCTTCATAAAATCCACCAATCGTATACCTGAGCTCTTATTGGATGCGGACCATAGTTGTAAAAAAACAAAAATGTAAGGGTTGTAGAAAAGTTTCAAAGCGATCCAGCTCCTCCATTGCCAGGGATCATTCAAATGCACAATTTTGAGCTTTGGCCCACCACCTATTCACAGTAAAGCATGGTTCAGTTGCAGAACTGACGATGTGCCCATGTAGATGCACAGGCTGTAAACAATCACGTTCAGGCCAATTTGAGAACTTACAGGCCCACCATAGGTGGACCTACAAGGGGGCAAGGGGGGGCAGCTGCCCCCCCACTCTAGAACCCTGCCCCCCGCCACTATGTCCACAAGCTTCTCAAAACATTGAACTGAACAATACATTTACCGAAAGTGAACAATTATTTATTTTTTATTTTTTATTCTTAGCCCCTGCACCTCAAATACTTAACTACGTCCCTACGTCAAACGTGCAGAGCGGCGTTCACACAGTCTGGCTCACACACAGCGAGTCTGCTAAGGTGCAGTGGCACTGCATCTCGGCAAAGACTGGAGCGACTGAGCTGCCCCAGAGCCTCTGAAGATTTCCCCATGTGAAGTTTAAACACGTATGTTTAAGTTAAGGTTACATTTGTAATGAATTCAATGTATGCCAAAGACGATTCAGCATCAGCAAAAACAGCGAGTCTATTACGTTGGCCAAAAGTCAATTTGCTCCCTTGTGATTTGTAAGAACACTCTGCCCTTTGATTAATTTTGATTTTAGTAAAGACAAGAACAGCTTAATAAAAAATAGAAATAATTAATAAATATAAATAAATAAATATTGTTTGTATCCATTAATGTTTACTGATGGTTGCTGTTTAGTCAACATTAGTCTACGTTACAACACACAATACAGTGCCAGTTGGGAGATTGATAATTTTGATATGATTAGCTAAGCAGTACTATAAAATCCACTTACTCTCACACAGCGTTTGTGAAACGTTTTGCTAAAAAACACAACAACTGTTGCCTTAAGCTATCATAAAAAAGATGGGTGATCATGGGTCATTTGTGGACTGTAATTATACGTTTTTAATTATAATGGCCTCGGGGAGACCGGGGTTGGTTGGAACACTTTTCACTGTCTGCCATATTTCTCTGGCTTGATTTATGTTAGAATATTCTAACCAGCTGCAAATGAAACGTTATGGTCTAAGCTATAATTCTATATGTTTAAAAGTACACAAATATTTTTTTTATGTGGTGAATTGTGATTAAATTCATGTTGTGCATTTGTGCCAACCAGCCCCATCACAGGGTTGGTTGGCACACAATATGGGGTTGGTTGGCACAATGTTAAAATGAAGCAAGCAATAGAAACAATTTGAACATTTAATAAAATAGTTTAACCAATTAATCATTCAATTATATGTTTTATGCAATTCATTACAAGGAATGTAGGTATTAACCTTAACCCTATCCCTAATCCTCAGGATTAGGCAAAAAGACTGAAGACTGGAATGTTGACAACAATTTTCTTATTAGTCAACATTTATAAGGGACAGTAACCCCAACAGTAGCCTAACAGTAGCCCTCCTAGTAGCCCCTCTCCCCCATCACACCTATAATACATGTCTTACCACTTTTTGATTAAATTCCTATATCTTCAAAATAACTGTGCCAACCAACCCCGCTCAAATTTAACCCTATTTTGTGTTGAAATTATGTTAGTTAGCTACCATCCCTCATCACAAACTTTCACATTTTAAATGAAAATGTAGCTGATTCCTATTTACGAAGCCCCTAAAAGGGACACGGAGAAGAAGAAACAAATCTGGTGAGCTCGAGAAACTTTCTGGTGCGCACGTGAAACTTGTCGTCTTGTGTCGTCTGTTTTGGCTCAAGGGATACACCAGTCTTGACCAAGGGTCTCATTTATAAACGTGGCCTACGCACAAAACAGGGCTGAAAATGTGCGTACCACTTCCCACGCAAAGGTTGTGATTTATAAGAAACAAACTTGACCGGAGAATGTGTGGCCCCCCACGCACGCACATTTTGGAAACAGTTGGAATAGGCGACACAGATGACCATACTGTAGTTAGACTGTGGAAAGAATGATTACTCATAATATTTATATGTTTTGTCACACACGTTTTTTTTCACTCCATATCATCATTATCAAGAAGATTAAATCCAGCAGTGTTATTTGTGCTTGTACTGCGTGATAATTGTTCCACAAACACCTTGTAAAATCCAACTCAAATCTTAAATCGAAATTCAGCACTGTCTCAACATCACATTGTCCACTATGGGTGCAGGAGGAGGAGATGCCCTGACTGCATGGAATACAGGATCATCATACATCCTACCTATGGATAACTGCAGAACACAGTGTATAACCAAATATCTTTAATAATGTACATATATCATCATACGTCAAACTGGAAATACAGTTGTAAACTCTGGCGCAATCGCTACACTCTACGTCCTCGGTATCAGTCCATACATTAACGCCCAATGGAGTGCGCAGACTCTCACAATGACAGGTAAGATCCTGATGCTAAAGGCAATAATCCTCCTCACTCTCCTCTATGTCGGCAGGTTGTTTACCCCGAACTGGTTTATGAGCAAAACCATTGAGCATATGATGTTCACCTCATCTGGGGGAGCACCATGGAGCACTTCAAGAGGACCATCATGTACAGCGCAGAGGAGAAGGGGGGAAGGGATTCCAAACATCCTCAACATCATCAGGGTGTGCCCTTCAGGGCCTCTCCAATCTGGTCATCAACATCAAAAAACAGGACAGGAAGTCAAGAGCCTTCGAGAGGTATTTTGTCACTCCCATACTCAGAGCACTCCGTATCACTAACACCGCTACCAACCACACTGCGACCTACTGCTGGGACCCCCCTAAGGTATACAAGGACTGGAGAAGCTTTGCCGTCAGGACAGGTCTACCCACAGCCGGCCTGGTCTCATGGAAATACGAACACATCATGGCACACATCAGAGGAAAGGGCATCCCCACCCAACCCAAGGCTGGCCTTGGACATCCAACAGGTATGTTAAAGCATAAATCACAAATGCAAATGCACAAACAAAAAGATTTACACTGGTCATCTGCTCATGGCTGTCTCTCCACCAGAGAGTTAATGTACAGATGGCACACAGCCCATACCGAATACTGCCCCCACGGTTGCACTGACAGTGAACATATTTACCATGTTGAGTGCACCATGGCCAGGTGGGTCTGGGCAATGAGGAACATCAGGGTCTTCCACAAACAGAATCAACCATTCATCGTCCTGAGGAAGAGAATCACTCCTCTGGTACTACGCCACCATGGATTTCAAGCACCACCTGGACACCGCCAGAGACAAATGGCTCTTCCCAAGGTTTCTCTCCTGGGATGTTTCTCATAAGTGTTTTTGTTGTGGGGAGTTTTTTTTCGATCTTGGAGGGTTTCAGGTTGGCACAGGGGGGCTTGAAATGTCACATTTTGCAACATGTCTTTGCATACTAGGGTAAATGTGTTGAGGTAATGTTGTGATTGTGTTGTTTATATTTGCACTGGGTGAATTGTGGTTCAAGTTTTAAACGGCAAAACCCAAATTTACTCAAGATTTCCGTGGAGATAATCATTATGAGTATCAACCCATTTTTTATGCCCTGCTTGACAGCGGAGCTTCCTGAGTTGATTACTAAAAAAAGAAAAAGTTAGCCTATAGTGGTTTCACTGTCGTTTTAAATGAACTGTGATGTTTATGTAGTGCATATAGAAAGTGTGCAAATTAACTATTATAAGTATCATAATGTAAATGATGTACAAATTTACTTTTGTACACCTGTTATGTTACCTGGTAAAAAAGACACCCCCTACATGCATGTGATAAATAGCACAATATGTATTCTTTGAGTATTTGTTAGAGTCTAAATAATCTATACATAATGCTGTTTCAAAACTGGAGACACTTAAGAACCCTACTAAGCTGTACCTTGATTTATGCCAACCCTAAAACGATGTCTTCACAGCCAATACTGATGAACTTGAAACCCAAGTATATCAGGGTGCCATCATGATTGCACAACAGGGTGTATTATAATGTTGCCGGTGTGGTCGCCAGGTTATTGTAGATACGTTTCAGTAGTGGTTGACAATGGTGCAATGGTGCAGTCCTAACCAAACAAGTGGTTCTTCTCTAATAGCTCTTTTGCTGCAATTGTTTATTTGTGTGTCGGTGTTATAATGTATATACAGCATGTTGGTTTTAAAGTATTTTGCATCCCATGTAGAATAGGATGTACTCCTTAATGATCTGTACATGGTCAGCTACTGACTGTGTGCTGGAGAGTCTGGCTGTCTAACCTTGTCATCAGCTTTGTAGGCTTTCTCATCCTTCTTGTCTCTCTTCTGTCAGGATGTGAGGTGGGGTTAGACCCAAATGCACGAGAGTACCGAGGCATACGGAAAACAAAGGGTTTTATTTCTCGAAAATGGGGGGACACAGAAAGGTACTCACACGACAGGTAGTAGTAACCACAACAAGGACAAGACAAAGGCTGGACACAAAACAGGAACCTAAATACACAGAACCAAACGACACACAGGTGGACACAATGAAGCTAACGAGACGGTGAAGACAATGACAGGGAACACTAGGACAGGGCAAAACCAAAAACAACAGGGGGGGGCACGGCTGTGGCCGTTCCCTGTAGCAGTATGACAGGACAGCACACTTTCACTTTCCATGGAACTCCTCACTGACCTTGACTACATTTTGTTATGTAGGTCATGCTGCTTTAATGGCTGCAGAGATTAGGTTTTTAAAGCTTTGCTTCATGCTACGGTCAGCATCATGTGAATGTATCCGTGACTTCACTATCTTCGTCCTACTTTCACCGCCTTCCTTATCTGTAGATCACAGGGCTTCCTTTTCATCCATCATCATCATCCTCATTTAGGAGACGGTATCACGGGTGTCTGGTTCATGGTATAACTAGTTAATGACCCAGGGTCACTGTAGGGTTGCCAAATTTGTCACTATGAAATAAGGGACCAAAAGTGGCCTGCCGCAGCAGTACGGGGTAATCCGTGTTTCCACATGCCAAATCGACTGAACAGTGTCACATTTACCTAATTTTCTTTTTGTGTGGAGGAATTTAGTTAACGTATACTGATGCGCGTGGGGTGGGCTGTGATTGGATTATGACAGGTGCGGTGATCATTCTCAAGTGTTGTGATCAGCACTGCTGCTGTTGCATCAGTCAGTGGTTATATCAGCGTAGCAGTCAATAAACGGGACAAGGGAGGTCACATAGTTTATTAGACCCAATGTAAGGGACGTCCCGGCTCATACGGGACAGTTGGCAACCCAAGGTAACTTTCACACTCTTCTCAGAGCCCTACTTCTGCTCCTTGTTCACTAAGACAAGGGGTCGCTTCAGTTGGCCTGGGCTGGACACAGGGAGACAGAGGGCTACATGAAGATCACCACCCCGTTTCATAATCCATCCATCAAACGAAACATTCAAATCTGACCCTCAAAACAGAAATACCAACCTCTCTGAGCATGAATGTGTACCTTTTCATAGAAGAAGTACAGCTGCACCATCGTTACTGTCTTGGGCAATTAAGTATATCTCTTGTTCTGCCTGTTTTGTGATATACACGCCTAAAAAAGTTTTCTATGGTGAAATAATATCGGCATTATAATTATTATGATTATGATGGTGTTTCATTTGGCTATTTTTGGTGCCCCGTACTTGGTGCCCTACGCACAGCGCGTGATGGGAGCGGCGGCACTGAATTCACTCAGAGACTGTTTAAGGACAGCCTTTCCACTCCCTATTAAGCCCCATTGTACCGAATCAGGCTGCAGTTCCACTAGAGTTCCACTGGGGGTGATCGCGAGCGAGTGCATGTTGAATGGGAGTCTATGGAGCTAAACGGCTAAATGTGTCTCTTTCGCCTGATTGTCGTTGAAAAATCTCCGATTTGATTGTAGTGTGTGCATTTTCAACATGGATTGTAGGTCGAAAGTTGAATGAACGAGTACTTATGTCCTTTTGATTTCTTACATGGTGAGTCGTTGTTGCCCATAACACGCTAGCATACTGCTAATGAATGCTGATTGGTTAGTGAAAGACTGATACGACCAGAGCTCCCGCTTGATGGCATCCGAAGCGGAATCAGAATGTCGGAGCATTAGCAACATTAGCAACAGCAGTGCCGCCGCTACGCGCACTACGCGCTGTGCGTAGGGCACCAAGACTTGAGGGGGCACCAAAAAATTGCCAACTGAAAAATCATCATAGTTATTATAATTATAATGACGATATTATTTTAGTAGGCCTATATAAATATTACGCACCTTTTAGGCATGTATATCACAAAACAGGCAAAACAAGAGATATATTTAATTGCTCAAAAAACGTTACGATGGTGCCCCCCCCCCCAAAAAAACAAAAAAAAACAAATACACACTCAACTTTCCAAGCTCGCAATGCCCTTTCCTATCTCAGTGGCCTGACGAACTTTGACAGTAGGCTAGGTAAACTTTTCGAAAATGGCCTCAAAAAGACAACAGGAGTCAGGGGCAGAAAAAGAAATCAACTGCAAGATGATGCCCGTGATTCACTTTCAGGTAAGTCCATGTTTAATTATTGTTAAATACGGGAAATGTGCTGCTAACTTATAGTTAGCCTATGCATACACCTCGAACTAGCTGACGTTATTGCTAATTTTAGCACACTCAAATATGTGCAAACTAAATATAGATTTTACTGTTAAACATTATCTATGCATTTGAAATAACTGACGCCAGCTATATGTTACTTTACTGTACATTCTAAGATGCTTTTTTATTCGATTGATCAAATAGTTTTTAAATGAGTAATAAAGGTGGAGAGCTCCTTGGTTGCATGCTTTCAGTTTTAAATGTTTATAATTAATTTGGAAAACCATGCTAGGAAACGTAAGGGTGGGGCTGAAAAATTAAGAGACAAAAATACATCACCTTCACTAGACAAGGTTTTACCAATTGAAAAACGGCTGTTTATTTGACATATTTAGTTTATGCTCCAAAAACTATTATGCACTCAAATAAAGGCCCCAAAATTTCGCTCGCGTGCATTGCGCGCTCGCATTAACTCCTTAACCAGCATCATATCAAACACAGAATGTGGATGCATTGACAGGGCAGCTGTGGTGGTGGTGGAGGGGGGCATCTCTCAGGGCATTGTCAATACCCTGGGAGAAAAAAAGTGACCAGAGCTTGCCGTCAAGCAGTAGCTCTGGTCGTACGATGTGTATGACGTCAATGACATTTTCAATAGCTTTTTAGAAGAGAAATGCGACTTTAAAACAATCTAACAGCCAGCAGTGTGTACTTTCCCCCCCTCCCCTTTCGAATTCAGAATTCAAATTTCTAAACAAAAAATTATATCCTGAGAACAGTGGATTTTGAGGGGTACCAGTCCATAGACCTCCCATCATTCTGCACTCGCTCGTTAGCGCCCTCACATGGAACTTCAACCAGTTCAGAACACGGAAGTTTCCCGAGAGTGGCAGTTCTCTCTATATTAGACATTCTCTTGATTCACTGTTCTTGCTGTTTCTTCGTTCCTCCATAAAGCTGTCTTCAGTTTGAGCCACACCGTTCACACCGCCACACTCGGTGACTCGGTGCATATGCATATTCCCAAAGTTCTCAAGTTCGCCGTTCAAAGTCCGCTTCCATTTTTGTCCACGCGAGGGCACTCAACATTTTAAATCAACCCTATTTCCCATAATTCCCTGTGCTTGCGTACATTTCCGGTCATGTTCTGACTGAGTTGAATGGCTGGTGTGGTTGTGTTCGTGTGGTCGTGCGAATGTTTGTGAGCGTGAAAATGAATGAGCGAGAAAATGTATGAGCGAGAGTGAATGTTCGTCTTTTGTGTTTCTCTTAAAACTACACAGTGATCTTATTTGATCTGGACGGAGCCGGGCCTTCCTCCGGTTCAGAAATGATAGAATCCGACTTGCGAGCCAGTAATGGCGGTGTGCATGAGGCATTTCACTGATTCCAGGGCCTCCACAATTTCTAAATTGTGGTCAGAAATGATGAATTGATCAGATATACTAGTGCCGTTCCCGGCCAATGAGTATAGAAGCGATTCTGATCTCACCATAAATTCAAAACTTGTGGACCACGATATTTGGACGAAGATGAGCTCGCTAGCTAGCTAGTACTATCAATCATACCATATAGCTAGCGTTAAAACAACATGGACGCTAATTACAAGTTTGTTAAAATAAGGGTCAAACAACGGATCTTATATGACTAGCCATGTGATATTGTACAGAATGTTTCAAATAAAATATTTATCGGCTCGTGTGACTAATTGGCTAGCTAATTTGTGGTTCTTGTCATGTTTGCTACACCATGATATAGCTAGCTGGCAGAAGACGACTGTAGACTAGAAAGGCAAGCGTCGGACACGTGCTCTTAAACGTTTATTTCATTATACACATTTCATTTTACACATCAAATGGTTGTCACAGCATTGTTTTGGGGGGTATAGAATGTAGTGTGAGATATTCAATGTGATTAGATCGAGTAGAAGCCACCGTCATGCTTTCTTGAGTAGCCCCTGTTTGTTGAGGCGTTGTGATGAGATTCTGGGCAGACAAAGGCATTGTTATAATCAAGGGCACGCCCAAGCTTGAACTGGGTTACTTCAGAAGTATCAGTCAAGAGTGCATCAAGTGTACATTGTAAAGTCATAGATTTGTTTTAGTAAACCCATGTTAAAATAAAGCCTGGCACTGTTTTTACATCTCACCTATCGCTCCTTGAATGCTGCAAAGGGAATTCCTCTGAGAGTTCATCCATACTTTAAAATCCATCTGTTTGGTTGGCTCCTCATACGTCACACGGTTCTTTAGGGGTCTCCTACAAAGTAGAATGGTTAGTTAAAGGAATTGAACCACTAAGGACAACTTTCATATTCCATCTTAAGAAAATGATGTTATTAATCATTTAAGTAAAATTCACCACCGCTCCATCAAACTCACCCATGGTCATGATCCTGTGAGAGAGTCTCCTTCTGGTATAAAGTCTGGTTCTTACTAAGCATGAACTCCTGGTGGTGATCATAGATGGATTTTAAGTGGAAGTCTAGGCTGTCTTTTGGTGCCTTGGGAAAAGGGATACAACTTATTATTTGCCATAATATTGAGCTTGGTAGCCTACTTAATGGTGAGCTGGACCGACCTGCTTGTTGTAATGCATGACACTCCGCCTGGTGCTGGCCAAAGTAGACGTCTCGTTTAGACGACACCAGGGTTGGTCATTTTGCGCAAGGTGTGTTGGTTTATCAAATGTCGCAATCTGTTGTTGGAGAGAAATATGCTTAAACAATTTGAAGTTGTACTTCAAGTACAAGTAAACTACACTAGTACCAGTAGTAGATTAGAGTAGCCTACGTTTGTTTGCAGTTGAAATTCATTTGATTTTGTCCGTACAGTACAGTAGAGCTAGTAACATTTGTCTGGAAGCTATGCTAGACCTAATAGTTTTTCAGATGTGCGTGGGTCTTACCCGTTGAACTTCATTTGCCCCACTGAAAGTAATGTCGTTCTCATGTTTGGGAAATGGAAAAGGATCTCTTTGACTTGGCATTGTCAAAAATGCCGGAATAAAACAGATGGAAATACGTTCGCCACCAAACTCCTATGAACGGAGCAGTCGAGAATGTTTACCAACTCACGGTTGCTAGGAGATCCCCCCCCCCCCCCCTCCCTACCACCACCACCACCACCACAATATTTTAGACCGAATGAATAAGTGTGGTAATTAAATGCATGTGCGTGTGTGCTCTTTATAACAATATTTAATGCACAATTACATTTATTTTGATTCAATATGCACAAGAAAAGGGCTGCCTGTCCAACATGCTTGCAAAGCAGGAACCAAACACATTAAGGATATTGGGCTATTACAAATAAAAAAAACTAAAATGAACATTGACTAAAACAATAAATGTATAATACACAACCATCATTACTTGGAATCCACATGACAATCTATTTGGTTAATGGAGGCGGAGACATCCGTCTACCATAGTAGGACTGATAAACCTGAGTCGTCGTGGCACAGGTTCAACTCTAAAGTCATTGCACTGACTCGCCACTTGGTTAGATCTACATGCATGTGGAGGCAAAGATGCTCCGAGCTTCACTCTGCACTTTTCTGTTCTTTTTTGTCGAAATAGATGCTTCCCGGGAACTGCCCATGTGTAAAGAGGTAAGGAACGCGATAACGACTGCATTATTTTAGTCTAGGCCTACGTATTGAAGTAATGGATTGAATACGATTCGATAATGTTCACCCCTATCATGGACTAGTGTGATATTTACGGTCGGTAATTTGCCGTATTTTGTCCACACTGAATCCTAAGAAGAGCATGTAATTTAAGCAGCCAATATTTGACATATCTTTATGACATTAGGAAACTGGAATATCAAATTATGAAATGACAGTCTATTTTACAATGTACGTTTATAAATGCATTTTGAAAAGTAACTCATATTAACAAAGAGGTAGGGGTACAATTCACCTGTAATGTCAGGGTAAACTTAAAGAGTGTCAATAATGGGTTAAAATTCAGTACATACACCCTCTTGTTCGATTTTTCTTATCATGAGTTGTTGACAACGACTTGAGTACACCTCACACATAGTTCAAGACCTGTGGGAAACCAACAGGTGTCACCAGTCTGGATTATATTTTAGTCTAGCATTAGTTAAACTGTACAGCTGTCATTTTGTAAGGCCGGAAAAAGCAAGTGCTGAGTTGCACAGTTAAACAACTACCTACAGTCTCCTTCATTTCTTTATATTTGCATAACAACTGTTCTCTTTGATAATGTTAAAACATTTCCTTTTTTTATGAGTGTACATAGCCCACGTGTGAATGACCTGCTGTGATGGACTGATACAGTATCATGGTACATGACTGGGCCAAAACCTTACCCTTGATATTCTTGAACAGCCTATTTCAATCCCATTGCAATGGAGTAGCCAGGTCATAATGTGTTTTTTTCCCCAAAAATTTAAGTGGTCAGAGAACTAGTAAGTACTACCAGCTTAATAAAAAATAAAAAATAATGTTTAACAATGGCAGCTAACACAAATTACCAGATAACTGTCAACAATACTGTATATACAGGATATATGGCTGTCACAAAACACAAACTTTGCTTGCCTTGCCTGTCAGTGAGACCAAAATGAGAATCATGAGTTACACAATCTGTTTCAAGAGAAACACTAATTGACGTCATCCAGCAGTAAACTGTACATCTTAGAATGTAAGTCAGGTCAAAAGGCGCCAAAGCTCAGGCGCATGTGAAATCTAAAACCCCCAGAACAAGTGACCAATGAGTAAGATCTGAGACCATCTGAAATTACCAATAGTAAAATAACACAAGAAAATAGATGGGCACATACAACATTATATAAGTGTATGTCCGGAGGGTAAAAGACCAGGTGGTTCTGGAATCAGCTCACATTTGTTGGGATTTTCGTCACCTTGAAGCAAGGCCGTAGCCATGGAGTCAACATTGGGGGGGACGAAATCTGCTGGGGAGTCTGAGGGTCCCGCCCTGAGAAGTTAAATAAAAAAATAAAATGTTTTAATATTTGGTTGCCTGTCGTAGTCTAGCACATTTATATTTTATTCATATTTTTATATCAATATATTAGGGGGGACATTTTGACCAAATTTGAATATTGGGGATGTGTCCCAAATATATATTACGATTACAGCCCTGCCTTGAAGACCAATAAACTCTTTGCATCAAACTTTGCAGAGTTCCAGGGCCATTTTGGAACTTTGAAGATTGGTTGAAGACGTATAACATTTTACACAGCAGTGTTGTTAACCAGACAGCCTTCCCAAGTTCACTAAACGGCACATTTGCATCAAGGTGAGGGAGCTTAAAGACAGACTCAGGGAAGGGACAGCATGGCATCTTGTATTCATCAGGTGGATTTGTTGGCAGACATGGTCACCTTTATGACCATACAAAAAGAGGGTCACCATGTCCTGTTGCCTTGGTATCCTTAATGTTTATAGAAAAGTAGGATTAGGCAGGAGCCCATCTCTAAATTGATGTGTTGTTTTTACATGACCACACACACACACACACACACTTATACACACTCCTTGTCCCCTTGCACAATGAAAGTTAATGTAGCAACACTAATAGAAAACAAGCTGAGCGACTAACAGGTCTACTGGTATTATTTTGTTAACTATTAATCTCATGGCTCAATGCAGTGGGCAATTGTACACAGCTAAGTGCTTGCAGCCTACATTTTTAGCCTTGTACTTAGTATGTATTTGTTGTTTTGGGTATTGGGAATAAAGCTGTTGTTTTTTGTTGGTTTACATCTGTAACTCAAATCACATTGAGTAAGTTAAACTTCTAGACATCCTTGCCTTGCTTAACATCTTAACTCCTATTAGCCCTCTGTAATTGTTACAACTTATAACAACAATTGTAACGGGATTTGTATAATGTTTACATATTTTCCATTAATGGGCTTTTCCCTTGGTGAATTAATGAGTAAACAACCTTATGGGGTGACCTGTTGGTTGAGAGTAGTGAGGTCGGTTAAGACAGCAGTTTAGACAGCCCACTGAACCAATATTGACTCCCTTAAATCGCTTTATTTGAATATGGGGTTGGTCTGGTTAAGTGAGAATTTTTTGCAGATGCTATTCATTGTGCCGACTGACTATGTTCAAACAGTGTTTCCTCACATTTACATTTTACGCAGAGCTTCCATAAGTTATCTAAATGAGAGATCATAAGTACCGAATATTTAACACCAACTGTCAAATCTGTAGGATAGGGGCCTCATATGGTCTGGGCATGTGTGGTATCACAAAGCTTTTACAGCTGCTCCCATGCATTTTATATATTTTATACACAAACTTGTGTGTTCGCTAAAAAAATATTGTTTGTCATTTTCCTGATTCTCATTAACGGTCCCGTCCACTCACCTGTGTGTGTGTGTGGTCTTACCTTGCAGTCAGATTACCACTTTGAGTACACAGAATGTGATGTGCTGGGGTCACGCTGGAGAGTAGCAGTGCCCAATAAGCTGGACACATGTACAGGCCTCCCTGACCCTCTCAAAGGCACTCAGTGCAGTGAGTACTACCCTCCCCCCATCTCTACCACCTCTGGACGTACTCCATACTAGCCCAGAGTATTTATAATAACATATTCTTCCTGTCGTGTGACTGTTGTTATCAAATCTCGTCATTACATTCTCACATACCTCCTTCATTTCCTCACCTTGCAGGACATCAAAACTCTTACATTTACCATTACATGTCTACCACTAAACCATTTCCCTGATTTGGACCTCTCATCCTCATCCATCTGTTCTCTTCTCCCCTTCCTGTCACCGCCCAGCATTCTTCTGTAGCGAAGGAGAGTTCCTGGACATGAGCAGCCAGGAGTGTCAGAAGTGTGCAGCTGGGACCTACTCCCTTGGGACAGGGGTGGCCTTCGATGAGTGGGATGACCTGCCTGCAGGCTTTGTCACCCATGCCATGAACATGCACGCATCCGACATCTACGCCAACTGTTCCAAGTACGCCTATGACCGCGGCTCCTAATGTGGCTGACGTCAGGCTATTTTTGGTGAAGCGATTGAAAAGGTTGCATGCAGCTCATGCATCTGTCGCGGGTTATCTTGCTTTAACTGGATATGTTGTGTCTGGTCGTTGTTGTTCATGTGCAGCTCCACTTGGACACCGAAGGGTGATTATATTGCCTCCAACACAGATGAGTGCACCACCACCTTGTCCTATGCAGTGAGCCTGAAGAAACCAGGCGCTGTCTCCTTTGAGTATTTCTACCCTGACAGCAGCATCTTCTTTCAGTTCTACGTGGGTATCCCCCCCCCCCCCCCCTCTCGTCTCACTGTAAACTCTGCGCTCAAAGGCTGTTGTCACAGCACGTGAATGTTGACAGAATTGTCTTGTATTTCCATCTGATTAGGTTCAGAATGACCAGTGTCAATCCACAGACTCTGAGGGCCACTGGATGAAGACGTCTGAGAACGACTGGACTCCCTACAGCGTGAGTGTGCTCTGCTTTTTGCTCGACAGACAATATTATGAATATGATCCAACAAAATATGTTTTGTCCCAGCACCCTCTCCGGGAAATCATCTCATCATGTCTTGCTAACGGAATATCATACTATTACAAATTGTCGGGTAAATGTTTCAAAATTGAGCTCTCATACAACTCTAAAATTCACACGTTTCAAACATTGTTCAAAGACTGATGCGTCCTGAGGTTGTGACTGTTGATAGGGATGAACACTCACACTTGTGGATGTTCATGTGTGTGTGAGCATGTGTCCATGTGTCCACTTGCAGGTCCAGCTAAACAGTGGCAACAACGTGCTGTACTGGAGGAGCGCTGGGTTCGCCCTGATGGGCAGCGCTGTCAAACCCGTGCTAGTGCGCAACATCGCCATTTCAGGTCTGCATCCTCTGATGATTCTCAGAAGGCCTTTGCTGACCCAACCTTTTGAACTTTAGAAGCTTTGTGTTCTTTTTACTGTAAAATACACAATATCGACATTGCAAAAACATACTTTACTCAGTACTTTACAGTGAACAATCCTATTAACAGTAAAAAAAGCCTAGATCTCTGTTCCTTGTTAATCATTCCCCAAAGATAAAGTGGTTGATCGTCCTCCAGGGGTCGCTTACACCTCTGAGTGTTTCCATTGTAAGCCTGGAACCTACAGTGCCAAGCCAGGATCGGCCCACTGTGCCAGCTGTCCTGCTGATTCCTATTCCAACAAGGGTGCCACAGTCTGCCAACAGTGTGAGAAAGACAAATATGCAGGTAGCTTTCTGCATCCCCATGGACCCACGAACGCTACACTGTATGAGCGCATGTTCTGTGCTGTTCACTTCCACTGGCTGCCTAGTACTCAGGACGTTTTTCAGCACGTTAGCACTCTTGGTTAATGGTATTGTGTACAACATGTGTATGTAAATGTACACATTTGAAGGGTTCAATGCATGTACGTGTGCGATAAGGTTACTCAGTGTATGTGTGGCATATCACTGGATCTTAGTGTGTGCGGGCTAATGCAAGTGTGAGTGCCTGAGCGCGCCTACGCGCCTAATTTTCCCCTGCTCCCCTGCTCCAGAGCCAGGCTCAGCAAGCTGCAAGGCCAGACCTGCATGCACGGCCAGCGACTACTTCTACACACACACTCCCTGTGACTCCAGAGGACAGGTAAGAAAGGGAAACAATCACCATGCCTGGGAGTTCAGCCATTACCAGGAGAGTTGAGTTTCAGAAATTCATTAATGCAAATGCATTTACTTTTCACTCTGTATCCCACCATCTGGCTGTGATATTGATTTCACGTTAGTCTTGTTTACTTGCCAAGGCCCCAATGTTTTCTGTTGCCAGAATGCATTTGCTTTGGCCCATCAGGAAATTATTCAGGAGAACCAGGAGCAAATATATTCAAGTTACAGCTGCCTGGTTTAACCCCAAACCCTGCCTGTGTTCATAAGACCCAGCTAATGTACAAGTGGACTGAGCCCAAGATCTGCAGTGAGACGGCTGAGGGGGGGGTGTCTTTGCCAGGCTCGGGTGAGATGGAGACCTGCCCCCCCTGTAACCCAGGCTTCTACGTCACCAACACCTCCGTCTGCATGCCTTGCCCCCCCGGTTCCTACTCCAATGGAACAGGTGTGTAACCTTCGCCTCCACCTCTACTCCTATGCCAGCCCTCCATCTTGTTCTCCCTCTGTCTTCCTCCTTTCTTTCTCCAACTCTGTGGTCTTCACAGCATCTGACTAGGAGCGAGTTATATATTCTGTTGTTTTACAAGCCTAAACATTTCCTTAACTTGAGATATGGCACAGTCTGGGGTCTGGGTATTTGATTAGATGTATTCAATTAGCCAAAGCTTTTAACCAATTAGTGACATACAGTACAAAAGTGTATCTACTGACTGCAGAAGAAAATCAAGCACTTGTGACAGGATGACAGTGGTTTCAAGTGTTGATCTGAAAATTGCGATTGCTAAATTTAATTTTGTGTGAACAGTCAGCATGCTTAGAAACCCTGATTGCACTGTTCGTAACCCAGTGGGAATATGCCTTTCATTGTGATGAGGTAATTTACTTAGGAGTTGTACAATGAACATACTTTCCTGAATGTTCTGTTTCATGTCCATAGTGAAGGCATTATCTCTGGCCCATGCCCTCCTGTTCAGCCTGCTGCTTCAACATGCCCTCTCTTTCCCTACCTTTCTGCCAGCCTGTTCAGACTGCCCTGTCGGCACAGCCCCTGAGGTGGGCTTTGAGTACAAATGGTGGAACAAGATGCCCAGCAACATGAGGAGCTCCGTCTTCAGCAGAGAGTACAGCGACTCTCACAGGAGCACGGGTAAGAGACTGACTTTGAACTAGATCAGCTAAATGTGACTTAATGTTACCATGCATCATGTTGTTGAAGCACAGAAGTGCACTGACCGAAGAGTCAGTGAAAACACATTCTGTTAAAATCCTATTTGCATTTATGAGGAAATCTTCTCACGGGCCACATAACATCTGTTCACAGGCCACACATTTGGCAGCTCTGAAATAAATGCTATAGTGGTAGCAGAGTACATACAGTAGAGTGATAGCTTACGTTTAGAGTGAGCTTAGCTTTGCTCTGACTATCGGTTGTCATGCGGAAGTGTGTCAGTGCATGGGACTTGATAGGTCGGTTTGTTGTGACAGCATGGGAGGTGGCGGGGGAGTACATCTACACCACCCCAGGAGACCTGGACTCGGACTACATGATGCTCACTCTAACTCTCCCCGGATACAGGTGGGCCGTGCGTCATGACAAACCAAACAACACGTTGGGCATCTCCTCCCTGTTAAATAACCACTAACCGCTAATGAGAGTCCAAAAGTGTTCGGGAATAATTGACTATGACTCATTTGCTATGTAATGAATGTATAGCCTGTGTTCATGTGGAATGCTTTACAAAAGCTTTGGCCTATCTTTCCCAGTCTGCCTCAGTCTGTGGCCAAAGACGATGGAAGGAGAGAGCTTTCCCACATCACCTTTGTCTTTGAGACCTCGTGCACAGCGGACTGCACGCTTCATTTTCTGGCGGTGAGGAAAAACATGACACCATATAATTTTTTATATTTATTCAATGAGCAGATGGTTCAATCCAAAGTGACAAACAAACAGTGCATACAGTAAATACAGCAGATAATCATGAACCAAAAGGAACAGCTTGTCAGATGACTGAGCGGTTAGGGAATTGTGGCTATTAATCAGAAGGTTGCCGGTTTGATTCCCGGCCATGCAAAATGATGTTGCTTCCTTGAGCAAGGCACTTCACCCTACTTGCCTCGGGGGGAATATCCCTGTACTTACTGTAAGTTGCTCTGGATAAGAGCGTCGGCTAAATGACTAAATGTAATGTATCCTGACACATCATCACCACGGCAACACCATCTTAATCATTCCAAATTAGAAATTCACAGGTTTCCAATTTGTTGAAATGCAGCCATCATTTTACACATTCAAATCATTTCTCCCTTTGAAGACATGAGTTAGTAGTTTCTCACCAATAGTGACGTTGCCATGACCATCATCCGGCTTTCCCGCAGGGCTACAATGAGAGGAACAATGAAGAGGTGGAGCGCTGGGCCGGCTCCAGCAGGAAGCAGTCCTACTCCTACCTGATCAGGAGCAACAGCACCACCAGTTTCACCTGGGCCTTTCAGCGCACCGAGAGATACAACTCAGTGAGCTTGTTTAGACACAGCACCATGTTCAAAGTTTTGTCACAGAGTTTAGGTTGAGCTGTTGGGGTGTGAAAGTGGTGGTGGGGGAAATAGTGCACATGCAGTTTTTTTGTGGAATGTTTTTCGAAGGAGGCGTGTTAGAATGTTTGTAGGATCATTAAGTCTGTGTGTGTATGTGTTTCTGTGTGTAGAGGAATGCAACAGATGCACATCCCAGCCAGAGCCTCTTTCCACGGAGAGCCAATCTGTCCTTTTGAGGGTGGATTTCCCATCACACGTAGCATAACACGGCTTCGGGTGTGTTCTCTATTCTAGGAACGACAGTACAGCACGGACTTTGCCAAAATTTACTCAGTCCTTGTGACCAACGTTGTGGGGGGCGTGGCTTCACGGTGTCACCACTGCGCCCTTGATTCCTCCGGCGCGGGCTCCGCCTGCGTCCCATGTCCCCCTGGACGCTACATGGTCAACGGAACGGGGGTGTGCAAGAGTTGTCCGCCCAACACCTACATCCTGGCTGAGCATCAAGTAGGACAGGATGCTTGTATACCCTGTGGACCCAACACACACACCAACAAGGTAGTTGTTGTAAACAAACCGCGACGTGAATGTCCAACAAATCTACATCGAAGACTTTTCCCTCAGTGTTTTGCAAGTGGGGAAACCTTTGTTATCACCCCAGGCCAGATCAGCCTGTGTCAGCGACTGCAGTCTGGCTCTGCGCTCCAGCAGAGGGGAGTTGCTGCGCTACGACTTCTCTCCCTTGGCCAACGTCACCGGCTTCCAGAGCGGCTCACGCTTCACTAGCAAAGGCCTCAGATACTTCCATCACTTCAACATGGCCCTCTGCGGAACGGAGGTGAAAGATGGTCTACTTTTGTAGCACTTGATCACGGTTTATTTATCATGGAACATTTCACGTTGAAATACACGTTCCTGCACTTTTATAACACTTCACACTTTTTGTCTCTGTTGAAGTTGTATGTTTTCAATCAGGTCGTAGTACCAGGTGTATTTCGTTTTTTTTTACTACTGTGCGCAGGGTAGAAAGCTGGCCAGGTGTGTGGACAACGTGACAGAGAACAGAAGGGAGATAGAATGCTATGCCTGTCAGTCCACCGTGGTTCCCTCAGACATCAGGGGCCAGAGCATGGTGTCTTCCCAGCCCTTCAGCATTGGGGACAAGCTTGTCGGTAAGAAACATCCAAATGTTAACATTGCTCTGAAATGGAAGCCATGGTACAGCAGTAGACAGACTCATTGATTCATATAATGTTTTGGTGTAACGGAGTTGTCTAGACTAGGGTTAGAGAATATAACGTTTTAAACCTTTGTAACAATGACTGAATGCTCCTTTGTGTTGGGTCATTTTATACTAAACCTACAATATGTATCTATTTGATCATAACCATAGAAGGTCTTCATTGTTTACTGTTACTGTTTGTGCTGTACTTTCTGTACTTCCCTCCTTGAGGTAATCTTGTGTGTCAAATAGGTGTGAACATGTCCTTCTCAACTCGTGATACTGTTTACTGTCAGATCAATGTTAATAATCAAGGGAAGGGAGCCAGAATGGTTTAATAAAATATTTGTCTTTGAATGTTTTCTGTTTGTTTGTGAAGGTGTGACCACAGAGACAAGCCTGAGTGGCATCTCCTCTCTGCAGCACTCTTTCCCCACCCAGCAAGACCTTCCTGATGTCATCTTCTACTACAGGTAGCGGTCATGCCCTCTCCCATCTCACATTCACAAAAAGCGTGCGACTATTCCTTTTTTTTTTATATGAACACACAAGGTTCATGTTCTTATCTGTCTCTTCAGGGCCAGTGAAACGACACAGGCGTGTAAAAAGGGCAGGTCTACAACCATCCGACTGAGATGTGATCCCACTTTAACAGCCAAAGACCAGATTACCCTGCCAAGGTATGGTATACCACACCATGACTGACTGGAGTGAACTGCTGACCTTGGAAGAGACCCAAAATGATCTTGGACTTGACACCTGTGCCAAGTCTATACTTACTTAGTGAACATTATCCCTCGTGTGGATATGTTTGGAAACTGCAGCTTCTCTACCACAAATGCCCTCTAATAAAAATACAAACTGAACAAGCAACCACTACAATCATTTTACTGAGTTACAGTGCATATATAAAAAGCAGTCAATTGAATTAATCTTGAGCTATATGTGTAGCTTTCACGTGAAATAAAAAAAATCTGAGATATTGTATACAGTAAATGCAGCATGTAATCCAGGACTAGAAGTGCAGTGTTGTAACTGTATTACATTGCTTCACAGCAACTGTTCTGAGGGCACATGTGATGGCTGTTCTTTCCACTTCCTGTGGCAGTCTCAGTACGCATGTCCCCTCTGTACAGAGAGCCACTACAGGGAGATAGTGAGCGCTTGCATCCAGGGGATTCAGGTAATAAGCCTACAAAGTTGCCATAACTTCATACACAATTTAAGATATTTGTCATACTGATACACCGCAGTCCTAAACGTGTGTGCGTGTGTCTCCCTCTCTCTTTCTCTCTCTCTCTTTCTCAGAGAACCACCTATGTGTGGGTGCAATCCTTGCAGTGCACTGGCGGGGTATCCCTACCAGACCAGAAGGTGAGCGCCTGCGTGACCCTGGATTTCTGGCTCAAGTTCGGAGTGACCACAGGAACGATCGCTGCCCTTCTACTCATCAGTCTCAGCTGCTACTTCTGGAAGAAGACCCGCAAGTGAGACTCCATGTCTGGCTCCAGACAGGTTTTCATTTTTTCTTGGTTACTTTTGTGGAAAATGTTTCCATAGTATTTTGGGTTGCTAGATTCACAGCAACACACTTTTTGGTAGCTGTGGATACTGTACATGGCAGTAGTGTTGCTTCTCTGGATTGTGAAATCATGTAGACACAAAGTGTAAATACAAATGAGTGCCATATTACGAGGACAGTTGCATATGGGAAGTATACAAGAAGTTGTACTAGTAGTGGTCTTCAGGTTTAAGTTCATCCCTGTGCAAGCACTGGTAGATTGGAATTCTTGGTCCTGCTTCTCTAAACGGTTTCCAAATGTATTAGTCTATGCCGTCTTTATAAATATTTATTTAAAAATGAAAAATACAAAATGTATGTATGTATGTTTTTTTTTTTTTTACTTGGTGTGTGTCCAGACTGCAGTATAAGTACTCCAAGCTGGTCATGAGCTCTGGGGAGAAGGAGTGTGAGCTCCCTGCTGCAGACAGCTGCGCCATCATGGAGGGAGAGGACGCAGAGGACGACCTCATCTACCTCACCAAGAAATCCTTCTTCACCAGGATCAAGTCCTTCTCAAGAGAGGTGAGCATCAATGTGTCTTAAAGGTCAAGTAATACTGGAAAATGTGTTCTAATGTGTGAAGAAGCTCTACCTGGGTTTCAATGGTTTAGTTTATTTGTAACAGTTTAATCAATCTTCTCTTTCATAACAGAGAACCTCTGATGGATTTGATTCTGTACCTCTGAAGTCCTCCTCAGGCCTGGACATGGAGATGAGTTAGAGCAGGGACAGAGCTACCTGTGTAGTACTCAAACAACATGAGATGTCAAAGTAGCATTGTATGAATGGACCAACAATACTGGAAGACGCAACATGCATTTACTATAAATGTCACTACGAAGTTTCTTCACAATATATGGGGATGTACAGCCGTGGCCAAAAGTATTGGGAGCAAGATACATTTTGTGTTTCCAAAGCTTGCTGGGCCTTGGCATAAAATGACTGCTAACATAATTTCAGTAAGTCATACCACCAGCACAGGGGAAAGTGTGAACTAGTTCTAACCAGGTGGATTTTATGAGCAGACTATTTGCATATATTGAAAATTCTCACCCCCAAAAACCTTTAAAAAATATGAAATGTGCCTTATTGTATTCCAGTATTCTATAGAAACATATGAAAACATTTTCCTCAAATACTGAACCAGCAAACTTTGCAAAACATAGCATTTGTCATTGCCAAAATTTATGGCCAAGACTGTAGATACATATCTATATACCGTAGTAGATTTTATATTTTTATTAATAAAATTCATTTTTACACTTTCACGTTAATGCCTTGTGAACTGCTATAGGGAGTATAAATTGTAAATGTTTTGTTTGATGTGTAGAACAGTAGTGTAAAGGCTATTACATTTCTGTGGACTCTAAACTGTGCCAGTGGTTCAATCCATGAATTATAATTGTTTGATGTATTACGATGAATTTTTCAAAGATAAAGTTTGCTTTATGGTTTATAGATTGCAGCCGTTTATACTATTGTGTTGGTGAAAGTGTCATGCTTGAATGTTTGTTTAATTAATTTCAATTGTTCTTACAAAACCATGGAACATTGTTCTATGTGTATTTTACTAATAGTATCATCAGGAGCTATATTTAATTACTGTTTTGTTTTGTTGACCAAACATTTCTTACGCCTATCAATTCACGTGGGATTTCAATATCGTATAAATATATTTGCGTCTTTGTCAAAAAGTTTCTTCCTACTTTCGCACAAGGCCGTAGCCACGGAGTCAACATTGGGAGGGACAAAATCTGCTGGGGAGTCTGAGGGTCTCCCCCTGAAAACGTTTTTTTTTTTTATTATTAATTTTTTTAAATGTTATAATTTCGGACAGCGTGCGTGGTTGCCTGTCGTAGCATAGCACATTATATTTTATTTATATTTTTATTAGGGATACACCACTCTGACTTTTTCAGTCCCGATACCGATATCGATGCCTGGGATTTGTGTATCTGTCGATGCCCGATACCGTTGTTGAATAATAATAAATTATATACCTTACACCTTATACCTTCCTTCCACCATGTGGAAGAGACTGAAGGCACCAGACTTTCCTAACTCAACATTACTTTCCTTACTGAGACAAAAACCCAAGTACAAAGCCCCTGTAAACATTTTTCAATTATGAATGTTGAACGATTTAGACAAAGGTTTTAGCTTGAGAGCAGTACCAGAACAGATGAACCACTGTCTCTGGGTGCTTGTCACATAAGCAGGGACGGACTGGGAGTAAAAATAGGCCCTGGACTATGATCCAGACCAGCCTACCAGAACCGGTTCCGTATACGCCACCACAGCGAGCGCCCTGCTAAGGCATGCAAATTCTGTGCCTGATGTGATGCTTTGGGACTTCCACGCTTAATGCGATCGCGCGTAGCGCGCGAGCGAATTATTTTGGCTGATTTGAGTGAAATCATGCTTACTTATGATATGAAAGAATGCTCAATGCATCTCCATGTCTCCTGATATAGCCTTGGTGGTTGAGATTGAGAGTGAGTCAGAGGCAGGGGCAGCATGCAAGGGCATTGAAGACAGGTCTGTTGCTGAGGTGAGTGCTGGAAGGTGACAGGTAGTTGAAGATGTCCCATTGCTTATTGGGAAGTTTAGTTTTTAAAATATTTTAATGTCCAGCCCCTCAGTATGTGTATAACAACTATGGTAAATAGTTGTGGTAAATGCCCCAGAATGCGGGAAATTGCATCTACGTCTTAAAAAAATTTCTGGGGGAGAAATCCCCAGACCCCCCACTTTCAAAATGCTGCTGACGCTCATGAGCAAATCTGTGTGCAAAGTCTTTAACGACGCTCTTTACATGTAAACGCGCGCACGTTTATTCTCTATGCTAAGGATAGCCACACCTGACAGCTTCTCTTGTGACATGGAGCTTCTGAGATGTTTTGGTCAGTTTTAGCTTGGAAAATGACCTTGACGGCCCAGCAATAACACCAGTCCACGTAGCGGGATCCGAGCTAAGCTACAGTTAGCTACCTATTTGCTGCGGGCCCGCCGGTCTGTGTGACCATCTGACCTATTTTATAACGTCACTTACCTTGCTAACAAAGAAAGCACAATTAAATATAATTTTCTTTATTTTTATATCAACTCTGGAAACACAGACAAGACAATAAGACCATAGTGTGAATCCCATATAATTCTAATTGGATAAAACCAATTAATAATTTGTTTTACCTTTTGCCACTAGAGGCCCCCCTTCCCTGCAAGGCCCCCCCGCGGAGCGGGGGCTGCGGGGGTAATCTCTACGGGCCTACTGTATTTCATTCCCCTTCGAGAGTTGGAACCGATCTCGCGACATGTGAGGATTAATTAGTTTTGGTGCTCATGGACTGCCGGCTGTTGAACGGGTTGGGAAATTGTATTTAATCCAGAACAAGGAGGAATAGCATGTGTGAAATATTCTAACTGCACAACAGATTTGATCAAACACGACTGCCGATTTTAGTTTCTGGTTCAATCTTTTTGTATTTTAACCTCTTTACACGTCACAGAATTTATCTACTGCCGCTCCGAACTATTTTCTGTGGTTTTGGCGAACACCGGGAAGCAAAACATGTTGACCTAATGTGAACCACTGGTAGCGAAATACCAGAAGCTGCACGCAAGGAGCTCCTACTGACTCGACTTTTCCCAGAACTGCTAAAATATAGATTGGTTGCACTTTGCTGGTAAAGGATCCTCGATTCAGGGATAATTTCTAATTTGTATCTGAAGTTTTACGATTCTTTCTAGACTGGGGTGCACATTTACTTAAATTACAGGAATCTATCTAGGCAACCACCCTTGACTAAGAAAAAGCTGAAGTCACAACTTGGTTTCAGTGAGAGTTCTGCAGGAATGTCGCAAAGAGAAAGACCCAAGTTCTATAGACAGGAGGTCAACAAGGCGACTTGGGAGGTTCCTGAACGGTACCAGAGACTGTCCCCAGTCGGTTCTGGGGCCTACGGATCGGTTTGGTAAGTAGCCCAGTCTGCGTACATAAACTATAGGCACCGACCGCATTCATTTAGGAGAGGCCTGCATCGATGCTAAGGTTAGCTCCACGGACCTAGATTAGAGTAGTACTAGTACTAGCCTGCTAGCCACCTCGCCGAGGGCCACGATCTCTAATTTGCAGCATAAGCGATTGCAGGGAACACTTAAACTAAATTGATTGATGAATGATTAGTTACTTAAACTTGCAAAGTACTGGAACTATGCATGGACGTTTAATCGGAAACCGTGAATCTAATGCTTGAAAGTTATAGTTTTGTAGAGTGCAGCTTTGCTTAAGTAATTTGGAAAATGCGCCCGTCTGCAAACTGCGTTTACTGTAGTTTGGTTTGCTAGTAGTTACATTGATGGTGAAAGGAGATATGAATATTACACTGGAGTTATAGGCCTACTTTCGAAGCGCATTGATTATACACCATACCTACAGCTACTACAGGATTTATAAACGGTTGTAGCCTACTTTGATCATGATGTGCTTTTTAAATTACTCATGCCTAGGTTTGAAAGGTTGAAGAGATTTCGTAATTTTACTTCAAGATTGCAGTCTTCCGTTTCGCAAAATTCCCACAGGAGGAAGTCACCATTTGTTGTTTTGTCCCTGTCAGAATCACTTAATAACTTTTACACAAAAAATAGTTTTGAGTTCTTTGGAGAAACGAAAGTGAAGCCTCAAACTTCTGTCTTGACAGTTCATGTTGTGACATGACAATCTGACCATGTCCGCATGGCTGGATTCGGCAGGGTTGTTTTTCTCACCAGATGTTTGTTTTGCAGCCCAAAGCAGACAGCTGCACTGTTGCTAAGCAGTCGGATAATCTGTTTCAGGTTAGATTACAATTGGGTCAAATGTTTACTGAATGAAAGACTGGTAGACGCATGTATAGCGACTATTAGTACAGTATATATTTAGCTAAAATGGCCAATTGTGATATCTTTCCAACACGAACTTCAATTGTTGTGAAATTAAGGAACATTTAATCTTAAGGTTGTTTTATTATCGCACAGTATACAATTGATTGCTCTCTTTTATTTACTCAAATCATAAGACACGGAATTTGGAGTCCTTACAACATTTCTAAAGCTCACTATTGCTGCTGTGTGTACTCCTGTAATGACTTTGGCAGGCATCTATCCATCATGACTGCGGTTAGCTCAGACACAAGAAGAGGAAGCGAAAGAGAGACAGTTCTCAGTCTGTCACCAGTAGATCTGCAGGTCCTACCTATGTTTGCTGAGGGAAGATGTTTTCTGCTGATGTTCCTATTTTTCCCTCAATACAGCACTTGATATGGTTTCAACGGCGCACTCAGCCCTTTTGTGAGACTTTTTAAAGTAATAAATGACAGACAAAAATAGTTTAAATCTGGAATAGTGTTGCAGTGCCTTTTTCCAGCAAACACTTCAGTATGTGTTTCTTGCAAACCGCTTAACTTGTTATAGACATAGCTATAACATGCCGATTGTTCTGTGTCTGTGGCAGCTCGTCGTACGATGACAAGACGGGTATGAAGATAGCGGTGAAGAAACTTTCTCGGCCTTTCCAGTCCATCATCCACGCCAAGAGAACTTACAGAGAGTTACGACTGCTGAAGCACATGAAACACGAGAACGTGAGTTCCTTTCTCACACACACAAGCACTACATCAGTTTAGATATGCACATTTAATCAATCTTCCTCTTTTAAAAAGCCTCAGGGAGTAACAAAATATACAACTGTACCAGCGATGCACTGTTTCACCTAGGGCATAGGGCACGACAGCTCATGCTTAAACCAAGCAGTAGCCAGTAAACCGTTCTAGTCTGTGCATTATTTACTTGTCCAGCGACTTGTCTTTGTCATAGGTGATCGGGCTTCTTGATGTCTTTACACCTGCCACAAGTCTGGAGGAGTTCAATGACGTGTGAGTAAACTCGCTTGACATGAATAATCCACCACAGTAATGGCAGTAGCTGCTAGGCTAAGCAAGCCCCTGGAGACTGGCCTGCAGATTGAACGCTGGCATTTTCTTTCACGTAATGACTCAGAGGTTCCTTATCAATGCGTTAGGGGACAGTTTGTCACTGGGGCTAGTTGAAGAATCTTCCTTTGGGGAGGAGTGTCCTTTGATAGTTACTATTGGTTCTGCACCAGGCTAAGTCTGTTTTGAGTTTTAAAATGCCCCTCCCCCCTCCCCACTTGTGCTCTCAAATTGCCCCACTGCCCCCAGATGAACACTGTGGAGAGTGGAGGTCATGCCTGGTCACACAGACCCAGAGGGAGAGAATCCGGAATCCTGATCTAGTGCCTTCCAAATGCTCTGCTGCCCTCTTGCTCTCAATAAAACATTCAACAGAGCAGCTGTTTTCACTTCCTCCATCTCTGTGCGCACGCCAGCTTAGAAACGGATCTCAGCTCTGTCCAGGAAAACCACATTATATTAATATAGTCATGCCCCCCCTTTCCATCAGCAATGATGGCATGACACACAAGGGGCGGTCCATAGCTCCACCTCTACTCCTCTTTCAATAGGAAGAGGAGGGAGAAGGACAAGAAAAGAGATTGTGAGTATCCGTGGATCAAGACTGATGAGGGAAACCACTATTTATACATTTTATTAATGTTTCTTCTTTCAACCCTGCCCAGTGTCGTGTATGTGTATTAGGTGTCAGTCGTTCTGACCAGAGACAGGAAGCACAAGCCCAAGCTTAACCGGAGGCTATTTTAAGCAGTCGCTTTTCAAGCATTCACTTTACTGCGTGAACAAAAAGTAGATGAGCCTTTGTCTAGTCATGAGATAGGCGCTACCTCTGACTTGCTAACCATTTGGCCTACTGTACTGCCTCTCTCCCCCTTTCCTTCTGAAGTACATGACAACCGTAGAGGCTTTATAAACTGCCACGTGATTTGATTTGTATTGTCCACTGATGCAGCTCCATTAAGCTCCATTACCTATGCGTTTGTGGGTTTAGGTCTAATGACATTCCATTTGTGGAGTGCTAGGCCCGCTGAAAGCCTAGGGTGCTTGGACATATAAGCAGTGTACCTGAGCTGACTCTCAACCATGTAATATGGGACAGCACTGACTTGGATATGCAAGACAATAATATATATTTTTTTATAATTTGTTTCTTCCCACTGATGTTTCTTTTTTTCATACCTCGCCAATGTTCACATTCTGAATGTTCTGGAACTGTGACAGTGATGAGTCCTCTTCTGTGCTAGTATGCACCTTCACTGAAGATGGCCTCAGGATTGCCCAGACACCCACCAGTTTTTTAGCTGTGTTGTTTTGTGAGCTTCTTGCACACACGTTTTTGTGCTTGTGTTCCAAAATGTGGAACTTGTGCTTTGGGACAGCTGATGTGGTTGGAATCTCAAAAATGATGGTGGCTGCAGAAATGGTCTGGCACAACTACCATATCCCATTCCCAAGGCCTTTTCTTGGCACTGTACCTTTCCATAATCAGGGTCGAGGTGGCATGACACAACAGAAATCATATCATATTCTCTGACATAAGGACTTACAGGACGCATTTTCAAGTTTTTGTGTGTGTCCAATGCCTTGTTGTTGTGTTTTGAAGTGAGGTCATAACCTCAGTCTCTTTCAAATGGTCTCTCTACTATGTGTTTTTCAGCTACCTGGTGACTCACCTGATGGGCGCGGACCTTAACAACATTGTCAAGTGTCAGAAACTGACAGACGACCATGTCCAGTTCCTAATATACCAAATTCTCCGGGGACTTAAGGTGGCACATCTTGATATGATGCACAACACAATTACAGAACCTGCAGTTCAGTTCCAGGGAACTATTGAACTGGTCCCATATATACATTTCTGATCAAATCAATGATTTTATCTAAATCTAATAATCTTTTCTGTCCTTTTTTTCTTTCTATATGTCTGTCTCTCTCTCTCTCCCCCCCCCCCCGCCCTTCCCTCTCAGTACATCCACTCGGCAGACATCATTCACAGAGTAAGTCCCTTGTTTGATGTGGCTGTGATTCAGTCAGGACAGAGACCAGTCATCCATTCTGCTCTGTAGTACACACAGTGCGTCCTTGTGTTGGTTTAACGGCGCTTCGACCTTGCCTGGCCAGGACTCGCCTTGTGCAAACACAATAAAAAGGAAAGGAAAGGAAAACGATAAACAGTGACTTTATATCTCACACTGACTCACACTGTGTAGTTTGTTTACCCAAAGCCTAAATCAAAGCGCATATTTATCTTGAACCAGTCAGCGCTGGTGTCTTGTAAAATCACATCAGCAGAATTCTGGCCAAATACGTTGAGGGTTCAATAGAGATGTGACTATTAGGAGATTAAGAGAGTGTTGTTTTTTCAATTTTTTTCACTATCCAGGACCTGAAACCAAGTAATCTGGCTGTGAACGAAGACTGTGAACTCAAGGTTAGTCACACTCCCCCTATCTCAAGCTAACCACAGGGCTTACAGACTTTTAGGCCAAGTGATCAAGAGTGATCCATGTATTAGCGGGCTTGATGGTTCACCTATCAGCATCACCTGATGATGTCTCTCCGTAACCTGGGCAGATCCTGGACTTTGGGCTGGCGCGCCACACAGACGATGAGATGACGGGCTACGTGGCGACGCGCTGGTACCGCGCTCCTGAGATCATGCTCAACTGGATGCACTACAACATGACAGGTGAAGACCACAACGGCTGCTCACAAACTCTCCCCTTCAGCTTACTTTGGAGTTCAAGATACTAGATAAGAGTTCTGATACTCATGTTGTTGTCCTATTTATTCTTCAGTTGACATCTGGTCTGTGGGGTGCATAATGGCGGAACTCCTTACTGGACGAACTCTGTTTCCTGGCACTGACCGTATCCTTTCATCGCTGTCGTGATTAGTCATGATATGAGTCCTCGACTTGACCTAAATAATTGAAGGTGTTCATTTACATGGGTGGTTGGTGACTCATGGGGCCAGAGCACACCAGTTGACAGCTGTGCCGGCTTTTGTTGTGCTTTTGGCTTCTTTTGCAGGTTGAGTAGCAGAAAATGCTTGTCCGTGTTTGACTGCGTTTGTGCGCTCTGAGCCATGTCCTTGCTTGTGTATTTTTCCTAACTTCTGTCTCGTCCTTGGTCCTACCTTTTTGTGCCACTAATCCTTCTTATACTCCTTTCTTACCCTCTAGCATGTTTTTTTAATGAAGCTGTAAAGTCCTCTCAAGTGTGTCTGCATTGATTGATAGTTCTTGTTCTTGTCATGCACCGTTTCCAGACTTTTCTACATGCCACAGCTGCTTATAATTTCTCCACACTAAGGAAGTCCTTTGTTGCAGCATGTTGGCGGCAGTCTTCCCTTGCTACACACCTATACATCTGTTTATGTACATGTTTAAATCTCTGTTCCTGCTGAACGTGTGCTGGTTCCTGTTTACTGTTTGTCTTCATGCCTGCCTGCCTGCCATTGTTGTCACACCAACCGCTTTTTAAGGAAGGGTCCATTCCGGCCTGGTTGTCCATTAGCAAACTGTCTCAGCGTCCATGTTTCTCATCTAAGCACTAAACAGCACTTGGCAGTTGTCTGACTGTGCAAAATCCTGTTGATATTGACCATCCAGTGTAGTGCATGCACCTTAAAATACCAGTGGAAGTTAACTATTAATAAATTAATGTATTAGGATCTCATAAATTACAATGTTGATAAACATGGAAAAACCAGTTTTGGTGTTCAAGAGAGGGAGGTTGTGTACTAATCGGTCAGTGCTGGCTGATGACTCCACGTCTGCGTCCAGTTCCTGTTCCTTTACCGTGGTCTGGTAGACATTGATCAATTGAAGCTTATCATGCTGCTCGTCGGAACCCCAGGGCCTGAACTCTTGATGAAAATTTCTTCAGAGTCTGTGAGTTCATGGTTCACATATGCACTACCAAGTCCTGTGTTCTAGATTTGCAACCCAAAGAAAAGACTGGTTTGGTATGCATCAGTATGCATTTACTCTATCTCCCTGCATATGCAAAATCTAGTTACTGATTTAGTCCCCTATTGATTGACATCTCCTAGACGTTCATGTGTTACGTGCTGAGACTGATTACTCATTAACTTCTTACGGACTTTTTCTTCCTCACTAACTGAAGTTTCCCTTCCTTCCTCACATACTAAACCTTCCAAGCCTTAATCGCCTGTTTCTGCCTGCTGCCTAACTCTCCTCTCATCCCTTGCCCTCTTACGCTTCCCTCACTCTTACCTCACACTTCAAACATTGGGCTGCTCTTGTAAAGGTCAAGGTTCTGGCCACCACACTGGTTCCAGCTGCTACCATCTCTACCTTACCGCTGTATCCCCCTTGACACGCGCCTCCGTAGATATAAACCAGCTTCAGCAGATAATGCGGCTGACAGGAACGCCCCCGGTGTCTCTAATAAGCAGGATGCCCAGCCATGAGGTGAGCAGGACCCACACCACAAACCCTTCTGTAGTCCAGAACAGGACCGGGCTCTCGGAACAAAAGTTCGACCTGGCCTAGAGCCAAGAATGTCAAGATGTATTCGCATTTTTAATTTTTTTTTATTGAACTTTTTATTGAACTTTTTATAAATCCAGGAGTTGGCAATGATCTTGGCTGTTAGGCTTAGCCGCCTCGCGAACAACATTGATGGCAAGTCTCCTTAATCCAGTGTCCTTTAGTTGACCAAAAGGAACAGAATGTTCGCTGACAACCAGCCGAGAAGTTTTATGTCTCGCCTACATATTCAAATGAAACCTGCCTGCTGCATGTGAGTGACAGTGGCAACCTTTACCGGCTCATAACATTTTGCTTGCTAAAGCAGTGCAGAGCATCAATATGCCTCACACAACACACTAACTCTAAGGAGTTTATGCGTACATTTTTTAACACGTAACTCGATCGTTACTCCACCTAAAAATAAGTTGAGAACTTTTTTTCCCCCTCTCCTACTTTCACTGGCTTTGTGCACATTTACTGAATTTCCTGCCAAAATCTTGCTGCTGCACTGTTAATTTGATGCACTCGTCTTTTTTAATCAAGTGACAGTGCTTAAGTGGCTGAGTAAGTTTTCTCGTATTCACATGCTCCCTGAATGAACTTCTGTTGTTTCCTTGTGTCTAATAATCAAGAGAAAAACACTAATGTAGGCTGGATGGGTAGATCAAGGTAATATTATGTGGGCAACAGGTTGCCTTTGGCAGTGACTGAGTAAAAAAAAAAAAAAACATTTCTCTTCACAGGCTAGGAATTACATCAACTCTTTACCACAAATGCCCAAGAGGAATTTTGCTGACGTGTTTATTGGAGCTAATCCACAAGGTAGGACAGACGTGCAATAAGCCAGAGAAAGACAGATCCCTATATGGGCGAATGATTTTAGAGTTGCGTCAGTGGTCATAATCATTCTCAGTGACAGTGGTCTGATGTATCTTCCTGGGCCTATAATGTTGCTCTGGCTGTAGCGGTGGACCTGTTGGAGAAAATGCTGGTTCTGGACACTGATAAGCGCATCACAGCAGCCGAGGCTCTGGCTCATCCCTACTTCGCTCAGTACCATGACCCGGACGATGAACCGGAGGCTGAACCGTATGACCAGAGTTTCGAGAGTCGCGAGCTTGAGATTGAGGAATGGAAACGTAGGTGCTACAGAAATTTGGAGATGACAAAGCTCTAAACACATTTAGTAGTTGTGAAACAATGTGTTCTGTAGATATTCTATGTACTGTTCCATTATCACATTTATCTCCCATTTCCATGTCTTTTTTTTACAGGGTTAACTTATGAGGAACTGGTCAGTTTTGAGGCTCCATTGTTTGGGGACGACATGGAATCATGAGAGCTGCTGAATACACAGAGCACACCCCCTGTCCCACAACTCTGTAACAGCTGAAGGGATCTGCATAAGTATCACATGACCCTTTGGGAAAACTATATCATTTGAGTGCCTACCATAGTCAATATTTTTTATCTGGCAAGCTTGCATTCTTCTGCCACTATTTTGATGTATTAGTTCCAAAACGATTTTTAAGGTAAAGAAAAGACTTCTCGAAGCTTGTCACTGTCAGCAAATCCTGATTATTTGTATGAATGGTATGTTTTGAATGACACTGAAGCATGTCAAAACCAACCACTATCCTTGGTTCATTGCTGGAATAAGTCACGCTTCTGTTTTTGTCTGTTTTAAATAGTTTTGTATTCTAAAGAGGTTTGTATGCGAGTTCTGACTTATCACTGTGACACTCAAAAAAGATGCTGAAACGTCCTGGGGGGAAATATATAGCTGTGCTATTGTGCCTATGAATTTAGGATTGAATAGCGATGGAGTAATGCTTTGTCATTCACTGTCTCTCACAATGCCAATCTGTCAATCATAGCCTGGTGTCACAGGTTGTCACAAAATGGCCCATAGGATATTAGGATTTTTAAGGATATTTAGGGATATCTTTAAGGCTTTTACAATACTGTGAAAACTTAACCAAATTATAGGGCATTTTTAATCAGTAAGAATAAGTATGGTATAGGGTATACACAACCTCATCCTTCATTAAATTGTTTTGGTCTGCTGCTTGACCATAAGATGTAGTGCTTATGGTTAGGGTTGGAAACCAGACATTATTCATTAAACTGTGTGGTGTAATCTGGTAGATATTTTCTTATTTGTTCATTTTTTAGCTTTCAGTTTCTATCATCTCATGTGCTTCATCAGAGATGTTTTAGGAAACTGCTCTTGCAAGGGCTTTAGTCTAAATAGATGGGTGATAGTCCAAAGACTAACCAGTTATTATTTAAAATTAGATGATGTCTGACCCATTATGGTATGTGACTTTAAGTGCCAATTAACCTGGCACTGAAGTAGGGAAAACGTTTATTTGTGGGTTCAACTTACAAAATGGAATCAAATGTATGTAAATATCTGTTCCATAGTTTATTTTAGAATATTTTACTGTGGTTTATTATTCCATTAAGCAATCACTTTATCAGCATGTACATCTTGTGTTTGTTTGCGTGTGTCTGTGTGAGAGTGAGTTGTGTGTTTACAGGAATTTGAAATATTATGCTTAAAAAATGCTCATAAAAATATTACAGAAATGACTAAAAGAATGAGGGAATTAGATGTATTTATACTTTGTTGAGGTATTTATAATCTGAAGGTATGGTATTGTTTCTTTCATCCCCATATCTGAATACTACAGTCCAGCAGTGTAACTAATATCATTACGCCTTTGTTTATAAAGAAATAAAGACAGTTATTTTTAAGAACGTGTATATTGTCTTATATTCAGAATTCGTAACACATCTGGAAGATGTGTAATGTATGTGCAGTTACAATATGTGTCCAGGAATGTTTCAGTTTTACGTCTACTTGGGCTAAAACGAATTTTCAATTACAATCTATGTATTTAATAAGACACTAGATTTAATAAGACTATCATCGGTTTCGTTTGATCATGACATGTTCTCTTCAAGTTTTATTGCACTGTAGACAAAGGGTAGGCATATTTAGGTGAGTGTTTCATTAATCGCATCATTCAAATTAAATCTGTTTAGATATATTCATATTTGTTTGGGATCACATGTGCTTGTGAACGAAAAGTCGTCAGTAAAGTTTTGACGGATGGATATTTATTTGCTATACACAAGTGCAATGTAGGCTATTATCAGACCCAAATAATGACTCAATTTTAGGAAGTGGCAAGGTGGTTTGCAGATTTGTAGCTGGACAACGCGCATGCGTTACCTACTCAGCTAGCCTAGCTTCGAAGCCGCCGGCCAACATGGAGAGAAAAGGTAATCTTACTAAGACATAGCAAATAGATAAACAACTAATGACAATATTTTATACTTTTAACTTACAATACTTAATAACATGTTTTATTTGAATGCTGAAGTTCTCTGAATGCCATCACATCAGCAAAAACATAATGTTGGAAATGCATGCCATTGCTGTCACGCAGCAACGAAATGCTAGGTGCTAGCTAGTACTGTGTTAGCTAATGACGTTCCAAAGCTCTCAGCGCTAGCTAAACCATCATCATGTGTTATCTTAATATATTTGATGTATTGCACCTAGCAAATCCTCATTGAACAATATAATGTGTTCGTGACATGGTTGGTTAACGCCAAATATATGTTGGTGAGCCAAACGAAGACTGGAGTGTGTGTAACCAAGAAGGTTGGTTGCATGCAAAACGTAGCCCACTTGCTAACTTGCGCCAGCTAGTCTAAATAGGTTTGCATGCGAACCTAGTTGTAGTCAAATCTCTCCCCTACTTAATATCGCCAAACCTTGAACCGTAATAATTATGGCCACTTATTTCATAATTTTTTAGCATTGATATCACTAAATTGTCTTCTACATATCTGAAGTTATCTGAAACTAGGCTGCTTATTACAGTTCTGGCACTCCAAGCAAGGAAGAAGAGGGCAAAGGCGAAGAAGACCAGCAAGAAGTAAGTTGTCTAGTATTCTGCATTATTACACAAACACGCTAGGCATGTGTTTATATCTACACCTTGACTGAAAACAAATGCACTAATTGAGAGGAGTTTGCTAAAAAAAGATCTGTCAGGTCTGTCTGGATTAATGGACGTACTGCCTGTCAGTGTAGAGGTTTATACATGGATTGACTGCCTCTTCAACCTATCAATGATAGGTTAGGCAAGATCAGTTAGGGTTACTGTTTTAAATTGACCAAAGAAGATATTGTGTTAGGCATACTGGTGGCCATAATGATGTGGGAATACTAATATGCAGAATACATTTAAATTACATCTGCTTTTTTGTGCACACAATAGCTGTATCTTGATTACACATTGTCAATGCAGAACTGAAACTAAAACATGCAGTTAGAGCGTGGCCAAGTGTGGAATGCTCGCCAGCTTTTTACAGTAACAATTGTTGTGATTTACCTAACTGCCATGCCATCCCAGGCATCCTCCCGAGTGTTACATAATGTCTCCTGCTATATTTAAAACGAGAGTTATGAAGCCTGCATCTACCCAGTGAAGCGTGACATTTTGATGATAACAGCCCAGCCTTGCAGATGTTTCACTGACCCTGACCAGTACACTCATTTGAAACCATAGCGTTTTATCACAAACAGTACTGTATATTAGGTACACAAGGCCATGTGTTTCAAATATTTTTCTTTTTTTGTGTGTGTGTGTGTGGGGGGGGGGAATGTGTCTTTGCTTTTGCTTTATATTTTGAGGAGTTTAATTCATGTTAAAGACATCTAGATTTGAAAGGCCACCAGTCATATAGCCTATCAGATGTCAAGGTCAGGCTAGGTAGCCAGTCATCAGCACTGGAAGTGATGATAAATGTCTCCCTGGATCAAAATGTAGCTAAAATGAGGTGGTTTAGTGAGCATTTAATGTGAAGGAGTTGGGACAATTGTTTTATTTGATACATTTATCCTGGGTCATAGAGGAAAAGAGCAGTGTCAAAGTTGATCAGATGCTGTGTGTGTGTGTGTTGATGTTTGTTTGCAATGCGTGTCCTCCAGGCAGCCAGCTCATCCCAGGGGATTGGCCCAGCAGCAGCAACCCCAGGCAGATGTTTCTCCACAGGAGCCAGAGGAAGAGATCCTGGGCTCTGATGACGAGGAGCAAGAGGATCCCAATGACTACTGCAAGGGTGAGAGCTCGCCCCCAACAGAACCTTGTATTTCTCAGCTCTGGATACACAACATTCCTCTTTTCTCACACAAGCTGCACCTATATTTAACCATCTCTCTCGCTCTCGCTTTCTCTCTTGCTCTCTTTTGTGTCTAGGTGGCTACCACCATGTTAAAATAGGAGACCTCTTTAATGGGAAGTACCATGTGATCCGTAAGCTGGGATGGGGCCATTTCTCCACTGTATGGCTAGCCTGGGATATCCAGTAAGAACTCATCCAGCCATCAGTCTTGCAGATCCACACCAAATAGATTGTATTTATCTTTGTTCTGCTCTGATGATGTGCGTTATGGTTTCAGGATGAAGAGGTTTGTGGCCATGAAGGTGGTGAAGAGCGCAGAGCACTACACAGAGACAGCTGTTGATGAGATCAAACTGCTCCGATCTGTGAGTAGCTGTTGAAACAATAATGGGAGCGCTCCGCCATATACTTTTGACGGAACAATACAAACAAAGTAATCATATGGTGGACTTGTATCCAATTACTTTAATACAGTTAACGTGACGTACGCACAAAACGGGGCTGAACATTTGCATACGCCACTTCCCACGCAAAGTTTGCGATTTATAAAAATTACATTTGACAGCAGAATGTGCGGTCCACTCAAAACGTAACGTTAGCCTACTAATCCTTAGCCGGCTCGCAAGCCCAAACAAGTGTGTTCAGTGCCAGACCTAGCCCATTTGGCGCCCTAGGCAAGATTAATCCAGGTGTGCGTACACACGGTTTTATAAGTCTGAATTGTTTTGGGCGTATGCCATTTTAGGCTTTTGGACATACGTACACTTTTTTAGTAAGAATCCTACGCACAGTTTTATAAATGAGACCCCTGGTGTCTGTACGGTACTTGTTAGTGTTGGAAATGTAAGTGTTGTGTTTGTGTGTAGGTCCGAAACACAGATCCCGATGATCCCAACAGGGAGATGGTGGTTCAGCTACTAGATGATTTCAAGATTTCTGGCATCAACGGAACTCGTATCCTTCAGTCCTGAGGGCCATTTGATCTGGTACAGGTCAAATGTTTTATTGTTTTGCTCGGCTCAATATCTATATTCTGTGCATATATATGCAATATCTATATTCTTCATCAACAACATAGTATCCATTTAAAGTCATTTCCCCATGGAAAATACCTTGGCTTGAAAAGTGGGTGAGAATGCCTAAGGATTTGCCCTCCCCCGCTCCAGTATCGAATACCCAAGGACCTGCATACCCGTCACAATGTAAACAACAGCTGATTGGCAGGCAGAATGGAACCTAGTCTGTTCTCTTCCAATCAGAAACCCTTTTTCTTTTCTCTCTGTCTGCCTCAACGCCCTGACCCAGCTGCCCTTAAATCCTGGGGAGAAGAGTAAAATGACACTTCCCTTTATAACACTTTGAAAAGGTGATTCTACATGGATACTCTTCTAGCATTCTCACTCCTCAGCATTAGGGTTCTAGTACCTTCATTGCTTTCAGACTATTTCTGTCAAGGTCAAAGGCTTTAGGGTGGGGGGGCCAGCAATAGCAAAGTGTCTCACTTAAATCAACACCTTTGTTCCACACTGACACCATCCTAATGAGGCTTCAGTATTTTTTCCTTGACTGCTGTTTTCTAAGACGTGTGCATGGTTTTTGAGGTCCTGGGGCACCACCTTCTGAAGTGGATTATCAAGTCCAACTACCAGGGCCTGCCTCTGCCCTGTGTCAAGAGCATCATACGTCAGGTAACTGGAAGCCAGTGTCATCTTTCATTTTCTTCCCTGTGACAAATTGTGTACTTTTGTCTTTGTGTGTTGACTTGTCTCTAATGTAAACAGTATGTTTACTTATTTGGAGACTCAATGATTTTCCTGTAACCATAGTGGGGCCGATACATGGTGAAATGTGATCCAGAGTCAGTTTCCACTAACCCATCCCGTGTCTGGGGCTGTGCTTCAAAGGTTCTCCAGGGTCTGGACTACCTCCACACTAAGTGTAAGATCATCCACACGGACATCAAGCCAGAGAACATCCTGATGAGCGTCAACGAGCCCTACGTCAGGAGGCTGGCGGCCGAAGCCACCGAGTGGCAGAAGGCCGGGGCGCCCCCTCCATCAGGATCTGCAGGTATGGGCACACACACAGAAACACAGAAACACATCAGCTCAGATTTCTTTGGCTCATTCGACTGTGTTCCATTTCCCTTTTCCAGTGAGCACGGCACCAGCACCAAAACAGGTAAGTCACCTCACGGAAAGACGACAGCTTTTTATTTATTAAGCCACACAAACCTGTTCCCCCTTTAACCCCAGAATTATGTTTGCTTTTCAGGCCATCAAGATGTCTAAGAACAAGAAGAAGAAACTAAAGAAGAAGCAGAAGCGCCAGGCGGAGCTGCTGGAGAAGTGCATCATGGACCTGGAGGAGATGGAGAAGGCTCCGGAAACCCGCGAGCAGGAAGAGGAGGAGGAGGATGACGAAGAGGACCCTGAGTCCCCCAGAGACCAGCGACCGTGCGTCCCTCTCAGGCAGGCCTCGCTGCAAGAGCTAGGGAACGAGGAGATGGATGGTGAGTTCCGGGGAAGAACAGCCACATATGGAAGGTTCTAGCCCATTTCAACTGCGGGGGCCAAGCTGGGGCCAGTTGTACTGTTAGAGGGGCCAGTTACATTGAACATCATTGTTGTCATATAGTTTTCTTCACTGCATCACAGGCATAAGCAGGCAAAATGCCATGTTTATAATTATTCAGACTACATTTAGCTGGGCCACAAGGGGGCCCAAGCTTGTCACAAGTGCACTGGCCCTCCCTAGAACCGCCCCTGGCCACACACTGAACATTCTCGGGCCGTCCTTCACGTCACATGCTTCAATCGATAATTTACATCGGTATCTCTTTTCTGTTTTCCCCAGAGTGTATTGCCAACACGGAGGTGGCGCAGAAGGGACCAGAGGGCATAGCTGAGGTGAACTGTAACGGCCTCCACCTGGAGGATAAAGAGGAGGAGCAGGGGCAGGTGCAGTGGAGGGAAGAGGACCGACACAACGGCAACGTGGAGCCAGCAGAGGTGCCGGGTTCCACCCAGGAGACGCAACATGAGGACTTCCAGCCCGGCCCTGTGTGCAACGGGCTGGCATCCCCTTCGCCCTCTCCTGAGGAGCAGGGCCTGGAGAGTGAGGGTAGAGACGGGGCTGTGAACATCGGGGCGGCTGAGAGGGGGCCCCCTGGTGGGCTGGAGGAGGGAGAGCTGCAGAGCCAGAGTCCTGAGGGGACGGAGGAGAGCGTTGACTGCCAGTACGGAGCCCAGGAGAGCCTAAAAAACGGTCAGCAGCCTGATACGACACACACGGGTGTGTTACGATGGCCTTTCTCCTAGCTCCTTATGGGAATATTAGAAGAAGAAAACAATTACGAGGTGTTCTTATGACATTACAGTGCCTGTTAAAAGTTTAGAAACACCGACCCTTTAATTATTTGGTTAATTTGATCAAGGTGACAGTTAAATTAAGCTTTTCGTACCAATATTTGTCCTGAGTAGTAAATATTCGGGGAGTAGAAGAAGTACATCTTCAACCTGTAAGTTACCTAGTTTGTTGGATATAAACAGTAGGAGCATGCATGATAAAACACTAGGTGTTTCCAAATGTTTGATAGGCACTGTACCACTGTGATACATTGTTGCCCACAATATCACATTTTATGAAATGCCTAAGGGGTTGTTGCAGAGCTGCTTGTGCGAGTTAAATTGGCTTGTGCTTTTTGAGTGTATAAAAAAAGTCAGAATGGGTCTTTTGGGAATCGTTTTATAATTGTCTCAAATTTGCCCATATCTCTCTCCCTATCCTCCTTCTGCTGTCCACGCAGCCAAACTCGCTGCCGGCAGTTTCCTGGTCAACCCCCTGGAGCCCCTCAACGCAGACAAGATCAAGGTTAAGATCGCAGACCTGGGAAACGCCTGCTGGGTGGTGAGTAGTCTGATTAATGACTTCAGGGATTTGAAGTCCTGAGTCTTTGACATTGGACCAAATTCACACACAGGTGCACTTGTAGTGAGTTGGAAATTGATTCCATTCTAGTCTTTGTTTCAAAGAAAGTTTTTCAAACGCAGGCTTCATTTGATGTTGCTGTTGCTAAAGCCTGTCTCTATGGAGATTCCCCCTATATGGGTCCTTGGTTCTGTTAGTTGTGTCGCTTTGATTGATGTTATCATTGCCAAAATTGTGCTTGTGGTCACATGCTCTACCCATCCCATCCTTCCAGCACAAGCACTTTACGGAGGACATTCAGACACGGCAGTACCGCTCCCTAGAGGTGCTGATTGGCTCCGGATACAACACACCAGCCGACGTATGGAGCACTGCCTGCATGGTGAGGCCCGTTAACACTACCTAATGAACTCTTAATGATGATGATTATAATTATCGCTCCCCCCTTCGCTCGCATTAGTGTCCGTTTCCTGTCATCATGCCGTCTGTGGTTTTCATCCGCAGGCGTTTGAGCTGGCCACGGGGGACTACTTGTTTGAGCCACATTCGGGGGAAGATTACTCCAGGGACGAAGGTAGCTGTGCACTGCCTGCTTGCTTTGGGAGCTAGTCCCTCTGTCGGCCTCCATATCAGTCTTCTTGCATTATATATTTTCAGATGTGAATCTGTCAGCTGAGCTGTTTGGAAGAAGTTCATAACCCTTTAGCTCGTGAATTCTAAAATATCCAACGGCCCCCCCAGTGTTACGCACATGCTCGTTATCATCGTCGAGCTGTTCAAGATTTTGATTGTTGTTGGGGCAAGCAAATCACACGAGTGTATGTGCTAAAGGGTTAACCAAGACAGTGTCCGGTGTTACTGGAAACACACACAGCCACCACACAGAGAAGATGCTAAACCCACCGCTACTGTAAAATGCCCTCAATAACTGCACGGTCACATTTATCCCTCCTATTTGAAAAGAGTATGTATTCACCAGTAGGAATTTATTTACATATAGACTGTTAGTCAAATGCTTAACAGGCTGTTTTCAGTAGGGGCAATATTGTGCCATTTGTGTAGCTGGTACTTGTTTGAGAACATGTTTGCCTCAGGTACGGCATTGCAATGATGTCATTTGATTTTAGTTGTAGCCTTATTGAGGTATATAGAAAGTATTTAAATGTGTATTCTAGTGTTGGCAATATATAGGTACAGCTACAAATTCCTGATGGATCAATATCAAATCTACTTGAAGCAAATCATGTAATGTTATGTACCTGCATTCCTGTGTCTATTTCCCCCTCTAACATACGTCGCTATATTTCCACCAAAGATGTTTTATCTCCCCCGAACACCTTCTGCTCACCAACCACTCTCTCCTCCCCCCCTTCCCACACTCTCTCCACCATTCTTTCCTGCTGCTTTGCTTGTCTTGTTCACGGATGCCCACATCACATATTTGTGCAGACTTAAGGGTTGCCAGGTTTGTGTTAATGTAGCTTCAGGCTTACTGGCACGGCTGCAGATAAAAAGTAAAGTACACCAACTCTTCAATTGTCGTTTGATAAACAGACCACCATTAAGATCTTTGCTACAGCCTTGTCCTGCCTGCTGTTCTCACTGACTACCCTGGTTTGGTGTGTTTTGAGTGTGTGAACTGACAGCACTTTTAAAACCTTCTTAGTTTTAACCTTTTCCATTTTAATAGCTTAACTAATATATATCTCTATCTCTATCTCTATAATGTAGCATATATATATATATATATATATATATATATATAATGCTACATTTATTGCTTCCTCTTGCTCCTTAATGTTCATATTTTGTCTGATGTGTTCAGAGCCTTTGTCTAGGAAGATGATGATTCATCCTCAACATGACGTGTTAAATCCATAATTCTCCATTTGCCTTTTAATGTACTGCCCAGCTTCCTCTCCTTCCAACCCCCTTTCCTGTTTTCACTCGCTCCTTCTCTGCGATTTCCAGACCACCTAGCCCTAATTATTGAGTTGCTAGGTAAAATTCCACGCCACTATGCTCTGAGGGGGAAACTGTCACAGGAATACTTCACCAGGAGAGGTACGCTGCCCTTGTGTTTGAGGCCCATCTGGAGGCTGTGGAGGAGGAAGGAGAGGGAGGGTTGGGGTACAATGGATCCTCTGACAGCACCTTTCTAGCTGCACCAATGCTTATTAAGTATTCCTTTCCTGCTCTGATTGATGCCCAGAATGAGGCAAGGGAACCACAGCTACCTTCTTAAAAACCCAGGACTGTTGCACGTATTGGATAAGTATTCAGTTCTAAAACTTAAACTCTGTGCAGGAGCTTTTGGTCTAAGTTTGAGGCAATCTGTTACTTGTGGGTGATTATGGACATTCCACTCCAACTTTAGACCCTAACTGATCTGGAAAAGATGAGCATTATCTAAATTGAATGTAGCTTAAAATCTTACGGTGTGATCGGAAGTAGTACCAGACTGATGCTGTCATGCTGATAGGCTGGTGCATCTCCATGCTGTCAGAGCGACCACCCCGTCTTCTCACCTGTTCCTGCCCTTCCTCCTACGCCCCAGATGGACCCTGTGACCAGAACTGAGTCTGATTAACTTGTTTGTGTCGTCCCCTCCCCTTCTCCTCTGGTCCGCTGGGACTCTTATCTATTTCGTTGACAGACCACATAGCGTTGATCATTGAGCTGCTAGGGACTGTTCCTCGCAAACTCATAGCGGTGGGAAAATATTCCAAGGATTTTTTCACCAAGAAAGGTAAAACGGTTCTGTTAAACTAATCGTATCGCAATGAAGTGATGGATGCAACTTTCCTTATCATACATTTAAAAATGTTATTTATATGTACATACAGATGTATCCATATACAGCCGTGGCCAAAAGTATTGGGAGCGACATACATTTTGTGTTTGCAAAGCTTGCTGGGCCTTGGCATAAAATGTCTGCTAACATAATTACAATAAGTCATTTCATCAGCACAGGGGAAAGTGTAAGTAAGTAAGACTTTATTTATATAGCACATTTCATACAAGAATTGTAGCTCAGGGTGTTTTACATAAAATCAATAAAAACAATAATACAAGTGATAAAAGTAATAATTAAAATAGCAACAATAATATTACTAATAAAAGTAGTAAAACCCTTTTGAGATAAAATTACTTAAATGCTTCAGTAAAAAGGTAGGTTTTAAGATGTCTTTTAAAAATGTCTAGCGTGTTTGCTTCCCTAATATTTATGGGTAATTTGTTCCCTAGTTTTGGGGCGTAATTTGCAAAGGCCGAATGACCAATCTTCTTATGACTGCTTCTGGTGACCTCTAATAGGCCTGCATTTGATGATCGCAGTGTTCTAGCTGGTATAGTTTATAAGGGAGTTAGCAATGTAGCTAGGTCCTTGTCCATGTAGAGCTTTGTATGTAAGGAAAAGTACCTTAAAGTAAATTCTGAAAGTGACAGGGAGCCAGTGTAAAGTAGCTAGGACAGGACTCATGTGTTCTCTCCTTTTAGTTTTGGTTAATAATCTAGCTGCAGAATTTTGAATGAGCTGTAGTCTTTCAGTGGTTTTCTTGGGAAGACCAGTGAAAAGTGCGTTACAGTAGTCCAGCCGGCTGGATATAAAAGCATGAATTTACTTCTCTGCATCATTTTGGTTTATGAATGGTTGTACCTTTGCTATATTCCTCAGGTGAAAGAAAGCTGTTTTGGTCACTTTATTTGTGAGAGTTGAAATTCAAACCTGAGTCCAGGATTACACCGAGACTCGTCACCTCTGGTTTAACCCTTGTGCTGCCTTCGGGTCACATGACCAAAAGGTTCATAACGAACCATCGTTGTGTTTACCCAATGTTACCCAATACAAAAGCAAATAAAAATAATTTTCTTTTAACCTTCGCAATGTGGGGGGTCTGAGACAGCCCAACGGTTAAAAGAAAATGCTTCACTTTGTTTTTGTATGCGGTAAAGTTGTCGCAAACGAAGGTGGGTCACAATGACTGATGGGTCAGAATGACCCGAGGAGAACACAAGGGTTAAGACAGGGGGTTAAGCTTCCTAGATTCGCAAAACTAGTTAACGTATTTTTCATATGCTGTTGCAATAACTAGTAACGTTAGAAAAACTACAACACAACGGATCAACAGGCACGTCGCACACACTTGTTCGCGAGCCAGCCAAAGCTGTGGGTAGTCAGCTAAAGTTACGCTTTGAGTGGATGGCGAGCGCTAGACGCGAAATGGATGGCAATAAGATTCTGAATGGAAAGTTTACTTTTGCGAAGTTGCCAAATGGTTCCATTGACAAGACCAAAGTAATCTGTGGGTTTTGTCGTTGTGAACTGAGCTATCTTCGCAGCACGTCCAGTCTGAAATACCACTTGATGGCCAAGCACACAGCTAATGCGAATTCTCTGTGTGACAAAGTATTTTTCTCAACCTTTTATTGATGGATTATTTGCTCCAAGTGTGAATGACTGCTCCAAGTGAAAGTGTTAGTGTCAAATTGAACAGAACAGTATGCCAACGTTGTTTTCAATAAAAAAAAAAAAAACATTTGCACAAAGCAAGCCAATCAACTTTTCCATGTTGATGAGAGCAATAAAATGAGAAAAAATAATGGGACAAAAATAAATCAAGGGACATTTAGAATACATAAAAATGTGCGATTAATTGCGAGTTAACTATGACATTAATGCGATTAATCGCACTTAAATATTTTAATCGTTTGACAGCACTAATAAAAAAACGTGTAAAAACATTTTCCTCAAATACTGAACCAGCAAACTTTGCAAAACACAACATTTGTCCTTGCTTAAACTTATGGCCACGACTGCACACATGCACTGTCTATTTGTCTGATTTTAGGCTTATGTCTTATCAGCAGCCATAAGCCTTGTCGTGTGTGTCGCTGACTCTAGGTGTCGTGTACCAAGCGTTACCTTTTTGATGCCTCCTATTGTCACAACCTGTGTAATTGTCCTGTCATGTCGCTGTCATGGCGGCCCATTGAAGCAGTATGAATGATCTTGTGCTCCCTTCCCCAGGTGACCTGAAGCACATCACCAAGCTGAAGCCCTGGGGCCTGATGGAGGTGCTGGTGGACAAATACGAGTGGCCCAGGGAGGAGGCTGAGTGTTTCGCTGACTTCCTGCTCCCCATGCTGGAGCTCATCCCAGAGAAGAGAGCCACAGCAGCTGAGTGCCTGCGCCACCCCTGGATTGCCCTCTAGTGGTGGCCTCTGGCCTCACAGCAACTCTATCACTTTTTTTTTTTCTTTTTTTTTTCTTCTCGATCTTTCTCTCCCTCATTCACGAGAATGCAACAGATCACTTTCCAGCTCAAGCATATCTGACGAGTATTTATTTTCCGTTTTCATGTTTTGGTTTTCTTACATTTTGTTTTAATGGTTGAGTAATACTCCTGTCCACTTTGTGTATTTGAATCTATTCCGTTCCTCCCTTTGTGCTTGGGGGTTGTATTGGTCTGTGGTCCTGTTAGAACAAAACTGCTGTACTCTGCTAACTCACTCCACCTCCCCCATTAAGAGGACTTGGGTTTTAAAGGCAGGCAGCTTCCCTCATTCTTGTTTTCTTTTGCTCAACACTCCAGAAGAGATGAAGAGAACATTGCCCTTAATGTCCACTTTCGCCTCTGTAAAATTGCCCCCCGCCTCTCCAGTTCAGTTCATTTTGGCCCTTAGTGCAGTGTTCACTTTATGGAAAATAATCTTATGTTACACCTGTGGGGAATGATTGTTTTGTATTGCTGTAGTATTAGGAAGCTGCAGAGTGATTAGACTGACTGAAGTGATTGCAGAAACTGCAGTCTTGGTATCTCCTCACATAGAGCCATTAGATGTATTTAATAGGGAACCTGGGGCTGCCCGTGAAGATGGGTACTGCCAGTAGTGAGTTCCATGTCACTTAATAGTTAGTTCACTTTGTTGGGAGGCTGGTTTTCCTTCAGGGTCTTTGTGGGATTCAGGAATATTTCAGTATATAAAGCATAAAAGACTCATGAGAACAATTGTGAAGAAAAAAAAAAAAAACTTTGTGTCTGTATATACATGTACCAAAGAGTTGGCCTTGTTCTGTATATTACAGTTCTGTACAGTTTTTAACAAATTCTATGTCTTAGCTAAAATTATTTGGCTGGGTAGTAAGGTTTTAATAAAGCATTTGGAAGACGTTTGCAAGCTTATTTTTATGTCCTGCTTTATAATGTCGCCCCATGTGATTTAATGTCCCAAACAATTGTTTAAGTGATTACTTTCTATTTCAGGAATTAGATCTGTTTTTCAGGCAAGTAAATAGAAACACAATTTCTCAAGAGACAGGAATATTGCAACAAGTCACATTCAATTGAAAATTTAATTCTGTTTACAAATGTCCCTATCACTGATAAGTCCTATTCAGACAATGCTGTAATAGAAGCATGTTTCGGTTTTATATTGTACTGCTAAAACAAATTTAAATCACTGCAGACAAAGCCTGGTAACCATGAAAGTAGGGTGTATTGGCCCCAGCAAATGTCTTCTATTAACAATGTAAAGAAAACACAGTCCATTGTTGCACCGGATACTCTTCATACTGTACTTAGTAATGGAATTGTTGTCTTTGATGCTGACCTTATTGGAAGACAGATCAGGGCACTTCTGGTTTAAGGTTTTTCTGTGATGAGAAGATGGGCAGTAGAAAATAAATATGACAAAAAAAAAAATTAAAGTACAGAATGATTTGAAACATTTTCTGTGTGGTTTATTTGACACAAATCCTACATCAGATCTCAACAGAAAAAAATCATAACCTCACCTGCTCCTTCCACCTCAAAGTCATCTGGCAGCAGCTTATCCTGCCGGTTTCCAAGGCTGAAGGCCAGGAAAGCCAGGATGAGGGCGTCTAGGATACTGATGATGGCCAAGATGTAGGCCCAGCGCACTGTGCAGTTGCCCAGACTATACTTGTCCGTCCGCTGGCCGCACATGCGCTTCACCTCCGGGGCGTCCCATCCATCCGGGTAGATCATGCAACCCATTAGCATCAGAACCGCTACAGCGGCGGCGAGACAAACCATGTTATCAGTATACATAACGGTTGCCTTTTTGCCATAATTATACATTATCAATTGTTTGCATGCAATAACCACTGGATCGTGTTACGTCCCGTGTAATCTATCTGACCTTGTAGGCATAAATGTCAGCATCTGGTCTGCAACAGAATCCATTGCCGCTATAATTGCCACCTAGAGCAACTGTCAGGTAACTGGACACGACACTACAAACAGCGTGGAGGTGTCACTATGGTGTCTTTTGACAAATGAGCTCATCTTACCCTCACAGCTGATTTTTGGTTGTAACAAACAATCAAATAACTGAGTTATTTATCAGTTGTTTTGTAGAATGTTTCAATTCCTTAGGGTTGACAGGCCCCAAATGTCAGAAAATTGGTAGAGGTATAGTCTAGCTGATCAACATCTATTTTAAGGTGCCTAGTGGACTTAATGGGCATGTAAACATGGGCTTAACATTTCCCCACGACGCCCCTGTTTACTGGACACAGATTGTCTTACCTGAAGCAAGCTGCATCCACGCACAAATCTTGTACACACTCCCAGCGTTGCAGAAGAAGAATAAACTAAAGCACACCATGCAGCCCACTATTAATAGCATAGACGTCCCCACAAAGAACAAAGCAGTTCTGAAGGCTCCGGAGGGGATTGAGCCAAAATCCAATGCGCTGCCCTTGCATGTCAGCTCAGAAGTTAAAGCGTTGCCGATGCAGTAGTGGAAGAGGCCAAAGTACCCAGCCTGCGGGGTGTTGACGCTGTCCCCAATCCAGTACGGCTGAATGAAGACCACGACGGTGATTATGCCGAAACAAATTGTGAAAATTGCCCATAGGACGCCTATTGCTCGCGCGTTCCTTACGTAATTGGTGTGATAGATTTTAGCAGCCTCTTGGGCAGGTAGCATTTTGTCCATGGCAAAAAAAAAAAAAAAAAAAAACTGGCTTATGTTTGAGTAACTTGCAACTTATTTCGCGTTGTAATTTTCTATCCCGATAAATCTATCCCAAATTGTAGCAGACAGTTTGAAGTTGCGCTGTGCGGCTTCATGTGAATTATGACCTCCCTAGTGTTACGCACGAATCAACACTGGAATCAACAACAGTGTAAAGACAGATCAGCTATTCAGTACCACTGCACGCACTTTTTCCCGATGATTGGCGTTCTCAAGGATAGACCGTCAATCAAGACAACGGACGCTTAGCCAAAGTATAATAGGCTACTGCGATTACGTTTTTTTTGTATCAAATTCATCAATAACCGTATTTTAAAAATCGTGAAAGCGATATGAAAGCATAAAGTTAAGAACAGTTCTATACCGGCAGACAGTTGGCCTCTGTCCAGTTGGTGTTGGTGTTGGAAATGTGGCGAGTGCCAATGAAGGTGCGATGGAATTAATTATTCAGGGTAATTTAACATGGGGAGTACGGTGTCTATCCACATGAGTTAAGTGACAGACAACGTTTCTGTGTGGAACCACAGCTTTCCTGTTTTGATAAATGAATACAACGACATTCATCAGTGTACAACTTGTCTTCGTGGTTGTGCATCACATTTTAAAAGAAGGCTCAATAATTGGCATGAAAAATTGAGGATAGAAAACTGACAGAATCTATGGTGTAGAAAACAAGCATATAGTTAGACAGTGTCACATTGCTTTAGAAGAATATACAGGTGTGTTAGGTTTTTATGGCTCTACGATGAAAATGAACATTACCCCTGTTTACACCCCTTACCCCTCTTTACCACTGAACAGAGGGAGACAATCCCTTCTCTGCTTCACCTTATCTGCTCCAACGAAATCATCAGCAGCCTGTCATGTTCTCTCCTTCCCTGACCCATATAGGGGGGATTGGCTGGGGATTCCTGGAGATCATATATAGCCTGCTGTGGGGTACGTATGCCCACCAGTCACTGCCAGGCAAGGAGAATGAGAGACCCCTGCAGGGGAGTAGGCCTGTCGTAGAGCAGTGCATGCAGGGACACCTGGCCGTACTGCTGACCCAGGGCACCCCCTGGAGGTCCTCTGCAGCTCAGGCTGGGCAGCAGGCCCAGACAATAGGGTGTGTCGTGAGGGCTGGAGGGAGGGAGGCCTGGAGCCCTGGCTCAAGGAGAGGAACTCTGAAGGCTCCCTCTGAGGGAGAATATAAAGAGGAAGATGAGGAGTTGTAGGAGAAGGAGCTGTCACAAGTCCAACAGCAGAATTTTCAGATCAATCACAGCGCTCACCAATCACTTCCTGTATTCAGAGGGATCCATCTTGAGTGCTGCTGTAATGATTGCGGGCGTAGGACGCCCTGTGATTGACAGCCTATTTCCGGGCTTGAGTAACTTGTCAAGAGAAGCCGTGGGCTCACTCACCCTACAATTTAACAGCGTGTGCAGCAGACGGCTTGAAGTGAAGCCATGTCATCAGCATCTAGCCAGACAGACATGGGAACACATGAGGGGAGAAGGAACAATGATTTACATTTACATTTATTTATTTAGCAGACGCTTTTATCCAAAGCGACTTCCACAAGAGAGCTTTACAAAAGTGCACGGGTCACTGATCATAACAACGAGAAGCCAAAGGGAAGAACCATAAGATTATGTAGTTAAACAAGTTACAATTAAACAACATGAACCTCAAAAAGTGCAAGAGTGTACCTGTAGAAAAGCAATCAACAGGGAAATATTTCACAGCGAGTTCAATAATTTAAATCCGTTACAACTAACCAACAAGAGCAACAAGTCTATCAATAAGAGTCATTGTGATCCTGGAGGAAACTAGCATCCGGTCCAGCAAATCATTCCTAAGTACGGTTGTACTCCCGGAACAAGTGTGTCTTAAGCCTTTTCTTGAAGGTGGGGAGACTGTCAGTGTCTCTGATGGAGATGGGGAGTTGGTTCCACCATTGGGGGGCCAGACAGGAGAAGAGCTTGTGTTGGGACCGGGTGTTCTTGAGCGGTGGGACCATCAGATTGTTGTCAGAAGAAGACCGTAGGTGGTGGGTGGGGGTGTAAAGCTGGAGGAGAGACTTTATGTAGTCGGGTGCCAGTCCCGTTCACTGCTCGGAAGGTCAGTACCAGGGTCTTGAATCTGATACGGGCCGTGATGGGTAGCCAGTGAAGGGAGATGAGGAGCGGGGTAACATGGGAGCGTCTGGGTAGTGAAGACCAGGCGGGCTGCTGCATTTTGAATCCTCAGGAGAGGGCGGGTTGTGCATGCTGGTAGACCGGCGAGAAGCGAGTTGCAATAGTCCAACTTTGAGAGGACAAGTGCTTGGACTAGCAGCTGGGTGGAATGCTCAGACAGGTATCTCTTGATCTTCCGGATGTTGTAGAGTGTGAATCTACACGACTGGGAGACTGCAGCAATGTGGGCTGTGAGGGAGAGCTCGTCATCCATGGTAATCCCGAGGTTCCTGTCAGAGGATGAAAGGGTCACCGTCGCAGATCCCAGGGTGATTGAGAGATCGTGGGAGATGGAGGGCATGGCCGGGATGATGAGAAGTTCTGTTTTTGCGAGGTTCAGCTGGAGGTGATGCTTGGTCATCCAGGCGGAGATGTCTGTGAGGCAGGCCTCGATCCTAGCTGAGATCCCCGGATCAGTCGGGGGGAATGACAGGTACAGCTGCGTGTCGTCAGCGTAGCAGTGGTAGGAGAAGCCATGGGAGGAGATGATTAGTCCAAGTGAGGTGGTGCTCAGGGAGAAGAGGAGGGGTCCAAGGACGGAGCCCTGTGGGACACCAGTGGAGAGCTGGCAGGGTCTTTACACTTTGCCTCCCCTGGAGACCTGGTAGGAACTTCCCAACAGGTAGGATGAGATCCACTGAAGTGCAGTGCCAGTGATGCCCATTTCAGAAAGTCTGATGAGCAGGATCTGATGGTTAACCATATCAAACACTGCAGAAAGGTCCAGCAGAATGATGACGGATGACCTTGAAGCCACTCTGGCAGACTGGAGGGCAGAGGTGACTGACAGGAGGGCAGTTTCTGTGGAGTGGCCAGTCTTGAAGCCCGCTTGGGGCTCTGCAGTGTCCCTGTTAGAGAACCTGTCAATGAGCTGGGGGTGGAGGGGGGCAGCAGGACAGTCTGCAAACAGCAGCCAAACAGGTAATCAGACAGACAGGTCAATGAAGAATAATACAGTCCTAAACTACTTCGAAGCAATTCAAGTTATCCAACCTTGTGCCTTGTGTTTCCTGAAGCCATGTGTTTTCATTGTTTAATTTACCAGATGTTTTCTGTCTCGTGATGGAAATCTATCTCAAGCCATATGTTTTATAGCAACTGAACGTCTCAACCCAAAATGCAATGGGCAAAGTTAAACATGATGTTAGTATCTTCATTAATTTCTTACTGAGACACACTGTTGCAAAGCAGATGGTGGACAAACTTTTCGAGAAATTGGCCAACTTATGGACCAAACAACAAGCTTTAGGTTTTTAGATATGTTTTTGTAAAAATGTTCTCACCATTATTTTGGTGGTATATCCACCTCAAAATACTCTGAGGTATACGGCAAAACTTTTCTCTAACCATTGTATCATGATCCAGAAAGAATGCAGAAATTGTTCAAAAATCTGCTCAGGTATTAAACAAGTGCTCTCTTGAACCGAATGTTATCTATGCTATTATGCTACACAACAGTCATCTGTTAGGGGTCTAAGAGTGTATTCTTTATGTGAATGATTTTAAACCATATTTGATTGATGTTAAAAAGTTATGTCTGCTACACTGGGGGAACGAGATTCCAGAAGAATTGAAATCACGCTAAATAATTCTGCTTTGTCACAATCATGATTTGGACAGTTTTTCAATCTGTCTGCACAATTCGTCCTTTTTCGTTTGGCTGCTATAGGAAATGGAAGTGGAATGGGCTTAGGTCTAGTATGTCATATTACTGTGTCAAAAGTATAGGCCACAAAATGGCTTCAAAGTTTTAAGATGGTTGGCTAAAAGTGTTAATGAAGTATTTTATTGTGATGAAACTTGAGATTTACACCCCTACAAGAACCTCTGCCAATGAAGGTGTAACATGAGAGGTTTTTTGAGAATTCACACTGTGAGTTGCAGGGGTATAGGTTTGTTTTCAAATATGATGGGGGACAGCTTCTTTGATAACTGAGGATGCTGTTAAATAAAATAATTTGAATAAAAAGTGTGGAAGGGGGGCAGATTTGCCATTTTCAAAAAGTGGGTGGGTCATGTCCCTTGTATTATCAAACCAAAGCCCCTGATGAGAAGTGCACATTTTTAAGAAGTGATTTACTTATTTATTTTCATAGCAAAACAACTCACTGCTGTTTCCACAAACATCTCCAATGACTGATCCTCTATCTTATCCATCTTATTGAGGCCCTCCCAATGATGATCAGGCCTCTACCAGTGTGGGGATGTGGAAACCACAGAAAAGCAGATGTTAGGTCCCTCAGGGAATGTGTCCCACACTAAACATGAAGGTATTGCTACCTCAGCTCCCATCCGTGCACATTCATCCTGGAGAACACTGTTCATGGAGACAGTCAGAGGTAGGGAACAGAGAAGAGCTCTGCAATGGGCCTTTAAGTGGTATGTATCTAGCTCCAGGCCAGTGCGACTATGGTCAGAGATGCGGACCTCCAGGATTTCCTCAGTAAATCACTGAGCTCTCTGACAACCTATTCTTGATTTCAACATGAAACATCTAAATAGTAGCTCAAATAAACTTAAAGTTCTGCTTTTTTACAGGGTGCATTCTCCACAATTTAATATGAACATATTTTTTCCTACAATATCGACTTCTGGTCTGGGAGACTCAACTGGGCAGTCAATTTAGGGAGACCTTTGGATTAATGTCCTCCCAGCCTTCAAGTCTGGGAAACACCACCTGTCAGCTTAGAAGAAGTCTGTTCATCCACGGTCTGGTGGATGGCATGATCATTATTTATTAGAAAAACAGTGAGTGAGTGTTTTGAGATCATGCTGAAGCTCATTGAATCAATACTTCTTTACCCTACAGCCATCCGGGAAGAATGGATAGACTTTGCTGACCATTTGTAAATTGGCACACCTGTGAGCAATTTTTTATAGATTATTATATTAACAACATTGCAAAATCAAATCCTGCAAACATCGTTGTTCTAAGGGTGATGGAAATGGCTTACTCTACGATGACGTGCAGGAAGTAGACCACCATATTACAGGAGACCTGGATGACTTATTAAGGAAACCTTTGGGTAGCTTCCCTCTCAATCTTGTGATCGAGTTTTCTGTGGATGACGTGACTCTGTTCTGACCTAAAGTAATCAATAAAGTAAACTTTCTATGCCTAACTACCATTGAAATAGGATTTTGAGAATACGTGAGCAGAATGTGTGATCTAAAATCGACATGGAGAAGCACATTGTGGTGGCTACTTTAGCTGGCCAGTAAGCATTTTGTAGGGAGGCACGCACAGTTCGTAATTACACACTGAGCCCTGGAAGGTTAAAAATATAGCAATGCCCAGAGTCACTGAGCTTTACATTCCATGCTATAGTCACACAGTCCATTTGTAAACATTTTAGTGACAACAAAATTGATAAATACAAGGCCATGGTATGAAAAACATTACATTAAACCGTACAAAATACTTGAAAATGTGCATAAACAATATTGCATCCATAAATTCCATAAATGAAGCTGCTCTTCTGAGTTAGTTCAATCTGGAAAAGCAAACAAACAAGCAAATTAAGGGGGAAATTAATCTGTGCTCGCAAATCTAGGCAGTAACAAATGTAACGGGTTACAAATGAGACCTTCCTTTCTGGCAATCATCCCACTGCCTTTGCCAGACCCCAGTCTGCACCACCTTAATCAATGGTTTGACTTCTCTCTTTCCCAATGGCACCTCCACTTCCACGCTCTCTCTTGTCCTTCCCACCACACCTATGTGAGCTGGCACCAAGCAAAAATGCACCACCACCCCTACCCTCTCATCAACACTTCCATCAAGTCCACCAACAGGTCATTTTGTCTAACCTACCTGACTTTATACTAGGACTAAGGACAGCAGCTGAATCAGAGCACACCACCCAAAGGGGCTACACTTCCTCCACCCACCTCCCCTCCACAATTATGCCACTATCACCTCTATAGACCACCACGCTATCACTCAATTTGACCTAAATGCTTAGGCTACCCAAAATTCCTGAATCCACACCCCTGCACACATCCTTGCATCGTCCTTTAACCCATCTGTAAATACCTGCACATATGAACAATATCTCTCATAACCTCCACACCTTCCCTCCTCCTCACCTTCCCACTCCCTCCTCCTGTCAATCAATAATTCCCCTATCGGCTGCAGGAAAAGCCACAGGGTTGTATGCCCCAGCGCAACCACTGACCCTTGACCCTGCCACCCTACCCTTCAAACCGTATTCCTCAGCTGGTGAGGGAGCTGTGTGTATTGCACGAGTGATTGATTAGCAAGTGAACCTACAGTATCTTCAGCTTTTCATATAGCTTAAAATATACAGTAATGTAAACATGCACACATTTTATTTGAGGACATTTGTGTGTTATCCACTCCCAACTCCACCTCTGCAACCCCGCTAGTGTCGCAGCCTGACGCCAATTGCATCAGCGCACGGGCAACTTACTATCCCCCTCACGGCCCTACATGACACATACCCACTTAGTAAAGGGAAAAGATCCTGCTGCTTCCCCCACCCAATTCTGTATCATAAGAAAACACAATTACACCATCTTCCTCCACTCTGCTCTTGTGAAAGTTTAACTTCTTCCTGATTGTACACATTTGAACATTGTCATAACAGACATGTTGTTCCATGCAGGAAGCAGATGCCAGACCAAAAGTAGCCAAGTAAACGTTCATGAATAATCATGAAGCATTAAACTTCCCTGACAGTGATATGCTTTTAATGGCCAGCTTGTGCTTCGAATCAACATCATATTTCATAGGATACCCAATAACGGATCGAGCCATTACAAAATGGCCCCTGGCATTTCTAATAATCTCTGCCGCTTTATTGGATTTATAGCCATCATTCATCAGCAGAACCAGCACTCATTTCCTGATCCAATAAAGGTTCTGTGGATGAGACGGTCGGGAAAATTGAACCTATGCTGACTTGTTTTTAAAATTGGACTGACCACCTATACCACGTCAGGTGTTTTGTACTGACATCGTTATGTACGTACATTGTTCCACCTCACAAGTCCCTCATCCATCTTTACGCCATAAGAGATGGTCATTAAAAGTAAATATAAAGGTGCCAAACATAGCCTGAAAGCCATCAGTCCTCTTTGCCTCTCAATGTACAGCCATGCTGGTAAGCCATGGATGAATTCCCCAGAGCCATAGGCTAAGAGCCACTTAATGTCCCTAATTAGAGTCCCATTGACCAGAGAAGGCCGATTCACTGCTGATTTCCTTTGTAACAAGCCCAGCGGAGGGAGGTCTGGAAGGAATATTGATTTTAGTCTCGAAGCAGGTTGATAATAATCAAATGGCCCTTTCTCACCACTCAGCATTCAGTACATTGAGCCACCCTTATCTGTATGCACAGGTTTGTGGGACAGGACAAACCCCCTACTAGGCATAAATCCCTACAGCGGATCCCATCCTATCGGGTGTTTGAGCAAACTAAAGCTATGAATGAATGCACATATTGCAGACCCAATCCCATCAGAGAGAAACTCTAAATCCCAGCAGCAACCTTGAACCCCTAGTTGAATGTCAAGTCATATTTTTACTGCAGTAATGTTGATAATTAGGCATGTGAGTCCGATTACCAATGACTTGCTAATGGGTATAGCGTCAAGTCCACTAGGGAGGCAGGCAAACGCTGACATCGGACTCCCTTGGTTTGAAGAGTCTCTCTCTCTCTCCTCTCAGATCAATACTTTCTTCTGCCACACCTCCTCCTTCATCTCCCTGACCGTATGGCTCCAAGGTCAACGTTCAGTCCCAATCATCCCCCCATTGTGGCTTCAAAGTTTATGGGCATCCACTCTGCCCTGGGACCAAAATATTTTTTGCTGCAACTCTGTCTGACTCTGTCCATTTGAAAGCCCTATTACTGTAATATAGGGCTTCCAAATGGACACCAGGGAACCCAGCGAGATGTTGGACAGCAGCGTGTTCTTAGGTTGGAAATTGTATGTTTTTCTCTTCAGAGCCAATTTTAACTGAAGAAAGTATTAGACACAGTTAAAGGATGGCTTGATGAAAGTGCCCAGTGTTCCATAGCCTTAGGTGTCACCACAAATTTGGTTTATCGGCTCATTAGAAAGCCAAGTTGTGTCTCAATGTGTTTTTCATGGGTATGATTCTCCAAGAGGGGGCAGTGTGTCATTAAATGTAGTGTGAGTGAAGCAGAAAGATGTATTTTTACAACACACACATTGGATGTATTAAACAACAGATGATCTCTACTCATTCATAGTTATTGGTGACATATATTTACTTACATGATCGGTGATCCTTCCAGCAACAGTAATACTTTTTATTAAGATAATTTCACACCACTCATCTGCAAGAAGTACACTGACGTGTAAAACGAATCATCTTCTTGCATAATTATTAATCATGATATTTAGTCTTCATTGGAGGGGGTCTTAGTCTTCCCCTCACAGTGTTTAATGAGATACAGAGGATCCTGTGCTTCATACAGTGGCCATTGAAATTTGATAGATCCCCTGCTGTGTTTTTCTCTCTCTTTCTGTCTGTATTTTCTTGTTGCCTATTACAAGTTTATGGTAAGTTATTACACTTTCAGTTGCTTCTCCGCATCGTGGTTGGGTGGTCCTCTTGGTCCAGTGTGAGATGTACCTGCCCCCCCCCGCCCCTAAACCCTTTGACATGGCTGCCTTCTTCTGAAAGCAACACTCGAGCTTGTTCACCAAGAAACAGCTGCTAGTGCTAATGAGCTGAGCAACAACTTCCTGCTGACTGACAGTCTGGGGCTAGCTATCAAACTCTCATGCTGAGCTACAGCTCTTGAAAGACATTCGTGAGTAGGGTTATCATACAGGAACATTCACAGTTCGCCTCTGGGGGTCTAGAGCATATTTGGTTGTTGTATATACCTCTGCATTTATCTTTGCTTGTTTTAACATTTTAACACAATTCAACACAGCACACAACACATTAAAGAAAGTAACAGTGCCCTAATGAATGACTGCCCTCTACTGTTCTTGTTATTCATGTCTGTCATTAGTCACATCTGTAATAGGGATTTAATTATTATCGGTTGTTTTATCTCCTGAATTTTCATACAATACTGTAAGTTGGTAATTGGTTGACTGACTTTCCTGGGAGTTTCCCCTGGGTATGAACAGAACAATACAGTAGACTGTCATTATGACAATGTGTGTGTTTTCTTTGGCAGTTAATTATATTATGTAAAAATATGATGGAAGGCAGAATGTTCCCCTTATAGACCATACCGAGTGTGACAGTGAGAGCAGCAAGGACATTTGGATGATAATTGGATTGTGGATATATTTCCACAACACATCTGAACAAGTCTACATACATACAGTAGCCTCCCCCAACAATACACACACACACAAATCAAGATATTGTATTTTGAAAACTCCCTAAGATCTGAAATGGGATGCTACTGTAGTTTGAGCTGTATATAGCTTACTAAGATATTGGCTAGTGGACATGTTTTGTGTTTCCTCTCTTATAAACACAGTAGATAGTGCACTGCACAGTGTGCTTCGTAAGTTCATTAATCACTTAGCCAATTGGCTAGCACGAGAGGAATGGAGACGAGAGAAAATAGACTTTGGTTTTAAATCACTACACAACGCCTGACATCTCCCCATTAATTGCGTGTATTTTACCAGCAGCGTAAGAGAGGGAGGCTTTCTATTACTATGGCTTGGTAGCGCTGTGGACAGCTTTGTGATCTAAGAGCTCATTGGTTTATATTTGATGACCCACAGCCTAGGTGCAAGCTCTCCCACAACAAGAGTTTTATCATTGGCTCTGTGGGCTTTATTCCTGTGTAGGCTTGGGCAAAGACTATTGATCTGATCCAGCAGTGAACAAGGTTTTGCTCTGCTCCCAACATTGATAACTACTTTCCCTTATAAAGTAGACTTTATATCCATTCCGAGGTAATCGTTGCCCCTACAAGCTAACAACACTCAGGCTCTTGATCTGTGCTTAGCTGGTGAACACAGTGTTTGAATGACACAGGTTATTTAATTAGCAACAACCTCAGAAGATTGTTGCCGGGTATGCTTTAGAAAACTGTCTGAGAGTTATTGATTAAGATGTGGCTGGGCTAGGAAGGCGAATGGCCACATGGGACAATGTGTTAACAAGTGCCTTGCATGTGGAGGGCCCAGACCTGTTTCTTTATCACACCATCGTCTCTCTACGACTACTGATCCCCCACCTCGTGACTGATTGATCTTAGAGGGGTTTCAAAAGCAACGCAGCAATCGTTACCATGGAAATTGACGAAGGACAGCAGGGAGGTTAAGGGAAAGGAGCCTAAAGGGGTTAAAGACTTTCAGCACTAATGATACTTCCGCAGGAATTACCCTATGTTGCCGCTAGCTAGAACCACTGATGGGCTCTCATCTGACGATGAAGATTCCCATGTCCTTTTTCTGTGTGTGTGTGTGTGTCCCCAGCTGAAGTCAGTGCCCCTCCTCCTCCAGTGCATGCTGGTCCAGTAATGAGGAAAACTGTAATGGCATATGCTGCCTCTCAGGGTTCAGTGTTGTCACTGGAGTGCATGCAAGCAGGCAATGGGAGTGCTTCAGCTGGTGAATAGGCCCTCTCATTATCTTGATAGGAAGTGTCATGGGTGACTTGTGCTTCAGGTCGCAGTAGCATTCATCATACTGTCAGACACAGTGGTAACCTCACTAGAAGTGCGGGGGCTCACAGTGTTACATGTGGATGAACTGCATTGTAGATGACAAGGTATAGGCCTGAGGCTCTGCACCCACTGATCTTTGTAACACCAGCAGTATACACTGATCTGGCAGAAAGCTCTGATTTTGCTGCTTTTTGCGGCTTGGAATGTTGACATTAGCTGGGAATGAACGCCTTAATGATATCTTTCCATGCATCTGAGGCTCAGGAATGTTTTCTCATTTGCCTAGATCTTCGATATTACGGGACAACATTTCAACATTCTTACCTTGAGCCCATCCAATCTTGTGCATATGGGTTGTGTAAGAATTTCTTCAGATAAAGACCTTGGAAGTCTCAGTGGTGCAATTATCTCCCTGACAAGATGGGGGACCAAGAGGAGTGAAAAAGTCCTGGTAAATTCTGACAGTATACTCAAACCGGAAAGGGTTGGTACAACACTTTCACTGCTGAATGGATGCTGTAACTAACAGGAAATAAGAAATTGATCGACAGAAGTAAGTAATGCAATAAAGACAGAGTTACTTGCACCAGGACAGTTGTTTGGCCATCGAAGCATGTAGCAAGTACATATGCAAAAGTATAAATTGCGTGTTAAATGTAAAAATGTATAGCCAAACAACTATCCTGGTCCACGTAACTCTGTCATTATGGCACTTTGTACTTCTATATTCTGAAAAGTCCTGTGTTTTTAACGTGCGCATACTTATTTTAATGTTGTGAAACGTTAACAGCATATTTAAGAGTATTTCAAAGGAACGTCCCTGTTTAAAATAAAGAGTAGTGCACACGTTTCTGCTTTTCTTCCAACCAAAATGATCAACTTCATGATAATGACAGAGTTAAGTGAAGCGATGAAAGTGTAGTACCGACCCTTTCCGATTTGAGTTAATGTAATGTTGTTTCCCATTTGGGGGAGCTTGTCTTTGTATTGGGGGGAGGTGAGCAAGTCATCCTATTTTGGGGGAGTTGACTTGTATTTGAGGGGAGTGTTTTCTTTTGGGGGATGCACTCATATTAGTGGGTGTGTTTGGCACTTCAGGGCCACAATACTTATCAGATGAGAAAATGAAATGGTGTTGGTCTGAGTCAACAAACCTAATTGGATTGGTTAGTTACCTGAAGTAAAAGGATTACCTGAATCCTTTAGCAACATATAACATTAGCGACATATAAAATGCATCTTTACGAAGAATCAAAATAATTGCAGAGGGCTCAGTGTCATAGCAAATGATGAATTATCTCAATGTTCCAAAAAAATGCTTTTACTTTGTTGGTTGGGGAGCATGGGGTGCTAAATCTAAGTCATAGAGGTCTTCACATATGCCATATGCACATATGAACTGGACTCAAACCAACATAAAAATCTTAAAGAAGACAGAAAACTGCCACAAAGATGTTCTCTGCCAGAGATGGCTGGTGACACACTGAGGTGCAGACCATGAGCTGAAGACAATTATGTAACAAGAGTAGAGATAAAAATATTCAAGTGCAAATCGATAGTGAAACACAGACATCCAGAATTATGAATCAGGATCAGCACAACACCACAGGAAGACCAGGTAGATGGACAGGAACTGACCAGGAACTCAGCATGGTCCATCATAGGTCATGTTGGCTACTAGGTTCAACGTTGGTGGCAAAGACCTGGCAGATGTTACCAGCTCAACCCCCCCCCCCCCCCCACACACACACACACACACACACACACACCAGGAGAAGAGAATAGGGTTAGAGAATGTGGAGGAACAAATACAGTTACAGTAACAGATCATAATGTAAATTGTATTTTCTCATCCCAACTGAGTCACAACATGGCACATGAACATATTTTTAGGTTCTGGAACACAATTGAAGATTTCCTGTTTTTAGTACCTTAGGTCTACTTTCCTCCAGTATATTATTATGACACTGCCAGTATCATACAGGGTCTTGTCAGCTAGCCTAGCTTTTCCTGCCATGATGGCACAGACTCTTGTGACAGTACTCATTGACCTTGGTGTTTGACCTTGCTATCAATAGCTGAAGCCAATGTGCCCTGAATCTGTATGTGTGTGTTTATCCCCTTCTTAAGTCCTTGAGAACTATTTGAGTATCCTTTAAATGATTCAGACAGATGGGCAGTCAATTTCCAACGTTTTTACTAGGTTGATTGCAAAATGTCTAAGACATTTTCAACAAACTAAGTGCTGTTTGGACAACATGCAATTACTGGTGACACTGTAATCATCGCAGTAATCACTACATTCTGAGGGCCACCACAAAGCAGAGTATGTTTGTCTAGTCTATCACTCATTTTTGGGGATAAAGATCTTGGGGAGGAGGGACATTCCAGGATGTTTGTTAACTGTGTTATGTTATGTGTTACATTCTTAGAATGATAAAAATGTCACAACCCATGTTTCTCCACGATCAGCCTGGGGTTACATATATATCTTTATATATATATATATATATTTATATTCAAAAAAAATTTGGGGGGGTTCCTCCTGTACAAGGGAACCTCTTGTTTTTCTTAGTTTTATTATTATTATTATTATTATTAGGGGCTCAGCAGAAAAGCTAATAATGAAACTAACAAAAAGCACTACGAGCTATTCTTGACAGCAGCAACCCAGTCATCCCATTGTCCGGTTTTTATAGGAAATGTACAAGACAATATGGCTATTCATAAACTCAACAGTTGATGTGTAGCAGAGAGGCTGACTTGCAACCTAATTTTCTTAAGTTTGAATCTCCATTCAGCCTTGTTGTCCAACTCTTGATCGTCTACAATGTACATTTTTTAAATATTTTGCCATTTTACGGAGGAACCCGCATCGCTGCATGCAGCTCTAGCTTTTTTTTATGAGCAATATCCGCCATGTTACTCTGTTCTGTTTTCTCCCTTTCATTCCAAACTGTGACCAATGCCAGTCTCCCTTCTCTGCAGAACGCATTAAAACAAATCTTAATAAAAAACAAGCCCCCCTGGTCTGACGGCAAACCCCACCCTACCACCTTAACTAACACATTTGCTGTGGGAAACCCTGAGAGAAGTGCAATGAGCTCCATGATATGAGAGGAAGGAAGCAATTTGAGTTTTATCTAGTGATTTAGAGAGGTTAATATGATAGAATATGTATGGACTGAGTTCCACATGGGGCAGCTTGGATCTAGGTCAACCCTTGTGCTGGAAGGATAGGCTCCTTGTTAAAGTGTGAAGTGAGAAGTTTTTAGTATTTTCTTAAATACATGTTTAAACACATTACAAAGTCTATGAACTATGTAGTACTGAATAGAGGAATTAGACCGTTAAAACGTTTTTCAAAAAATGTTTGTTCACAATTTTTTGGGGCGGGGCTGAAATCATGCTCGATGACAAGCATGATTTCGAGCATAGCCCCTCAACTAACATTCTAGTAACTAGAGAACGCATAAGCCGTTAATAAAACGAATAAACTGTTATTTATTGATAGCCTAATGTTATTTGGCTAAGTCATGCTTGTTACATATCGATGACATATACTCTAGGATCCCTTTTTTTGTACAGATGTACAGAGTTTTTGTTGTAGAGTGTTGTAGAGCGGTATTGATAGTTGAGAGAGAAACAGCTTTCCCGCAAGTGGGTGTGGTTTCATTGACCTTGGCAGACACGCACCCAGCGTTTGAGATCTGAGAAAACGCCAAATTTGTTTAAGATTTTGATAACTTATTTTAGTTTCTTGGAGATTTTTTAAATAATTTGAAGTTGGCTGGCTGGTTAGAAAACAAATCCTTTCTATGGTGTGACAAACTCAGAACACATATTTTATTGTCACTTTACAGGGACTTTAAGTGAAGCGTGGAGAAGTCACCCCCCAAGTGGCTTCACCTATGTCACTGGTGAAGAGTGAGAACATAACTTCTGGAACAAATCTGGAACATTCCCTTATTGGTTTACAATGCCTTTATTATGTTTACAGAGCTTCTTGCTTCAACTCCATTTAACTCATTGACTTCCTTTAGCATCATTGCGTTGTTTTATTAAGCAGTTTCTTTTTAAGATTTTGCTCTCTATTAGGAGTCTTTTAACTGCACTAGATCACAGCTTTTGTCCATTTTCCCAAAACTGTTATCTTCTACAGTACAGGTAGACATTGGAATGCTGGTCTGTTCAGAATGTTTCTCCAGGAGTCCTTGAAAGCTGCTGCAGTATCTTTTCCTTTTGCCGTGACTAATTAGAAGCAACTGTTTTGACTCAAACACTTATTTTCTGGTTGGTTGTTAAGCCTCCTGAGCCTCAATTTCTGTCCTCCAGATGTATGCATTGTATCAAGGGACGTTCGTTGGACTTTCGTGGGGTTTGTCTTCTTACGAAGACAGATAAGTCAAATTTTTCTCTATATGGTCCACCTGCTTTGGACATTCCTGTACAGTCAGTGTGAAAATAAAGATTGTCCATTGCACGGTGGTATGGAAGGGCTTGTTGAGCCAATGACACGCCCACCATCCTCAGTGCTGTCACATGTGTCTAGCCACAAGATCTGTCAAACAAAGTACAACATTCCTCCAGTATTGTTTAATTTGATTAAACAGTTTTTTTCTCCCAGCGCTACAATCAAACTTCAGGAATGATGAATGCTTCTTATTGTTTTATGCATGACAGGGCTAAATAAATATATTTTTTTATCTTGCTGCAATTTAGAATAGTATTAGACCGATCACTCACATTTCGGCCGATTTCTTTACGGACGTGAGTTTGATATTAAAATATTTTGAAAGTAATGAAAATCCTCCTAAAGAGGCTAGAGATGGAACACTAACTATGAAAGACAAAGTATTTTAACCGTGACTCTGTGAAACTATATGATTAGCAGAAATATTAAGATTCAGCAATTGATGCACACAGTTATTTTTTCTGTGTGAGCATTAAGCAAAGTCATGACAAAATCGTCTTACTTTATCCACTTGCTTTTTTCTCCCTTCCTTTTTTTTCACAAAGCAGCTCTCAAAAACATCAAGACAAACCCTTCTCTGCACAAATTAAAAATGAAATAAATACATTGTATTTGAAGTCAACCTGACATAAATAGAAATGCAGAGGGTCACCGTCTGTCTCCTCAAAATACCTGGCCTATCTATCTCAAAACACAACATCGATGAGGGGTTGTGGAAATGCTGGCTATACTTCTATGGCTACGACCATAGAAGAAAACACAAACACAGTATACTGAATAAAAGTTGAGAAGGCCTACAGACAAATGAACCAGCCACAAGCGTCAAGACACCATTAGAATGTCCCAACAATAATTAGCAGGAAGGTGGGGGTTGTTTGAATCTAAGGTTATCAAAAATGTTTACGCACCATTATTAAACACACACCTGCGCCCACCATATAAATGCTTGGTTCTACCATTTTAAAGTGTGACAAGTTGCTTCAGCCTTCACTGACCACAACGACACATTGCTCTGTCTCTGTGACAGAGAAGAAGAGGCTAAAGAAATCACACATGCCACTGCTCAATCAGCCGATCGCAAAGGATCTCTTTCCTGTAAGAGACACTGATGAGAAGCTTATACTCTCAGACAACCTCCTGGCTCTTTCTGCCGATGGCGGCTTCGCTCCGCATGTGGCGGTCACACGCTGTTGTCCCACTGACACTGTGTGGCAGAAGCATGTTCCCTCATGGTCCATTTACCCTGCAGCAGGGGGTTGCAGGGCCCAGTCGACTCGCTGGAACTGTTCCTTTAGAATCTTAAACATCAATAAAGCTTTATGAGTGCTGTTGTACACACCTACTCAAAATAGAACTAAGAGAACTGAAAGCCCTACACCACAGATCTCAATGGAGCAGTGAGTCTGCAGCACCATACTAAAGGGATTTTGTAGTCTTCTCCTCCCCGTACAGCAGAAATATATGGACTCAGACAACAGGCTTGATAAGTGTGTCTCCAGTGCACAGGTTGAGTGTTACGTACTGAAATAAAAAAAAGAACATTCCTAATTATGGGCTTAGCCACAAAAGACGTTGATGATGTTTGTTTTGTAATTGTTTTGAATGTTCACATAGTAGAAACGGTGCTTTTGACTAAGAGGCAGACACTGTAGAGCACATTTCTTTATAGTTTCTCACGTTGGTTGAAGTGATACTCCCGCACCTCTAAGGGGTATCCACTGCTACTGAGCTGTAAAATTGCATTTGTTGTCTCTGTGCACCATCAAAGTGCTAGAGGATTGGCCTGGCAGATTTGCTATTTGGTTTTCAGCTTGAGAGAGCATACAACAGGCAGTCAAATAGGTTTGTGTCAGTCAATCAGTCAGTCTAAAGGACCATGGTCTTACCTCCGTGAGGCTATAACAGCAACAAGACGCACACATACGTTAAGATTATTAAACCTCAGCACCTGCTGAGTCCCTGTGGTGCTATTTGTTTTCCTGATGACTTAGTCATCAGTACAGCAGTACAGGTGCAGAAGAAACAGTTTTCTGGGGGAGAGGGAGAGTGTGTACCCCACTGGGTTTGGTACTACTGTGGGACTTCCAGCATGGGTCCAAGTGAACACACACAGTCCCCAGTGTGTGTTCACCCATACACTGTCCTCCAGATGCACGCCCCCCCCCCCCCCCACAAACACACACACACCCGAAGTGCCTCCCATGCATAACCACAATTACACATGGACCAAAGCTGATGGATGAGAGTAGTGTTGACAAGGGCTCAGCAAGAGCTGGAAGACTTGGGGTGTGTACTCAGGGGGACTCGGTATAAGACAACCAGGCGGTACCAGGAGGGCCTAATTATTACTGCGTAATGATGAATAAGGGTTCTAGGACTGAGTGTCCAGAAGGATCAGCCCCTCACCAACACCACAACCTCCATCACAATCAGAACACCCAAGTGCAAGTACCAGATCTCAGCTGAACAGTAAATGGTACATTAACATAGTGTTTAGTCCTCCCACACTGCCTGATTTCCCACTGAGGCCTGGGGCATGATGGGTAACCTGTGGACGTCATACAGTTATGTAGACTGTGTGTGCCTGTGATTGTGTTTGTGTGCTTGATTAGCATATCTAGCACTGTGCTCTGTTTCCTAACCATATCCATGCAGGGCTTATTACATCTTACCTGCCCAAACTAGAAAAAAGCATTGGTAGCAAACACCCAGACTATCCTTTACGAAACACTGCTTGCCAGCTTCGCCACTGAAATACAGTGGCGCAGGTTGGCTGCATTTTTGCTGTTGAGTGATTACACCCAATGAATGTGGTCCAGGGCAAGGATTTGCCTCTGTTGGTCTCAATAACATAGTAAAACTCACTTTTATCTGTAATATGGATGTCAAAACAATTATTTGTAACAATAGAATAACTCCTGCTAAATATTCTTCACATAACCAGCTAATACAATTCCACACAGGACCCTTTCAGCTCAGTAAGGTCTTGAACATTCAATTTGGAATTGTATAGACCTAAAAAAGGTTTTGTACTGAGGCTTTTTTGGATCCTTCTGTCGTTCAAAATGATTTCTAGACACCCCTTATTGATCTTTGAGTATATCTATTTGCTAACGTGTTCCATTGATCCCTTATATGTTATGCTGGAATAGATGTGTATGTCATTTTATTATTATCAGTTGAGTTGTGAGGCTTTGGTTTGTTCAGTAGTTGGAAACAGGGGATACAGATTGGGATGTATTTTGTCCAAAGAAAGCAATAGTGACTGTGTGAGTTACCTTCATGCTTTGGTCAGTGTAGGAGACAACAATCCCAGCTGAATATTCTCCATTCCCAGCGAACTGACGGTCCTATTATGCAGATTCCTACAGATTAGTTAGGTCATATAACACCTTTGAAAAAATGAATTGCCATTGTATTAGAAAAACTAATGAATCACAATAATGCACAACTTAATTAATCAAGCCTGGTCTTGATTCTGACGAATCTTTACAAAAGTGTTATTTTTGAGTATTTTGTGGGAAATCCAGGCTGTTTTGGCATCCAGTTTTCTAAAACGTTTGAGTATGAGTGCATTTTCGAGGTACTCTGACGTATCACAGCGAGGGTGGAATTATTATGATTGCTATGATGGAAATGTTCATTTATTACTTCGAGCGTTTCAGGGAGCCCCCAAAATAATATTTTCCAAAAATCCCCCCCACACATTTTTTTTTTTAATTATAAAGACAGGATAAGGTTAAAATAGGCGACTTTAGTATCACTTTGGGTAATAAAAAACGGCTCTAGCGTCAAAGCATGATGGAGCTGTCCAGGAAAAAGGTGCTGAAAGCCCATCAGCAACAGCCTTTCAATGGAGAAGCTATTGCGGCGTGTACATTTGGTGTAATGAATTTAGCATTAATCGAGTTTATATAATATTCTACGAATTATGAACAGTGCGTTTATTGGTATATCATTGCTTGTTGCAAAACAGGTTAGGCTACATGACCTAGATTAATGCAAATCTAGGAAAACAATTTTAAATTATTGTCTATATTTGTCATTCAATACACGCAAACAAAGTTTAAGTGAAGAGATGGATGGCTGTGCTGTTTGATTAAATCTTCGTGCTTATTAGTCTAATAAGGATAGGGCTGAATTGATTAATAATAGGCTATGTCTTACCTATTAACTTACCCGTTAGTGCCACTATGGTGATGTCCTTGCTGGTAATAGTAATTTGGACAGCGAAAACGATCTGTAAATCAATAATGTGAATCAAATGGCAGCCACATTCAGTAGGGTAGCCTAGCCTATGTGAAAGAATGCATAAAGGGGGTGGAGTTCGAAGCTCTTACTTTCGAGACGCTCCATTGCCAGGAGAGATCATTCTTAGCCTGAAGACAGTGAAGTTCATTTCGGTGAGTTGGTGGGACTCTTCATGAATCTCTTACCATTACTGTCGGTTTACATTCAACACACGCTTTCCATTTCGTTTTTAAATCACTTGAAGAACATTTAGGTGGTTTGGCAAATCTATTTCCAGCTCCCGCATTACCGTTAGTTATTTATCCGGTCTTTCGTGCGCTCGCTGCTCACCCGCGCCTGGCTGAGGGTGTGAGGGCAGAAGCTCGACACACGTTTGCGGCCAGGCTGTGCGAACCAGGGAGCTGGCCCGGTTCTCCCGCGCGCATGGAGGGAGACGTTATGGACAAACTGGAGGCCATGGCTGCGGTCTGTGACTTCGACCCCATCACAGGGAGCATCCCGGCCACTAAAGTGGAAATCACCGTTTCATGCAGGTAAGTCACAAGAGAGTTTCTTACTTAAGACTAGTTTACTTTTATTTGTGCAAAGATGCAAGAGTTTAAAATACGGCTCTATCGTTGTGAGTTTGCAGCTTGGCTTGATAGTATTACAATTCGAATCAGGCGTTATAGGCTCTAAGAATCTCCCATATAACTTCGAAAGTTTCTTTATGGTTCAGCTGTCAGGGCTTATAGACTACTGTATGTTTACAATCTAAAGTATTGTTTAGAGATTGCTACCATACAATAGCCTAAATCCCCTAACCTTTTTCCCCGTATTGCGTATGTTCAAACTGTCGCGTGCCAAAGCTGAAATCGACCGTTGGAGAGTTGATTTGCACTGCTCTAAGTTCACCTCCCGGTGATGTGGCACATGCAGACTGGATAGCCCGGCCCAAGAACGATCTTGTTGTACTAATAGCATTTTGCATTGTCTGCATTGCTCTAGTTGCTTTGTCAAACGCTCAACCTTGTTAGGAAATCAGCGTGCTTTTTCGGGGTGGGTTAGGACGCACGATCATACAGATAACTGTCGAATGACATCAGTGGCAAAAATCTGCTATACATTTTGGGGGGGACAATTATATGACATTTTCTCAAGAGCAATTCCTGAAAGGGACACCAAAATTACTGCTGTAACACATACATTGTAATATGTTAAATGTATATTATTAACATTATTGAAATGTCCTTATGTTTACAGTGATTTATTGGGGGGGACAAATCATATTTTTCCCAGGATAAGGGGGGGGGGGGGGGGGGGGGTCGTGTCCCCCCGGGATTTCTGCTTATGAATGACATACATGCTGAACATTGACCAAATTGTCCACACGAAAACGTTTTGGTTTCTATGTTGTCGGTTTGACAACGTGGTGGGGAAAATGGTAGCTTTCCATCTTTTGACTTGTAGTCTACAATTGGTTAAGGTATACTGTAGAGTAGACTGTTTGTTGTGATATGTAGGCTAAATTGTAACAGTAGCCATGGTATTCGAAACACCTCGTACTGGGGACATTTCACTTCTATGCATTTGGTGGGGTATATCTATGTGTAAATAATGTCTAGCCTCCAGTTTTCTCAAATCGAGTAATTGATGCATGTGTCACTGAGATATCTGTAATCAATAGGATGCGAGGCACAGCGGAGAGATGTATTAGGCGCTTTGATGACCTCCACCGTCCGCCTTATTCAGGGGAAGGGGGGGTTGAGGGAAATGGATCAAGTCTAGAAAATGCTTTAAGGGCTATTGAGTGTAAAAACTGTTTTCAGATATTCTGTATTACGTTCAAGCACCCCACAGCCCTCTTCAAGAAGTTCCATTAATTGATCATTCGCATCTCACAACACACCCATCAAGTGGCATAAACATCAGAACTCTGAATGAATTACTGAATGGGTGGAAGAGTGTGGTACATAATTAATTCATATTCATTATGATTGACTACTGTATCTAAAGTGCAGTTAGTCACATGAGGTACATTTCTTAAAAGCCTGCATTATCACAGTGGGGACTTGGAAACACTGCTGTGATAGCTTACAGAGGGAGTTGTAATGTTGAGCCGGCTCTGCTTTTCATTTCGGCCCTTGTTCCCAGCGGCTATCATTTTGCACAGAGGTGCCTGACTATTCCATTCATGCTATCAGAATAACAATGCTACGAGTTAGCCTCATTTGTGCATTTTTTCCAGCGTGGGTGTGTATGTGTATGTGTTTTAGTGTCTTGCAGACATCACTGCTAGTTGAGATTGTTTTTCACCTTGTTTTGGTCCATGTGGTTTAGTTATTTCTGAACCTCCTGACTCCACAGTGGGGCTTCAACAAAATATTATTTTGATCGACTAATCTAACGAGAATTATATTGATTAATCGACTCATCGCCGTGACATTGTCATTCACCATTTAATTTACTGTATTAACAAGTAGCTGACTGACTGATGCAGCATTCTGCCTAATATCTCCTTTTGTATGTCATATAAATATGGAAAAAAATAAAGGTGAGTGATAAGCTATCCTAGCTAGTTGTATGTGTCCTCTCGTGCCGGGAAGTTTCCGCTTTAAATGCTCCAACATGCATGTTGTGCTCCCATGAAAGGCAAGTTCCGCTCTGCATGTATTATACACAACAGCATTTTTCATTTGAAGTTTTGTTCAACTTTCCCACACTCTCTAAGGTCGGCTTCGTTTGCACTCCGACATTCTCATAAGCACATTATTGTCTTGTATTCTATTGGATTGCATACAGCGTGACAGCCTAGCGCCACAGCACCGCACTGATCAAATTGTGTTATTGCAGGATTTTAAAATAGGTCATATGAGATCAAACAACTTGTCGACAATAGAATTATTTGTTGGACATCTTTTATTGTCGACCTTGTCGATAATGTCGACAAATCATTTCAGCCCTACTAGCTGCTCAGTGTAGATGCTCCAGAACACTGTCGATCCACTGCTCTCTTCTCTGACTCCGAGATTCCCCCAAAATGCAACTGCTACTGTGTACATTACACCCAGAAAGCTGTTCACACCTTTCCATACCCTCCTATCATCTATGGCTGATTCAAATCACTGTACCCATCTGGATATTTCCTGTTATGTCTTTCCTAAAGCTGTGTTTTAGTTTTTGCATGACTTTCAGATCTCAAACTGCTTTTCCCATTTGTGCATTTGTCCAAAAAACAGTCACGTAAAAGCATCACTAGGCTCATGTGGGTGTGTGAGGCTAGTATAGGCATCAACCACCTAAACTCTGTAATTGGTTTCTTGAGAGTGAGAACCCTCAGATTGCTGCATACATGGAATTCCCAGCAACCCTATAGGCATTCTCATAACCCGCCTCTGTTATTACAGAAAGGTCTGTCAATCCAGAGGGACTATAACAGAACCACCCCCCTGCCAGTTTGAAAACAAAGTGCATCTCTGTGATTGCAAATGGTTTCCCCTCTCCGGTTCTGATTGGCTTTGTTCATAGGTCAGTTGCTGAGGCGAATGAGAGCCCTTGTTTACTGGTTAAAAGGGCTGCACTCCAACCCTAAGACAAGATAGATTCTTGAGACTTGAGTGGGTCTCCATTCCTGTTGCTTGTCTCCCATGAGAGAGATATGGCATTGAATACAGCTCAGTAAGTTAGAGAGGAAGATAGAGGGATGAATAGTCTTGGCACTGTTCCTAAGGATTGAGTGTATTTTCAGTAGTTGTGGCCTTGGGTATCTTTTTTGAATAATTTATATCTCTTGTATGTGGCTGTATCAGGATTAACGATGAGACTTTAAATCCAGCATTAGTAATATACCAGATGGTCTTGTCACCCAATCAAAATAACATGTGGTAAACAAGCTTTATGGATGCCATAGATCGATATAAGAAACAACAGATGTGTTTTATTACTAGTAGGCCATCTTGGAAAGTGCAAAAGCAGTCCTGAGACATAGACCTCTAAGTTCCTGAGAGGTACACGTTTTTATTTCTTCCGTTTATTATGTGATTGCTTCCTTGTTCCCATTCACTCAAGAAAGACCAACACCCTCCTTGCAGGTAAAAACACAGACGAACCTTCAGTCCTTGTCATTGATTTCTTCTGGAATATCTGTGGGGTAAGAAGAAGATTTTAAGATACCGTATTTTTCGGAAAGTACACCGCATCCTGTATTAGCTGCATCCCTCAGAATGAGCACTTTGTGTTTGTAAATTGGAGTATAAGCCGCACTGGAATATAAAACGCACTTGGAAAGCAAACAACGTTACCGTTGCGCCGGCTAACGTTGAGCGGACCAATGCTCACGATTGATCACTTGCCCAGACACACTGTCGAAGCGGACAGCTTGGATTGCCATCTAACTAGACAACATTTCCAATCAGGGTGAACATTCAAATGAATAGACCATAGCATTACACATATCAAAACAGAACTAACACAATGATATAACTCCAAACAATTCGTATGCCTTAACTTAGTAGCTTTTCATTTTGCCGCAGGGCATTCTGGGTACCAAGAGCAATAGGCAATCTTACAGCAGTGTGTATCACACTTCGGTTGTGGATAGTATGTCCAGAAATAAAGCCAAGTCACTCATTTAGTGGCATAATCCATTGTTATGTCTACAAAACTTTCTATGTGACAACGGACAAGGGAGTTGCCGTAGGCTTGATGCTTAGAGCCTGTTTAAGGAGAGCCTGGGAACTCCCTGTTAAGCCCCATTGTACCTAATTTTGTTGCAGTTCCACCAGAGTTCCACTGGGAGTGATTGCGGGCGAGTGCAAAATGAATGGGAGTCTATGGAGCTAAACGGCTAAATGTGTCTCTTTCACCTGATTGTCATTGAGAAATCTCAGATTTGATTGTAGTTTTTGCATGTTCAACATGGATTATAGGTCGAAAGTTAAGTCCTTTTGATTTCTTACAGGGTGAGTCGTTGTTGCCCATAATACGCTAGCATTCTGCTAATGAATGCTGATTGGTTAATGAAGGACTGACTGACCAGAGATCCCGCTTGATGGTATCCGAAGTGGAATCAGAATGTCAGAGCATTAGCAACAACATTAGCAAGCCAAAACTCTTTCTAGCATGTGTATAGACAGGTAATGCCTAACCTGTAAGCTGTGTTGTCGAGGCCCCGAGAGAAAAAAGGAAGTGATCAGAGCTACATTTACATTTAGCAAGTGCTTTTATCCAGAGCGACTTACAGTAAGTACAGGGACATTCCCCTGAGGGAAGTAGGGTGAAGTGCCTTGCCCAAGGACACAACGTCATTTGGCACAGCAGGGAATTGAACCAACAACCTTCTGATTACTAGCCCAACTCCCTAACCGCTCAGCCATCTGACCCCTCGAGACCTTGCCATAATGCAGTATCTCTGACAGTACAATGTGTATGACTTTTTAGAACAAAAAAGCGACTTAATAAAAATCTAACACCCAGCAGTGTGTATTTCAATCAGGAGAGACCTGGGATAAGTGAAATATATTTATTACAGAATAATAAATGTACTACAGTGTTTGGAGCATGGACCCTGCGGGGAATTTTTTCCGCCGAAGAAGAATCCCCCGCGGAGTCCAGACACTGGTGGCGGTGGCGGCAGCCGACGATCAATCGAGCCGAAGATGGAGACAGGAACCAGGTGGTGACGGGGAGGTGGAGGGTCGCGCACTTGACAGCATGAACACACAGGGAGAGAATCGTATTTAAAGGCAAGGATCGTATGACGCCATTAATTGTACACGGGAGCGCTAATCAACCTGAACCCCAGACCGCCCCAAAGTTATTTTTCCGAAACGGTAGCAAGATAGCTTTAGTTAGCTTCCAGGCTAAGTTAGCTAGCATAATACTCGTAGCAATGCCACTAGCCTACTATACTAGTGTTACTTGTTAGCCTTCTCATTAGTACATTTTGAAGCCATACTAAAGCGTTTGTGGCATAGCTTTTGTTCATCTGAAAATATTCAGTTGGAATGTTCGAATGCATATATGCAACGTTACGCTGTGAGACTCGCATTCGAACGATCCCATATGTGCGATGCTACTTCTTAACGGTTTAAATAGCTCGCTTACTTCAGTGAGAGTTCCATTAAAGTGGCTTATTCTAGTCTAGCTACGTAACCAAAGTAACTTATATTTCGGAACTAGCCTGCTCCGTGTCAGGCTGAAAGTCGAGCTAAACTAAAATGTGTTGCAAATAATCTCAAACAGGCAGAAACACAATGTCAAAAGACAGTTCCATCCATCCATCCATCCATCATCTGCCGCTTGTCCGGGGATCGGGTCGCGGGGGCAGCGACCTAAGCAGGGAGGCCCAGACTTCCCTCTCCCCGGCCACTTCCACCAGCTCTTCCTGGTGGACCCCGAGGCGTTCCCAGGCCAGCCGAGAGACATAGTCCCTCCAGCGTGTCCTGGGTCTTCCCCGGGGCCTCTTCCCAGTGGGACGTGCCCGGAACACCTCACCAGGGAGGCGTCCAGGAGGCATCCTAATCAGATGCCAGAGCCACTTCAGCTGGCTCCTCTCGACGCGGAGGAGCAGCGGTTCTACTCTGAGCCCCTCCCGGATGACCGAGCTTCTCACCCTATCTCTAAGGGAGAGCCCGGACACCCTGCGGAGAAAGCTCATTTCGGCCACTTGTATTCGCGATCTCGTTCTTTCGGTCACTACCCATAATTCGTGACCATAGGTGAGGGTAGGAACGTAGATCGACTGGTAAATAGAGAGCTTTGCCTTTCGACTCAGCTCCTTCTTCACCATGACGGACCGATGCAGAGCCCACATCACTGCGGACGCCGCACCAATCCGCCTGTCGACCTCGCGCTCCATTCTTCCCTCACTCGTGAACAAGACCACGAGATACTTGAACTCCTCCGCTTGGTTCAGGATCTCCTCCCCGACCCGGAGATGGCACTCCACCCTTTTACGGTCGATTACCATGGCCTCAGATTTGGAGGTGCTGATTCGCATCCCAGCCGCTTCACATTCGGTTGCGAACCGCTCCAGTGAGAGCTGAAGGTCACGGCCCGATGAAGCCAACAGGACCACATCATCTGCAAAAAGCAGCGACCCGATCCTGAGGTCACCAAACCGGACCCCCTCAACACCCTGGCTACGCCTAGAAATTCTGTCCATATAGGTAATGAACAGAATCGGTGACATAGGGCAGCCCTGGCGGAGTCCAACCCTCACCGGAAACAAGTTCGACTTACTACCGGCAATGCGGACCAAACTCTGGCACCGGTCGTACAGGGACCGGACAGCCCCGATCAGGGAATCCGGAACCCCATAATCTCGGAGCACCCCCCACATGAGCCCCCGAGGGACACGGTCGAACACCTTTTCCAAATCCACAAAACATGTGTAGACTGGTTGGGCGAACTCCCATGTACCCTCCAGGACTCCGCGGAGGGTATAGAGCTGGTCCACTGTTCCACGGCCAGGACGAAAACCACATTGCTCCTCCTGAATCCGAGGTTCGACAATCCGGCGGACCCTCCTCTCCAGGACCCCTGAATAGACTTTCCCAGGGAGGCTGAGGAGTGTGATCCCCCTAAAGTTGGAGCACACCCTCCGCCACCTCGGCGACCTCAGCCCCAGAGATAGAAGGGCCCCCCCCGATGTCCCCAGACTCTGCCTCCACGTCGGAAAGCGTGTTGGTGGAATTAAGGAGGTCTTCGAAGTATTCCTTCCACCGATCCAGGACATCCTCTGTCGAGGTCAGCAGCGCACCATCCGCACCGTATACAGTGTTGACAAAGCACTGCTTCGCCCTCCTGAGCCGCCGGATGGTGGTCCAGAACCTTTTTGAAGCCGTTCGGAAGTCATTCTCCATGGCCTCGCCGAACTCCTCCCATGCCCGGGTTTTTGCCTCCGCAACCGCCAAAGCCGCATACCGCTTGGCCTGCCGGTACACATCAGCTTCCTCAGGAGTCCTACCAGCCAATAAAGTCCGATAGGCCTCCTTCTTTAGCTTGACGGCATCCCTCACCTCCGGAGTCCACCACCGGGTCCGAGGGTTACCGCCGCGACATGCACCGACCGCCTTGCGGCCGCAGCTCCGGTCAGCCGCTTCAACAATGGAGGCCCGTAACATGGCCCATTCGGACTCAATGTCCCCGGCTCCCCCCAAGACATGATCGAAGCTCTCCCGGAGGTGTGAGTTGAAGCTCCTTCTGAGGGTTCCGCCAGCCGTTCCCAGCAGACCCTCACATTACGTTTGGGCCTGCCAGGCCTGACCGGCGTCTTCCCCCACCATCGAAGCCAACTCACCACCAGGTGGTGATCAGTTGACAGCTCCGCCCCTCTCTTCACCCGAGTGTCCAAGACATGCAGCCCCAAGTCCGACGACACAACTACAAAGTCGATCATCGAACTGAGACCTCGGGTGTCCTGGTGCCAGGTGCACATATGAACACCCTTATGCTTGAACATGGTGTTTGTTATGGACAAGCCGTGTCTAGCACAGAAGTCCAACAACAAGACACCACTTGGGTTCAGATCGGGGGGGCCGTTCCTCCCAATCACGCCCCTCCAGGTCTCACTGTCATTGCCCACATGAGCATTGAAGTCCCCCAGGAGGACGAGGGGACGCTTTCCAGCACCCCCCCCCAGAGACTCCAAAAAGGGTGGGTACTCTGAGCTGCCGTTTGGTGCATAAGCACAAACGACAGTGAGGACTCGTCCCCCCACCCGAAGGCGGAGGGAGGCTACCCTCTCGTCCACCGGGGTGAACCCCAATGTACAGGCGCCGAACCGAGGGGAAACAAGTATTCCCACCCCAGCTCGATGCCTCTCACCAAGGGCAACTCCAGAGTGGAATAGAGTCCAGCCCCTCTCAAGGAGACTGGTTCCGGAGCCCATGCTGTGCGTCGAGGCGAGGCCGACTATATCTAGCCGGAAACTCTCTACCTCGCACACCAGCTCAGGCTCCTTTCCCGCCAGCGATGTGACATTCCACGTCCCTAAAGCTAGCTTCTGCAGCCGAGGATCGGACCGCCAAGGCCCCCGCCTTCGGCCGCCGCCCGTCTCACACTGCACCCGACCCCCATGACCCCTCCTGCGGATGGTGAGCCCACTGGAAGAGGGTCCCACGTTGTCTCTTCGGGCTGTGCCCGACCGGGCCCCATGGGAAAAGGCCCGGCCACCAGGCACTCGCCATCGAGCCCCACCCCCGGGCCTGGCTCCAGGGGGGGGCCCCGGTGACCCGCTTCCGGGCAGGGGCAACTGAGAACCATTAATGTTTTTCTTCATGGTTGGTTTTTTGAGCCACGCTTTGTCTGGTCTTTCACCTGGAACCTGTTTGCCTTGGGTGACCCTACCATGGGCATAAAGCCCCCGACAACATAGCTTCCAGGATCACTAGGACACACAAACCCCTCCACTGCGGTAAGGTGGTGACTCAAGGAGGGGAAGACAGTTCCATCAAGTAAATTCCTGCGCTCAAAGCACTTTGTTTGGAAACATCTGAAGTGCAGACATGAATGAATTTACATGTTAACTTAATCTCCAAACAATGTTTTAATTTATATAATTAATAATAATAATAATAATTTAAATTAAAAAAAAAATAAAAGTTAAGAAATAATGTCACTTTAACTGTTTTCAAAAGCCATTGGTTAATTGACTAAGCACAGCGTCTAGACAAGTTACAATCAATTATGGTGTATCCGTTCTTTGACAACCCTGTGGATGAAGGTGTTCAGATTATACAAAGAGCGTTTATCCCACCAGCCCCAAGGGTATTCAGTGACATAAGTAATACTTCCTTGACCAGAATATGTGGAAGAGGTATAGGTTCAGCAGGCCCAGCATAGTTTATATTGATAGATTTGATTGTCATTCTTAAAAAATATATACATAGAAAAACACTTTAGCAACTCTTAAGCAATGATGATGATGGCATGAACACATAAGAGCAGCCTATACCATCCTTTGTAGAAAGTAATAGAAAGGAGAGTAATAGACTATAATATTAGAAATGAGGGTAGTAGACTGAAGCCTATGTAGGTAGGCTTAGACCAGGGGTCACTAAATGGCGGACCGCAATCCGAGTCCGGACCCAGGCGGCTCCCTATCTGGACCCGGACCTTTAGCCGATATATAATTAGCCAATGGAATTAATTCATTTTGACGGATTGTTTCCATTTTAACCGGCACATTTTTTATAGCCTTTGCACTATTTATTATGTCTATGGTTTTCCTACAAGATGTGGTTTCTATCTTCTGTGTCCAATCCAAAGATCCAATCAGGAGCTGTAATAGCAATCAGCATGACAACTTACTCAACGTTGGCCGCAACCTATTATGGCGTGAAATTAGTGCCAGGAGAGCGAGCTCTGTAAAAACGATTTGTAACTTGCAAAAAAGATTTGTGTCTCCGTAGAAGAAAAAGATTTGTGTACTTGTAAAAAAAACTTTTGTCTCTCCGTAGAAGAAAAAGATTTGTGTACCTGTCAAAAAAAGTTTTGTGTCTCCATAGAAGAAAAAGATTTGTGTACTTGTAAAAAAAGGTTTTTTGTCTCCGTAAAAGAAAAAGATTTGTGTACCTGTCAAATAAAGTTTTTTAGTCTCCGTAGAAGAAAAAGATTTGTGTACTTGTAAAAAAGGTTTTGTGTCTCCGTAGAAGAAGGCGGGAACACTGCTCCCAAAACCATCCAAGCCAATCAAATATAGCCATTTCTGTGTGTAGTATCATTGGACATTTTAGTCTGTCTATCACATAAAGAATGTCAGCAAATAAGAACAAAACTAGAATGCTGATTATTTCAATGGTGAGTCATTTGGTAACGTTTAATAGTTCAAAATATCCATGGGCATGTATCTTTAATGCAACATTTAAAGATTATTCAGTTAACACACTCTTAATAGTATAAACTATCAATTTTGAATGGGAGTCAATGGGAGAGGTAAGGGCCAGAAAAATAAACCATGGTCCGTTCCGGACCTTCGACTGAATGGAAATTTGGTGAGTGGACCTTTTGAGTTTCTAATTGAGTACCCCTTGCCTAGACTATGTAGTCTGCTGGAATCACACACAAAGAAGCAAACTCACTGTAACCAAGCCTTGGCCACTGTTCAGTCTGTCTGCATCCTGTGTCTTTGCATGTGGGACATTCTTGAACAGGGTTGGTGACTTAAAAAGGTTTAGCAAAGGCAACTATGCCAGGAAATAAGAAGGGTATACAATGCTCCAAAGCATTTATAAAGCATTCCCCATGGGTGTATCCAGGCCCACTGGAAGACTCGGGGGTGACTGCCTGGTGTCCCCAGGGTTGAAAAAAGGGTTTCTAAAATGCTCTCAAGAGTCGAAATGAGACCAAGTGCCCTACTGTCTGCCATTCACATTGTGAAATATGCTTGCGTGCCCAGGGTGCCCCTTAACGCAATAAATGATAGTGTGCCCTCTATACATTTAAAAACAGGTCTTAATGAGTTCCTTTATATTAGAGAAAATGTGATGCAGTACCCTATAAGGCAGCGGTCCCCAACCATTTTTGCGCCACGGACCGGTTTAATGTTGCAATATTTTCACGGACCGGCCTTTAAGGCGTGGCGCATAAATACATAAAATAAAATGATACGACCGGCATACAAACGGTGGCATTTTCTAAATACAATAATAAACGTGAATCCACTGTGTACTCTTATGCAACTTTATTAGCAGCGGCCTCGTAACATCGTGCCAACAACATAACATGAATCCTCTCTGCCCTTATTATGTCCATGTCTCTGCGGCTCTGCCCCGCTCTGCCCCAAACACTCTCTGGTCGCTATGGTAACATTTAAACATGCCTTCAAAATAAGACGCAACACAAAAACAAATATTTAAAGTGCATTTTATTTTTATAAAACTGAAATAATGTAATTATTTATTCTTTCTCTGCGGACCGGTACCAAATGACCCACGGACCGGTACCGGTCCGCGGCCCGGGGGTTGGGGACCGCTGCTATAAGGTGCCTTTATAATGGTATATATTTGACTGTTCCTATGCCCTTAATTCCAATGGAAAAGGGTGCTGTTATGAAGTGCCCCTTATGCTGCCCCTACATGACAGTGTCCCAAATGGTGCCCTTTCCAAAGAAGACGATTAGATGCTGTGCCCAACAGTCTCCCCTACAATGTTCCCACAAGGGCATGCTTTCCCAAAGTGAAGCTGTGACGACACTTGGGATGTCGTCCCATTCCCATTGTTACACTGATGAGAGCCCATGTCGTGCATTAGCAGCCCTTTCAATTTTTCCGCCCCTGCCCTTCAAACATCCAAATTCTGCAGCTGTCCAAGCCCCCTCTGGATCTGTGGAGGCAGACTATGTTAATTGGAAATATGGAAATATGGGGCAGCTGTCCATATACTTTCAGCCAGAATAGTGATAATTGGATTTGGATTAAATATGCACGTGTAATATAATAATTATATATTCTTAGTCATGCTGAGCAATTTTAAATGACTGTTCTGCCAAGCAAAGTGTGCTACAGTTTGGTTCACCTGATCTGAAAGTTTGTGCTGGATCTGTGCAATAATACTTATTTCACTGAATGCCCATTTTAGTCATGGTCATCTTTCACTTTTATTTTAAAGCTCAGCATTTATCAGTTAATATATGTGTGTGGCAAAATTTATTAATTTTGTTCAAGATGTCAAGACCAAAAACATTATTAGCCCACATCAAGTGCAATTAACCATGGCCTCCTACAGTGTTTAGAATTGTATCCTACAATTTTCAATTGCTGATACGTTCTTTTTTGGGCTATTATTCTCAATATCCTGTTGAGAATATTGGCCATAGGCTACTGTCAGAACGGTTTCAAACAGCTCATCAAATTACGCTAATTAGCCTATCAGTGTACTAAATGCATATGGTTATGTTAAGTAGAGTTGGTAAGCTTACAATATACGCATTTTAACGGGCATAATGGTTCGACAAGTTGTCTCCCTTGCCGTGTTAATTGCGGCAACATTGCCCTTTTGGGGGACAACTCCCCCAAAAATCAAAAAAACAATTTACGCTGCTGAAAATAACAACCTCTGCTGCACACACAGTTTAAAAGCTTATTGAGATCTAGCTTGAATTTGCGTTGCCTGTTAGTGGAACGCAACGGTAGTGGAACGTCTTGAGGCTTGTAAATAAGGCTACACAAGACACATTAGCTGTCGCATAGGGACTCTGAAAACAGGGCAAAAGCTAGAAGTAACATGTACATCTGAGGCTTGTTCCAAAAAAGCTGGACTAAAAGTCCCAAACCTGACTTGAATTAGCCTAACAAGTCAAGCGGGGCTAAAGCGGTTCCATAAAGGCCAACCCTGTTCATAAGCAGCCCGAGAGATAGAACATGAATCAAATGGATCCAACACGGCAAAACGCAATGTTTATGGCCACGTGACTTCTTCCAGAAATAATAGCCGCGTTCGACTTCATGCAGCGCCGGCGACGCCGACTGTCGGCTGCAGTCGGCTGCCTTGAAGCTGAGAATGCCATTGGCTGCTTCAGTCAGCCGGGCTGCAAGGCGGCTGCAGGCGACACCGGCGCTGCATGAAGTCGAATGCACCTAGTGTTCTCTTTAAGCAGCTCCCTCATCCACCACTTATAAATAAAAAAATAAAATGACACGCCATGATTGACGTGAACGATAGGCTGCGTAGGCCGAGGTCCTTTTTTGATAGACCGTTACGTCATTGATAAAAAAAACAGACACCCTCGAGGGTATTTATAAATTAAACACATAAAAATAAAATGTTTTACATTGTTTTATAAATAGTCTACTAATAATCAATACATTATCCAGTAGCCTAACTTTTTAACATTGTTTTTGTGTCGGGAAAATGGAAGATCTATAGATGTATGGATTTAGGTTTGTTTTGCAATTGTAGCCTACTGTTAACAAAAATGTAGCTATGAAAATTATACTGGGATAATTTAGATTGAGATAGACCTATATGCCTGATGCCTAAACATTTGAAATCACAAACTACCTATAGCCATACGTTTAATGCATTAGGCAGAATGTTGTAGCCTATGTATTTAAGTAGATTTTTTCTATAAATGTAGCTTACATATTGAACTAAGGGAGAATGAGAAAATGAGAATGTCCGTAGTAAATCATCGTTTTCCCGTTGTGTCAGTGCATCTGGTTAAGCAACAACACGGGCTAAGCCTGACAGTTAGCCTGTCCCGGACCAGGCAAATTTTGAAGCATAAGTTGCCATAGTAACTGAGTTTGAATTACGTTGAGCTGGCTTTATGGAACTGAATGAACTACAAATGAGTCCCACTAACTGACATAAGCCTGGCTTATTCGGTAAATTCGCTTTATGGAACAGGCCTCTGACTACCGATTGAGCAATAAAACCTCTGAAAACAATACATTCTAAACTTTAAGGCCTGTATTTGGAAATTAATTAACATAAAATGTACCCAGTGGTGGAAAATGTACTGAAAATGGGTACTTAAAGGGGCAATTGACTGGGTTTTTGAGGTATTTCACACTGTTCCTTAAGGTCTCCGAATAGGGTATGTAACATTGGTTGGGTTGAAAATAGCCCGGGTGCTGTTCTATGCCCACTGACAGATCCTCTGAAATGTTCCCGGGAAAAAACACTAGCTTTTCTTTTATGGTATGCTCATTAATATTTAGATAAGCTGCGCGCTGATTGGTTGGTTTTCAACGAGTGAAGCTGGGGAGCAAAAATGCAACACGGCACTCGCTGAAACACCGAAGTTGGAGACTTGAAATAAAAACGCGCAAATAAATCTATTGTGTCTACACAACACTGTTTTCAACAGATTGACTATATATCATTTGAAATGATAACATTACTTGTTTCCACTTCTGTTGTTGAAGCAAACTGGATTGACTTGGGTGGGTAGAACGTTAGGCTAGCTTAGCAACCAAACCATATTGTGATTCTACTCGGCTTCAGTTAGCTAGGTAGTTCTAAATAACTTGCTGAAAAATAACATGACCAAGATCTGGACAAACATGCATCGTGAATTGTAGATTTACATTACACAGGTTATTTATTTGAATGAAACACAGTCAGGAACATGAATCAACGTTAGCCCCATTTCCAATAAACTAGGCAAAATGATCACACATTCTACCTATGCTCTTGCGTTAGCAAGCTAAACTTGTTTACATGCCAACAGTCTAGGTAGGTGTTACTGGTAACAGTTACTAGCAATGCTAACGTATCCTGTATCAAGCACATGCCTTTCTCCAGTTCTTTCAAATAGATTATCTAGACAGGCGTTAGCAGTAAGCCAGACTGCTGTTCGTTTTCTGGCTATTTTTTGGAAGCTTCCCTTCTAATGCCGACTACAGCTAGTCTAGCTAGAGTCATTTGATATGTGTAGAAACTTATTTAGCATTCTACCTGGTATGCTATATACAGGAAATGTTAGCATTGCTAATAACTGTTAGCACAACATCATACTGTCCTTATAGCTTGCGGTTGCAATGAGCATACGGTCGGAACAGCACCTCTTTCCAGGTTCAGCTTCCTAGCAAATCCTGCTTGCAATTGTCCAAGGTTGTCAAAATTGTCTTAAGTGAAATGTTCAGAACAAATGAATGATTGAGTGTCGAACTTCGCCGGGATCTTCTCATTGACAACAGCAGCCATGCCTGTTGAATGTTTGGCTCCTTGGGAAGACTGTGAGTGTTAACCTTCCCTGTACAGCCTGGAACACAGCATTTACGACAGTGGTCCATTTTCAATATCCTTGTTATAATTCAAAACGTTCTTCTTTGTAATTGCTTATAAGTAGCCTACACAGAGCAGCGCGCAGCTAAACTAGTATCGGAGATAGACGCTACTTCAAACTGGTCTGGATGTAAATTCTGGGGCGTGACAAAGATACAGACCAAAGCCAAAAAGGGCGGTCCCCGGTCCTACGTCAGACTGGTAGCTTTGCTGAAAAGCTAGCGTTTTACAGCCAAATTTTGATATTCACGGTATGTTCATTTTACCCACCTAACTGTCGTTATTCAACTATGACAAGGTAAAAAAAAAAAACCTTACCTTTTAGCTGGTGATATTTAAAGATTTTTCTAAAAACCTTTTAATACAATCAGATATCCATAGAGAAAATAGTTAATTTCAACAACAACAAAAAAATGAACTTATTGATTAATGGTGATTAAATTTTTTTTAGATTAGAGGTTGAATAAATGTAAGTCGAAATCACCGCAGATGGCAAACAAAGTTTGCATTGCATTAGTATGCTGTTACCTTGTGGCATTACAAGAGGACATGTGGTAGAGGGGCGTTATGTTTCTCTCCAGGAGTGGCTACCATGCCACAAGATGGCTAATGGGAGAACTATGTCTCCCAGAATGCACCACACAGACAGGTGCAAATGCCACAGCCCTCTGAGTGAAGCAGGAGCTCAGGTGTGGGAGAGAGAGAGTACAAAAGAATGGACCCACACACCAAGCAGGGGGGAGCATACCTGGCATAAACAGAGTTCGATGCCAGAGGAACTTTGCTATGCGTATATGATCCAAATGAGGAGCAACTTATGAAGCCTATGTTTTGCTTTAAAATAATTTATGTTTGCTTCTTTTGTTGGTGAACTATACTTAATTACATTAACGTGAGTAATTTTAATTCCTTATGTGACGGGTATGTAACAGCTGTAGCCACGTAGGAGCCACTGTAGGAGGCCTTCGTCGGGAGCGTGAGTGATGGACAACTGCGAGACCAAAGAGTGGTCCTGTTATGTGTAACTATATTGGCAATATTGGCATCCTCCATCTGAACCACTGTGACCAGAGAGCAGACATTTGTCAATACTTTCCATCACTATGGTTCAGAGCCATTATATTCTGCAAAGGAAGAGCAGGGGTGGAGAAGAAGGGACTCGTCTATCTAGAAGGGACTGAAGCAAGAGACCAAGACAGCTCTGAGTTGAAAATGAAAGCATTTCCGGTCGAATCTGAAACAGCTTTGGCATGCAAGATCAAACAGAAACCCATTGGGTTGTGCTGTCAGGTCAAAGTCCGGCAAATTGATATTTTTTATAGCAAGTCAGGTGCGTTTGTGTAGATTCTGCAAAGTTTGCCAAGGAGTAGCCTATGGGTGTTTTGGGAAGACATTTTGGTACATACGCGCAGTGCTCTTATGTTGCTTTCACAACACAACTTATTTCCAAAACCACAATTCCAATAAAGACCATCAATTAGTCAAACAGATTAATTTATAGACTTTATAGAGCAATGTATATTGCAGTCTATGGAAATCACAAGGGTTTCCATTGCTTAAATGTTCAGGGTGTTTGCAGGAAGTTTACATCACTCATGTCTACTGTATACCATTACCCTGGCTCAGCACATTATACTTTTATATGACAAAGTTCATAACTAATTGGAGGGAAGTTCTGGATGGGTCACTGATGTGAGAGTGATTATTTATTAAAGACCTGGCTCATCAAGCCATACTGTACGTACTCCCAATCGAAGGCAATATGCATTCAATCAATACTGTCAACGCCTCGAAATGTTATAGATTTTGTTACATGAAAATACCTTTCTAATCGGAGAGCACTATTAATACAGTCACAAAAAATCCAGTCCTTTATGGAATGTTGTGTTTTGACAATATTGCCATGAGTAACAAATCTACTTGGATGTTACAAAAGATGGCACTGCAGAGTTGTATGCAACATAATGGAAAGCTAAATGCTAAACTACACTAGGGGTAGTAAGGGGCCATTTAGCCGAAATGCTGTTTCCTACTTGGTGAGTGAACACCCATGGAAGTAATTACCAGAAAAGCACGTAGGAAAGTTCTGTCCAAATTCTGCCCTTTCCCCCTATGGATGTGTCCGAAGAGATTGCTATGATATCTGCTGTGGTACCTGAGGTACTAGACGTTTCTGCTTCTATCCCTCCAAACTCTGTCTGACTTAACTGAACCAGGCTTAGCATTGTTTAAGTGTTCTTGAGTCCCAAGACTAATGATGCACTGACAGCCACTGTTAAATCCTCACATGCGGTTCTCGACGCAGCAATCCATAGGGGTTGAGTAATGTTCCATGTTGAGTGTCTTTTAAATCTCCACATGCGTGAATTTCTATCTCAGTCTTGTGAATTTAGGTTGTGTAAGTGTGCATAGTTACTCGCTTCTTTTGACACATCCCCCTTACCGTGGGGCACCTTATTCATCCAAATTACTCAATTATTCCATAGTGGGGTTTGTCTCACCAACTTCCGTATTAATTGCATGAGCAAGATAAAAAAAAAAAAAATTATGAGCCTTAGACAATAGCATTAAATTATACACCAATGTGTTAGCTGCTACCCCAGAGCACTAGACCGTACTTCGGAGTCTTTGCAGTTCCAAGTTCTCTGCCTTTGTCTTTTTGGACGACATAATAGCCTAGAAGCAGATCACAGACAAAAAACTGGTAGAGTGCAGCTGCTGACAAAGCCACCCAGCTCCAACCAGCACTGAGCTTCAACTTCCTCCAGGCATATTAAAGTTAATTCAACACCTGAGAACAAGTTCTGTGGTAGGAAGACATTCTTCATTTTCCACAGATGACAATATCATTAGGGTTGGTAGAGGACACAGTATTTGTCCGGTATTGCTTTACCCGACATTGTGACCTCAACACGTGCAGCACATGCCAATTCATTTAGAGAGATTGATTGATTAAAGAAGCAATACTATAATCAATGGATACCATGGCCGGGAGGGATGCAGGGGACTGCGGTGGGGGAGACTTCATGTGTGTCTGTGGGGATTCATTCCTGGCTGAAACACATGGCTGGGAGCATAGGGGGCATATCACATCCAGAATTCTGTGACAAATGGTTAGACGTGAGGGCCATCCCTGCCAGTTCTGGATGAGATTGCTGATTGCTATTCTCTGGGGGGCGTCCTGTGACCTGTGGGTTGGCGCTCCACTAACCCAGCCTTCCTTACGGAATCAATGAAGGGGAGGGGTAACAAAGGTGCTAGGGTGTGTACTACCGGTGCTGTTCGATCAATCAAAAACAATTGTGGCATACAGAGAAATTGGAATTCGATATGCTTAAACAACCTGGTGGTTATTTGCCCATTGGGTGTTTTTTTCTCCCTCAGCCTACAGTTTTTTTTTAGCACATAGCAGAAGATTTAATATGTTAAAGTAATGGGACACCATGTTCTGTTCTATTAAGCCATGTTCCATAGTTTGCTAAGTGTCATTTAACAATATATTTAAAATAATCAGTATGGTGTATTATATAAATGTTGGAGATGTGTCGGTTGACTTACTTCATAATATTTCTGGAGCTACAGTGCCTGTCAAATGTTTTTAAACACCTAGCTTTTTATTGTTTCTGAGAGACACATATACTACCTGTTTTTCATTTTTTTTATGCATGAACTCAATCACTTAATCACTCAATCACGGTCTGTAGGGCATTTAACCTACATGTATAATGAGTTAGCATGTTCTCCAAATATAGCCTGAGGTGACAGTTTGATGAAAGTTAAGCTATTTGTACCAATATCTGTACACTTCGGTCAACATAAATCTCCACACTGTAAAATTAGCTAGTTTGTGCACCATCATTGTCCTTAGCAGGTTGAATTTATGGGAGCTGATGTTCAGTTCCTACTTGAGGTCCTGGGAGAGGATAGTACCCAGGAAGCAGAATTATAATTATTATTTCAACACACCCAACTCCATAATGCTAGAGTTTGCATACTCACAAAATGTCAAATTTGTCCATACAGGAAAATATCATTCCAGGCCACTTAAATTACACTTTCACTTTTCAAGAGGAGTTATTATTACATCGCTTTGCCCATCCGTCAACTCCACCATTCCTTGTTATCTACGTGTTGTTTTGACTGATGAAAATATCCAGCTCCATTCAGCCCCATGTCTCTGCCGGGTGGTGACAGACACAGCGCCAGGAGACAGGGAGCAGACCCTCCAATTTTGGAGATGTTAAGATAGTGAAACAGAGAGTCTCACAGGTCGTTGAAGCGGATAATTATTATGCATGAACCCCAGACACAGTGAAAATGAGTGTGGATCAGAGGCATTCTGGCCTGTGGAGCCAACAGTGTTATTAATAAAGTTTCTGTTGGGATTGTGTGACACTGGCACTGTGTGAGATCTAAAGATGCACTTAAACCTTTCAGGGATGCTAATGACATCCTTCCTTGATCCTGTGACTGTGTTGGTGTTTTAATTATGTGTGTTGAATTGTATTTGATTTGTTGGATGGGGTGTGGTGGAAAGGAAATGTTTGGCAAACGTCCGAAATAGTGAAAACATAATCAGTCAGGCTTTTGATATTTGACCTCAGTGCAGTAATGCTTAAATTGGAGGGCAGTTATAATTTGATGAGTAAACATTTCACTATACAAAGATCCTTTCACTTATTGACATGCTGAGCTGAAGGGGTTGTCACAATATGTTACTGTCAAGCATGATTGTGTCTAACTTTTGTGTTATAAAATGTACATAGAGCTGTAATATTCTACAGAATTATAAAAACATTATTAAACTATATTATATTACTATGTTTAACTATTACATTTAAAAACTATACTAGGCTTTAACATTTTAAGTTGGGTTTGGTTTCTAGTTTTTTTGCAGTGTAGCCCTACTTGTTGAAGTGAAAGTGCTGTAGTTATGTTAACCAGCTAGTTTGCTGAATCCCTGGCACCTCTCATCTCCCTTTACTGCCTTCCAATCTTCTCTGAAGGTTTTTTTTCTGTAGTTCTCATTCTTATGGGTGTTATACTTGTGTGTCAGTGTCTCTGCTTGTGTGTGGGTACTCCACACAGTATGTGTACTTCTGTTTATATCTAATTACAAATGTGACATATTGATAGTTTGTGTGTTTCCAGACAGTGGAGTGAGTGTGATGGGGTGAAATTGTCAAGAATTCTCACTTGGCAAAGTGGAAAGTGTTCTATCGAGGTTGGTACAGCTAGAGTATCATTATGCACATCCCCCAACTCGTAGCGTCAAGGCCTCCGTCTATCTACAAATGCTTGGTTACATTGGGCAAATAGTAGTCATTTCCTTCCTAATCTAAATTAACGTAGTCATGCACAGCCCTGTAGTGTAGTGCTGGTTGTGTCGGAGTCTCTGAACGCTACTCAGGGAGGAATGCTGCAGGTAGTCTGTACTTAGATATATTCCAAAATGAACAGAACTAAATAATTGAACAGATGGGACTGAAAGAAAAAGCAACACCATGTGCCACAATCACACAGATAGTCATCAGGGAGCTGTCGCTAATAAGGAAAACCAGATTGCTTATATGTGTGATTGATTGGGGGGAAGGGGATTATAAAGATTACATAAACTAAAGTAGGCTCCATACAATCTGGATAGCTCTTTGAAAGATGGAAAGAAGAGGTATTGTTGCCAAAGCGGAAAATTCTGTGCTTTCAAAATAACAAACAACCTGAAGAGTAGGCCCAAGGCAAACTGTGCTGTAGTTTTCTATAAAATGAATGACGTAAAAACACAAATAAAATCACACATGAGCCTCACGGCAAGAAATCTCTATCTTAACGTTGACCTTTTGCTCCCCTGCTCCCATAATGCTCCCCTTGGCCGTATTATCCATGCGTTGCACTTCCTGTCTACCCCAGCCCCGCCGACCTTGCCGTGTCTGAGTTGAGGGGAGAGAGGGGTCGCAGGCGAGTGGAGAAAGTGTATTCTTTACTCTAGCCTCCTTCAACCCAGCCCTCAAGCCCTTTCCCGGTGTCTAATGCACTGTATGGCGGTAACGTCCTCCTCTCCTCCCCTCTTTCTGAGAGAATCCCAGACTTTTCAGACCACATTTATCTTGTACTCTTAGAACAAACGAGAAGTTAGAAGAACATACCCAGGTTGCCAGGTTTTCCTTACACCCCTCCGCCTATATCAGAACCCAGAATAGATGCTCTCTCCTGAAGGTGCCAATTATGAGTCTGACAACTTCTGCAGAGTTGGGAAAGGAGCTGTTCACCTGGATGATAAAGCACTGCAGGCCTCAGTGTTAACCCACGCACCGCGGCATCATTCCATTACCCCCCCCACACGCACAAACACTTCCCCCTTGATTACTCCTGGGGAGGAGAGATGGCTGTTTACATGTCAAGAAGATCCACTTGGAGAAGAAGAATGGGAGTCAGATGGCAGATGGCTAAGCGGTTACGGAATCGGGCCACCAATCCCTGGGCAAGGCACTTCACCCTACTTGCCTCGGGGGTATGTCCCTGCACTTACTTAAGTCGCTCTGGATGAGAATGTCTGCTAAATGACTAAATGCAAATGTATATAAAATAGGCTTTTGGCCTTTACCCAAAAAAGAAGTTACCAGGGTATGAAGTCCCCCTGTTTCTAGTGTTGGTACCGAAACCCGGTGCTAATATGTACTGGACCGAATCAGAACGCAGATTTTGGTGCCTCATTTCGGTGCCATTTAAAGGTTGTGTAGGCAACTTGTGCGAAGCTAGCTGTTTTAGCTTGATTTCAAAACAATTCAAACCATAATATCCCACCCCCTCCCTTCAAAGCCATTCCCTCAAAACTATAGTAACGCGCGTTGAGAGCGGGGGCAGAGTGTGCGCAGGTAGGTAGGTAGACAGAAAGATAGCCCGTCCAACCATTAGTCAGGGTAAGGCTTAGTGATCGGTTGTGTTTATTACAGTCTTGCGACGCCCACTGATGTCGGAATAATTTCATATTACCGTACAACCTTTATATGTATTGGTTGCTATCAAGATGTTAAGTTTATTTCGGCACATATGACAAAAAGTGCCTCTCAACAACATTGCCAACCCTGCCTTTAAATTTCTCTGTCAATTGAAATATTGGCCCTCTGGTGCTCCGAAACGGACGTATACAGGAAGCATCACCACCACACACATGATTGCTAGTGTTGTGGGAAAAGAGACGGCTCTCCTCAGAAGGATTCTCAAAAATAGACTGAGACAGAATATCTTTCAAAAGTCAAGGTGGCTTGGTGGTTTATTCAGCAACACAGATGCAGCATACATACAAGGCAGGTTCAAAAGGCAAAAACTCAAGCCCCAACATACATGTTTTATAGCCTCAATGAAGAAAATTCCCCCGCCCTGTGAAATACAATATGGCATCATATCCACATGTTTGTCCATACCCTAGCTTGCATGCATAGTGTTTTGGCTGCTAAGATTGTTGCTGAACTTTTCCACAGCTGAAGCACATCTCAGCTGTCCTGGGTCAATGTCCTTGACATTAAACACCCTCCTTATTCCACACAACTGGTCTTTTCCCCAACTCTATCACGCCTCATTCTGGCCTGAATCTGGGGATCCATCAAACTTTGATTCACAACAAGTACAAAAAAGCGGATTTGTGACGTCACACATTCCACATCACCTTTGTCACGCCCCAACATTTACATACAGACCAGCCCTATGGTGTTCTGGCCCAGGATCTCAGACACTATGTTTAGCTGCGTGCCACTCTGTGTACCTCCACACGAACAACAAAGGAGAAAGTTTGAAAGTTTATAAGTATATTGAAAATGGACCATTGTAAATGCAGTGTTCCAGGCTGTACTGGGAATACTGACACTTCAGAGGCGGTGGCACGGTTTTTGTGATGGAGGGGCGAGATTTTTTTGCCCCGCAAACAAAATGAAATCTAGACCCTCTGAAACACTATTTCCTGCATTTTAGGGGGCAGAATTTCATTATACACTTAGCTACTTTTCTCTTGCGTTCTCTGGAGTGGTGTGTGATTGTCGCGAAAATAAACTGACCCATGCATGTGACACTGAGGACAGCAAGTGCTTTAGCAATTATCTTGTTTTCGTTTTCAGATTCGACTTGTTAAATCATGGTATGGGCTACAGTTCAATGGACACAATTTTTTGCGTTGCGTTTGTTTACAGTTTCGTCGTTCATAATTCGGTTCTGCTCGTTTTTGATTTGTTATGTTTACCGTTATGCCGATAACAAAGCCTTCTACTAACATGTTCCTGTTCTTTAATGTTTCTAACACATTTGACTAGATCAGGGGTGTCAAACAGGGCGTCCAGTTCGGCGGCCCGGCGGATGTCTTGGCAAAGTTTGAAAATTACAGAAATACACATTTAATTTCTATAAAAGTAACTGCTATTCAGAATCCAAATGTCTATTAAGAATATGGAGGTTTATGAGTACAAACGTTTTGTAATTTTTTTAATTGATCCAGTAATTGCTTCAAAAACAGCGTAAATGCAATGTCTGCTCCGGAGGCAGAAGCGCTCATTGCCACAGGCAGCAGTGCTTGCTGCGCGCTCTGTGACACGTTTGACGTCAAAAGCGTCACAAAGCAAAGGAATCAGCAGAGGAGAGCCCGGGCAGATAAACAGTGGGCTGATGTCTGAGTTTTTGGTCTTTATGTTTCTAGTTTACTATAGAAAGACCTTAAAATAGGGTTTATCATCTAAAACTTTCACCAATGATTTAAATATCAAGAGTTCAAGGATATTTTTGGTGGATTTTATTGAGGGTAGCGACGCCCCCCCAACATATTTTTCGGAGGGGCGACAGCCCCCCCTGCGCCACCGCCACTGCACTTTTCATAATATTCCCAAGGAACCAGACACTCGATGGGCATGGCTGATGTTTTTCTATGAGAAGACACTCATTTATTAATTTGCTCGAACCATTTCACCAAAGACAGTTTTGAATGAAAACCTTGGACAATTTAAAGAAGGATTTGCAAGCCGCTATTCCAACTGCATGCTCATCACAAACGCAAGCTGTAAGACAGTAACAGTTAGCCAATTAGCAATGCTAACGTCTCCTGTATCTAGCATAGGTAGAGCTAGTATGCTAAATACGTTTCTAAACACATCAACATAGCTCTACCAGAGAATGTCTAATATCCTTTAAACAGGCTCTGGCTATAACTTACTTAACAAATGACACTAGCTAACCTAGCTATAACCTTGTAATGCTAACCTAGCATAAGGGAAGCTTCTGAATAAATAGCCAGATAGCGAATAGCAGTCTTGCCTATTGGTAACGCCTGTCTACATGGGCGTAGATTTAGGGGGGGACGCTAGGTACTTGTCCCCCCACCAACATTTGAAAATGACAAAAGTGTCCCCACCAATATTTTAGTGAACTCCTTTGTAATACAATTTGGATCGATTCCGGAAAAAAAAATTGCACAATATATTTGAAAAACGCATTTCCTATTATTGTCCGTCGCCCAAAAAAGTTTTTAAAAGTTAACCAATGCGCCCTAGAGCCTGCGAGACTAGATTATATAATTTAATTGAAGTGGCAGAGTCAGAAACACTGTGAATCTTGACTTGCAGAAAGAGAGCTGTCAGTAGTCTGACATGGTAAACTACTAAATACGCCAGGAAATAATAAAGCCTCATATTAGTATTTCATTTGGTCTCAGCATTGATATTTTTTACCCTTTTGTGTTTTTTCACCACCCAGAGAGTAAGTAGCTAGCAAGGTCGTTGCTAGTTAGCTAGTAGGAAAACTACCCACACAGTGCAAACCTGCTAGCCTTACATCGCCACCCATTCTACAATGGAAACATGTTTTGAAAGTTGTTAGTGTAGTAGAGGCTGTAACTTTTGCTTGTATTAAATATATCCCTAGCGTCTGCAATCTTTCGACCAGTGTGTTAGCAGCAGCAGGTCTTGTTGAAGCCAGAAGGATAAAGCTAATCTACCCACATAATGGGACCGTGCTAGTTTAGCATAGTAACAGCAGGCTAGCAACTCAAAAGTGATTTTAACTAGTAATAAGTAGGCCTATATGATCCCTTGGATAGTAATATCCCTATAATCGCGACCAATGTCAGCAGTCAACTAAGCATGGTTAGTGTCTGTATTATTTAAATTGATGAATTACTGTGCAGGAAAAACGGCACCCTGAAGCTACAGATGTAGAGCAGGTTGGTGATGAATCAGCATCAGGGGTTCAGGTGAGAAGTTGAATTGTCCACTTTGGTAAAGATTGCATTAAATTGCTGTTTTTTAAACGATGTTTAGACAATGTTACCCATGAATGTTATCATTCACACTTATACTTGTAGGTAGTAAAAAGGTATAAATATAAATCCATTATTTCATTGCTTAGAAGTCCAGTACAGATTATGTAGGCCTAGTACAGCTCCATAAAACCTGAACGAGTTACCTACATATATATGTATATATATTTATTTTAAAAAAAAATTGGGGGGGGGGGGGCTTCAGTGTCCCTACCAAAGCTGAGACCAAACCTACGCCCTTGCCTGTCTAAATAACTGGAGAAAGGCAGGTGCTAGGTACAGGATACGTTAGCATTGCTAATAACTGTTACAGACAAAATCATACTACAGCTTGCGGTTGTGATGAATGTAAGGTTGGAATGCACCTCTTTTACAGCTTCATAGGAAATCCAGCTTTTTTTTTTTGTCCCAGGTTTTCAAAACCAACCTTGGTGAAATGGTTCGCGCAAATATGTTGAGGGTTGAACTGCACAGCTATGGTACAGACAAAACATCAGCCATGCCCGTCTAGTCAATGTTAGCTAGACTCTAACTCATCAGATTTTTATAAACGCTGATTTGCAAGGAATGCAAGAACAGCTAGATAGCAAAAACAGCTCTTTGCTCTGAAGGGGCATGTTTAGTACTGATATAATCAGGACTCCTATTTTGAAATGATCTGTAAACCGTACAAGTACAAGACAGTACAGGACTTATTTTCCCGATAATGACAACGGGCCCCATGAGCGAAGCTCTGCTTCGCGTTGGGGTGCTGTTTGCCCTGTCGGGGCTTATTTTTCAGATAATAACTGGCGTCTTACATTATCCCATACATAATGGACACCCCTGCAGCCAATCAGAATCGTGTATTCACCCAGACCATGGTATACATTTAGTTATACCAGAGAATGTCTAATAAAGGGAGAACTCCCACTCTCGGGAAACTTCCGGGTTCTGAACTGGTTGCAGTTCCACTCAAGTTCCATATGAGGGCGCTAACGGTCGAGTGCAGAATGAATGGAGGTCCATGGAGCTAAACCCCTCAAAATCCACTTCTCTCAGGATATCATTTTTGTCTCGTAATTTGAATTCTGAATTCAAAGGGGAGGCAAAAAAATACACACCGCTGGGTGTTAGATGTTTTTTAAAGTCGCCTTTCCATTCTAAAAAGCCTTTGAAAATGTCATTGACGTCATACACATTGTACGACCAGAGCAACTGCTTGACGGCAAGCTCTGGTTACTTCTACTTTTCTCTCGAGACATCGACAACACAGCTGACAGGTTAGGCTCTCCCTGTCAATACACATGCTAGAAAGAGTTTTGGCTTGCTAATGTTGTTGCTAATGTTGCTAATGCTCTGACATTCTGATTCCGCTTCGGATGCCATCAAGCGGGATCTTTGGTCGTAGTCAGACCTTCACTAACCAATCAGCATTTGTTAGCAGAATGCTAGCGTGTTATGGGCAAAAACGACTTACCCTGTAAGAAATCGAAAGGGCATAAGTACTCGTTCATTCAACTTTTGACCTGTACTCCATGTTGCACATGCAAAAACTACAATAAAATCGGAGATTTATCAACGACAATCAGGTGAAACAGACACATTTAGCCGTTTAGCTCCATAGACTCCCATTCATTTTGCACTCGACCGCGATCACTCCCAGTGGAACTCTGGTGGAACTGCAACACAATTCGGTACAATGGGGCTTAACAGGGAGTGGGCAGGCTCTCCTTAAACAGGCTCTGGTTATACACTGTGTTCTGCAGTTATCTTAAGGTAGGATATGTGATGTTATCCTGTATTCCATGCAGTCGGGGCATCTCCCCCTCCTGCACTCCCGTAGTGGACAATCTGATGTTGAGACTGTGCTGAATTTTGATTTAAAATTAGAGTTAGATTATACAAGGTGTTTATGGAACAATTATCACTCAGTACAAGCACAAATAACACTGCTGGATTTAATCTTCATGATAATGATAAAATGGAGTGAAAAAACGTGTGTGAGGAAAACAAAATATATAAATATTACGAGTAATCGTTCTTCCCACATTTACTTTCTGCAGTCTGATTACAGTATGGTCATCTGCGTCGCCAATTCCCACTGTCTCCAAAATGTGCGTAGGCCTATGCATGGGTCAGAGGTTGCGTGGAAGGCCGTACGTTCTCCCGCCAAGTTTGTTTTTTATAGGCTAAATCACAACCTTTGCGTCAGACGTGGAGTACGCACATTTTCAGCCCCGTTTTGTGCGTACGCAACGTTTATAAATTAGACCCCTGGGGCCTCATGTATAAAGGATTGCGCAGCTTTCATACCAGAAGATGGCGTACGGCCAAAATTACCTATACGCACAGAAATATTCACACATATAAAACCGGTCGTAAGCCAGGTCCTGCGCACCTTTCCTTTATAAATCACAATCAACGTGAGATTGACCGCACGTGAACGAGCCATTGACCCCGCCTTGCCTCCTCCCCTAAATTAATATGCAGATAGACTATAAATGCGCTTCTGAAGTCATATATTTGTCTGAATGATCGTGTTTCTTCGAAGAAACGCCTTCCTCGAAGAAACGCCGGACCAAAAATGAACGTGAAACGCCGTAGCGTTTATTCGAAGAAACACGGGGACTGTGAGATCGAGGTTCTGACAACAGAGGTGGAGGCGAGAAAATGTGTCCTGTTTGGCGGCCTGGTATTAGTGACAAAAGAAAGTCGGCAGAGTGGAAAACTGTCACTATTTGCGCCCTTTCTTGTTTTTAACCTGCAGCACTTTGAGATTTAGCTAAATGTAAAGTGCATTACCAATAAAATGATCATTAGCCTATTATTATAGGGCCATCAATGCTGTGGGTTCAGAGAACTGGACCATGGCAGAAAGTATGAAGAAATGGTCCGATATAAAACTATAAATGAAGAAACGAGTGGTGGCGCATCGTAACAGCATGGCAGCGATAGGGTTATATAGCGTGACATGCATTTCCTGAGTGGTTTTGTTGTTCGTTTGACAGCCTCAAGTTTAACAGAAGTTATTAAGTGGTGGCGGTATAAACAGAAGGCTATATAGCATTTCCCGTTTTGGGTTTTGGCATTTTGGTGTGATTATCCACATTCATGATCAAACTTTTATTTTAATGTTTTTTGAATAGTCAACGTCATAAAGGTACGAGTGGAAACTTTATTTTGTAATGTTTGGTGAGTCTCTGCACTTTTCAGTTAGAATTCGCCATGTTACAGAGCCAAACAAGACTTTGCATACGGTCCGCACATTCCCACGTCTGCTCAAAAGTTTCCGTGAAGTAAATCTTTATACATCACAAAGTGTGCGTGAAAACCTGTATAAACGTTGCGTACGCAAGATTTTTGTACATACGCAACGTATATACATGAGGCCCCTGGACCATTTTAAGTATTGATTTGGCACCCGTATCATAAAAACCCAAACGATACCCAACCCTACACGTTTCGCATTTTTCTTTTATGGGTCTGAATGATTGGCCTTGTTCAGGGCACAAATAACTAAGAAGCTAATTTCAGAGGGTTGAGCTTCTGCTCTTGTTAGTGAATCACCTATTAATTACCTATTAATTAGTCCTAATCCATGCAGATCTGAAAACTCCCAATTGAAATTCCTGCAGTGATCAATAAATAAATAAATATGACTGTGTAAGGGAGGATTAGACAAAGAACAGACTTTATTCATTCTTAATATTTCCTAGGTGAATTAGATAGTCTTTCCCCAAACCTTAACTGGTCGGAGCCCCTGTGAGATACATGTCAAACTAACTGCCACTGATGAATTTGGATATTACATGTTCCAATGGTCAAAGCATTTTGAGCTCTGTGTTTCAACAAACGCTGTTTCTGACTGATTAAAGGTCAATTAGTTGAAGAGGAATGGGAACCGATGTGCCTCTCTCCCTCTTGCTTCCTTTCTCCTGCTCTTTCTCTTCCTCCATCCCTCCCTTTTTCCCTCTCTTTCCCTGTCATAAAGCTCTGCTTGTTGCTCATCAATGTGGAATACAGCGGTCAAGGTCAACTCATATTTCCTAACTTTGAATAATTTATCACTTTCTTGTATTCCCTTATCAACAATGGAGCACCGCCATTTAATGGGGAGCAGATTCATGTATCGAAAGGTTCAAGTCCATAAAGCAGAACCTATCGATAACCAACCAAAAGACCAGATATGCGTTATGCCTTTTTGTTTGTTACTTGTTCCGACTATCTAAGTGAGTGGGTCAGATAAACAGTTACATCATATCTGTTGTTCCACAATTTCCCAGTTTAGCACTCCAGTGAACACCTTATCAGAGAGAGCACAGTGGAAGTTTCCTGATCTGTTGGTACGTTCTATTGGAAAAGGTGACAGACAAGCTAATCGGTTGAGGCTAATGGCAGTAACAAGTGGATGAGACAAGTCGGCTCGACAAGGCTGACTGTTATCTTCACAGATAATTACAGCCGCAATGCTGCAACCAGGTCAGGTTTAGACTAAATGGTGACTGTAACCCAAATTAAGATGCAGCTAATGGCACCAGGCACACACACAAGCACACACTTTTTACCAGAACTGTAAAATGTTTACATAAACGATGACTCAGAAAGTCAACTATTGATTTATTTTATTTATTGCCCCTATTGTCTTCTGTTGGTTCCATGTGTACAATGCTTATGTTGCTAATGCAAGGGTTGTATCAACCTTATTCTGTATTCTGTAGATGACAAGCATTGCTGAGACTATAAACTAGAAGGCTGTAATCTATGATAATGAGGAGTCTTTGCCTTTGTTACTGATATGTATCATCTGCAGTACACAGTTCCTTGTAAGCCATCAGGTAGGTGTTTGGAATCTGTAGCTGAAACAGTGGAGCAGCCCCACGGCATGGCTGTTGGATAGTAATGACCCAACTATGGGTGGTCAGAGAGACCGATCCCCGTGACTGTGCTGTGGTCTGCAGGCATCCCCTACCCCCCTTCTTTACTCCTGGATCCCCTACCCTCAAAGGTAGATCCAGAGCGAACCCCCCTCCACCACCTCCTCCCTCTGCAGTGTTGACTGCCAACCCTGTACCACACTGCTGAAGCTGCACTTGGACAGGCAATCCACCCCAGACCCCCAACCCACCTGTGATCCATGTTCACACAGCTCTTTCTTCAGTTTGTCCGCTTGCTCAAAGCGATTCCCAAAGTTTTGCCGCTGGCAGCATTGCTTTAATGTCCCTGAGTGTTCTGCTGTGAGGGTGCCAGTGATGGACACCACGGTATTGTTAACATGGCAACAAAAAGCTCAAGGATATTTTGAACATGCTGCATGTGGTCCATGCCCTTGATAGTAAATCACCTTGCAATAATAATAATACAGTGTATGAATAGATGACGTTTTGATATGTGACTTCTAATGGTACGAGACGAGAAAAACAAGACTGCAATGAATGTATCTGAAGAGATGGTTTTACGCTGTGGAATGAAATGAAACTCTGTGTTGATACTGAGGATATTTATTTTCCTTTCTTTCAGAGATCTGTTGGACCGAGACACGTTCTCCAAATCAGATCCATGTAAGTACTGTACACTTACACATGTAGTTTTACAAATGTAATAGTAGCATACAAATGCACATACAATTGCTGGGTCTGCAGAAATGTTGTCCCAGATCACTGGCCTTCCGTGGTCTGTGGGAAGACAGGTCAAGAACTACATATCAGCTCTCAGGGAAGGCAGCAGACGTACACAGGAAGGCTGCAGAGGTCTGGCTAGTTTTAAATAAGTCCTCTTCCTTGCCAACCGCTGGATTCAAGAGACCAAAGGTCACTGCATCTCTTCCTGGTGAAGATGGTAATGATCTTGATGCTGGTGTGGGAGGAAGTTCTCTACTCTATACAGAGCTTTTGGGACTCAGGTCGGGTCTGCTACCATGCTTTCAAAAATGTTGAAGATTACACACGTTCCTCTGCTCCCTGCACATGTGTGTGTGTGCCACATGTGAGACAATGTCCCCTCCGTCATGTCTTCCCTCGAAGACAACCCTTACGTGACTTTGCCACCTTCTCTTTCTCCTCTTTTTTTCTTCTTTTTGCTCCCCGTCTGCTGAGCTTTGCCGTGATTCTGTTTACTCTGCAATTTCAAAGGCGTTCCGTCAATAACCGCATATCATTTGCACAGCAATGTGACAGCATTTCCTTTCAGAGACAGAAGGAGGGGAGCCTTAATGCATGCCGCATTTAAACGGCAGCTTTTGAATACAAATGGCTTTTTTCCGCTGAGCCACAGCAGTGGTGACCAGGGGTCCCTTGGGGGTCTCGTCATGGCAGCTTTTCTATTATAACCGCCTAGAGGGAATGGGGTGGGCGGGTGCCCCAAAGAAGCCTGAAGGGCCAGAGTTTAGGCTTGTGTATGTGTTTGAATGACTGGAGCGGATGACGCCCATCTCTTCCCCCTGCTGATGAGATGATTGAACCTGGGTACGTGTGAGAGGTGGCATCCCTCATACCCGCTGTCGGTGCCATTCGAGGCCCAGAAAACCAAATAAGGATGTGGAACGTCCTGCTGTTTGGATATTGTGTTTGGGTTGAGCCATACCAGGTGCATTTTCTGTGCCTTACAGGGTTTGTGAGTCTCTCTTCGCCTGCGTCTAGTCAAATGCAAGAGCAGACAGTGAACAATGACAATGCGTAATGCCATCCTGGTGGGGTGTACATTCAATTTGAGGGGAAAGAAGTGTTTTGCTGAGTTGGTTAGGTGTCTTTGTGCTTGCTGAGACATGTAGGAAATGATTCCACAATGACACTATTTCTCTTTCTCTCTCTCTGTCTCTTTCGCTCTCCCTGACCTCTCTCCGTTTTCCTCCAGTGGTTGTCCTGTATACCCAGGGAGTGGAGACCAAGCAGTGGCGTGAGGTAAGCACTGAACATTACATTCACACCACAGGCATCCTCAACCTTCCTCTCTTCCCCACCTAGTCTGAGTCAGCGTCACTCTCCGGCCCTGTCTGTCAGCAAATAAACACTATGGCAGTCAGTCAACCTCCGATCACCAATGGATTGACTGATGAATATTCATGGTGCGGTGTTAAGCTTGAGTGATTTGCCATCACAGCAATTGTGACCTGTACGGTGTACCTATCAAGAAAATCAACCACGTCGGTGACCTCTTGGACTTGCAGTTAGAAGACTCTTGCTTGCTCTGTGTTGTTCTTGCTTGGGACATTTTCTACGCTAGCTACCAGTACTTTCTGAATGCAGTGTGTAGGACTACTCTACACTATTCTGCATCCATATACTGTATTTATTACACAGTCTTGTCACTGGTCCTCTGAACAGCATTTTTTTATTGACTCTGATACCCTATGGTTTTATTTTCATGTAGGGAGCACCCAAACAAGGTTTTTGTGTTATTGACACAGGAGAATCAGATAAACTGACTTGCTATGGTACAAATGGGCAATCTTAAGGGATACATTTTATGGAACCTGTAGTGGAACCTCTACTATCGCAGTGTGAGGGCCTACTCTGACTTTATCAGAGTAGGCCCCCTCACCTGGCACTGACTGACAGCTAACCACCTTCGGCTTCAGTTGGTAAATCTCTTAAAGCAGAGTGAAGCTGTGTGGGATTGATATAGCTAAGTTCCTTGTTGCCCTGTCCCTCGTGTAATGTGTTTTTGTACCACCCCCCCACCCCCTAAGTAGATACAGTCAGGGCACCTTTTCTAACCGCCGTCTGTAACCCAATTCCTCCTCTGTTGGTTTGACTCCCCCCACAACCCTCTCTCCCAGCTCCTCTGACTTTCCTCTGTCAAGTTCCTACCTCAACAGTCCATTCCAAATAGGAGGTTTCATTGCATACATTCATTGCTTAAAAGTCAGTGACTTTTTGTTATTTTTGTTGTTTGTTGTTGTCAAGTACATGGCTAAGACCGTAGCCCATAATTCTCAAGTTTTCTTTACACGTTTCAAGTATTTGCCATTTGCAATAAGTTCAAGTACAGGCAGGGCCGATATTAGAATTATTGGCCTTGCTTCTCTGCAGTTTTTAAGTAGTCTAAGTAGTATAATCTCATTTTGTAATAAGGTTACATTTCATGTGTAATCCTTCAAGTAGAATATGTAATCACAATTCTCCCATTAACTATTCAACCCCTTCTATAGTTAATTACCAAAGGTGTGTATAGTTTTAGTATTCTTCTGAGTATGGGTTGTAATGTCAGACACTGACCTTTTCAGACACTAATTACATGGAGTCTAACCATTATTCCAAGTTTGAACACTCCAACTGCAATTCATTCTATTTAAAGCTGGTGCAGGCAAGTTTTGCAAAGCTGGCTATTTTAGCTTCTATTCCAAACGATTCAAATATCCCACCCTTAGTTCAAAGCCACTCCCACAACACACATGAATGCGCTGCATGACTACAGATCTGCCGGGAGACTAGTCTACTCCACGAAAGAGAGAGTGATTTTGAGAGAGCAGCATCGTCACTAATTACCCCATGTCACATTCACATGTAAGAACACACAAAACACTATCATAAACATGGCTAATGTTAGTACTCACTACTTTCACTACTGGGAAATTCTATAATAGAATTGCAGGGGCAGAGGGCGGGCAGGGAAGTAGGTAGACAGACAGGTAGTCCCCCAATCATTAGTCTCGGAACGGTCTTGGTAATTATTTGTCGTGTTTATTACAGTCCTGCGATACATACAGATGTAGGATTGATTTCATATTATTGTCAAGCCTTTAGATGTATTGGTTGCTATCAAGATGTGAAGTTATTTAGGCAAATATGACAAAAAGGGCTTCTCAACAACATTGCCTACACAAACTTTAATGTCAGAGGGATGGAGGTTATGCACTTGCAGGGCTTTGAGATTCCCCTTAGCAGGTGTGGTCTGGGGCTTGGAGGCTACAGTAGTCTAGGCAACCTGGTCACCCTGGCTTACTCCCCTTAGAAAACACATACACAGCTTACTTCTTCAGCCGATGGAGGCTAATCTTAATACCCATTCTTTTCTTCTCTATGTAACGAGCCCCAGACTAAAGTCAACGTGCTGTTGGCCACCAGCCAGCATCTTTCATCCTTGAAATATGTATTCCTCCTCGTCTTTGCAAGATATAGCTGCCTCTCAATCTATGAGCTAAGGAGCTCTGTGTCTGACTGAACAAGATAGGTGGAGGAGGAGTGGGGGGATTAATAGACAAAGTGGTGTAGAGGGAAAAAGGGATGCAATAGCAAGAAATAGGGAAGGGCACAGATGGAAAACAGAAGGACATGCAATGTTTAAAGGGAGTGAAACTTGGATGGTCACAGAGGATCCCCTTTCATGTTAAATTGTAGTACACACCCATCTACATCCACATGTCTACACAGTACCGTCCAACTTCCCAATCCAATCTGGAATTTCAACAGTGTGATCAAGGGAATTCTGGGACATATAGTTCCCCAGTCCCAGGCAAGTCCTACTTGTCCTGTCTCAGTTAATTGGAGGAATGCTCAAACTTTCCCTCCATCAGAACGGCACGGTAGTCCTGGTGTTTCATCTTGTCATTAAGACCTAAGTCTGCAATAATGAATTCACTCTGTCATTTTATGGTAACACTTTCTACCCATCATCATTTATTCATGGCATCCCCATGTTGGGTCTCAAGCTTTGAATTATTCATTTTGAACACAATTAGCGCGGAGGAACAAACTGCAGTGTTTCTCTCCCCCTCTCTCTCTTTCTTTCGGTCTCTCATGCCCTCTCTCTGCCCCCTTCCCCCCTTGCTGAGTTTGTATGATTTTCAGCTCATCACGAGGCCTTGCACTCTACCAACACTGGGGACCCTCTCCCAGTGTTTGCAATGTCCTCCAAGTCCCCTGCAGTCTCCCCTGCAGAGGCGTCTGGGGACCCCTGGATGGACTGACAAGTGTTTCTGTTATGTAACAAGAAAGAATCCAGAGCTCTCGTGCACACACCCCTCTCCCCCCCCCCCCCACTCCCTCTCCACTCCACTACTGTACGAGAGGAAGTGAGGAGAAGGCATTATGGAGAAAATGTAGTATTAATTAACTGAGTGGCAACAAGAGCCTCAATGCTGCCAGCATCGCAAGCCCTCCGCCGGCAGACAGGACAAGTACAGAATAGAGTGGAGAGATAGATGTAGAGAAGACTAGCATCATCCATTATATTTAGATGTGATTATCGATTCCTGCCTGAACAAATCTGTTTATCAGCTTATGTGTGTCCACAGAGAGACAGGGAGGGAGAAGGAAAGATGGAAGGGCGGGGAATGATTAGTTAGCCAGAGAGAAAGGGAGGGAGAGAGGAAGACATAGGGAGAGAAGATTTATATTAAATATAATACTGTAAATAGTGTGTTTGTTCAATGTTTAGATAGAGAACAGTCATTAATGTAAGTGGAGTGAGACATGTACAGCTAAAAGTCCCAGTGAATGTTATCTCCAAATATCAGTAATCATGGAATGCCTCTTGTCCAATCAAATTACTTGGTTGGAATTAATGGTTGTGTAAAATAATATAAGTACCTGCATGTTATAGTATGAACGACAATGTATGAGTGTGCTCTCAAGTTCTTTTCCTCACAGCCCAACTCTATCTTTTGTTCTGTCTGTCATCACTTCTTTTGCTCTTTCCTCCTCTCTGTTTTGATCTAGTTTGGGAGAACCGAGGTGATTGACAACACACTAAACCCAGACTTTGTCAGGAAGTACATTCTGGACTACTTTTTCGAGGAGAAGCAGAACCTGCGCATTGACGTGTGAGTTATTCAGTTTGATCCAGTCCTCCGAGGACAAGGCTGTGTGTGTGTGTGTATGTGTGTGTGTGTGTACCAAACCTTTTTTCCCTCCCATTCCCGATTCTCAAGCTATCACTCTTTTCCTTCTTTCCAACTTCCCCCTCTTTCTGTCCTTTGCCAACACCTCAGCTCTCTTCTGTGTAATTATTAATCGCCTCACCGTTTTGATTGTCATGTGGCGGTGAGTCAGATTGGTATGGTGCATGGTGGGGTGAGATTTTATAAATATTTCATACGCTGGATTTTATCTTCCATTTTGGAGCTCGCTGAGCAAAGCGAATATCTGAAGGCAGGTCCCCTAAGAATCACACAGTCCTCTGGCATACTGTTGCTGAATAGCCCTTGTCTTCTCTTTAAAAGGCCACATCAGCCGACAGGGCGAAGTGGAATTTTACTACGACGCTTTGACAGCTGAGGCAGGATCATTTTCTGAACTCCCCTCATTGTCAAACAGACCTTAACAAAAGAAAAAATATATTTCCGAGAAGCTCCTTAGCCTCTTTTTTTTTTCCTTTCAACCGTTGCTGAAACAGGTGCAGACTTTATCTTGATAAACATTTAGTAAAGTATCCGAGGATCTTTTTTTAAATGAACGGCTTTATTGGTTGCTTTTCATGATACACCATATCTTCACTTTGAGAAAGGAGAGGAAGCATATCCTCTCCCGATTAACGTACACCACATTAGCATTTCTTTTCTATAGCAAAGGTGGAATTAAAGGCTTACGGAAGTTTAATTACTTTTACGGCAAGTTGACTGACAGCTCCTCCAAACGTGCTTTTCTGAAAGCGAAGTTGTCTCTAGTGATGGCAATGATGGAGACTGTGGATGTAGAAGCTTATAGAATTGTCCTAGACAACGGAAACTGTGAATAAATGGTAGATTAGGTGAATGAATGGTCTTACATGTGTTCTGAATTTAATTAACGGTCTTTTACTGGGTCAGGCTGAGATCAACTGTTTTTCCAGAGACGTGACTTTCTGGTTTACTAAAGTTGTGTTGTGTCCATGTTTACTTTTATCCACTAATTTAATAATTTAATTTATTTTTCCAATTTCCTCCGCCCCTCTAAGCTTTGGCTGTCTCTTTGTGTTTTTTTGTGGTTTCAGATATGATATTGATTCCAAAAGTCCAGATCTGGCCAAACATGTAAGTGAATGAAGCTTTTGTAGAGAGCAAGCCACACCATATCAAATGCTCATTGATTTGCTTTGCCCTAGCATGGAAATGATTTGATAGAAACCTTGGTTTCTAAAGCATGTCCCACTTGTTTTGGTTGTATGCAAACCACAGTTTGTGTCTTCCAAATGCTCATATACAATTTGCACCAAACATCTTGACAGAGACACATTTTTATATCTGTCTTCTGTATTTGTTGGATTTTACATAGTGAAAGTGCAGACTGTTAGCTTTAATTTAAGGTTACTAATCAAGACAAAACAGATGAACCACTCAGATGTTTGAATTATTCATGCACATTGTCCGTCCATTCTATGGTACTACATATATTTGTTCAATTGGCTCCACAGCTACGCGCAGACAGGTGTAATAATTTGTGTTTGTATGCGTAAAAGAAGTTGTTATGACTAGTCATGTCATAATTTTAGGCTTTTGCATGGATTGCTGAGGACATGAAAAATCCAACATTGTCCATGGAATTGAATCTATGAAAGTCAAAATACATAATTACAGAACCATAGTCATACTAAGAGCTGTTCGCTTTGAAACTGAAATAAAACAAAACAGACAAGAGTTAAACTATTGAATATAGAACCAAGGAAGACTCATTGTGAATGATTGGAAGATACTTTAGATAGATTATTAACCCTCTTCAGGATTTAGTTGTATATGTCTTCTTGGATGATGTCCTTGCTGACGACAACACCAGGTTGAATTATTAAGTGTACACAAATATTTGTTCTGCTCGAATAAATTAAATATGCCTCCTAACTCATTGGACGATGTTTAGTCATCTACCAAGCAAAGACAAACAAGCTCAGGGAGCAATCATTAGGTTTTTGACTTTTTTGATGAAAAAGGCTGGTCAATTAGTCATTAAATATGATTCCAGTTTACTGTCACAAGCATTTTACAAGCCTGAGAGGAAACTGGAGGCAAAAGCCCATGAAACAATCAGGAACTGAGGATAGCTGCTCTACAGGCCTACAGACTTCAGGCAGTCATTGTATGCAAAGGATTTGTAAAGAAATACTAAGAATTCTTTATGTACATGTTAGACTGTTTAAGGACCTTTGGTGCACTAAAATGGGGGGACTACTATTTTTCTATGGGGGACTACTTTGGAAAGTAAATAAACATATTCATTTAGCAGATGATTTTATCGAGAATTGTGTACTTAAATGCAAAATAGTAAGTACAACAGATAATCAAGGACTATAAGTGCACAGTTCTAACAGCATTGCAGTAATTAATGATTAGGAACAGTCTGTGTTCCAAAACAGTACAACAATAGGGTTAATCCAATATGCATCCAATATTGCTGCACTTTCACTTCAAGGTCCTTGTTTCCTATAAAATAGAAACAACACAGGACCAAAATAACAAATAGTGTGTCAGTGTCCAAATACTTTTGCCACTGGTAATATATATGTATATTTGATGAAACTGTGCAATGTATATTTTGGGACGAGAAGGTGGTAGTGACAGTGCTCCCTGAAGCATCTTTGATTCAGGCCAATGTGTCACATGGAAGTATTGCCATGCATTTCATGGCTGATGAGAAATCATGAAATACATTTCCAGATGTGTTGCACATTCATGAATACATTTCAATACGGACTGAAACTCTGCCTATCACCATTGTCAAAGCTTTTCAAATGTATTTTCCTCACATTTTCTGGAATGTTCCATAACAAAACAAGGAATGGTCTCTCAGGTATAGTTTAATGAAGAAGGATGAATGTTTGTCTTTTTACTTTACTGAAGATGCTTTGATAAAAACCCATTACTCATACACACACATTACTCATACACACACAATGGGAATGTATTTGTAGTGCATGGTTTGCATATCACCAGAAAATGTATTATGATTTTTACATTTGTAATTGTTCTGTGTTATGTGCATTTTGTTATGTATTCACATTGGTTTTACTGGAGAACCTCACTCACACACTCAAAACAACTGTTCCCTGTGTATACCTCTCTCTCTTTGAATTCTTTCTTTCTTTTTTATTTTATTTATATTTATTTTGCTCTGTCCTTCTCTCCTCTCTTACACTTGTTTGACATTTTGGACCGTCTGGTATTTGAGTCTGTTGCCTCCTGTCCCATGAAATGCTTTGTTGTGTCAATGCTGCTGCCCGGTGTTCCCCTCCTCCTCTTCCTCCTCCTCTTCTTCCTCCTCCATGGAAGCCCTGCGACTTCAACGTACGTGTCCACCTCCTTCAGCCTACTCTTTATATCACAATGCTTTTCAATGAACGCACGCCATGCCACTCTGTTACCTCACGCTCCTCACACAGCGTCTTTGTCATCCCTTTCTTGTCTACTGCCTCACCCCCCCAAATTCATTCCCCAAACCTTGCTCCTCCCTACTCTCTCTACACTTCCCCCCTGTTCCCCATTCCAGGACTTCCTGGGACAGGTGTTCTGCACCCTGGGGGAGATCGTGGGGTCACCCGCCAGTCGCCTGGAGAAGCCTCTGGGGTGAGAAGCGAACCCCACTACACATACCACACACACACGGACCACACACGCACGCACATACCACACACACACACATGCACCACACGCACCACACCACACACACACACCACACATGCGGTCGGCACCCGGCCGGATTGTCCTACCAGAGTTTTCCCGTTGACATCTGGTCTGACATAAAAGCGACTCTTCTGGCATCGGAAAAATCAGAGCTGTGCTTCCTCATGCAGTCAAATGACACTTTGGCTCGTCGTGCGCCTGGCCAAGTGGCTCCCCTGCTGGTAGACACACTGATAATGAGAACTCTTATCAGATACTTGCTGTCTCCATACAATGCTATGTTCAGTCAGACGAGACTCGATTTCTTATTGGGCTTCACACGTTCTCCTGTTGGAAGGATGACATATATATATATATATGTGTCCTCCATTGCGCAGCCATCTGCCGATTTCATTATCCGAACAGATTAGACCAGTGTGCTTAGATGGGGTAATTGAACATGACCAGGGGCTCCCTCTGTACAATGACTGCCATTAGGGGAGCAAACTGCCATGTAGAGGGGCTGAAAGTCAGCATGACAACAGGAAAGCCCCACCACCCCACTCTCGGTTAAAGACACACACAGTGTGCCAGTGTGAAGACTGCTACAGCTGTGTGTGTGTGCCCTTTTATAGTTGTGTGTGTGCACACATACACACGTTCGCTTGCTGCGGGAGTGGTGTGTCCGACCCTTCTGAAGATCTTGAGGCGTGTTGCTTGAGCCCAGCTAGAGTATTCTGATAGGAGATAAGAACTGTTCCCCTTCGGAGTAGAGGGTAAAGGATCAGCAGGTTGTTTGCCGATATGCTGTATAGGCCTGCTGTTTGCCCCCTTGTGATACAGGGCTGGGGGCCCAAAGCAGATGCTGTAAACAGAGTGGAGAAGTTTTCAAGTTGGGAGTGATGTGTGTTGTGTTAGGCCTGGATGTGTGTTGTGTTAGGCCTATAATGTGTATTAGGTTAGGCCTATAATGTGTGTTTGCACTGGGTAGCAACTTGGGATTCTTAGCTGTATCGGAGTTAGAGCCTCACGCACCCAACTATAATTGTTGGTGATGAAAATATTCAGAACTTACTTTTCTTACTATTCTTACTATTCTACAGGATACCTGTGTCACCTGTCACACAATATTTAGGTAGATAATTGTGTTAACCCTAGGTTGTAACTGTAATCCTGTAGCTATTTGTAATTGTTCAGTGATGTTTATGAGCAGGGTTGGGAGGATTACTTACAGATAACCTGTTAAAAAATGTAATCAGTAACCTAAGTAACCTATCTAAGTATCACAATTTTAAAGTAATGTAATCTGATTACTTTCCATTACTTTTGGATTACTATCTAAAGTAGCTGCTGCATCAGTAATGGCATATGTAAATGTTTTGTGAAATTACTGTTTTTTGTGTGCAGTACTTAACTGTAGAACTGTTAAAGGCCCCGTCACACCATAACGTTCTGGTCAACTTTCTTTGATGTTGGTCACTGGTATAGCGCCAGAAGAGCGTTGTGTGGGCGCTGGTGACGCTGGTAATAGTCGGTAATCGGTGGTGATCGGCGGGGAACACTGGTCCCAAAAAAAAGTTTTGAACATGCACAAAAGTTCGTATGGAGACCAGCATTCTTCAATGTTTAATTTTAACTTTAAAACATTTTAACGTTTTGCTATTGTTAGTCAGTCGTTTCCCTAGCGTTACTTGGTTGTTATTCATCATTAGGTTTCATCGCGTCATTTTCATTGTTTGCTGTCGTCACACGTCGTCACGACCAAGTGACACGTCATCACACGCAAATAGTTTTCTGGGGTGTCTCACTTGGTCGCTGGTACACGCTCCTCATGCGTCAGTCCCACACTAGTCGTGCGTTATAGTCAAATGTTAGTCGCACGCCAGATGTGTCCACCTCGCCCTAGAACGCTCAAAATTGAACGATTAAAACTGTCAGAGACGAGGCCTTAAGGAGTTGTATAGTCCGGTCATTATCTTAAAATGAATCCCCACTGGACGAACAGTACAGGTTAGCTAAATAATGTTAACCGTAGCAAACTGACGTTAGTTCTGGTATTTATCTCCAAATACAAGTTTGTTAAGAAAAGTGAACTGTTGTTTAGGATCATCTAGAAAAAATGTACATTGTAACTGTACACAATGTTCTGTGAACATAATCTGCTATTTAAAAAGATCAAGGCTAATGTTTACATCCAACTGTCATAACTACAGTATCAGCTAACTGTCAGTTGTCGTGTAGAAGTTAGCTAGCGTAGAAATGTTGGTCTTACCTGTAAATGCTTCTTTAAATTGGACATGATTCCTTGGATAGGGACAGCATGTTCACTGCAGGGAGGCATAGACTGCATTGTACTATAATTATTTACACTTTCAGATTTTAACAAAAAGTGGCAATATTTACAGCCATTTAACGCATTTTTGTAGAGCTCATCATATCGACTTCACTGCTGTCTTCTGGGTTGTCTTCTCGTGGAGTTTTGTGAAGTGCACGTGTCGATGATAATGGGCCTCATTCTTGAACATTTTAAGCATTTTAAGGAATCGCATTTGAGACAACTCTGGACAATTTACGACTTCTGTCTGACTTAAGTCTTCTGAAGTTCAGAACAAATCCTAGATGAGAAAACTTTCCTGAATGCGAAATATTTTCCTAAATCCAATTCAGAAGAAATTCCTTCTTACATTCTTATTAACTGCGTTCGAGAATGAGGCCCAATGTTCTTAATTTGAAAATCTAAAATGTGTATTTTATGTGTGTAATCCTGTTTGTAATCCCAATTTTTCCTGTAAATATCTGTAATCTGATTACATCTTTTTTTGTAGCCTAACTGTATCGGAATTAGTGGTGGGCATAGATTAATTTTTTTAATCTTGATTAATCTCACTGTAATCTTGGAATTAATCTAGATTAAAATGGCTCATTCCACCAAAGGCATTCAGAATATGTGTGCTACCCAAATAATGACTAAAAGTAAGTCTTTGAGAACAAGAAAAAAAGTGGCCCGGGAGTTATACTGTCAGACCGGCCCACTCAGTAAACGGCGCATGGCCCACTCAATACACGGCGCGTTGCCCACTCAATGCATCGCATGTATGGACCAGTCATTGGCCTTCTTGGAAAAATACCCATAAACTTAACATTATTTTGGGTGATTACAAAGAAATTACATCATATATGTTTCATTTCTTTCGTTGAAATTCCGAAGTCCGTAAGAACACATTTCAGAATAAAAATAGGCACCATGAGGGTGAATACAAATCGCGAGGAGGCTTATAAATCTCAGTCAGTGATTGGAGCCTACTAAAGGGATTAGAGCAATTTATACGTTATCATGCTGTGTAATATGGAATAGTATGAGATGCTAGCGATGTCAGAGGGAAGGTCGGTCGGTGATGGAAGTGGGACAATATTTTGGACCATCCCAACCCCGTCGGACCACCGGGGATTCCCACGGTATCCCCGATGGCCAGTCCGCCCCTGCCCAGCTCCCAACCCAATTTGAGGGAGTCAGGTGGCTGAGCGGTGAGGGAATCGGGCTAGTAATCAGAAGTTTGCCAGTTCGATTCCCGGCTGTGCCAAATGACGTTGTGTCCTTGGGCAAGGCACTTCACCCTACTTTCCTCGGAGGGAATGTCCCTGTACTTACTGTAAGTTGCTCTGGATAAGAGCGTCTGATAAATGGCTAAATGTAACTTTGAGAATAGATTAACGGGGATATTTATTTTATCGCCAGATAAGAGTCTCACGTTAACGCAGCACGTTAACGGCGATAACGGCCCACCACTAACCGGAATATGTTTATCTTTTTTTGTATCCCGATTACGTACCGCCGTTACATGTATTCGTTTACTCCCCAATCCTGTTTATGAGTAAAACGGTTTTCCCCCTCTCTTGTAACAGAGAATTTTGCTGTTGTTTTAATGGCTCTGGTTCTGCCCGTAAATGCGAGCATCATCTTTCTGCTGTGTCTTCTTCTCTGGGTCTGCACCACACACAACCCCCCCCCCCCCCTTGCCCCAAGCAGCGCACTCAATTACACATACTGTATGCTGCCCAGCAAGCATAACTCACAAAGCTCAGTGCATTTTCCTGGAGCCTTGAATATCCACATGTATTTTCAAAATGGAAATATAGGATATTTAACACTAAACCATTACTGGACTTACAGTCTGTGGTCATAATTAGGGTCATACATCAGTTGGGAGGGCCTCAAAGGGCACTGGAAATGGATTGGTGACAACAGAATGGCATATTTGATTGAAAGTGCTCATTTTAAATGTCATTGTGGCTATCAACCGTATGGGCCTGTTCCGGAGAATCTTAATGAGATGTGAGATTGTTTAGGAACTGGTCCCGAAGGAATGTTGTAGTTTGTTGTCACATAGTTTCAGAATTACCATAGTTTAATAGTGTTCCATATTGGTGTGTCAATTATATCAATATGGCATAAAGCAGATGATGCTTCGGAGCCATCTCATCGGACTGATAGAGGAGATTACAAAACTGTATTGTATTCTGTAAATGTACACATCGTATCCTTGGCACATGGCAAGCCGCTGTGGAAATTCATGGACGGGGAAGAACTCGACAGAAGTGCTTTCAGAGAAAACTGGAGCAAAGCGAGAACCCGTTCGTCTCATCTCGACTTCAGAGCCTCCTGCTTCTTTAAATTGTTGGTTAATATATTTTGCTGGCTGACTGGGGGCTACACTCCATGCTGTTCTCCACAGATGAAAAAAAACAAAAAACGCTCTGCAGATTTAAATAATGAGAGAGTGAGGAGGAGGGGGGCTTGTAGTCTATCTACTATACAGAAAGTTTATCTGTAGTTTGTTGAGGTTGATTTTGGGCTGACCTGTAAGTAGTGTTCATCGTGGTCCTCTATTATGGGACATTTGAGCGGGCCATTAGTAATCATGGTTCTGCGCTGCAGGTTCCTACACAAACAGGCCATCTTTCTGCTGCTGCTTTTCTAAGCAGCAATTGAAATACCAAAATTAAGCTACATCAACCGTCAGTCGCTAACGAGGTTGTCTCACTAATGATGCCCATTCCTTCTAGATTTGGGAAATTGTTCAAACATTGCTGGTCGTACAATAATTTTCTTGTCTAATTTTCTTGCACTAATGATTTTGTGGTGACCAATAATGTGCTAATACCCCTGCGCATGTTTGCCCGTACACTTTGTGCTTCTATTTTTTTGTGTTTGTTGCCCTTCACAAGCTGACATTTAGTGCAATAAATCATTTTGTTTATATATATTTGGGAGGGCTTTGCTTGGGTTCCCTATAGGGAATTCTCTTGGGTGCTCCACTTCCTGGGAAAATATAACATTTTCTGTTAACTGTATACATTAATTTAGGTGTTATTTTGAAGGGTTCCGAAGACTATCAAACAAAACAGCTAAAATCCTCTATTAAAACAAGCCGCCTCAGAGACAAGATCATTTACGGAATATATTTTCAGAACAGAATTAGTGCTTCGGGCCCACAAACCTAAACAAGGTACATGAGGTACCACATTCTACAAAGGTTTCAAAGAACCCTCCCTCCCCCAAAAAACACCCCCATCTCAACGTGTCAGGATTTCACTGTGTTGAGTTGGTAACACCACCTTCTGCCCACCACAAAGCCCCATTTCTATCCCTGGGAGGGTCCATAAGCAAAACCATGAGCCGAGGTCAATCTTCCCCTGTGTAACATGATTACCAATATGAATTCTATCAGTCAGTTCTATTCCATCAGTGCCAGGTGAGGCGCCTGAGGGGGCATCCCCCCCTGACACTGCGAGGATATGAGAGAGAGATGGAGAAGAATGGAGAGATAGAGACAGAAAGAGAGAGGTAGGAAAAGAGAGGGAGATAGATAGAGGCAAAGAGAGAACCTTGAACCTTTTATGTCTTTATCCTGTCTTTATCCTATCTTAGTCTCTGTTGATACAGTATGTGTCTTTCTGGGTGTGTGATGAAATGTGATGCTCTATTTTTTCCACTAGTACATGAGTTTGATTGAGAAGTACTTATGTCTATTGGAGTTTGGGACTTCTGTAGAAGAGAGAGGAAGGATAGGTGCGAGAGAAGGACAGTATAAAAAAAATATATGGTTTCCGTTAGGAGGAAGAAGTTTTCCCAGAGCATGAATAAATGTTCCAGTGTCTGCAGGAGGCTGATGAAAGCATTGTTTATTTAGCCAGACAGGGGATCACACAGCCATGGATTTATTCATCAAAGCCGTGTTTCATAATTGACGTAATCAAAGTTAGAACAGCAAACTCATTACTTTGCCAAAATGTCACTTGGAATTGTCAGCACCCCAAATGCCATCAGCGGAGTGTTCGCACATATTCATCCTTCAGAGACTCATTTGGAAATGCTTGTGGTGTAGTAGGCTTCCTTTGATGCCAATAATACTATTCAGACAATCCCCATTGTGTACCTACTGCGATGTGAGTTATAGTGTGCTGTTAAATAAGTGCTGTATATTTCCTATTTCACAAAGGTAATGAATATCAACTCACTTCTAGCCTCCACAATCCAAAGAACAATATGATGTCTTCAAGACCAGGCATTCATAAAATTATATTGCTTTATTGAATATTACATATTTCATTGTTTACACCTTCCTCATTGACTCAATATTGAGTAACTTTTTTATGTCTTTTTTCAGTTAGGTGTCCTTTTTTAGTTTAACTTTCCTTTTGATCTTCCATATTTCATTTATTGGTTTTAAAGCAAATGCATGGTGCAACCCTGGTCTTAAAGGCAGGGTAGGCAAGTTTTGCTAACCTAGCTGTAGCATCCAATCGAACTGAGAAGGCCAGAACTGATGGTTAAAGAAACTTTTATTCTTTCCGTCCGTGCCATTTAACCAAGAGCTAGACAAGAACAAATAAACCATAATTACCATTTTGTACATTTTCTCTGTATTTCTAGCTAGATCTTACATTAGCATAACCATATTACCATACATTCATACATAGACATTTCAAATTGCTCAAAATACATTCATTTATATCATAAACCTTGTTCCCCTGTGGACTGTAGCTTAACATTTGAATAACTGATGATCTTTTTACTGTAATTTATGCTTTTAACCATTAACCGTAACTTTCTTAACCTTTCTTCTTTTTGTCTTCTTCATGCAAACGTTCATATTACGTAACTTCCGCCCAAAACAGGAAGTTATCAAAATAAAAGCAGAGAAACCATGTATATGAGCAATGTACCATGTATCTGAGTTAATCTGACCTTTAGATTTATTCGTTACTACCAGGATGTGAAGTTTATTTCAGCAAATATGACAAAGTGCTTCTGAACAGCAGTACCTACTAGGCCAATCAATTATGTATTAGTCTTTGTGGATTACGGTTGTTACCCTCTTGCCTTTTTAAATTAGCCAAATGCTCTTTTCATTCACTTTTTAAATCCTGTGGCAAGGTTAAGGATTATGGATGCCTATCCACGTATGAAGATCAAAAGGATTATCGGGTATAATCCCATTTTTGAATCCCCACAGTTTCTGCACATCTACCAATTCTTTTCGGTTCATGATCTTCCCACTGCCCCACAGGTTAGCATGGCACAGTGCCCCCTAATCTCCCTCCACTCCCTCTCTGTTTATATTAGTTTCAGTCTCTCATTGAGACAAATCCTAATCCTAACCCATAGACCAGGATTCAGCGGATGCAATGACCTGGACAACAAATGTGTACTTACTCGTCAAAATAAGTACTTTGGTTCTGCTGCACACTGAAGGCTTAATGTCACCATGTCTCAAGAGTGACAGATATATGTGGACTTGTTCCCTCCTGGCCCTGTAAAGGTAAAGTGACACTGTGAAATGATCTCCCTGAGTAGGTGAGAGGACTATTGATAGAGCCACAAAAATAAGACCTTTAGAAAGTGCAGTGTGTGTCATGAGAAGCAGGGGTGTTGTTGTTCATATCATCCGTTCCCTTCCCCAGTCTCCCACCATGCCTCAGACTGACGAGAACGTGAACCGCTCCTGCCTTCTCTTCCTCCTCCAAATCCCTTCAACCTCAGTTTCCTACATTTATCATCTACTGCATCCACTGCAGTGTAATGGAGTATATCCATATTCTAAATGAGGACTTACAAATGGCAACTGCCTAAGGAAGGGGCGAAATATAGGACAATATTTAAACCTTCGAAAATGCTTAGTTTTGCATGAAGAACTCAAACGTATCCACTCTATCAGAGTAAAGGAATCTGTCTTTATTTAGAATTCCTCTGCATTTATAGTTTATAGAATCTCTCATGGTGGACATATAGCCAGCGGTCTGTAAACTGCAAGAAACAAGATTGGTCTTTATTCCAGTTGAAAATGAAATAATCCCCTGAAATATATGATTTTGGTGATGCATAAAAATTTGGTATGGGACTTAAGTATATTTTACAGCGTGTGACTGGAATACTGCTTACACAGGGGGCCCCAGTGACTTGATGGGTTATGCTACGCTACACAACAGCATAAGAGATAACAGATAACAAAAGATAACCCGCAACAAAGTGTTAATGTTTTGCTATTGCCCCTGTACTACCAGGATACCTATAGTATCATATAGTGCAATCATATAGTTACATGGTACTTTAACCATGATTATATGATATATGAGGCATCCCCTGAAGCCAGGTCTGATTGTACTGAATGCATCCTCAGTCTTCTTTGTGATACATATTCTCATCAGAACACTTTTGAACAGTTTTCGCTTAACAAAAATCCAATACTCCTTCACTGCTGTGCCGATCAATTCTCATATGCTTTATGCATTGGTCTGTGCCAGGCAAAATCAGATAGACACAGTAGAATGTATTAATTATCCCAGAAATTCAGATAATATTCACTTTCAACAGGTTTTGTTTTTTTTAAGTATCTTCTCCAGTTGAGAGAAAGCCAGTCACTGACTCTAGGCTAAGCAGTGCAACGTTTGAAGAAGCTCTACACAGAGTTAGGATAACTGGGGGTTAGCCATGTACTAAGCTAGCCTAGCATAGTTCTCTTGACAGATTCCGTACGTCACATTCCGCAAACCACTTAACACTTGCTTTTCAGATATTGCAATGTTGGATGAGCAGTGAAATCAATAGGAACATGAGGTGCAATTGATTTGGACCATGCAGTGTGACACAACTGGCTCGGTGCGCCATCGGAACATCATCGTTCATCATAGACACACGATCCACGGGCTACATTTCACAAAGTTTCATCATCATCAGTGGCTGCCATTCTTTTCCCATGGTGGCCCAGCTTGTGAATGACTGCTCTGTGAAGGCTCTCTCTTTCTCTCTCTACTGCAGAACAGACAGCCATCCCACCTCCATATGCAGCTCTGCTTGAATGAAGTATTCTTAACATCTTATCGTGCGAGGGAGGACAAATGCAGTACACATCAATGATCACATCCGGTTAGCGCTAACCTTTACATGTGAGCCGCTGCCACAAAATCAGGATCCGCATTCAATAATGTATGCTTGGTTTAATGGCCCTACGACCCCTCTGTAACTGAAAATCCTCTCCCTCCCCCTCCCTCATTGGAGGTTATTTCCCCGGGTGATATTGGCTGTGCCCTCCTGGATGACCTAGGGATATGGCTCAACTGCCCTGGGAATGGGTTTGGTTCCTCAATCACGTGCGCAAGCTTTATCACCTGATTAATGACCTCATCAACCTGTCTGGTTAGGCTGACTCGGAAATCGGAATCAATAATTCAAGGGCAAATTAATTCAACTTGAGATTGCCCCCTAACAAGTGTGTGTACTATACGTTTGTCTGGGATCGGTTTTGGGAGGGCTCAAGGTTTTAGCCCACCTTTGTGTAGTCAAGCAGATCTTTAATGTGTTGCTTAGACCTGTGGATGTTACAGTATCAGAGTCCAAAAAGATAAACATTCTACAGGTAGGTACAGATAGATTTTAGGCTTGAGACGGTTCCATATGAGCCAAGAGTACAGCAGATCTTTTGCAAGAACAATGAAGGTCGATGTTCAATTATGCAGAAAGTGCAATTCCCTCAAGCACTCAACGGACAGATAAGAGGAGAAGGTGTGCTATCTGTCCATCAAAAGGTCATTGTCCAGTCCTTAGTGTTCACTCATTTCACAGAGAACACGCTCCTAGACCCATGTGTGAGCTTGTGGCAGGTAAGCATGCACAGGTAACATCCCGTCCTCAAACGCAACTGTCAGGCCCATCAGTTGTCACAGCTGGATGTTTTATTTGCTACAAGTCTGACCTTCTGATGATAGGCATCCAGCCAGGAACACAACAGGGGTCACATGTAATTTCCCAACCATTATCTGGACGAATGACAGGCCTGTCGGTAGCTGGAGAGGACCCATCTGATTGAATGGTAGATATCCTGGTCCTCCTTAATGTTAGAGTGTGGGTGGCTCAGCTCATCATCAAAACTGAGAGGCTGAGAAATTGTCTTGACGGAAACCTCATTTTTGTCCCACAAGGGTACAATCTAAGTGGTATCTACTGAGTACTCATGAACAATGCTGTGGTGGTTTGCCAGAGCTATTAGATTGGCAGGTCATAAGGGAGATGAGGTATCTGATTCCTACTCGCAAACACACATACACACAACAGTGGAGTTTCAGCGGAGTCTCCCTTCTTTGGCATAGCGGGACCCACCCTATGCTCTCATATGTCTTGATAAGCTGTCAGAGTCAGAACTAATGGTAAACAAGCAAAGGCTTGTGGAATCTTCCAGCTAATCCACTAGTTCCTTTTGGACAAAAAGCACTGTAATACTTTCTCAAAAAATAAGGAAACTCCTCAAATGACACATACAACCAAAGTTTACTTTACAGCGGCTCTAAAATGTTCATCCGAGAATATTTTCAAATTCCCTTATTGAATTTCTTTAAAGGTTCCATTCCTTTTTCTTCTTTCTCAGAAATTCCCTGCACGCAGGAGATAGAGTATGTGCTTGAAAAGCTGACAGATCTCTGTAATTATTTTTAATGTGCCTTCTGTCACTTGGTTTGATGAATTGTGTTACATTTTATGTGTTGTTGTTTTTTTTGTTGCAGTGGGATACCTGGGAAAAAATGTGGCACCATTATCTTGTCTGCCGAGGAGTTGGGAAACTGCAGAGTGAGTACAGAGTGTTTTCATCTTCATATTTTCTCTTAGTTCCTAAATGTTAGTACCTCGACTGACATTCAATCTGGAACACAGATGCATTCCATAAGGTGTGTGAACGTTTAGCAGTATCAACCAGCGTTAGATTTTACCGATGACAGCATATCTGTGTCTTCTTGGGTTGGCGATGGTCCATTACCATATATGGAATTATTTTTCTGGTGAAGATCCCATGAATATCAATAGCTCCTAAATCACGCCATATTCGTTCCAGTCACTGGAATGGCCATTTGCTCCCACACATGCTGTTAATCTAGGAATCAGTGTTAACTGCTTGTGTCCATTCATTCATTCTCTCAGCACCGTTAAATGAGAGTAGTAAATAATCTCATTACAGCTGCTGCTGTTAGTGCAAAGCTGCCAAGACTTATTGGGAACAATTGCCCTCCCAGGATGACTGTAAACCAATCTACTGAGCGGCTAAGAAGAGTGCAGTGCATCCTAATACACCTACTGGCCATATGAAAACAGATGAGGTTTGTAACCCATTTGTCCACATTGCTCATGAGCTTGCTGAAAAGGTATGTTATTGTACTGTGGAAGCCCCCAACAGTGAACGGCAGAACCCTGGATACTAAGAGGTTGACCCATAGCTCCTAGGCCGTGTCTTACAGTGATTCCACTGACGTTAGCGCATTATCCGTTTACGCAGGGCTCGCAGTAACAGCACGATAACCATTGTGGACCTCGCCCTTTCTGACTGATGTGTCATTATGACGCTTGTGGAAACAGTATCAAAGGTCATCTGTGAGTCACAAGGTGCAATGGATCTACGATGATGGGAGTTAGTTTCATCACGCAAAAGTGCCACTTCCACTCTGGATTGCCAATATAAATGCAAATGATAGTTATCACCACAAAGACGATCCTCTCTTCCTCACCCCTCAAGTGTTGATTAATGAAACAAAGGTTTGGAAGCCACCCTCAACCTGCAGTGATTATGTCTGAACTCAATTCAGGAAAAAAAGGAAACACCTTTTCAAAGTTTAATGGCGTGGCAGAAAAGTGGGGTTATGCTTGAATCAGAGGAAACTGGGCATCCCTACTGTCAGCAGAATTCCCTGGCTGATGTCTTAGAGCAGTTTTAGAGCTACCTTAGATCTGTCTATATATTTGGATGTTGTTTACCTGAACAAGTCAACTGTGTGAACAGAGTTTGTGGAGTGAGGTAAACATTCACTCTTCCTGTGGACCCCTGAATGACTGCTGTTGGAAAGGGCTGCTTCGAGTGAACTGCAGGTGCTTGTCGTGATGACTAGGTGCAGGTTGGCTCTCACCTGCTCAGAGAGAAGGTTCCACTAGGTGTCATTAGAAAAGCTCTGATCAAAAAGGCTCGACTTGGCTCTCATTACTGACGCTTTGGGTCCACACTGGAGGGTTGTGCATGGAAACGTCCGCAGCTTTTCATCTCTCACATCAAGTTCCAGGCCAGAGTGAGTCCAATGTGTGCAGTCTAACTCCAAGCAGGTGGTCAGTATTCCTATCTGGTTAAAAAGAATAAAAACCAAAAATGAACTGCAGTGCTTGTTACCATAATTCTAAGATACATCGAGTACTGAGTTTAAAATAAATGACGCTTTTTTCTCATGGAACACCCCCGTGGAAAGAACACTGTGGTATACTCAAGATGATTGTTATTCCTTTCAGATGTGCATAATCCATGCATTCTTATTGCTGTGCTAGGACATACTGTAACGATCACCAAGGGTGTACCGGCATCCGTTAAAGGACCAAACAAAACGTCCGCCTGCCTCTGCTCCAACTTCATTGTGTGCTGCTCCCTTGCTTCAAGTCTTTTGAGAGGCCAGTCACACACTTTGAAAGCCCGGCGGTGAATTATTATGCCACACCCACCCTGAGCTCCGATAGCTGCTAGACCAGAGAAGGATGTGTTTTGCATATTGTACTGTAGTTGCATGTTCCCTCATGATCCTGGCACCCCAGTGACTGATGGACATGAATGCAAAAATAGAGCCTCAGAGAGTTGAGGTGTTGTCCATGGATTCTGCCAGCTCAGGCCAGCCTGGCAGCATACAGTTAGGCTCTGTAGGGGATACCAGGCTGCACTGTAAATAGATATTGTTGTTTTAGGTGCTGAGAACGGTGAGGCACTGCTAGAGAGTCTCTCCACGGCGTCCTAACATATGACATCTCACTTGAGAGTTCAAAATGTTTCTAGTCGTGCGGTAGATTGCTAGAGTAACCACATTAAGGACTGTAAGTTTTTCATGCTGTACAACATCAACAGAACTGACTTACATCCATTTTCCTGTCCCTTCCGCTCTTACTGGGAAGAAAACAGTTGTGGACCCAGAGACTGAGACAAAACTCCAAGATAATCACTCCTCAAATAATTGGGTGGGAAAGTGGAAAATGGAAATACAACAGCTTGGCTCCCATTTAGCCACCGCTGTCCTAATCAGTAGACAAACCTTTTTTTCCTCCTAATATCCACCGCCACAACTGTTTCTCTACAGTGACAATTAAATAGAGCAGAGTTTATCAGAAGCAGGCCAATTTGCTGGAAATTTGACTCTTTTATTTCCTCATATTTATCTAATATCTCATCTGTCCCTGTGTTTGCAGTAAGCATATTAAAGTTGGAAAGCACAGTTGTGTGTGTTCAGGATATAGGGGAGAGGGGTTTATTAGGAAGTCCTTAGTTCCGAGGGCCTACCAGTGCCCGGTACCATACCAGCAGGTCTTACATTCTTTCATTCCTGTATGGTGAATGCTTCTTCAGTAATGGTGCCAATATCCAGCCGTAGCCATTTTTCTTGGATCTACAGCCACCTGGCAAATGTGCTTCTGTTCCTCGCACACATAATGCACGAAATAGCTTCCATAGAGAGGGAGGTGGGCAGAAAGACAGAGAAAGAGAGAGGGATAGAGTGAGGAAGCTAAAGAGAGTGAGAGGGAAGAGTATGGGGGAAAGGTGAAAGAATCAAGGTCATAAAGTGGAGGCTTGCATACTTCAGAATGTTTTTTCTCAGTTATGGGTGGGCAGAATTAATGACACCACCCTGACTTCTCTCTGTTTTCTCGTCCTACTTTGACCACCTTTTCTCATGCACTTCCGTAACCATTACACTGACCAACACCTAATTTAAACGGCTACGGATTCCAGAGTGGTATTCATTGTCTCTCAGGGCTGTGAGCAGTGAAAGGGAACCTTAATGAGTATAATTATGGTAATACTATGCCTTCTAAAGTATTATTAGACACACACACACACATGCACAGAGAAAGAGAGAGAAGCAGCAAGAGTATATGAGTGATTTTCAGTCTTTTTATGGTGGATTTTCCAGCCTTGTGCTCCAGTTATTTTCACATTCTCCATTGCAAGTTGTGGTCTAGGTTCTTGAGTCATTTGCCCAGACACATAGATAAATGAGTATTAATTATTTCGGTCTGACAGATGTGACATTTGCTTTTGCCTGCATCAGGATGCAGACCGCTCCTTGCTTTTATTTGGTGCTTGGGTGCTTTTATATCTCGACACGAGGCATATAAATCAACAACAGCAAGCATACAGAGGACACTCTAATCTCTCAGGAATTTACTCTGTCCTCTCCCTTGCCTTTTTGTCTCTTTGCCTCTATCTATCTCCCTCTCTTTTCCTACCTCTCTCTCTCTCTCTCTCTCTCTAGGATTGCGCCACCATGCAGTTCTGTGCAAACAAGCTGGACAAGAAGGACTTCTTCGGAAAGTCCGATCCCTTCATGGTCTTCTACAGGAGTAACGAGGATGGGACGTGAGTAATGAACACACATCCCTGTATTCCGCTGCCTTAGAGAGAGATGTGTGAGGGCTAAACTGATGGATCAACAAGGTGGGAGAACGGAGGAGTCGAAAATGGGTCTGGGAAACTGCAGAAAGGACCGGCATACAAATATAGTGATGCTGGCTTTAGAAACACCGGCGCAGTCTCACAGCAAACTAAGTACGATTATTTCCCAGAGGGCAACAGCTGGTACTGATGTCTGAGCTTTGGTGTGTGAAGTGAGGAAGGTTGCTTTTAGGACATTGATCATTATTGGGTTTTGGGGTGTGTGCGTGTGCTTGTGTTTACGTGTGTCTCTCCACAGGTTCACTATCTGCCATAAGACTGAAGTGGTAAAGAATACACTCAACCCTGTGTGGCAGGCCTTCTCCATTCCTGTCAGGGCACTGTGCAATGGAGACTATGACAGGTAAGACAAGCACACACACATACACACACCCACACATTTTCACACAGGGGGTTTGGGTTTGGTGGTGCACAATTTTGATATGTTGTGCAAGATGGGCCAGGCTCAGCAAATTTGGACACATTGATTTTTCAATGTTATTTTATCTGTGGCCACAATTGGAGACTTACAGCAGAGTATGATATCTCTTAACTGCCTGCTCGACTAGGCTGCACACCTATTGATTTGTCTAGGCGCTGGCAATGGCGTTTTTGATAAGTCTCTGATTGGCTATTCCCATGGCTTTTCTAATCTGTAGTGAGCAAGAGTGCTGACAAGCAGGAAGAAGACTCTGCCAAAACGCGAAGTGTCTGTGTGTACGCTTGATGGGAGCGAGTGAGAGTCCTGTCCTGTGGGTGTCGGAATGTGTGGCGGGCACCTGTGTGGGACTCCAGATCGCACCGAACCTGGCAACCCCTCACACGCACACACTGGAGTCGGCATCAGAGACACTGTTTCCCTATTTGCACTATCCCCCCCCCCACCACCCCAACCAGCCTCCTCTTGTTCTCAGATAGGTGGGACAGCAGCCCTGACACATGGGGGGCTGAGGAGGAGAGGGAAGGGGAGGGTGAGGGGGGTCTTCCAAAAATAATAACTTTGGATTGGCCGTGCGTAGGACTGAAGGTTGTTACCGTAAGGTAGCCAGTGGACAGTGCCACATTTGATAGTCCCATACGCATCAGTGGTTACAGTATGTTCAGCACTTGGGACTTTTTTATGAATCAATGTTTTATGAATGAATCTGTGTTAAATTATTCCATTGCCCCAGACCGGGCATTCTTCATTGAAAACAAATGTGTCTTAATGGACTCATCTGGATTGATAAAGGCCTAGTAAAATATGTGATGTAAAATGTACACAAAGAGAGGTAGATTAAGAGAGAATTCGATTATTCTCTCTAATAATGCCAGGAATCTGTGTGTGTATCTGTGTGTGTACAAATTAGAATGGGTTTAGTTTTCCACGATCATCTCAAGAACCGGGAATTCTGCAAAGTTCATATTTTGCAGGTGTCCTTTTTATAATCCAATGGAGTGACATTGTTTGGACAAGCATTTTGACATCAAATAATGAAAAAAAAATAATCAGCCGGTTTGGCTTGCTCTCTCCGCTCTGGACTCAGCCATCTTGAGTTGACTGAGCTGCACTAAGCTAGCTCTCGTGAGCCAAAAAAATATGGATATAATGAGCCAAAAACAGGCATAAGACATGAACAATATTATTAATGTCAGTGCGATACAGAAAATTTAAGACTATTTTACAGATGAAATACTGGCTAGCTAACGTAGAAAAATACATTTAAAGTGGATGGTTTATTTCAGTAGGTGTAGATGGAAAGTTATTAGCTACAATTGTTGCTGTGTAGACTTATGGCTCTGGACTACAAAAAGTCACAACGGTTTCACCTAGAAAGGCAATTGATTTTCATTGGTTCAGGCATCCTCGCTTGACAACCTTTTCAATTAGCAATTCACAATGGGTACCCGATAGCAACTTTTATTTAGAAGCGGATTCGCTTTAATAACCGATATGTTCAGGTTAGCAGTGCTGGCATATTAATCAGCTGCTTTCAAAGGGTTTTCTTTATGGATTAAATGCTGACTAGCTAACTGAACAACAATATAACATGGATCCTTTCAGTATAGACAGTGAATTTTGTTACATAAATGTGTTTACTGATGGTAAAACTACCTGCACATGGCAAATGTGCTACAACATTATAATCACAGCTGCATTAAGGACATTGGCACTGTTCCTACCACTTAAGTCTCATTGGTCAGTAGTTGGGTCTTATTTATGTGAATGCGATACAGAAAATACAACACCATTTTACAGCATTGTATAGCACAAAGGAAAAAATAACAAATGTAACCTAAACATTGCAAACACCTCTTAGGCATAACTGTACATGTAAGCGCTGTATGGTGAATTAAGCCTACAATTATGATAACTGGCTAAACCATTGAGCATGTAATGACTTCTGTTATGAACTAAATGTCTAGATGTTTGTGGTGGTAAGACAATTAACAGAAAACCAATATAATACATTTTGATCAACATAACATAAGCAATTGATAACGTAGGAAACAGCAGATAAATGAAGGCTACATAATCATTTGCATGAATATACTAGACCAGAGCATTGGCCATTTGTTTAAAATAATGAGATGTTGCTTCTATAGTTCCGTATATAGTTCCAATAATCTGTATATGTGTTTTCACTTCATCTTAATCACAGACTGCATCACGTGCAACGTGCACTAGTTCTATATAATTGTGATGATGGGAGGATAATTAAAGTAACCAAACTCTGCAAGATGCCCCAGATAGTGTGATATTGTATCATCCTTCCTAAATCAAAGACCTTCGTTGTTGTCAGAATCCTGGATTTTTTCCACTTGTCAGGATTTTGAGAAACCTTCTTGGCCTGTATTCGGTGTTTGATTTCCGGGTCTTGTGTTTCTGTTGTGCTCCCTGCTTCAGACACTCTCCGTGGGGGATCGGTTTTCATATTTTTTTTCATTTCCGACGTATGACATGGTCTCTGGGGTGACTTATGAGTGCCGTCATCACATCCAGGGGGTTCCTGGCATGCTGGCGAAGATGCCTTTTTTGTGTTTGTTCCTCTTAGTGTTTTTCTGGAAGTGGTAATAGCTTTTTAGTTTCAGGATCTGCCCTGAGGCCGGCCCCTAGCTGAGCTTGTTTGACTTGGTTCTTTAACTCTGATCTTCGCATCAGCGAGGAATGATTTGGCTTGCACCCTCATTTCCAACTGATCTGTTTATTTGATTATGTTTGTCAATCAGTGGTCTTCCTCTCACTCCCTTTCTTTCTCTTTCTCTCTCTAGAACATATTCTCACATTTTGTCTTGCTACCAAACACACTTTGGTGTGAGGATAGTGGGGCAGGACCACATTTTTCCTCCTCCTCCCCCTCGTCTTTCTGCTCTGTACCCTCCTCCCCCACCTGCCTGCCCCCCTCCCACCACTACCTCCTCCCCCTCCTTGTCCTGGATTAACTGAACCTTGATTGACAGGTCCTGGAGGGCAAAGCCACCTGAGTAATGTGCCAGAATGGGAGTACCCCACCCCCTCCCCTCTTTCCCGCCTCCATTTCTGTCTATCCCTCTCATGTTTATATTAGGTTCCCATCCCCCTGTTTATTTTGGGATGCTCATTTGCTGTGCTTCTGCTGCTCTGCCTATGTACCTTTAGCAGCTAGAGGAAAACGCACATTGCTAAACTTAGAGCTCAGTCAACACACTCTCTCTCACTCTTTCTCTCTCTCACTATTTCTAGCTCTCTTCTCTGCTGGGAAATTTTTCACTTTCCTTCAACTTTTCTCATTGTGTTTCTTAACTTTAAATAAGTATTTTTCCAATTCATTGTTAAAGTTTATCTTACCTGTATGACAAGCATTTAGTTGTAAATGTTTGGAGAGCAAACATTTCTTCCTCGTTCTGCAAATGTTTTCGACCGGAGTTCATTTTAAACTTTTCGTCCAATAACCAATTTTAACTCCAAGGTTACAAATCATTTGTGCAACATCACACTTCTTTCTTTGGTGAACATAATACAGAAGTCCTTTCTTTGGTGAACAAAATATTGAGTACGTAATTAGATAATGTGGTTTCAAATCGGTCCAGCTTCTGTGTAATGTCCTAAATTAATTTGATGGGATAATTGATTTTTTTTTGAGACAGAGAGAGAAAGAATGACAGCACTTTGTAAGATTGATTTAATTCTGATCTCTCAGATTAATGAGATGTAATAGCTTCGTTTCACCACAGGACCAAACAAACAGCTAGACTCCAACTCTTGGAGATCTTTTAATTACACTGCAGTCGTTCTGGACTGCATTAATAAGAAGACCCTGGTACCTGCCTGTTGTTGATACAGTTTTAAGTTGCACTCACACAACCACTCTCTCTTGCTGTCACTAACTATAACCCTTTGATCTGTTTTGCAGAACAATCAAGGCTGAAGTGTATGATTGGGACAGAGATGGCAGGTGAGGGTTTAACAGTGCACTCACACACACACACACACACACACACATGTATGGTTAATCCTTTAGAAATACCTTTTTATTTGGTTCCACGATATCTTTCAACAAGATGAAACAGTTCTCCCCCCCCACCCCACCCATTCATATCTCTGAAAGCTTTCATTCATCTTGATCATGAATGACACACTACCTTTATTTCACCAATGGAATCTCTCTGTATAAGCTGCTTGGCCAACCTTTTTCTTCCACACAGACCAATGACAAATATTATGTTGGAATCTTTCCAAAATGACCTGGTACTGTGTACAGTAATATATGGTACAGTTCTGGGAACTGTCATAGGCAGGGCCGGACTTACCATTGGGCTTGACTGGGCTACAGCCCATGGGCCCCGTCCTGTTGGGGGTCCCGCCCGTTTATGTGCAGCGGAGGACTAAGCTATATTAGCCAGAAAGCTAAGTTATGCTAGCAAGATTCATAGACATGAACATTGTGTACGGTTGACAAACAGTAAATATAATTTGACAATATGTTTGACAAGTTGCAGAAACTCATTTCCGGGAGGTCCCCCCCCCCCCACCCCCCCCCCCACCCCGAAACGCTCCCATGACAGCGAGTTGAATAGCAAATGGATGTGAGATGATCGCATTAAAAAAAAGTAATTATAATTCGACAGTATGTTTAACATCAAGACTAGCCAGCTATCTAGCCATGTCATTGTCCCTCAATAATTTAGAACGGTTAACAGTTTTGCTGGAACTACTTGGCAGAATCGAGTATTTACCCAGACCATGGTATAATTCAGATTAATTAAACATTTAAATAGACTTCAGCAATTACCATAAATAATGTTATTTTGTTTAGTTGTTTGATCAAAATTGTGAGCCCTATTTTATTCTTAACCTTTAGAGTTAACCAGAGTGAGTTATTTTTTCAAAACGAAAGCTAGCTAGCTTTAGTAAGCTTCCGTTACCTAGCAACCTAGCATAATACTCGTAGCAATGCTACTACCTGCTAGTGTTACTTGTTAGCCTCCTAATTGTACATTTTGAAGCCATACTATAGCGTTTGTCATATAGTTTTTGTCTATCGGAAAATAGTCGGTTGGAATGTTCAGAATCACATGTGTGACGGTACTCTGTGGGGTCCGCTTTCGAACGATCACATACGTGACGCTACTAATTAACGGGTTAATTTATCCAGAATCGTGCAGCTCTAAATACATATAGCTTGTGTATAATTTTGTTCTATTCAAAGTCATGTAGGCCTATAGTTGGTAGGGTCCGAAAATTGACCCAAGCCCAGGGGCCCCCTCCGCCCTATGTCAGGCCCTGGTCAGACAGGTGTAACAGACCAGCCAACGGATCACAGGATTGAGCGGGAAAGAAGCACATTTTACTTTTTGAACCCACATTGCAGTTCTGCTTTTGTTGTCCTGTATGTGACACTCTGCCTGCTTTGCCTTCCAGCCACGACTTCATTGGCGAATTCACCACCAGCTACCGAGAGCTCTCCCGAGGTCAGAGCCAGTTCAACGTCTACGAGGTGAGAGGTTGAGAGGAAGAAAGAAGACAGGCTAATGTCTTCACCTTTCTGCTCCGCCTCTCTGTACAGACTAACCATCATTTACACATAGTGCCGATTTTCAGCCATGCCCGTAACCACTATAGGTAGAAAGGGGAATTCGAATTAGCATTCCAATTTTGCCTAACCTCTTGGTGTTGAGCACCTGAGAGCTGTTAGCCGTGTGACCAGGGAGTGATTGAAGACGGGGGAGGGGCCAGTGGAGGAGTGACTGTTACAGAGCCAACACTTCTGGTTAGAGACCATCACCCCCCCCCCCCCCCCAGATTGCCATTAGTCTCTGGTCCGTGGAGGACCCAGGCTGGCCTCTGCTCATTAAAACACTCTGCCACGTTACATTAGGTGGTGAATTAGTCATGGAGGCGAGTTGGCTCGAGAAGGAGAGCTAGAAGGAGGGTTAGGAGAAAGTAGAAAGAGAAAAGCTTACCGGGGAAAGGGGCTGAGGGACGAAGGGAAATAGGAAGGGATAGAGAGAGGGAAAGAGAGAGAATGAGAGGGGTGGAGGGAGAGAGGGAGGGAGGTGAAGAGGGAGGGATACAAAGAGGGAGGGAGTGAGGAAGAGACCGATGGAGTTAGGGAAAGACTGTGGGAGTGAGGAAGAGAAAGAGGGAATAAGGGAGGGATGATGTTGGTGAGTCAAAGAGGGAAGAATGGAGATAGGGAGAGGGGGGTGGGAGATCGGGAGCAGGAGATGCAGAGAAGATGGGGGGGTGTTGCGGTGAGTGTTGGGGTTCAAGAGAGTGTTGAAGAGAGTGAGACCGACCATGGAGCCGGGCAGCCGATGCCCTTTCACTCTGCTGACACCACACAACTAGTGATGCATTCATTAACCTTCACAAGGGCAACCTTCTCAATCAGCCCACACACACATACACTCACTTTTCACATTTCACTGAGCCACAGTGACTAATGTATGAATTTCTATAGGTTACCTATTTTTACTTGGTAGTACACATACATCCACCCACACAGACACACACACACATTGTATTATTTATCTGCTCTAGAATTTGAAGGACTATGCATTTAGATTATGTTAGCCTAGCGTTAAACACTACATTAGTGTTTAAAAGAGAGTGATGTGCTCTAATATACTACTGATCTAATGTGATCTTGTGGGGGGTGGTACGGGTGGGGGGAGATGTGCTGTGGAAGATCTGTAGAGAGGGGGAGGGAGGCAGAGACTTGTAGCCTAAGGGCTATGGGGGAAGTAATGGGGGAGGCTTCCAATAACTTGATATTGACTTGAAATTCAGCATAGCTTGTTTGTAGGTGTTACAGTGTGTGTGTGTGTGTGTGTGTGGGTGTGTGTGTGTGTGTGTGTGCGTGCGTGCGTGCGTGTGTGCGTGTGTGTGCGTGCGTATGTGTGCATGCGTGCGTGCATGGGCACAACTTTACAGCGTATAAGCTTGGAAAACCATACGCGTATGCCTGGCCTCCAGTCATGAATGCACAATGATCTCAGTTATGCTTGGAATCTCGTTGTCATCACCTCACCTCTCACACGTGTGGGTGGTATTTCCATGACTGTGTGTGTGTGTATTTCTAGTTTTGTGTGTTTTAGTGTGTGGTTTTGTGTGTATGTGAGTAGGTATAGATGATACAGATGGTCCATGCATAAGAGAGTGCAGTCGAGCTTGTGAGCTATGGCGTCAGGAGGTGTATCACTGTTGTCTCCAAACTGTGATCATCGGACACATGCAATAACAAATGTGTCAACGCGTTATCTTACCTCGACCTCCCATTTTTTCTCTTTCCAGGTGTTCAATGCCAAGAAGAAGATCAAGAAGAAGAGGTACATGAACTCCGGGACGGTGAGTTTCTAGAACCCCCCCCCCCGACCACCGCCCGAACAAAAAAGATGGCCATTCATAGACGAGACACATTAAGAGCTTTGTGCCCAGACAATGAGAAATCGGTTTGGGACAGGAAGTCATTCCCTCTACCCCCCCCCCCCCCCCCACCTACCCATCCCACTCTCAGTAAGGTTGAATGGCACACAGTCAACACACAGCTTTAGGTGCTGGTGAATGGCGCGGACCAACATTTGTGAGGAAGTCTCTCTGCATTGTCATTGCATGAGCACTTCGAATGCTACGGCCGAACCCGCCGCCTACATAATTTAAATCCTAAAGAGCTCATTCATCACGCTATCAGTGAGCAGTGAGTGGATATACTTCCTGTTTTGCAAAATATTAATCTAAGTGGCCGTGTCATAGGCGCTTTTGGGTGATGAATCACTTCTGACTTGGGTGGGATTTGTTTTCCGAGGGCAACGATTGTGTTGATTAGGTGTCGGTGTTAATTACTTGTGGGGATGATGTGTATCAATTAGGTTAGAGCTGTTTTTACAATTTTTCCCAGGTGTCATTGCTGTCATTCTCTGTGGAAGCGGAGCACACCTTCCTTGACTACATCAAAGCAGGGTGAGTTCAGATGCCAGGAGCTCTTACAGTGAATGCAAACACACACACACGTGTCAAATGGAATGGATGGGCTCAAGTTCAACTGTGTGTAATTTCCATCAGCAGGTGATATGAAATTGCTCCAAGAACTTATCGCCCACTCTTGTGAAGAAAGCTTTTTAAACTCACAGTTTTCCTAGCAATGTAGGTGCTGGAGAAGGTTGTTGACCTCCAGTTTGTAATCAACTTCACAGACTGGAATCTCTGAGCGTCGGAGGTCCTCATGGCAGATTCATAATAAATGCTGAACCACTATGAGATTAGAAGAGAACAGAAACTCTTTCACAGCTGCTGAGAGACCTACTGCTGTTACACAGTACTAGGCTACAAGATCCTCCCGTGTTGATACAAACTGTTCTACAGTATATACAATCATATACGGTTACAGTAGGTCAATGCTTTAACTTGAGTAATCTAGCATTGTCTACATACAGTGCAGTATTAAACGATGCCCAAAAGAGGCAAGCTTCGTCTGACTCTTAACCTGGTACACGTTACATATCAATATGAATGACTGCTAAAGTGCCAAATGGGTTTTAGCGCTTAAGCTTGCCCTGACCTGTCACATAGTGTATGTAAATGTTTCCCAATGGATGTGTGTCCTGGTTTCAGCCCACGGCACAATTACCAGTGTGGATAGACTGTCCCAGATCTGTCAGTGACCCTCCAGGTCCCTTTCTGGTCTAGAAAACACACAAACACACATACACACATACATTCACCTACACACACTCACACCTACAAACAGTGGTAAGGAACAGATTTCTCCATCATCCTTGCTGGACCACCTGCCTTCAAGCCTGTGTTCTCACAGAAGGTTTCCTGCTAATCACTACCTTAGAGAATAAATCATTTTTCTGGATAGGAGCTACACATTTAAGCAAACATTGAAAAATTCACTCGCTCGGGATCTTAAATGGGTTCTCCCTCTAACCACCCTGATTCTAATAGCCAGTGACCAAAGCCATATAGAATTTTGTGTGATTTCTCGCTCTAAAGGGTAAATATGATTTATTTTTCTGACGCACAGACACACTCTGAGCGGCTGAGCGGTTATATTAGGTTTTTATTTGTACTGGAGTGTGATGGGGATTTTAATAGAGGGCATAAAGGCCGACAAGGCCCACACTTGTCAGACGGAGAAAGTTTAATGCATGATGCATAATTCTTTCATGGTGCAACATTGCCGATTTCTTTTTGTAAACAACATCTTAAACAAGATTGCCCGTGTTTATGATTACCTTAGGGTTTTCATTGTATGTATTGTTACTTCCATGGTTGAAGATATGACACTCTACAGTGTAGTGAGAGAGGATGACATGGTTGTTTTATAATGCCAACTTGGTTTCAAATTTCTGGCCGGATTGAGAATGCTAAAAACAAGCCGACAGATGAGAAGGATGTATATGGAATTATTTGGAATGATACTGAAGAAATACAATTAGAAAACATGTTATGTATTAGCTGTAGCTGATGTTTGTAATTCAGGGTTGCTAGTTCACAGTCTCAAAAATGAACATTCTAACTGCTTAAGGAACATCTTCTTGAACTGCTTAGATGTGGCGTTCAAGCGTTCAAGCCCTGCGCAATCTGCTGCATAATGTTTTCGAGAGATATGTAAATATAGAAAAACAGAGGGGAGAGGAGAAAGGAGACTCTGCAGTAATCACGTCAATGTCCTGGCTCTTGTTCCTGTGTCTTCCCAGTGTCCCATCCCCACACAAACAGCCATGGAAACAGCCCTGCTGTTTCTATCTATGCATGAAACAGTTCTCGTTTGCTGTCCGGGGAATTGGCATGGCAAGGGCTTTTAAGGTGGATCAATTTGTACAAAATTCCCATCAACTGGGGCTGACGTGCACAAATTGAGGAGAAAAAACGTAACTACTTTGGTAGGAAATCGAGTTTGATAAACAAAAAAAGCGGAGGAGTAAAACTGACCACTGAATTTACAGGTACTCCAAATAATACTGGTTCTTCATAATCTGTGAGGGTCTCTCCATTGTTAGTCTTTCATAGTCAATCCCTCACTTCTCATCAAAGAATATGCCTACACATACTGTAGTCCTATAGCACGAAGGACTAGCATGTGACAAAGAACACACAGGCAAACACAGGGAGCACAGTCCTGTCTTTGTACAGCCATGCTGCAATCAAGAAATCAGCCAGCGTACAAGAATGACAGGATTTCCCTCACCTTCCAGGTAATCCCTTGAACAGGAGATAGAGATGTAGAGAGACATAGGGAGACAATAATTTGCCAAAGCATTTCTCTGAAGAGAAATGGGGATTCCATGGTCCCGGTGGTTCTTTATCAGATATTACCTCAGAGGAATTGAGTACTCCAGTGAACATATTTGATTCACTGGAGGTCAGACTGCACCAGTATTGGTGTACCAAGAAATATACCTTAAGGTCAAAATACATTGTCACAGTGTTTCCATGCCGCCTGGTGATAGTGTTCACCTCAGCTTTCCATGTTAGTTAGAATGCTATCATAGCTAACATGAGTGTCCTACAGTTGTCCTATTGTGTTGGAACCTTTTGCGAGCTGTCTGACCGTGTATAAAAAGATCTTGGTTTTGACCAGTCTAAAAAACAAAGTAATGCTGAGTTTCAAGGGAAGGCACTGCGACAGTTCCCCAGCTGTGTATTCAGCATGTGAATGTGAATGCAGATTAATGAGCTTGGATCAGCATTTCCCCAGCAGGAGAAGCTCTGCCATTATATGGAATACAACGTCAGGCACAGAACTGGCTGCCTAGAAATACTGGATGTGAATGGATGCAAGTGAGGGGGGAGGGGTGGAAATCACTGTTAATCACAATGAAAAGGCCTCCGACCAATACCCGGGTCTATCTCCCCCTCCTTGCCGGGGGGTTGACAAGCTCGAGGGGGGACTGGTGTGCGTGTGGGGGGGTATTCAGTACCTTTTCAAGGTCCTCAGTTATCATCTTTTTCTTTCCCGCTCATGAATAAAATATGATGTTAACACTCGCTAGGCTGTATTATACAGTAATGATGGGGACACAGGAACAGAAATCCATGATTATTCCCCATTGACAAAATACACACGGGACCTAGGGTCATTAACTACAGATGTGAATGACAACAATGATGATGATGATCATCATGCTGAGCTTGGTAATAGTGGTGATGCTGATGTTTTTTGGATGTTAGTGTTTGGATAGTGAAACATTTTCTTCAACGAGTTCACAGATGTTTTTCGACCACCAGGGAACGTTGGTTGTCACTCTCGCTTTCTCCCCATTACGTATTGCCACTTTGTCTGCTGTCAAATCATTACAGCCGACTCCCTACTTTACCGTGTTTTGAGGAAACCGTTTGGGAAATCACGGCTTTAATCTCTGCTTACGAAGTTCTGACAGAAGGCTCTTGTTGTTTAAACTTGCTAAACTTGTTTTGGGAAATATTTTAAGGACCATCATGACGAGTGCTGTTATCACTAACAGGCTACAACCAATTTAATTGCAAACCACTCCATCTGTGCACCAAAACTTTGTGGTGTATTCAGTCATTAGCTATGTTTTAGCCCCTTAAATTTTGCAGTGCACTCCAGTAAAAGCTGAATCAACAATGAATTATCTTCCTAATACTGTCATTGCCCTCCATCAAACAAAAGTTAAGTTCTGTAGGGAGTTCAGCCTAGTGCATTTTGGTATCCAGGTGCCTGCCCATGCACGTAGTTGAAATGAATTGGCTAACTGGGCTGTGAGGATCTTCACCCAGCATGCCCGTCTGGTGAGGAGGACGGGGACAGGAGGGGGTCAAGATAAAAGTATCTGTAGTGGCTCAGCTCTGCTGAATGGTGGTAACCTCAGCGCTGAAGATAGCCTTCCTAGGTGTGAGCTGGACCACAGAGGCTGGCCAAGGTTTGAGGTAATTGCGGGTCTCCGAGCCAGACAGATGGGCAGGATTAGACCTCTGAGCTGAACCATTGAGATGGAACCACAACTTGGCGGGTGTTAACGTGTGTGTATGTGTGTATGTGTGCCTGAGATGGGGGAGAGGGGGACACTTCTTGATGAGGTTTCCAGCACTAGTTTACCCTAATTGCCCCTCTCATTAATGCGTGAAGTGCTGTGACCAGCAGGTTGCAATGTGTGTTTGCAGTGCAGTGCTCCACAGCTCTGGGAGGGTCTGGCCTCTATCTAATCTATCTCCATCATTCCGTGTCTCTCTCTTTCAGAACCCAAATTCACTTCACAGTGGCCATTGATTTCACAGCATCCAATGGTGAGCACCATAACAACTTCTACTCAACTACTTCTGTGCTGACTGACAGTTTGGAGTGGAAAGAGAATAGAGCTCCCCTTTTACTGAATCATCCAATAGTACCAGAAACATAGTCATTTATTTCTTTGTCACCTCAGACTACTTTTGTCCATTTCAACTGTTGTTTTCACGCCCCAAAATAACGTCTACTGACCCCAAGTTGTGGAAATAGATACCACATCCACCATGAAGCTACAGTGCTAGTACAGTAACATGTCTCATAGTGATGTCAAAGGTCCAGGTCGCATTAGAGACGCCAGTCCACCCTTCTCCTCTCCGTTACTGATCGTTCCATCATCCCCCCTCCTGGCTACCCCAGGTAACCCATCCCAGTCCACCTCCCTCCACTACATGAACCCATACCAGATGAACGCTTATGCCATGGCCTTGAAGGCAGTGGGGGAGATCATCCAGGACTACGACAGTGACAAGATGTTCCCCGCCCTGGGCTTCGGGGCCAAGCTGCCCCCTGACGGAAGGGTGTCCCATGAGTTCCCCCTGGTAACGATCTGTTTCTCTATTTAACTATCTGTCTCTGTCCATCTATTCATCTATCCATCTATCCATATATCTGTTTATCTAACTAGCGTCTGTCTGTCTCTGTTGGTCTGTCTGCCTCTCTCTGTTGGTCGAACTGTCTGACCTTGTCTATGGCCCTCTGGGTTGGGTTGCTGGGTGTGTTGCTGTTTTTCATTGCCGCAGCTGTGTGTTAGCTGGGCTACAGGGACCTGGTTCAAAGCCAACAGCTTTATTTTTCCTAGCTGCCTCCTTTTATGTAACTCATATTCATGAAAAATTATACTGTTTTCCCTATAGAGATGGTATGCTTCCTTGTTTGTGTGTGAGTGTGTTGGTTTGGTTGCGATACTAAGTGTTTCATGTTCTCTGCAACCTGCATGATATGTTTGTGTTTCTGTACACGTCTGAGTGTGTAGGCATGTGCGTCTGGGTGTGCGATGCATGTGAGCCTTTGATAGATCCGAACGTGCATAAATTAAAATTGGGTTTCATTTACCTTTTATAGTGCAAATGGAGCTTGCGAATGCCTGAAGGAGTCTCAAATCAATTTGGTTTCTCTCAGCCAGCTAATGGTCTCTGGCTGCTGTACAGCAGTGCTAATGAGCAACCAATCACCTCCCTATCATCTGCATCACACTCTGATTTTCATTAAGACTTGCTTCTTACTGAACAACTAATTCACTTGCTTGTGTGGTTTTACAGGAAATATCTCTCATGGTCAGAGGCTGCTCTTCTGACAGAGATATTTCAGTGTTTTTTTTTATCCGTTCCAAACAACCTCAGTGAAATATATTATTCTATAATTTATTATTTACCTGCTGCGTTGTGAAACGCCAGCTGAACAGATGCGGGGCAGGTTAGGATTTTCATAAACAGGAAGAAAATTGTATTCCATCTAGTATGTTGTTTTTCTTCACAGAACGGCAACATTGACAACCCCTACTGCAACGGGATGGAGGGAATCCTGGAGGCTTACCATCAGAGTCTGAAGACAGTACAACTTTATGGACCCACCAACTTTGCTCCGGTTGTCAATCACGTTGCGAGGTACGGGGAACCTCTGATGCACATAGGCATCTCACCGGCTGAAAGACCTGCCTTCTCACCCTTAGATATGCTGTTGTGTCCTTTTAAGGTGAAAGAGAGATAGAAAGCAATTCACTGTCCTTGACTGAATAAAAGTAGAAAGGCAAACACAGGTGGTTGGGTGGGAAAACAACATCACGGGAACAATGCGTGTCCAGATAATTGCCGCGTAAGTAAGCCCCTTGCATCCACATCCTTACCCTTGACTGGCTGTTGTAGGAAAAGACAAATCTTCAGCTTGACATGCAAGCACCAGACACCAAACAATCAATTAGAAGCAGCCACAACAATAAAGGATGGTGGTTTTACAAAATGTCCCTGAACTAATGAGGGAGAAATAAACAATCCTGAGGAGATGAATGGTGCTGGTGGTGTGTGTGTATGTGTGTGTGAAGGAGGGGGGGGGGGGGGGTCAAGTGTCTGGTTCCACTAATGACTGATCATTTCAAACACCCCAAGTCTCATCCTTGCAATGCTTGACCTCGCCTCCCCTATTTAATTAAAATGCCAGCCCCCAGAGAGACACATTTGATAGGGCAAATTGAAAAGCAAGAGAAAGTTCCAGAGTGACCCGTAGGTCCACACTGGATGTTCTCAGGTCTGATAATAATAAGCCTGGTGATGGTGTTGCAACAGTGGCACTTATTTCTCTCTCTCTCACTCTCTTTCTCTCTCTCTTTCTTTCTCTTTCACTCTGTCACTCTCTATATTTATCTCTCTCATTCATCCTCTCTCACAAACACACAATCAAACTCGGCCAATTTAGCGCTGGGCCATCAATAATGCTCTGAAGAAAGAATACCCGGCTTGCATAAACACATTGGTGAATTATTCATTTTGTAAGACACTTGAGATTGAATCTAGGCCACTCGCAGTCGTCAGCCTTGTGTGTGCTTATGTAGATATACCTATGGCGGTTTGAATATACAGCTTAGTATATCTATATGTTAGGCTACTGTCACATGCTTATGTTTGAAATGTTTTTTCGCACGTGTGCAAACACACACCTACACTCAGCCTGTTGTAGTTGGCATAAGATGAAATTGATGTGCTTGAATTAGGGCTCCTTTGTCAGGCCTGATCCTAGTCACAGTATCTGTAATGTATATATTTTTTACATCAGTTTTGATGGATGTCTATCTGGCAGTTGTAAATAGAGTCTGTTCTGTTGGTCGGTACAGTGTCTGTTGCTCTAACATGCTCCTCTGCTCCCCAGCTATGCTGCAACCGTGCAGGACGGTTCCCAGTACTTTGTCCTGCTCATCATCACTGACGGCGTCATATCAGACATGGCCCACACCAAGGAGGCAATTGTCAAGGTGAGGGCCATGTTTCTCTCTCCATCGCTCTTTCTTTTTCATTCTTTTTTGTCATTCTCTCTCTCCCAATCTTATTTTCCACTTTTCTCGCTTTCTCCACTTTTCTCTCTCTGTCTCTCCCTTTTTGAGGGTTTTATTTTGGTAAAATAGCTGGGCATCTGTGAAGCCCTCTGCAGCATTCCTTGAAAAGATGGCTTCTGGATTTTGATTCAATTTTCTTTCCATATCTATCTTATCTTTCTCCATCCCTGACTCCACTTCATGTTACCCCCGGGCTCTAGCACTGGTGCTTTTTACTCCACAGAGAAGCTCTGCCGCTTACCCAGCATGCTTTGGGACAGAACCTGTGTCTGAGGTGCTGCGGTAGCTGTGAAGGTTAGAGAGTCTGTCGCTGGCTCTTCCTTACAGGGTTCTACTCTATTTACTCCCATATGCTTGACTACTGTTTTGTTGTTGTTGTTGTTGCTATTGCTGTTAGAAGTTGGCCTTCAAGTGTTTTTCACCATGTCAAACTAACTAAATACTTCATTCATTTATTGCCTGCACTGGACAGTACCATGTGTCAATTACTGTATGTTGGAACATTATTATTAACTACAGTCTACACCAGTCTAGTTCAGTCCAGTTTAGTCTAGTCCAGTACCTTTCTGTCCAGTTTAGTCCAGTCCAGTCCAACCCAGCGGTCCATGGGAGCGGAGCAGTGATCGGACACCCCCCCACCCCCAGCAGACTGGGTTTAAAGGGAATTTGCGACTGTTAGTCAAACCATTAGAACAGCCACACCTTCCTTTTAAGATCTTGTCTGCTGCTCTAACCTGCCTCTGCCAAGCCTGCTATCACCTGCTGTTAGCCCTGGCCTTGCTGTATCTATGGACTGTACTACCCTCACCTCAGGACTGAACAAGCCTCTCTTGTGGGATTTGCAAGGTCTTGGCTTTTTTGCCTTTTCTTTGAACAGTCTATCAGTTTAAAGAGTAATTTAAAGATGTCGAAAGCAAAAAAACACATCCTCTGTATTTGAGCTGAATCATGAAATGTGATGAATGTCAACGTTTTTTGGCCAAACTGTCTAAAAGGGTTGGGGGCTGTGGTGCTTTGTTTTTCGTCCCCACCGCAACTCTGGTTTTCTTTCAAGTTAACAGGATGGCCTTTGGGATGAATATTAGCTCAGGCTCCTCTCTTTGATGTTCAGTCAGTCTCTGTTCAGCTCCTCCACTCAGCATTCTGAATTATAGACGAGGCTTGTCTCACTGACATGATTGGCTGGTACAGCAGAATACTGGCCCATAATTCAGTTGGGCTTTGCTTCTTGTAGGGGGGTTGGGCGGTTCACCGGCATGGCAGATGGGGGAAGCTGCCCACCTGGACTGATTTGTCACACGCAGGTTGCAATCAAACTCATCCATATTTGACAAGTTTCTTGCTTTAATGCCTTGGAGAAAAGAAAAAATCATTATGTAGGTGGGTAGCTGTGGACCTATTAAATGTTGCTGCGTATGTGGTTTCTTCAAAGAGAGAGAGAGACAGTGGTATAAATAGACAGCTTGCTGGTGTCAGTTCCCAGGGTTTCCTCTTACTTTGTATGTAAAGCAACTCGTGTTTTTGACTAAATACATTTGTGGTTTATTGTTTGTTGAGATTGAATGGGATGTTGTGCCTATGGGGTAAATAAAGGTGCAAGGATGTGTGTTTGGGGAAAGAATGCGAGGGGAATGTGGGAGTGAATGATGGTGTATGTGGAGAGTAGGGATGGGTATCGAGAACCGGTTCTTGTTTAGAACCGGTTCCCAGTGAATCGATTCCTTGGAATCGTTAGCAAAATTCCTTAAACGATTCTGTTAACGATTCTCTGTGCCGTTGCCCATGCGCCAACTTTTATAGTTCATTCAGACTGCAGCAAACATGGCAACTAGGAAGAAGCGTTCTAAAGTTTGGTTGAATTTCACACGACAAAATGACAACAACGCCACTTGTAACGCGTGTAAAAAGTCTATTTCGTTGAAGGGAGGAGATACTACAAATATGAAAAAGCATTTGAACACAGAGCATGGAATGAAGTTACTGGAATGTCATGTGTTCGATGCATTCACTTCACTTGATCGGGGGCCATGTGTTATCAGTGTTATTTGCGTGTCCCATTATTAAACTGAGCATATCAATTTTTTATCCATTATTAAACTTAGCATTTTAATTATTTAACCTTTTAATAGTCCTGTTAACTGTGCCTGAAAACGCCTAAACAACATACCCAAAGTACATTGAAAGCTGTTGTTGAACCATTTGGAGTACATGCATGCGTTGTTGGGACCCCTGTAAGTCCTACTGGTGTTGAGTAATAGAAGCTTGAACACAAGGAAACTGAAAGTTTCCATCTCCGACTAGATTTTGTTTTGAAAACATAGGCCTGAAAGGCCTAGAGGTGGTAGGTATTAGCTCATTTCAGAGCCAGTCAAAGCCAGTTTGAGAAATGTGTTTAGAACGAGTGGGGGGGTGGGGGGTGCAGGACGTACAGACCTAGTTGGCTGTAGAGGGGACAATCGATAAGAGAATCGATAAGGAATCGAATCGATAAGCAGGAATTGATAAGGAATCGGAATTGTTCAAATCTTATCAATACTCATCCCTAGGAGAGAATGATCAGAAAGGATACAGAAATATGCAGAGAAAGAGGGAGAGCAAGGCAGGGAAAGGTTGAATGAGTGAGACAGAGACAAATACGGGTAAAAGAGAGAGAGAGAGACAGAGACAGAGACAGAGACAGAGACAGAGACAGACAGAGAGACAGACAGACAGAAAGAGGGGGGAGTTGGTGGGGCGGAAAGTAGCCCTACTCTTAAGTCTGTTTACTCTTATCTTTGACATGCCTTTCTGCCCCAGGAGGCTTTCCAGGAAAGCTGGCCTACTTTCCCCCTGCATCTCCCTTTCCAAATGTATTCCTCCACCATAGGCTAAAATCATTCATTCATGCTTGGGCTTTTACGGAGCCCTTCTCTGAGAAGCTCACAGGCCAACCTGTGGCCTCCAGTGCTCCCTCTGTTCTGCAGCTATCTGCTCGACACGCTGGTGGTGGGGGAAGGGGTGGCATATAGATTGGTCCATTACATTTGTGATGGAATAACTGTAACATATTCGGTATATAAATATGGAAAATGTGCTACAGATGTGCAATTGATAATTGATACAAGTTAATGCAGTTTGTTTCTGCTTTAAGAACACTGGTGCTTAATTTGTTGTTTTTAAATGACCTGCTTCTCCACCAACCCCATATGTCAGACATCATTAATATGAGATGTGGAACAATGTCGTAAACATGACAGGAATGTGTCTGAGTGGTGGTTGTGGGGTTTGAAAACAATTTGACCTCAAAATATAGAAAGTCCATAGCTCTTTACTCACACTATACTGACACTACTGCCTCAGTTTGGACTGACTGTTTTGTAAAGATTGGTATTGTACTGTATACATCCATCGCTTATACATGGTAAAGGAGTATGTACTATCACATCTGTAACCATGATGTTTGTTTTTTTCTTTTCAAAGCCAAACTGTTCATCTCACCCTGGTTCATGGTTTTGTGAATGGTGTCATGACATACATTTCACATGGCCGCCTCTCACCCTCAAATGGTTCAACTATGTAGTGGCTGTATCTGTCAGGCCCCATAGGCATCACTGCACACTGACAACACTGGCTGCAGTTCACTGTTATTATTTCCCCTGGCTGTCGAGCTAAAGATGAGCAGTCATTGTATACCACCGTCAAGACACCAAGTAAACAACATTCCGGATTGAGAGAAGTCTTGAGGGAGCTGTCAGCAAGTATATTGAGTGCCTACTTTATGTGTGTCAAACCCACATGCCCATGTTATAACGTTTCACTTTAGTTCAAGGATGCCCATGTTGTCATTTGGTGCTCTGTGTGGGTCATCAGATCATCAGTAAATATGATTACAGCAGTATCCAAACCTGATAACTTGTCGTAAACAGTCAGAGTGTTTACTGTATCTGTATGTATGTTGATAGGTATTCCATCTCTGACCTTTCCTTTCCTAATATTTGTGATTGACTTCCTGGTTCTTGTGTTTGTCACAGGCCGCTAAACTTCCTATGTCTATCATCATTGTTGGAGTGGGACAGGCCGAGTTTGATGGTAAGATAATATTCCCTGAGCTCCACGTACAAATGCCTCAGCCACGAGAGCTGTCCAACACAACTCACATATGCTCCACTACACACCGCCAAATACTCTGTTTACAGAGAATTGGTTTCTGGACTACTTCCATGAAAAGAAAAAAAAAGAAAATATGATACTTAACCTACACTAGGATTATTATTATTTTTTATCGCGTTCACATGATATATTATTTGGATGCAAATAATGGATTACAATTAGGCTCCACTGTCTTCCGTGTTGTCTAATTGGTGTTTTTTGGCGGAAGTCCCTAGTTAATAAGCAGATGTCAACCAGCAGGGCTTGAACCAAGTTCACAGCTGTTGCATACAATTTGAATATTTCAACATATGGTAGCAACTTTGATGCTCTGTAATTTTGGGATGTGCCTTTCTAGCGGAGCTGGAGAAAAAAATCACTGAAAGTACACTACCGGTCAAAAGTTTATTGAAATTTAAGCAGTTCTAGTGCTGAAACCTGAAATTGTGCAAAGCTGAAAACTGCCAGAGGTTTCCTTTTTCAGGGAACAAGTAGCATGTTTGCTTCACCATCAAAAGGCATTTGGTAACTGGAGGAAGCTCTCTGGCAGACCCAAAGCCACAACCGAATCTGAAGTGTCTGACAGTCTACAGGATGGGCCATAGGTGGATTAAGGGACAATAGTTTCAAGCATAAAGGCCGATTTAGGGTTCTCCGTTTTCCAAAGAACGGACACATGGGAACGCCCTTGTCTACGTGAAACGCCCTCTCCTCGGAGAGCCCCGGAGAGCTTGACGTGCACCTCCTGAATTTCCTAACTATCCATTGAAATTTCGGATAGTTACAGATACCCCCTTGACTGCGATTGGTCCAAACCACTTGCGTCAGGGGCGGGGTTGACGTGACCAACAAGACAAACAGAATCCTTGACCGCCGTTGCTGTAAGTTTTTACAATTCATATTTCAGCTAAACAGCACATGTAAATCAGCATCTGAATTAAAAGGGGGGGTCAGATGGCTGAGCGGTTAGGGAATCGGGCTACCAATCAGAAAGTTGCCAGTTTGATTCCCGGCCGTGAGAAATGAAGTTGTGTCCCTGGGCAAGGCACTTCACCCTACTTGCCTCGGGGGAATGTCCCTGTACTTACTGTAAGTCACTCTGGATAAGAGCATCTGCTAAATGACTACATGTAAATAGAATGTAATGTAAAATGTGACAAGAAATTGGCAGTGTAGTTGCTGAAAATGTGCATATTTTATTGATGAAGTGGCTAATTTCCAAATTTGGTCCGATTTCTCGATAACCGAGGTAAATAAACACGACTACGACTTCCACTCAAAGACGGTTTCTCTAAGGTCGTCTTTGACAAAAAAAAAACGTCGTGCCACTTACTCTTCTGGCGGTGAATTGTTTACAGCACCCACAGCCTACGGAGAAGCGTAAACGAAGTCTATCCGTCTGTATCCGTCCGCCCACCCATCCGTAAACGGAGTCGGAGTAGCATATTGCGGCCTCAACTCAACACTGGTCTAAGTAAGCAAGTCTTGGTTCCAACTGTGACGCGAAGACTTTGAACTACAGGTTTGACAAGTTGAGTGACGGTGAGAAAAACATAGCTATGTTAGCAAAAATAAGAAAAAGAGGTTTGCCTGGGCCATAAAGCACCGCCAGTGGACTACTGGAAACAACTGGTCAAAGGTCTGGAATAAATTGATTTATCTACATGTTAAATTCATCACTCAGGGTTTTAGTACGCCATCGAGTAGGCGAAGGATTGGTTTCTGATGTATGACACCAACTGCCAAATATGGAGGAGGAAGCGTGATGGTCTGGAGTTCTTTTGCTGGATCCAGGGACTTTCACAGGTGGCAACCTGACTTAACAGAAAAGGCGAGCCATGCAACCCTGTTTACCCTCTGGTGAACATCTAGATGGACAGGGCATAATCTGTCAGCAAGATAATGAACCAAAACATACCACCAGGCTATGTCAGAACTACCTCAGAAGAAAAAAAACAAGACAAATCATGGAAAGGCTGACACAGTTGTATGACCAGTGTCATATAGTATGCTGCTGTTACTGCCAAGGACAAGAGCAGACTGCAGCGTATCATCTGCACTGCTGAGAAGGTGATTGGCTGCAATCTGCCTACCCTTGAGGACCTGCACACCTCGAGGACCCTGAGGCGGAGCGAGGAAGATTGTGGCCAACTCCTCCCACCCTGGACACACTGTTCCAGCCACTCCCCTCCAGCAGAAGGCGGCGGTCCATTAGGACCAATACCACATGCCACAAAAATAGTTTCTTCTCATCCGCTGTTGGCCTCTTCAACAAGGCCAAGGGCTCACGCAAACTTTAATCACTATCTGCACAATGACACCTCGACACCTCACCAAATTGTAATTCGCACTATGTTACACTATATGTATCTTTTGTACTATTTGTATTTTTTGTATTTTTATATTGTAAGTGATGGCTACTTAATATTTTATATTTAGGGTTCCTCTGGTGGGAGGGACCTCTTGTTTTTGTTAGTTTTATTATTTATTATTATTTTTCTTCTCTTTGTGCCCCAATATCTCAAAGTCTGTGGTCATAATTTTTTTAAATTTGGCACATTGATACTACATCCAAGTGAGTACCCCCACACCAAATATGGGACACATTCGACTGTTGGGGACGCCACAGGCCACGCCCTAAGTCCGATTTTCAAAGTGATGTTCCACCCCATTGCTCCAATTCTTCTGAAACTTGATGTACATGCCTTATTGCTCATGGGGAACAAGAAAGCCTCAAGGACCCATAAGGTCCGCCATGATGGATTTTCCTGTACAGTCAAAACTTGGGGAAATCTTAAAAATTAATCTCCTCTTAAACCAAATGTCCAATTGACTTACAGATGTGTAGAATTTATGTCTTTATATAGGGTGACATGGAATAAGAAATGCTATACAAAATGGCTGAAAGGGGTGTATTTAGTATGTAATTGTCTACATTGCCTGAATATCTTTGTGTCAATAAATCAAATATTATTTGACAGATGTTTGTTTTTTTTAAACCTATTAGGGTTCAAGATGACATCACTCTGACGTACCATAAACAATTTAACCTTGGTATGTCAAAATATGATTGAATTACAGCTGTTTAAACTTTGGCTGAATCTAACAATGCTTGCCACAAGAGAAACAGATAACCTTTTTTATACAGTAACTGACCGAAGGAATTGCCAACACTGAGAATAGCTCAATGGGTTGAGACAATGCACTGCAATATACATGGTCACAGGTTCAAATAAACAGGATGACATAATTCTGAAGTACCATGCTCAATTTCACCTTAAAATGTCTAAAGATGATTGAATTACATCTACTTAAACTTTGTCCCAAAGCTGACCAAAGCTAATACTCTGCCCTTTCTATTCAAAAATCTCAACAGTTGGTGTGTTGCAGAGGATAAAGAGGCTGACTTGTAACCTTATGCTCATGAGTTCAAATTCCCATTTAGCCTATTGTTGTTGGCCAAATATAAAGTTGTTTTGCTCTCTAGTTGTCCAACTCTTGACCTTCTACAATTTACATTTTTATAATATTTTGCGAAGGAACCCGCATTGCCTGCTTGCAGCTATTTTATTTATTTATTCCAAATCCCCTTAATATTAGTTAGACATTGTACCTTTAGTATAGTTAGACCATATATTTAAGATTCCTATATGTTGAATGTATGCACCTTCCTGATAAAGTAAATTCCTTGTCTATGCAAACTTTTTTGACCTGTAGATTGGTTCTGTTTAAATGGTTTAGGGACACTTTGTGGTTACGGTTGACATTCATTGTTAAGGCTGACATTAGTCTTATAAACCGTTGTCTTTTCTCTGCAGCAATGGTGGAACTGGACGGTGATGACATCAGGATCTCCTCCAGGGGGAAGCTGGCAGAGAGAGACATTGTACAGGTAGGACAGGCTGTCTTCCCTCCTTTTCATCTCTCCTTCTCCTCTATGCTTTGTATCTTAGCAGCCCAGTTAAGAAGGTGCCGTGAAGGACTGTACCCTGTGGCTCAGGATGTTATGTGAAAACAATGGAACCAAGCACCTTATTCAACCCTCCCCTCCTCTACACTTAGTTTGTCCCGTTCAGAGACTACATGGACCGCACTGGCAACCATGTCCTGAGCATGGCCAGGCTGGCCAAGGACGTACTGGCGGAGATTCCCGATCAACTCATCTCCTACATGAAGAGCCGGGGGATCAAGCCCTGCCCCCCCCCGCCTGACTATGAGCCCGACATAGATGAAGATGAGGACGACCACCATGCTCAGACCATGCCCATCTGAGACCAACCCAACCAATGGTGGTGGAAAGAGGGGGAAAGAGCGGGAGGAGGAGGGGCAGGAAGGTGGGGTGGGAGGTGGCGGGGGGGGGGGGGGGCACTGCCAGACGAACCCCTTGATTGCTAGATGTCCCCCCCACCCTGAGCCCACTTTTATTGAGAAATGAAACACTTGGAGGCACCTTCGTTAATATTTATTTGGTTGTAATGTCGAACAGATTAATAAGACTCCACTTTGTTTTCGGAGCAACATTTTGCTTCTTCTGGGAGGGGGAGTGAGGGAGAGAGGGTCTGAATACGGGGAAACTAGCTGAAGCTGAAGAGGGAGTTTCTTCTTTTTGAGCATTCTGTCTACAGGTTGCACACAGAGCTGAGTGGAGAAGAACATGAGGAGGAAAAGGCGGAGACGAAAAGCAGTGTGCTATAGAGGGATGTTAGGTGTTTGCTGTCAAAATGGTAACGTGGTGGATCGCATACCCTTCTAGTGGGGACGATATCAATATATTAGAATGTGCCCGTGTGTATCATGTTTGTGGATATGATACCGTTTGGAATTGGTGTGTGTTGGAATAGGGAAATCATCTGTATGCTTATTTATTTATTTATTTATTTATTGTAAAAACCACTATTTATTCATGTCTGGGATCTAAAATCCTATTTTCCCACATATATTTCCATACTATTTTCAAATCAGTGCTAAAATATTTTTTTTAACTTTTGAGAATAATATAAAAACGTGATGGAGAATTTAGTCATAGTTGTTATTGATCAATAATGATTTACACTATTGACCGTAGCCTTTAGTCTACACAGTATGCAGAGAATCATGTTTCAGTATGTAATCATATACTCATTCATCAACAATTTTTTTCCCAATTCACTAACTTTTTCCAAAAACAAAATGCACTACCAACAGTAACAAATAAGAAGCACAAAGATCATTATAACAAGATAGAGTTCAGAAGAAAAAGTCACCCTTACAGCTACCACAATAGAGGTCCTGGAAAGGACTGTACTGTTTTGAATTGCTTTGTATCATCAAATGTCTTCCAGACTACTTGACTACTAAATTAAGATCAAATGTAACAGTATTATCTAATCCAGTCATATAGCCTACTTGCATTAGACACAAAGATTAATCTATACGTGGCATTCATGGAATTCATTTTGGCTGTGTAGACCAGAAAACATGTATAAACACAACCTCTTGTTTGACTTTTGAGACTTTCCAAACTGTGGTGTTTTTTTCTGGGTAGCCCACTATTAGAGTGCAAAATCATATTTCTTAAACATGTTATGCTAACTGCGACTGCACAGTTTCTATGGATAGATGTTCCCCATGATTATAACATATGTAGACAAAATCCACATATGTTATAATTTAGGAATTTTCGCGAATTTTAGACATATGCTTTTAGTGTTCATTCCTGAGCACCTGTTGGGTTCATGACTGCAATTATTTTGTGTTTTAGTATTTAAAGTATTTTTTTAGAATTATAATCAATTCGCTGTGCACACAATGTAGAATTTCACGAGTAGTCCAGACATAACCGAATATCTTTTTCCAAATGTGCCTACTGTATCGACACTTGCATATCTAAATTGAATTAAGCCAGGTTTTGTTTAAGCAACAACACTGAACGTAATCACAACTATGACAATAATTCCATTCAGTATGTTCAATGTTGCAAACAACAGATTCATTCATTGCATATTGGTATTGTGTTATGTACATGTTTGAGGACTATAGATAAATGCAATACAGCTTGCTAATAGAGTTGGACGATGTCTACCGAAGTAACTTGCTATACAAATGCAAAGTATTTGTTGTAAAACCTATGAGTCAACAATTGTTTACAACAGTTGTAGACATTTCTTCATGGAATGCATGAACATTTTCGAAAAGGAAGGCATTTGATGAGAGAACCTTCGGAATCCTTTTACATAGTTCTGGAAGGCCCCTCTCCTTGGCTTGACACAAATATGGTATCCTTGTGCTCTTTTTTACCTAATTAAAAATTGTGTGATTTATTTACAACATAAACAAATACAAATCATTTGATATATCCGAAACAACTGTTTTTGTTGTTGTTGTTTGTTTATATCCCTTGAATAGAAGGTTACAAAATTGTTCACCTGTATTGCTGTACCAAATTGGAACTGTTTCATCGGATACTGACTGTGTGCATAAGCCCTGTATAAATAGTGGACTTTGTATCCAGTGCCAAAAGATGTTCTGTTGCACTTAGACTCTTTAGAAAATGTGCATGTTTGTGCCAAAAATGGTTGCAGGTTTCTCCCTTCAATCTTAAAGGAAACTCTCTAAGACATCCTGCTACTTTAGTCATTTGTTGCTTTCGGAGGATCTTTAGGATTGGCAGTTAATCCAGCATGTTCCACAACTCTCTTCTTTTCATTCCTTTTCTAGTCGTCTTGGTTACCCCTCTTGTCACTTGTCATATTTATACTTGAGTTGTTTACAAACGGCTCTTGGTCTCTTTTCCTGCATGCTGTATAATTTCCAAACCAGATGTTGGACATGATTGTCGTTATACTATGGTTAGTGGAATGCTTTGTAATGGATTGCCTTAACTGAAGATTAATAAAACAATGACAGCTTTTGCAGAATTGAAACTGTGGTCTTTATTTAGCATGGAGTTGACAAACAAAGATAACATCTAGATTGTACTTATTGCTATTCAAGATGCTTTGAAGGGAATCTAACATTGACATTCCATTGTGATGAATCCTGTCCCTTTTACAAGAGGTATTTCTTCCTGACATATTTGAATATGTTCCACACTCATGTGCGGCCTCCAACCAATGAGTGAGTGTCTCTGCATGTTGGCTTCACAGTTGTGTTTTTCTCAGCCTTATGAAATGCATTGCTGACTAGTCAAGTTGTCCACCTGGGGGAGAGCGACAACTGCTTGAGCTATAAATTAACAGCCAATTGGTTGCCGCCACTGCCATCCACAATGAAGCCACTGAATAATCACTGAAGAATGGGTGGAAACAGAATATGTAGCTAATGAGACAGAATGATCATGTTCCAGTTGTGTTTTGAGCCGGTAATTCCTAATGTCTCGTTGCCGGAGGGGATTAACAAAGTAGTTAATGCTGACTTTAGGGCTCATTATCTCTAGGGTGATTTTGTATTGAATCAGAGCAACAAAAGTAATGCTAAATGAAAGCTTAGGGTTAACAATCTTGTTCTGCCACATGACCATATTGTTGCAAAAGATTCATACCAGATTGTTGGGTTGAGACTGGTTCACAGGTTTGAAAAAAGATTCAATTACTTGTGCAGCATTCTCAAATTAGTAGAGGCAATTAATAAAATTAACATGTTTTATCCCTTCATCTCTGAAAAGAATTGCAAATTCTGTTTAAGTATATCTGCAGTGAAGTTCTAGATCTAATTCTAACAGTGAGACTGATAATTAGGCTCAATTTAAGGTTGCAGGTAGATAACTCAAAACAATGGATTTTAATTACAGATAATGTTTCTAATGAATGGGAATAAAAAGCACCATGCAAGAGTAAATTATCTCAATGGCCAAACTGCTCAGTAGGGACTGATATAATGATTGCCTCTGGGTGTAATTCTGAGCTAGTTCAGAGAGGCTGGTGTAGGAGGAGGTGTGAACGTGCTCCATCGGACCCGATCGATGATCTCAACCCCTACTTTCTCTGTGCTTACAAAGGGATGACCCAATATTGACCTGGCAGCCAACCAAGACTGCTTATCCTTTGTGTCGTGTCAGCACCGTGCTCTTGTGCACTGAAATGGTCTCACAGTTTGGTAGCAGCAATGTGGCAATTTTCTCCACATTTTTTCCCCGGGTGAAGGGGTTAGTAGCAAAGCTTCTGGAATCCTAATCTAATAACCTAATATCCTTCTGTGGTATTTTACAAGTACACATTCAAAAGTTTGGGTTTCTCACAACCTCTTGCACTATGCTGGTTCAGCGAACCATTTACTCCTCAAGTCTCTCCCAAGATCACACAAGCACCATTAACAATTTTATGTTGTCCCTTAAAATGCCCATTTACGTGCCACTTACGCCACCGCCAGACAAATAGAGTACACATCCAAATCACTCCAAAAACTCATGAGGGCTTTGCTTGCCTTTAGCAGGGAAGTGTGATAGAGGCTGTTGTATCTGGGTTAGGCATCTAGACATGAAATATGATTTATTTGAATGCAACCAAGAGTTTAATGGTTATATTTACAGAGACAGACTCAAATGGTATGATGGACTGTTTGCTTATATTACATAAAGCTGGGGGTACTGGCATTGCAACTAAGACATTTTGTGTAACATTGTTTTTCTCACCTCTCTACCAATACATCACATGTATACAATACATAGTATACCATATGTATATATAAAATATTACGTAACTTTCCTTTTCACGATCAAACTTTAACTTTTCTACTTGCACTGTTACTATTCCAAAAAGAATTCTTGTAGAATTTCCAAACCTTATCACAACTGTTATGTGGGTGAGGATGGCCCTTATGTTGTTTTAGCAACTGGGGGAAACAATCAGTGTATTTGAAAATCTCAAGTCAGACAGAATGAATCATATTTACTATTTGCACTGTGAGAACAGCCTTTTCCCCATACCAACAAATTATAGAAAAACAACTCTCTAAATCAAAGTGTCAGGGATACGTTAGTGATTTCACTGCATGCATTGAGATGCCGTGTGAAACAATGGTACACGCTATTGGGCTTCTGAGGAGAAAAGAATGATACAATACATCACTGTTACACGAACAAACTGGGCTGCGTTGAGAGGCATGTTTGTAACAGGCCAGCATGGGTCTGCAGTGCCTGCTGTCCTGTATCCACTGCTGTGACTGCTGCCTGCGTCTCAGGTACTCCATGGATTACCCCTGGTCTCCAGGTGCTGGGAGCCAGCTCTCTGATCTCACTGGCAGAGGAAAAGAGAAGGGGGGAGGGCACAGGAGGGAAGAGACAGAAGAGTGAAGAGATGAGAGAAGAAAGTTTATAGAAAGGTGAGAGTAAGGAGTTCATATGAAAAGGAGAGGGGGGAGAGAAGGGGCGAAAAGAAGAAAGAGTGGCAAGTGTGAGAGAGGAGATAAGGGTACGGGATGAGAGGAAAGGTTGATGTGAGGAAAGAGGTGGGGGGGTGTGGCTGACGGGTGCCGGTGGGGATTGTGGGGGCGACCCCATAGGGAAGCACCATGCTCTGACTCAGCGTATCTGGTTGAAGCCCTTACTAAGCCTGAGGGTTGGGATTATGCTACAGAGAGAATGACTGCCATGCTCGTGTGAGTAGAATTAGAAGCCACTGATGTTGATTCTACTGTTTTCATAGAATAGAAGAGGTGTTAAAAGGGGTCATGTTTCTACACGTTGTCATCTTTTCCTTAACCAACAAGTCCGAAATTGTGATGTGTCATTAACTCTCGCAAAGCTTCCAAATTTAGGTCAAAACTGTATTCAAAGAGCTTAATATTTAATTGTGCTTTTGGAATTAAAAATGAACAATGAGTATTGGAAAGTCACAATATGGTAGCGACTGATAGTTGTTATGCTTGAAGTTGGCAGCTCTCAGCTTAAGTCCCTCAAATCCTTTTTTCTTCCTCTCCGCTGTACTGTTCTGTGGCCGCTGCGCTTTGTCTCAGCTCAGATGAGTCCTACTCATCCTGCAAAGTGCCCCCTTGAATGACACTCAAACACACACAAGTATCTTCTTTATTTTGGTAACCCTTCCTTTTACAGTCCCTTAAGTACAAGGTATTTACGTAAAAGATAAAGGGTAAATTTTGTGCATTATTGGGTATTACCGATTGGTACCAAAGTGGTAAATACAGAGATAATTCAAAGTATTTACCCATTAACTAAATACGAACTTGCTGGTTATTACTGGGTAATTTTCACTGGTAATAATTAGGTAAAGACAGAAAACTAAACTTACCATTTACCTGGAAACTTATAAATATTACTATTTAAATACCGCTGGTAGTAAGTTGGTAACTACAGGAGGTAAATTATAATGTGTTATTGAGTAAATACCACTGAGTAGGTAAAGACGGCCAAGCTCCAGCAGAATTACTAAGAAAAAGCTCTACTACCTTGCAGTTACCTAAAGTTTATGTCGGTAACAATCCACGTCTAATTAGAATATAAGATAGTACTTTCCAATAAAATACCTTTTCAGATACATTTATTGATGATGGCCATACTCATTTACTTGGCTGGTAACAACCTCCATGGGAAGAGTTTTCCTCTACTATCATGGTAAATCTTCTTGGATACTGGGTAAGTTCTTGCGCATGTTTGGAGTATTTACTCAGTAAGTAAGCTAAAACTGTACTGTAAAAAGCTGTGTTTGTTTCCATGGTGTTACCAGGCTCTTACCATATATTTTGTAACCAAATATTACTTTGTCAACTTTACCCTTACTATGAACTAATACGTTCCACAGTGATACCAGGTAACACTATATACTCAGTAAGTAAGATGAAACTGTACTGTAAAAGGAAGCAGTGTTGGTTTCCGTGGTGTTACGAGGCTCTTACTATATCCTTTTCAACTGTTCATTCCCTTTTCCATGCAATAAACACAAACTTGGATTATGTTACTAAGAAAAACATGACACTTCACTATGTAAATTGTGAAATGAAAGCTCTGTTTCCATGGCATGACATGAACGAAATACAAAGGTTAAATCACAATTTCCCCAATGATGTCAGGCAAAGCTAGTGTGTTCTTGTCGACATTTTGTTTTCGGAAGCTGAGGGTCATGCTCCTGGTGTGCCGAACACGATAGCGGTGGACAACATCCTCTGAAGTCTCTGAACTACAAGACAGTTCATAAAAGAACATACACATTGGTGCTACATCATAATCACACAATTATATAAATATAATATAGTTAAAAGAATTATCTAGCTAACTACAGTACATTTTGCGCTAAAGAAAATGTGGTTTAATGTCATTTCACGTTAGCAACGTGGACGAGCAACCAGGCAATGGCAACTGCTAACTTAATAAAGCTAAATATTGTTGTAATGCTACTTGTGCTAGGTAACTAGCACTAGCTGTCTAGCAATGTGCTAGCTAACATTAGCTATAGCCTAACGTTATTATCAAAATACATTTGATTAGCACAAGATCAAAATACAATAATTTGATATGTATTGCTATACTTTTGCTTGACAAACAAATATTAGGCACAATTATTATTTTGTGACTTACTTAGCTAGTAATGCAAGACGGCTGCTGGAGCGTATGTACGGTTAAACGGAACCAACCAACTGTCGAAACCACTCACTGTTGACAGAAACTGTTCAGAATAAAACCCGGAACTTCCATATATTAGTTGGCAGGTGATTGGATGAACCATCGGTCTAATAGCTGCCAGTAAAACTATGATTTGTCCAAAACATAGTTTAAGGCTAAAGCTAGCCAATTTTATCTTTGTTTGCCATTTTAATCTCACTATGCGCGATATCTGCATCCAAAGTTTTGCTCGCGAACAAAACGTTCCTGAGTGGTAATACAACTTTATCTAATTTAACATCTGTTTTAGTGGTATGGCATTTACACAAAGATTACTTCAGAGGACAATTCAAGGTGGTAAAAGCTTAATAAGAAGGCTCCAGAGGGAGAGGCTGCTGGAAAGAAAAAAACAATGCCCAGTGTGCAACCACTTCTAAAGAACCAACATGACCACAGCATCCTTGGCTACCACACAGGATACACTCAGATCAATGTGCCAATTGATTATTCTGTATTCTAAGATATTACTTCAAATAGGTAGAATCTTATATATTTGTAGACTATGTTTTATGTACAGGAGCTGTATAAAGACAGACAATAGGGGCCACACTCATACTGACATGTGTTGTATGGTACAAAGTTATTTGAGTTTTGAGATTTTATATGGAGGTTTGTATAGATTTAACCTTTGTATTTGTTCATGTTATGCCATGGAAACTGTGCTTTAATTTAAAAAATGGTTACAATTTACATAGTGAAGTGTCATGTTTTTGTTAGTAACATAATCCAAGTTTGTGTCTATTGCATGGACAAGGGAATGAACAGTTGAAATGGTAAGAGCCACGGAAACAAACACTACTTCCTTTTACAGTACAGTTTTAGTTTACTTACTGAGTAAATAGTCCAAACATGCACAAGACCTTACCCAGTATCCAAGAAGATACAGCATGATAGTAGAGGAAAACTCTTCCCATGGAGGTTGTTACCAGCCAAGTAAATGAGTATGGCCATCATGGATAAATGTATCTGAAAAGGTATTTTATTGGAAAGTACTATCGTCGTCGTCGTCGTCATCTGCCGCTTGTCCGGGGATCGGGTCGCGGGGGCAACGACCTAAGCAGGGAGGCCCAGGCTTCCCTCTCCCCGGCCACTTCCACCACCTCTTCCTGGGGGACCCCGAGGCGTTCCCAGGCCAGCCGAGTGACATAGTCCCTCCAGCGTGTCCTGGGTCTTCCCCGGGGCATCTTCCCAGTGGGATGTGCCCGGAACACCTCACCAGGGAGGCGTCCAGGAGGCATCCTAATCAGATGCCCGAGCCACCTCAGCTGGCTCCTCTCGACGCGGAAAGTACTATCTTATATTCTAATTAGACGTGGATTGTTACCGACATAAACTTTAGGTAACTGCAGGGTAGTAGAGCTTTTTCTTAGTAATTCTGCTGGAGCTTGGCCGTCTTTACCTACTCGGTCGTATTTACCCAATAACACATTATAATTTACCATATATATCTCCTGTAGTTACCAACTTACTACCAGCGGTATTTAAATAGTAATATTTATACGTTTCCAGGTAAATGCTAAGTTTTGTTTTCTGTCTTTTCCTAATTATTACCAGTGAAAATTACCCAGTAATAACCAGCAAGATCGTATTTATTTAATGGGTAAATACTTAGAATTTTCTCTGTATTTACCACCTTGGTACCAATCGGTAATACCCAATAATACACTAAACATACCCTTTATTTTATACGTATATACTTAATACTTAAGGGTTTGTAAAAGGAAGGATTACCTTAATTTTTTTGTGTCTCTCTGTCTCTGCTCTCAGCGTCTATTGCTGGTGCACACTCAATATCTCAGTCTTTCTTGTTTACTCGGCCTTTCTCCACTTTCTTGCTTGCTCTCAAACACGTGCATACTCTCTTGCTCTGACACACACATTCTATCACACACACACCTCATTTTTGTCTTTCTCACACTCACCTGCACATCATTTATGTCTTTCTCACACGTGCACACACACACACATAAAGCAGGCAAAAGACATACTTCTGGACACAGTTTGGAGAGTTGTCGTCCCAACGGGTCTGGCACAACCCTGCTGCTCAGCTTGGTTGTGTCTCTCCTCCACAGTCTCCCTGCCTAGCCAGGGAAAGAGCCCCCGACTCTCTACAAAGTGAAGAGTAGAGATGATATCCATCTTAGCATTGCGTGCCCTAGCTGCTTGTAGCTCCCCTGCTAAGACTGGGTATCAGCTGCACCCAGCTTCCTGCTCTGAGACCTGTCACCCAGTGAGATGAGCCTCAGTGAGGTTGACTGTAGAAGAGTAGTTGTGTTGTCAATTTTCATGGGAGCAGGATTCACGAAGAGCTATCCATGGTGCTGAAATGTTTGGAGCCAGAGGGCAGTGGTGCTGTGTGAAGTGCGCGTAACCTCAAATACCTTTTATTGAACAGTTTGTCTTTGTCGCAACAATTAAATCATGTGAGACATTCTCTCTCCCTTCTCATTCCAGCCTTGACCATATCCTAATATGTGCATTACGATTCAAAAGTAACTTCTCATGTGGCTTCTTGTTAGAAAAGCATATACTTAGCATTTGACACTGCTGTGGATTTTGCACAATTGTCGGATTTTGAGCTAAAGAATGGAGCCCTACCTTGTTACCTTAGAATTCTGATGACATACACATTTTAATAACACCAAATGTATCTTAAGCTAACAGGAGCATCTGATAATTAGATTACCGGTTCATAGGTAAATATTAGCTTTAGCTCAAGGAAAGTCCCTCTGAATTTAAATAGGGGTATTACTCTGGATCTGGTCCAATTCTCTTGGCATAAAAGGGTGGCCTTTGCAGGTAACGTCTATGTGGTCTTGTCAACAAACTAATGGTCTATTCCACAATTCTATTACGCCTGTCCGGATGTCCTGCTGTGGTGATCCTGAAGAAAGTAACACTCAATTTCATATAACTCTTTCTTCCTCTCTGCTCACACATCCTGTAAGTGGAGTTGATCCTATTTGCCCCAAAACAATTCCCCTTGTCTCTCAATAACATGTTTTCGTTCTTGTCTCTTGTCCCAGTGCATCACATTGGACCCAAATTTCACTTCTGTGTGATTCAAATGCATGACAGTACTTCCACTTTAAGCAGATTCCCTAAGGTAAGGACCTTATTGCAGGTGAAAGGTGGATTTAGTTTGTGGATCATTTCACCCTGGCTCATGCTTCTTCTTATTGCAGAGCCAGCTACTTCATACTGTACAGTATGATTTTTAGGTTGTTTGATTTTACCACTGTCTGAACCTCTTACACTAGAATATGTTGATCATTCTCTATATATACAGTCTTTTATTACTGTATGTTTATTGATCGAGTCATGATACATGCTGCCCATGCACTCTCTATGCCCTGTGTTTCTGATAGTCCTATTGGCTCTGCTTTGACTGTATGCCTGTGTCAGCTCATGTATTCCCCCAACATGTAAAACACACACATACCCTTACTCGGCTGACTGCTAATCCCTAGCCCCGCCTCCATTCATCTCTCATGCAAAGTCTCCCTGTGGTTATGAAGTCAGTCATTCATCCTTTATGAAGACAAGAGATTCCTCTTGGTCCAGCATGTGAATTAAACATCCCCCTGACAACACTGTGACAACGTCCCCTCTGTGATGATGTCACATGGTTGGAAATGGACAAGGCTCTATACGGAGCCAGCTTTTTAGATTTCCCTAAAGACGGACCCCCTCACTGAATGATCCATCGAGACTACAGGATGTATTCCTGCCTGTCACTCTACAGATCATTAGGATACAGTGTGTTTTGATGTGTATGGTAAATACAGTGGCACACACTGTGCAGTCACAGTGAATCCCATTAATAATGCATGCTAACTGTATTCATTTTTCATTTACAGTTTGTAACTTTTATGTACTTGACCTTGTTTCCGTTCTGCAGAACACCTACAATATTCCACTCTTTCCTTCCCTCTCGCACTCAGAGTGGGAAAGATTGTGTTTCATTAGAGCTTGTTGGATGAGGAACAGGGTGATGGGAGACATGGAAGACAGGGGTCTAACCTGGGCAGGCTGATTGTAGTGAAAGAGAGGTCTGCACTGGGATGAGTGAACCGCCTCAAGCTCCAATTGTCGATTGTAAAATATAACTATAATGAAGTGGGTGTGCTTTTCAATCTTATTTTCCTGTTTAATTTTTCATCCATGCTATATACGTTTGAACCTAATCTAGAATTACTGAGATTCCTTTAACATGTCTTTAAAATGTAAAATGCTCTTTATTTAATATTATTAGTAAGCAACTGCCATCTTCAGGTTGAATCATGCTATTACAAGCAATCCTTTCATTACAAAATCAAGACAAAAATGGCATCACATTAAACACATCTATCAAAAGCTTTACTTCTGTAACAAAGTTACAGATGGGAGGAGTACTCAATCATTTACCAAATCCTTCACAAAGAATTGTGGCTAGTGGCTAGTGTTCAATTCCAAGTCATTGCAGAAATGTAGGGTTCACAATTCAATCTTTCAAAAAGGGTACAAAAAAGGCTCACATAACAAATATCCTCCACTAGTAGAAATGTTGTCTGTCAACTAACGGTTACAGCTTTTCGTTGGCAAACATATTATAATCTCTCTATTAAAAACTTGGTGAACCACTGCTGGCCTTCATCAACATTTTCAGAAACTACCGATTATCTTGTTGTGTTGACATTGTGTGTTGATTTGGTTTATTTAGTCTTAAAGAAAAGAAGTGTTCAACAGCTCAAAGTCCTTCCTTGACGATATGGTGTGGTTTCAGGCTGAACTTCTGTACGAGGCTTTTGTCAAGGAGACCACTGCACACAGACAGATCCTCCTCAGAGAACGGTAGCTGCAGCACCAGAGCCTGTTCACACTCAGTCAGGAGCTCAGACTGGGTTCTACTGTTGCAGGGAGAAGTTCTCACTAAGCCATCCCACTTAAAGCTGACCTGCAATAGAGACTCACTGTTTTCTAGTTCTTCTGGAAGTCCATGGGGAGGGCTAGGGTCGTCGGACTCACTAATATAGTTCAAGGCAGTGACACTGTTGCAAGGAACATACTGTGGCTGACTTACTTTTTTAGGCTTCAAGGAGGTGACAGTGTTCCTCAGTAACTCCATGGGGACAAAGTTGCTCTGGGTGAACTGGCTAAACGACACACTCTCCATCTCATCAGAGACTCTCTGGACAACCTTCAGGCTCCACAGGTCCCCAGCACCCACACTCTCGCTGGTGGGGGAGGCATTGCTTGGGTCCATAATGGTGCAGCTCTCTCCACCCACCTCAGCCTCATCCTCCTCCTCTAGGGAGCCTGTCTCCCAGGCACAGTCTATCAAGGGGGATCTGGAGCTCCGGCCGGGGGACTCGAACACCACCCCCCTGGGTGTGGTTCGGCTGTGCTGGTGGGGTTGGTTGGGGAAAGCAGTCACAGCGAACGGGACCTTGGGTTGGGCTGCCATGTAGTTCTGGACAGACTCTGGGACCAAGACTTCATGATGCTTCCTGCGGGGCAGTAGGGCGGATAAGGATGGGACGCACCTCCCCACGATGGGAACCAGGGAGGTGGGCCGCAATGCCGACACAAAGTCCTCCAGCTCCTGGTAGGAGGAGTGGTCTGAGTAGGGCACCACGTGGACGTCAGGGTGGAAGGAGACCAGGGGCCTGCTGGTGGGCAGGATGGCCAGGGTTGGGAACTCCTGGTTCCACAGGAGCAAGTTGGCTGAGCTGATCTGCGACTGGTCCACGGCTCGGATCCGGCCGGCTCCCGGCTCAGTGGTGAAGACATCTTGCAGCTCTAGGACTTTCAGGGTTTCCAGTCTCTCTGGGCTCACTTCCACCCAGGTCTTGAATTCTAAAGCCAGTTCCACCAGTAGGCACTCCTTACCAAGGGTATACATACCTGCAGGGAACACAAAAGTCACAGAAATCATCAGTTGTCTGTGTGTAGCTGCTACTAGCAACACGAAACACAATGATTTATTTGTTAGTTGCAACTCTGCAGTGCTTATGATGAGAGTCAACATAGATGAGGCCCTCACCGATGACCACATTGTGACCGGGATGGCTGCGGATGATCTCCTTGATCTGCTGGGTAGCTCGTTGTCTGGAAGGCAAGGTGCGCGTGGGGTCGCAATTGGTGTTGTCCAGGTACAGGACATCTATAGTGGTGTTGGTCCTCAGGCAATGCTCACGAAGCATGGATGGAGTGTATCTGAAGTCACCTGGAATTTTAGTTTATTTCTTTAAGATGGAAGTTCATTTGAATACGTTTCACATTAATTTATTATCTGTAAACAAATTTAAAAAAAAACATGCCAGTGTAGAGGATGGTGCCAAAGTAGCCTTGGAAGAGAAACATGACAGCCCCAGGGCAGTGGTTGGCATCCAACAGGGTGACCGTCAGCTTCTCCTTGCCAATATCATCCAGTGGGAGTAAGTATGGCTCACCCAACTCCAGAGGGTGAATCCATTCCTCTTTCACCTGGAGAGAGGATATACCATTGATAACAAAGTAGCCAGGAAACCAAAGGATTATGATTTTGATACATTACATTTGGAAAATGTGTCTGCCCTGCTGTATCATGATGATACTTGTTCTTACTTGTAGTTTAAGTTTCAGCAGTGTGGCTGAAACTGGAGAGCAGTATATGGGTCGGTTGCTCCAGGTGGACGTCAGACAGGCAGTGTGGTCACTGTGCATGTGGGAGAGGAAGAAAAGGCGTACGTGCAAACACTTGCGCACTTGCCAGAAGTCCACGGCCAATGGCGTGTGAGGAATGAGTTTCCCGTTCATTTTCAGAGCTCTAGTTTTCAAAAACAACGGCAGGAGAGTGAGAAACAAGCTAGTGAAACAATAGAATTAGTAAATAATGCTTTCAATCTTTACTACCATACATTAACAAAGAAATCAATTTAAACATAATTCAACAGAAATGGGGCATACTGTCGCAGATAGCTCCCTGCATAGCCTGAAACATACAGATGTTTGTACTGTATTATTAGCCGATAGTGCTAGCTACGCTACTGTATTTGTGCAACCAAACGGTTATTGGGATTGGGAAGCCTAGCTACTTAACAATTAGCACAAAAGCATGATACACTATAACGTTGTGAGTTGTACTCACCTGTGTAGTCATTTCATATCTAGTTAGCTGAATTGGCTGAGCGCTAGCTAGCTACAGTGCCTTACTGCTGAGACTCCCGATTCGTTATTTCCAACGTCATGATATTACAACCCGTTTCTTCTCAATGTAAATAATGAATGCATAAGGTAAATATCAATCTAGATGTCATTGCAATGCCAGTAAAGGGAGCACTTTTGTCTCGTTGGAACAGTAAACAGGGTTTGAGGTTTTCCTGTCGCTGCTCTTTCACAGCCAGCCACTGCCCCGCCCAGATCAGCTGCGCCTCGCTCTTTTTTGTAGAATTGACTTCATGGGCGTAGGGTTAGGGGACACACTTGGTAGGCCTACTAGTAGATATTAGGTGCGTTCGACATGGACTGCGGCTGCATGAAACGACCGGCGAGAGTATCCGCTTGCTTTCGGGGAGGAGTTGAAAACGGCTCTGTGAAGTCGGACATTTCAGCTTCTCGTGGTTTGCTGCGTTAACAGTCACGGGCCACGGCCGATTAAGCACTGTTTGCTTACTTTGCGTTATTTATAATTAAACGTAGCCTTTCCGTTAGTGATTGAAGAGGCGGAGTAAAACCCTTTCTTCAATAAATGTTTAATTCAATTAAACTGTTAAACCCGGATTTGAGCATTGGCGAAACTGAGAATAATTACAAAACACGAGTCAAAGTTGTCGTGTGTTAGTCTGGCAATCATGAAATAGCTGTGTCGTCACTAGAATCCGTGCAGTTGCTCTTCAGAAAATGCGCTCGGCTGTAGCCGGCTACTATGTAACACAGCTGGCAGTTCTCGAATCGATCTCACGGTACTTCGATGGCGACGGCACAGTGACCTATCCTCGGCGCCGTCTCAAGTAGGACAACAAGTCTAACCAGAATTCACTGTTTCAAGTCAGCCGCCTGAAGCTGGCTGCAGCGCTGCATGAAGTCAGTCCATGTCGAACGCAGCTATTCTCTGGTACTAGTCTACGGTGGCCCTGAAGTGCAAATGACACCCACTAACATGAAAGCGCTGCGTCCCCCAAATGAAAACAGACCCCCCGAATAAGAGTCAACTCCTCCCAAATAGGACGACGTGCTTATCTCCCCCCAATACAAGAGTACGCTCCCCCAAATGGGAAACAACATTACATTACAACTCAAAATATACATTACATGTCCCTACCAAAGCTGAGACCAAACCTACGCCCTTAATTGACTTCAACTATTGTCAATGTTATGTGCTCACATATAATCTGTCGTATTTGTTGAAATCTCATATTATATGGTTTACGACTAGTTACCGTAGTTTTTTGTGCAGTTATAATCCTAAAAAGTGTAATTTGACGTGCACCGTATAAAAACTGTGACCATGGCCCATACGCTATCATTGCGTTTGATGATTTCCAACGCCACTTGGAGGAGTACAATTATTGTCTCTAAAAACATGCTCAGCGTGATTCTACTTGGGAAACCCAACATTTAAACAGGAACGTTTTTTTTATAGTGACGAGAACCACAAAAAGTATTCCCCTTAATCTAATGGAAAGGGGGTAAACTTGACAGTGTATATTAACCAAATATGCTGGAATTGCAGTTATTTGACTATTAAATCAGAGCAAGTATGGTCAATGTAAAGTTGAATTAAATTGATAACTTATAACGTTGCAACTGAATTAAATCAATTACAAGGCAAGCATGTTAAAAAAGGAAGGTTTACATTTTACCTGCTCTATTATTGTATATTGTAGAGAGAAATTGAAGCGAGCAAGCAGAATAAAGAACAATGCACCTAATTCCCTTGTATACCCAACAATTTCACAATAAGGTGTGAAAACCATCAAGGAAATACTTTATCCAGCAACTTCAGTCTTTAGCATATCAGAGGTGGGGGCAGGGCGTCTCCAAACCTACTAAGAGTAACTAGCAATCCTGCGATTATACTAGCAATTATATTTTGCTTGTGTGACACAAAACAAGCATCCTCCTGAACAGACCTTCCCCCTGAACTTTCCTATATAAAAATCCCCTAGGTGGCAGTAGGAGCAAAGCAAAACACTCTGAAGACGCTGTGAATTGGGCAGAGCTGTTTCCTGGCAACGGTGACAGAGTTCCCTTCCCCCACCTCTCACAAGCACAGCTGACTTGAGGATTATACCTGGGGATGCTGTGCAGCAGACGCACCCACTTTATATCACACAGCTGGGAACCGACCCTCCACTGCCAAGAAGGAAATAAATTAGGAAATAAATTAACTATAAGAAACTCCCCTTGAGATGAACCTGCCAATAGAAATTATGGATGTGATTAAACATGTTGATCAAATGATGAGGAAGGCTCCCCATGTGTGATTATTGGAATAAGGCAGCAGAAATCAGTCCCATGTATATGCGTACATCTCAGGACAGGGCTTTCTGAGATTAAAAAAAAGTATACAAATCTTAAATAATACAAGAGACAATTTGCCAAAAGCAAGTAGAGAGTTATCTTTCTTGTTTACATGCCAACACACGTTTTAGGGTTAGGCAAAATCTACATGCCAGTCATTAAAATCAAATACATTTGTTTGTGAGAAAATCAAGAAGCAACATGCAAAATGACGATCAATTTTGTGGAGCCCAACACAGGATGAGTTGTGTATTTGTCAGGCAGAGGCAATGCTGACATCCTGGCCAGATGTCTAAATATGTCAAGAGTACAGATATGGCTGTCACACTCCCTGATAACTTTAATCTACCTCAGTGTTGCTGTGACATCTCCAACATTCTTATAGTGGCATATAGTCTTTCTCTGACTATTAAAAAATCTACGCTACGTTAAACATTCCCTTTTTGTTATGTGTAATGAACAATGTGAAAATATTTTGTAGTGAAATAGTTGATTATTGATATGCGACAAAGGGGGAGCCTTTGGCCAACAGATTGCTCTCAGATGTGTATGAATGGAACCTTCAGTTCCACAACACTTTCAAGACCCACACAGGGTCTACAGGGCATTATTGACATTGGCATTTTATCAGCCCCCATGAATGGAACAGTAATGTAAAATATCTCTGTTGCCACCATACATCTGAGTCAACACATTTGTTCTGTCAGGAGCTAAGTGGTTCGCCTCCCACCCTCCCTGCCAATATAGGGCCCCCGTCATACACATTTCTGTGTTGCAGCAGGGTATTTATGAAAGTGCTGAATTAATCAGAGAGATGCCTGAGAGGGAGTTGGAGTGGTACGTTGCCTGTGAGCAGTTTTGCAAGTACTTTCCCACCCAAACAGAAGCCTTCAGTTCACTCCGCCCTTGCAGGCAGGCAGGCAGGCAGGCAGGCAGGCAGGCAGGCAGGCAGGCAGGCAGGCAGGCAGGCAGGCAGGCAGGCAGGCAGGCAGGCAGGCAGGCAGGCAGGCAGGCAGGCAGGCAGGCAGGCAGGCAGGCAGGCAGGCAGGCAGGCAGGCAGGCAGGCAGGCAGGCAGGCAGGCAGGCAGGCAGGCAGGCAGGCAGGCAGGCAGGCAGGCAGGCAGGCAGGCAGGCAGGCAGGCAGGCAGGCAGGCAGGCAGGCAGGCAGGCAGGCAGGCAGGCAGGCAGGCAGGCAGGCAGGCAGGCAGGCAGGCAGGCAGGCAGGCAGGCAGGCAGGCAGGCAGGCAGGCAGGCAGGCAGGCAGGCAGGCAGGCAGGCAGGCAGGCAGGCAGGCAGGCAGGCAGGCAGGCAGGCAGGCAGGCAGGCAGGCAGGCAGGCAGGCAGGCAGGCAGGCAGGCAGGCAGGCAGGCAGGCAGGCAGGCAGGCAGGCAGGCAGGCAGGCAGGCAGGCAGGCAGGCAGGCAGGCAGGCAGGCAGGCAGGCAGGCAGGCAGGCACATATGCACTATGACACAGCAGGGTCTCTGAGCTCCTTTGATTGGACATGCAGAGAGTATTGACACCATGGGCAATACTCTTCTTGCTCTGCATCAGGTGGACAGTACTGGAGAACAATATCAAAGTAGCACAGTGAGTCAGAAACGGATGTGCAGATATTTAGTTTTGCTGCAGGGCAGTGGGTGTTGTACACTGAGTTGAGAATTCCATTCGATTTCTTTTCCTCATTTGATTTAATTAGCTCAGTTCATGAAACTAAGGCTTAAAAGGACTGTGTGGAGCTCCTGTGGACTGGCAAGGGGTGTAGTTTAGGAATGCATACTACATTCAGAGCATCTGGTAATTAACCTCTGAAATCCCCAAGATCCAAATTAACTCTCTTGTTGGAAACACAGATGCAGTCAAGTGAAATAAAAATGTTAGTTAAGTTTACTAGCTACAGTACATTAACTCTGTATTAGTAAGTAAGTAAGTAAGTAAGTAAGTAAGTAAGTAAGTAAGTAAGACTTTATTATAGATATGTGTATATTACAAGCTAAACGTATAATTGCTCTTAATTGGAAAAGTGTTGATGGCCAAATAATTGGTATGTGGGTTAAAGAAATGGCCTCGTACATGGCAATGGAAAAGATAACGTATATTGTTAGACGTAAACAAAATGTTTTTGATAATACCTGGGGACCTTTTAGGTACTTCTTAAGGTATAATACTAATGTTGGTAACTTGCTCCAGCAAGAACAGGCTCTGGGGGAGTAGGACAACTATCTGATTATGTACATTGACTAGTAGGAAAAACAACAACAAAAAACACAAATTTTTCAGTGTGTAAAGTATGCTTTTATGTATCTCTTTATTTTCTTTTTATTATCTGTTTTTAATTTAACTATTATTTAGTTACTCTATTATTATGGGTGGGGGGGCAGGGTGAAAAGTTTTGCTGTGTATTGTTCTGTTGTTACTCAACTTGATATGACTTGCAAACTGAAAAACAATAAATACATTGTTTAAAAAAAAGTAAGACTTTATTTATATAGCACATTTCAAACAAGAATTGTGGCTCAAGGGGCTTTACATAAAATCAATAAAAACAATAATACAAGTGATAAAAGTCATAATTAAAATAGCAACAATAATATAACTAATAAAAGTAGTAAAACCCTTCTGAGATAAAATTACTTAAATGCTTCGGTAAAAAGGTAAGTTTTAAGCTGTCTTTTAAATGTCGTGTTTGCTTCCTTAATATTTATGGGTAATTTGTTCCATAGTTTTGGGGCGTAATTAGCAAAGGCCGAATGACCAATCTTCTTATGACTGCTTCTGGTGACCTCTAATAGGCCTGCATTTGATGATCGCAGTGTTATAGCTGGTGTGTAGTTTATAAGGGAGTTAGCAATGTAGCTAGGTCCTTGTCCATGTAGAGCATTGTATGTGAGGAAAAGGACCTTAAGTCAATTCTGAAAGTGACAGGGAGCCAGTGTAAAGTAGCTAGGACAGGACTAATGTGTTCTCTCCTTTTAGTTTTGGTTAATAATCTAGCTGCAGAATTTTGAATGAGCAGTAGTCTTTCAGTGGTTTTCTTGGGAAGACCAGTGAAAAGTGCGTTACAGTAGTCCAGCCGGCAGGATATAAAAGCATGAATTAGCTTCTCTGCATCATTTTGGTTTATGAATGGTCGTAGCTTTGCTATATTCCTCAGGTGAAAGAAAGCTGTTTTGGTCACTTTATTTATGTGAGAGTTGAAATTCAAATCTGAGTCCAAGATTACACCGAGACTCGTCACCTCAGGTTTAAGACAGGGGGTTAAGCCTCCTAGATTCTTAGTAAGCATCTCTCTTTTGGATTTGGGGCCACATAGTAGGACTTCGGTTTTGTCTTCATTTAATTTAAGAAAGTTATCATTCATCCATTTGTTTATTGCCAACAGGCAGTTGGTAATGGAATTGATGGCCATTGCATCGTTGGGTTCAGTGGATATACATAGTTGTGTGTCATCCGCATAGCTATGGAAATCTATGTTATGTTCTCTGATTATGTCGCCGGGTGGTAACATAAAAAGAGAAAAAAGTAATGGACCCAAGCAGCTACCTTGAGCAACCCCGTAGCATTTCTCATGTTTCTTGGACCTATGGTCTCCTAAACTAACGTAAAACTTCCTTCCTGTGATATATGATTTTATCCAGTTCAATACACTATCCGTGAACCCAATAAGCTTTTCCAGTCTATTGATTAGGATGTTGTGATCAATAGTATCAAATGCTGCACTGAGATCTAGCAGGATAAGGATAGAGACTTTATTTGCATCAGAGTTTAGTCTGAGGTCGCTAATTATTTTGGTGAGAGCAGTTTCAGTACTGTGATATTTCCTGAAACCTGACTACGAGACTTCCAGGATGTTATTTTCTTCAAGAAAATAATTTAATTAGACTAAAACTATCTTTTCCAGTACTTTACTAATAAATGGAAGGTTTGATATTGGTCTGTAATTTGCAAGTAGACTGTCATCCAATTTGGGTTTCTTTAATAGGGGCTTTACAACAGCTGTTTTGAAGGCATCTGGGAAGACACCAGTTCTCAGGGATGTGTTTATAATCTCTAGCACCGGACCTGAGACACTATCAAACACTCGCTTAAAGAATGTTGTGGGTATAGGATCAATATCTGAGGTTGTGGAGTTAGATTCGCTGACAATTTTGAAAAGTTCACTAAGTGTGATACAGGAAAATGTGCTCATGGTTATGTTGCAGAATCTACTGATGTCAGTTTCGACTCCACTTTTAATAATACTAGGTCTGATCAAAGTTATTTTGTTCTTGAAGAACAAAGCAAGCTCTTCACATTTAACTGCTGGGGATGGGGGTGGGACAGGGACAGTGTTTAGCAGCTGGTCAATGGTGGAGAAAAGAACTCTGGAATTTCTGGCATTTTCTGTAATAATGTTGGAGAAATATTCTCTCCTTGCTAGACGGATGGTTTTGTTATAGATGGTTAGTGTATCTTTGTAGATATTGTAGTGGATATGCTTGTGCTATATGGTCAAACAAAGTCTCATAATGATTTTAATGGTAGCGAATAAGGTGCACTCACTTATTCTGTCTAATGAAAGTACTGTCAACTACTAGCAATATTATGCCACTGATAGCTACCCTGAGTCTCTTGTCCTAAATAATCTTTGAGGTGGAAGGGTGGACATTATATGGGGGATTTCTTTTCAATTCAAGCAATGTGAGAACTGTTGCCTTTTGATGTGCTGCAATTGTGCAATTTTGTGTGACTGGGAAATTCATTTGCAGATAATGAATTTGACGTATTTGTAAAACCTTGTTTTTCTACACTGAGTTTCTAGTACCTGTAATTCATAGCAGATAGATATATCAATTTGACAATCTATGTTGAACTTGGTAGTTGCATTACCCAGGATTTGGGAATGATAAACCTAAGAACCCCATTCACTCTTCAGATTTCCAATTATGTTAACCACTCATCCATGGTTAATCATATATACTTTAAGCTTTGCCTTGACAAGGTCGGTGTCAAATTTGCCAATCCAGGGCATACAAATATCAGTACGCTGAAAAGATCTGTTATCAACAAAAGGTTTTGAATGCAAGGTCACATGGACATAAGAACACAGAATGTATATCTTCTATAAATCAAGATAAATTTTTGGAAGGAAATTATATATAATGCTTATTTTTGTATAGGATTAAAGGGCTTAAGAGAACACACTTTTTCCATCCATCAAGGTACAATGAATTCCCAGTTGTTTGATTCCTGCTAAAGGAAAACTAGATAAAAATAAAGGGTAGATTGAATAATTGATATTGCAGGGTAAAAGAAAAACCTTAATGGGTTAGGAAGGGAGTGTGCACAATAGGCAATGATTTGGGGTAGCTTAGTGCTTGAAAATATATTTTAGTTACTCACGGTTAGGTAAAGTGACAACACGTTGTGTATTTAATATAGGTACAGAATGGAGGAACCTGAGGAACAAAGGAATACCGACTATTGTTTTGCTACCCAGGAGACTACAGCAGACAGCTTCTATTTTCTTTGTGATTTCACACATTTGCCAACTGAGGTGATTGGTTGGTTTGTAGCTAACTGTGCCCTGAAAGGACTTCATACTGAAGAGTGTCATGTTTGAGTGTGCATTTGTGACAGTGAGTGTGTTTCTGTTCATGTGTTTGTATTGACTATAGGAGAAAGTCTGTTTGTTAGTGCAAGAGAGCGAGGGAGAAGGAGTCAGAGAAACAAGATAAGAAAAGGATGGCAGTATTGCCTGGGGACACAGGTAGTAGCAGCCTGCCTGCTCATTATCTGCCATTATTTGGGCCTGAGACAAACTTCCACATGCTAGCCGGCTGCTAATGAGACAGATGGAGTCACACATTCATACACACACTGCCTCTCCATACTGTCAAGGATACTGTACATGTTTGACAGGAAACTATTAAGTCTCACATTTAGTGAGACAAACATATTTTATATGAATATTTTAATAATAACCGTTAGCTTCCTCTCATCCTGTACACACACACACATACACACACACATTAACATCAAACAGTATGTATACACTAGAAATACAATTCCAAATGTATCAACCTTTATTCTATAAATGACACAGTTGAACAATGCATTGTAAATTAACACTCCCCTTTAGCAATGTTGCTTTGCCACCTTTGGTGAGTTTCTTCACCTCTGCCTTTCTTCCTGTTCTCCCCAGACTACTTGGCCTCCTTCAGCTTCTGTCTCCTCTCCTCCTCTTTGATCTTCAGACACTTCACCACCTTCTTTTTGTGTCTCTCCCATTTCTTGTCTGTGGAGGTCTTCTCAGTCTCCCAGCACGTCTCCCGCCTTGTTCTTTTCCTGAGGAAGAGAGACAACATCGATAAAGTCACGCGACAGCTAGTGAATTAATACACACACAACACTTGATCCAACTAAACACCAGACACACACGCACAAACTACATTAACATACACAGACATGGGCTCACACACAGAGATTAAAGGGGGGATTTACTGTTTTTTGGGGGTATTTCACAGTGTTCCTTAAGGTCTCCGAATAGGGTATGTAACATTGGTTGGGTTGAAAATGGCCCGGGTGCTCTTCTATGCCCCCTGATAGATCCTCTGAAATGTTCCCGGGAAAAAACACTAGCTTTTCTCCTTTTATGGTATGCTCATTAATATTTAGATAAGCTGCACACTGATTGGTTGGTTTTCGAGTGAAGCTGGGGAGCAAAATGCAACACGGCCAACAGCAGCACTCACTGAAACACCGAAGCTGGAGACTTGAAATAAAAACGCGCAAATAAATCTATGTCTACACAACACTGTTTTCAACAGATTGACTACATATCATTTGAAATGATAACATTACTTGTTTCCACTTCTGTTGTTGAAGCAAACTGGATTGACTTGGGTGGGTAGAACGTTAGGCTTAGCAACCATACAATATCGGGATTCAACTTGGCTTCAGTTAGCTAGCTCTAGATACCTTGCTGAAAAATAACCTGACAAAGATCTGGACAAACATGCAGTTAATTGTAGAATTACATGACACAGGTTATTTACTTGAATGAAACACAGTCAGGAACATGAAACAACGTTAGCCCCATTGCCAATAAACTAGGCTAAATTATCACACATTCTACCTATGCTCTTGCGTTAGCAAGCTAAACTAGTTTACACGCCTACTACAGTCTAGGTAGTAACAGTTACTAGCAATGCTAACGTATCCTGTATCTAGCACCTGCCTTTCACCAGTTCTTTCAAATAGATTATCTAGACAGGCGTTAGCAATAAGCCAGACTGCTGTACATTTCCTGGCTATTTTTTCGGAAGCTTCCCTTCTAATGCCGACTACACCTAGTTAGAGTCATTTGATGTGTGTAGAAACGTATTTAGTATTCTACCTATGCTATATACAGGACCAATAGCATTGCTAATAACTGTTGGCACAACATCATACTGTCCTTACAGCTTGAGGTTGCAATGAGCATACGGTCGGAATAGCACCTCTTTCCAGGTTCAGCTTCCTAGTAAATCCTGCTTGAAATTGTCCAAGGTTGTCAAAACTGTCTTGGGTAAAATGTTCAGAGCAAATGAATGATTGAGTGTTGAACTTCAACGGGATCTTCTCATAGACAACAGCAGCCATGCCTGTCGAATGGTTGGCTCCTTGGGAAGACTGTGAGTGTTAGCCTTTCCTGTACAGCCTGGAACACAGCCTTTACAACCGTGGTCCATTTTCAATATCCTTGTTATAATTCAAAACGTTCTTCTTTGTAATTCCTTATAAGTAGCCTATACAGAGCAGCACGCAGCTAAACTAGTATCGGAGATAGACGCTACCTCGGGCTGGTCTGCTGTTGTAGGCTGTTGTAAGATACAGACCAGAGCCAAAAAGGGCAGTCCCCGGTCCTACGTCACACCGGTGGCTTTGTTGAAAAGTTAGCGTTTTACAGCCAAATTTTTTCTTTTTGAGATTTGCACAGGAAAGGACGTTGATATTCACTGCATGTTCATTTTACCCACCGAACTGTCGTTATTCAACTATGACAAGGTAAAATCGGTTTTGCAATCAAATCCAATCGCCCCTTTAAATCAGAGCCATAGAAAAAGAGACTTGCGACACTTCCATAGACTCCCATTGTTATCGAGGAATGCGGAAGTAAAGCGTGTCTCACACGAGCTATAGTTCCAAACATTCTATTTTCCTCCGTTGAACCCCATTCATTTTCAGTGTCTCTGAAGCAAGTTAGATGGTAAATTGATTAAAATCATGCATTTTTTTCATATTTCAACCACCACATATCAATTGTTATGAGTAGTATTTCATATAGCCAATTTTAAATTTTCGTAAGATTATAGCTTGTTAGATTCTAAATGCAGTTAGCGCTAGACTGTGGGTCTAGTATCTAGAGCTAAGCAACACTTTTACTGTGGCTAGCTAGAGAGCACCTGTATCATAACCAAAAGTTTGTTGGTTTATAGTCTGTCAAATTAGTTCTAGTTATTGGTGTTCGTTGGCATACACAGTTTACAGAATCTGCTATTATTAGCCTATAGTACATCTGATTAGAGCTAGCAACAATGAATTGCAGATTAAAGCCTTGGGTCCCCTATCGTCCAGCAACGCTCGGCAGGAATTTCAGGTCCACTCAATAGCTAGCTAGTTAGCTCAACTAGATGCATCTACTACTGAGATCTAAGGTTTGTGAAAAGCAGACATTTAGATCACCTGCTCACTAAAAACAAAAGGAGTGGAAGAACACTGGACATATTGTACAATACAATGTTTTATTGAATTGCAGTTGGTTGCCTTGTATATTCTGTTCTATTTTTTTCTATTGAACAGTTGCTGGTGATCATGGCTAGATTCAACTTGCATCAAGTACTACAAACATAAATGTTGTTAATGTGGTAAATTGTAAGATGGCTGATTAATAAAAAAAAGTTGAACAAGTCCCATTTACTTCAACAGTCGAAGGTTAAACATTAAGTGGATCAATATAGACTACTGCTAGCATAGCCATTTCTAGCTCTGCTTCACAATATTGCGTTATGTATTATATGTTAATGTTATACATACATGTTAATAAAGTAGCAGACATACATGATACAACACACCAGTAACCAATTGACATTGTGTTAATATACCGAAAATATCCATGAAATGATATGGTGCTGCTGTCTGTCCCGCCGAAAACCATTCAAACAGGTTAGCAGTGGGTTTTTTTTTGGTTTTTTTTATCACAGCGAGCTACCGGAACCACGTGACGAAAAAGCTCTAGCTTTTTTCCTGCGTTTCACTGGCAGTGAGTGTTCACAATGTTGTAGTTCACTCCATTTTACACCAAAAATGTCAGGGAGGACTGCCTTATGTAGATACGAATCAGCTGAATATCGGATTTCTTCAACCGAGCCTGTTTCATTCGTTATTTGCCTGAGAAGGCAACTTCCGTTGGCCAGCTCCATTGAAAACCATTCAAAAAAGTTGACAGCTGTGGGTTTTTTTGGAACTACAGCGAGCTACAAGAACCACGTGATCACGTGTCGGCGAGATCGAAGCGTGTCGCAACTCTCTTTTTCTATGGCTCTGCTTTAAACTACCACAAAAAATCATACTGTAGCGACCGTACAGACAGACGTGTTACATGTTAGGCTGTTAGTTGGTTGTGTTGTGTTTACCATTACCCAGAGCCATATCAAATATTGTTTATGGCTCTGCCATTACCCAGTGCAGTGTTGCCAACTCCCTAATCAGGAAAAGTAGCTATTGGCTGTCCTAAAAGTTGCTAAATTACGTCATCGTCCAATTTGCATAATTGTAACGACTGCTGTGTGGGAGAGAGGAATAGAATTGTCGGAGAGACAAAAAGTAAAAACACCCTATGTTTAGAACTACAAATGAATTTTCTTCTGTTGGGTGTTTTGGCATTGACAAAGGCCATCAAATCTCTAAATAACTTAATGACTTTAATGCTTTGTCTATACCGACATTAGGCTACATCAATTATTTATTCGTTTGACAGTGAAGAAACTTTTACATTTATATATATTATGTACAGTATGTAACAATTATTTGTTTGTAAACATTCGGTATGCGCGCGCTAAGTGGTGGCAGAAAACAAGGAAAGGATAGCATTTATAATGAAAAAAGGACCACACGGATGATTGGGGTTGCTCACTGGGTTGTATTTCACTCCATTCTACACCAGAAACGTCAGGGGGACTGCCTATTGTTGATACGAGCCTGCTGAAGATAGCCAGCATCTCGGATTTCTTTAACCCAGCCTGTTTCATTCATCATTTGCCTAAGAAAGCGACCTCTGTTAGCCAGGCTAGTTTTACCCGATCACTTGGTCAGGGTATTTAAAGGTATGGGGGTCAAGTGACATTTGTGCATAGACAAGTGAAATGTAAAGGTACTTAATTTTTATATTATTTAAGTTAATTTCAAGCCCTGCAATCCAGTGCCCTGAGATATATGATGACCTGACTGACAATCCAAGTGTATTATGGCTTGAAAATGACTTTTCAAGTGTTTATATAATTAGTTTGCCGGTCAGATCGCTGCCCCGCACTCTGCTGTGCTGTGATATGTTACATTAGCCACAAACCTAAGATGTTCTTATGATTTCATTTCAAGGCATATGCCTTTGCTATACTTTGTTTGAAAGCTTAGGTCCTCTAGAATTCAGTCGTGTGATACATTTTACAGTCAGTACATGTATTTGAGACTTACCCTCAAAACCGACAAGCTAGCACTGTGAGCAGAACGTTAGCTAGCTTCTTGTTTATCTACTTGAGGCTCTAGTTTTTACATCAGGTCTCTGCTATTAGCCATAAACTGCAAATTTATGAGTGACAAATTGTGCTGTAATAATAAATAGTAACAACTTTTTCATCGAGGGGCTTTGGTACAAGCGATATGCAACGTGTTAAAACTTACAAAATATGTATCTTCCCTCCTATCTAATGGCAATTATAAAGACGCATGAAATCATTTGATTGCTGCGTTGTTTCAAAAGCTTTATATTAAACTTAGATGCACTGCAGCAATTCTTTTCTCACAGCCATGCCCATACATTTGGTTATAATCATGTATCTATTTCATGAATTGAGAACACTAAAACATACTAAAATATATTTACTTTACACCCTTTATTGATACGAGCAGACAAAAGAAAACTTCGGTGTTTTTTTTAATTCAGCGCCTTCAGCCAGGGACGCAGATCTTCAACTTTGGTTGGAGGTCAATGCAAATTATGTCGGCCAACAACACTTGGACCTCTTCTTTCCATGGTCAAAACAATGATCATACAGGGTCTGATTCCCTCTTCTCCACCTGTTATGGCAGCCACAAACTGCAGTTGACGCTGGGCATCTCTATTAGCCATGAATGAGTACCAGAGCCTGTTTAAGACACTGTCTTTTAGCACCGTTATAAAGTGGAAAGTATCTCAACCGGAAATGAGAATACGCGGATGGCCGCACCCATTGTGACTTCCGGAATAAGGTGAATACCTGGAAGAATTTTGTCTTTTGCCACCGACATGCGCAGTTGAGCCTGCTTGACAGTTGTGTGACGTAGGTTGATAATTGGTCTATTTATTTTGCTATCTAAGCCAGTGCGGAACAGTGGCTTAGTGCATGCGTGATTCATTTGCAGTCTGCATGCGGAGTGTGTGGGTCTGCTGCTGTCTGCCCTGACTGTAGGTGGGACTGCTGCACGAGGCTATTGTGAGACTGACCGCCTGTGAGTGCTTAGGGACACGGAGGAGCTCTCAGCAGCACCCGCTGCTCGTTGAGGACAGTACTGCAAAACGATGCGAGTCTCCAAAACAACCAGGGACGTAGCCAGAAACATATTTTTGAGTAGGCCTAGAAAAATATGGCATCTTTCATTTTTTTTAAATTTATTTACTTTGAGATGTGCACCCGGTGCATAATTTTTCGGAGATATTTTAGTTTTTGGGTAGGCTTTAGAACAAATTGGGTAGGCCTGTGGGTTATGCCCCTAGCAACAACACTGGAAAAAGTCGCTAGATTTGTTGTTAGTCGCTTTTGACAATAAAAGTCACCAGGAGGATTTGGAAATCCGCCAGATCTAGCGAGAAAGTCACTAACCCAGGAATGCCCAAAATGTTCTATTGCAGGGCAACATGGTGGTTAGTGGAGGGGCATGGAGGGATGGGGCATTGTTAAGATTAGAGCCCGTCTACGGAGAGACTATCCACATCATGGGTTTCATGTGACGTCACACAGTGGTTGCGGCGCTGTCAGGCCAAAAACTGTCCTAGTGCCAATAACCATAGACTCTGGCTATTTATCAATCCATGTTTCTTTCCGTTCTTGTGTTCTTGCGAACTTGTTTGACGTCATCTTTCATTGCCCAAGTATGGTTCCAATCCAAAGAACACAAGTCACCAACAACCCCAAAAATTCCAGGAAATGTTCTTGATCCACCCCTTTTATCGAGGATGCATCGGATGGTGACTTGACCAGCGAGAACGCTTCTGATTCCCCAGAAGTCATTGCAAGATGTCAAGCGAGGCTGACAAACCTCACAACTGTAATTTTTTACTTTTCATATTTCAGCTAAACGGTACTTGTACCCCTCCATGAGTCACCACCTTACCGTGGTGGAGGGGTTTGCGTGACCTAGTGATCCTGGAAGCTATGTTGTCGGGGGCTTTATGCCCCTGGTAGGGTCTCCCAAGGCAAACAGGTTCCAGGTGAAAGACCAGACAAAGCGTGGCTCAAAAAACCAACCATGAAGAAACACAACAATGGTTCCCAGTTGCCCCTACCCGGAAGCGGGTCACCGGGGCCCCCCCCTGGAGCCAGGCCCGGGGATGGGGCTCGATGGCGAGTGCCTGGTGGCCGGGCCTTTTCCCATGGGGCCCGGTCGGGCACAGCCCGAAGAGACAACGTGGGACCCTCTTCCAGTGGGCTCACCATCCGCAGGAGGGGTCATGGGGGTCGGGTGCAGTGTGAGACGGGGCGGGGGCCTTGGCGGTCCGATCCTCGGCTGCAGAAGCTAGCTTTAGGGACGTGGAACGTCACCTCGCTGGCGGGAAAGGAGCCTGAGCTGGTGCGCGAGGTAGAGAGTTTCCGGCTAGATATAGTCGGCCTCGCCTCGACGCACAGCACGGGCTCCGGAACCAGTCTCCTTGAGAGGGGCTGGACTCTCTTCCACTCTGGAGTTGCCCTTGGTGAGAGGCGTCGAGCTGGGGTGGGAATACTTGTTTCCCCTCGGTTCGGTGCCTGTACATTGGGGTTCACCCCGGTGGATGAGAGGGTAGCCTCCCTCCGCCTTCGGGTGGGGGGACGGGTCCTCACTGTCGTTTGTGCTTATGCACCAAACGGCAGCTCAGAGTACCCACCCTTTTTGGAGTCTCTGGAGGGGGTGCTGGAAAGCGCTCCTCCCGGGGATTCCCTCGTCCTCCTGGGGGACTTCAATGCTCATGTGGGCAATGACAGTGAGACCTGGAGGGGCGTGATTGGGAGGAACGGCCCCCCCGATCTGAACCCGAGTGGTGTTCTGTTGTTGGACTTCTGTGCTAAACACGGTTTGTCCATAACGAACACCATGTTCAAGCATAAGGGTGTCCATATGTGCACCTGGCACATGGACACCCGAGGTCTCAGTTCGATGATCGACTTCGTAGTCGTGTCGTCGGACTTGAGGCCGCATGTCTTGGACACTCGGGTGAGGAGAGGGGCGGAGCTGTCAACCGATCACCACCTGGTGGTGAGTTGGCTCCGATGGTGGGGGAGGACGCCGGTCAGGCCTGGCAGGCCCAAACGTAATGTGAGGGTCTGCTGGGAACGGCTGGCGGAACCCTCTGTCAGAAGGAGCTTCAACTCCCACCTCCGGGAGAGCTTCGATCATGTCTCGGGGGGGGCCGGGGACATTGAGTCCGAATGGGCCATGTTCCGGGCCTCCATTGTTGAAGCGGCTGACCGGAGCTGCGGCCGCAAGGCGGTCGGTGCATGTCGCGGCGGTAACCCTCGGACCCGGTGGTGGACTCCGGAGGTGAGGGATGCCGTCAAGCTGAAGAAGGAGGCCTATCGGGCTTTATTGGCTGGTAGGACTCCTGAGGCAGCTGATGTGTACCGGCAGGCCAAGCGGAACGCGGCTCTGGCGGTCGCGGAGGCAAAAACCCGGGCATGGGAGGAGTTCGGCGAGGCCATGGAGAATGACTTCAGAACGGCTTCAAAAAGGTTCTGGACCACCATCCGGCGACTCAGGAGGGGGAAGCAGTGCTCTGTCAACACTGTATACGGTGGGGACGGTGCGCTGCTGACTTCGACGGGGGACGTCCTGGATCGGTGGAAGGAATACTTTGAAGACCTCCTTAATTCCACCAACACGCTTTCCGACGTGGAGTTAGAGTCTGGGGACATCGGGGGGGGCCCTTCTATCTCTGGGGCCGAGGTCGCCGAGGTGGTTGAAAAGCTCTGCGGTGGCAGGGCCCCTGGGGTGGACGAGGTCCGCCCGGAGTTCCTTAAGGCTCTGGATGTTGTAGGGCTATCTTGGTTGACACGACTCTGCAACATCGCGTGGACATCGGGGACAGTGCCTCTGGACTGGCAGACCGGGGTGGTGGTTCCCCTCTTTAAAAAGGGGGACCGGAGGGTGTGCTCCAACTTTAGGGGGATCACACTCCTCAGCCTCCCTGGGAAAGTCTATTCAGGGGTCCTGGAGAGGAGGGTCCGCCGGATTGTCGAACCTCGGATTCAGGAGGAGCAATGTGGTTTTCGTCCTGGCCGTGGATCAGTGGACCAGCTCTATACCCTCCGCGGAGTCCTGGAGGGTACATGGGAGTTCGCCCAACCAGTCTACACATGTTTTGTGGATTTGGAAAAGGCGTTCGACCGTGTCCCTCGGGGGCTCATGTGGGGGGTGCTCCGAGAGTACGGGGTACCGGATTCCCTGATCGGGGCTGTCCGGTCCCTGTACGACCGGTGCCAGAGTTTGGTCCGCATTGCCGGTAGTAAGTCGAACTTGTTTCCGGTGAGGGTTGGACTCCGCCAGGGCTGCCCTATGTCACCGATTCTGTTCATTACCTATATGGACAGGATTTCTAGGCGCAGCCAGGGTGTTGAGGGGGTCCGGTTTGGTGACCTCAGGATCGGGTCGCTGCTTTTTGCAGATGATGTGGTCCTGTTGGCTTCATCGGGCCGTGACCTTCAGCTCTCACTGGAGCGGTTCGCAACCGAATGTGAAGCGGCTGGGATGCGAATCAGCACCTCCAAATCTGAGGCCATGGTTATCGACCGGAAAAGGGTGGAGTGCCATCTCCGGGTCGGGGAGGAGATCCTGGACCAAGTGGAGGAGTTCAAGTATCTCGGGGTCTTGTTCACGAGTGAGGGAAGAATGGAGCGCGAGGTCGACAGGCGGATCGGTGCGGCGTCCGCAGTGATGTGGGCTCTGCATCGGTCCGTCGTGGTGAAGAAGGAGCTGAGTCGAAAGGCGAAGCTCTCTATTTACCAGTCGATCTACGTTCCTACCCTCACCTATGGTCACAAACTATGGGTAGTGACCGAAAGAACGAGATCGCGAATACAAGCGGCCGAAATGAGCTTTCTCCGCAGGGTGTCCGGGCTCTCCCTAAGAGATAGGGTGAGAAGCTCGGTCATCCGGGAGGGGCTCAGAGTAGAACCGCTGCTCCTCCGCGTCGAGAGGAGCCAGCTGAGGTGGCTCGGGCATCTGATTAGGATGCCTCCTGGACGCCTCCCTGGTGAGGTGTTCCGGGCACGTCCCACTGGGAAGAGGCCCCGGGGAAGACCCAGGACACGCTGGAGGGACTATGTCACTCGGCTGGCCTGGGAACGCCTCGGGGTCCCCCAGGAAGAGGTGGTGGAAGTGGCCGGGGAGAGGGAAGCCAGGGCCTCCCTGCTTAGGTCGTTGCCCCCGCGACCCGATCCCCGGACAAGCGGCAGATGACGAGACGAGACGAGAGACGGGTACTTGTAAATCAGCATCTGAATTTAAATGTGACGAGAAATATGCAGTGTAGTTGTCGAAAATGTTCTTATTTTATCGATGAAACAGCTCATTTGTAAATTTACACCGACTTTTCGATATCCTAGCTAGCATCTCAGTGCAGACACTGGTTAACATTAGGTACTGTAAGTTAGCAAGGGCTACAGAAAACGTAAAATTACAGGTAAAGGGACAATTTTTTTGCTTTGTTGTCTAGTTTTTGTAGTTAAACAGTGTTATCATTATGCTGGGAGTCCAGGAAAACCCTAACCATCTCAATTCATTCTCCGTCCTTGCAAGACCATTCTCGCAAGGACACTTGCAAGAACGTTCTTCAAAAGAATGTACTTGCGTTCTCAGCGTTGTTCGGATTGATAAACAGCCATAATAAAGAGTAGACGCCGCATGACGAGCCGTGGGGTCGCCATCTTGGAAGGGGCAACCGCTACACTCAGTGTAATGTGTTTGGCTGGGGCAATGAGCTGTCAGCGCATTTTATTAATCATACTGAACTGAATACCTGTAGTGTTTAAGGTTTACAACTCTAGCATGATGTTACGACAGTGACGTATTGTGTTACGACTGCCGTCATAGGTTGCACATGGAATGTTGGCACTAAGCCCGCGGGGGTTGGTTAGCGCTGTCCATAGTCAACGGCTGTATGCATGATATCTGCTAAGCATATATATATTCACAGTAAAGTACAGTAATGATTCAACCAACGTCTGTTCATTTCAAACACTAAACGAGAACATCACAATACCGAACTGATTTTCACGCGGTTTGATTTGCTGCAGGTGAAATGAATACACATTAAGCACCAACTGTTCCATTGTATCTTGTATTTCCTTGCTGTCAGGCAGCTGAATTATCAACACTTCCAGTTGGCTGACCATGAAAGTCTCATGAATGGCATCATTCCTGCTTTGACCCCTCCACTTCCTTTTTAAAATGCTCCTCGGTTGTGTGATATCAATACAAGTGTTCATAAAATTAATGCATTACTGTTGCAGGTGCATTTGGAATCAATGTTTGACACATGAATGTGTCCTATTTTGGACTAACAATGTGAGGCTGAACCCTGAATATGGAAACCAACTTTTATTTCTCATCAAACAATTCTTGCAAATCAGTTTGTTTGCCAGCTCTGTCGTTCCCCATTGCTGAAAACAATAGTGCATGTATGTCAGGGAAAAAGAAAGATAGCACCATACATTTTCAAGAAAACATTTTTCAGGCTTTGGAAACAACCCCCTTGAAGGTGTGCTGTTTGTTTGCTAATGAAGAGCAGGAAGAAGACGGGGTGGGATGAGAGCGGAGCTCATTAGAAATGCTCTTTGATCTTTTGGCTCCTCTCTCTGTCACTGTGTGTTGCTGTGAGACCTCGTGGTTGACAGGTGGGTGGTGAGGGGGAGTATATTTGTGTTTCCGTTTGAATGTGTGTGTGTGTGGGGGGGGGGGGTGGTAGATTGCAACGGGGAGCAGATGTCCTCATCTGACCACTCAGCACCAATTACAGACAGTGTAAACTGAGGTAAATGAATGCAAATGCCAAAGCCTCCCTTAGAAGGGCCAGATAGACAGAGTGCTGATCAGAAACTCTTACGGTCACTTAGTCAGTGCCCAGACTTAAATGGAGAACGTTTTATATAAGTATATATATATATAGCATATGTTTACAATGCTGTCATTTAAATTATGAGTAAATTGGTTACATAGATAAAATGTATAAAATATGTATTAATAGATACAAGCGACAAAGCATTTGCTGACCTGTCGGAAGAGTAAACATTTGGTTTCTTATATACTACAACAATACGTGGGAAAATCCCAATCAAACACGTTGAATCTGGAGCAGACGCCATGTTGTCAGAGCAATCAGCTGCAATTGCACTGTTGACGTCACTACATCTCCAAGGCAACATATCAACAACTGAACAGAACAACTCTCTGGTTGGTTAAAAACTTTATTTACCTCTGCGAACATTCGGGAGGTCAATAAACGGATTAATTAACTTTTGAGAACGTCTTCCGGACCAATAGGAACAGCGTATTAGTCCCATTATTACACTAGTATATAAGAAACATTATTATTGTCAGATGGTTTCCTTAACTGCATTGCAGAATTGAAAAATACCATGTTTAGAATGGTTCAGACTATGCATAAGGACGATAGACTATGCATAAGGAATTTAATTTAAGAAACATGTTGGGTCAAAAACAGTCCTCAACTATTACAAACAAAAAAAGCCCCCCCTGGTGCCCCCATGCTATCAAAAGTGCCCTCTTGGATGTCCCTATGGTAGATTAAACATGATAAACGGTCCTGTACGGTGGCCCAGTTTCCAACAAAATGTGATTAAGTCCCTTCTAGGGTGCCCTACCAGTGAAGAAAACATGATGCATTGCCCTCTGGGTGCCACTGATGTCCCTGCCTAAGCTGATATCAAACGTACGTCCCTGAACTGCACTGTTTAGCAAGGGAAGTTTGTATAGTGCATTGTATTGCACACTTCTTGGAAGGAACCTTGGATTTTTTTTTTTTGAGTAGCTCTAATTTGGGGTGCTGTACCCCTGAAGAGCTTTATGTCTAGAAACACCCCTGTGCCCCACCATATGCTGGTTCTTTTTTAATTTGCTTCACCCCTGAGTCCACCACTGGCACAGTCCTCGTGATGGCTCTGATTTTTTTGATAAACCAAACCAGTACACACTCAGCAAATGTCTTTATTTACCACTATCACTGAGTATCCCACCAGATTGAGCATGCTGCTGAGGTACTTAAAGGTCTAGCCATGTGCCAGATAGTGTTCTGACATCACTGCAGACCACACAGGCCAGCAAACTCCTAGGCCATGAAATGAATCGCCTGCTTATGAAACATCCCCCACCACCATCCTCACACTGTGTGTACCAATGGTACTGTGGTGAATGGATCTATGCACAGCATGATATGGAGGAATCCTTCCTTCAAAGATTCAGTAGCTAGGCAAGAGATGTATTTGCATATTTCCTCTGGGAAGGAGCCGGTGTGAAGAAGCACATTCATCTTCCTGGATCTGCTGTGTCAACTGACCCCTGAAACAACGTCTGTCATTTTGACGTGCTTTAAAGGGGCAATTGATTGCAAAACCGATTTTACCTTGTCATAGTTGAATAACGACAGTTCGGTGGGTAAAATGAACATACAGTGAATATCAAAGTCCATTGACACCTCTTTCCAATGCAAATCTCAAAAAGAAAAAATGTGGCCGTAAAACGCTAGCTTTTCAACAAAGCCACCGGTGTGACGTAGGACCGGTGACCGCCCTTTTTGGCTCTGGTCTGTATCTTTGTCACGCCCCATAATGTACATCTAGACCAGCCCGAGGTAGCGTCTATCTCCAATACTAGTTTAGCTGTGCGCTGCTCTGTGTAGGCTACTTATAAGGAATTACAAAGAAGAAAGTTTTGAATTATAACAAGGATATTGAAAATGGACCACGGTCGTAAATGCTGTGTTCCAGTCTGTACAGGGAAGGCTAACACTCACAGTCTTCCCAAGGAGCCAAACATTCGACAGGCATGGCTGCTGTTGTTTATGAGAAGATCCCGGCGAAGTTCGACACTCAGTCATTCATTTGCTCTGAACATTTCACCCAAGACAGTTTTGACAACCTTGGACAATTTCAAGCAGGATTTGCTTGGAAGCTGAACCTGGAAAGAGGTGCTGTTCCGACCGTATGCTCATTGCAACCGCAAGCTGTAAGGACAGTATGATGTTGTGCTAACAGTTATTAGCAATGCTAACGTGTCCTGTATGTAGCATAGGTAGAATGCTAAATACGTTTCTACACACATCAAATGACTATTGCTAGACTAGCTGTAGTTGGCATTAGAAGGGAAGCTTCCAAAAAAATAGCCAGAAAACGAACAGCAGTCTGGCTTATTGCTAATGCCTGTCTAGATAATCTATTTGAAAGAACTGGAGAAAGCCAGGTGCTAGATACAGGATACGTTAGCATTGCTAGTAGTCAACTGTTACTAGTAACACCTAGACTGTAGTACATAGGCATGTAAACTAGTTTAGCTTGCTAACGCAAGAGCATAGGTAGAATGTGTGATAATTTAGCCTAGTTTATTGGCAATGGGGCTAACGTTGTTTCATGTTCCTGACTGTGTTTCATTCAAATAAATAACCCATGTCATGTAAATCTACAATTAAAGATGCATGTTTGTCCAGATCTTTGTCAGGTTATTTTTCAGAAAAATATCTAGAGCTAGCTAACTGAAGCCGAGTTGAATCACGATATGGTTTGGTTGCTAAGCCTAACGTTCTACCCACCCAAGTCAATCCAGTTTGCTTCAACAACAGAGGTGAAAACAAGTAGTCAATCTGTTGAGAACAGTGTTGTGTATACATAATACATTTGGTACCTTTGGTGTTCCAGTGAGTGCTGCTGTTGGCCGTGTTGCGTTTTTGCTCCCCAGCTTCACTCGTTGAAAACCAACCAATCAGCGCTGAGCTAATCAAAATATTAATGAGCATACCATAAAAGGAGAAAAGCTAGTGTTTTTTCCCGGGAACATTTCAGAGGATCTATTAGGGTGCATAGAGCACCCGGGCCATTTTCAACCCTACCAATGTTACATACCCTATTCGGATACCTTAAGGAACAGTGTGAAATACCCAAAAAACCCAGTCAATTGCCCCTTTAAGTTACGTCTTGTGGACGATGGTGGTGATATAAATACATGCTGGGCTTTCTGCCCTGGCAGACAGGCTCTTAGAAAGTCTTAACACAGACATGACAGAAATAGCAACCAACATATCCTTTTAGGACGATACAATGTGCTGTAGCTGACCAAACATCCAGACAGAGGCTGTTATCAATTTTGTTCTCTCTTTTCATTTTGAAAACTTTCTACAGTAGAGGAGATAACTAGAATTAGGGGCTTGCTTAAAGTACACATCGTTGAATGTATCTTCTGCTCATAGTAAGTAAGGAAGGGTGGTAGAGATTATTCATGTTATGTTTGAATGCATTTCTCACACTTTGATAGAGACTGAACAAAATTGTCATAAATTCTCAAATCTTTTCTAAAATCTTGTTTCTTCATTGTTATGCAACATTTTTGTTTTCATTTGTGAAAAGAACAACAAATCAGTGTCTGCTGCAGCCTGTGGAATGCTATCTGCGCTAGCAGCCTCTGTTTTATTGTCAGCAGACAGACCAGCTTTCTCATTACCATTTCATGAAGCACAGTTGGCAGAATTCACTTGGCACAGTACATTGCGACTGGCACTCTGTTAAAGTGAATTCACTCAAAATAGAAATTCAGAAAGTTTGGCCTGACATAATTTTTTGCATCTTCCGACTTACTTAGCGAGGATGCAGTGTAATCAGGGCAAGGATTTATAAGGACAAATGTTGAATAACGCGTGAAAAGGAGTAAGAGGCAAATGTAACAGGTTTTATTGTATTGCTGCGTTTCAGACAAGGGTTGTCACGTAAGGTCTACCTATACATTGCTTTAGACAATGTCACTTTTCTTTGTCAAAGGTGAGCGTTTTTTATATTGAGTGAGTTTAACCTACTACTCGGTTACACAAAGATTTCTTTAATGAGCAATATGATGCATTGGCAAAATGTACTTTGAAAGTATGTTTCTGATCATCAGCAGAGAAATCAATAACAAAGTGAAAGGGCAGCCTACTTGATCTTATTTTGTCTTGTGCCTCAGCCTTGTTTTCTACATCTATGTTGCAGAGCACAACCTCACTCAATTCTTCCAACAGAAGATCCAATCTAGAGACGGATTTTTAATGTTAGTGGAGAATAGAGCAAATTGCCTGGCCTCTTTGTCCAACAATGTTTTCTGTTAAGTTCCAGCAGGAGGTGAATGTCATGTGATCTTACCTTGTACTAGTGTCGTTCATTCATCTCACATCTGAGGTGTTCCTCAGGTGTGTCAAAAGAGCATGCTCATGCTGAGACAGCAGACACCTAAGCTGTCCGGAATTTAAAAAGGGGATAACCGGCATGACTGATGCCCCAGAGAGCCTGTGACATCAATGCTTATTATAGACCGTACATTGTTATCTGGAAAGTCACTGAAAATAGGTCACCCAGTTTGCACCTACTGAGCCTTAATCTGAGTCGGAAGCAAACAGAGCAAACAATGGCTTATTTGTCCTTATTGTTGTCTAAAGACTTGGAAGGCAAGTTGCTCAAAGTTCATCCTCAGTTTTATGGCTGCCCTGTTTGTCCACTGTAGTTCAATTCATTGAGGTTTCTCATTAAAAAATCAATAAGACAATGGCCAATCCTAGAGAACAAAATCCAAGCCTGGCATTTGCCAGACCAACTCGAATATAACCAAATTAGTTAGGAAACTTTATTTTTGATATCCAAGGTGCATTATCATCAATCACAGACCAAAATGCCTCTGGATGCAATTATGTCAAATGAAGTAGATTACTGCAGTGCCCATTTGAGTGATCCATGGCTTCATCTTTTAGCATTAGTTTATCATTAGTTGCTTTGTTGAAAATGCTGTATATAGGGGCCAAGCAGTGAAGCTGTGAAGTCACCAATTGTTTTTGTTTGTATTTCAGACTGCGACTGGTTGATCTTCTTCTAGTTAAATGGACTGAATATGCTTTCTCTTGTATGATTGTATATTTGACAATTCTGTAGTGTATCAGCTAACATAGCACATACACCTAGCCAAATTGCACTGTAGGGGGCGAGAACGAGTCTTCGAACCTGTGTGTATGCCTTGTGTATGAAATGACCACATGAAACGTGACGTGCCAACATGGATGCAGCTATGAAGCTGCCAGGTTTGCTTCAGGGAAAATGTATTTTTAAGAAGCTTCCCAATGGAAACCTCGACCCAGACTAAGGTTGTTTGCACCTTGTGCGATGCGGAATTAGTTTACTGTATGAGGTCTTCCAGTCTCAAATACCACCTAAACGCAAAGCCACCCTTAGCTAATGCGGAAGATGCCGGGCCAAGCACTGATGTAGCGCAGGGGAAGAGTCGTCGTCAAACTTCTGTTTGAGTGCAACCGAGGCAAACCCGTCAAGCACAGCTCTATCAGCCAAGCTAACTAATCTCCCTCACCTGGCTTGAGAAACCTGTTCTGAAAGACTTACTTTAAGTCATTATTTGGGTAGCACACATTCTGAATGCTTCGGCGGAATTCAAATGAGCCATTTTAATCTACATTAATCTATATTAATTCCAAGATTACGGTGAGATTAATCTAGATTTTAAAAATGTATCTATGCCCACCACAGGTTTCACCATTTATTTTCAACTCAATAGTCAAGTAATTTAATAACATCCTTGCACAATAAACTTAAAATGTGCAAAATACCCGAATGATTAGCTAGCCCGACCATGAGGGCATCTCAATACATACAGTCAATGAGAACATGTAAGTGCTAGTTTACCAAGAAGGATTATCTCAGTATTGATTAAAGAAAAAACCTCTTCCACCTCTAAACATGACCCATTATTATACTTAATCATCAACTCAAACATTAGTAATTTTCAAGACATTAGATTTGGTTTTTCATACTTTTTTCTCTCACAATTAACACGTATGAGTGGAAGCAGTGCTCCATGCGTCAATGAGCAAGGTGAAGCTATCTGCATTTTTGCATACTACGTCCTCTTATCCGTCAAAATAAATTTCAGTTCAAAATAAAACCATTAATATAGAAACATAAATGAAACAATATTTAACTTAAATAAAATACAATTTAACCTTTTAACCAGGGGCCTATTCCTCAAAGGCCGCTCAAAAAATCTAGACTTAAAGTCCTAAACCAGACTTGAATACGTTTAATCAGTCAAGCGGGGCTTAAGCGGTTCCATAAAGGCCAATTTCAGCTCACGCAGTCCTACTAATTCAAGTCAGATTTACGTAGTCAAGCTAATTGCGCGTGCACCCTATTTTTTACAGCCCGAGAGGTAAAACATGGATCATACAATCCACCACGGCAAAAGCAATGCACACGGCCACATGACTTCTTCCAGAAAGAATGTCCCCTTTAAATCGTGTACAATGACAGCTCCCTCATCCACCGCTTCAATCAATGTAAAATGACACGCCATGATTGACGTCGTGAACGTAGACCTTTGTTGATTAAAAAATACCCTCTAAACTAATCTAAATGGACTTTTTTGACATTGTTTAAAATAAATAGCCTACTATTAATTAAAACATTATCCAGTAGCCTAGTGCTAACTTTTTAACATGGGTTTTGTGTCGGGGAAATGGGGGGCGGATTTAGGTTTGTTTTGCAATTGTAGGCTACTGTTAACAATTATATTGCTATGATAATTATACTTGGATAATTTAGATTGAGATGTAGGCCTATGCCTGATTCCTAAACATTTGAAATCACAAACTAACATCCATACATTTAACGGCTATGGTGCGTAGCCTATCAAAGCATTATTCATCATTGTTTAATGCATTAGGCTAAATGTTGTAGCCTATGTAGGCTATTTACGTTGATTTTCTGTCAATGTTGAACTGATGAGAATAAGAAAATGAGAATATACGTGGTAAATCATCGTCTTCCCGTTGGGTCAGTGTTACAGGGACGTCTGGTTAAGCACCAAGTCACGCTAAGCCTGACAGTTAGTCTGACCCTGACCAGACTAGTTTCGTAGCCTAAGTTGCCATAGTAACCGAGTTCGAACTACGTTGAGCTAGCTTTATGGAACCGAATGAACAAGAAATGAGTCCGACTAACTGACATAAGTCTGGCTTATTCGGTAAACTCGCTTTATGGAACAGGCCTCAGGTGGGTTACACCCTCCCCCTCTGGAGTAACATGAGTCCCTTCATGTTCTCTCAAGGGTTATGGGTACCTTCAAAGGTTTGAACTAAGGCTCGGTTGAACCCATCAAGAATGGTTTGTGCAAATGAAATCAAAGGTCTGCCAAGCTTTGGGTAGGTAAACTAAGCAGGGGGCTTTCTCAATCATTCAGAGGCCTGTTCCATAAAGCAAGTTTACCGAATAAGCCAGACTTATGTCAGTTAGTCTGACTCATTTCTAGTTCATTCGGTTCCATAAAGCTAGCTCAACATAGTTCGAACTCGGTTACTATGGCAATTTAGGCTGCGAAACTAGTTTGGTCAGGTTCAGACTAACTGTCAGACTTAGCGTGACTTGGTGCTTAACCAGACGTTCCTGTAACACTGACCAAACGGGAAAACGATAATTTACCACGTATATTCTAATTTTCTTATTCTCATCAGTTCAATCTGTTAAACATTAATAGAAAATCAACTTAAATAGCGTACATAGGCTACAACATTTAGCCTAATGTATTAAACAATGATGAACAATGCTTTGATAGGCTACACACCATAGCCGTTAATGTATGGATGTTAGTTTGTGATTGGCATCAGGCATAGGCCTATATCTCAATCTAAATTATCCGAGTATAATTATCATAGCAATATAATTGTTAACAGTAGCCTACAATTGCAAAATGAACATAAATCTGCCCTCCATTTCCCCGACACAAAAACCATGTTAAAAAGTTAGGCTACTGGATGTATTGATTAATAGTAGGCTATTTATTTTGAAACAATGTCAAAAAAGCCAATGTAGATGAGTTTAGAGGGTATTTTTTAATCAACGAAGTAAAGGTCTAAAAAGGTCCTCGACCTACGTAGCCTATCGTTCACGACGTCAATCATGGCGTGTCATTTTTTTATTGAAGCAGTGGAGCTGTCATTGTACACGATTTAAAGGGAAAGTTCTTTCTGGAAGAAGTCACGTGTGCATTGCTTTTGCCGTGGTGGATTGTATGATCCATGTTTTACCTCTCGGGCTGCTTAAGAATAGGGTGCACGCGCAATTAGCTTGACTACTTAAATCTGACTCAAATTAGTAGGACTGTGTGAGCTGAAATTGGCCTTTATGGAACCGCCTTAGCCCCGCTTGACTAATTAAACTTATTTAAGTCTGGTTTAGGACTTTAAGTCTAGCTTTTTTGAGCGGCCTTTATGGAACAGTCCTCAGATCTGCGTACTGTATCAGCAGTCTTGTTGTCAAGAGAATCAGGATCAAGTAGTTCAGGGGAACTAACATTTGTTTCAATTTTGTCAAATTCGGTGGATTGTCTCTGTCTGTCTTTCCTTCAACTGTTCAATTCCCTCTGGGTACTCAGTTGGATAGGAATTGTCTGTTTTGTCATTTTCCATTTCAGTATTTTCACTATCTGTCGTGTTTTCAGGTCCCAGTTCGGTAGGTTTCCATTCAGGTTTCCATCTTGGGTCTCATCCGGTAAGTTTCCAGATTCCTCATTTGCTCTTGGGGTCAAACTGTTTGGTTGAACAATTCTTGTGGTTGTTTCGATCATTGTGGGATAGATTGACTATAGTCCTCATCATTATCTGAGTCAGGAGGATTTTCCTCTGGTGGGATAGGAGTTTGCCTTGTTTTGGGTTTTGGGGCTTGTTTTGGTTTTGCTCATTTCCTCATCCTCCTCTGGTAAAAATCTGCAAGGTAGCAGTAAATTGCGAGTGTGCGCCACGGTCCTTCTTGACCCTCAGGACTAACTGTATATACAAGCATATCTCCAACTTTCTTTTAGACAACATTAAAAAATGGTGAACTCCCACCTATTAGCTAGTTTGTGTTTGCCGCAAAAGCAGAGATTGCGCACAAGGACTCAGTTGCCTGTGTCAAGTGTTGACTCCCTTACGCTCATCAAATCTACGTTTATTTTTCTCAGCTACCTTCTTTGCATTGGCTGAAGCCAACTGATAGCTCTATTTCAGGTAGGACTTAAGGTTGCGTACACACTGTAAATGAGACATACCAGTATCTTTCTTAACTGGTAGACCAATCGCTAGATCTATGGGCATCATTGGGCGAAAACCCAGTGACATCACTCCTCGTGCAATTATACGCGCGAGTGAGAGGTCGGACATATTCGCGCCACTTTTCTTCATCCAGCGTTCCCAACATACTGAACAATGTACGGTTATACCACTCGACGGGATTACCCCGGGGATGGTAAGGGCTTGTTCTCACCTTCTTAGTACCAACCAAGGCGCACAACTCTGATGACGTCTGACTCAAAGTCACGGCCTTGGTTGCTGTCAAGGTGCTCAGGAAACCCGTAATGGAGAAAGAACTGTTCCCGTAGGCATTTAGCTACGGTTAGGGCTTTTTGATCTTGAGTCGGGATGGCTGTTGCATATTTAATAGTGCTATCAGTTTAACGCAAACCCATTTTAACAGCGTCCTTTTTTTTCTCGCACGATTAATGTTCTTTATGGCCATGTAAACTTTGTCGTTTTTTTCACATGGTGTTGCAGCAACTAGGCCTACTGACGTTACAAAAACTACAAAACCACATTGGATCTAGCTAGACCGGAAACAAAACAACAGGCAGGCCGCACACACTTGTTTGTGCTTGCGAGCCAGCTAAAGAGTAAGTAGGAGGCTAACGTTACGTTTTGAGTGGATGGCGAGCGCGAGACGCCGAAATGAGTGCCAACAAAATTCTGGATGGAACATTTACTTTAAAAAAATTGCCAATGGTTCCATTGACAAGACCAAAGTTATCTGTGTGTTTTGTCGTTGTGAACTGAGCTATCATCGCAGCACGTCTGAAATACCACCAAGCACACAGCTGATGAGAATTCTCCGCCCCCTCGTCAAAGCCAGGCTATGGCAATGTTGTTTTCAATAAATAACTAAAAACATTTGCACTAAGCAATCCGATCCACTTTTTCATGTTGATAAGAGCATCAACATGAGAAAAAAATATGGGACAAAAAGAAATCAATGGACATTTAGAATAGATAAAAATGTGCGATTAATTGCGATTAATCACGGGTTGACTATGACATGAATGCGATTAATCACGATTAAATATTTTAATCGTTTGACAGCACTAATATTTAGTAAAGTGGTCCGTTATGACCAGAATGTCTTTGACATTATGACTGTCAGGCTCAATGGACAAGAAGTCCATACAGACAAGTTCCATTGGTTGACTTGTCTGTATGTTGACTAAAGGTGTTGCCTTGTCAGGTTGACTTTTTCTTTTGACGCACCTTGAACACGTTTTGATTTTAGACTCAACATCTAGAGCCATCTATGGCCAATAGAGGCGAGATCTGATTAACTCAACTGTTCTTTCAATTCCTAAATGGCCCATTTCATCGTGTAAACTATGAAGCACTAGATTTTCTCAGTGTTTATGGCAAGACAATTACATTTAGCAGACGCTCTTATCCAGAATTACAAACGTCAATCATGGTGATCAAATCAATTGACAATTTATCACTCTGTTGTTCAATTCACATCTATTTTTAACCCTTACATTTTTCAATTCACATGCAATTTCATCACCACCATCTTTGTCAATAAATTTGAGTTACTGCCACCCTTGAAGTCTCTTAATTTCAAATTTAAATGGTAATTGTCTATTTTGAATGACAAGTTATGAACGTAAGATGGGAACAAATCTAATCACTTCATAATTTATTGCTCTGTTTTCCAATTCACATCCATTTTCAGTCCTCTATTTATCAATTCATATGCATTTTCATCCCCTCCATTTTCAATTCACTTGCATTTTCATCACATCCATTTTAATCAGTTCATTGTTATTCATTCCACCCTTCATGCTTAGAATCATGGTTGGGGTCTACAAAGTGAATCCACATTCTTAACCTGTATTTAATTCCATTCAACTTCACATTCCCTAACCCTTTTACTGTAATGCAATTGCTATTTCAATGCCTGTATCGATTGCCATTCCATGAACACATAAATGCAGACAACTGAAAATACATCAATCCCACATCAATCCTCTGCACGCCTTTTCACTCATTAAGGAGGGAGTGCTCATGTAATTACTGTAAGGTCAGAGAGAAGTCAGTTCACAAGGGAGGATGGGCAAAACCAATTAATCACTGCTCCTTGCTAACACTAATGCTTTACTAAAGCCCAGATAGTCTGAGAAATTGTACTCCGAAAATGTACAGGGATGAAACAGTACAGCCCATGTGCTGACATACGAGTTTCTCAGCTTTCCTCTGATCAAACCATTCTGCTGTCAGAGAATTTCTACATGAGGTCAGGAGCCTGTCGTCCATAACCTTGAAGATCCATTACATTTGGTGCATCAGATTCCTTGAGTGAAATAATACACATCTATTCTCTAGCCAGCTATTGATTGTGGGAATACGAGACAACCTTATCCAATATCTCCCATTGCCACACTATACGGCCATGTTGACAATGACAGTCTAATTGAAGAAGCGACATGAGTGAGCATTCGTTATTAATGTAATGAAGTGAGGACTTGCTGTATGCATTAATTGTTCATAGATTTGATCACAGAACTAAAATAACTGTTTTTTCACAGTATTTTGCTGGCAAGTTTCAGACCAGTACAGCATACAGTGTGACTTTTGCAACCTTAAAGAATACTTCAGTGATTTTTACAACAAAAACAATCAAATAATGTACGATTGTAATGGTTATTATACTGTCTTTACTAGTGACAACATCAATATTCAAGACGTAATATTGATATGGTCAACCAGGCTAAAGGCTTCCAGAAAGAGGATGTTAAGTGCTTGCCAATTAGTCCAGTCGCATGAGATGGGCCAAGGTGAGAGAGGATGTGTTTGAGACAGAAGTTCACACGCCAGACTTGAAATTACTTTTCCCTGTAGGAAGTTGATCTTGAGTATATCGTTCCTCTTTGCTTGTGAGAAGAGAAGTGCTGTACAGGGTGCCAGTGAGGCATGTGATGGGTCCAAGACAGGAGATCTCTGGGGAACACTGCTTGTTAGACCTGCAATCTTGCCTGGATGGAGTATGTCGGGCTGGATTACCTCATGGCTATTAGCCACTTTCATTTCATAAACACCAAATGGGCTAGGGCACAAAAAAATTGAAGTGAGATATGGAGAGAGGGAGAAAGAGAGAGAGGAAAGGCGGTTAAATCAGGCATAAGCATTAAATTGGTGTTGTGCATTGGTGTGTAACAGGGATTATGCATTGGTCTTGCAATAGAGTTAGGCCCCATTTACACGGAAGAAAAACGCATATATTTTCATGCGGTTTGGCCTTTCATTTAGACGAAAACGGAGGTTTTATCACGGAAAACGATCATTTCTAAAAAACTGCGGCCAAAGTGGAGATTTCTGAAAACTCCGTTTTTGTGTTTGCGTGTGCACGAGATTAACCCTTTGACACCTTAACGGAGTTTTCGGTTCTCAAACGTCACAGTATGGGACTAAAAAAGCATCACCTCGAGAGCGTCCTGTTTATAGTAATAGGTGCGTTCGACTTCATACAGCGCCGGCGTCGCCAGCAGCCGTCTGCAGCCCGGCTGACTTGAAGGAGCCAATGGCTTTCTCAGCTTCAACGCAGCCGGCTGTCGGCACTGCCGCTGCTGAATGAAGTCGAACACAACTAGCGTAAGGGGGTCATTTATTTGTGAATTGCGTTACATTTCTGAATCACGAAATTCATTTGTGCATCACATTTGTGAATCATTCAAACAAAATTCACATTCGCTCCTGAAAGTGAAGGAAGTCGATGGTGTTATTGTTGATTTTGAAATTTCTGATTGGTTTGCATGGCTTTATCCTTCACATTACACTGCCGCCTACAGGTTTGGCATAGTTAAGATGGTGCTCGGGGGCGTATATGCGGGTTAATATAAACAGAAACATTTTTGTACGACGTTATTTTTGAAAACGGAGGGGCAGAAATATTCGTTTCTGTAAATACCCTGCTATGTGTAAACGTGGCCTTAGAATTGTAGTTGTTTGCTTTAGGATTTTATTGCCATGTTTAAACTATATTCATATGTAATGCTTTTGTACCTTAAAATGTAAATTACCGTAAGAAGGTGAAAGGAAAATGGTAGAGAGGTGGTGGATACAGAGAGGGAGAGAGTTAAGGGGGGTGGAAAAAGGGTAGAGGTGTGAAATCAATTTGAGGAAATGAGTGTGAGAGAAAGCTGGAGGGAGAAGAAAGAAACCAAGAGGTGCTGCACGAGACCACAAAGATTGATGGAGATAAATTTTAGCCATACAAAATCTTATATCACCAGCCTGCCTGTCAGTGCTGCAGCCTGCCGTGTCTGGAAGCAAGTGTGACCTCCGATTGGTCTCAAAAGGACTAGGCAGCCAGGGCTGAGAAGATAGACGCTCCTCTGGAGCAGAACTGCTCAGTCAGAGAGAGAGAGCTATCTACCTCTCCGATGAGAAGCAAAAAGTACTAACTTTCCTCTCAGTTGCCTGCTCTCTCTTCTATCTCTTACCCTGCAGTCTCTCTCTCTTTCTTAACCCCATTCCTCCATTAGTGTTGCCTAAAAAAGTTTTCCATTAAGAAGACTTGCACTTCAAGATGTCCAGGTCATTTATAATTGAACAAGTTTGCTCCTTGGAGATGCATGGTGGAGTATTTCTGTGAGTGTGCTGTTCACTTACCACAGTCTTGGTCCTTCAAAAATGACAAAGCTTTTGGCAAATAACCTACACACAGGAACAGTTTTGCAATCACAACGGAAATATTCCCAATCTCTCCATACAATTCCTAATTCAGTTTAATCTCTCGAAACAAAACCTAATTTGGATTGACTAAAGGGAATTATTTCCAAAGAAAATCATAAAGTGAGACCATAAAAAAGGAAATTAAGAAAAATTCACATCAGTGTACGACATTTGGGAAACTTGCATGCAGCTTTCAGTAGAATGGTTCCTCTCAGCCAAGGAGTGATAGAAGAGGGATCTCTAGGGGCTATGTTTTGTATGCACGGATGTTTTGTAGGCAAGATGTCCTGCCCTTGTGCTATGTCTCACAGGGTCTTGAAGTGGGATGTCCTTAAAATTGATTGAAGTAGACCTTTGTTGTTCACTGCTTGTGGTGGGGAATTTTATTAAGACATTGCACATTATTGCGTTGGAAATCAGGGCAGTATCACTTGAGCTAAAGGTTTTTGTGTGAATCCATCATGACACAGATTTTTGTCTGAAGAAGATCTATCTAACAACTCAGATTACATCATCTTGATTAGATCAAAGATATCTCCAACAGTGAGATTATCCTCAGATTAAAAAACCCTGTTGGGCCCATCTGTCTCTTCTGGATTTGCCTCCTACAGGATGTTACACTACTGGAAAATAGTAAAAACATTCTGTCCCTCGAAGAAATGGTTTGTTGTTTTCAACAAGATTCTAGTAGCTAAGGTTTCACATGACATGACTTTGATGAATGATTCTTTAATCCAAAGCGACATACAGATTAGTATAATAAGTATAACATATATATATATTTAATAAGGATCAGAAGAATTGTAGAGTTCAAACAGTAGTTAAGGAATTACGATTTTTACCCGACGGTACAACAGCAACATCCTCACAACTACAAACTACATATTTCTGATGATAGGGCAGTGCAACTGTTACAGGTCCCAGGCAGAGGACCCATAGACAGATAAGAATATCCTGAAAAACAGGAAAATAATTGAGACCAGGCGACAGGTGCTTCTTATTGCTTTTGCCCCGCTCAGCATATTCAGATTTATTTGCCAATATGAAAAATAAAACATTTTCTTTTGTGTTCCAATGCCATTCTGGCAATACAAAATATATATTTATATCAAGTATCAAAAATAAAACAAAATACATACGTTCAAATATACTGTTTTTCAAACAAAACATTAATTTCCAGTCCTCTACCAAATGGGATTTTGAGTTCAGCATTTTAACCTCAACAGTAGTACAAACAAAATACAAACACACAATGGCTAGCTTACATTTGGTTGGTAGATGACATCCAGGCAAAGTCTAATTTCTTAAATTCTGACAACATTCATTGAACACACAAAAACACATCTCCTAACTTCAAATATTATAACAGATCAACAGTATTTCCTTAACATGAAATGTGTTTGAGCCACAAGTAAAACATGTCTCGGTTTTACTAAAATGTTGCTGCCCGCGCCATATTCAGTTATCCTGGTCCTAACCAGACTCTCACATTTCATTTGTACAGAGAGTCTGGGATCGCTCCATTGACAAGCGTTGACTTCCTTGTAGGCGGGTACTCTGTTGAAGTTGAACTATTGGATCTGCCCAGAGCCACTCTGGATCTGCCACAACCAATTGCTAGCATTCGTCTTAACTAACTCCTTCAACACTAACGGAGCCAGGGGCGTAGCCACGGGTAGGCCTGGGTAGGAGGCACAGGCCTACCCAATTTGTTCTAACGCCTACCCAAAAACAAAAATATCTCAGAAAAATTATGCACCAGGTGCACATCGCAAAGTAAATAAGTAAAAAAAAAATGGAAAAGATGCCTATCCGTATTTTTCTATGCCTATCCAAAAATATTTTTCTGGCTACGCCCCTGAACGGAGCTAGCTGGAAAATCAAACAAACCCCGTGGGGATCAAAGATTGTTCTTGCTCCGGCCCAGGACCGGCCTTAGGCATAAGCGAAATAAGCGGCTGCTTAGGGCCCCCATGGCCACCAGAGGGCCCCCAAGAGAACATGAAATTACAGTTTAACGTAATGTGTTTCTTCAATTAAACGCTACCCTCGATTAAACGCCGCACCAAAAATGAACATTGTGTGTTATAATCATAGACTTCTATATTAAAAGACACAGCTAGATTTTTTTTCCAGGATGGCGTCCCCATTTATTTCTATGAAAAGTGCTCAGTAGTTCAGTGAGGCAAGCGAGAGCGCAAAACCGGACCTTAACCATCTTTCCACTTCCGACTCTTCCGGTCGAGGGTTAAACAGTGGCTTGCTTTTTTCCTAGCTAGTGTAACGGAGTTAGAACCGTGAAACTCGCTCCTCAGGTATGTAACTGGCTACCCGCGTCAACGAAGAGCTAGCTTTTCTTTGGCGTAGCTGGTAGTGGTCACGCTTAGCAAGTCGGAGGTTGTGCGTTCGAGCCCAGTAAGTGGCAAACAAGCCTTGTCGCGATGGAGCGTGGCTACAGCTGTTACATACCCGTCACACTAGTAACTAGCTGTACACGTCATACTTTACGACAACCAGTCGTGAGCGTGTGAGCTAAGGCATTGCAGTGGCAGAATGGGGTACAAGTCCGATAAGAATTAGAGACATGATGCAAACTTTACAGAAATGTGTGCTGTCACTGTATAGTATTCCTTTCACTTGGTTTATAGAAATAGGCTATAGTGCTAAATATAGGGTACTCACTAACCTACGACTATGTTATGACGATATGACTATTGTGAAGACAGCCAGGTGGTGAGATTTTAATGCAGGTTGCTGTAAAAACTTTGATTTGTTGATCTGCGTCTGATGAGTATTTTCTTAATTTCGTACCAGGGTCAATTCTACATCAAAATGGAGAGCAGTGTTTTAAAGATATTGCGGTTGAAAAGACAGCCAGCAGGTCAGCATATTTTTGTGATTTGTGTAAAACTTGGAATTTGAGTGAGACCACGTCTTGTTTTGACGTTAGCCTCAGAGTCACAGACTCGGCTCGCTCACTGGCAGTGTGTAGTAGTAGGCTACAGTACTGTCTTCAATGCAACAGCTATTATTATGTCAAAAGAAAGTTCTAATTTCTGGCGCTTCCAAACAATCAGTGAAGTGTGGCTAGCAACAGCAGCTAGGTTGCCTCTAGCAAACAGCTTTTAAATTAGCCATGTCCCCCTAAATTAATATTAAACTTATAGTTTTAAGGGGCTTATTTTCAGTTAGCAGACAGTACTGTTTGAATCCCAATTCAATCTGAAATACTGCCAGTGACAACTTTGTTGCAGTAGCTTGTTTCAAAGGGTGTTCGCTTGTTTCAAAGGGTGTTCTTAATGAATTATGCAATATGAGTAGGCTAAATGCTTGAAAATATAACTAGATGGGAAAACGGACCCACCTGCAACCAACGCAAACAAGCACACCCTACAATTTCCCCAGAAATTGTACCCTCTCTAGTTTAAATATATATCATTTCATTGTGGTTATCAGTTGAAGTATTAATCTTCGTCTTTGCTCCAGATAGACATGTCAAAAATCTATGCTCACGCTTAACATAATATAACATTTGCCATCATGTCATGAACGTTTTTACAAAAAATCAAATCTGTTTTAAAATAACAGGAATAAACTATATTAACAGCATTTCATGTATGTGTGACAACCATTTGCTAAACTTGCTACAACAGGGCAGGCAACTCAAGCCATTTCTCCCTGTGGTCATTCAATATAAGTCTATGGCTCATTCAGCTCCAGGTAAATCGGCTATCGGCCAATGTGAACTTTTGTGCTTGTGCCCTGTTAGTATCTCAAGCACATTTGCAGGCAACTTTTATTGACGTAAGCAAATCAATGGGGTGCTTGTTACCCATTTTGGATTGATTTCAAATTTAGCAAAAATCTGGAAAAATGTGTCTATGAAAAAGCTAGTAGTATGAGCCAGGTTCGATAATCGAACAAAAAATTATTGAGGGAGACAGTTTTGTAAATGTTGACTGGAGTCAATAGAAGAAGAAAAAAACGGAAGAGCCGAAGTCTAACAAGAAATGCAATACCACCTACAACCACCGGGGCCGTTGCTTCAAGCCGAGGGGCGTGGGCCTAAATAAATTGGGCAATCTGGTGTAAAAATTGTCCTAATCTTTATCATTTAAAATGTCTCAAGTGTTTCCCTTATAGTGATATTTTCAAGCATTTAACCTACTCATGTTGCATTCATTCATTAATAAAACAAACCCCTTTGAAGCTTATTCTAACAACGTTGTCACATGCAGTAGGCCTGTGACAACTCAGATTGAATCGTGATTCAAACAGTACCATCTGCTAACTGAAAATGTGCCCCCCAAAATGTTAATAAGCTTAACATTTATTTAAGGGGAAATGGCTCATTCAAAAAATGTTTACTGGAAGCGATCCTTGTCGTCAGCGTCAGGGCCGGCCCAAGCCTTTATGGGGCCTTAAGCAGAATTTATTAGGGGGCCACTCGGCATCGCCAATTATTATTATTTGTTCTTAATTACCGTATTTCTTCTATTAAATGTATTACTCATAACTTTTTCCATAATTTTGTTGGGACGTTTATTTGAGGGTGCCATTTATTTGAGGGCGACGTTTACTTGAAGAAATATGGTATTCTATATGCTAGCTGCACTAGCATGCTAACGTGTTAGTTCGCTACATTAAATATTCTTAAACAGTTTAAACAGTACGGTCTACTAAATCACCAATTAAGCAACGAGCAAATGTCAATATTAGTTAAACTAGCCAGCTGTATCTCCTCTGCTTTTTATTAAGGCTGATTTGCAAGGAATGCAAGAACAGCTAGATAGCGAAAATACCTAGACTACCTTCTGTAGCCTGTAAACTATGGAGGATTATAGGGGCCAAAACTAAATAAATAAATACTTGGATAAATAAATAATTATATAACACAAAGCTTAAATAAATGACTAATTATATAATGTAATACCTAATTGATATACAAAATATATAAATTACAAATTAAATGAGACACTAAATATATAAATGTTACATATATTTGTGTGTACATATATATATATTTACATTTTAATGTGTTCACATTTATTTATTTATCCTTACATTTATTTATTTATCCTTACATTTACTTATTTATCCTTACATTTATTTATTTATCCTTACATTTATCCACGGTGTAACTTGCTGCAGCAAAATAAATCCGTCGTCCCACGTCACCAAGTCAGGGGGCGGGTTCAAGCCTCTGATCGGTGGTTCAACTTGAATCGACTGCTCTTGACTATTCCAAGATGGCAGCACCTTGTGCGTATTCAATTAATGAAATATTGAATGCTACAGTGGTCGAAATGTTGGCGGTGGCTGAAGAGATGGAGGCACCTGCCAATTCACTTATTTTTAACATCATATTGAGAGCTTCGCTGAAATTATCGGAATGATATTGGCCCTAACTGACACAGACATCAATGAAAATGTGTTCACGATCCTCAGCGAGATGATACAGCATAAGGGTGGGCAAATCGATCTCAAGACCGACAGTGGCCGGGTTGGGAAACCCGGCAACTATCGATACCAACGTTGGTATCAATAGCATGATTGATAGCGTGATAAGATCGATACTTAAGTTTCATTCCACACTGAGTACACAACCCCCTTTACATCATAGTGGTTGTGCAAACACCGTCTAACTTCGCTCAAACTCACTTTGCCCCTCCCCTGCTAGGCTGAGTTGTTGCCGCGTACGTGCAGTAACACGACTCAGCGGAACACATTAACAGTATTTTTTGACAAAACTCGTTGTCCTGTGTTTTATTGTGATCATAATCATGTACAATTAATTAAAGGAAACATTTTAAAAGTTCTTTCAAATATTTATATTGATGATGCATTCACTTAATCAATTATGAGGCATTGCTTTCCCCGACACGAAAGTAGATTAACTGCTTTTCTAAGCCAAAAGTATCGGTATTGACAATACTGGCCCTGTATTTATCCATCGCACACCCCTAGCAGCTGTATAGTGAGGCGATAGAGGATCCCTCTAGATTGAAGAGAGCTTGATCGACTGGTGAAGTCTGCTTGGTGTGTAATACTGTTCATTCACCAATCAGAGGCTTTAACCCGCCCCCTGATTTAGTGACGGGGGACGACGGATTTATTTTGCAGCAGAAAGTTACACCGTGGATAAATGTAAGTATAAATAAATAAATGTAAGTATAAATAAATGTAAGTATAAATAAATAAATGTGAACACATTAAAACGTAAATATATATATACACACACAAATGCATGTAACATTTATATATTTAGTGTCTCATTTAATTTGTTATTTATATATTTTGTCTGTCAATTAGGCATTACATTATATAATTAGTCATTTATTTAAGCTTTGTGTTATAATATTTATTTATTTCGTTTTGGCCCCTATAATCCTCCATAGTAAACTAGTTCAGCTTTCTAACGCAAGAGCACCTGCTTCTCCAGTTCTTTCGATAGGATAGACTGCTATTCGTTTTCTGGCAATTTTTTCGTAAGCTTCCATAATGCAGCCTGTCCTAACCCTAACAGTGGACCCCTAGTGCAACACAAGAGAATGTTCATTAAAATGACATGCTGCTACTGGGTATTTCAGGACATGCTACTCCTACCGTATTTCTGAGGCGGCGCAGCGTTTCACTGAAGAATCACATTACATCAAACTGTAATTTCATGTGCTCTTGGGGGCCCTCTGGTGGTCATGGGGGCCCTAAGCAGCCCCTTAGTTTGCTAATGCCTTGGGACGGCCCTGTTCTATGGGTAGCAAGCTCGGTAACCATATACAGTAAAGCAACAAAATGATATAGCTTTAGTCAACTTACTTTGTAGCTCGACCAAGGAGAGTTGGTGATCCAGAATTTTATTTCAGCAAGGCCAGCTTTGTATAAGCTCAAGTTGAGGAAACAGTCATAGCTGAAATGTTTGGCGCAGACATACTAAACTTTGGGAAGTTGTGTCGGCACATTTCCAGAGAAAATAAAATTCAGACACTGTGGGCCTCATTTATTAACAGAATTGCGCCCATTTCAGGCGTAAAATAGCGGGTAAAGACATAAAACCGTATTTACAAAGGCAGCGCACTTGAGTAAAAACGCAGATTACCGCTGCTGGGAGGGTATAAGGGAAAGTGGGTGTACGCCGCAAAGAGATGAGAGGTGTATTTCTTCCTTGTAACATGTTAATGTTAGCTGTAACTTTGTGAACCAATATTTCTATCTCCTGTTCGCTAAACCTTTTTCTTTTCCTCGAATGACCCATGGTGGCAGTAAAGGCCGATTTATACTTCTGCGTTTTTACGCACACGCACACGAGGAACGCCCCCTCCGTCAAAAAATGGCCTCTGCGTGTCCACGCAGAGCCCTCGCAGAGCTCTGCGTGTGCCTTCTGATTTTCCTGATTGTCCGTCTGTCCGTGCGTCTTTTTACGGATACCCCTTGGCTATGATTGGTCCGTATTAAGAACCGTTTGCGTCAGGGGTGGGGGCGGGGTTGCCGTGACCAACAAGAGAACAGAATCCTTTGACCGCCATTGTTGTAAGTTTGTACAACTCTTATTTCAGCTAAACAGTTCATGTAAATCAGCATCTGAATTAAAATGTGACGAGAAATGGGCAGTGTAGTTGCTGAAAATGTGCTTATTTTATTGATGAAATGGTTCATTTGTTCATCTGCTCCGACCTTTCGATAACCTAGCTAGCATCGCAGTGCAGCGTCATCTACTGTTCTGGCTGTGAATTGTTTTCAACACGCAGAGCCAACGGAGTAGTATAAATTCAACCAGTCCGTCCGACTCCGTCCGACTCCGTGCGTGCGTCTGTCCGTTAACGGAGACGCAGAAGTATAAATCGGCCTTATCATCCAGGCGATTTCTCCTGCCTTTTAACGGTGCGCTAAAGGGTTGAATAAGGCGCTGATTGCCCGACGAGTATGGAGGACCAAACCTGCCATATTTACAAATGAATGAATGAATAAATAAATGTCCACATCCATGCATTTAGACAGAAATAAACGAATATATATATGAATTAATGCACAATTGTCAATCAATAGTTACATATATTTTACATTTATGTATGTATTTATTTTTGTATTCATTTATGTATTCATTTATTGATTGATTTATTGATTGATTTATTCATTCATTTATATATTCATTTATATATTCATTTATTTATTCATTTATTCATTCATTCATTCATTGTTCCCAATGTGATAATGAGAGGAAGCCAGTAGGCGTGGAAACTGATGTTCAGACATTGCAATCAATCCAGAGCCATAGATTCAATCTAGCTAACGCCTGGGACACACTGTCTGAGAAGCGCCCTGGAGCGCCACAATATGCTACGAATGGCGCGATGCTGTTCACACTAGACGCACATTTCTCCACGCCGGTCACCAAGCCTTTCACCTTCTCTGAGCTTTCCTTTTATACATGTAAAGCTGACATGGTACATAAACATGGCATAGGCTACAGGCTATTTAGGCAACTTGTTGCTCCAACAACCGTCGCAACGGCAACCCATTCCCAACATAACGTGGCAACGTTTGGCTTTTGTTGCCGTAGTCATTGTAAAATATGTGCTGTGGGGCATACAACTCCATTTATGACTAAGCTACTTTTTATCTTAGATGATTAACTTTGTGTCGTCAATCTTCACAAATTTCTCTTCTCCTTGATTGGGGGCTATGACAGATCGTATATCTCGCTCTTACACACAGGACAAATATGTTGGTTTGACAATCAACAGTCAGGACATTTTGAAAATTTATCGGATATCGTTTTTATCGGGGTAAACACATGGTTGGCCAGTCAGCGTAGTGAAGTTGGGTGTTAAGTGATAGCCCACAACTAACGTAGTAAAATCTTTATAACATGTTTGTTTATCCAAATATCATATATGGTGAATTAAATCTTTGTCAACAAGGTCGGCCAGCCTGTCCATGTAGGCTATGTTGTCCATGACAGCAAGGATGGATGTAAGGCTAATCGAATACAAAGCGTAGAAAACGATTAGCCAATGGTGTGTCAAATACCGCCTACCTATTTTGAATGACACATTGCATTAACATATTGAGAAGAAGAAATACAGGAATGAATGAATAAATGAATGAATAAATGAATGAATAAATGAATGAATAAATGAATTAATACATGAATTAATAAATGAATTAATAAATAAATGAATACATAAATGAATACACAAATAAATACACAAATAAATACACAAATAAATACAAAAATAAATACACATATAAATACATGTAAATTATAAGGTAATATTGATTGACAATTGTGCATTCATTAGTACATGTATTCATTTATTTCTGTCTAAATGCATGGATGTGGACATTTATTCATTCATTCATTTGTAAATATGGCAGGTTTGGTCCATAAAGACTAAGGGGTATACACCCCTTAAAACCAAGTGACCAAACTTACTTGAAACCTCGGGCTATGTGAAAACTGCGCGACCGGCAACAATGGCGGCCATATCATCCAGAGACTCCGCTAAATATAATATTTTCGGCTTAATTAATTGATAAATACAGTCATAAACATATATATTTGCAACCATTTTCCTAATTGAAACGTTTCTAAAAATCGCTAGTTTGGTACGCTAATATTACAGTGCTGAATTGCACAACAGTCCGCATTTCTTTGACTAGCATGTCTACAGTTTAAAGTAAACTCCATTAGCTGCGAATTTCTTTTAATATCAGTGCACTTCACTTTGGAGATATCGATACGAGCTAGATGACTTCAGTATGGAGAGCTTATTCCCTTATGAATGGCCCATCAAGTCATCAATAGGGCCCATTAGAGAGAAATAGTTTACAGCAAATTCTCTAAGACTCAGTTCTTTGCACTTTTTTCATTTTGTTATGGACATTGAATCAGAATGTTGCTTTGGAGATAGAAGCGCACACACACACACACACAGGTTGAAACCGTTTCAGTTATTCTCATTGTCCAGATGCCTGTTTTTAAAGTGGGCTTTCAGACACAAAAGAACAATTTCATTGATATGTAGCACCTCTAACCTGTATTAGAACGATAGCTATATATCTATTACAGGGCAGGGTCCTGGAGGGTGCATGGGAGTTTGCCCAACCAGACTACAAGTGTTTTGTGGGTTTGGAAAAGGCGTTCGACCGTGTCCCTCGGTGGCTCATGTGGGGGGTGCTCCGGGAGTACGGGGTACCAGATTCCCTGTTCGGCGCTGTCCGGTCCCTGTACGACCGGTGCCAGAGTTTGGTCCGCATTGCTGGCAGTAAATCTAACTTGTTCCCGGTGAGGGTTGGACTCCGCCAGGGCTGCCCTTCTGTTCATAACTTATATGGACAGAATTTCTAGGCGCAGTCAGGGCGTTGAGGGGGTCCGGTTTGGTGACCTCAGGATCGGGTCGCTGCTTTTTGCGGATGATGTGGTCCTGATGGCTTCATCAGGCCGTGACCTTCAGCTCTCACTGGAGCGGTTCGCAACCGAATGCGAAGCGGCTGGGATGGGAATCAGCACCTCCAAATCTGAGGCCATGGTTATCGACCGGAAAAGGGTGGAGTGCAATCTACGGGTCGGGGAGGAGATCTTGACCCAAGCGGAGGAGTTCAAGTATCTCGGGGTCTTGTTCACGAGTGAGGGAAGAATGGAGCGTGAGATCGACAGGCGGGATCTGTGCGGCGTCCACAGTGATGCGGGCTCTGCATTGGTCCGTCGTAGTGAAGAAGGAGCTGAGTTGAAAGGCGAAGCTCTCTATCTACCCTCACCTATGGTCACGAACTGTGGGTAGTGACCGAAAGAACGAGATCGCCAATAGTAGCGGCCGAAATGTGTTCTCCGCAGGGTGTTGGGCTCTCCCTTAGAGATACGATGAGAAGCTCGGTCATCCGGGAGGGGCTCAGAATAGAACCGCTGCTCCTCCACGTCGAGAGGGGCCAGTTGAGGTGGCTCGGGCATCTGATAAGGATGCCTCCTGGACGCCTCCCTGGTGAAGTGTTCTGGGCATATCCCACTGGGAAGAGGCCCCGGGGAAGACCCAGGACACGCTGGAGGGACTATGTCTCTCGGCGGGCCTGGGAACGCCTCGCGGTCCCCCAGGAAGAGCTGGTGGAAGTGACTGGGGAGAGGGAAGTCTGGGCCTCCCTGTTTAGGTTGCTGCCCCCAAGACCCGACCCCCGGAAAAGTGGCAGATGATGGATGGATGGATGGATATATATCTATTACCTAGACTTTGAGCAGTAATTGACAAGACTCACAAAGAGACTTGTCTTTTTTTTTACAGAACAGCTGCCAGGTTTATTACACAATCACTGAGCAACACTATTCACAAAATTGTTTTATCTTGCATTTGAAAATACCCCAAAAATAAAATAGAGCTCTTTGATTAGAAAAAAATTGGAAAACAAAATAGATTGTCCTTGGGCAAATGGAAAGTCACTCTACCCGGGTAGTAAACCAAAAACACATTCAAGTGTTCCTTATCTGGAGTCCATAGAATCCAGTATCCGAGATCTGGATACAAATCTGTTCAGTCACTCTGCAGGAAAGGATCCGACACAGCTGGCCACTCTGTGTCCAAACGTTTCTCCTGTAGGATGTCATTCACTGGGACAGGCTCGCCATCAAAGTCGGTATGGTTTGGAACCAACCTAAATCCAGGATCCAATAAAAACTAATCTGTACATAGCAGTACAGAATTAGTAAAACAATTATAATCATTTCTATCTCCTTTTCCAAATATGTTTCTTTTCTTTTCTCAATTAACCAGTTACACATTTAAAACCATTCTCTATGGTTATAAGAGAACGGTTCAAATCACCCTACATTGGCAAAGCCAACACATGGCATAAAATTAAACAATAGCATTTTCACATTTATTTTCCTAAATAAATGATGATCCTTACTCGCCCGGCTCTGCCCTCCTACGTATTTCTGCTCAATTTTGATTTTGCTTCTGTACTAGGTCTGGCCATTCGGTACGTTAGTCAGATTTTTCAGGTTTATTTTCAACCGGCCAATCAGTGAACAGAAGGAGTAGCTGAGAACGATGATGTTGATGGTGCGTTAGTTGTGTTGTAGTTCCGTAATGGCGGCGGAGAAAGATGCGAGCGAAGCCACATTCGGTCTGTTGCAGAATATCCATAAGCTAAAGCCGGAGCAAGAACAAGTTTTACTGAGTTTTGTTGGTGGTCATAATGTTGTGCCCCCCACCCCCCACCGCCACAACGTTTGGGAATAGTTTAATTTTCTAGCTACGGCAGGAATTGGCTAAGGCGAATGCTAGCGATTAGTTATGGCTGATCACAGTGGCTCTAGGCAGATCCATTAGTTTCAAACTTCAACAGAGTACCGTCTACAAGGAAGTCAACGCTTGTCAATGGAGCGAGGCCAGACTCTCTGTACATATGAAATGTACGAGAGTGTGGTTAGGACCTGGCTAGGTCCTTACAGGATTAATGCGTTTTCCTATCATAACATAACTGTATGCTATTAAACTATTAAACAACATGAAATAACTACATTATTTCCCAATAGTAATTTTCCTATGTTTAATTTTCACAATTAGAAAAACTGTATTTCTTAGTGAGTACAAGAATTTACTTGTACTCACTGTGAAATATTTTTACTGTTGCTTGCTTTTTTACAGGTACACTCTTGCACTTTTTTTTGAGTTCATGTTGTTTAACTGTAACTTCTTTAACTACATGCTCTTATAGTTCTTCCTTTTGGCACTTATTTAGTTTTTTTCACAATGTATGCTTCATGTTTGGCTACCTGCAATGTTTGGGGATATCTCGGTGTTATGATCAGTGACCTATGCACTTTTGAAAAGCTCTCTCTTAGAAGTTGCTTTGGATAAAATAATCTGCTAAATGAATACATGTAAATGTATTTAGTTGAATGCTTAATTCAGCAAAACACATAAATCACATATTACAAGCTAAGTGCAATATAACCATCTTACTATACTCTCATGTCACTCCTATTGTTTTTATTATAATAGCATGAGGTGGGAGAGGGCAGTCAGATGGTTGTGGTTAGGGAATTGGGCTGGTAATCAGAAGGTTACCAGTTCAATTCCTGGCCGTGCCAAACGTGTTAGCTAGCAATATGGTAAGCTAATGAGCACTTTGAAACAACTGAAAATCACCGGAGGTTTTGGCAAGAAAACACGGTAAAGAAATAACACAAAAGCATCTCCCACAATGCAGTCCTCGGGTTACCAATAGAAAGTTATCTTATCCACACAATTCCTGATTAGAATTGAAAAGATATCTTACTGTTTTCTAATTTATTTTCGCCACATAAACTTGGGCTTTTTTCTAATGCAACTTGTGGAGAACGGAGAATCCCTTATCAAAAAAACATAAGAACCGCGCTAGCACGCCCTTTACTGGTATCATGTCATTTGACACTTGGCTAGTTAACCCTTTAGTGACAGCATATTCTATATGGGTTACAGATAGAATTGCTATCTGAGGAGAATTGCTGAGAACGGTCTCATCTGTTTCTCTGGGTCTTTAATGATTACCCTCTCTCTCTTCCACCCTGCTACCTCTTACCCAACAGTTAAGATACTCGGCTTGACCTCAGCTCAATAGTTGACAAGAACCTGATCAGAACTCGTGAAAACCAGGGTTAATCTTTTAGTGCATGTTGTAGGAAGTGCTCACTTACCCTTACCCCTGCTGCTATGGGAAAAAAGACAAAAGGTTGCTAGTTTGTGCATGTGAGTGATCATTGCCATGGACACATGCTGCTGCTTTGGAGCGTGTTCTACATGTGTATCAGCACATAAGTAATACATTTGGTTCCACCATGTTGCATTTAATCACCACTTTACATGAATGGCATTAAGACCTTGCCGGTAGATCAAGCAAGATGAATCTGTGTAAGACTGTTAAATACCAGTAAATGCCTGAGTGTGTGTTGGTGTGTGTGGTGGTGGTGAGGGGGTGTTTGTGGGTCTGTGTGTTGGTGTGTGTGTGTGTGTGTGGGGGGGTGTTTGTGTGTTTGGGGGGGGGGGGGGTTGTGTGGGTCTGTGTGATGGTGTGTGTGTTTCTGGGAGGGGAGGGTGTCTGTCTACCAACCAGGAGGATATTCTGATCAGTTAACACATGTCAATAGTAGTGCTGTCAAATGATTAAAATATTTAATTGCGATTAATCGCATTAATGTCATAGGCCTACATAAACAGGGAATAATCTATCATCTGTTATCAAATTCTTGCAAGGTATTGTTTACTTCAGACTACTGTTTGATCTGTACAGGACAAAAGGCTCTAGAAGTAGAGGCCAAAGGGGATTATTCGGCAGTTAGAATAAGGCGACTTTTTGTGCAATGCGCATCAATTATATATTCATGATGTCTTTGATATTGAAATCGTACAATGCAAATCATGAAATAAAAGGTGACTTTGTCAGTTACTTTGCTGCAACTTTAGTGAGATCTCTTGATAATTCATTGGGATTGAAATCTTGCATGCAAAGTGCTCTTCAATGCCTTCTCTGTGCCCTCCTATTCCTTCTACACAGCATTAATGTGTTACACGGAAAGTCATTCATTCAAATTAGTCCCTCACTCCCCTCTCTCACTGTCTCTAACACTCGCCAGCTTGAACACTGCTAGAACATAGCATACTTTATAATCCCAACTCCACAACCAATTTGCCTCATTTATCATATTGCTCTTGGAGTGAATTGAATGGCCACTTGCTTGTGATGAAATTCCCCAAAGCATGGTCACGCTTCACCCTGAGCTTGGAATGCTGGGTTGTATAGGGGAATTGATGGTGACAGCAGGAAAACAATCAGCTTCAATCACAGTGCTGAGGGGGCCAGAACATACAGTTAAAGATCGTTTTGAAAAACATGAGCAAGCATAAATGTTTCCTTGATTAAATTGTCACTTGAACGTCCTCTCTCCCTCTTTCACTCGCTCCCTTTCTTTCTCTCTTTTCTTCCCCTCTTTCTTCCCTTTTCCACTCCGTTTCTGCCTCTAATTATTTCTCTCTAAACAACATTGATAGTTGCTTGCTAGAGTACTGGGCCACATTTGAATATTACAGATAATAATTTGGACACAATTTTGATGAGGACTGTTGACAGAGGGCAAAGGGAGAAATTGGTTGCTCACAGTAAGCAAAACTCAATTTATTCTGCAAGGGATGTTAAAAAAATGATTTTAGTTTTTGACTTGAATTACACAAGGGAAATTGTCAATTTCAAAACTCTCAGTCCTTGCCACTTGCTTTCATGTTTTAGCAATGAACATGAAAACAAGCGGAGCTGGTTCATGCAGGGGGACGCGAGACATAGCGCCTCATTAGCAGCGTGTCACTGGCAGTGCGTCATCACGCAATAGGGGCACACCTTAGCTGGGTGGGTATTTAATCAGGATATCGCTGCACTCTGCTTGCTAGTGCGACACAAGCTGCTTCTGTTTAATCTGCTGTTTGTGTCTTCGGGTAAGGTCGGTATTTGGCGGTTTTCTGCTGTGTGGGGCTGAATCTTTGGAACACTTTGTGTGTCTAATGTGGGTCTGTTGGCCGCCTGGCCGTGGTTCGGCGGGACGATGGGTTATGTCTGTCTGCGTGTAGCACAGCATTTTTCGCGGGATCTGATCTGCATGTCTATGTGGTTATCGACTCTGGACTGGTCCGTGTTGGATCCGGAGTGGTTAGCCGCGCTTGCTGGGCTCGGTAGGTGGCGTGTTCTGGTGCGGGCGTTTCCCCTGGTCTACTGGGTTGTGCCTCGGCCTGGACGTCGTTTGTTTTGGGGATGCCTCGTTGTTATGGTCTTGAACTAGCACTAAAGTTCTCTTGGAAGTCGCCTTGGATAAGTGTCTGCTACATGACTGAATGTTAATGCAATGCGAGGGGTTTAATCATAAAACCAGATCAAACTTATGGTTGGGTAAATGTCCGCTCAATGTCACTAGTGTGTGCCACTGCAAATGTTTTCTCAGGAGCCCGACGTGTCACTAGGGCTAGCAAGGATCCGGCAGGGGTATCTGTGGGCCGCAATTGGTCTGTGTTTCCTTAGTCGGTGGCACAGCTACCAGTACATATCTGAGGCAGTGGCGGCTGCTGGTTTTCGATTTTTTTTTTGGTTTTCTACGACAATAGCCTGGGCTACTGAATGAATTGATACATGAACGAACGAACGAACTAACGAAGAAACATTAACTCAAAGGGAATGTGGGAATTAGGTGAACTGAAACGAGGGATGTGGTGTAATTGTATGATCGCAGCATTATTCATTGACTGTAGAGTTTCGAAGAACTGTTGGAAGCAGCCCCATCGAAGTCCATTGAAGCTGGGCTTCAACAGGGGAATGCTCTGTGACGCTACAGGAATGTATGGGATGGAATCAGTCAGTCGACCTGCTACCGTACGTAGCTGATTCCGAACGAACTCGTCTTCGAGATGAACGTGTTCTAACTCATCAAATGTTAACACAATATAACTTATTTACCCGTAATTTTGCATTTAGGGGAAGCTGAGTCTTAAAGGAATCGGCTGATCTGGGGTGACTGAGGGTTACAGGGCCTGGCATTTTGCTTGATCTGCCTGATCCTGTGTGTTTCGGCAATATCAGTTGACATCAGTCAATTGCCGGGCAGGCGTGGGCGCTGCATGGCTCTGGCAGGCTGTCTCGCCGACGCGTCAGGTATGCCCTGAACAGTCGCAGTGGCACCTGTCGGGATTAAACACGATCGCGGATGTCTTCATGCTCTTATGGCGTCAGCGTCGTAGCGGGTGCGCTTTTCGACATTCCGTCCGAGTCTTGCGTAGGTCTGCTGGACGGGTGCAGAGTGCTCGTGCTTTTGACGATTTTGTGTTGGATTTTTCGTCCTTGCACCGGCTCGGTGCGTTTCATTGTCGTTGCTCGGGCGTCCTAATTTCGCATGCGCATCGTCTCACGGTAGGTCGTCGTTCCCGTCGGTTGCGGGCTGCTACACAATCTTGTCGCATAAGGGTTGCAATCCGATCGCGATCTGGGCCGTGCTCTGCGGGCTTTGAACGGGTGTCGTTCTGTACGGCCAGGGTGCAACTTTAGCTCCCTGTCGGTAAATTGTGTTGGGGATTCGATGCAAATGAAGGGCTCGTTGGAATGGAGTTCGGCAGGCGATTGCAAGTCACAGCACTGTTCGACTGTATCCCACTAATTGTACCCCACTTGTCATAGGGTAGTAGGGTTAGTGTGAGCATTATATTACTCTTAAGTCTATAAGATTGGTACAACCTATACAAGGCGTATTAGAGGTCCAGTATACTGTATTGGATATTATCTATTCAGGAGGTTTAGCTTTGTTAAGATGTAATCTATGTTATGCCAGGTTGCTTGCGTTGTCTTGTCCTGAGAATTCAGGGCCCAGTCTGACCTGGTGTTTGCGCATCCGTCATTAAGATTGAATGTGAATTTGTATCCTATCCTGTAGCTCTCTGACGTGGGCTTAGCTAATATGATGTGATAAGATACTAGGGTTCCTGCAGCTGTGACAAAATGTAACAAATGTAATATGGTGCAGGAAGAGACATCGTTGAGTCTTGTGATAATGAAGACACAGTAACAATCAAGGGCATTAGAATAACAGTTGTGAGACGTCTTACAAGCTGGACGTGCATCACGGGCAAATGTTTGTGGGCTGCATTTCTTCCCGGGTTGGTTAACAACGTAAGTGATGTCACATTCCAACCTTGACCTTTGCACATTCTCACCCTGGCGACTTAACCATAGACACACGCATACTTAACTTCGTACTAGTGTGAAGCTGGTGCGGGTACTCTTGTTACATGGTATATTAACTCCGCTTTCTGTCCCCTCTTTTACATGGTGCACCACCTCCGCTGTATGCGTTCATCAACCGCATTGAGCGAACCCCTGTTTGTCACATATGCCGGGGAAGCATGACTACATAACTGTCACCGGGAGGCTTGGAATCCTGTGCCGGCCCTGTGGTCTGGACCCTAAACAACGTTGGAATCTCAAGTGGTCTCGGCTCACTGCTCAGTGTTGGGTCGTTGATCTGCAACAGTTCAATGTTACATTAGAGCGAATGCAGTCATGTGATGGATGGCATCTACCCTCCCTACCTTCAAACTACGTAATGTTCACTTCATGTCATGCATTGCCTGCTAATATTTACAAATGAAAGTTTCGTCAGGTGGCTGGCCAGGAGCACGTGCGCATCAGGTGACGCAGTCACCGTCAACGTTGGGACGTCGAAGCAGTGCCTCAGGTGGTTTGATGCAACGCATCAGTTGGTACGTCGAGGCAGTGCCTCAGTTAGTATGTCGTGGCAGTGCCTCAGTGGTATGTCGGGTAGTGCTCAGTTGGTATGTGTGGCAGTGCCTCGGTTTGTATGTCGAGGCGGCGCCTCGGTTGGGACGTCGAGGCGGCGCCTCGGTTGGGACGTCGAGGCGGCGCCTCGGTTGGGACGTCGAGGCGGCGCCTCGGTTGGGACGTCGAGGCGGCGCCTCGGTTGGGACGTCGAGGCGGCGCCTCGGTTGGGACGTCGAGGCGGCGCCTCGGTTGGGACGTCGAGGCGGCGCCTCGGTTGGGACGTCGAGGCGGCGCCTCGGTTGGGACGTCGAGGCATAGACTCGCACATGTCCACCGTGGGTCTTAAAAGGGGCAAGTGCGGGTAGCCTATTCCTGTTGTGATATCACAGATTAACTCATTTCTGTTCCCTCTCTTCCATCGTGAAATACCTCCGTTGGCGTTCATCAAAGGTAATGAGCGAGCCCCGTTCGTTACCAATGCCGGGAAGCCATGACGGCTACTGGTTCACCGGCGGCTTGGAATCCTGTGTCGGCGCTGTGGTCTGGATCCTAAACTGTAGCTACACGGCACACTCGTTTGGAATCGGGGCGGCTACGTCGGCGTCTCAAGTGGTCTCGTCATCTACGCGGAAAGTATGGGTAGTGGTCATGTGCAACGGTTCATTGTTACGTCAGACTGAATGCAGGGATGTTCTGGACAGCCAGGAGGATGGCTTTGACTCTTCCAAGCGCTAATAACGTTCACTCTTCTCGTTCTTGTATTTCAGGCTATGTAGTCACTCACTCCATGTTTAGGTGTTCAAATGCTTAATAAGAAATGTTTCGTCTGGTGGCTGGCCGGGCGCGGGTATGCAGCATGTGGAGCGACAGGTGACAGTCACCATCGGAAGTTGGGATGTCGAGGCCGTGCCTCAGTTGGGTAGTTGAGGCCGTGCCTCAGTTTGGATGTCGAGGCCGTGCCTCAGTTGGGATGTCGAGGCCGTGCCTCAGTTGGGATGTCGAGGCCGTGCCTCAGTTGGGATGTCGAGGCCGTGCCTCAGTCAGTAATCGCGCTTGTTCAATTTCAATTCGTTCACTATAGATGCAGCAGGGGCACAGTCTGCTCTGAAATGCGATGCTGAGGGTAAGTATGGCTAACACGACGCTCAGCTAGTCAACTCTAGCACAACAGGGACACCACATACACACAGCAGTTTCATGCATTGTCTCGTCTGGCATGTGGTTTTGTGTTGGGGGAATGCGTCTCTGCTCGGAGGTCCAGACGGTGTCTCCGTTGGGTGCGGCAGGGAGCCGATGCAAGCAGAACCATAATGCCAAATCAAATGTTACAATGACGTATTGTACCGTGTGAATAAAGTATCAAGTAAATACATACTGAGTCCTCCTGCCTGAACCTTATGAACATGTTCTTTTCAAACCACATAAAACAATTCAGAAATTTGGATCATTGTAACCTCACATTGTCAACAAGCAAATGAAACCATGCTCTAATTAGAGAGCTCTCAATACAATCATTATTACAGTTGCAGTGTTTGAGATTTTTTTCCTTCTGAGCTAAAAATACAATTTCTGTCTCCGTTGTGAAATATCTTAGTAAAAAAAAATGTAGGAAGAGCTTTTTACATGTTTGTGTCCATAAGGTATTGCCACCATGTAGCCGACATGTTCGGCCTCTGAAATGTCCTTTTACTGGTTTAGAGTGGTATCTACTTGTATAATATCATGTCGATCTGCAGTGGTTATATAGACAAAAGATGATCAGAATGAAGTCATTGTCAGGTATACAATTGTAGTTTAAAAGCGCATGTCAAAGTAAAGGTAATTCACTTGTATAATGAGCTAGATGTTGGTATGCTAAGAATACATTTTACCTTAAAAATCTGTAACACTAATATCTGCGTTAATATTAATATCACCTTAACACAAAAAAAGGAGTTCAACCCTCAGTTTGAATGGCAGTTCTCATAACCACATACACTTCAAAGTAGTCACTTTCATGAAAAAAAAGTTTGACCTATTTTTCTTTTACTAGTCAAAAGAAGGGTTGAGCATCTGTCCAGACTTATAATACCAGAGCAGTTTCTGCTTTGTAGTGCCTAGGCTGCGTAAAGGCCGAAACATACTACTCTGTTTTCATGGAGACGGAAACAGGGAACGCCCTCTCTGATGTGGAATGCCCTCTCTGAGCCCCTCGGAGAGCTATATGTGCACCTCCTGATTTTCCTGACTATCTGTCTGCTAGTGCGTCATTTTTCGGATTCCCCTTGGCTGTGCTTGGTCCGCAATTGATTCCACACACAAAGACGTCATGTGTAAAGCTTCAAAAATGTTGCTCCACCTACTTTTCTGGCGGTGAATTGTTTACAGCACCCACAGCCTTTGGATTACCATAAATTCAATGAATCTGTCCGACTCCGTCCGTCTGTCTGTCCGTAACGGAGTCGGAGTAGTATAATTCGGTCTTAAGAGGCCAAGGTCACTCCGATCAAGAGCTACGGTACGCTAGAAGACCTCATGCAGCCATTTTCAGATTGTGTTTTGTCATTCACCCTTAATTTATCAACCTCTCCCTCCATATCTTCCTCAATTTCATCCACCTATTGTGTCAACTCCTTCTGTTCATTCTACAGATACCTTTCCCTCTTCTGTTTCTAATTCTAGAACTTCTTCTTGCTTGTTCTTCACTGGATTCCTTCTTTGCTATTGGCTGTGAATACCCAGAAGATATGCACACAAATAGGATCTGTATTCAAAGAGAAGACTTAACTAGTGTTGTAAAAACAGTTGCAGTAATTAAGTGGTACAAAACCTCCTGCTTTCACTCTTGGCTTTCCACTGTGGAGTGTTCTAATTGTACAAGAGGAGAGATGTTTGTGTGTTAATTACATCCACACTGCATTATGAATGCCAGTGACTAGCTCCAGTGTTTGTTTGTAAATACAAATGTTTGGATGACTGACATAGCTCACAGCATCAATATTGCACTGGCATACACTGTGAGTTTTCAGCTGTAGGCATTTTACAATAATGTCAGTCCTTTAGTCACATTTTCTTTTGTTATTACATATCCAGAGCCTTTTGATGCACATACAGGGGAGGAGATTCTTAAACAGGCTTAAATGGTTTCCATGGTAATCTATTACAGTATTAGCAGAAAGAAAGGTATTTTATAGCAAGGAACAATCACTTCATAATGTTAATAAAGAGAAGAAATAGAGAGAATAAAGGGAACTTTTTAAATAAAAATATTGAATGGATGACTTAAAAAAAAATGTTTTTATCAATACTTTATTGATACCGAGTTGGCATAATAGTGAACAATAGCTTTCAATGTAGGTTACCTAAATGGTTTGTATTAAAACACAGCTGTCATGAGGACCAACCAGCGGAAATTTGGATGTAAAATGAAACTGTTCCTGTTTGCTAAACAGAAACGTAAAACTTTAACAGCATGCCGTCTTCGTTCCGAGAAATCAAGTAGGTCATGTATCCAAATGGATGAATGATGGAACATGGCAGGTGGCAAAGCTTTTGAATCCATTTGCATGTCTTAATGCTTCCCATGAAAACCATGAGTGAAAATTATCAAGCACAGTAGGTCAAGACTGGCACAGTGGCGGATGACAGCGCCTGGCTCACCAAGTTCAACACACACAGCTCTGGGTAGCGAGAACTTCCCAGTCTTGAGCTGTAATCTAACCAACACTCATCGTAGCCCTTCAACAACTCCCTGGTTAGTCTGCTTTTTATCAAACGTCATGGTTTATTTGGGGATTGGAGTTGGTAGATACTAATACTTCAGCGACACTGTCTCAGTTGAACAAAGTCTTTTAAATCCCAGGGGTAGTATGGGTCCAACGGATACCAGCAGCTTACAACTGCTTTCATTATTCACTAGTGTTTGTCAAGTACATTTTGTGGGGATAACTAGACAAACATTATTTCTGTTATGGTAAACCATTCCACCATTTTTATTCCACGGAGGTAGAATGATATTACTTATCTGCCTAACCGATTATGTTGTCCCTAATTGCCATGTAATTTCTGGTAGCTCATTTTGTGTTATTGCATCCCCCTGAGCCTTGTTTGGATGTGTATTTAGGTTCCTGTTTTGTGTCCAGTCCTTGTCATAGTATCGTCATCAGATGTGTGAGTAGCTTGCCTATTGCCACTTTTTGAATAATTGTTTTTTAATCCTGCCTGCCTTTCTTGCATTTGGGTCCTAACCCTGCACCCACATGTGACACATATATATATATATATATATATATATATATATATATATATATATATATATATATATATATATATATATATATATATATATATATATATAGATTGGTTGTTTGCAGAGAGGATGTGTTCTTTGTCTAAAGATGGCTCAGCTTCTCTCAAATTTCCATGCAGATGACCTTACCCAACATCTTTCCCCTGGGGGCTATAATAGTTTAATGAGGCCTGTTAGGCGCCTCTACCATGGGCTGGGTGATCCATGTAAGTGCTTGAGTGCACTCATATTCCTGCATTTCTGAGGCTTCTCATTGGAGGCCTTGTTTTCATCTTCATCTTTTTCCCCATGAACACCCACACCCCCCTCCTCCCTGCAGCTAAAAAGAACACCTCCAACATTGAAGTCTGACGTTCTTGTTGATGATACTAAACCTTTTTTCTTTGAGCACTGTCACTCCTGTGTGTATGTCACTTGAGGGCCACTGCTGTGCAGTTCTCTGGCTGTTCATTGGCTGGGAACTTTCAAATGACTTGACAAATATTCCCCTTGCATGGTGAAAGCATGGTGAAAGCTTTCGCTCACATGCTTGTGTTGAAATTTGCTCAAAGCTGTCTCTGAGTGCAGCAGTTTATATACAAAAAGTAAAATATTACAATTTATTGCTCTGGAATCGTTGTGACATTGCTTCATTAGTGTGAATAGAAACAGAATGAAGAAGTTCAAAATCTTTTATTTATCAAAGACACTTTTATTGAGGTCGCGACAGAAACTTAGCAATTTTCTTTACAGTATTTTCATTTTTTTCTTAAGCTGGACAGTTTTTAGTTTATATGTGTGTGCTTTGTCTTGGTTTGCGGTGCTTCTGTTAAGCACAACACATTTATTTTTATGTGTGTTTATGCTTTAATGTGTCATGAATGCCTACTAATTCTCTTTTTAAGTATTTTCTTTAGTTGTAACATTTTCTCACAAATTGTGAGATGATCGTCACCATTAAATATTTTAGCTAAACACTAAAGTGTTACTATTGCTAACTTGCATTAAATATTTGTACACATGCACAAAAAGGGTCTTACATCTAGAAAAAACTCGGACTTAAATTAAGCATGTACACAGTCAAGCATATGATTATATCTTGCTCGTCACTGAAGGAATTGCACGTTTTACAACTAACCCATGTTACAACCATTCCTTGCTGTTGTCCATTAGGTCAGTTTGACAATTCACAGTAACAGCCATTGGTGCTTCAGGTATTGAATTACATTCGATGTTTCGAGGAAAGTTTGCTTGTTGCCCTTCCTGCGCACTCCCATGAGAGAACACACTAGATGCAGTAAGAGTGAGCGTGCATGTGCCTTGTTAAGCACAGCCCAATTCCCACTCAGGGATCTAGAGCTACAAAAGGGTGGAAATAAACACACAGTAGACTTCAAAAAAAGTACTGCTCACCAAGGGCCACCCTCACAACCCAAACCTGGCATTGTAGACTATACACAGTGTTTGTCTAGCAGCTATGACCATTTTGCACCATAGATCAACTTTACATTGACTCATTTAGTCAACATGTTTATCCAAATACACAAATTCCCCAGTAAAAGGAAAGTTAGAAACACATTTGTGTGATAAAGTGAAGTGACAACACTGACGAGCAATAACAATAATCTAATCATTTAGTAGAAGTTCTGTGATTTTCAGTAGGGGATTTGAACCTGTGGCCTTTTGATCAGCAGTCAAAAGCTCTATCACTTAGCCATACCCTACTACAAGAGTGGGAAGGGACCATTAGAATTGGTGCAAACTGTGGATTATATCAAATGCGTACACAAGGGGTCCAATCCTCTTTGATCTCCATTCTACTGTAAAGTAGTTTTATCTCATTTTAAAATAACTGTACAGCAGAATGTACGTTTTATGGTGTATTATAGAGTAGTATAGTTTTCTGCAGTGCATTGCATATGATGGTGTTGTGATAGTATATGATTCAGTAGCAGCCTGCATTCTATGATCCATGGTCATATCAACAGACAAATCATCACTGACATCATATTTTACTGAATATCATACAGCCTGGACTGGAGAAGCTGGTATTTGATTCCTGTCTTAAAGCAGGATGTCAGAAACAGATGGAGGCTGTCTTCGGTCTGGACGCCTCTAAGGATCTCCTCCAGTGAGCTGGCCGCTCGCCCTGACCCTGACCACTGTAGTTCCTGTCATGGTTTGTGTGAGTGTGTGTGTTGTGTGCATTGTGCGTTTTGTTCAGCCAGCATCACATGCCCAAGCTCAATCAGCTGGAGAGCACTAGCACCTTCCACCCTACCACCTCCTCCTCATGTTATGTAAGTCACAGTGAGTGAGCGCAGTGCACCATCTGGGACAGCTCTGCAGCCAGACCACACAGCCAAGGCAGGAGTACAGCCCCTGCTGGGGCCGGATCCCCCGCTGCTGCCTGTCAGTGACCTTTGAACCACAGGGTAGAAAGCAAGAGCTCCTCTGGAGCTTCCTGCTTGACACTTGCATGCTTGTAGACAGTCAGTGTTTCCTTGGTCTTTGTCACCATAGTGCTCCAGTTGACCCGCCCTTCGCTGCTCAATTTTCACTCCTCTGCATAGCACTCTGGATAAAAAAAAACCTTGACATATTTTTGTGGAAAAGACTCGTATATCCTGCTAAATGGATCACATCTAAACTAAATGTAATAATAATAAAATAAGTCTTTCTATTTCTAAATTTACTGGGAGGGTGTAATATTTTTCAACAGCGTATACAACTAAATGCAAAGCATAGCCTATGTGCAAATAAAAGCACAAGCTTATTGGAATATGAATTGAATGGGCTATGAACAGAGTAGCATTGACAAACACATTATCCAATGAAGAGTAAACGTTTGCCGAGAAGGGAGTGTTAAACAATTCCCTGGGAAAAGATAAGAATTGTTCGACTCTGGACCTATAGGCTACACACCAAACCAAGACGTCTTTGGGACGGTCCTGCACAACCTTTTCTTCGCGGTGGGCAAAACTGGACGGAGTAAATGAGAACTGTAGTAACAACAAAGCGACGTGGGCTCCATGATGAAATTATTTTGAATGGGAGGCGACAATTCTAACTGAAGAGAGGAAATCAATGTGGATGAAAACAAAGGCAAATCCAAGGCAAAGAGCTATTTTAGATCACCGCATTGCTTTGACTCAGCGCACAATGAAATCGCACCCCCTCCCCAGCATGCTACCGCAAGAAGTGACCGTTTTCCGACGTCTGTCTTATAATTAAAATTGTATTGTTTTCGTGGTATAGACCCACTGTTTAAACCTGAAAATTATGGAAAGGATACTGTGTTTCTAAGGAAAAATATACGCGCAAGCATGGTCCCCTCAAGAGCAGGTGGATTCAGCGAAGTGGATACACAGTGCACAGCACAGGAGAGCGCACCACAATTTTCGGACTACACCTTCAAAGAATGAAATTCATTATTTGATCTGCTGTTTGATTTCAGTTATGCTCTTTTTTTAATCGATATGTAGCCTATCAGAACTTCAGGATAGTCATGCAAGGGATGTTGTTTCTACGGAACTGACGGACGCACATTTGGAGGAGACTGAAATATTTGTGCCAGGTCTTCAAAAGGGAGATTTGTTGGAATTATACATTTTCAAGGCAATTAGGACATCTTCGTCTTTAAGGATGCCTGAAGCACTTGCGCCATCCCAAGCGCTCTATATAGGAATGGAAGTGGTTATTGCCGTGGCATCGGTAATAGGAAATGTGATGGTGGTTTGGGCGGTGAAAATTAATAAATCGTTGAGAGATACGACGTTCTGTTTCATCGTTTCCCTGGCACTAGCGGATATTGCAGTGGGAGCACTCGTCATTCCCTTGGCCATAACAATAAGCATCGGACTTCAAACTCACTTTTATAGCTGCCTGCTCGTGGCGTGCACGGTTCTGGTCCTGACACAAAGTTCTATCCTTGCGCTTCTAGCCATTGCCATTGACCGTTATCTTAGGGTCAAGATTCCAACCAGGTAAACGGCTCGAACAGGTGATGCCTTAAATATATGTCCACTTTAAGGGACAGCTGGTGGTAATGATAATGACTATTATAATAGCGATAATAGTGTTGTCTCGTGTGACAGGTTATAGCTAAATTCATCTTGTTTCATGCCCCACCTTCTGCTAACTGTCTCCTGTCACAGAGAGGATCTGACATGGCAGCATTAACTGGTTACCGGAGCATAGGCTATCGCACACAGCTGTAATTAGCTCCCATGTTCCCAGGATTGCAGCAGTATAGAAAGCCAATAATGTGTTGTGTAGTTTGGATGTTGCAAATCAATGTCTGTGAATTTGGGCTGTTCTTGTTTATAGTCCGTTGCACACCTTGCATCCCCCCCCCCACACACACACACACGCTGAGCCATGCCAGAGTGTGGAGACAAAAGGCTAGCAGCTGCTGAAACGTGGGGGAAGATAACCCGGCTCATAAAGAGAGCGTTTTTCATGTATTCCAGAATGCTGTCAGTGACAGCTTTGCACTGAATCTTAAGATGATAATGCCACCACGTCTTCTGAGCTCCATCTTTTAAAACAGCATACTTCAAGAATCTCTCTGCCGCTTTTGTCCTTCTGCCAAAAGTTAGCAGTCTAATTAATATTGGTTTGAGATGCTTCCGTCTGCAATTGAACTCTTCTGCTTGTAATTCCAATTCTCAAATTACCGCTAACTCCCCACACGTGACACAACTGCATACAGCTGGTCATGTCAGACTTATCAGTTCAGTTACACTGAAGTCCATCAGTCTTTCCTTTTTTTGCATTCATTTGTGTAGTCCTGCATAAGAAAGTAACTTAACATTAATCACCAAGTGAACAAAGTGGCCAAAGTAGATGAGTCTGTGGGCAATAAACTGTTCAAGGAGTCTTATGGCAATTATACAATTTTTATGTAATCATACTCAAATTACTTAAAAGCAACTGAGGGCAGCATAATTCACTTGACATAGACCTTTTACAGAATGTTGATGAAACTGTAATAATATCAGGACAGGTTATATCAAAGATTGGACCTTGTCTACAATTCTGCATGACTCATAAGGGTTTAAGCATCTCATTCTGCTACTAGAAAGTTAGCTGTGCTTGTGTCATATTTTGCACACTCAGTGTGATGCTTACACTTCCTGTTGTGGAAAAGTCCAAATTAAAAGTTTCTCTGAAACTTGATGCTCTTGTTTTATCACTGCAAATACATTTCTGGGTTGAACCAACTGCATTAATTGCTTAATGAAGCACATACCTTCCTGATGAAGACAAGGAAGAAAGACACCAATCACCTCGCTTCACTTTCTGTTCTTTTGGCAATACAGCAAGTCAAATATTTATTCTGACACTGTTGTGTTGCCATAATTTCATTTTAATTGTTATATAGCTTTATTATTTGTATAGTTTCATGTCAATGATTTGTCATTCGCACGCCAACAACCGTGCCACAGCAGCACAGAGTGGGGCACAAGTGCAGTGCTTCATCGTAGCTTGAAAGGAGGACTGGTTAGGCCTTGTTCTACGGATGTACAGTATTACTCCCTGGGGAACTTACAACAGACCATCCTAACATGTTCTCAGCACCTCAAACTCTTTACTCTCTCATCCCATGTGATTTCACACTGCAGCTTGTTGATAGACTTGTGATCTCTCAGTGCCTGCTGGCCATAAAACATATTTAACTATGAAAGATCCCACAGCCATGAAGCTGCACGGTCCACAACCAATAGACAGGACTGGGGACTTAGATACTGCAGTGTGTTTACTGCACAGAAGCTCTTCCTATCACCGCCCTGGAAATTGGGTGCAGTTAATTTGAGAAGGTATGAATCATCTCTCACAGAGACCCAAACACACTGAGAAGATGAGAGCCCCAGAGGAGAACTGCAGTTTTTTCTTAGAACGATACCTGCAGCAATTCCAAGTCATTTAGCACATTTATGGCCCATGTTGCCGACTGGACAGTTTGATTGTTTTGAGCTTGCAGGAAATAATTTTGCATTCTATATAACTGTTTGTTTTTTTGTCTTTTTTGCAGCTACAAACGGTTGGTGACCCCCCGGCGGGCGGGAGTGGCGGTGGTAGTGTGCTGGACAGTGGCTTTCATTGTGGGTCTCACCCCCATGCTGGGCTGGAACAACCTGTGGCGGCTACAGCAACAGAACGGCTCGCTGGACTCTGACCTGGTTATCACCTGCCAGTTTGAGAACGTCATCAGCATGGACTACATGGTCTACTTCAACTTCTTTGGCTGGGTGCTCCCTCCGTTGGTGGTCATGCTGCTCATCTATGCTGAGATCTTCTACATGATTCACAAGCAGCTCAACAAGAAGGTCAACAGCCACGCCGATCCCAACAAGTACTACGACAAGGAGCTGAAGCTGGCCAAGTCACTAGCGCTAGTCCTCTTCCTGTTCGCCATCAGCTGGCTCCCCCTCCACATCCTCAACTGCATCACACTCTTCTGTCCGGCCTGCCACAAACCCATGTTCCTCCTCTACATTGCCATCCTGCTCACCCACGGCAACTCGGCTGTCAACCCCATCGTTTACGCCTTCCGTATCAAAAAGTTCCGCACAGCCTTCCTCAAAATCTGGAAGCAATACGTTTGTTGCAAGGAAGGACCAGCCATCGACACCCAGCCAAGCGAGAGGAAGGAGATACCAGATCCACATACAGACCCACTGCAACCTCCGCAGAAGGAGGTCATGAAACAGGATCCGGCCCAGAAACCCGCACTGCAGGCCCAGAATGGTGACCCGTCTCCAACACGCAAAGAATCACTGCACATGCTGGAGCAGAAAAAGATCTAGGTGTAGGTACAGTTCAGTGCTATCAATGGAGATGAATGGGAATCTTGCCCACGGATATCATCGACCTCATTTGAAATATTTTCATAAAATGAGTTGTCAGTGACACAAAATGGCAAGCTGAGCAAGGCGTGGCAGCTTGCAGTCTTAATCTTATGAGACTCTTAAATCATGAACTGAAGACATGTTAATGTTGAAAAAGAGTACAAATGATTTATGGTTAAAAGGGTAACAGAAACTTGCAATGTCTCTTTGATAAGAATACCACTCAATTTGTAACAAACAAGATATATGAGCTTTAAACGTTACTTGATTAGTTAATTAGTGGATAAAAAAAAAAAAATCTACAATAGAGTACAGATTATCAGATAATCACATTTTTGAAAATAAACTGTCAATTACTGTCGGATTATGGTGTTATATTAATCAAAAGGTAAGGTTATTCTCTAAATTATGTTTTATATGACCGGAACAGTGGCTGAATATGAATGTATTGTCACTAGGAAAACTCCAGTAACGTTTCAACCACTCTAATACCTCATGTCGTCTTCAGGGTCTTAAATTAAATGCAAAAGTGCGGAAGGCAGGCAGGCAGTGTGCCCCTGGGCCAACCGATAAGGACAGCGGATGTGTTCTTGCTGATACAGGGGTTTTCTAAATCCCTTTTGAATTCTTTATTCCGTACTGAGGGGGACTTGGTTACACAGTGCTACAACGCGCCAATCCATTACACAGAGTTGGCAGAGTGGCAGGGGGTGAAATGTTATACCCCAGGCGGCAGGCCACTCGTTTTATTTGTATGTATTTATATATATATATATAACAGTTCTTGACCGCTCTCAGGGGCTGGGTATGTGCATAAGTGGCCTGACTGAACAATGAAAGGCACCTCTAGAAGGAATGAGAAGATGCACTTAAGGCGCATTTATACCCCCTCTTTGTTGGCTGTTGATAAGAATTTGATTTTTTATTCTGCTCAATCATGTACATACTGTACATTGGCAAGTCATCTTTGTTCAATGACAGACGTCCAGAAAAGACGACATGGAGATTGTGACTTTACTACAGTATAACCTTCTAGGCCGTTTTCACAATGCACTAGTTTAGGTTTCTGGAACTCAGTATTTGAACTACTATTTTTGCATTTCATTGGCAGTGAAGTCTGTGAATGTAATATTGGTCTCTTGTAACCATTGTATATTACTTAACATGCCCTGTCTGGGTCTGTGATATATCTAGACACCATATTTTGTGTAATGACACAATTCCTACAAATTCTCTCTCTCTCACTCACCACCAATATGCATCTATGGTACAATGAAATTACTTTGACAAAAGAAATACTTTGAACTAAATTTGCATTATCTGTAAATTGGTGTCGGTTGAACATTTAAACTATTTGTGTATACAAAACAGCTCCCAGATTTGTCTGGTTCCCAGGCCATATATAAGTAACTTGAAAGAGCGTAATAAAGGTGTTGCATCTTAGCCAACCGTGCTGTCACTGGTGGTGCTGAAATGTTACCTCTAATTTGTACGTTACATTAATGGGGCACCAATCAGCACATCCTCCCGAGAACTTTTTTCAGCTCTAGGTGTAAAGCATGATAAATCATCATGAGCAGGTAAACAAGCACATGTAATGTAAATAGAAGACACACAATCAATTTAATGCTACAGTCGGTTCCTTCCAAAATGCTAAAAGTGCTAGTTTGACTGATTGCGACTAACATTCTTACTGAGCGTTTCTGTTAGCACTGAGAAGAACAACAGATATACGCATGTGGTTCTTTTGAGGATCCCACATCCTTGCAAAACCTTTTTATACTTTCAGACCATTCATTGTGTAAGATGTTGATGGGAAAGGTGAAGGTCTGAGTCCCCAAAATGTTGAAATTGTCATTACCACCTCAGAATAAATGCAGTGAATGGCTGAGTGCCTCTGAATCAGGAGTATTTTCACTGCCTTCATGGCCTGTTCACCTATTCTTGCAGCTTCTGAAAGTAGAATTCTTGAAATTTGAGGGGGCACATGAAGTTATTCCTTTGACAATGTAAATCCTAGTGGTAAGTCCTCCACTGGTGTTTTTCTGTAAAAAAGTGGATCCTTTGTGGGGCTCATATTTCAGTTTTACTGTCTCTGAATCAATAACACAGGAAAGAGACCAGACAGAGTCATTTTACATGAATAAACACATTGTCATGCCATGAAGATCAATAGTTTGGCTAAATAAAAGGGGTGTATTACGTTTATAATATGTTCTGAATCGTTCTTTTCTGTTTAATTGAATATCCGTAGCTTTCCAAGCAATGGGCATCATTCTCAAACGCAGTTAAGAAGAATTTAAGAAGGAATTTATTTCTGATTTAGGAAAACATTTGGCATTCATGAAAGTTTTCTCATTTGAGATTTGTTCTGAACTTCAGAAGACTTTCCAAACTCGAAATAGCAGTCGTAAATCGGCCAGAGTTGTCTCAAATGCGCATTTAAGAAAACTCTGTGTTTGAAATGTTAATGAAGTTATGAGAAATCAACTCTAGACTATGGCAAGCCATAGTCAATGAATTTAACCAATGAATTCTTGATATCCAAAATTCGAATTCTTGATATCCAAAATGCGAATTCTTGAAGAATTGCACTTTGGATATCAACAATTCAAATTCTTGATATCCACAATTCATTGGTTAAATGATAAAACGGCTTGACATACTTACTAAAAATGCTTAGAATTGTAATTTTGATGTCAAGAATTCGAATTTTGGATATCAAGAATTCATTGGTTGAATTATAAAACGGCTTGCCATAACAGACATCCTCGGATTTAAATAATTAACCTTGCTTGGTGTGCACACCGTTAGATCCAGTGGAGAACAATTCCACTGCTCATCCTACTGGTATGATGTTGCACCGATGCACCTGTGCACCGATTGCTTTTTGCTTGGACGTAACTTGCGTTCCTGTTGCTTTCCTAATTGTGTCGATTCTGACTGCACACCGGGCCGTTGCTAGAAATTCTGGGTCCGATGAAAGACTAGAAAGGGTACAATTTCTGGGGAAATTGTAGGGTGTGCTTGCTTATTTGCGTTGGTTGCAGGGGTCCGTATTTAAATTACATTTCTGTATATTTTATATTAAAATGCAGAGCCTACTTATTATTTATAAAGATTACATAGATTTAAAAGCATATTTTTTTCTGTTCATTTACAACTCAAAATACTAAGAGTGAATGAAATAGTTGTCTTCTCATTTCCCCTGCAAGAGGGAATGGTGATCAGCAACCTCATAGTTGAATCAAAACAAATACATTTGGCAGACCGGTGTTGAAATAGTATCATCTGCTAACTGAAAATACGCCCCCAAAAACGTAAATAGGCTTGACATTTATTTAGGGGAAAATCACTCATTCATAAAAATGTCAGTGGTAGCAATCATTGTCAGTAACAAGGCAAAATGCGATATAGCCCTGCTGTGTGGAGAAGCTGCCCCGGTAAATTGTAGGCTCCAACTACTACTAGACTGTCTTGGTAGCGATTGCGTTGGTTGAATTCGATTTAACGTTACTTCCGTTGTACGGTCTAGGCTGAAATGAATTATTTTCATAAACAGATTGAAGTTTAGGCAGTGGCAATGGAGTTCAGGTTAGTAGTCACTAACATGTGCCGCCGTTTGACTTCCTACCTAGGTTACTGTAAACAGCTGTGATGTTTTTTTTAGCTACTAGACTACTGTAGGCTACAGTACAGCGTTGCAGTGAGCTACACTGGTTTGAAACCACAGGTCATTTTAATTTCACCAACAAATCATTAACTCGTAATCTAATGTCAAAATAAATCCTAAAACGAAAATGTATTTGTGAGGAATGTTTATTTTAACGATTGAAAACAGATGCATCATAGACCGCTGTAGTATGTGTTGCCCGAGCAACAGAGGCTAATGTCATGATGCTAATGCTTCAGTGAAATAGACTACTGTTTTGGAAAGTAGATGTAACTACTTCCTTATATCAGCTTATATTGTACATTACACTTCACAATTGTGTTTCATATCACAAAGTAAAATGGGTAAATAGTTATCACCCTGGCCTCTTTGCTTGTGGCGTTTCTGCAGCTCCCTTGCAGTAAAGCAGTTAGCCGAGCTATCTCCTAGAAGAACGAGCTGCTAAACTAATGTTCTGCTAGAGGTTGTCACGCGATATTTCGTGACGTTAGTGACGTCAGTAGCGTCAGTGACTGTGGCTAGCAAGTTAGCCACCGTTAGCTTCACTTTTGCCACAAAAACTTAATAAAAACCTAAACCGTGCAACGGAACATAAATCCCAATAGTACCAACGCAATCGCGACCAAGACGAACCTTTTGACATTGACGTTGTCTATGTAGTCCAAATATTGACTGAGCCTTAGGGTCACAAAAATAAACAATAATAATAATAATAATAATAACTAGAGAGCATACAATTTCTGGGGAAATTGTGAGGGTGTGCTTGTGGCTGCCCCAGCTTTCCATACACTCCTGGTGTTTACATATTTCAAAAAGCATTTAAGTGTATGACTACAGTTCTGACCATTGTGTTCCCTTGATAATAAGTTTGTAAAAATGACATGCATCACTCAGATGGAGGAGAGGTGATACTGGTTGGTTGGAAGAGAAGGAGGCCAAATGTAGCTCATGAAGATGCAGCGCTAGATAACTTATTAAATTGTAATCAGATATAAACAACTTGTTGGTTGCCCTATTATGTCCTATTATCCTCCTATCATCGCCCTATTATGTAATTTGAACGCCCTGAACGGCATCATTTGAGTAATGAGGGCAAGCGTAGGCTTATTGATTACTTAAAAAACTCAAAGTTTCATTATGCATCATAGAGGAGCCTAGTTAGAGAAGGATTTAGCAGTTTAATATTAGAAGCCTATTTTATTAATAATTTTCAGAGTAACCTCAAACCTTTCTTTTGTTTCTTTGACCTTACATTTTCTTTGAGGGCTTAGTGGTCTCGGTTTAACATCATTATTTATAGCGACATAATTACCGGACACTGTTAGCTCGCAATGTAGACAAAGAATGCCCCTGCAACAAAGTTGTAACTTGGTAACAAGTAGCCAGCTAGAAACCGAGCAGAAGTTTGTAGCCATATAAAGGCCTATAAATATAGGCTACTTGATTTGGCTGCAAGATTCGCTGATTTTGAGTGTCCAAGATATGATGGATTCTGATCTGGATCAACAGTCTAGCCATGTAGCTAAGGCTTGTCCGGGAAGAGTACATTTTTTTTTAACGGCAAGTCTGGAAGATCAATTTAGGCTAGTGCTACTTGCCCCGATGCACTGGACAAGTTATTAAAACTCAAACAAAACTAGAGAGCATACAAGTTCTGGGGAAATTGTGAGGGTGTGCTTGCGGCTGCCCCAGCTGCCCATACTCTCCTGGTGTTTACATATTTCAAAAAGCATTTAAGTGTATGACTACAGTTCTGACCATTGTGTTCCCTTGATAATAAGTTTGTAAAAATGACATGCATCACTCAGATGGAGGAGAGGTGATACTGGTTGGTTGGAAGAGAAGGAGGCCAAATGTAGCTCATGAAGATGCAGCGCTAGATAACTTATTAAATTGTAATCAGATATAAACAACTTGTTGGTTGCCCTATTATGTCCTATTATCCTCCTATTATCGTCCTATTATGTAATTTGAACGCCCTGAACGGCATCATTTGAGTAATGAGGGCAAGCGCAGGCTTATTGATTACTTAAAAAACGTTAAGTTTCATTATGCATGATAGAGGAGCCTAGTTAGAGAAGGATTTAGCAGTTTTATTATTAGAAGCCTATTTTATTAATAATTTTCAGAGTAACCTCAAACCTTTCTTTTGTTTCTTTGACCTTACATTTTCTTTGAGAGCTTAATGGTCTCGGTTTAACATCATTATTTATAGCAACATCATTACCGGACACTGTTAGCTCGCAATGTGGACAAAGAATGCCCCTGCAACACAGTTGTAACTTGGTAACAAGTAGCCAGCTAGAAACCAACCAGAAGTTTGTAGCCATATAAAGGCCTATATATATAGGCTACTTGATTTGGCTGCAAGATTTGCTGATTTTGAGTGTCCAAGATATGATGGATTCTGATCTGTGTCAACAGTCTAGCCATGTAGCTAAGGCTTGTCCGGGAAGAGTGGATTTTTTTTGTACGGCAAGTCTGGAAGATCAATTTAGGCTAGTGCTACTTGCCCCAATGCACTGGACAAGTTATTAAAACTCAAACAAAATAAAATGCAATGTTAGGCCTACTTCACGTTATGTGCCACTCATTACGTCTATCGATTTTATTTGAGCGAATTCTGCATCAGTAAAACCACCAACCCAAGATCTCTACAGACCAGCTAATTTCCTGCTCAACACTTCAACGGGGGCTTATTACTTGAAAGATGAATTAGGCTATTTACGGTCGTCTCAGTTACACCATGAGGGGTGGGAAATACTGTGATTTGCTTAAGAAGGCAAATGGCTAGTAAAACATAACATTTCATAATAATTTCAATAAATCAAGCAGCGCTGCAAGACCTAGTAAAATGTATATCCTACAGCTAAGCAAGGCTGAAGCAGGCTGACATTAATTATTTTCATGAACAGACAAAGTTTTGACATTGACAAAGTTTAGGCTGTGGCAATGAAGTTCAGGTTAGTAGTCAGATACTTTCACCTATTGAAAAACTTTTGAGTAAGGGGAAAGCCAAACATGTTCCGTCGCCGTTTGACTTTCTAAACATCTCTAAAGAGATGTTTTTGTTAGCTACTCATTAGTGTCTCGGGTAGGCTACAGCGTTGCAGTGAGCCGCCACACTGATTTGAAACCACAGGTAATGGTCATTTCACCAACAAATCGTTTATTAATGTCAAAATAAATCCTACAACAAAAACGTATTTGTGAGGAATGTTTATTTTAACGATTGAAAACAGATGCATCATGACCACTGTAGTATGTGTTGCCCAAGCAACAGATCGAGGCTAATGTCATGATGCTAATGCTTCAGTGAAATAGTAGACTACCGTTTCCGAAAGTAGATGTGGGCCTACTTACTTAATAATATCAGCTAATATTGTACATTACATTTCACAATTATGTTTCACACCACAAAGTAAAATGATTAAATATCACCCTGGCCTCTTTGCTTGTGGCGTTTCTGCAGCTGCCTTGCAGATTAGTATCCCCCAAGTTAACAGATGGGAAACTAATGTTCTGCTAGAGATAGTCACGCGAGTTTTCGTGACGTTGGTGACGTTAGTGGCGTCAGTGACTGTGGCTAGCAAGTTAGCCACCGTTAGCTTCACTTTTTGCCACAAAAACGTAATTTCTACTTAAACCGTGCAATGGAACATAAATCCCAATACAACCAACGCAATCGCTACCGAGACGAACCTTTTGACATCGCCATTGTCTATGTAGTCCAAATATTGAGGCATCCTTAGGGGGGCGAAAAGAAACAATAAATAATAAATAATATATATGTGAGATAACAATGGTTTGTGCTCGCCGAAGGCAAGCACACCCCAATAAATATATATGTCAGATAACAATGGTTTGTGCTCGCCGAAGGCAAGCACACCCCAAATATCGGTGTGGGCCCCCGCCCCTGACTTTTCATTGTCAAAGATCAATTTTACACCACTTTTTTTCTTAGACTATATGTACTATCATAATTTTTCTGTTTCTATATGTTCTTGACAGTGCCTGACGCAATGCACCCAATTCGTTTATTTTTTTCAATTAACCACTCAAAGAGTCACTGGGTATTATTATGTAAAAATCAAGCACCTGGTGCAACACACCCAGACACTGCTTTTATACACATTTATGGTTATGTTTTATGGAACAACTGATGAAGAACTTAAATACCTAATCTTGGCTTTAACATAAAAAATGGGCTTATCAGTGCCATAGCGCTAGAGAAACAGCTTCACTTTATTTTTGTATAAGGACGGCAAGCTGTAAGATTAGCCCCCTGCTTAACATTAAGTCTCATGTCAACAGGCTACCATAAAAGTTCAGTTTTAGTAAACACTAATGTAAGAATGGAAAATTGTGTCCTACTGCTACTGGAATTTTTGACCGCGTATTATAACTGTTGGCGAATTATAATTTTACTGGTCTTTTCTGTGGATTATATTTAGTGGATAATTTGTAAATGTCAACCTTGTCAGGCGATTATTTTACACTGCTGACCACACAGAGATAAACGTTAGTTTCGGTTAACAAAGTAATGTTAGTAGCTGGCTAAGCGCTAGCTCCTAACATTAGTCACTCCAACATTGTGATGTTGGACGAGGCGAGCTATACTATTTCTCGTGAACCTAAGGATGCCTGTGCAGCTAGCTTAACACTCTCACCTTTCTTCGAAAAAAAATTGCTGATATTCTGGGCTCCTGATTTGCTCCTGGCCTCTCTTTTCTTCCTCTCTTCTCTTTTTTGTTGTCCCGGTTTATGTTTCTCTTTCTGTTTCGGCATTGTCAATTCTCCATTGATAACCAACTGGCTTCTGCTGCAGTTCGTGACCAATAACTTTATGCGCACATTTTCAAAAGAGGAGCAAACCATGGACCAAACCGTTTTTTAAGAAGGGTGTTATTGCTTGCAAAATATAACCTTGTTCAATTTTGCTTGATTTTGTGGCTTTGTTTTAACTCTGATGCATTATTATGAGTCCTAGTTAGGCCTAGGCATAATCATTAAGTCAGAGAAAGGGAGGCTTACATAATAGGCTACTGGGGTTTTTTGTGGGCCCCCCCTGAGCTGTGGGCCCCTAGAATTGTCATCACCTTTCACCCCCTAAACGACGGCCCTGACTACACACGTCACTGCTGTTGCGTGCCCTTATAATGAGCTGTCGGGCGTGTATGTATGCAAATTCAGGAGCACGAGGACACGCTTTCAACTTAAGAAAACTCTTCCCAGGGAGCACAGCTCTGAAAACTTCTGCTGCGTAGGAACACATTATCAAGCGTTCATGAATTTGTCGGATGTCTTTTTCTTACGTTGTTTTTCCCGAAGCCTGTAAGAAACATTTCAGAAGAAACTTCAGAAAATGTTTCGAGAATGAGGTCCAATGTCCCTGCGTTTTGAGAGACAGTATCTTGGACCCCCCCCCTCCCCCCTGTTGAGCCATTGTTGAGAGTAGGAAGCTGCAAGCTACTCTGCTCTGTCTACCTGCTTATTAATACACATGTCCCATAGAAAATAACCTATTTAATCCTACACATCGACTGAGCCCCTGTTCATTCTGCAGGAAATCTGAGCCCTGTCACTAACTTGGGTTAGTGGGGGGGGGGGGTGTAACAAAGCCCCAGGCCAGGATGACATTCATTGCCATGGAATGGTAACCTTGGGGTTTAGCATTCATCCAGTTTACAAACACGAGTAAGAACCAAGCCTGAGCATTAGTGTCTTGTATGCCCAACCTTTTGTCTTTCTGTGGATTTTAAATGATTTTGGTCAGTGTTTTCCCTGGTCTTTTTGAAAGAAGATCCATCATGCAGCTTTTTGTCTCCCCAGAGGGTCATGTGCAGAGCAGGACTGAGGGAGGAAACCGTTGCATGATATTTATGTCCAGCCAAAGGCCTTTTCACATAAAAAATGGACGAGCAGTCGGATTCAACTTGGGTTCTGGTTGAGGAATCATGAATAAAGCAGAACGAGTTCTACCCCAGGTGTTTCATCACCACAGGGACTCATCAGAAGACCCCCCCCTCCCCCCACATACTGGCCACCATTGGACCCTGAAAACTAGCTCTCACACAATACTATCCTCACTCCTCACGCGTGACCAGGTGCCGAGGGTGAGAGTCAAAAGAATTCCTACACTTACATTAGGCTTCTGTTTAGTTTGCTTTGTTGGATGTGATTTGCATCCATCTGAAAGTGCTCTGTGCAGATGGCCGGGTGTTATGAAGATTGCATGGCTATTGTTTTTGGTAAACATGAGTGTTGTCCCAGAGATGTTGTACCATCTGTGTTTTCAACGCCTGGGCCTCCAAGCTGTGAGGCCTAGGTTAATGATCTCTACTTTTTCACTGCGCATTCCCAGCTGGTAAATGTCCAGGAAAGGTGTTTGTTGAAAACACATTATCCCCATGTAATGGCACACAAACCAGAATTTGAAAAAAAACAGACAAGCTCTCATGTGTTTACTAACATTTTACAGGCTGTGCCTTACAGCTCTGAACTCACAATGAAGGTCTAGCTGATTTACGGCAGTGATGGATTTTTGTGATTCAGCCAAACTCAATAGTCATTTTGAGTCTAGTGTGGATCCCCTGTGAAATAATAAATTAAGAACGTAATCAGGACAAGCAGCAGGCAAATCCAAACAAAAGAGCAGTTGGGTGCTGAAATAAAACTAACAATTTCCCCATCAACAATCTATTATTCACCGAACACCAACTTCAAAACTCAGGGCAACATCAATATTTAAATGTCTTTTTTTATCTTAACTAATCTTCCCCACGGAGACGGTTGAGAAAGCACTGTAAGCTCGAATGTAGGGTCCCTGATTGGCTCAGCGGTCTCAGATCTTTTCCTGGTGGGTTGCAATGGAAATGACGATAGGTGGAAGGATTTGACAGTTTACTCTATACCATGTGTTCCTTTACACTATAAAGGGTATGTCCCTAGAGAATGTATGTTGGCTAAAATGCTCTTGTAGATATGGGCCATGAGCGTATCCTTTGTTGTGGTTCTGCTCTGGTGTTGTGCAAAACTATGCTGGTCCCATTCTGGCTTTTAGTGGCACAGTGACCCCAGCTGGTCATGAGATATATTGCATTCATACACACAATCGTTTTAATTTGGGATGTTTTGACCTAAGACTGAAACCATGCTGGACATCCGACACAATCCTAGTCAGCCTTGATTGCACACCAAGGGTATCTATTATGGCTGTCATGTTTGGAAGTGGTTGCACGCCTACTTATTGTCATGCTAGTCTGGATAGAGACAGATTGTACCAGACCTTCAAATGGAATGCTCAAGCGTTAGAATTGTGATGGTGATGATGTGTGTGTGTCGAGAATTTACAGTTTCTCCAATTCCCGCTCCTTGTCAACAACATTTTATAATGTGTATAATCTGTACCAGCATGATATTTGTGTGGGTGAGGGGATATGAATTGCAAGGTCTAGCCTGAATGACAAGGGTCCATCTCCAGGTAAACTGCCTTTTAAAGTAATTAGACCTGCCGAATAAGTTGTGTAACACTCCAATGAAATTATGTATCCTTGAATCTTCAGGGACTGTGGATTGAGTCCTTCTTCCAGAGCACATGGTCAAGCCCCTGTGGGGCAGACATTGCAATGCTACGTAAAGAGAAGAGATAATTGTCTGCCTCAACAAGTTTATGGCTGAGGCAGTAAAGTGTTGCATCTGACTCATTTCCTGGCCATTATCAGCCGTGTCTTTTTGTTAAAGAATGAGGAAATTCCCCATCTATCTTTTCCCCTTCTTCTCAACCTCTGCCGGTTCCTTAGCCTTTTTCTAACTAGATCATGATGCAGGACAGCTATCAGGGAGGCCTCAAAAAAAAATATGATGTTTGGTGTTTGTGGTTGAGGCTAGATCTATTCCTGAGGGGAAGAAGACTTAAAAAAAAAAAACTCATTAAAAAGTTATGAAGGCGTTGTCCCATATAGAGTTGAAAAAAAGTTAAGTAAGCTTTAAGGATATTTGGGGCACTTAGAGCCCTTAGCGTGGTCCCTCTGTCAGTGCCTGTGGTGGTTGCTCGGGTGGGTGGTGGAAGATGGCACACCCATACAGACCAGTGTTCTCAGCCTGTAAGTCATTAGACTTTAACTGTGGTGGTGAGAGATGGCTGTCCATAAATGTACCACAGGACCAAGGCCCGGCCCAACCCCAGCACAGGCAGCCAATGTCCCTGCAGACAGAGCTTCACCCCTCATTCATGGCCCTCACTCAAAAACAACGCCTGCTTTACAGGGACATTTTTGAAGCAGCTGGACATTTATATCTGGAAGTGAGGAGTAGAATTGTGTACATATAGCCTGATGTGCCTGAGATACATTGTGATTACATCACTGCACTTTGTACATCCTTACTCTTAAGCCCCAAATGTCTCCTCAAATAACAATGCACCTTGATTCCAGCAGACAACTATAGGTTAAATTGCACTTTAAAACACCTTGTTTGTGCTGTGTGGTTATGGTCGTACTTGTCATTGGGGTGTGCTTGCCTTCGGCGAGCACAAACCATTGTTATCTCACATATATATTATTTATTATTTATTGTTTCTTTTCGCCCCCCTAAGGATGCCTCAATATTTGGACTACATAGACAACGGCGATGTCAAAAGGTTCGTCTCGGTAGCGATTGCGTTGGTTGTATTGGGATTTATGTTCCATTGCACGGTTTAAGTAGAAATTACGTTTTTGTGGCAAAAAGTGAAGCTAACGGTGGCTAACTTGCTAGCCACAGTCACTGACGCCACTAACGTCACCAACGTCACGAAAACTCGCGTGACTATCTCTAGCAGAACATTAGTTTCCCATCTGTTAACTTGGGGGATACTAATCTGCAAGGCAGCTGCAGAAACGCCACAAGCAAAGAGGCCAGGGTGATATTTAATCATTTTACTTTGTGGTGTGAAACATAATTGTGAAATGTAATGTACAATATTAGCTGATATTATTAAGTAAGTAGGCCCACATCTACTTTCGGAAACGGTAGTCTACTATTTCACTGAAGCATTAGCATCATGACATTAGCCTCGATCTGTTGCTTGGGCAACACATACTACAGTGGTCATGATGCATCTGTTTTCAATCGTTAAAATAAACATTCCTCACAAATACGTTTTTGTTGTAGGATTTATTTTGACATTAATAAACGATTTGTTGGTGAAATGACCATTACCTGTGGTTTCAAATCAGTGTGGCGGCTCACTGCAACGCTGTAGCCTACCCGAGACACTAATGAGTAGCTAACAAAAACATCTCTTTAGAGATGTTTAGAAAGTCAAACGGCGACGGAACATGTTTGGCTTTCCCCTTACTCAAAAGTTTTTCAATAGGTGAAAGTATCTGACTACTAACCTGAACTTCATTGCCACAGCCTAAACTTTGTCAATGTCAAAACTTTGTCTGTTCATGAAAATAATTAATGTCAGCCTGCTTCAGCCTTGCTTAGCTGTAGGATATACATTTTACTGGGTCTTGCTGCGCTGCTTGATTTATTGAAATTATTATGAAATATTATGTTTTACTAGCCATTTGCCTTCTTAAGCAAATCACAGTATTTCCCACCCCTCATGGTGTAACTGAGACGACCGTAAATAGCCTAATTCATCTTTCAAGTAATAAGCCCCCGTTGGTGTTGAGCAGGAAATTAGCTGGTCTGTAGAGATCTTGGGTTGGTGGTTTTACTGATGCAGAATTCGCTCAAATAAAATCGATAGACGTAACGAGTGGCACATAACGTGAAGTAGGCCTAACATTGCATTTTATTTTGTTTGAGTTTTAATAACTTGTCCAGTGCATCGGGGCAAGTAGCACTAGCCTAAATTGATCTTCCAGACTTGCCGTAAAAAAAAAATGTACTCTTCCCGGACAAGCCTTAGCTACATGGCTAGACTGTTGATCCAGATCAGAATCCATCATATCTTGGACACTCAAAATCAGCGAATCTTGCAGCCAAATCAAGTAGCCTATATTTATAGGCCTTTATATGGCTACAAACTTCTGCTCGGTTTCTAGCTGGCTACTTGTTACCAAGTTACAACTTTGTTGCAGGGGCATTCTTTGTCTACATTGCGAGCTAACAGTGTCCGGTAATTATGTCGCTATAAATAATGATGTTAAACCGAGACCACTAAGCCCTCAAAGAAAATGTAAGGTCAAAGAAACAAAAGAAAGGTTTGAGGTTACTCTGAAAATTATTAATAAAATAGGCTTCTAATATTAAACTGCTAAATCCTTCTCTAACTAGGCTCCTCTATGATGCATAATGAAACTTAACGTTTTTTAAGTAATCAATAAGCCTACGCTTGCCCTCATTACTCAAATGATGCCGTTCAGGGCGTTCAAATTACATAATAGGGCGATGATAGGAGGATAATAGGACATAATAGGGAAACCAACAAGTTGTTTATATCTGATTACAATTTAATAAGTTATCTAGCGCTGCATCTTCATGAGCTACATTTGGCCTCCTTCTCTTCCAACCAACCAGTATCACCTCTCCTCCATCTGAGTGATGCATGTCATTTTTACAAACTTATTATCAAGGGAACACAATGGTCAGAACTGTAGTCATACACTTAAATGCTTTTTGAAATATGTAAACACCAGGAGTGTATGGAAAGCTGGGGCAGCCACAAGCACACCCTCACAATTTCCCCAGAAATTGTATGCTCTCTAGTTTGACTTTACTCACCACCTTGAAATGTCTGTTTTTAGGATACTTATATAGCCATCCATTTTGCTCCACACATTGGGTTGCAGATGAACACTACATCATTTTTCAAGCTCTCAACAAAATCTCAAGGTATGGGATGGGTCCATTTGAGAATCCACAGTGTAGGGAGTGTGTGAGCGAGAGACTGGAATGAAGGTGTGTTGAAGTTGTAAAAAGTCAGATTCCACAATTGCCAAGTGAAGTGCGAAAGAGTGAGCAAACTCTCCAACTGGCAGACAGGTGCAATCAATTAGACGGCCTCCTTGCCCTACCACAACTGACCTGCAATGAGAGTACTACCTGTCAGAGACTAGGAGGAGGATGTCAGATAAACTGGGCTTTGGTTAGGAGAACTTTCTCAGAATTCATAATTGTGTCATTCCTTTTTTTATTCCTATTTTAATTATGACTTTTATCACTTAAATTATTGTTTTTATTGATTTTATGTAAAGCACCTTGAGCTACAATTCTTGTATGAAATGTGCTATATAAATAAAGTCTTACTTACTTACTTTGCAACCCCTTGTGTGGATTCCCCGTTTGCCTGTGGCTGGCTTGGCTTGTGCTCTAACTGGTGATGCCCAGGTAGGTTACTCGGCCCTTAAACCCATTGACAGCAAGGACTGTGTTAAAGTTAAAACTGCCATGGTGAAGGCTTACAAATTAGTCCCTAAAGCTTGCGAAGATTGATTTCGGAAAAGGAAATCTGTCTGAGAAAGTGTTTTCTGGAGAGCTTAAAATGCAATCAAATTGCTGGTGCACCATATGAGCTGATGAGACAATCTAGCCATTGTGCAACGATAGAGCTCAAGCAGTTTAAAGACAGTTTAGCCATTTTCTGTGCTCATCCATGGCGTGGGATATAACACATTGGGCCTCATTCTCGAACGCAGTTAAGAATTTAAGAAGGAATTTCTTCTGAATTGGATTTAGGAAAATATTTCGCATTCATGAAAGTTCTCATCTGGGATTTGTTCTGAACTTCAGAAGACTTTCCGAACTCGAAATAGCAGTCGTAAACCGGCCAGAGTTGTCTCAAATGCGATTCCACAAGGATCATAGGAATCGCATTTTAGAAAACTCTCCGTGTTTGAAGTGTTAATGAAGTTATGAGAAATCGTTGGTGATTGCGTTCAACTCTACAGACTATGGCAAGCCGTTTTATCATCAAACCAATGAATTCTTGATATCCAAAATTTGAATTCTTGATATCAAGAATAGCATTTTGGATATCAAGAATTCGAATTTTGGATATCAAGAATTCATTGGTTAAATGATACGGCTTGCCATAACAGACATCCTTGGATTAAAATAATTATAATAATTAACCTTGTTTAGTGTGCACACTGTTAGATCCAATGGAGAACAATTCCACTGCTCATCTGGTATGATGTTGCACATCTGTGCACCGGTTGCTTTTCGCTTGGACATAACTTGCGTTCCTGTTGAATCCGTGTATCATTTGTTCTTTCGTTTTTCAATTGAGAAACCAAAAACAAGAAACCAAATCAACGGGGCACTGACCGAAAATGATTTTGAAATTTTGTTTTTGGTGACCCGGAAGTTGTTATTCAGACGCCAGTTGGCTGCGCCATTCAATAGGGTCCAAATGCAGTGCTCCCTCCTCAGGCCCCTCTAAACCGGAACTCTCTCCTCAGGCCCCTAGAGCCGGAACTCTCTCCTCAGGCCCCTTTTTTCATGTGTATTAGCGCCACCGCTGGTCGGAGGATACTGTAGGCTATTTATATCAGTATCCTCCGACCAGCGGTGGCACTAATACCTCGGATACACATGAAAAAAGGGGCCTGAGGAGAGAGTTCCGGCTTCAGGGGCCTGAGGAGAGAGTTCCGGTTTGGAGGGGCCTGAGGAGGGAGCACTGCATTTGGACCCTTCTCGCGCCATTAGACATTCTCTGGCTGCGCGCAGTTTGCAGTGTAACGGAGCGTCCACCAGAAAACACAAAGAAGAATGTGGATAGAGATCCCAAACTTTCAGTGTATATTTTGTTGTATGTATTGTACTTATGTTTTTCAAGCCAACAATGTTAATAAAATGATCAAATGCATTCAGTGGTAGGCCCTACTCATAATTTCTCTTATTTTCACCGAAAAAATGTGGTTAGTGGAAATTCTGATTGTTACCATAGCCACATTGGCTGGTGATCAAAAAGGTTAATTTAGAAATCGGCAGGACCTTCCAGGTTTTCTATTTTTGCCTAGAATCAGAATCAGAAGGGATTTTATTCGCCGTGTGTTTGCACAAACAAGGAATTTACTTTGGCAGGGAGGTGCATACATTAAACATATAGGAATATTGAAACTAAAATATGTGGACTAACTATACAAAAGGAGCAAAGTTTAGCTAATGCTAAGGGTGGTCTAGCTAATACTAAGGGGAATACAAAATTAAAATATAAGTAGCCATAATTTAGAATTTAACCTAAAAATACCCCAAAATACAGATAGTACAAACGATACAATAGTGCAATGTGCAGGGTGTCATTGTGCAGAATGTGATTTCAAGTCAGTGTGAGTCTTTGGCCTTGTGAAAGTGGCCAACAGCGGATGGGAAGAAAACTGTTCTTGTGGCGTGAGGTTTTGGTCTTGATGGGCCGCAGCCTTCTGCCGGAGGTGAGTAGCTGGAACAGGGAGTGTCCAGGGTGGGAAGGGTCGGCCACAATCTTCCTCGATCGCCTCAGGGACCTCGAGGTGTGCAGATCCTTGAGGGAAGGCAGATTACAGCCAATCACCTTCTCAGCAGTGCGGATGATACGCTGCAGTTTGCTCTTGTCCTTGGCAGTGGCAGCAGCGTACCAGATGGTGATAGAAGAAGTGAGGATGGACTCAATGATGGCTGTGTAGAAGTGCACCATCATTGTCTTTGGCAGGTTGAATTTCTTCTGCTGCCGTAGGAAGTACATTCTCTGTTGTGCTTTTTTGGTGAGGGAGCTGATGTTCAGTTCCCACTTGAGGTCCTGGGAGAGGATGGTACCCAGGAAGCGGAAGGACTCCACAGTGTTGACTGGGGAGTCACTCAGGGTGATGGGGGTGAGTGGGACTGTGTTCTTCCTGAAGTCCACAACCATCTCCACTGTCTTAAGAGAATTGAGCTCTAAGTTGTTCTGGTTGCACCAGGTCACCAGGTTGTCAACTTCCCAGCTGTAGTCAGGCTCGTCCCCGTAAGAGATGAGCCCAATGAGGTTGGTGTCATCCGCAAACTTCAAGAGTTTGACAGACGGATGACTCGAGGTGCAGCTGTTGGTGTACAGGGAGAAGAGCAGAGGAGAAAGGACGCAACCCTGAGGAGATCCGGTGCTGATGGACCGGGAGTCATGGACCTTCAGCTGGGAGAGCTTGTCCTGGAGCAGGGCGGGGATGATGGTGTTGAAGGCAGAGTGGAGTCCACAAACAGGATCCTGGCGAAGGATGCTTGGGAGTCCAGATGCTGTAGGGTGAAGTGGAGGGCCATGTTAACGGCATCATCCACAGACCTCAGTGGATGAACCTCTGTGGATAAACCCAGCGCTGCGCTAAGAGCCACTGTGAGTAACAGTGGTACGGCTGTCCAGTGTTAACGAATAAATATAACGTATTTATAGACAAAAACAGATAACCTGGAAGATCCTGATGATTTTTTTGGTTGTCAAGTTGTATTCCTTGATAGCCAAGTGTTTTGTTCCTCTAAACAATATAAAACTCTTGATGATTGTATGAGTAGGCTATCTAGATTAAGAGACATTAGTGGAATACACGTCACGTCACTGCTGTTGCATGCCCTTATAAGGAGCTGTTGGGTCGTGTATGTATGCAAATTCAGGAGCACGAGGACGCACTTTCAAATTAAAAAAACTTCCCGGGAGCACAGCTCAGAAAACTTCAGCTGCGTAGGAACACATTTTCAAGTGTTCATGAATTTGGCGGATGTGTTTTCCTTATGTTGTTTTTCCAAAGCCCGTAAGAAACTTTTCAGAAGAAACTTAAGAATATGTTCGAGAATGAGGCCCATTGTCTGTTCCGTTGCATGGGCTTTAGCTCACGTTGGAATTGTTAAACAGCAAAGTTGTGCTTGAAGTGCGCCCATCATTGTCTGTGAGTGGTGTCAATTTTAGGAAACAACCCAGCTGACAGGCATGTCTGGTGTCACGTGTGTCTACCTGTGGTGGTTTCCTCTGTTCTGTCACTCCCAGGGAATCCCAATGAAAGGGTAAAATAATTTCCAGATGTGTTTTATGCAACATTTTGAATTGAAACTGAGTGTGGTAAAAGTGTGCCTCTGGTCCAAATGACAGGTTATCCTTTGTCCATTTCTTGTGAAAAGTTATGGGGAGAGCAGCTTTCTGACTGCACTTTTCAAAGATTATGTGATCAGCTGTTACCTGCTGATGAGGCCAAAGTAGGGATGGGTATTGATAAGATTTTAACAATTCCGGTTCCTTATCAATTCCTGCTTATCGATTTGATTCCTTATCGATTCTTAGTTTTAAGGATTTTTTCCTTATTCTGACCGTCCCTGACCCAGTGCAGCGTTAATGTTAGGTAATGGTCCTGACTGAAACTTGTCCATCCATCAGCAGTAATGGCTGCCTTTTTGACAAGCTTCAGCTCTGAGATTCCTCTTTTCAACCTCAACCTCAACCAAGCAGGGATCAGTTGGTTTGCCAAACTGTCTCTGTTTGCGGCTTTATACTTTTGAGAATCTTTGTCATCTCCCTACAGAAAATATATAGTGGGATGAAGGAATGAAACATAACTATGCTAGTTAGAATAACAACATCCAACTTTGACATTTTATTTTAGCAAGCATGTCAAAAACAAATTAACCTACCTAAAATCTGGGGCATCTACAGTAGTAAAAGGGTGCAAACCTTTCACCACAAACGTAGTCACTGCTCGGTGATATTCGTTAATCCTCTCCTCTGTCATTTTATTTTTCCCTGCCTCGAATAAAGGCTGGGCCGCGGCCGCATGTGACAAAGACCGACTACCAGCCTCTGAACCTGTCTCACTCTGAACGTCATCATCAGCTAAATTAAATGGATGGAAATTGAGATTGTTTAAACCAGCTCTCACTAGATAAATAATGAAACAAATGGCACTAAAACAACAGACAGGGTCAGGAGCATAGATGTGCGGTCAGGGGAGGCAGAGCCTCATAATTAGCTAACACCGTTACGATAAAACATTTATCAAATCTGGACTTTCAATCAAAACGTGAAGTAAAAAGTTTGGCATGCGCAACGGGACAGAGAATCGTTAAATAATTTGGCTGACGATTCGAAATAATCGATTAACTGGGAACCGGTTGTAAACAAGAACCGGTCCTCGATACCCATCCCTAGGCCCAAGGCTACTACTGTACCTCCACGATCAATTGTTGGTGAGTTAGTGAATGCTTCATATAGATTGTTATTTGGGTGTCCAAATTGTTTCAAGGTGATGTGGCTGACCATTTGGGTTTTGGTAAAACATAGAAATTACGTAATATCTTTTGACCCTGTTTGAAGAGGGATATTTTACATTTGACAGTCACACCTGTCAAATGTCTGGAAAACCAAACCAGACAATAAAACCAAACCAGACAATAAAACGTTCTGTTGTACCCCATTCCTGTTTCAAACTAGCCATTTTAACATCTTATTACACTTTAACTAGACCATCTTGCACTACTACTGTTGGCACCCATTTTGTCATACAAAGCAATGAAGAATTATCTCCATCCTGCCTGCCTGCCTGCCTGCCTGCCTGCCTGCCTGCCTGCCTGCCTGCCTGCCTGCCTGCCTGCCTGCCTGCCTGCCTGCCTGCCTGCCTGCCTGCCTGCCTGCCTGCCTGCCTGCCTGCCTGCCTGCCTGCCTGCCTGCCTGCCTGCCTGCCTGCCTGCCTGCCTGCCTGCCTGCCTGCCTGCCTGCCTGCCTGCCTGCCTGCCTGCCTGCCTGCCTGCCTGCCTGCCTGCCTGCCTGCCTGCCTGCCTGCCTGCCTGCCTGCCTGCCTGCCTGCCTGCCTGCCTGCCTGCCTGCCTGCCTGCCTGCCTGCCTGCCTGCCTGCCTGCCTGCCTGCCTGCCTGCCTGCCTGCCTGCCTGCCTGCCTGCCTGCCTGCCTGCCTGCCTGCCTGCCTGCCTGCCTGCCTGCCTGCCTGCCTGCCTGCCTGCCTGCCTGCCTGCCTGCCTGCCTGCCTGCCTGCCTGCCTGCCTGCCTGCCTGCCTGCCTGCCTGCCTGCCTGCCTGCCTGCCTGCCATACTAGTGTCCACTTTAGTACAGTACAAGTAGTGTATCAAGTGGATGGCTGATCACCGGGCAGGAGAGACACAGTAGAAAGACAAAATAAGGATCTAGCAGAGCAGAAATTAGCTTTGTTGTCTGTCATCCCTGGGGAAGATGAATCAGCTGCCTCAGCCCTGGTTGGCCTACAGTCCTGCACAGACGTCTGTCTGATCCTGTTGACTCATCTGACTGGGGTGTTAGTGAAGCCAGGCATACTTTCAGAATTCACTGTAACCGTTTTGATATATGGCATTTGTCCAGCTGATCTTGTTGACGGATCGGACTGGTTTGTAGGTGGTGTATTGAAACTGTACACCGTGTTCCCTTGTTGAGCTCCATTCTGAACCACTATCATTTACAGCTTCTTGCTGATGGAGGTGTTTCCACTGAGCTCACTGTAGTGACACATAAGAAATTCTGAATAATAGTTTGGTTGACACATTTGTGTAAACGCTTTGCCAGGCTGACTTAACCCAGGAAGAAAAACATATAAACATGGGATGTATAGTTTTGTTCTGATTCTAGTATAGGATCCTTCTTCGCCTCAAATATTGGCACTCAAGCAGAACTTAAATGAGGTTTGGGAATATTTAGTGACAATAAACTTGCAATCACTGTTTGCTTATTATTCTTGCTAAAATAATTGGGATAATTGTCATGGTGGCAATAATAAGAATGATAAAGGAGATGATTAACCCAAAAAGAGGACAAATAAAAAAGGAGACCAAAGCTTTTTTGGCAGTGAGAGAAGTTACATAAGACATTAATAAGGAAAAGAAGGAAACATTTCCAAGACGACTGCAAAACATGGATTCCTAAGGCAAGGCATCGGTAAAGTACCATGACACAATGAAGGGGTAAAATTCCCTGCCACATAAAAGACAGGCTGACCTGTGTCAACAAACCGGTGTCCACAACGTACAAGTCAGCTCGAAAACTTCTAAAGAGAAAGGCCAGCAAAACACATCAGTCTGGAGTCTCTAGGAGAGACAGGAAGTGATTCTGGCCTTGCTAAAAACAACCCATAACACATAAACAGTCTGCTTTAACAAGGCAGTTTGTAAACCAAACAGGCGATGTCACAATTAAGGACCAAGGGTCATGAGTCGTAGTAAAGGGAAAGTGCCAAATTGTGGGGGAAACAAGGTTAGCTTTGGAAGATGGCAAGCCTGACCCTTAGGAGCAATACACTGACTTCACAAGCAGATTACTCCAGCAGAGCATCAACCACAACAAACATACACTGCCTGGGCCCAAAAAAGTCACACACTAATATTTTGTTGGACCACCTTTAGCTTTGATTATGGGATGCATTTGCTGTGGCATCGTTTTGATAAGCTTCTGTAATGTCACAACATTTATTTCTGTCCAGAGCTGCATTAATCTTTCGCCAAGATCTTTGATGTTGTATTGATGATGGGAGAGTCGGACCACTGCGCAAAGTCTTCTCCAGCACATCCCGAAGATTCTCAATGGGGCTAAGGTCTGGACTCTGTGGTGGCCAATCCATGGGTGAAAATGATGTCTCATGCTCCCTGAACCAGTCTCAACCCCAGATCATAGCACTTCCCCCACAGGCCTGTAGGGTAGGCACAAGGCATGATAGGTGCATCACTTCAGGTGCCTCTCTTCTTACCCTGATGCGCCCATCACTCTGGAACAGGGTAAATCTGGACTCAATCCAGTCCAATCCGGACAATTCTTATCCCAATTTGAGTAGTTTCAGCAATATCCTTCAATGTTTTCTTTGCTTTATGCATGCCAATAATTTGCACAGACTTTCAGACAAGAACTGGGGGAGCTGTTTTTCATATTTGAATTTGTTTTCTCATGATGCCCATTACAGCTTTAACAATTTCAGTGAACATTTAGTTGTCACAGGAAATCATAGCGGGATGCAAGGTCTGAGAAGAGCACTCTCATTGGATATAGCTCGTTGCCCTAATCAGACCCAGTCAGACAGTGTTATATCTGCCATGTGAACACCGTGACATCAGTCTAATGTTGTGGTGGCACTCTGCCTCACCTCAGTTTACGACATATGGCCTGTTACAGCACACTGGTAGGATTAGCAGCCGTTTTGGACACCCAGCCAAACAAAATGTGTCTTATTTTTCAGGGAGGGTTGCCTCCGAGATGTTGGATTGAATAAATCCAGGATTGAATAAATCCAATACAATAAACTGAAATGTGTCCTTGGAGACAGATTCATTAAAGCATTTGACGCCAGTTGAAATGGGTGGCAGATGTATTTCAAGAGGCCCTGGACTTCTTTGAAGTTTCACAGCAATAACCATAGGATTGTTTCTGGATAAGAAAAAGATGCCAGACAAAGACAGGATGAGAAACAAGACCTGTGGGTTGTTCCCTTGCACATCCAGTAGGATGTTGCAGTTTGTATTGGTCATTGCTCAACATTGCCCGTAACAGCCAACATAGCATGTAACTCCCTTTAGTATTACTGAATTACAAACAGCTTGTAAGAATGGCATGTGATTTTACAAAATAGAACTACATCATTTGCAAGATGTCTAATTTCTTCTAGAAGTTCACATTTAAAATGTACATGTACGTTAACTGCACCACTGAACTGCTGTACTGTGCGACATAAACATACTTTTTTGCTTGCTGGCAGTCAGAGTCCCATCTGTTTTTAATTGGGTTTAATGGTTTTAATTTCCGTCTTTTTATGGCACTTGTTACCCTCTTTTGACCTTGAATTTATACAGACATTATTTACTAGGTATTTATAGCTAGAGACCCATGTGGGGGCTAATGTGTATTTATTTTCCCAGTAAATGTGTAGGGTGAATGTTCACCCACTGTAAGTTTGTTGACTGTTGCATATTCACCTACAGTAAGTTTAAAACTAATATCACTACACCACTGTATCTTATTGTTTTTGAAGAAAAATTAGATGGAGTTTGACGGAAGTGCACTTCACAACAATATGCCACCTAGACTTTTGCATCAGTATGCCCGTATTGTGATATTTGGCATTGGCCAGCAAACATGAGCACATTAGGTATTATTTGTCATATCCCATTGCCAATCAATGAGTCATTTACGGACATAAAAACCCACAGGTTTGACATTTTGTCACCACAGCTGGTGATGATGAAAGTACACTTCTGAAATGAAAATCCCCAGAATTAAGACAGGTCATTACACCGTACTTCCTTCAGCTACAGGTGTGCAATATGCTGGCCAAGTTTGTCATGTATACACTCACGTCAAGAAACAGCAATGAACACATGTTATACACATGCATAACACACAACATTTTAGGAGAATACATCTATTCATTGTGTTTGTTGTTCTTTTGAACTTACAATGGCATCTTTCTTTATTTGTGTAGAAACTTCTGGCACTGCCATAGCATTGATGAGACCTCTCTCAAACTACTGCATTGTTATCATCACCACAAGCTGTAATAGAATTGTGTCTTTTCACCCATCTAAACCCAACATATTGCATCATATGCTACACATAACAGTAAAGGATGTGTTTGAATGTTTATTTTTACTCAGACGTGCTTAGCTAACTACTTCCATAATTACAGGAATGCTCACATTGCAAATACATGGACCACAACCACAACATTAATGTACCCTTATCTTATTTCCTGTCACCTGTCCCTTTGTCCTGGTTTGACCTGGTATGTCTGCATGTTCCTTCAGTGTGGGAAGGGGCTAAAGGGTTGTGTCATGCTCCAGGTGTGGGGGAGATATTCAGCAAATTTGGCTGCATGTGGGGGCAGAGTGGGATATCAGCAGTGAGGTCATCAAAAAAAGGCCCTCTTCTGAAGAATATGGCTGGTGGTTTGGCCCAAAAAATGAGTAATCATTTTAGGAAAAAAGTCACCACAACCCACACTAACATAACCTGACTCACTCACTCACTCACTCACTCACTCACTCACTCACTCACTCACTCAATAACAAATATCTACATTGAAATACCTTATTAGGACTCTCCAGTTGTTGCCTAGTAGTCATGCAATCATTGATTTACAACAGGGTGGCTATTCAGTGAAGGTCTTTCCTTGTCCTTGGATGGAGTTGTAGGCTCATTAAGATCATTCAAGCTTTTAAAACGTTGTGTAGCTGACCATGTGACACACAACATGAGAAAACACTTACTGTTATTAAATAAGAGGAAATGCATTCAAATAATGGTGGGAAAATACTGTTGTAAGACGAGAGAATGAGGTACAAAAGAGATTAGTCATGTAGTTACACAAATTAAAGAGCGTCATTTGTGTTGGTGAGATAGATGTTGCTTCTTTAAAATGATTGACCGCAAACAGCTGAGTTTTATTTAGACCCACAATTTTGAACATTTATTGCTTTATAGTGTAATGTCCACAAATGTGCCTCATTCTGTCCTGTATAACGTCCATAGTGTACTGGTGAGCCCAATCATATATTTCAGTCCAGTGAACCCAGCCATAGTGTGGCCTGGTATTACAAAAAAAGATTTAGTGACAAATTGTGGGTGTGGGTGTTGGTTGTGTATGTGTGGGTGTTGGTTGTGGGTGGGTGGGGGGGGGGGATAAGTGCTTCAGTAAAGTATGGTCTTGACCCTTTTTCACCATTGTCCAACATCAAGGGGAGAGGAAGTATTTCATATTTGTTTTTATTTAGCACTCAAAAGTGGAACCCACCATATAACTTCCCTACACCAAGAATAATCTAAAATGTCTGGCTATTTGTTCAGTTGTGAATATGGCTACAGAGAATGCATGTCACTGTTGAGTGAGTCCTGTCTAGTCCAAAAAAAGGACTAGTTTGCACTTCTAAATCTCTTATTAATCTACATCTTTTAATGACACCATTCTAGTCTTGTGCAAACTATTCTGCTAAAACAACACACAAATACAATTTTTATGGATGAATGTCATTGCGCCACCACAAATAGGTACAAAACGTTTCCAAATAGGTACAGAAAAGTTTATTGGGGATTTATGTTCATTTAGATTAGATTGTGAGTGTCACTTGTATACAATATATTAGTTTTGGACATGGAGATTAAAACAAATCTAACACTAACCTTTATGATTTCAGAATTGCGGAAACATGCTTGGTGCATGTTTGTTTGGACATTTCAACAAATGAATAACAAGCCATATATTCACATTGCGATATTTGTAGTTGAACGTTGATATTTTGGAAATTCCCTCCTCTTGCTCAGCTCAGCTCCAGACATGCCACCCTCTGGCCAGTGGGGGAGGGCTGATGAGTGACTGAAAGGGGCGAGGTGAAGTGACTAAGGTTTTATGAATGGCATAAATACAGTCCACAGCAGCAACACGGCAGAATTGAACAAGAAATTCCAGACTTAATTTCAAGAGACCTTCAAGGAGAATCCCCCCAGTGAATTGTTTCTTTTTTCTGTTTCACTGAGCATCCAGCTTCTGAGCACTAACTTATTTTGTGCTTGGTAAATCTGATATTGGTCTTAACATGAGATCCAGAGTGTTAGCTCTCCTTCTTTTGGGGACGTATGCTTTAGGAGGATGGTGCCTTCCACTCAGTTCTGTGTTTGTCACCTTCCCTGGAGACATACTCAAGAATGTGACTGATGAGGAACTAGCAGATGTGAGTACATTTTGTGATTTGTAGTGATGTTCCAGAGATGAGGAAAAGTGTCCATATCTGACTACTCTTTGGAATAACAATAGGGAACTGTTTTGATATTGCAGTAACTGTTCTTCATAAAAATCCTTCTGCATGAGGTGTGAATGAGTAATGTTAGACATGTTCCACTCATGTTCTTTGTCTATGACCGGTTCCCACGCACCAGCGCTACCTGAAGCGTTTTGGTTACGTGGAGGAACTCCAGCGTAGCGGAATACAGTTCCAAGGGTCCTCCTCAAAGGCCCTGATGAAGATGCAGAGGCAGATGGGTCTGGAGGAGACAGGTCTGCTGGACAAGCCCACCATGGCTGCCATGAAGCATCCTCGCTGTGGAGTCCCTGACGTGCGCAGCTACCAGACGTTCACCGGCGACCTCAAATGGGACCATCATGACGTCACATACAGGTACAGAGAGAGAGGGAGATTGTGTAGAAAAAACTGACTGCTAGTAGCTTAAGAGGAGGCACAGCTTTTTCATTGTCATATTTATCTTGTATTTGTATGACTGTTGTGTAGCTAACTTTGGCATAAAAAAAATTGAGAACATTTGTAATAATGAACGCTGCAGAGGGGGAGGGAGTGAAGATGTCAGATAAACAGTAACAAAGTGTGTAACTGCTATGACTTTGTGAACCTGCATATATGTAGAAGTTGGTGTTTGACCACATCCTGTTGTTTAGAATCCTAAACTACTCCCCGGACATGGAGGAGTCTCTGATTGACGACGCCTTCGCTAGGGCCTTCAAGGTGTGGAGTGATGTCACCCCTCTGACATTCACTCGCCTATATGATGGAACCGCTGACATCATGATCTCATTTGGAAGAGCAGGTGAGTGGTTCTGCCAATTTAGGGAGATAGAATATGACAGGATTGGATCACAACTATTTAGTCTCTTTTGTGGCAGTCACCATGTCAAAGTAAAACAACATTTTTGAAATGTTGTATGCTAAAAACAACACAAAATGACAAGAAATCATACACATTACTGATCCTTACAATACAGTGACTGTAAGCCTTTAAAATGAAATAACATTCATAGGAATCTGTCTGTACTTTGGATATCTTGTGAATGGTATTGTTACCGTTGTGTTTCCAGACCACGGAGACCCTTACCCATTTGATGGAAAAGACGGTCTTTTGGCACATGCCTACCCACCTGGCGAGGGCGTACAGGGAGATGCCCACTTTGATGATGACGAGTACTGGACCTTGGGCACAGGACCAGGTAAGAAGAGGAAGTGTTGCAGTCCCATCCATTGGCCTAGTCCCTCTATCTAAAGTATCACATTTTGCCTAGTTCTACATGTATAGGAGTGTAAGGAAATAATGGGTATTGCACCCATGCTATGCTTTTAAATCTGAAGGGGATTAGACAACAAGAGGATTAAAGTTACATATTGCCATGGATACCTGTTGTTAGTAATATATGGAGCTTTGTCTCTCTCTAGTGGCCATTATGCTGACTGAGAATGTTCAATGTTCATCGATGTTCAATTTCCAGTGGTGAAGACTCGCTATGGCAATGCAGAAGGCGCTCTGTGCCACTTCCCCTTTGTGTTTGAGGGCAAGTCCTACTCAAGCTGCACCTCTGAGGGACGCACCGACAACCTGCCTTGGTGTGCCACGACTGCCGACTATGACAACGACAAAAAATATGGCTTCTGCCCCAGTGAACGTAAGACAGAAATACATACCATTAAAGTTCTGGGGAGTGTTTGCTTTGGGGAGAATGTTCCCTAAAAATCCTTTAAATTCCCAAATTACAATGACAAAGAATTAAAGCAAAATATTGGTTAAAGAAAAGGAAAAGAAAAGGAATAAACAAATTCAATTTGCCATTAGATCTTTCAGTGCTCACAAACTCATTGTTTAGCCATTCTTAAAACCTTTTCTTCCCACTCACAGTTCTTTACACGTTTGGAGGGAATGCCAACGGAGCGGAGTGCGTGTTCCCCTTCATCTTCCTGGGGGAGACCTACAACGGCTGCACTACGGAAGGACGCAACGACGGGTATCGCTGGTGTGCCACCACTAACGACTTTGACATGGACAAGAAATATGGCTTCTGTCCAAGCCGAGGTGAGTGGCTCGTCAGGTTCAGAGAAAACCTGAATCAGTGCTCTGCTGTCAAAGGGACTTGGCTCCTTATTGTTCTTGTGCCTGTGGTTTGTGACAGACACGGCAGTGATTGGTGGAAACTCTGAGGGAGAGCCTTGTAGCTTTCCTTTCGTGTTCCTGGGAAAAAATTATGACTCGTGTACCAGTGAGGGACGTGGAGATGGCAAATTGTGGTGCGCCACCACTAATGACTATGATCAGGATAAGAAATGGGGCTTCTGCCCAGACAGGGGTGAGTGACAGCTAATACACAATGTCAAACTATAAGACAATTGCACCCATTCTTAGGCAGTACTACAATACTTTTGTTGTTGTTTTGTTTTTTTCAAATTGCTAAAATTCCCCATTTCTACACTCCAAAATTTCTAAGTGTGGATTTTATTATTTTTATATATATAAATATATATATATATATATATATATACATATATTTTTTTATGCTACTGCGAAGATCTTGCATGCCAGGTCACAAGAATTTCCCTCTCATCTCCATCAGAGCTAGAAAAGTTCCAAACACACGCAATTCATCCCAGCTCCTCTTGACATCTCAAACATTCATAGACCTCTCTTATCAGAGCTCATTCTGTTCTTTCACAGGGTACAGTCTTTTTCTGGTGGCGGCCCACGAGTTTGGACATGCCCTGGGCCTTGATCACTCCAACATCCAAGACGCCCTCATGTTTCCCATGTATAGCTACGTGGAGAAGTTCTCTCTGCACAAGGATGACATTGAGGGCATTCAGTATCTCTATGGTATGTCATCAGCTGTAACATGACCCGATCACACAGCATGCATGGTACTCATCTTTGTAGTGTTTCTGAATGAGTACAAACACCTAGTTATGACAAAGCAGATTGTATTCCTTTTATCTGTCCATAGGGCCCAAACCTGGTCCTAATCCCACACCCCCTCAGTCCACCCCTGACCCCAGTAAGCAGCCCGATACCCCCGCTACCACAGCACCAACCGCCACTACCCAAGCCCTTATCGACCCTTCCAAAGATGTCTGCAAGGTGAACAAGTTCGACACCATCACAGAAATAAATGGAGACCTGCATTTCTTCAAGGATGGGTAAGCCACAATAGCAAAGTGAAGACATCTCTCCTGAATGCAAAGAGGAAGGGTTTAAAATAAATGTATCTGCTGGCCCAACAGGCAGTACTGGAGAATGTCGAATAAGGGTCTCCAGGGACCATTCTTCATTTCCGAGAGGTGGCCAGCACTTCCTGCCGTTGTCGATGCTGCCTTCCAAGACCAGCTTAACAAGAAGATTTACTTCTTCTCAGGTAACATGTCTTAGATGCGTTGTAAACAATCAGACATGGCTTTTAACCGGAAAGGAAAAGATCATCAGCCTACCTGTTCAACTAGTTTTTGCTGACCCAAAGGTACCCGTTTCTGGGTGTATACTGGTCAGAGTTTGTTGGGTCCCCGTGGCATTGATAAGCTGGGACTGCCCAAGAGTGTTAGCAGAGTGGAGGGAGTGCTGCATAAAGGAAAGGACAAGGTTCTACTCTTCAGTGGGGAGAACTACTGGAGGTCAGTCCATCTCTCTGGGGAAAGACATTCAAAACAAAACAAAATCTGCTGATATTGTGCAAAAGATGGAGGTTAATAAACGCTGTTTCTTATGCTGACAGACTTGTTGTGAAGGACCAGATAGTTGACAAAATGGCTGTCACAAACGTGGTCTTTGGGGGTGTTCCCAGTGATGTCACTGATGTTTTCCTGTACAAGAGTAAGTAGTAATTTATCGATCTTAATGATACAGAAATATATAAATATTGGCATTATGCGACCAACATTTGTCCATTCTGCTCATGCGGTCATTCTTTTTTTCTCTTTCAAGGAAACATGTACTTTGTCCGGGAACGGTTCTACTGGCGGATGAATGTTCACAAACAAGTAGACCGTGTTGGCTATGTGAAGTACGACCTACTGCCATGTTTTGACCCCTCCGGCTCTAGATACTAAAACATGGTCAAGGTCTGAAGACCCTATCAGAAATATATCACAAGGCGCAAAAGCTGACATTTCTGAGTATTTATGGTACGATTTTAGATTGTGTGATAAGTGGTCGCACCATCATTCAAACTGATTCGACGATGGTTAGAATAGCCAGGTTCCCAACACTGTCATACATTTTCCCCCTCTCAATGATCATTTGTGAAAAGGCTCATAAGTGGGCTCTACAGTCTAGTTTAGCGAAACATTGACCAATTGATTGGTTACATTCACCAGCAGATTAGAATCCAGGGCTCTGCTGGTATGATTTATTTGTCTGCCCGGTGCAGGAGTATCAGTGTTAACTTAATGTGTACATTGATTTAATATACGTTTTATTTTTGTGTTTGACTGTGTTTTATGTTTTGTGTAATTGTCTTTATTTTATTGCAAAGGGCTTGATGCCAATTACTTGCACTGGATGACATTGGTGGCATGTCTCCTTCACTGAAATAATTTATGAAAATCAATAAGATTTTTCTATTAAAATAGACTTTAATAAACAAATAATACTCATAATTTGACTTTGTGTGCTGTATATGTATAAGGTATGAAATAACCATCTTTAGCTGAACATAAAAGTACAGTGGCATATGCCCTGTAGCAGTGGGTGCCTTTAAATGGCATGTACCGTAGATACACAACAAAGACAAAAACATGCATAACAAACTAACATAGTGAAGAACATCCATTACATTGAGTAAATTCCTTTTGCCACAGGCACCGACTCAACAAGATGTAAAAAGTATTCCACATGGATGCTTGTTCCATGATCAATCTAATGCTTCCCACAGTGTGATGTTGGATGGTCCTGGATCTCTACTTCAAATAGCTCCATCTCATCCCATATGTGCTCAATTGGGTAGAAATCTGGTGACTGGGTTTGTAGCACCATTCATGGCCAATTCTAGCCTTGTGGTATGAGACATTATTTTGCTTTAAAAAACAGTTGCAGATGGATACACTGCTGCTATGAAGGGATGCACTTTATTGGCAATGATACTCAGATGTTGCGTGGGATTGAAAGGTCACTTTCATGAAGGGGCAATGTGTCTGCCATGAAAGCAAAGCACCCCACAACATCACACCAACACCCTCACCATGCAATGTTATCATGTGGCATGAGGAATTCTAGACTGCATTAGGAAAGGTGCTAGACCTCTTTTCGTCCTCCCATAAGCGTGAAAAATGCAGGGGCAGCTATTCATCAACCCTGGCAAATGTTTTTGCAATTCTCAGCCTAGCCCATTTTTGTTTTCTACCCATTGTATACAGAAGATATAATACTCAGTTCAATGGCCGATTCGTCTCAATGTAGGAGTTGGGCTGTAGCCTATAGCCTTATGGATCTGACAAGTGGCTCACCTAGTTCTACCTAGATACTTGCATATCCCTTTCAAGTGTATCCATTTTGCCCATTTAACCTCTCAATGTCACTTACACAATGTGACAACGTGACGTGTTTTAATAGTGTCGAGGCTTAAAACCCTTCCATCTTGTATAATGCATATTAACGATGTTTTCATACTACGGAACTGTGTGCGGTGATCCAAAACACCCAAGTCCTTGCAGTGGATATTACTGCGCAATACATTTTGTATGCGTCTGCCTCTAAAAACAACAGTTCTATATGTTACCGAAAACGTGAACTAAATGAACTCGAAAAAACGTTATTCAAACAACCTTTTTCGGAATATTTGCAAACTGCATTTTAGTGTCCTTGATACAACTACATGTTACATATAAATATTAAAACAAGATCCGGTTGGTCGAACAGGAAGCAAAGAGATACTGATGGCGCCCGAATAGAAGAGCAACTACAATTGCCTACATATCCTTATTCTTTTGGGGATTTCTACTAAGATCTACGGTTTTCAACTCGGAATTCACGGTAAGAATGAATTCAAAGGAATCTCGTGTTCAACGTCAAAATTACTTTCATTTTCTTCAGGGAGAGAAGTCGGGCGATCTGTTGTGTCTGAGGCCCTCGAGGTCCCTCTGCCTCAGTAGAGCTTCCAGATTGCCTGAGTGGAAAAGTGCTAGTGGCAAATGGCGGTGTTCAGCAGGCAGGACGAAGGGCACCTAGGCCCCTTCAAAACTGTCAGAGGGGTCGTGTAAAATACTTAACGCAGACGTAAGTCTGAGAGATTGGATCGGTTATAAATTGTGTCCGTCGTACCGATAACCGATGACCATTTAGTGATATGTGGCATATTGGTATTCCGCCAATAGACATTAGGATAAAATGCCGTATGATAGGAAGACAACAATGCCCTATGAAATCTTTCGATATGACAGTGCGGGTTTCAAATTATCTATTGGCTAGGCTAGCTTGTGCTAGCTAGATTACTATTTGGTTTTACTTGGTGCGGCCGAGCGACTAGTAACTATCTAGACTACTGTAACTGGCCATCTTGTTGCCACGATTAGTGCTGGCACTACTATAGTAGCTGATAAAATACCTTAACCCGTTTAGCCAAATACTTAATCTAGCTAGCTATCGCTTCTTTCTGACTGCTCGTCTCATCACAGGGATGGTAGCTGGTTAGCAAGCATTTGTCGTTATAAAGCTAACTGCTATTCAACCACTAACAGTTAATATAGCTATTAATCAAAATAATTCCATACATATGTAATAGTTTCAACGAGTATAGACCCAACACACATTCCTATTTTCCTACACGATCCTGCTACTGCCAGTTTCACAACTGTCTATTTATTTTCCTTGCCAAATTCAAGTAAACAGACCTCATTTTCTGATCATCTTAAGCCTATGACCTGACCCAAAGCATCCTCACAAAGCCCTCTAGCTCAGCCAGTAAACAGAAACACTGACCTGCCCACACCTATAAAGTGGAAGATATAAAGTCGTTAGGTCTTGCAGGACATCACACTGGATTCTACATAAACTGCCATTATATCAGAAAACTGCTGACTCTTCATTTGTTACTTTTTCAAGGCAACGTTTGGGTACTTAATGGTACACAGCTCACCCAGACATTCTGTTCCAAGGACACTCATTACTCCATTCAATACTTCCTTGCATACTGAAACCCAGTTCAATATGGACCCGATCTGATTTGCAAAATGTTATGTTATTCCCATCACATTAATGGCAACATCACAATGTATACAGCAACTGGGTCCCCGACTCCCCAGTCACAAAATGCTATGACGTTGGTTATCAGTCATAGCATCATGATGGCGTTCCTGTACTTTCACAAGTAGCCTGTAGCTACAGTTTACATGTAACCTGTAGATGGACTCTGAGGAGATTGAGGTGGAGAGCAGCAGCGATGTGGGGCCCTCGGGGATGGAGGAGCCGTCTGAGAGTGGCATGGGCATGGAGTCGTCTGAGGCCATGTCTGCAGACAGCAGCGATGCCGCCTCGGCTCACCACGGCACGCCGGCCCCCGAGTCTGACTGTCACGTGGGGCAGAGCTCAGAGGGGCTCATGGTAAGAAGCTATGCTACTCTTCTACTCCAATGGAGCGTTCAGTAGTTGTGTTAAAAGGTTGCTTATCAAGTTCAGGTTGTTTCCGTGTGAAATGTACACAAAGAACAATAAAATGTTTACTTGCAACCAGGCCCAACAATAATAGATATATTTAAATCATATTTCATTTCAATATTATCTACATAATTACACATCTACATAGCTTTAGTAGAATATGTGTTAATGTAATAATATAGGAGACAAACATATTTCAGTGTTCTGTAGTTGGAGATTTGTTTTTCCAGTTCAGTTACGCTCACAGTAATTTCCATGTTTGAGTCGGAACACGTTCATAGTCTCTCCTCCTTGCACTCTAGCAGGTGTTCCTCCCGGAGACCAGCTCGAGCACAGACGTCCGAGCCACTGCCCACCTCCCAGACTCCTCCTCGGTGGCCCAGTCCACCAGCGTGTCCAGTGTCTCCACGGTAACCCAGTCCATCCTGGTGTCAGAGTCAGCCCAGGTGCTGGTCCACTCCAGCGCGGTGTCGGATGGGTGCATGATGGTGTCTGACTCCACGGCCTCCACCTCCTCAGACATGGGTTCCGCCATCGACAAAATCATTGAATCCACCATCGGGCCCGACATCATGAATGGTGAGGGTCCTCGAGGGATGTCTGTATTTTCGATGTAGAATTGTCTCTAACATTCTTTATATCTGGATGAACATTTGCGTGTAAGCTCTTTTCATGTTTAAGAATGGAGAACTGCATTTTCTGGTTGGTCATCATTGTAGCCTGCCAGTGAGATTTGTTGGAAGTACTTCGGTATGATAATATAGTGTGAGATAACATAAAAACATCTTCTAGGTTGCATTGCAGTTACCAGTGCTGAGGATGGGGGTGCAGAAACAACCCGGTACCTGATCCTACAAGGACCAGATGATGGTGAGACTGAAACCCAATACACTTGATCCATTCAGCCTGTATTATAATGAATGATCATAAACACAGTTATCAGATCTTGAACCAACACCTCTGCAGGGTTTTCTGTGTTTCAAAAATGTGGTTCGCTCCTCTTCCCAGGGGCGCCTATGGTGGCCCACATGTCTTCCTCCGCCTTGTCCAGCCGCATTGCTATTGAGGCCTTGTCAGAGGGCCCCACCTCCACCTGCCATGACCAGGGGGACCTGCAGGGGGGTGTGGAACCTGACCACTCCGACGACCAGCCAGGCCCCTCCGGCTACAGCTCGGCCCACCCCGACCAGCCCCAGCACTCCTCCCAGTATGTGGAGTGCAGTGGAGATGGGCCGGACCAGACCGGGGAGTCCTCCTCCTACATGGAATCGTCCAGAGAGGAGCCCGATCAGACCAGGTCCCGGTCCAGTTTTCCGGTGTATGGCCGGGCGGACAATTCGGACCAGGACCTTCCGGGGTACGTGGAGTGCAGTGGCGCTGACTCCAACCCCTCCCACCATGGCCGGCGCTACGTGGTGGAGTGCAGCGACAGGGGATACCTGCCGTCAGCTGAGCGGCCGCAAAACTCTCGCTACATTGACAGTAGCGATGACCACTCTCAGAGCCGACAGTACGGGGCCCAGTATGGGGCACAGCACGGGGCGGATGCAGACTCGGAGCAACCTGGCTGTTCACACTCCGAGTACCATCCCCAGGAGGAGGATGAGGAGGCAGAACCAGACCAGCCCCAGCACTCTGGACAGCCTCAGAATTCCTGCTACCTGGAGACCAGCGAGGGGCCGGAGGGCTCCCTCTACGCCGACGAGGGCACTTCCTCCGACCAACTCCTTGCCGACACTGCTGGCCCCTGCGAGCTGTCTGAGGCTGTGGCTTGCGGCGAGTGCCAGCCGGGGCCGTACATCAGCAGCAGCGGCACCTACTCCTCCCTTCCGGAGCCAGGCGCCGCACCAAGGTCAGGGGGGGACGAGGACGACAGGGGGGTGGGGGCGTCGGGCGTGGCGGCGGGGGAGGGGGCGGTGGAGGAGGAGGGGAGCGGGACGCGAGCACCCAACCTGGCTGAACTGGAGGAGATGATGGAGGTGGTGATCGTGCAGCAGTTCAAGTGCAAGATGTGTCCCTACAAAAGCATCTCCAAGGACACGCTTATCAACCATATGAGGGACAGGCACTTCAAACCAGCAGGTAAGAGCAGCTACGCGGCAGACCTGAGGCGAGTCTACCCCGAGTCAAAACCAATGTGGATATTGGAAGTTCACATTCAAAATGAAATGGACGCCCCTCTATGTCTTAACTGCCTTCAAAGACTTGAGGTGACTGTATTTAAAGGTAGCTAGAGATAGAAGGCTATCTACTTCATTCAGAATGTATGTATTTAACCCGAGCTATAACAAACGTACTTTAAAGGCATTTGACCACTGTGTAGATGGCAGTAAGCTCTGTGGTGATGAGCCACTGTGTGTCCCAGGTGACGTCCCAAAGAAGCGCGGCCGCGGGCGTCCCAGGAAGAGCGAGCTACTGGCCCGTTTGAGACGTGCAGAGGTGAAAGCAGAGGAGGAGAGGAACCAGAAACCCCCAGCACCGGAGGAGGAGGAGGACGACATTGTGGACGCGGGGGCCATTGACGACCCGGAAGGTTGGTTTGGAATTGCACGGCTACAGGGTGACCATTCACAAGTCGTTCCCTGATTTACACATGCACATTCTCGTTCTCTTCTCAAATCTTTCTTTCTCTGTTAATGCTTGATGTGACAGACACCCTCCAAAGCATGCGCACACACAGACAATACCATAGTAATACACCTTGTTTAGTAGGGGTGGGGGAAAAGTTAGATTCACATTTGAATTGCAATTCAGTCTGCTAGCGATTCAGATTGATTAACAAATGTATGTGAATGTAGTTTTTATGATGATTAAAATGTTTTATGTTTATCTCGGGAAAAAATGTGAATCGATTTTTAATCAAATCGGGACCCCAAGAATCGAATCATGAGGTACCAAAAGATTCCCACCCCTATGGTTTTTTGTTGTTGTTTTATTTACCAATATCACCAGAACAAAAAGTATGTTCTCCAGCAAGCTGCACAATATCTCTCTCTCTCTCTCTCTCTCTCTCTCTCTCTCTCTCTCTCTCTCTCTCTCCTGCAGAGGACAGTGACTATAACCCAGCAGACGAGGAATGCAGGGGCCGACCGCCTGTCCCTCTGCAGAAGCCCCCCCCTCCCTGCTCCTCCTCCTGCCAGGGTCGCCCCCGGCGCCGGGCCGGCCGGCCCAGGAAGTTCAGCCTCATCGAGGAGGGCTACAGTACCAGAGGTGGTGAGTGTCAGCCCCCTCCACCCCGGCAAGACACACCCACGTCACGTACTTTGCAAGTGTCACCTTTATTCTCGAGTTTGATAGCCTTTTATAGCCAAGGATTTCCCCACAGGTACACAGTTTTTGTGTTTCATCCCTGCGTCTGTGTGTGTTGTGCGTCAACACAGAGACAGCTTCTGGGACCCCAGCCAAGAGACCGAAAACTAGCGCAGCGGCAGAGCCCAGCTCGCCGGAGGAGGCCAGCTCATCCGGCATGGGAAACAGACCGGTGCCTTCCAATGGCGGAGATGAGGCAGAGGCGGGCATCAGCCAGTCGGACTCCGAAAACAAAGACCCTTCCTCCAACATGCCGCCGGAGGAGGAGTTCTTTCCCAGGAAGAGAGGGCGACCCTCCAAGAGGTTCCTCCGTAAGAAGTACAAGAAGTACATGAACCGCAAGTAAGGGGCGTACAGCTGGCTTAGACTTTTGTTTATGTTTCAGTAGGAGCTCTTTGTTGAAACTAGGTGTGCAAAGTAGCAGATTAGGGTTAGCTGCGTCCTTTCCAGAACTAATAAATACAAATCTTCCATACATACTGTAAACACGTTTTATATTTTAAGTGTCCCTCTTCTGTGTTGTCCTCCCTGGCTGTGTCCAGTAGGTACTGTAAGTCCCTCAAGCCACTGGTGAGGCCTCACAACTGCTGGATCTGCGGCTCCCGCTTCATGTCCCAGGACGACCTGCGCTTCCATGTGGACTCCCATGAGGGCAACGACCCTGAACGCTTCAAGTGCCTCCAGTGTAACTACCGCTGCAAGCGCTGGTCCTCACTTAAGGTGTGTGTATATTTTTTTCTGTGTGTGCGTGTTGTCACCCAGGTTCACAAAGTGCTTTGTTAATTATGGGCTGTATTGTTGCCTTGGTAGCACACTGTAAAGAGAAGAGGGGAATCTGAATGAGACCCCAGGGCATTGTACGGCCTGCGGGCCACAACCAGCCCACAGGCTGTCCCAATCCGGCCCGCGTGAGGTAAATAAAAAATAAATAAATGTGTTGAGCGGTAGTAAATTTGTAGTCCTGAAAGACTAGTGATCAGGGGTCTCATTTATAAAACTGTGTGTAGGATTCTTACTAGACTTACTAAGTGTAGGTATGCCCAAAAGCCTAAAATGGCATACGCACACAAAAATTCAGATTTATAAAACCCTGCTTACGCACACCTGTACGCAATGTTCCCTTTATAAATCACAGACTACCCACAAGTGTGCGTACGTGAATCAGCATTGTACCCCTGCCCTGAACACGCCCATTTTTAACCGTAAATGGTCAATGCAAAGCACCTCATGAATGCTAATCTAGTATCTCATCATGACCCTGGCATGCGATTGTTCTTTACAGTGAAGCATGGCGCATGACAATTTCTCAGACACTGTTAGCCTATTGGTGGAGCCCAAAAACTCCGAAAATTTGGTGGCCGGTAGATCAACAATTAAAAAAACGGAGCGAGTGGCGTCATCTGTGCCAGATACCGCGAGTTTAGATACAATTTGTAAACAAAAGCGTTTCGTTATGAACAGTAATCTATTAAAGTCTGGACTGATAATGAGGACGTAGAGTGTAGCGATTGCGCGGGAGCTTATCAACTGTATTTCCAGTTTTTGACATGATGATATATGCATCTATTTTATACATATGATATAAGTATCAAATAAATATATTTAGTTATACACTGTGTTCTCCGGTTATTTAAAGGTAGGATATGTGATGTTATCTGCATTCCATGCAGTCGGGCATTTACCCCTCCTGCACTCCGGTAGTGGACAATCAGATGCTGAGACAGACAGCGCTGAATTTTGATTTAAAATTAGAGTTGGATTGTACAAGGTGTTTATGGCACAATTATCACTCAGTACAAGCTCAAATAATACTGCTGGATTAAATCTCAGGGTAAAATATTTACAAAATATATAAATATTAGAGTAATTGTTCTTCCCACATTTACTTTCTGCAGTCTGACTACAGGACAGTCATCTGCGTCGTCAATTCCCACTTTCTCCAAAATGTGCGTCGGCCTACGGATGGGTCAGAGTTTCCGTGGGGGACAAGTTTGTTTTTATAAATCACAACCTTTGCGTGGAAAGTGGCGTACGCACATTTTCATCCCGGTTTTGTGCTTACGCAAGCTTTATAAATAAGACCCCAGGCGATTTACATAGGCCCTATGTGCGCTTGCGCAACCTCACCGACAGGAGAGTTAGCTGCTGTGTTGCCAGGTCTGCGGTTTTCCTGCGGAATTGGGCTACTTTTGAAGTGTTGCCACGGGTTGAATTTTTTGTCCGCTGGTTTGGGTAGACCTATTTTGCATGCAAATTACATTAATATATTAAAAATCTATATTTTAAATGAAATAATGTATTTATGCCCAAATCCTACCAAACTGACTCCAGATCAGCACATATGGACATCGGGCACGCCCACATACGTACACGTGCCTAATGCTCTCAGTCTCCTGAGCAAATCTCCTGAAAACTGGTTTTAATGCTGGCATACTAAACAGTTGGTGTTACTTTGTAGATATTACAATAGATTTGGCAATGATGGCAATGCTGTTGGACTTTAAAAGCTGTGTATATGGTTGTGGCAGGGGCATATTTTGAGTTCTTATATTGGGCTGGTTTTATTGACCATTGGGCTGGTTTTGGGCTGGTTTTGATTGGCCATTGGGCTGGTTTTGTCACACAGACCTGGCAACCCTGGTTAGCTGTTGGTTAGCCCTCAAAAATGAAAAACGAGAGGTTGATACAGAATGTAGAGTTTTTAACAAGACATGGACTTCAAAGTATCTGTTTAATGAGGTCAAAGTCAAAGCTGTTTTCTCAGTTTTGGAGAACAGGTCGCTGTGTTGAAGGATTATAATTTGAATCGGCACTAAAGAAAAAACGAGCGCGGACGTAATAAGATGATGGTTTGCAAGTTAAACTCCAGACCCTGATCATCACCTGTCAGCTGTCCTTCACATGTACACCAGACATTCAGACAGATTTCGATGCACTTGTTCAAGCCCACTGGATTCCTTTCACAGAACAAAATGAACTGGGAAAAAAGTATTGCTCTTGGTATAAAGTTGATCAATTGCATATCTTTAACATACTGCAATACAACCTTTCAGTGTTTGTGAAGATTAACTAGTTACAAATAAAATGAAACACTGATGTAATGATTATTTTAGTTTTTACTGTTACTTCGATAGTCTTTTCCTAGTTGACCAACATGTTAAATATTTATATAAATATTTACAGAATATCCTTATTCTTCTGATAACCAGTAGCAGCTAATCAAAATATATACTTTACTGCTTTTTACAATGGGGGAAAATGAATAGTGAGCAGAATTAAGTTCCAGTTATTGTTGATGCGGCCCTCCAACACATTTCAGGTTTCTCATGTGGCACCTTGAAAAAATTAATTGTCCACCCCTGAGTTACGGAGCTGGGCCATGGAGCTAACCCATGGAGCTAGGATTTTGATGCTAGAGAGAGTGTGGCAAGCTGGTTTAGCCAAGGATAAAGGGCAAGAAAGCCAAATTACTGGTGTTGGCCATCTGAAGGGCATGCGACAGCAAGGGAGGACCCGCTACAAGACTTTGAGCCATGAAATGTTAGGTCAGTAGCACTTTCTATTTTGAAATGTTTTATTTTGCTTGCAATGTTTGGCAGCTCAGTGAAGCACCTAAAAGATTTTTATTTTTATATACAGTTTAATTGTGCTTCAAATAATACCAATACCTACACCTTATTCTTGTTTAAGATCATTTCCATAATAAATATGAATGTATATGGAGCGTGATAAAAAGGTGACCTTAAAATTGTGGCGACGCAAGGAAACATTTGGGTGCACCTACATTTTGTGCTGGTGCACCTAAATAAAAAGGTTAGGCGCACCAGTGCAACCAAGGGAAAAAGTTAGTCTGGAGCCCTGCTGTAAAGAGAAGAGGGGAATCTGATGGTGATGAGTCAAGTTCTGCCATTTCTGCGGGTTTTGTCTTAGCAGTGTGTGCCTGTAATATGTCAATATCAACCTCTTTATCAAATGTATGTAATAACTGTCATCTGAATATTGTTTGTGACAAGGCTCCAGTCAACAACATATCAAAAAATAATTGTCTATAATAATCTTCATTATAATAAGAGCTCCTGTTGAGCCTTTTAAGGACCTTTTGTACTGTCCTTTAAATCAAGGTTGCTATCTGGCTTACTAACCCTAACGCTAACCCTAATATCACTGCCTGAGGGCTTTTTGAAGATGCTGTGTGCTGTGTTGCAGGAGCACATGTTCAACCACGAGGGCAACAAGCCTTTCAAGTGTGAGGAGTGCGACTACAGCAGCGTGTACAGAAAGGACGTGATCCGACACTCTGCCACACACAACAAGGACAAGTAAGCGCACCTTGAGTAGCGCGTTTCACCCTGGGTGTAAACACTGAACAGAATTATTTAATGGCTTGATTACTTTTGTCTGGCACAGTAGAACCATTGAGTTTCCCAGTAATGCTAACCCCACCTATCTTTTTCAGGCAGATCAGTTGAACCCTTTTAAAATAGCAGTACTATAATTAATTCTAATAAATATAACTTTAAACATATTATATTATTACTATAATTCAAAGTGCATTGTGTTGAATGGTCTCCTGTCACTCTAACCTTAATGTTGATTTTCTTTTTTTTCCTTTACTCCTTCACTCAGGAAAATAAAAACGGAGTTGGTAAGAATACTAGTCCGAAATTTCCATTGGAAATAATATACAGTTTATTCTCCTCTCCACAAGCTGTGGGTTGTTACGTATGTATTTTCATACTGTAGCAGGTTGCTTTGCATGTGTCTCAGTGTCCCAGGGTGTCCCAGTTCGCCTGCCCGGTGTGTCACAGGGTCTACCCCATGCAGAAAAGACTCACACAGCACATGAAGACGCACAGCACTGAGAAACCCCACATGTGTGACAAGGTGGGGGTGCCCAGGCATACAAAACAGTAATACCATATGTGACACTGACTGACTAATAACAAACTTATCTGTCCTTATTGAAATCACAGTGGACTTGGAGCCCTTTGTGACATTTCTTAAAAATGTATTTGATTAGACCATAATTAAATACGATGCTGCTTTTATTTAGCAAACTAGCCAAGTGCTCGTAACGGCGTCTGCTTTGGTCGAACTATATTTGTCCAGCTTTGTTTGTGTACATAATTCAGTGTGTAGAAAACATTTGTGTTTGATTTCTTAGTGTGGAAAGTCTTTCAAAAAGCGCTACACCTTCAAAGTGCACCTTCTGACCCACATCCAAACCCTAGGGGACAGCAGGTCAGTCTCTTACACTAGTCTCTAAAAAATATTTGTACACCCTCCTTACTTAGGACCAAATGCTGATTTATTTTTCATGTTTTTAAGTTTCAAATGTGAGTTTTGCGACTACACCTGCGACAACAAGAAGCTGCTCCTTAATCACCAGCTATCCCACACCAACGACAAGCCTTTCAAGTGTGACTACTGTAAATACTCCACATCTAAAGAGGACTTCCTGGTGTCCCACCTGGCCATCAAGCACACAGGTCAGTTCTTGAAGAGAGCATTATAATTTGGTCGGTGAATATATAACATCTAGGGGGTGGATATGTAGCCTGGCTCTGCCCTCCTACGTACTTCCGCTCAATTTGGATTTCGCTTCAGTAGTAGGTCTGGGAGCTAGACTCTGAAGTCGGTTTCTAGAAACACATTTTTTGTAGGTCCAATCAGCGAACAGAGGGAGTGGCTGAGAACGATGACGTTAATGTTGTGCACTAGTTTGAGTAGTTCAGTAAAGGCGGCGGAGAAAGATGCAAGCGAAACTATTCTGCGGTTGTGGCAGCAACACTGCCGAATATCCATAGGTTAAAGCCAGAGCAAGAACATTCCTTGCTGAGTTTTGTTGGTGGCCATGATGTTGTGGCCCTCCTCCCCACGGGGTTCGGGAAAAGTTTGATTTTCCAGCTATGGCAGCTAGCTCCGTTACAGTAGTGGTGAAGGAGTTGGCTAAGGCGAACACTTGCGGTTGGTTATGGCAAATCAGAGGGGCTCTGGGCGGATCCAATAGTTTTAAACTTCAACAGAGGACCCGCCTTCTAGGAAGTTAATGTTTGTCAATGGAGAGATCCCAGACCCTCTCTACAAATGTAATGTACGAGGGTCTGGTTAGGACCAGGCTAGTGGATATGTAACATTAAGTGGAAAATGGCCTCTGCTATTACGATGGACATTTTCCACCCCCTTCGTGATTAGTTTCAGGTTCTTCCATCCAGCAGACGATATAAGGTACCTCTGGGGGGAAAAAGGACAATACAAGAAGACTTTTATCCCGATTACTATTGACATTTCAAAAAGGATTATACAATTTATGTAATTTAATAGGTCTCTTACAACAGTTGTGTGGGTTTTTACTTATAGTATTTTTTTTATCTCTATGTTCTGTATCGTTTGTTTGAGGCTCTGTCAAAAAAAAAAATGTTCTCCTCTATTGTTCCATCCCTATGGGGATAGACAATAACATTTTTTGAATCGATATCTAATTGTCTGCCCTATGCAAGTGTAGTCCTAAGCTGTGTGTTTGTACACATTTTCTGTGTGTACGTCCATTCCCCCAGGAGAGAAGCCATTCTCCTGCGACATGTGCCACTTCATGACGAGGCACAGGAAGAACCTGCGCCTGCACGTGCAGTGTCGCCACGCGGAGGCCTTCGAGGAGTGGAGCACCAGCCACCCCGAGGAGCCGGTCCGCCGCCGCCGCCGCCCCTTCTTTACCTTGCAGCAGATTGAGGAGCTCAAGCAGCAGCATGACGACACGCAGGGCCTGCACAATTCCATCGTAAGAACTCCGCTGTCACCCTTTGGCCCCACGAGGCCTCTATGTGCTCCCCTGCTGTGGCCATTTCAGTCGTGTCCGAGGAAAGATGCAGAGACGGTCCAAAAAAAGGGTTGACGCAAATTTATGAATGCGAGCTCGGATCTGTAAACCAGTCTTTCCTGGTGAATGGTGGTCCATCCACCACTTCATCAAAATAAAATAACATGCCATGATTGAAATGAAAGATCAGCCAAAACATCACAAGCTACTATATAAGTAAAACAAAGACTATGTAGCCTACGTTTATATCATTCTGAAACCATTGTTCATCATTGTATAATGTATTAAATGTTTTATTTAAGTAGATTTTAAACATACGTTTTGGAATGATAGTGGTTAATTAAGTTAAATGTGGCATCACGCCAGAAGGTAATATCCTTTATGTAACAGGCCTCTGGTGTGTTTTGTGTGTGTGTGATGTTTAGGTGGTGGACCCTGTTACGCTACAAGCCATGCAGGGCATGGACAATGCCTCAGTCACCCAGGATGCCTTGGGAAACACCACCATTATCTATGAACAAGGTACAACCTTGCAAATACAAACTTTGATTCACATACAAGTCCTCGTAAAAAAAAAAAAAAGGACACATTTCACTTCAGAAAGTGGTGGTTAAACAAACTCACTCCCTTCTGGTCCCCTCCTCAGCTGAGTCCACTGACCTGTCGGCCCAGAATGCCCTGGACCTGCTGTTGAACATGAGCAATGCGCGGGAGCTTGTTGGAAACTCCCTTCAAGTACGTAGGTTGGGCTAGCCCATTCTATTGTAGTGCTCTGCACACGAAACAAGGGTTGGCTGAGAGGATGGACGCGTGTTGTTCTAGTACCTCATGCAGCGATATGGCCATTGTTATACTGACCCGGTACAGTGTGATATAGCAGTAATGCCTTGACTAGGTTGATCCAGTCTATCTAATAATAATAAATTATATATATATATATATATTTATATTTGAGGCTTTTAACAAACTATAACGAATTTTTCACTGCTACCATGGCATCATGAATACACATCGTCTCTCTGAAAGGCTGGAATTTTAAAGTGACAGCGGGATGTTCAGATTAATCTGTAAATAGATAGAAACCTAATTCTGCCCTTTTTTGTCTCACAGAGTAAAAACTATGAAGAAATCTTGCAACCATTACCAAGTCGTACATATTACTTTGTGTGTGTAACTGCAGATAAAACATAGACATGGACAAACTGTGTAGTGCCATCATGTCAAGCTGCATCCAGTACTTGGTTACTTCCTCTGTGAACATTTTGTAGCCTTGGAAGTACAGTACTGTGCAAAAAGTCTTAGGCACCCAGGATTTTTACGCAAAAATCATCTTAACAATAAATATTTTTCTTCTGCATTTGTGCTGCAGTATAAAAGTGCAATGTTGAGAACATGTTTAAGTCTATCCATTTAATTCTGTCTTAAAGCATTTTTGCTTTACTTTTTTATGTGTTACCCCCAGGTGGCAGTGTTGAAGTCTGATGGAAGGGCCCTTGAGGCAGGCTCCTGGACGGGCCTGGCCTCAGCGCCGGGCCAGCCCCAGAAGGTCGTGACCTTCCATGTATCGGAGAACGGCGAAACGGTGGTGCAGGAGGCCTACGAGGCGGCCAGCGCAGAGACGGGCGAGCTGGCGCAGATCGCCATCGAGGCGTACGAGGGGGCGGAGGACTTCAGGGTGGTGGAACAAGCGGCGGAAGAGATCCACAGCACGGGCCCCGGATACAGGTACAACCCAGATACAGCACTTCCATGTGGTGTCTGGGCCAGGACATTCGTAACTGTTTTGGAAGCCTAGTTTGATATTTGATAAAAGCGACCAACCTCAACCACACCTGGAATATAGTGGTTCATAACTCGTTTATTTGTCATGAGGTTATTTTAGACCCAAGACTCTTTTTGTACTGGGCAGCTGCCATGCTGTCAATCAGCATTTTCTCGTCTGTTTTGAGACTTGTTTTCTTCTCTCACACGCCCTTTTGGTTTCTGACAGGCTGTTGTGAATCTAAGTGTAATAATAATTACCACCAGCTGTGAGATTGTTGAAACTGACTTTGTTCGAAAAGACTGCTGCTTGGAGTATAATATCTATCTCATTCTGCATTGATGATTCTAAAGGCCGAAACATGCTACTCCGACTCCATTTACGGATGGGCGGGTGGACTGATACGGACGGATAGACTTTGTTTATGGTTCTCCGTAGGCTGTGGGTGCTGAAAACAATTCACCGCCAGAAGAGTAGGTGGCGCAATGGTTTTTTGTGGAAGACGACCTTAGAGAAACTGTCTTTGTATGGAAGTCGTCGTTGTCGAGTGTTTATTTACCTAGGTTATCGAGGTCGAAGCAAATTTACAAATGAGCCGTTTCATCAATAAAATACGCACACATTTTAATTCAGATGTTGATTTACATGTACTGTTTAGCAGAAATATGAATTGTAAAAACTTACAGCAATGGCGGTCAAAGGATTCTGTTTGTCTTGTTGGTCACGGCAACCCCGCCCCTGACGCAAGTGGTTTTTAATACGGACCAATCACAGCCAGGGGGGTATCCGTAACTATCCGAAATTCCGATGGATAATTAAGAAATTCAAGAGGTGCACGTCGAGATCCGAAAGCTCTCCGAGAGCTCAGAGAGGGCGTTCCATGTAGACGAGGGCGTTCACATGTGTCCGTTTTTTGCAAAACTGAGAACCTGGACGATTTACTTGGCCTTTAGTGCCCGTAGATGTTCAGGATCCCTCAGAATTTCAAATTCTAACATATATTTTTCATATTCAAATACAGTTTTTGCATTATTGGTAAGTTAGAAGTGGCCCTGCCTCTCACCCTGGTGTTGTGTCCCTGACAGTGTGGAGAGCAGCTCCCCAGCCAACCAGGCCATGGAGGACAGCGGCGTGTCGGGGTCAGACAACCACAAGGGTCACAGCGACAAATACTACCTGACCTCTGGGCTCGGGGACGGGGAGCTACAGCAGGTGGAGGTAAATCCATATCAAGCTTCAGTACACAACTTTATTGTGAGTCCCTTTTCTTGCTACGAAAATTTAGTTTTGCTGTCTAGCAGTGCCGAACCCATGACACAATTATCGGACACGTTATTGTCATCTCCAAAAATTAGGGTTTTTCTAAACTATTTTGCCAACAACCCCTCTTTGAAATCTGACATCTAAATGTTTGCGGCGACACTCAACCAAATGAAAACTCATGTTTTAGTTACGTCGAAAAGGGGGATTATGACAAACTATTATTTTGTCTTTATATCACACATGGAACACTTTGACATGGTGTCATGACAGTGAATAAAATAATCATGTCATGATATTAGTCACCGTGGTTACATGGATTCGAATTACTGGCTTATTTGGACCGAAATAGAATTATCATTTCTTGTAAACACCTTTGTTCGAATAATTGCGGTCCGACTACGATCCGATCGACATCCCGAGATAACTCGGTCCGAGTCGGTCGATAATTCGGACATCGCATGCTTGTAAACGGTGAATTGGGCTATGAACTGGACTCTGCGTCTATGCGCATGCTTGAGATCCCGCCGGCCTCCCTCCCTCCCAGGTTGTGACCTGGAAGTTGAAAGAGACGATAAGTTGTCGCTCCCGGGAGCCGGCCCGGCAGAAACTAACAGACAGCGCGAGCCAATAGCGCTGTTTGCATTCGCAGTACTCCTATTGTCATCATGCACAAAATGTAGAGGGACATAGCTTCACTCTCGCCGTCTTTCTCGATATGTTGATGTTGTTGGTAGTGGTGAAGAGGTCAAGCAGAAAGGGCTGTATCACCACTAGTTGCAATGAAAACAGCGCCACGTATCGTACTGGGATATGACATGCTTTCCGCCAATGATTCGGTTTATTCACTGCCATATATGTTAGGATAATAGCAGTTGCCCCAAAAATTAGCATTGTCCAAATAAAGCTAGATTCGAATTGAAACCATAATGGAAACGTAGTGATTGTCTCATCTTACTATATTGAGATAGTAGTGAGCTTTGCTTTGAAGGTGTTGGGAGATTAATATTTGTTTTATTTTTAATAACATTTTGTGGCCTTGAGTACAGTACTGTGCAAAAAGTCTGAGGCAAAAAGTGGCTTAGACGCATCACAAAAGCCTTTCTGCAGTGGGATGTGAATGCTTGGTGCAGTATTATCGTAATACTCCCAAACTGAGATCAGTTCTCGCTGACCTAAATACTTTAACACAGTTGACACAAAAAGCAAAATACAGAGTTCACTTTTTGTTTTACACACAAGAAGGTGCACACAATAAGCCTTTTTTCAGACTGTCTCTGTCAATCACTTTTATGATTGACTGTCATCCATTGACCCATAGTTAGCTCAGGGCTAATCCCTCCAGTGCCTGACCCCAACCTGTGATCTGTTCCTGGGTACAGTTGAGCAGTGAGGCCCCTGGTTCTCCCTGCACGCTGGGCTCCCCCCAGCAGAACCTCAACCCCAAGAGGTTCTCCTGCCGTATCTGCATGGAGTCCTTCCACGGTCGCTCCGACATGGAGAACCACAAGAGGGCCCATCTGGACCCAGGGACCTTCAAGTGCCCTGACTGTGACTTCACAGCCTCGTCCTGGCCTGAGGTCAAGGTGGGTTTCAATCAACGCCGTCCCTTTTGGTGCCCAGACACACACACACACTTGCAAACATTTTCTATATCGCACAATACAAAATAAATAGGGAAATATAGCTGCAAGCAGTAATGGGGTGGCCAAGCAGTCAAATGACACGTTAGAAATCCTCAGAACAGGGTTCCGAGTGCATGCAGCAAGTTTGGTGTGAATCCATCAAAGATTCGCTGAGATACGACCCAACTTCCTGTTTGCTGGCTTAATGGCACATTTTGATTGGCTGTACCGAGCAAACGGTTCTGAAAATCAAAAAATAATGTGATGACCTTTGTGAGGCTTGGTCTGAAGATAATCTCTGGCAAATTTGGTTAAGATTGGACACACTTTGTAGGAGAAGTAGAGAAAAAACGTTTTTCAATTAATTCAAAATGGCGGCCGTATCAATTCGGCTATATATATCGTGCCTCCCCCTACCCCTTTGGCAACACCGTATACTTCCTCCCATTCTCGTTTAGCTCGTCCTTTCAGCCTCTTTGTAAACTGAAAACTATGAGTGGTGGGGCCTTTACTTGCATTGATCCTATAAGCTTGGCTACTCACCTGTAGCCTTGGCTACTCAACCGTTTTGTATAAGGAATGCCCCTTTTGTTTGACTGCTTTAAAAAACTGTTTAAAACCTACCTTTTTATAGTTAATTTGATTGTGATTGTTCTTACTGTTGTTGTATGTTATGAGACTTATTATATTGTACTGTAGCACTTTGAGTGCAAGAAAGGCACATGACAAATAGCAATGTATTATTATTACTATGATTATTATGATTATTATTGTGATTATGATGATTATTAGACTCACATGGGGCTGCATGCCTACCTGCGGCCTCACAAGTGCCCCAGCTGCAGCTTCGCCTCCAAGAACAAGAAGGACCTGCGGCGGCACATGATGACACACACCAATGAAAAGCCCTTCTCCTGCGAGCTGTGTGGACAGAGGTAGGGAGGGGGGAGGACATTAGAGAGCGCCAACGGGGAGCAGAGCAGAGTAGAGGGTTGAGTAGAGGAGCACTTCATCGAACCCTGGGGGGGGGGTTTGCACTCTAATAGTTGCAGAGGTCCCCACAAAATACTGAATTCCACACGCGAGTGGTCTTTTTATTTTTGATGTTTTCCAGTAATCTTCCGAATCTGTGATTGTAGGAAAGGTGGGATGATGTGGGATGGTTATCCAGGGTGGGCTCACCCAAATGGAATGCTGTTTCTATATGAGAGCTATACACAAAATGCCATCTTGTGGAAACCAAATGCCCCCCCCCCCCCCTTATCACCCTCTGTAGGAGTACAACCCTCCCTGTCTCGTGTTCTAGTGTTTTACAGGAAAACCCAACCAAAAAAACACATGAGAAGTATATTGTTCCTTTTTCACTGCTGCCAACAGTGCAGTTTCCCTTCGGGTATCAATAACCTTCCTACCTGATCGGTCTTTGTTGCCTGTCTCTCTTTCACACACCTGGCAGGTTCAATCGTAACGGCCACCTTAAATTCCACATGGAGCGCCTCCACAGCCAGGACCCCCCCACACGCAAGCCCCGCTCGTGCACCCCCCAGCACACCATCATCGTCAACAGTGACGAAGAGGCCCTGGCCACACTGCAGTGTAAGGCTTGCTAAAATGCTCACATACACACAATATACATTCAAACAGAAGCCCTTCATGTAGTGTGTGTGTGTGTGTGTGTGTGTGTCTCCTAGCCTTACAGGCTAACCAGGCAGTGATCAATCCCGAACGCCTGCAGCAGGTATTGGGCCAGGAGCACATCATAGTAGCCCAGGACCAGACCCTCTCTGACCAGGTATGAACATACACACATACATTCAGGGCTCGAAATTAACTTTTTGGCTTACCAGCCCCCCCCAAAAAAGCCTTTACCTATGATTTTAATATATTTGTAAATCACTCTCAGAATGGATTAAACAAAATCAACCAATTTTACTTTTTGAAATAATTAGTTAATTAAGAGGGTTGGCCTACTACTCCTCTTGCTCAATGTGAGATGGGTTGTCCTTGTCCATGAGGTTTGGTCTTTGCATCGGACCAGCTGGCTAAAATCAGAATTCCCTTCAGAATCTCTTGAAATGCCCTGCTTGACTTTGTTGGTGTAGCCCAAAACTTTTGTTGTAGAATTGACTGAACTGTAAAATTATGAACTTTGTGACATGACGCGACCAAGAAAGAGACATGCCAGTCAAGAGGCTGCCAGTAAGACTATGCGGTCTATCTGGCGACGCACTCACTCAAATTTCAAGACTTTAGTGACCCAAATCAAAATTCTGATGTGACATATCAATGGGGAATTGCTTTCTCTCTTATATGCTGTCATCCTCAGCCTTTTTTGTCTTTTAAAATCAAACTATTTGTATTATCTGTGTCATTCTCTAGCTGTTATAGGCCATCTTCCCAGTTTTCTGCCACCTAGATGCGCGCACAACTGTTCGTGTTGGCGTTGCTAGCTTTTTTTTTTTTTACCATGACGGGCGCAGTAGTCGGGAGCAGTGCTCCACAATTTCACTCGCCAAATGGCGGAGCATCGGACACAGTTTAGACGCCAGCCCAAAAATCTACACGCCCCTGGTGCTTGGCGGGTGCCAATTTCGAGCCCTGCATACATTATAGCTGTAATAGTCGGTACCGCGGTTTTGGGGTCACGGTTTGGTACAACGGGCACGACTCGTCTACATGACTGTGAAAACGTATAACATTTTCTATTTGGGACTTTTTAGATATTTCAGTTCAAGTCCGCTGAGTACCCCCTGTTTTACATTATAAGCCTTGACAAACTGCGATTCGCTATATATAGCTGGCTTGCCGCAAGCATTTCTCAAAATATGGACAGATGAGGAAACATTTTGCTGCGTTTTCTCCAATTTCATCTGATTGACCTCAACTTTATGGAAACCCAAGTTTCCATAAAATAGAAACATGTGGCTGACTCATGTGTTGTTCATCTGACTGTTGGTACAAATATGTGTACCGTTACACTCCTAAGATAAATACACACATCTCCATCTCTCCTTCCAGCTTCAAACGGGTGTCCCTCAAATCATCTAAACCAGGGGTGTCAAACTCAGATACACAGTGGGACCAAATAAAAACTCTGGCCCAGATTTCATATTCATTGGAAAAAAGCATGTTTTCCCTTCTTTCTAGATATAATAATGCACCTTTTCATATGGGAACAGACTTCAGTTTTACTCCTCTACCTTCTGGCGCTTCTGCTTTATGTCCAGGTCCTTGTACTTGTCGTGGTGTTTTGTGTCTTCTAATGTTGTATTCTTTTGTTACAGCCACGTTGGCTCCGCGCTAGGGATGGGGATCGTAAATTTGTATCGATATTGATACCATTTTCGAGACTGCTTAACAATTTGAGTCTTTATCGATACCACTATCGATACTTTTCTGGGTTGAGCTTGAGCTAACCACCATCTAAATGAATGAATTTGGCAAATGTTAAACATAGCAGCAGCACCCACACAACCCACGCCACACTTAATGTAAACAAGATTACTGAACAACATTTATAACAATAACTTAAGTAAAACAGATGTAAAATAGAACAAGGGGAACGTGTTGCTCTCAGGAGGAGGCTGGATAAAAGAAGCACATATTGGCACAATGGATCCTGACTCTGGCTAATTCTACAATTGTCCACTACAGATGTACTATCCACAACCTGGATGAGTAACTTGTATAAATGACTGTGATTGGTTGGTTGACAAAAAGTGACATTGACAAGCCGTCATTGTTCAAGACGTTATAAAAAGTTCAACACGTTTCAACAAAAGGCAACTGATATAGCTAAATGACCAGCTAACCAAACCCAAACCTTCCTTATCTCATCCGTATTTTGTTCTGTCTCTGTTATTGTTTAACAAGATGCTTAAGCAGCCCACAGAGCCATGCTCCCGGTGACTATGTTTTGAATGATGAGCAGCGGGGCGGGGGAGGGTAGTCTTTACTCACACTATGACTGTGCTCGTAAATAATTTCAATTATATATTTTACATTTTTATTTTCCGGTTCTTGCACGCATCAAATTTTAGGGGTATATGCGAGTGAAATAGTTGTACTATAGAGCCCTGGCTCTTATTATTGAGGTTTATTATTGTCAACGATGGATACTTGCTACGAAGTTGGGGTGGGCTGACTTCGCTCACCATGCCATACTTTGGGTGGACGAGGAGGATTGTCCTCGGCAGCTGGAGTTGGCACTGTTGCTTCTTGAAGACAGTCTTATGCATTTTACCTTTAGCTGATGCCAGTGGCGGCTGGTGAAAATTATTCTAGGTGGGGCTGTGAAATATTCAGTAAACATCCTAATACAATTGAACACAAACTGCATGATACAGGCCCTACAGCTGCAAAATCACTTCTTTACTCTCGACTCTTTGCTTGGGGCGCCCTTTAGGCACAATATTTGAGGACGCTGATTGGCTTAATATGTGTTTCTTGTTAGCAATCGTCAGCAATTCACCTATCACCAGCAGGTTGGTAGGTGTTTCTATGGGCGATTTTAGCGCCCCAGATGTCAAGCATGAAGTAAATTCATCTCAAAACAGAATTTTTGTATATATATATATATACACAACACGTTATTGTGTATATTTTAACACAGTCATGCTTAAAATGAGTGGTCATTGTTTAGAAAATATATTACATGAAAAACAAAAATCTAAAACGGTTTTCACCAGGGAGGGTGGCGCCCTAGTGCCCTCTATTGACCAGCCACCACTGGCTGATGCACATCGTTGAGGTGCTTATTCATTGCAGTAGTGATCCCCCCCCCTTACAATAAATTATCTTCGAACATATTGTGGCGACCCTACACTGTAGGAAGCGGACTAAGAAATGTCTGAACATGATTGATTGATTACGGGGGGTCACCTTGAAGTTCCGGGGGACAGCAGGTGTTATAAGGGGAGGTTTTGGTGGGTTCGGGGCTTTTGAGTTTTGGCTGTTGTGGGGAATCTGTGTTCCACTGCTATTAGCAACTGCTGGAAATCTGCTGTGTTAGCCTGTTGCTAACATGTTCTATTTGGTAAGGAGGGTTGGTTCGGCATGGGCAGTAGCCTAAATAAATGTCTGTTTATCGAGACAATAAAAGTCTTCACTGGGAAATAAATTTACATTTATTCATTTAGCAGACGCTTTTATCCAAAGCGACTTCCAAGAGAGAGCTTTACAAAGTGCATAGGTCACTGATAATAACAACAAGATAGCCCCAAAGCATTGCGGGTAGCCAAAACAAGAAGCACACATTGTGAACAAACAAAAAGTAAGTGCCAAAGGGAAGAACCATAAGACCACCATGTAGTTAAGCAAGTTACAATTAAACAACATGAATCTCAAAGTGCAAGTGTACCTGTAGAAAAAGCAAGCAACAGTAAAAATAAAAATAAGATAAACTAAAATAGAATATTTCGCAACGAATACAACCGTTTAAATCAGTTACCACTAACCAACAAGAGCAACAAGTCTCTAAGCAAGAGTCATTGTGATCCTTGAGGAATCTAGCATTGGGTTCAGCAAACCATTCCTAAGTACCGTTGTACTCCCGGAACAAGTGCGTCTTGAGCCTTCTTTTGAAGGTGGAGAGAAAGTCTGTGTCTCTTATGGAGGTGGGGAGTTGATTCCACCACTGGGGTGCCAGGCAGGAGAAGAGCTTGTGTTGGGACCGGACGGTCTTGAGCGGTGGGACCACCAGGTTGTTGTCTGAAGAAGACCGTATTTGGCGGGTGGGGGTGTAAGGCTGCAGGAGAGACTTGATGTAGTCGGGTGCAGTCCTGTTCACTGCTCGAAAGGTCAGTACCAGGGTCTTGAATCTGATGCGGGCCGTGATGGGTAGCCAGTGGAGGGAAATGAGGAACGGAGTAGCGTGGGAGCGTGTGGGTAGATTGTAGACTGAAGAGGGCGGGTCGCGCATGCTGGGAGACCGGCGAGCAGCGAGCAGCGAGTTGCAGTAGTCCAACTTGGAGAGGACAAGTGCTTGGACAAGCAGCTGGGTGGAGTGCTCAGACAAGTCTCCTGATCTTCAGGATGTTGTAGGGAAATAGCACGTCTGGTCTCTGGCTTATAACCATCCATGTCAGGGACACTACAATATATTACACGGCGCTTCGTCCTTATCTTTGGCTTTATTAAAATGTAGCCAAGCCTTTGACTGCTACGTTCAGCCATTGTAGCCATCAACAATGAGAAATGCAGCGAAGTAGGGCGTGAGCCAGGGGCGGAGCAATGGATGTGTCTATGATTGGGGGGCCCCCTGTTATTAAGATTAAGATTTTTCAGTCATCATAGCCCATAATGTGCAAACAAAATGTAGGCCAGTAGGCTCGCATTCAGCATTCATTAGAATCTCTCACACAGTATACTGTAAGCCTACACAAATCCATGCATAAAATGGGATTAATGATCTGTCCATTTACCAAATACATCATATCCAAATCAACGAAGAGGTCATAAGCCCCCCCCAAATGAAGTTAAAGACAGTAGCCTATAATCATTCTAACAGTGACAACTTATAATAAACAAACATAGGCCTATATAACAATTCTTTCAGCAATAATTTGTGTCGACCTACACACAAGAACCAAGCTCCCATGCGTGGGACGCGTGACGCACACTGCAGTAGGCCACCTACAGCCGGCATGCTACAATTGAACTCAAATTCCATTAGACTATAATCATTTTCTATTCCAAACTGACATGTATTGGGATATTCAAAACCAGCAAACTCATAGCCTACACACAGGTCAAAACACAAACACATTATTTAACTTTAGTTATACAAAGGCAGAATCTTGGCTATGCAGACATGAAACATAAGCCACAACAAATTAGCCTGGTCCTAACCAGACTCTCGTACATTTCATTTGTACAGAGAGTCTGGTCTCACTCCATTAACAAGCGTTGACTTCCTTGTAGGCGGGAAGTTTAAAACTATTGGATCTGCCCAGAGCCACTCTGATCTGCCATAACCAATCGCTAGCGTTCGCCTTAGCCAATTCCTTCACCACTACTGTAACAGAGCTAGCTGCCGTAGCTGGAAAATCAAACTGTTCCCGAACTCCGTGGGGAAGAGGGCCACAACATCATGGCCAGCAACAAAACTCTAAAAGATTTAGTTTATAGATATTCGGCAGTGTTACCACAACGGGCCGAATGATTTCGCTGGCATCTTTCTCCGCCGCCATTACGGAACTACAACACAAACTATCGCACAACATCAACATCAGCGTTCTCAGCCACTTCCTCTGTTTGCTGATTCGCCGGTAGAAAGTCAACCTGAAAAATCTGACTTATCTACCGAATGGCCAGACCTAGTACAGAAGCAAAATCCAAATTGAGCGGAAGTACGTAGAAGGGCAGAGCCAGGCTAACAACAAATGCCCTTGTCTATTTAAATCATCATCTGTCTGTTCTTATCGTTAGCAAATCTGGCAATTACTTTGTTAATGTCAATCTCGACGTCCCTCTCAATGAACAGCAGTGCTAAGTTGGACACCCGTTCCTCTCCCATGCTTGATCGCAAGAAACTCTTTTCAGACGGCTGAATATCCTCTCTGCCATATAACTGCTTATCGGAATTGTCAAGTAAATGTGATAGAGAATGGAAAAGTTGGGGGAAAGCATGGTCGTTGTCAATGAGAAATGGTAGGATGCTGTGTGTGTTTAGTTCATGTTTTTCCATGCTCAGCTCACGGTACATAGTAGCCTACGAAATGTAACAAATGTTTCGAAATGTAGGCCTATATATGTTTAGTAAAAGTGTCTACCATGGATACAATCAAGGTTTTGTTGCCAAAGATAAGTTATAATTTTTTTAAACATAGATCGGGGGCCACCTCGGGTGCGGGGCCCAGAGTTTTTGGCGCCCCCACCCCTCCTCCGCTACTGGCGTGAGCCAAATAATTTCTTTTTCTTTTAGTTTAAAGGCGGTTGGCAGGCCATTCAATTGAATTGAGTAATTTTATTAGACAATCGATGTTTGTGCACCAGTGGTTTGATTTAAATGACCGGATTTATTTCTCGAGACATAAGTTATGTTACATTATATTCCCTAGTCTCGATAGCGGTATGGATAAGCTCGGACCTTATTGATCTTCGGGTTTTGAGAAATTTGGAACTGGGGGCCTGTTCCATTAAGGCCGCTCAAATAAATTGGACTTAAAGTCCCAAACCAGACTTGAATTAGCTTAATAAATCAAGCGGGGCTAAAGCGGTTCCATAAAGGCCAATTTCAGCTCACGCAGTCTACTAATTCAAGTCAGATTTAAGTAATCAAGCTAATGGCGCGTGCACCCTATTCTTAAGCAGCCCGAGAGGTAAAACATGGATCATACAATCCACCACGGCAAAAGCAATGCACACGGCCACGTGACTTCTTCCAGAAAGAACGCTCCCTTTACACCTACTATGACAGATCCCTCATCCACCACTTCATCAAAATGAAACGACACGCCATGATTGACATGAACGATAGGCTATGTAGGTTGAGGTCCCTTTTTAGACCTTTAGTTATTTCGTTGATTAAAAAACAGACACCCTCTAAACACGTACATTTACTTTTTTGACATTGTTTTAAATAGCCTACTATTAATCAATACATAAGCCAGTAGTCTAACTTTTAACATGGTTGTGTCGGGAAACTGGAGGATGTAGCCTATGGATTTAGGTTTGTTTTGCAATTGTAGACGTATGTTAACATGTTAATATAGCTATGATAATTATACTCGGATAATTTAGATTGAGATAGGCCTATGCCTGATGCTTACAGTAAACATTTGAAATCACAAACTAGCTACGTAACGTGGCGTGTATAAATCATTGTTCATCATCGTTTAATGCATTAGGCTAAATGTTTTAGCCTATGTAGGTTATTTAAGTTGATTTTCTATCAATGTTGAACATGAAAATGCGAATATCCGTGGTAAATCATTGTTTACCTGTTGGGTCAGTGTAACAGGAAGGTCTAGTTAACCCTTTATAGGGCACTCATTGAAATCTTTGGAAATTCTAAATTTTTACTTCAGAAAGCTAATAGGGGATGGTACAGGACATTTTTTGCATTTTAATTTATCAATATTTTTTCATCTTTGCATTGCAAATCAAGGTCAATAAAGAGCTCATATATGAGCACTTGCCCGTCTAGGGTAAAATAAATTACAGAGCGATTGTAAGGAACATTTATTTAGAGACATCTCTGTCTTGAGGTACTGATACTGGCTTGACTGTGATACAAGAAAAACACATTCAACAAATACACATACACAACATTCAGTTCGGAACCGTTTTGGAATCGTTTCTGGAACCGATAACAAGACAACAACATTGTTGTAACATTTGACTAGTTACAACAGTAACAGTCAAAATATTGCCAAATAAGAAGAAATAAATAATAAAATTGGCATATAAATTGTAAATAAATAATATCATTTGAAACAAACGTTATAATTGATACAAGAAAAGTTAATAACATCATAAATACTTGATGAATACAAAATCATTCTAACAACAAATGAAATATCAGCAGCCACGAAGATCATGGTTTTAAAAACACAAAAAATACTATAGAACATTTTCTCCTGAGGACTGGCCACTGTCATAGACCAGGAACATTGCATAATGAACAAATTTCTTCTCCTGTGTCAGTCCAGTTCAGGCCAGTTGATTCACTTAGGCAACTGCTTCATGGTCCTTGACAAAGCAGTTGCGCTCAGCATTGAGGCACAAGTGGAGCTGGCAGACCCTGCAGACAAGGTTTGACCTCATGATGTTCCCCTTCCTGCTGCATTGCTTGCAGGTCTGGCGGCTGCTTCTATAGACAGGGGCATGGAACAGTGACACATCAAACCAGACAGAGTAGTGTGGCACGTGACCACGGTGTCCCCGGATAGGCTTGGGGATATCAGCAGAGGTGCTGGAGCAGCCTGGCAGTGGTGCTGAGCTCCTGCGGGGACGAGATGTCATTGACTTTGAGCTACCGTCTTGAACACCTGGGGCCTCATGTATAAACATTGCGTACGCACAAAAAGCTTGCGTACGCTGGTTTTCACGCACACTTTGTGATGTATAAAGATTTACTTGACGTGAGAATGTGCGGGCCTTCACGGAAACTTTTGAGCAGACGTGAGAATGTGCGGACCGTACGCAAAGTCTTGTCTGGCTCTGTAACATGCCGAGACTCACCAAACATTAAAAATAAAGTTTCCACCAGTACGTTTATGACGTTGACTATTCAAAAACATTAAACTAAAAGTTTGATCATTAATGTGGATAATCACATCAAAATGCCAAACCCAAAACGGGAAATGCTATATAGCCTTCTGTTTATACCGCCACCACTTAATAACTTCTGTTAAACTTGAGGCTGTCAAACGAACGACAAAATCACTCAGGAAATGCATTTCACGCTAACCCTATAGCTGCCATGCTGTTACGATGCGCCACCACTCGTTTCTTCATTTAATGTTTTATATCGGACCATTTCTTCTTAATTTCTGTTATGGGCCGGTTCTCTGAACCCACAGCATTGATGGCCCTATATTAATAATAATTTTATTTGTAATGCACTTTACTTTAGTTTTCCATTCTGCCGACTTTCTTTTGTCACTAATACCTGATGACAGGCCGCCAAACAGGACACATTTTCTCGCCTCCACCTCTGTTGTCAGTACCTCGATCTCACAGTCCCCGTATTTCTTCGAATAAACGCTGCGGTGTTTAACGTTCATTTTTGGTCCGGCGTTTCTTCGGGGAGAAGAAACTATAATAATAGCTATTATTTTCCTTTCCAGCCGGTAAACATAATATTGAGTTTATTGCAAATTTGTATAATTACCATTAACATAATATAAATTTTAATTAACTTTAAAAGAATAAGCTGTAACTTAAAGTGCTCTTGGGGGGCCCCCTGGTGGCCATGGGGCCTCAAGTAGCTGCTTAGTTCGTTTATGCCTTGGGCCGGCCCTGACTATACATCTTGTATGGGACTTTTGACAAGCTAGCCGACAGCAACCTATACAGCATGTAGCCTGGCTTCACAGCAAACTGGGATAGCAGCTTTGACAGCTTTTTGGGCTACTTTCCTGTCCTCTGAATTGGGTTATCTAGCAAGAGTCTTGACATTTGTTCTTTCTTCCTTCATGATTTTCATCCCTATGGAATTGCGTTGCTGTTGTATTTCGCAGTATTGTGGCCAAAAATGAAAAAGAGAGACTTCATCAGCTGACGTCCGTAATTTCTTTGGAGAGAAAAAAAAAGTTTGTTTCTGGAGATTTTAGACATTATTAACAGAGTAGTAGTTCATAACATGTTTTAAGGTACAGGACACCAGACTGACATTAATAGCTCTTAACTGACATTGTGAGTGAATGTATGTGGGTAAGATGGGGTAAGATGGGGTAAGCCCAACACAGAAAGTCCCACAGCTGTCCCCCCCAATGTTTGATTGACTATTTCGCCCTTGATGGAACGTTCTTCCTGAAATAGTCAGTGATGATCTGATGATGAGCCGACGTATCTGCGACGTTTGAAATAGAACACAGAGATGAGAAGAAATCCGACCATTTGCCGACGCTTATCCGATGTTATGAATAGAACACAACATTTCGATCTTAAGCCGACGTCGGCCGGACGTATGTGTGCTATCTGGGAACTCACGCTAAGCCTGACAGTTAGCCTGCCCCGGACCAGACTTCTTTCGCAATCTAAGTTGCCATAGTAACCGAGTTCGAACTAAGTTGAGCTAGCTTTATGGTTTATGGTTCGAACCGTTTTATGGAATGAACTACAAATGAGTCCGACTAACTGTCAGGTTTAGCGTGACTTGGTGTTTAACCAGACGTTCCTGTAACACTGACCCTAACGGAAAAACGATGATTTACGACGTATACTACATTTCTTAATCTCATCAGTTCAATATGTTCAACATTGATAGAAAATCAACTTAAATAGCATATAGCTACATTTAGCCTAATGCATTAAACAATGATGAACAATGCTTTGATAGGCTACACACCATAGCCATTAAATGTATGAATGTTAGTTTGTGATTTCAAATGTTTAGGCATCAGGCATAGGCCTATATCTTAATCTATATTATCCAAGTATAATTATCATAGCAATATAATTATCAGTAGCCTACAATTGCAAAACGGAACGATCCACCCTCCGTTTCCCAGACACAAAAACCATGTGGCCTACTGGATAATGTATTGATTAATAGTAGGCTATTTATTTTAAACAATGTCAAAAAAGTCGATTTAGATGAGTTTAGAGGGTGTTTTTTTAATCAACGAAGTAAAGGTCTAAAAAGGTCCTCCTACGCAGCCTATCGTTCACGACTTCAATCATGGCGTGTCATTTTATCTTGATTGAAGCGGTGGATGAGGAAGCTGTCATTGTACACGATTTAAAGGGAACGTTCTTTCTGGAAGAAGTCACGTGGCCGTGTGCATTTCTTTTGCCGTGGTGGATTGTATGATCCTTGTTTTACCTCTCGGGCTGCTTAAGAATAGGGTGCACGCGCAATTAGCTTGACTACTTAAATCTGACTTGAATTAGTAGGACTACATGAGCTGAAATTGGCCTATATGGAACCGCTTTAGCCCCGCTTGACTAATTAAACTTATTCAAGTCTGGTTTAGGACTTTAAGTCTAGGTTTTTTGAGCGGCCTTTATGGAACAGGCCCCAGGTACCCTTACAAAAAAAGAAGTATACTTAGTGAAAAAAGTATACTATTATCATGTTACTTAAAGTATACTAGCAGTGTACTTTTATACACTTTTTTTGTACTAAGTAAACTGAATTGGCCCACTTTTTAGGTCATTTAGTACATTTTAAAGTACGCTTGTAGTGTATTTCAAGGTTTACTTTTGAATACTGCAAAGTAGCCTGTGTAGTGCACTTTCAGTTCATCAAGTATACTTCCTCAAGTACTTCAAAGTATACTTTGGAATACTCTAAAGTAACCTGTGTAGTGCACTTTGAGTTCATGAAATATACTTATGTATACTTATACTTCTTTTTTGTAAGGGTATCTATCCCTACTCCGCACTTCACAAACAGGTATGTACTTTACGGTCGTGAACAGATCAGTGGCAAAAATCTGCTATTAACTTTGGGGGGGACCATTATATGACATTTTCTCTAGCAATTTCTGAGGGGGACACCAAAATGATTGCTGTAACACAGCCTACATTGTAATATGTTAAATGTGTATTGAGGAACCATAATTAATACTCCTGGATAATTTATAGTTAGTAACTGAAGGGTTGTCTCAACTTGTTCAAATGTAGTTATAGTAGTGTTTTTTTAACAGTCAATGTATGAATGCAGGTGTACAGTATTTACAACCAGCAATACCAAGAAAGGCCAGTATGTACAGTACACTGTATGGGTGCAGTTTTTGTAATTACAATGGGCATGGTGCAGTCTCATCTAAAATAATCTTAATTGAACCATAAAGTTGGGGAAAATCGCAAAACCATTTCTCTTGAAGTGTCAACACTTTGTTGGCAAGAGTCTGCAGTTCTATAAATTGTGGGTGTGGCTGATATGGTTCTGTGCCACCACTAAGGTGACTACACAGTGCTGTGCCACTGTCTCCCATACTGGTGCTGCTGGCAAAAAGGTTGACCCCCGGTCCTGCCATGGCTGTGACACTGTCGTCCGAAGTCTCTACCTGGCTATTCCCTTTCACCACCCTCACTGACTCAGTCTGTCTCTTAGAAAAGACATAAGGTGTTTGCCATCCTCCTAACTACCAATACCCAATACTACACAATTAATCACAACAACAATACCATTGCCTCAAACTAATCTTGGTTCAGTCACCAGTTTAAGTAGAGAGTGGGGGTATCCATGGCATTGTCCAATTATGTCCCTATTTTACAAGTCTAAAGAAGAGAACCCGTCATGTTGCCAAATAATAGACTCAACAAATTTACCTGAGACCCCTTGTCTCTGACAGTCTATTCCTGCCTACCTGCAGCTCTATTGTCTGTTTGTCATCTGGTGCCTCTTCTGCCTAATGGCATCATTTTGAAACATTCAATTAGCAAATTTCGCATCATTTTATGAACATTTTATCAATTAGTCTTTGAGATTAGGCCACTAGGGCTATTTGTTTGCGTTTTGGTGTCCTGAAATGCTCTGATGTACATCTTTATTTTTTCTGCAATTTTGCAGGTTATTTACAGTAGGAGATGGGCTTCTATCATTTATTACCATTCTTCTATATTCTAATAGCCTTCGATCTACCAGGTAGCTAGACAGTTAGTAAAGGTGAAACGGATTGCATTGACAAGGATTGTCAGCTGTATGAGTTCACCTAGCCTGACGTTGTCATACTCATAATTCTAGTCAGAATATGAGTCTGAAAACTCTCCGTTGGGCTGTGACTATGGGGCGTGTTTCAACCGAACTCGTAAAACAAATGCCTCTTCGCTCAATTGGATAGACCTACAACCAATCAGAGCAATGTAATATGCTGTTTGTTGAAAACGAATTCAACCCAAGGGACGTTGTTGATTACGTTACTGTTGATCATCTGTCTATCATCGTATAAAGCCCGCCCTGGCAATTTCATTGGTCTGCCCAGATGCTGGTTTTATGTAGTTTTTCCCAATACGAGAGCCTCCAGACCTCCCGACCAAATTTGTTTGTGGGTGGGGCGAAGTTGGGCTGGCAGCCAGGATAGAGTTCACCCTTTACACAACGCAAACTGCAACCTTTCGTCATATTAATAACTCATGTTTTGGTTTTATATAGGATGTCTTCCCAGAATAGCCGAATTTGCAGAGCTAGCGAGCCCCAATTCCGTTTGTGTGGTATTTGCCATCTTTGCTATCGCCATTTTACTCAAAATCGACACACAGGTGCTTCAAAGTCCCTAGAGATGATTTAGCTTTTGCAACAAGACCATTTAAGATAATTATGACAATGGTAGAATATAGTTTTACTCAGTATCGCTAACCATGGCAAATGGATTTTGAAGAACTACAATATCCGTGCTGATCTTGGATTAAATTGACGATAGCAAAGTTTCCATCTTTGACAACGCCAAATGGAATAGGTGCTAGCTAATGTTTGCTCCATCGGTTTGTTTACTAGCTATGCAAATGAAGCCATCTTAGTATGTGTGCACCCTGCCAACATAGTGAAATCCCTATGGTGCGATTAACTGGATTAACGTTAGCTACGTTAGCTACGTGCATTTCAAATGGTAGACACTCATGTCACCTTGTCAGATAAGGAACAAAACCACTGCATTGCTAGCTTCTCTTAGCCTGACATTGTCATACTCAGAATTCTAGTCAGAATATGAGTCTGATAACTCTTTGTTGGGCTGTGACTATGGGGCGTGTTTCAACCGAACTCGTAAAACAAATGCCTCTTTGCTCAATTGGATAGACCTACAACCAATCAGAGCAACGTAATATGTTGTTTGTTGAAAACAAATTCAACCCAAGCGCTCTTTCGTGACGTTGTTGATTATGTTACTGTTGATCATCTGTCCATCATCGTATAAAGCCCGCCCTGGCAATTTCATTGGTCCGCCCAGCTCCTGGTTTTATATAGTTTGTCCCCAATACGAGCCCCTCCAGACCCAACTTCCTGACCAAATGTTTTTTTTGGGTGGGGGTAAGTTGGGCTGGAAGCCAGGCTTAGCTTCTCTGTCACTGACTGTAATTCAAAAAGCTGGTCATGTTACTTAGCTAGCTAGCTAACATAGTGATCAATGCAGGGAAAATGATGACTGACAGTTGTGCATGTTTTATTGTATTGAGTGGTAGAAATCAATTGTCAAGCCAATCCTTTCTTACAACTACTTACTGGACATCAGCCACTAAATATTTTCACGCACGCACCTGCTAGTGATGAAGTCGTTCGTGAACGATTTGTTCATTTTGAACGAATCCTTTCAAGGACTTTGGAGTAAAGAGTCCTCTTAGAGTGATTTGTTCATTTTCTTGTGGCCGCGCATCGGGACTGTTGCATAGGCTCCTCCAGAAATGATTCGTTCATTTCCCGACTCGGTCTTCGGGTACGAGTCTTTGGATCAATTTTCACGTGACCTGCATAGGCTCTGTACTAGTAGCTAGAGGAAACGAACGATTCTTTCAATTCCCGACTTGGTCTTTCTACAAGTCTTTGGATCATTTTTCACGTGACCTGCATAGGCTCTGTAGCTAGAGGAAACAAATGATTCGTTCATTTCCGGACTCGGTCTTTCTACGAGTCTTTGGATCATTTTTCACGTGACTTGCATAGGCTTTGTAGCTAGAGGAAGCGAACGATTCGTTCATTTCCCGACTCGGTCTTTCTACGAGTCTTTGGATCCTTTTTTCACGTGACCTGCAATGTATTTTTTTGTAGAGGAAACAGTTTCCTCATTCCCTTTCGCGTGGCCGCTGTTTTACTAGGGCGTGAATGATATTCGCTCAAGTCATCATACTGACTGGTTTTGTTATTTTCACTTTACATCTACACTTAAAGTTTAGTGCAGTTTAATTGTTTGCCGTGATAATTAAATGCTAGTGTGATAATAAATGACCAAATCATACAAACCGTCATGATACATTATTTAAATGCAGAAATGAACAAATTCCAAGATTCCAAGAACTGAATTAGTGAAATTATCCAAACTTCCCATCACTAGCACCTGCATCACTGCTGAGGCCTGGGGCTGTGGGTCAAACCATTGTGGGACCAAGGGCGGGGTTCGCAATCATTTTAAACTTTAAAAAGCACCATTGTGTCCATAATCAGCAAAGCGCTTTCATTGCATATTATTAATGTTATTGTTATTAAGTTACATAGTTATGTTTACAGTGATTTATTGGGGGGGACAAATCATATTTTTCCCAGGATTGGTTGTGTCCCCCCTGTCCCCCCGCGATTTCTGCCCATGGAACAGATATTCTGTCTCCCACCTGTCTAGAAAGCTCCTGTTTTCCACCTTCAATTTTTTGGGAGAAGTGTCTGACATCTGCCCGAGGTGACTGGTAGCATGAGGTTGCGAATGAATGAAAACAGAGGAGGAGATGCTTGCGCGTCTTGACGCGCCAAGGCACTAGCAGAGCATTCTGGGATTTATAGTATTAGCGGTGCATTACTGCAGTGGCAGGCCGTGCATTTCACCCCCCAAAAATATAAAAACATAAGTCAGTGATAGTGTTGAGGCCAGCAGAAATGGGCTTGCTGGCCCTAACACCCCACCACTGCGTTACTGGCCCGCGGGCCAGCATTTGACACCCCTGATCTAAACCATAGTGAAAGTGTGAACAGTAAAGATGGCACTGGAACATGGAAACAGTTTGAGATACTGCCTGTAGTTCGTTAAAGTTTGATGGACCGCGTACATCATGTGCTGAATTGCAGGAGGAGGGCAGCTACATCCAGCAGATAACCACTGTGGACGGCCAGACCGTACAGCACCTCATGACGGGAGACAACCAGGTGACGGAGGTACGACACTTTCACTCAGGAGAGACGTGACCAGTCTGGGATAGAACAGTTGGAACAATCCTCTACCTGTGTCACTTTCACGTAAACCGTGTCATTACTTTTTTTCTTCTTTTTCTTTTATGCACCACGGCCAGGTCCAGTACATCATTTCTCAAGACGGAGTCCAGCACTTGATCCCACAGGAGTATGTAGTGGTGGCAGACGGCAACCACATACAGGTGGGTGGGGTGAGGTGAGGTGACGAGGGAGGGAGGGAAGTGCATGTCGCCAATCATTATTGTGAAGGTTACAAAAGTGGGCCTAATGATGTCTAGTCTATGGTGAACCACCATAGTAAAATTGTTTGTAATGAAAGGATGTATCTTTATCTCAACAGATGCCAGATGGACAGATTATCCAGTATGAGCATGATGGTACCTTCCTCCAGGAACAGCAGGTGAGCTGGCACACAAACGCAGTGTTTCCCACACATAGATTAATTAGTGGCAGTTCACCACAGAATCACCACCAATCGCCACATTGCGTTTTGTAAAAAAAAAAAAAAAAAACGTTTTTAGCACTTTTTAGGCTAAAACACGCAGCATATTCGTTCAGCTGCATTTCCTTTCCCTGCTCTTCCTCCGTCTCTGTCACTCACGCGTCTCTCACATACACACAGTCACAACATCAGCACACGTTAGCAACGATGCATACATACGCCGTTCCCCTTCGTTCTTTTGGTGAGCAGTCTCAGGAGCCCTAGCTACTTACCCGGTGTCATGGAGCCGACCAGTTAAATAGTTATTTAGTACTAGCGTTGCTACCTGCATATGAAGAAATTGTTTGTTTGTTTGTTGTTGTTGATTTTGTGAAGGTGTGAAGCATTAAGGATTAATATTCAATATAATAAAGTTCTGTGTAACAAAGTATTAACAAAGGAATTATTTTGAACTCCCCCCGACCCCCACCCCCCGGTCTGACATGAAACAACCCCCCGCCACAAATTGCTTTCTAATCTGTGGGAAACCTTGTGAACGCTATCGTTAAATTAATCCATATTCACAGATGAACTTCTAAGATTCACAAACATTACATGTAAATTCAGTCGATATACTCTATATGGCCGTATGTAGAAAATCTATTGAACCAAGTTGCGCTACTCTGTCATGCTCCAAGCTCCTCTGGAACCTACATCATCATGAAGGCCTGAAATGTGCATTGGCAATCTGTGTTTCACAGGCAAGGCATTGGTGCTTTTGGCTAACGTGTGTAGTGCCATGACTAATGTTTAGTGCCTTCAATCCCTGTGTGTATAGATTGCCCTGAGCCATGATGGACAGATTCGTTATTTACCCATCAGCTCTGAGCAGCAGATAGTCAGCACTGAGGACCTAGAGACTGCGGCCCACTCTGCAGTGTCAGGTTAGAGCTGTCACTCTTCCTTGCTTTTCTAAAACTAAGAAGAACAGTCACGACTCCCTCCTGTTTTAGAACTACGAGGACTCAGATTGTGATTTATTTACTCCATACAGTCACTATTACAACAGTTTAAGGTTATAGCTCTCACAACTTTCTCATCTTTGTATGACTACTATTCGATAGATGAAACTGCGATTCCTTGTCAAAGGTTGATAAGGGTGTGAAGAATGAACATGACGTAAAATTATCAACTTTCATTTAAGTTGTCTAATATGGTACATAATAGGTTTGCATCAGTCATTGTAAAAAGTATGATTACCGTTATTTTTTTAAATTTGTTTGGCTTGCTCTCCTGTTGGTTTAGGTTATCTTGAATGTCTCAAAAGGTGCAAAACCCCAAAAAACTACTTAAAGTTGAACTAAGTATTCTTCGCGTGTCCTTTTCTCACTCTCTCCGGGGTTGTGTGTGTAGCCGTAGCAGACGCAGCCATGAGCCAGACCCAGACAGTTTACACGGAGGCCACGCCAGAACAACTGCAGCAGCTGCAGCAGCAAGGAATCCAGTACGACGTCATCCACTTCACTGACGAGTGAATCCCTGTACCGTTGGTGGCCTTCAATCATGGAGAATGGACAGATGAGCTCCAACATAGGATCTGTGGCCTTGGACTGCTTAGGCTGGGACTCGTAGCTGCAAAATGGAAAGTCCTTGTCTTTTCTGACGGAATTCTCAAACATATTATTGAGAGCATTTGTAAATCCTAAATATCGCACCTGTGTCGTCCTAATCTAATCATAGGGACTGTGCATTAAAGTTTTGAGGCCGACTAGGTTGGACCACTCTGTACTTAAATCAACCTATTGGCACGTGCCTGGACCACTTTGGAAATTAGATGGCTGAAATCATGTTTTAGATTTAGAAGCATTGCTTCAAATGGACTGAAGTACTTTGAAATAAGAGAATTCTCCAAAACAAATTGTTTATTTTCAATGATATGTGAGAATAGATATGCCTGTCGTAAAGAGCTGTTTGGATTTTACTGTCTGAGAGTTAAGTGTTTGATTGTGAATGTTTATGAACCTAATCGTTTGTACAGATTCTGTTTGAATTATGGAAAATATAAGGTTTGTTTGACTTTGTTAGCCAATGAAAACAATGCTCAATAAGCTCCAAGATGATACCAAATTATTAACAAAGACTGTATAAACTCTTTCACTTTCATTCAGTGTTGGGTACTTTTTAAAGTAACTAATTACAGTTACTAGTTACATTCCTTGTAAAGTAACTAGTTACGTTACTTAATTAGCTACTTGCTGTAGAGAGTAAGGCGTTAAGTTACTTTTGCGTTTCTTTAGGAAAAGTATTTTATTTCTAAGACAATTCACCTTGGTCACTCTTATGCCCAGAAGGCACATTTAATGGGTTGACCTCAGCAATAGCACATATTGTACTGAATATTCAGTGTCACTCATATAACATGATCAATCCTCATTATACAGCAAAACGGATCAAGGCAATAATAACTACTTACTAACCGAGAGTGAGGTCATGCCGGGAAATATCAAACTGAGGCTGGAACGTATCGACGAAGCAGAGGTTTGATATTTCCCGGCATGACCGAACGGTTGAAGTTAGTAAGTAGTTTATAAAATGGCATTTTTAGCTTCTTTTCATTTTGTAAACGAAAATAAATGGTAGGCTACCTCTAGGCTAATTGTAGCTAGCTCTCAAGTCTTCTCACGGTGTGTTTCAAGTGTTGCCTAGCAACTCATTAGAAAGCGGACAACATGGTTCTGCAAAAAAAAAAGCTTTAATTTCAACACAAAAGAACGACACAAGTGATTCAAAGAGTCTAATCTTCATCCTCACTTTCGATGACAAATCTTTTCAGCATCATCTGGATAGTAAAACTATCGTTGTTGCCATATAATCACTATAATGAAAAGCAATATTTGCAAGTTATTGAATCAAGAAACTCTTTAATCACTAAATGATGTTGTAAAATGCCAGGCAGAAGTCTAGTAGTTAGCTAGCTCTACAATTTACCAGGGCTAGGTTTGAATCTAGGAGCAAAACTAAGCTAAGCTATAGCTAGGTATATGGTAGCAAAATGGCCCTTACAAAAAAGAAGTATACTTCAAGTTTATTTTGTAAGTATACTTGGTATAAAAAGTATACTATTATCATGTTACTTAAAGTATACTAGCAGTGTACTTATTGATATACAATTTTTGTACCAAGTAAACTGAATTGGCCCACTTTTTAGGTCATTTAGTACACTTTAAAGTACACTTATAGTGTATTTCAAGGTTTACTTTTGAATACTGTAAAGTAGCCTGTGTAGTGCACTTTCAGTTCATCAAGTATACTTCCTAAAGTACTTCAAAGTATACTTTGGAATACTCTGAAGTAACCTGTGTAGTGCACTTTTAGTTCATAAAGTATACTTCCTAAAGAGCCTCAAAGTATACTTTGCAATACTTTCAAGTGCCCTTTCAATTAATGTAAGTACCTCAAGAAGTAAACGTAATAAATGTAATTTCACTATGACTTACTAATAAATTAAATGTTTAGGGGACCCTCAGACGCCTCAGATCAGATTTTGCGTCACATGGCGAGAACGGGGGCCCTCACAAAGTCACACTGCAGATTCTGAAGGAACCTACTTACTGCACAGGCATCAACTTTTTACGAATCCAGCTCTTCTGATGAAACGTAACAGTCATTTAACTCATGGTTACAATGGTAAACCAGCACAACAATGACAATAACCACGCAACAAAACACTACATTCTAAGCAGACACATTTAAAAAACGAAATTCATGAAGTTACATTTGTATTTCGAACAAACGGCAAACTTGTCAGCAATTTTTACACTTTACTGCCTTGCATCATGGGAATTGACAAGCTAATGAGCCACACTATCTTCATTATTTCACGTTGTTATTTCGTTCTTCAGTCAGTTTGACAGTATAACCTTCAAATTCTCAAGTAGCTTTTTCTTTTTTTTCCATTAATACTCCAATTGATAATTATTAGTATAAGAGTATAGGGCTTCAGAATGTTTTGGCAGTAATTAAGGTTACAGCTTCAGTAACAAAAAAAGATTCAATGTGCAATGCATAATAGATTTTCATAGACATGAATAATTAGAATGAGATGGATCTAAAAATTTAACCTGTAATGTACTTTTAAATGATTTTGACTGCTTTTGCTGTATAATAATAGAAAACGTACATCTTACTCCAGAAGAAATGTATACCATTTTCTGTTTCTAAGCATACTTCTTTAAAGTATATCAAAAGGGAACTATTTTCAAAGCATACTTAAAAGTACATCAAAAGTGAACTATTTTCTTAGCCTGGCTGCCAGGCTCGAGGGTCTGGAGGGTCTCGTATTGGGAACAACTACATAAAACCAGGATCGGGACGGACCAATGAAATTGCCAGGGCGGGCTTTATACATGATGGACAGATGATCAACAGTAACGTAATCAACAACATCACGAAAGAGCCCTTGGGTTGAATTTGTTTTCAACAAACAACATATTGCGTTGCTCTGATTGGTTGTTGGTCTATCCAATTGAGCGAAGAGGCATTTGTTTTACAAGTTCGGTTGAAACACGCCCCGTAGTCACAGCCCAACGGAGAGTTTTCAGACTCATATTCTGACTAGAATTATGAGTATGACAACGTCAGGCTACTATTTGAATACTTCTTAAAAGTATATCAAAAGTGAACTAAAAGTGTACTATCCATATTTTAGTATACTTATAGTATACTTTAATATACTTCTTTTTTGTAAGGGGGTGTTCACCTATGTACTGAACCAGACAATTTTACTTACTGGTATATAATATTAAACCTTAACCACTGAACAATACAGCAACACATCACACGAGATTGAGTTCAATACATTATTTAATGTGACATTAGGTAGGACTGTACATGCAAGTCTTAAATAACTATTTAGCTGGTCGGCTCCATGACGCCGGGTAAATTGGGTTCGTGAGACTGCTCACCAAAAGAACGAATAGGAACCCACCTGTCTAGCAGATTAAGACGTTTTCGTAGGTACCTAGCGAAAAGTATCCTCAACCTTGCTAGACTTTTAGCTACATGCTGAGGTCTCGCGACTAAAAGACTAAATGAATCCTGTAAGACCCAAACATAAAAATAATTAATACATATATTTTTTAAGTCAGATGTTGTAAGAGTCTTCTGATGAAGATAATGAAGGATTTATGAAAAATATGTTTTTGTACGTTTTTAGGGAAACATAATAAAACGTTGGGCCTAGTTGGTAGCAGAATTTCAGTATTTGCTCTCATACTGTCAGAACAAATACACAAAACTACTAATGGTTAATTTTGAGTGTGCTGCTTTTGGGACTACCATTGTTCACGTGCAATGGTAGTCCCAAAAGCAGTTCCTTTTTTCTGAAAAGCAGAGACAGAGATTGCACTTTCTGCAGAGCATATTAGAATATCCTTTTATGCCGTGTCTGCAACGTCCTCTCGTTGTCTTCACTGGAAATGTGCGACCATGTCCCTGTGCACATCCGTTGGTTTCACATGCCCTCTTGGCTGGAACCCCATTTGGTGGACCCCCATTACCTGAGGATGGTCTCCTCTTAGCAGTCACAGGTCTCTGAGGTGTCACAGTTATCAACTTCAAAGGGCTCCCACTTGCTTCCTTGGTGTGTTGACAGCTGTGTTTGTCAGGATGAGAAAGGAAGCTAGTTGCGCCTGAAACAGTCTCCTGTTCATCTTTTTCTTGGGAATATTGAGAGCCTTGCAGTCCCGTTTGTAGAGGAGACAAGCGTTGATCACAGCAATGATAAGTGTGCCAGAAGATGTAACTGTATCAGCGGCGCAATTTCATGAGGAACTTGTATTTGGCTCCAAATGAGTCCAGTAAATCCACACCGCCTATGTATTTGTTGTGCGCCCACCATATGAGGTCTCTCAACTTCAATGCAGGATTTGGTGGCTTTGTTCCAGCGTTGAATCTTTTGCACAGGATCAATACCAGCAAAGGATGACACAAGTGTGACTGCCCTGTTCTCATACCACTTGACAGCGCATATGTTGGGGTTTGGTTGGCTTGTGTTGGTTTGCTCGATGTCCTTACCATCATCATCATTAGTTGGACAATCAGTGGGTCTCTGATTCTCTTTTCCCACTTCCTCAACATTTGCAACCACCTCCCCATCACTTGAATCACTGGTGTCTGATTCCATGTCAACATCACTTTCTCCATTTTGGATAGCATCGACGACATCATGCATACTGAAGTAAACTCTCCTTGCTGGTGTAAATCTGAAATGGAAATAATAGTTAGTGTATGTTCAAGTATACCTAATTCCAATACAAATGAATCTTATTCATGCAGTACATTCTACTGAAGGCACTCAATACAGTCTGGCTAGCATAATGTGTTTCTACTTAACATTCTAAAAGGAAGATCCAACCCCCCAGATCTCTTACATCCCCATATTGCAGACCATTCACACCTGTCCCAGAACAATGCTCCATACATGCAACCTCCACATTCCAAAACATTTACACTTGTCCCTGAACAACCATCCTCCAAAGCATTCCGCAAACAATATCTGCTTTGTGCAACAAGCAAATATTTGGGCAAACAAGCAAAGTCCAGATTTTAAAAAAAACTGTTGACTGTATTTCACTGCTAACATAGAAATAACATTGATTTAGAAATCTTCAAATCTGGTCTAAACTGAAAATAATAAAAAAAAACAATCCTTTTGTAAAGTGTGATTCATCAAATACATTATATTTCTGTAAGTATTTATCCTGTATCTGAACATTCGAGAAGTGTAATGTCTCCATGTAGAGTGCAAGGTGCAATTTTTGCTACCATTTCAACCCAACGTTGTAAAATTACAACAAAGCGGAACAAGCTGAAAATCAAATGTGATGCATGAATTCCACAATAAATTTGTATTTACATGAACTACATATTCTAACAATCACCCAAAAAATTATTTCATGGAATGTACTTACTTCAATGTTGATATATCCAATCAAATTAAACAAGGAGATTCACTTCCAGAAAAGTTGGCTGGTGGACTGAGTTCATGGCCTTATAGCCAGATCTATATACACATTAATTATCCAATGGCATTGTAATGCAATACAATAAGACCCAATGTCTATGACTATGTGGTCTTTCAAATGTTCGTTTTGAAAATGTGTTTTTTGGAGAGCTAAAGGTGACGTTGTAATATTACAACAAAGGGTCTTACAGGGTTAAGTAACGCGTTTCTTGTTTGAACAAGGAACTAGTAACGGATTCATTCAATTGAATAAGTAACGCGTTAAGTTATGCGTGCGTTACATTGCAACGAGTGCGTTACATTGCAACGCGTGCGTTACATTGCAACGCGTGCGTTACATTGCAACGCGTGCGTTACATTGCAACGCGTGCGTTACATTGCAACGCGTGCGTTACATTGCAACGCGTGCGTTACATTGCAACGCGTGCGTTACATTGCAACGCGTGCGTTACATTGCAACGCGTGCGTTACATTGCAACGCGTGCGTTACATTGCAACGCGTGCGTTACATTGCAACGCGTGCGTTACATTGCAACGCGTGCGTTACATTGCAACGCGTGCGTTACATTGCAACGCGTGCGTTACACCCAACACTGCTTTCATTATTATTTACCAAGTCCTTTGGGTTGATATTATTAACCGTCCAAATATGGGAACTTCCAGAAACCCCACAGTTAAGGTTTATCTCAGGAAATAAGGAAGCAAATGGGATGATATGCAGTTGGTATTGCAGCTTTATAAAATATGTTCTGTAGCCACAAACTTAATTTAAACACTTAAATCACAGTAATCACACTTATACATGTTAGAAAATTGGAAAGTAATTTTCATTTTCTAAATAAGGGAGCATATTCAACATTGTTTTAAATATTGAAGGATTAAGCAATGAATCTTGGCTTGTATTCTTAAGTCATCAAAGTGAAAAAGTATTTACAGTATAAATTCAAAAAATACAAATTTCCAAATATCAGGAAGCACTGTCTATATATCTCACACACTTAGAATACATTGTGTGTATGTATTCATCAGGTGAAAGCACTGACCTAAACATTTCATTTCAATGGCCACCTGTGGTTTAAGCAGTGATCCAACTGATCATGCTTAGTGTGTTTATCTGAGGAGATGAAAGTAAAGTGGTTTCTACTTCAAGTAATACATTTTGTTGAAAATAACCTTGAGACTTGGTGTAAGTGACAATAATGTAAGCAGGTTTAAAGTGAAAGAGCAGTTAGTTGGTATGGCATTGACAGTGTGATCCTTTCCTCAATGTTAGTGTTGTAGTGTTCTGTTGAAGTTTCATCAGGTAAGTCAGCACCGATGACTAGTTTAGCAGAAAAAGCAAAGCTTGCTTATAGTGCAGTACATTGTATGTAGTCATGTGACCTGTCACCTGTGACAGGAGTTGTCTTCGCTAAGCCTCCGGGTCAGACTGGGGAGACAAGGGCTCAGGGGACACTTCGAGGCCGTGCATGATGTAGTGTCTGGAAGAGATGTGTTCTGGTGTGTGTACTGGTGTGTGTACTGGCGAGGCTCCGTTCAGAGATGGTGTGTGTTCCGGGGACTCGGTGGAATCCAGACGGTCACCTCTGTGTCTCCTGATCTCCTGGGGAGTCTTGAGAAACCTGCAGAATGGGTCAAGGAAAGGAAAATTGAAATTAAATTTTCACAAATCTATTCAAAATAAAAAACGAGAAAATCACATGTACATAAGTATTCAAAGCCTTTGCCATGACCCTCGAAATTGAGCTCAGGTGCATCCTGTTTCCACTGATCATCCTTGAGATTTTTCTAGTCTACCTGTGGTAAATTCAGTTGATTGGACATGATTTGAATTGTCTGTAGACCTCTGAGACAGGATTGCATCGAGGCACAGATCTGGGGAAGGGTAGACAAAAATGTCTGCAGCATTGAAGGTCCCATTGAGCACAGTGGCCTCCATAATCCACAAATGGAAGAAGTTTGGAACCAACAGGACTCTTCCTAGAGTTTAGCGATTGTAGGAGAAGAGCCTTAAGGCCCTTGCACACTGAGTGCAACATTTTCGTATGCGTTTTTTCGCAATCTTCAGCCTCAACATTCGGTGGCTCTGAATTAAAAAAATATATATCAAAATGCTGACTATGGATGCGAACACACAGAAAATCGAACCCGATCCAAACTTTTTGTTGACGGACAAAAGTTTTAGTGGCAGTGTGGAAGCGCGATTGACATAACGTGAGGTTGTATTTATTTTTTAACGTGCAAACATTTCGTATACAAATTTCGGACTCAGTGTACAATGAGCTTTAGTCAAGGAAGTGACTAAGATCCTGATGGTTATTCTGTCAGAGCTCCAGTGTTGCTCTGTGAAGAGAGGAGAACCTTCCAGAAGAACAACCATCTCTGCTGAACTTCACCAATCAGCCTTTATGGTAGAGTGGCCAGACAAAAGTCACTCCTCAGTAAAAAGCACATGACAGCCCGCCTGGAATTTGCCAAAAGGCACCAGAAGGACTCTCAGACTATGAGAAACAAAATGATCTGGTCTGATGAATCAAAGATTGAATTATTTGGCCTGAATGCCAAGCGTCATGTCTGGAGGAAACCATGCCCTGGCCAATACCATCCCTACAGTAAAGCGTGGTGGTGGCAGCACCATGCTGTGGGGATGTTTTTCAGCGTCAAGAACTGGGAGACGAGTCAGGATCTAGGGAAAGATGAATGCAGCAATGTACAGAGACATCCTTGATGAGAACCTGCTCCAGAGAACTCTAGAGCTCAGACTGGGGCGAAGGTTTATCTTCCTACAGGGCAACAACCCTAACCACACAATATAACAAAGGAGTGGCTTTGGGACAGCTCTGTGAATGTCCTTGAGTGGTCCAGACTTAACCCAAATTGAACATGTCTGGAGAGATCTAAAAATAGCTGTGCACCGATGCTCCCCATCCAACCTGATGGAGCTTGAGAGGTCCTGCAAAGAAGAATGGTAGAAACTCCCCAAGAATGGGTGTGCCAAGCATCATACTCAAAAAGACTTGAGGCTGTAATTGCTGCCAAAGGTGCTTCAGCAAATACATTTTCGTCCTTCATTTTTGCAAATCTATTAAATTTTAAACAAACTTTGTCATTGTGTGTAGAATAGAATCAATTTTGGATAAGGCTGTAACATACTGAATGTGGAAAAAGTGAAGCGCTGTGAATACTTTCCGGATGCATTGTACATCCTACCTGAAGAGCAGTTTCTGTCCCGGCTCCTTCTTGATGATGTTGAGCTTGTAGTAGTGCCGCAGTGCGCGGGACATCTTCTCATAGGTCATATTGGCTCGGTTCTGGAAAGAGCCGTGATTAACCATTTCATTTATTCCTCAATCCATTCAATCTAACAACCAGACAGACCCTCTACTCACTTTGTGATTGCCCCAGAGTCGGGCCAGTCCATTGGGGTCAACCACCCTGAACACCAGCCTGTCATGGTCCTCCCAGCGGATAAAGTCCTGGTAGTGCTGGTCAGATAACAGTTGGTACACATAGTCCCACAGCAATCTGCACTCTATTAGAAACATGCATGCACACACACACACACACACACACAAAAGACTATGATTGAGTTTGTGTCTTATGTAACTTATGTAATCTACTTCCACACATTAACAGTCACAAGCTACCAAATCTTTTGAGTGAATGATCTCCATCTACCTGGGATCCTGCCGTTAGCCTCGCGGGGCGGAGTTCTCTCCCGATTGGACAGGTTGAGAGGCTCCTCCCTTCTGCAAAGAACTGTGGGAGGAGTCTGGGCTTGGTGGTGGGACAACACGGGGACAGCTACGGACACTGATCACAACAGGACGTATCAAGAAGTCTGACGTCAATAACCAAGGGGGGGGGGGGGGGGGGTGTACTGTGACTCACCAGTATGTGTGTGCTGTGGATGTGTATCCAGATGTGCGTAGTGGGGTGAGTCATGCTTGCTGATGTTGGAGATGGTCATAGAGGGACATGTAAACAAGGCACTTGTGGAACTACCTGAAACGGGAGAAGGGGGAGGAGTGGCGGGAGGGGTAGAGTGTTGAAAGGGAATGTACATTTTCTACAGCATGTCCAGACAATTACCAATGAATTGTTGAGCAATATTTTTTGCTGGAAGAAAGTGCAATGCTGTGTGAAAACGTTATGTTTTAGGAAGTTGTCTAACCACAGATCAGAACAGGCTAGTTTCCCTGGTCTGGTGAGAGGCAGGCTAATGGATGTTTTCAGGTAAACCACACCTTCTGGCAATCCGCCCACTCTCTAACTTGCTTCACTGAAAACACCAGGTTTGCTTAATGAAGTATGTATATGGCAGGTAGGGCTACAGGAAGTGTAATACTGACATTGTAACAGTATCTTTTTTAAACATATCATTTGGATGAATGGCAGCTCAACAACCAAGCCTACCTGCACTCTTTTGTTTAGTGAAACTGGCTTATCAATGTTACCACTGTATGTCTGATCTATCTGTGCTTGGTCTAATTAAGTGGGCACAGTTTTTTCCACAAATACACATAAGATAGCCATACAGACTCACCTGTGGCCTCATTTGAACCTGTAGGTGGAGGCCCCTGGATTCTGTGATGGAGGTCCAGTTGGCTGATAGGTGGTTGTTGGATGTGACTGGAAGGGTTTGGCGGGAGGTGGCCATGGGAAGGTTTTAGGGGGGCAGAGACCACACCTCTTTTCTGCTGCTTCACACACTGTAGAAGCTCATACAGCACATCGCCTATGAGTAAAAAGAGTTTACACCGTGAACACAAACACATACAAAGACTGCGTTGAGATATAAAGATGATATTGTGGCGTTCTGTTGACTCAAATCACAAGTTTTTAAGACCATAAAAGGCCACTGATGCAGCATCAAGACATGCTGTACGCAGAGAAAGAAAGTTCACTTTACAAACTGGATATTTGGGTAGGCTTAATCCATTCAAGCAACAACCAAGTCATGCCAATGCTCCCTGTGACTTTCTTGTTCTGGCTTTCTCTCGTTCTGGTAAAAGAAAACATTCGTCCTACGGCAAGCTTCATAACTAACCCCAATTACCGACCTCACTTAAACTACCTGAGTGAAGTGCCCCTAGTGCCAAAAAACTATCAAACAAAAATACAATAAACAAAATAACTACTGATAATAATAATGAAATAAGATATCATCTAACAAACATACATTCTTCTCTCTCTGTCTTTGTATTAACTTCTTTCCTCACTCACATAAACTCACGTCATATTTGTAAACACTCATACCTGAACTAGGGCAGCGTCGTCTGAAGTCCTCCTTAGTGAGCAGACACAGCGCCCGTCCATTCATCTCAAAGTGTCCTCTCTCTGGTCGCCGCAGAGCGTATTCCTTCTGGGCCCAGTGCAGCCAGTGTGCCACATCCTCCTTGTCCCACAGAGAGGGGTTTATACCTGAGGAACGCACACAGCATTTGACCCAGTTCAACCACAATAGCAATGAAAGGCATAGTGCTTTGGAGATGGGAGAAATTCAAATGAAGGGTCAAAACATGTACATTTTCAATCGAAAGGGCTGTTTGTTCATAAATTAGGCATAATAAGTGTTTGTGTGTGTGTTGTCGGTGGGCCACTCACGTAGCCGTCCGGGTAGTTGCCACAGGTCTTCCTGAGCAGGGTGGCAAACAGCAGGCAGGTCAGGAGCGGTAGGGCACATTACAGGAGGAAGTAGGATTGCCCTGCCAGGCATTGGTGTGGTTACAGGCAAGTCATTGGTTCCTCTGTTTTCTTGCTAGAAAGAAAAAACAACACACATTAATTGTATATCTTTAGTAGATGCACACGATCACTTAGTCATATAAAACATAGTATAGTAGATGTATCCAGTAAAAAAAGACTGCATGTTTCACACAACACAACATTTAAAGGTCCTTTTATAGCTAAAATAATCGTTTAAAGTTCAATATTCTTATTTTCGTTGTTTTATTCGAGTACGTGCATACATTGCTTATTGTGGGCATTCAGGTTACTGAAAACACGCAAAAAAAGCAGACTTCCCCGTTCTAATTATTGGACCTTACCTTGATCGAAGGTGAATGGGAAACGTCTCCCATTATGTTACCTGTTCTGGATTGGAAAGGGCAACTACCACGACGTTTTTCCAAATAGGCCTACAGACAAATATAGTATGATTTTTTTTTTTATAGATCACCACACACTTAAGTCGCCACGACAAATTACAAAAAGATCGACATCCTCATAGGGCTTTTCATATCCTTCCGGGAAATGAAAACGAAAGGGAACAGATCCATAAAGGTTCAATGACTGCATGTAACAAAAAAGACAAAGGAAGAGGTTCGTTACGTTTAATACAATCTTTAAAAATGGTTGATCTTATATATGTCTATGTGAACCTGTAATCATTCCTGTAGTGTAATAACTTCTTCTAATTATATTCAAACTGTTACAATTGAGTTATACCATTTTCAGCGCTGAAGTTTATATCAGTGCTGCGCGCGTGTGCGCGTCCAGCTGCGCGTTGCTTGGCTCCGCCTTTACAAGGAAATGAAGTTTGCAATCAAGACCAATTTCGAAGCACAGCCTACAAATACAAATGTTTGTATTTACACAAATATACATATACAAATACAAAAATTGGTATTTGTAAAAAAGAATTGTGTTTGAGGCTACACCCTCATCGCGTGTTCAGTAGGTTTCAATAAGTTCTAAACGAAATTATCTTCATCTTTTGGTTTTCTTTTAGAACAGACTCCAATGTCACAGTTTCATTTAGGCTTCACAACTGCATGTAGATACGGTTAGTTACTCTCAACTCTACGATCACTGATAAGATTAGCTTTTTTCAAAGGTTATATAATGGTAGCGCTTGCGGGCTATAAATTACTCTATTGAGTTTAGTTAGTCTTTATGGTAATAAGAGTAGGCCCTACTGCAGCTAAAACAGTAGGCTAGGGGTATAACACCAAACATGGTTGTAGGATGTTGCTATTTATTAACTGTTCGTCTTATAATAAAACATAGCCTATTTAACTATCCACTTTTTATGGAAAATGGTTTTGGTTTTACGTTCCTAGACATCAGATACATTGGGACAGAAGATTCAGCCAAAAAGGGACCTTTTCTGAGGTCGTGTCCGTAACATTTTATAGGATACGTTCATGCTACACAAACAGTACTGCAACAACAGAAAAGCTTAAGGGTATATCGACGAGGTGCAGTTAATTTCATTTTCGAAATTGGACATTCGGCCAGTTTGCGGCGTTGCGTTAGGGACCGGGTTAAATCTACCTGTACCATTTTGAAAAAGGATGTCTCTTTTAATATTTCTATGCATATAAAACTCTAACTGGCACCAGATTATTCAAATAATGCCTGGCGTACTTCCACTTCCTGTAGAAAAAATGCTTATCTCAGAAAATTGCATTAAAACTGCTCTAAACTCAATTACATTTTCAAAATTGGATTAAAAAACTCAAATTGACACCAGATTATTCTAACAATGCCTGAATCTGAAACTGAATTTCCATATTTTCCTTACTACGATCTACGGTGTGTTAAAAGCTTAGTTTCATTTCACTGTGAATGTCTTTGTTAATCGCATTAGTTCATTAAAGAAATAAAAATTATCATACAGTTATCATACAGCCTCTGATACAACCTCCTAGTGCACCCTAGTGAAGTTAATGGTGCGAGGGATGAACAGAGAACCAATCAGAGTGAAGGGGCTCGTACCAATCAGAGTGAAGGGGCTGAAATGAGTTCCCATGATGCCCATGGAGGCACATGAAAGATGGGGATTGTTATTTAAAAATTCGAAATGCTGATCCGAACAACGTCAATCCGGTTATAAACTACACTCTTTAGGATTATAAAGAGGGCACCTGAAACATTTCAAACTTTGCAGTGCCCAATTCTCCAGATAATTGTAGGAAACTAAAGTGGGACACACAAACACACACAGAGATTACTGGCATTATTAGATAGATGCTCTCTCACAAATTCTTGCTCGGTGCTGCACAGTTGCTCACATTGTCTCGCTCTCTCCACCCTCAACTTTACCTGTACACTAGCTCCCTGGTACAGCGCTGAAATGTACTGTCTTTATTCACAATTTGAGTAAAACGTTAAGTCAAACAATGCTTTCATAAAATGTAAATGATTAGTAGGAAAATGACTTTCTCTCGGCTACCTCTTTCTGTAGAGATGTATGCAAAGAGAATATCACAGGAATTGGGTCGTCCGACACGCTCACTTGCAGGATGGTTGGTCACCAAGTTTCTAAAGTCAAATAACCGGATCCTGGAGGAGAACACGGTGCAGCTGTGTGGGATTCAGCCCGGTGATACAGTTCTGGAGCTGGGACACGGATCGGGATTGGGTCTATAGTCTGCAGCCCAACTGCTCACACGACCTACTGGCAAACTTGTAGGAGTGGACTAGTCTCAGTACATGCACCAGGTGACATATAGTGTGTGTCAGTGAATGCTTGTCAGGAGAGGAAGGGGAGGATCATCCTCCTTTGTGACATTTTATAAAAATTTTAATGTTGTGTAGGAGTATGACTGGCTTCATCCACAACTTGTAAGATTGAAATAGGAAACACACTGCATATGTGAATAGAAAAGAGACTTGATCTCATTCCCCTCCCGTCCCCAGTAGATAGCAAGAGAGCTGTTGAAGGAGCAGCTGGCTTGTGGCAAGGTGATTCTGCATCAACAGGATGTGGCGACCATGCCCCTTCCACTGTAACTGCTACTACTTCTGGCCAGACCTGAGGAAAGGTACCTCAGAAATCCATAGGGTGATGAAACCAGGTATGTCATTGTCCAACTCTACAGCCCAGCTATGTTCGCCATCTAAACTATTGAGACATAACAAATAACTCATCATTCTAAGTGTATAGTGACCCCTGGCATGCTTTCTTTCTCCATGTCTTCTTTCCTACTACTCCAGGTGGGCTTATGGTTACCACGCAAAGGCTGAACAGGGTGGTACAGTTGGCATCTAAGTAGGTGTTACCAGGGGAGAACTGGCGTCTGGAAGCATACATGGAGGCTTTGAGGGACTCCTGGGTTCTCTGATGTGTGGATGGAGAACCTTAAGAACCGTGAAATCATCTTTGAAGCCATATGCCACTGCCTGAAAATGAGCGATTTCATGATTTTTTTCATAAAACCAGAAGATTTTGTAACGACTAATGAATCAAATGCAATGTAGACTATTAATCAAATGGAACTGATAATGGAGGCATAGCTTATTCAGATTGTTGAAAAATGTTTTCTGGGAAATTATGACATTTACTTACTGAATTAAAATCGGAATGTTGCTGTAATATAAATATCCATTGCATTTCAGAAATTGTAGTTTAGAGGAAGAATGAGATGTGGGAAATCTGAACTCTTGCCGTTCGGGTTCGACCGTTCATTCATTTTTGCTGGTAAAACTACCACACCCATAATGCAGCGCCAAGGAAGGGTCGAGTTCAGATGACGTACAATGTGGGAAATTTGAAGCTGTGACGAGTGCGCAATGTGTGTATAGTTTTGTTTGGAAACGATAGGCTAAAACTTTATAGGTAACGCTAAGCCCTGTTTTTATGAACCGAGTGAGTACGCTAATGTGTGTCGATAATAATAGGCCCGTGCGAGATACAAGAGATGACTTGCAAACAGAAAGTAATGTTTGCTGGTGCTATGTTCTTCCTGCTTCAAAGATTTTAGCAAGTTTGCTAACGTTAATTGAAGTAGCATTAGCATTCTTGTATTCGTGGTTTAGTTCGCCATTACAAAATGACATTCTTTCGTGGGTGGCAAAACACATCATATTCGTTTTGTGTGAACGTTTATTGTGTTGCGTAATCAAAAGGTTAATACACTTTCACAGAGAAACCAGACAAGGATGCAGAAGATCTCTCGTCTGAAGCGCGAGCTTCACCTACTAACCTCAGAACCTCCGCCAGGGATAACGTGCTGGCAGACAGAGGGACAAATGGACGATCTCCGGGCGCGTAAGTGAAATGTGAACATGCACGGACACTGCCTAATCACCTGAGCAAGGAGATAAAGGACTCCCTCCTACTGAAATTCGCACCTTCCTTTACTAGAGATAATAGGTGGGTCGGGAACTCCATTTGAAGGAGGTGTCTTCTTATTGGAGATCAAGGTCCCCGAAAGGTAGGTTGTTGCATCAGTGCACTGTAAACGTGAATTCTCACCCTCTGTGATAAAGTTTAAACATTTCATGTTGAATGATCTGCAGATGGCATCATCATCTACCTCCTCTTTAGGTATCCATTTGAGCCTCCCCAAATCCGGTACCTGACACCTATATACCACCCCAACATTGACAATGCTGGACGCATCTGCCATGACGCCCTCAAGCTACCTCCCAAGGTACTGGAATGTTCTCGTCTATGGTTTGATTTGTGTCGACCATTGTAGGTAAAGGAGACAGGAGTTGTCAGCTGGTCCCACTCAAACTGAGTACCAGCTCCTCCCCTCTGGCAGATGGTTTTAAGTCCCCCAATGCAGGCTCAGTTGCCACAAACACACTTGTTCCTTACTCATCAAATCCAGACCCACTTGTATGCTCAGGGTCACACGTGTTTGTAGTGTGCTGATTGTTGTATTGTCTGTATAAATGTGTGTGCCTTTATTTGATCTTACACAGCAGACAGTGTCCACAGCATTTTTCCTTCAGAATGTAAAGGAGAGGGTAGTTTCTGATTTTAAAATCTTCCTTAAACATTCTCATGCAGGGTGCGTGGAAGCCTTCCCTCAACATCCCGACGGTCCTCACTTCTCTTCAGCTGCTGATGGCAGAACCCAACCCAGATGATCCCCTCATGGCTGATATAGTAAAACACCCACATATATACACAGTGTTTTTTGGTTGTGTTTTCACCAAAAACTATCCAGTGATTATTTTTGTATTTTACTTGTAGTCATCTGAGTTCAAGTACAACAAGAAGCTTTACCTGGATAAGGCCAGGAAATGGACACAGAAACACGCCATGCAAAAAAACATGGTAAGAAATCCAGACTGCATTAGTCTAATCTATTGGCACCTTCCAAGCACAAGAGGGTGCTGTGTCTCCATTAAGAATTTCCATATGCTGCCCAGGTGTGATTTAAAGGTAGCCTCAGAGCCTGTTTAAGGAGAGGCTTGCCACTCCCTATTAAGCCCCATTGTACCGAATTTGGTTGCAGTTCCACCAGAATTCCACTGGGGGTGATCGCGAGTGAGTGCTTGTTGAATGGGAGTCTATGGAGCTAAACGGCTAAATTAGATTGTCGTTAAGTTTGATTCTAGTTTTTGCATGTTCAACATGGATTATAGGTCAAAAGTTGAATGAACGAGTACTTATGTCCTTTTGATTTCTTACAGGGTGAGTCGTTGTTGCCTTTAACACGTTAGCATTCTGCTAATGAATGCTGATTGGTTAGTGAAGGACTGATACGACCAGAGTTCTTGCTTGATGGCATCCGAAGCGGAATCAGAATGTCAGAGCATTAGCAACATTAGCAACAACAGTAGCAAGCCAAAACTCTTTCTAGCATGTGTACTGACAGGGAGAGCCTAACCTGTCAGCTGTGTTGTCGATGCCCTGAGAGAAAAAAGTAAATGACCAGAGCTTGCCGTAAAGCAGTAGCTCTGGTGGTACGATGTGTATGACGTCAATTACATTTTCAAAAGCTTTTTAGAACAGAAAGGCGACTTTGAAAAAATCTAACAGCCAGCAGTGTGTATTTTTTTTGCCTTCCCTTTCGAATTCAGAATTCAAATTACTAGACAAAAAATTATATCCTGAGAAAAGTGGATTTTGAGGGGTATAGTTCCATAGACCTCCATTCATTCTGCACTCGCTCGTTAGCGCCCTCACATGGAACTTTAACCAGTTCAGAACGCGGAAGTTTCCCAAGAGTGGCAGTTCTCTCTATATTAGACATTCTCTGGTAGCCTGCAGAGAATGTCTAATATAGAGAGAACTGCCACTCTCGGGAAACTTCATGAGTTTTGAAGAATCGTTGACAATAATAAGCCACAATAATAAGAGCCAGGGTTCTACAGTGCAACTATTTCACTCGCATATGCCCCTAAAATTTGATGCGTGCCAGAACCGGAAAATAAAAATATGAAATATCTAAAAATAGAAATTATTTACGAGCACAGTCATTATTATAAATGTTGTTTAGTAATCTTGTGAAGTGGGTTGGGTGGGTGCTGCAATATGTTTAACATTTGCCAAATTCATTCATTTAGATTGAGGTTAGCTCAAGCTCACCCCAGAAAAGTATCGATAGTGGTATCCATAAAGACTCAGATTGTTAAGCCGGAAATTGTATCAATATCGATAAAACTTAACGATCCCCATCCCTAGTCATAAGAGGGAAGGTTACCTCCCCTTTCTCTGATTTGCCTGCACAGAAAATTTGGCCCACCAATGAGAAAATGAGCAACGACCATGCGAGCGCAATATTGGTTTTTCCTTGAGAGACATCATGGCTTACAAACGACTGAAGCATGAAAGTTAGTCCCGCCTCTTTCTTCCTCACAGCATTTAAAGCTACAAACACAAACACCACATCCTGAGGAAAGCTCATTGTGGGACTGCTCATTAGGAATGGGCGATATAAACTATATGCAATATAAACGATAAAAATTGGCCTACAATAGAGATTTAAATTCTATTGGACTATCGCGATAATGCATGTAGAACGCAATCTACCCGCGAAATTTAGAGAGACAAGCTGCAACGCATCATCGTAATAATCTTGAGTAGCTATGGCTGAAAGCTGGTGAAAAAGACCGGTGCAACATCCATTATTTGGACTTGATTTGGATTTAAGCCGTCCGATGAGCAGCAGCAAACTACTGGGGAGGGTCGTTACACAGAACGTTACAAATAAGCTTTTTTATTTTTTTTATTAAATATATGTATTATATCCTCTTCTACTTTTTCTTAAAAGTGTAACAAATCTCTCTTTATCTCCCTGACCCTGTCTTTCTGCTTGAGCAGCACTGGTTGAAACCTCATTGCTAGCGTGTGCTGACGTTATGACTGTGTATGTGAGTGACAGAAGGAGAGCAGGGAAAGGAAATGCAGCTGAACTAATACGCTGCTTGTTAAAAAAATTATAACGAAACGCACTATGTGGCGGCCGGTGTTGATTCTGTGGCACACCGCCAAAAATCAGTCTGTTTGGGGAAACACTGGGGTCTATATAACCTGTTCTGAAATGGTTCTATTATAATTTATATATTGTGATATATGTCGTTATCGCAAGAGGCTGCAATGTATATCGCAATATGGATTTTAGGCCATATCGCCCATCCCTACTGCCCATAGTGGCTGTAATTCTGCACCAAGGCTGAATTTTGTGAAATAGACTTCAGATACAGTATTAGGGGACCACTAAGGCCTATATAAAAGCATCTAAAAACAGCATGTGGGATCTTTAAGTTCAACTTAATTCATCAGTGGATTTTTACTTTGACACAGAATTTGATACAGGTCCATGTGTTTGTGTGCAGGGAGTAGTAGAGTCAAAGGAGACGGGCAAAGAGGAAGAGAAGTCGCTGTCCCGGAAGAGAGACACCCCGAGTGGGCAGGAGCAGCCCGGGGTGGGGCCTCAGGAACCCAAGAGAGGGTGTGTGTAGATGTAGCAGGTCACACCTCACTGGATCATCTTCTTTTTCTTTTCTTGTTTGAAACTGTTTCGTTTGGGTATGAATTCTTCTGGTTTGTCTTTGTGTTCAATTGTTCTCAAGATTAGTATTCACAGATGTATACATGGACACTCTTAATTACCTTTCTTAGCTATGTTCCTTCTTATATGAAAATTCAAATAAAAAAATATATATTTGCCTTTAACAGTGCATTCGTTGCTCATTTGTGAAGGCTCATTTGACATTCTGCATAGAGCATACCATATATCAGTGCTTGCGCTGTCACATGGTTGTAAGTAGGAAATCCATATCATACAGATAAATCATCTTTACTACCATAACAAATTACGCTATTCACTTTATTCAAACAATCTTTTTTCATTTTTAACATTATGTACATCCAAAATATCAAGTCTGTTTTTAAAAACTAAAGGTTTTTTTTCTTAAATGTAATCATATAATTATGTTAAGATCATAAGACAAGGAGACATAACAATGGGATATAATGAAACATTAACATGTTAGTTCAGAGGTAGTTACATTGTATGTACATTAGCTATTCTATCAGTCTGTAAAAGGACCCAAGCTACATCCCATTCAGTCTATAAGACAAATTGATCTGGCTGTACAGCATTGCTTCTATAGAAGTCACTAGAACTGTCCGAGGGCCAGAAAAACCTGACAACCCAGTTTCTACACAGCTTTTTGGAAGATAAGATCACTAAAACTAAGAGCCTAAAGACTTAAGTTCTCTGAGGGAAGATTTAGACTGCTACAGTTTTTGCTTTGCTTTTGCTTTGTGTGTTGTAGTCTCGGAATCAAGGAATCACTTGTGGTGCAGTGACAAGACAGGCCACATAAAACTATGTAGCAAATAATAGGCGCGTTCGACTTCATGCAGCACCGGCGTTGCCTGCAGCCCGGCTGACTTGAAGCAGCCAATGGCATTCTCAGCTTCAAGGCAGCCGGCTGCTGCATGAAGTCGAACACACCTATTGTTATGTTACATCAACGTTCGCTAATGTCAGCTCCATACCGCTACCAATTTGGTGATATTAACGCTAAGTTACACGCTAAGATAGCAGTTTTTTTTCGGAAATAAAGCCGCGGTTTATACCTCGATTTTACAATTTTCTTGTGGCGGTGAGGCTTAATATATTTCAAAGCAGCTTATATAATGTTTTATAACAAAACAGGCTTCAAAATGTAGCTACTATTGAGAAGGCTAACAAGTACCACTAGCATAGTAGTAGCATTGCTACGAGTATTATGCTAGCTAACTTAGCCCGGAAGCTAACTAAAGCTAGCTAGCTACCGTTTCGGAAAATTAACTTACGCTTTGGGGACTGTTATCTTATATTATATATCTAATATTTAGAACTCATGCGGCTAAAGGTAAATATTAGTTCATTCCCGGGCAATGAAAAACATACATTACACACTTTCATTTTCAAAGTGTGTTGCAACGGCATGCTGTAAGATCTCCTATACCCGTGCATTGGTATCATCGTTCCCGGCATATATTCCAGTGCGGTTTATACTCAGATTTACAAACACAAAGCTCCCATTCTGGTGGGGTGCGGTTTATTGAAAATGCTGCGTATTTTTTCCGAAAAATACGGTATGTTATTTCAGTGTTACGATAAGAAAATGATCCAGCCTTGGACCTGACTTGGCCTCGCCCTGCCTTGGTCTCACAGTCTCAAAGTCTTGGTCTTGTATTGGTCACCATACTCTTGTCTTGGTCATGAGTGATTTGGTCTTGGTTTAGGTGGTCTTTACTACACTGCATAATACCTGGCTCTAATTTGTGCTTTACTAAACAGACTTGTCTGCATCTTTGAATTCCTCATTTGATCCGTTTTCCAGATGTCTTGACGTTGAGTTTCGATTCATTTGGGTCTTCTCCCTCAATGGACAATTAAAGGCACTTTGGACTGTAATGTTAGGGACAATTAGTGAGTGGCGTATTCACTCACTGTTTCTGTGGCCCCTGTTTGAAGGGACCCATATAGTCTTTGTTGTTGTTATTTGATGGTCCAATTCCATAGGGTCCCAGCCAGTCAGCCATAAAGCCAGATAATCAGTCAGCCAGCCAGCGGCTCAACCAGTCGTTCAGGGGTGACAGGTCAGGGAGGGAGGGTAAGCACTGTGATAGAGCGGACAAGGCTTTGTGTTGGTCTCATGGTTACTCATCTTCAGGAAACTGTCATCTTTCACAGCGCCTCCTTCTGTGTTCCTCTCTCTGTCACGCACGCTGGGAGAGGGCGTCTGGCAGGGGATGAGAGGCACCGACGAGGAGGAGGAAGAGGACGAGCAGTGCGAAAATCTGATTGGCTCCAGCTGCCCGGAGCCCCTGGCATAGAGGGCATCACCCTCGGTGAGAGACTGGGTGGACGAGTTGGAGCATGAACTCTTTTCGGTCTCCACGGAGACCAGCGAGTCGAGGGTGCAGTCACGGCGCAGCTGCAAGCGTACCTTGGGGTGGGGCCACAGCAGAAACTGGGTGTGGTCACGAGTGAAGAGGAGGAAGAGGAGGGGGTTGAGGCAAGAAGGGAGAGGTTGAAGGAGCAGGAGGACTGATTTGAGCACCTCCTCGCCTAGAGGGAGTAGACCCAGCAGGGAGCATAGGGAGAGGAAGGCCACGGGTATGTAGAGCAGGCCGTTGGTGAAGATAAGCCAGGCCACGTGTTTGATCATGGCACAGTCCCACAGACCCTCACACTCCCCCCTCAGCAGCTCCCAGTAGAGGCGGATGTAGGAGCCGGTCACTATCAGCAGACACAAGGTGTTCATCATGATGAGGGCCAGAGGAAAGCCCAGCGCGGCTGTGGGGCGAGTGGCTGGGGGGGGCAGGGGGGAGGGCAAACACAGGGGGGAGGAGCCATACTCTCCCACGCCGGCCAGGGGGAGGGACGCCAGCACAAGGGAGAGGGTGAAGCAGAATAGCGTGCACGTGCGCACGCCGCCCAGAGAGGGAGACTTGCGGCAGGCGCGTGCACACGTGACGCTCACGCCGCACTGCACAGCGGCCAGGGTCAACAGCAGCACGCTGGCCTCGGACGCAAACACCCACACCCAGCCTGTCGCCTGGCAACCGGGCCCGCCTTCCCAGCGGGCGCCGTGATGACCAAACTCACCCAGGGTCAGGGCATCGACCAGGGCCAGCGTGCAGGTGCACACGCCTGTCAAGAGGTTGGATGCCCCCATGCAGGCCACGGTGAAGCGGAGGGAGGATAGGTAGCCCGCTGAGCCGAAGAGAGACAGGAGCAGGAGAGCGTTTCCCAGGAGAGACACCAGGGAGATGGACCACAGGCCTACACGCACCAGCCAGCTGCCTAGCAGAGAATCACAAGGACGGAATGGACCTGAGGGGAAGAGGCAGAGAAAAGGAGGAATCAAAGAGAGAGGAGCCGGGTTAGAGAGAGTGAGAGACAGAGAACAATAAAGAGACACACCAATGGAGAGATAGGGAGAGAGAAAAAGGGCAAAGACATACAACTTTAATAACACGGACACTGTTCATCATCATCCAATAGTTCACGCTGATACTGACATCTGACTCAAGATCCTCTCTTTTATTTCAGGTATCACATTAAGATAGTCTCTTCAATGAAAAGTGCACCTCAAAGACAAGTGGATACCACTGCAAGTCCAGATCCACTTCAGTTATTTACTTCATCATCCTCCTACCTGGAATAGGTGTACACTGGACACTAGTCTGCAGTTTGGCCTCCTCTAACTCCTGCTGGAACTCCTCTAGGTCAGGGTCATCTACAACATAACAGCAGAGATCGAGATCAGAGCCTCAAAACACACATCCTTCTAAGTCCTTTATTTGAGAAGATTTCGAATATTGGACTCGGTCTGAGTGCCCACTACAAATTGAAAATCCTCTCCTAACTAGGAGATGCTTTCAGCCGACCTAATGTCATCATATAGTAAAATAGTTTTGCTATGTAATTGTGCGCCAAATGTACAGTAAGACTATTGATTTTCTGCTGTAGTACTTACTATATGCACTATTTGTATGTCTCTTTGCATGAAAGCATCTGCTAAATGAATGAAATGTAAATGTTAAAATGTACAGTAATTTAGTAAATGTTTATTTTTTATTTTTTTATTATTATTCTAAATGTTATGATGGCATGTACCTGTTTTTATGGGCCTGTTTTTATTTTTCTCTCAGGTGGAGGCAGTGTTCCGATCAGACTTCTCTGTTCTAGTTATTATATTTGTGAAGAAACCTTGGGTTTCGGGTTTTAATCTGCTTTTATTCATGGTAACTGTCTATGTGCTGTGTTATTCTGTTAGTCTACAACATGATCTAATGTGGTATCCCACAGTACGTAGGTGTGAGCAGAAGGAACAAAGGTGTGTTTGTGTGTTTGAGAGAGAGTGAACTGGCAGTTTGCTGTGGTTTCAGGAAGGCCCAACATGTATTTACCCAATTCCAACAGACAAAAATATAACCCAGGGATCTTTGGCGCAGAGTAGAGACTGGCTATATTATTCGTCTTTATACTGTATATAAAATATATATGTGTGCATTTGATCGTGTGTACATGTACTTATTTGTTTACCTGCATTTGCATAAGGTCACACGAACATAAATGCATCAACCTAATATTGTGTCTCACTTGCTGCACATGTGTATGTAGTTATGGTGTGCTTGTGCTTACAGTGTGTGTCGGCATGAATAGGGTATAAGGCCACTGTCCTCTTGTGCAACTCCTCCTCCTCGTTGCCCTGTTCTGTGTCCCATTGGTTGGATGACTTATAGCTGTCACATGACCCGTAGACACAGCACTGATAGGAATACGGCATCTCAATTACCCTAGGAGAGAAAGAGTGATGGAGGGGCAACCTATACACTCATAGAGATTTTTTTGTGTAAATATGCAATAATTTCAATTGACATGTCAAAACATCCTAAAAACTGGGACACCTTGAAAAGAAAAAAAATATTTATCCATCTTTCTAGATATATGGTTATTGACTGACTATCCAACCTTTGAAACTCATTAAAGGTTGTGACTCAACGAAAGGTTAAATGCAGATTTTTTTTTAAACATGCACTGTGTGCCCACAGTGTCTACAGTGGTGCCTGTAGACAGTAAGCCTAGGACAAACAAAAATACATAACTGGCATCAGTTCTGACTAATAACAACAACTAAGCTGTCAGTCTCTGTGGCCCTGTGCCACCACACCCCGTGGCTGTTTCAGGCGTCTGCATGTATTTGAGAAGTTCAATGCTTGTGCACACCAATGAGAGATCTGATTGGGAGATGTGGCTCATGTTGATATGGCCTTGGGTTAGCGGGGTGGGAAGGTTGAGTGGTCACCTGTCTCCAGTTGGAAACAGACATTTAAAAATAATCATCTTGGCACATTATTATGTTTTTGAGTCTTGTCCTTGAGGTGCCCAAAGGTCTGCTACCGGCGCTGCAGGATAGGCGCTCGCTAGCAGAGACAACTGTGTGCTGGAGCTCAACCAATATGGCTTGCAGCTATACCCATTCTACCCATAGACTAACGCAAACGATCAACAACTTGGCTCCATGGCTCCATTTCCTTAAGGATGATGAAGAGGTGAGTTTAGACCGCACCTGAAATGACATGTCATACCTGCCGGCTATTGGCTGCAGAGACATGGTAACCTAATGGGAAAGGCTCAAAATAGACTCAACAGACAGCACATCTGGTAATGTTACACGTGAGCTACAGGGTTATTATCTATCCTTCCCTCGTGATGCTATTTCTACTAGTGATCAAGTTCAACATGTTGTGCTTCACTCCCAGGACATTAAAGGGCTCCAGGAACTACTCTCCCTGTTTGTGAAGCCATGATCAGGCTTCGAATGTCAGCTGGAATGGTTGGGTTTTCCAGCCTCTGCCAGCCGGCCATGTTGTGGTCGCATCCTTACAAGATCTCAGGACTTGCTCATCTTGGCTATTGTCGGATTTGGTGTTGCAAACTACAGTGTATATTATGCGCTACTTGAATCGACTCTAGTCCAGTCTAGTCTACTCTGCTCTAGTCTACTGTACTGTACTCTTCTCAACTCTCTACTCCAAATGTTGACATGAGCTCTACCCATCTTTCACTCATGAATTTAACTTTATGTTTGTTGTGTCTGGTTGTGTGTCTCACCTCATGCGGGGGAAGTGGTCGGGGTTGAATGCCTCGTACAGCTCCTCATTCCCCCTTAGTTTGAGGTGAGTGAGTCCCCCCAGACCCCCCATCGGCATGGTGCTCAGATGGTTCTCCGTCAGGTCTCTAGAAGTGAGAGGGAGAGTGAAGAGAGGGGGGAAGGGGGGGACAGAGGAGCAACATATAAGAGACAGAGGGAGAGAAAGATGAACAAGGATGAGTGGAGTGAGAGAAATCAGAGGCATATAGACAGACAGACAGACAGACAGACATACAGACAAGAAGACAACAAAAAAGAGAACAAAAAAGAGACCGAAAAAGAAAAGCACAATATGGGAAAGTGAGAGAGCTTATGAGTATTTGTGGCTCACAAATTAGAAACAACTTCAATACCTCCTGTTTCCTAACAGTAGCAAGGACAGTACTAACACATGTAACTTAGTTTATGTATACACAGACAAATCAAGTTTTTTTGGTTCAGCGAAAAGAGGAGGCGTGTTCCTGCGCAAACCTAAGCCTAATTTGGGTGGGTTTCTCCCATCCACATACAATTTCACTTCTATGTCTTTTACAGCCCTGACGAAAACGTTGGTCTTCTCGGCTGGAAACTGCTCCTGGTGTGCGCCTTGCAAATCCGCCATTATAATAGCAATCCGCCATGGAACAAGGGCGCCTGCTTTTAAAGGCAATGTGAGATGACGCTCTGATTGGTTGCTTGCACGTTACGCCCAAACCACACCTATGAGTTATACAGAGGAGACTGGGTATGGTTTTAACACTTTTTTCTTCAGCACTTAAAACAACCTTTTTTTTTGCTACACGTCTGAAACTTTTACGCAAAGTACCCATATTTGTCTACTACAAATGGCAACAATTTAAATGTCTTCAACTATATCAAATACTTGTGAGATGATGACAAATACAAGGTGGTCCTTTGTTACAACCAACCCCACTACTGGGGTAGGTTGTAACACATACTGGGGTAACTTGTAACAGGTAGACAAAATGCACAAAAACCAAGAGATATGCCACAACAACAGTTTTTTTTTATTTTATGAATGGCTGCAACAATAAAATGTGTGTGAATATGGGGAGTGTATGTGCATATTATGTGTGTTTGTGCATGCACACGTGCGTTTGTGTGTGCATATCCCTATGTGCACATTCATATGGGTGTGTGTTGGTGTGTGTGTGTGTGTGTGAGCAAATTAACAAACATTTACCCACATTCCACACATTTTTTTTTTATGCATTGTTAATCAGAGTCACAATGGTGACAAATGAAATTGGTCAGCCTGGAGTGCAGGCCTGGTGGGCCCAAAAGCTACATAAAACACACTTCACCCACACTTCTTTGGGTCTTGAATTTCTAAATGGTTCCATGCAGACGACACACAAATCTTCCTCTTCTGAAAATATACCAACAACCAACAATCCTTTGGCTGTAACACTTTCAAAACATGTGTTACAATCATCCCCGCCACTGTTACCCATTGTTTAGCTAGCTATATTAGCATGGGGCTTTGAAATTAGCAGGAGGTTAATACACCATTCTTTACTAGAGAAACTACAGTTTGACCTGACATAACTCATACAACATTATCTACAACAATAGAATACAATACAACAATATTATCTTTTTATTTTATTTTTTATTTTCTTTCCTCAGAATTACATTTTCTGCTGTAGCTTCAGGAGAGATAGCAACACAGACCATGTGGGATTGTAAAGGAAGCCTGAGGAACCTGAAACTGTCACGACTCCTATCTTATCCCTGAATTGTGGAATTGGTAGTTTTACAACTCTCCCCGTGTTACAACCATACCCAGTCTCCCCTACCGGTGCCTACTTAAGACCAACCCATTTTATTTTTGCGTCGGGCGCAAGAGTAATTTATCCCGCCAGTATAATAGCAACAGCGCCCGAGTTCCGCCCACAAAGTTACTTGCGTTTTGTGTTTGATACTTGTGTTTCAGATCGTTTAAATAGGGCCCTAAAAGAAACAGTGACAGTGTCTGAGGACACGATGATAGGGAATGGGTACAGTGTGTGCTGTGGTCACTCACAGCTTGATCAATGAGTGAAGGGAAGTGAACGCTTCTGGGTGGATCCACTCAATGCTGTTACAGCTCAGGTCCCTGAGAAATATACGCACACACATGCATGCACGCACACACACACACACACACACACACACACACACACACACACACACAAAGTGTGTCAACATATTACCACCACTAGGTGTCAGTACTGTATCCTGCAGCTCCAGCCTTTGATAGGTGTTTACTCACAGAACCCTTAGAGAGCTGAGTTGCTGGAATGTATTTATCTCGATCCTCCTGAGTTGGTTGTGCTGCAGACCTCTGAACATATAATCACACACAACAAACACATAAATTCCAGTTGAAAAAGCACATGGAGGATACATTTGAAGTTAAAATGAGCTAATTTCTTCACAATTTCAGGGGAAAAGTCAGTCATAATTTGGCAGTTACTGTGTTTGAGTATGTTTGTGTGAACCTACATCTCCTGTAGCACTGAACAATGGTAGAAGCTGAGCAGTTCCTTAATCTGGTTATGAGATAGCTCCCTGCAAGCAAGCACACACACACACACAAGTTGAATTTGCTTAAACTTACTCCTAAGTACAAACACTGCACACCCACGGCATCAAACCTTTCAGTGGTGTAGCTGGCTAAAGCGGTGTTTATAAAAAGGTGGTCATCGTGTGAGTTTGATCTCAGGAGTGGGCACATAAGGGAGGAAGTGATCCTGAAGAGTGACACGATGACACATGACACAAGCTCAACAATCTGTTCCCTTTGGTGCAGAGCACTGGGGAGAGGGCAAGTCGAAGTGGTAGGATCTGAGAACTGGTGGGCATTTGTAGACCAAAAGTGAAATGATGATGTACAGCATAAAGCATGCATAAATGCATGGGTATTTACTGTATGTCTGTGTGGACATGAAAGTAGTCGTGTCTGCAAGTGAGATGGATGTTTTAAGGTGTACATTTGGTACTAAAGCTGTGTGTGCAGGAAACTGTGACTGTGTTGATGTGCATGTCCCATGCGGGCATATGCACCTTATGCGTGCCCATGCCCTCTAATAGCATATTTTGTCTGTGGCGTGTGTGTGAGTTGTATACTCACAACACTCTGAGATGAGGCAGCTGTTGACACAGGCCCTGAGGGAGAGCAGAGAGACCTGCTCTGGTCAATGTCCTAGTGAGAGAGAGAGAGAGAGAGAGAGAGAGAGAGAGAGAGAGAGAGAGAGAGAGAGAGAGGGGGGGGGGGGGGGGAGTTGTGTAAGTGTTGTTCGAGAGCAGGCAGGCGAGAGGATTTCCCTGCCCTGTGACACTAATCCCATCAGACAGGGGGCTCGGTAGGCTCGTATGGAACTGGCATAGCTCTGTCCACTGGCCCCTTCTGACACTGACCCCCTTTCTCAACCACCTCCTTCTTTCTCCTTGCCTACTGATCCTCCACCACCTTAGCCCCGCATATTATCCTCTCCTAAATCTTTTCTCCTCCTCTTGGTCCTCTTTTTCCACCTCTTCATTCTCTTCTCCTCCTCCTCCACCTTCTCCTCTTTGTGGTCCTTCTTCTCTTCCATATTTTTCTTTCTCTACTCCTCCTCCACACCACCTAATCCTTCTCCTACTCCTCTATCTTTCAATCCTTAATACTCCTACGCAAGTTCATTTTTGTACAGTCTTACTGTACCAACTTCTGTCTATGAAAAGCTTGCGCCGTTAGGAACAGAGAGTGAGTGTTTGGTAATGTTTGGTGTGTGTGTTTGTGTGTGAGGGAGAGAGTGTGTGTGAGAAAATGAGTGAGAGAGAGACTTACAGTATTTCCAGGCTGGTGGTTCCTTTCAGGTCGGGGAACTCTCGTATTTGGGTCGCTCCGTTCAGGGAGCTGCATTAATTTCAGACGACAGCTTGTTAGAGGAGACACACATACTTACACACTAAAAAATTATATTCTTACTGCACATTCCCCCAAAGTTGTCTTCCAACATCAAAACTGTTCTGGCTACCGTGAATGTCTCCTTAGACATCATAACTCACACACACACATACACACATCACCAAACACATTCTTACTGTAGAACACACACATTTGGATCACCACCGATCACAGCACAACATTAACACCACATCAGTTCAGCTGTCCTCCAACTGACGATAAACAATAAACTTGATTTATAAAGTATGAAGCAAGCCATGTCTTTCTTTCTTTTGTTCTTTCTCTATGTCTCTCCCTTTTTCTCTATTTAGCTACCCTCCTCCTTCCTTCCTCCCCTGTCAGATTTGAACCTTGTGTTCAACCTGCTCTCAGACTCACAGCGTGTGCAGCTTGGGAAGGAACTGGAAAGCAGATCTGCCCACAAACTGGATTGGGTTCTCATAGAAGTGTCTGGAACATGAGATGGATTCATGGTTGGATGTGAGATAACAGTGGGATTGTTGCTGGAGTTTGGTGAAGTGTTTCTGCGCTTGGTGTGTGTGTGTGTTTGTGTGTGTGTGGGAGGGAGGGGGGGCTGGGTAGGTGGACTCACATGGTCTGTAGCTGGGGGTTACCCACAAAGGCTCTCTCAGGGATAGCTCGGATGTTGTTGTTGTGGAAACCCCTGAAACACCAACATAAAACGTTAGATGTGTGTGGTTGTGGCTGTGTGTGTGAGAGAGGGGGAGGGTGTGTGTCATATGAAACAGCTGTTATTGAACAACAGACATGATTTTAAGATACATGAGAACACGTAGACGTTCACAGTGCAGAATATCTGCTGATGGTGTGGGGTTTGTGTGTGTGTGTATGATGATGCTGGAGGGAGCACCTGTTTAGGGTGCGAGATTGTATCCAAGTGCCACATTAAAATCATTTAGCAGGATTACTGGCAATAATGCAAGTATGATAGTCATGTCAGGCAGGTGTGTGTGTGTTTGTTTTGACGTACAGTTCCTGCAACTTGGTGAGGGTCCTGATGGCAACAGGAAACTCCTGGAGATTGTTGTAGTTCAGGTCCCTGGAGATGATGGAGAGGGAGAGAGCAGGAAGAAAGAAATAGAGGGAAAGATGGACAGATAGAGATATTAGCCCTGATGAGTACATCAGATGGCTGGAGTAGGAAACCTTCCATGCTTGGCTCTGATGAACGCCGGAAGAAAAAAAAAACACAGTCAGAAAAACCTATGTCATTCTCAGACAAAAGTTTGTCAAACCAAACGCCGTCAGAAAAACCTCTGTCATTCTCAAACGAAACACTGTAAAAAACGCAGTCAGAAAAACCTGTGTCATTCTATGACAAAACTTTGTCAAACCAAACGCTATCAGAAAAACCTCTGTCATTCTCAGACAAAACGCCGTAGAAAAACGCAGTCAGAAAAACCTCTGTCATTCTCTGAAAAAACTTTGTCAGAAAAAAAGTTGTCAGAGCTAGATGATCGAGAGAGCTGTTGACTAGCTTTCTGAATGAGCTAAAGTAGATAGAAGCTTTTACAGTGAATACCATGGTGTTGTTTCTGTAAACTGGTACAGCAAGCAAACTATTTGATATAATACGAAATAGTTATTTTCTGCAAGCTAGTTCACACGTATAAAGTAGACCTATAGTCCTCCGGTTGCCATGGATACTGATAGCGATTGTTTTCCAGCCACAGAGTAATAACCATTCTGGATTCTTGACTTGGACAATAAAGTTACCCTTACCAAAAAAAGTATACTTCAAGTTTATTTTGTAAGTATACTTAGTATAAAAAGTATACTATTATCATGTTACTTAAAGTATACTAGCAGTGTACTTATTTATATACTATTTTGTGCTAAGTAAACTGAATTGGCCCACCTTTTAGGTCATTTAGTACAGTTTAAAGTACACTTATAGTGTTATTCATCAAGTATACTTCCTAAAGTACTTCAAAGTATACTTTGGAATACTCTAAAGTAACCTGTGTAGTGCACTTTCAGTTCATAAAGTATACTTCCAAAAGACCCTCAAAGTATACTTTTCAATACTTTCAGGTACACTTTCAATTAATGTAAGTAGGGTGATTTCAGGTTATTTGGGACACTTTTTGGTAGAGGCTCCATTAGACTTACAAAATAACTGTTAACTCGCCCCAGTGGTGTTTCTGTAAATCGTTTTAGGGCTTAGGAACATTTTCATGTTGGAATGAAATGGGAATACACTATATTTTAGAAGCTACACACTTTCAAACATAACATGACCCCCTCTCTCACGCAGGCAGCATTTTCAGGTAATGTGGGACAGCTTGTCTGGTAAAGTGGGACAGTCATCGTCTGTCAGCCTAGTCTGCTAATATAATAATTAGTTTATATACAACAATGCTAGGTGCAAGGGTGTGGCAAGATTGTGACTAGAAGTGTTGTATTTACAAGTCAAGATCAGCTCTGGTGATTGGATGTCGGTTTTGCACATATTGATTCATCAAAATGCATAACTGTCCCACTTTACCTGAACTCACCCTACCTCAAGAAGTAAACCTAATAAATGTAATTTTACTATGACTTACTAATAAATTCAAATGTTTAGGAGCCCCTCAAACGCCTCAGATCTTGCGTCACATGGCAAGAACGGGGGCCAATCACAAAGTTACACAGCAGACGAGAGGCAGTTAGAACCGAAACCGTACTGTAGCCTACTGTAGCTAGTGGTACGTGCCAGTACAGCCACTTTTTAGGTCATTTAGTACACTTTAAAGTACACTACGTATAGTGTATTTCAAGGTTTACTTTTGAATACTGCAAAGTAGCCTGTGTAGTGCACTTTCAGTTCATGAAGTATACTTCCTAAAGACTCTCAAAGTATACTTTGCAATACTTTCAAGTGCACTTTGATTTAATGTAAGTACTTCAAGAAGTTAACTTCTAAATTGAATTTTATTATTACTTATTAATGTATTAAAATGTTTAAGGGCCCCTCAAACACCTCAGATCTTAAGTCACTTGGTGATAACAGGGCACTCGCAACATTTCACTGCAGATTCTTAGCTGACTAAAGCTAATCACTAAGTAAGGTAAAACCTTGCAAGAATCCAGCTGTTCTTAACTCATGGTTACAATGGTAAACCATCACAACAATGACAATTACCACGCAACAAAACACTATACATTCTAAGCAGACACATTTAAAAAACAAAATTCATTAAGTTACATTTGTATTTCGAACAAACGGCAAACTTATCAGCAAATGTTAACACTATTTACCGCCTTGCATCATGGGAATTGACTAGCCAATGTCGTTATTTCGTTCTTCAATCAGTTTGACAGTATAACCTTCAACTGCATAATGCAACCCTTCTGTCTGCTTCTTTCTTAAGTAGCTTTTTCGTTTTTTTCCATTAATACTCAATTGATAATTATTAGTATAAGATTATAGGGTGTAGTGGAAAAATGCAGATGCAAAGCTGTTGACTGATTAGTATTACCACTAAAAGGTAGAAGATATAAAGGCCAAAATGTGGAAGTCCAGATAGATAGAGTTTGAGAGCAACAGAGAGAAGTGTGTGTGTAGGCCTCTCCCATGAAAGACTACAAGGCCCAGATATTGAGAACTACAAGCGCCAGACATCAGGGGACAGATTTATGTCCTTAAACTCCATATGACCGTGCAGCTGGGCAGCAAGGCCTCACGTGGGCCCTGGAAGGAGAAAGTTAGGGAAAGTCCAGGCTATGCAAATTCTGTGACAATGGACCAACCGAGTGTGAAAATGCATACATGAATCTGTGACCACATATAATGTACCAATGATAAAATAGTATAAAATAATGGATAAAAAATATATAAGCAAATGTCCAGAGAAAAGTTTCAGTCAGACTCCGGGGTCTACTCGAATAAACGAATAAACACTTTGCATCAAACTTTGCTGCCGTTTCCGTGCTGTTTTACTTTTTTTGTTCAGATTATTTTTTCGAGGGGCTTCAGAATGTTTTGGCAGTAATTAAGGTTACAGCTTCAATACCAAAAAATATTAAATGCGCAATGCATAATAGATTTTTATAGACATAAAAAATTAGAATGAGATGGATCTAAAAAATGTAACCTGTAATGTATTTAAAAATTATTTGGACTGTTTTTGCTGTATAATAATAGAAAACGTACATCCTACTCCAGAAGAAATGTATACCATTTTCTGTTTCTAAGCATACTTCTTAAAAGTATATCAAAAGTGAAAAATTGTCTAAGCATACTTCTTAAAAGTATATCAAAAGTGAACTAAAAGTGTACTATCCATATTTTAGTATACTTATAGTCAGGGTTGGCCCAAGCCTTTGGAGGGGCCTTAAGCAGAATATATTAAAAAATATTAAACTGTAATTTCAGGTGCGCTTGGGGGCCCTGTGGTGGCCACGGGGGCCCTAAGCAGTCTAAGTAAGCTTACTAAGTAAGCTTAGTTTGCTTATGCCTTGGGCCGGCCCTAACATGGACCGTGCTTTCCCCAACCTTTCCATTCTCTACCGCATTTACTTGACAATTCCGATAAGCAGTGGCAGAGAGGACTTTCAGCCGTCTGAAATTGATAGCGAGTTTCTTGCGATCAAGCATGAGAGAGGAGCGGCTGTCCAATTTACGGAATTTAACAAATTCTTCAACCACATCATTGGCCTAAGACAGATCCTCCAAATAGAACTCCGCAAGCGCTTTCCGAGCAGCATCAGGGTGACAAAAATGTTTCGGAAAATGTAGGCCTATATATATTTAGTAAAATTGTCTGCCATGGATACAATCAATGTTTTGTTGCCAAAGAAAAATTATGAAAAAAAAACATAGATCGGGGGCCCCCTTGGGTGCGGGGCCCGGGGTTTTTGGAACCCCCACCCTCCCTCCGCTACTGATCTCTCCAGTAGCGGACTGGCCATCGGGAGCACTGGGAGAATTCCCTATGGGCTGAAGCACTTCTTGGCCAGAGGGCCACTTGCCTTGTAATTTATTTTACTACTAATAACAATTTCGGCAGAAGATTGAGCGTTGGTTGGCCAGCAACGCGGTTGGCCGACCCCCTTTCCCCCAGCACGGTTGGTCTATTCCAAATGAAGGTCAATGTAGTCCTTAGTGCCGCTTATACACAACAGTGACACTGACAGATCGAAAGCTAGCTAGTAGAGACAATAAGAAGATGGAAAACCAGGCTAAGAAACGTAAACATAGGCTAATTACCTTCACTAGACAATGTGGTAACACTTTATAATAAGTCAACGCTTTATGGCATTTACAAAGTGTTAACTAATAGTTAGTTAATCCTTTATTTAAAAAAATAAACATTAACAATACATTACTCAACAGTTAATAAGCTGTTGAGTAATGACTTGTGGATGACTTGTTCACCTACCCCCAATACAAAAATAGGCTCCCCCAAATGGAAAACGACATTACATTAACTCAAAAACACATTACATTAACTCTGAACGGAAAGGGTAGGTACTCCACTTCAGCGCTGATTGGATGCAGTAGGCTAACTAACAAGAAATATGAAATTGATCGACAGAAGTACAAAATGCAATCGCCTGGCAGAGTTACGTGCACCAGGACATTTGTTTGGCTGTCGAAGAATGTTGCAAATAGTATGCTACTTAGGCAAAAGTATTTCGTGTTAAATGTAAAAATCGATAGCCAAACAACTATCCTGGTCCACGTTACTCTGTCGTTGTGGCATTTCGTTCTTCTGTAGTGGACTATTAGTTTTTTCTTCTGAAAAGTCCTGCTTCCTTCAACTGCGTTTTTAGCGTGCGCATAGGATACTTATTGTAATATTGTGAAACATTAAAAGCATATCTACGATTATTTCATAGGAATGACCCTGATTAAAATAAAGAGCAGTGTCATAACTCTGAATTGTTAACACAAATGTTTCATCTTTCCTTCCAACCAAAACAATCAAGTTGATGATAATGACAGAGTTACGTGGACTAGTTGTTTGGCTATCGATGTTTACGTTTCACACGCAATTTATGCTTTTGCATAAGGAGCCTATGCTACATGCTTCAATACCCAAATAAATGTCCCGGTGCACGTAACTCTGTCAGGCTATTGCATTTTGTACTTCTGTCGATCAATTTCTTATTTCTTGTTAGTTAGCCTGCTGCATCCAATCAGCGCTGAAGTGTAGTACCTACCCTTTCCGTTCAGAGTTAATGTAATGTGTTTTTTAGTGAATGTAATGTAGTTTTCCATTTGGGGGAGCGTGTTTTTGTATTGGGGGGAGGTGAACAAGTCATCTGATTTGGGGGAGTTGACTCGTATTCGGGGGGAGTGTTTTTATTTGGGGGATGTACTCATATTAGGGGGTATGTTTTGCACTTCAGGGCCACCGTACAACAGGCATGCAATTATGCTAGCAGGGAAAGAATACAAACAACGAAAATCACCAGTTAACTTAAATTTGCAATAACTGTAGACTAATACAATAACAGGCTTTAATGAACTGAAAACATAAGTTATACAACTTACAGTTCTCAAGGACGCACACACGCAATCTCCACTGCGCTGTGAAGCACGTGTCCTTGCTATTCTCCGACATGCACTCTAACAATCACTGCTGATAGACGGCCTGTCTTGTACAGCCCTATTTCTGATACCGTGGCGGCAGAAATTTAGCGGTGGCGGGCCGCCACGACAAAATCAACATAGGGGAAACACTGAAGCGACTGATCTTTCTTTTTTTACCTGGCTTTTTCAGTTCCTCTCGCATGTACGGGACCGGTTCTGGTGGGCCGGTCTGGATCAACCCTCCAGGGCCTATTTTTACTCCCAGTCTGTCCCTGCATCTCTCTATCTCTCAACAGACTCACTCTGATCCCTCACAATTCCCAGCATGGATAATGGCTTTTAAATAGTGTTAAGCTTGGCTGACACACACAAGCACACACACGCTTGTAAAAAAAAAAGGGGGTAAGACGTCATTTTTTACACTTCAGCAGGCTGTTAAACAACATGTGTCAAAAATGCTGTGTTCAACAGACCACCGTGAATATGGCACACACACATACACACACACACACACATACACACAGCAAAGGCAGGACCATAGCTTTGTTCCAAACTTTGCATATTCCCCTTTGGACTGGAACAAAGTCTAAAAGTCACAGGCCATCCTTTATTTATTTTCAAAGCATTTGAAAACGTTTTCTCTAGACAGGTATGTCTTACAAAATAGATATTAGGGTCTTAAAAAGAAAACTTTCTGACTGAGAAATCCTAGCTGAAGACCACTTCCAATAGCAGTGATTTAAGGAACTGCGCTTCAAAACACAAAACAATAATAATCCCACAAAGAAATTGAGCTGGCATGGAGATGACCATCACCTTGACCTTGATTTGACCTTGAATTGACGCCTGCCTTAGTGTGATTGACAGCCCCCGTTATGAAACCTTATCATTTGTTGGGGAATTTTCTTCTGGCTTCACCCCCTCGCTACTTTTCCTTTGATGTCTGTGCATTCAGGCTCTTTAATTTTTTCTTTGTTTTTTTTTTCACAGATTGAAACATGAGCCTAAGGGCTTGGATTTCTTATTTTAGTGATTTAGTTATGTTAAATATTAATCTGCAGTTTTAAGTGCATAAATTAAGCATTCCAATGGGCAGCATAACCAGGTTTATAAATTCAAACAAAGCTAGTTTTATCTGAACTTTTAACAATATAAAACACAAAAAATGTCTCTAATTGTTGTTTATATAGTTTTTCATAATTGATTTATATAACTCCTTGGCAGTTTAGGCCCTGGTTATACAGATGTCTTGTGATTGGTCTAAACCCAGCCAGCTCACTGATTTGCTGTTGCCATCATGATTGCCTCTCATTATGATAAATGCTGTGTGTTGGGGGAAACATACTAGGTTGTCATTTACCGGTTAGTAATGAAAGTATTGGAGTCTGAGTGTGTGTGTGTATGTGTGTGTGCGTGTGTTTTTGGTGTGTGTGTGATACTCACAGTGTTTCCAGACTGCTTAGGCCCTCAAAGCACCTCTGGCCCAAACCTTGGATCTGGTTGTTATGGAGATGTCTGTAGAGATGGGGAGGCATTGAAAACAATTACCATGCAGCTTACCCCATGCCAAGACAGCAGCAATATTACTGGTGAAGTTACGAACACACAATGAATCACATTTGTGTGTCCCTATTGAATCAGAAAACACATTTATCCAGGGAGTTATAAATGGTTAGGGAATGGGCTGGTAATCAGAAGGTTGCTGGTTCGATTCCTGGCCGTGCTAAATTACGTTATGTCCTTGGGCAAGGCACTTCACCCTACTTACTTCGGGGGAATGTCCCTGTACTGTAAGTCGCTCTGGATAAGAGCGTCTGCTAAATGACTGAATGTAAATGTTATCCTCTTACATACGCAATAGCATAAACACAATCACAAGCACACTGAAATCACTGTCAAGTTGCACCAGCACAAGTACACATTCACATCCACACCCACAGCTACACGTTCTTACAGCACAACGAGGGCGGTCAGGTTGGTGAAGGCGTAGTCGGGGATGTGCGTGATCTTGTTGAGGGCCAGGGTCATGGCCTGTAGGGAGGGCAGGGCATCCAGTGCCCCCACGGGGATCTCCCTCAGGGAGTTGTCGTCCAGCCACAGGTGCCTGAGGGAGCGCACGCCACGGAACGCCTCTGGGGGGACTGCCGACAGCAGGTTGGCATCCAGTCTCCTGGAGGGGACAGGAGGGGAAGGGTGGTGTGGGGAGGGCAGAGTAGTGGCGGGGGGACAGGAGTGGGAGCCAAGGAGGGAGAGTGGAAAGAGAGGGTAGGGGAGAGGAGTAGTGGAGGGGAGGGGTGGAGAGGGGAGGGGAGTGGTGGAGGGGAGAGGGTAGGGAGGAAGGAGAAAGATGGTAGGGGAGAGGAGTGGTAGAGGGGAGGAATGGAGGGGAGTGGAGTAAGGAGGGAAGAGAAAGTGGTGGAGGGGAGTGGGGCAGAGAAGGAGGGGAGTGGTGGAGGGGAGGGAGGGTAGGTGAGAGAAGTGGGGAGAGAGGAGTGGGACAGGAGGGAGGGGATAGGAGGATGGAAAGGAGGAGAAACGAGTCGAGAAGGTTGGGGAGGTGATTATATTTAGCAGAAAGAGCTTTTCAAAGAAACAGGAATTAGGAGTGACAAGACACTTGTGTGATGTCTAGAATCAAGTGTCCATATTGTAACTGCTTAACAGTGAGCTTGTGTCTTGCCTGAGTGGCGCCTTAGTTTACAGGACTAGCAGTCGTCAGGAGAATGAAGGAATATTTTAGTCCCCTCCATTTTTTTCATCTTGCATTATGCTGACTGTCGCTTCTCTGAAGGCTCCTTCACATGATTTACACATAGACGTACAGTATGGGGAAGGGACACACACACAGAAACACACAAAGTCTACCCTCAAAAACATTTACAAGTCTTGTTCCTGGTGGATATTTCTGGTTCCTGGAGGAGCCTTTCATTTCCAGAGTATGCTTGAGGACCATGGAGCATGCATTTTCTAATGCTTTCTGTCTTTGTGTCTCTATCTCTTTCTTACGGTGTTTCTCTCTTAGTCTCTCTCTCATTCTCATCCTGCCTCCCTCCCTCCCTTTCTTCTCCTCCCCCCATAACCAACCTTGATTTTTTCCCTGCTTGGATAAATGTTTGCCCAGTGTCAACATACACTGATACTCAACTCAATATACACTGAAGCTTCTTTCATCTGACGCATTTGACTTCCCTCCCTTTTTCCATATCCTCCTCCTTGGAGGCGCCTGGATGGCACTCTGTTACAGTAGCTCCTTTACTTTTTTTGTTGCATTTTTCACTATTTTCATTGTTTTTCATAGTTTTTTTTCCCTTAACACGACTGTAGTAATTTGCGGGACTGTGAACTTATATCATCTGATACTTTTGGTTTTAGTTTTCAGGGAGTTTGATCAGTATAGATCGTTTAGATTGTTTTTGCATTTTTCAAGGTGCAGCGTCTATTTGAATAATGCTGCGCTACTCTAGAGAGACGCTCCTCAGATGCAAGGCTGCGAGCGCTCCCCTGCTCAATATTCCTGTGGAGATAAGAAGGCACAGAAGAGGTACCAGAGCTGGAGTGAGAGTAAGACGCGAAAGAGAGACAACGGCACAAAATTGGGACACACCTGGGCATTCAAAGAGTGTCCGTAGACAGCAACGCCCCTCCGATACCATCGTCAGGTTCAGAAAACGGTCCTATCGTAACTTCTGCCTTCTGGGAGACGCTACAGATCTATGCGAGCTGGAACGACGCGCCTCCACAACAGCTTCTTCCCCTCTGCTATAAGACTCCTGAACTGCCAAAGCTGACCTGGACTTTTTCGATTTTTATTTTTTTCCTATCCCCATTCCCTCCTTACCTCCTTACTGGACTGAGCTACCTATGACAAAAGAATACCACCAACATTGTTGTGTGGCAATAAAGTTTGTATCTGTATTTTTTATCTGTATCTTTCAAGCCCCCCACAAACACACGCACTACTGCAATGCCCATCCCGATTATGCACACTCCTTAGACAATTTGTACATGGCACCAGCCTCATTTGAAACTCCATCACACACACACTCCATGGTGTGGTGATGTATGATCTCTCAAGGAGACACAGGACAGAGTCCACTTCCCTCACCGGAATTCTTCTTTCTGTGGCTTTTCACACTCTGTTATTCATCTCTCCTCCTGTCTGCCTCGCTTACTCTGCCTGTTTGCCTCTTTCTACTGCCTCGCTCCTTTCTTTCCTCAAAAGTTTCCTCTTTACTTTTTGATTCAGTCCACTTGCTGTCAACTTCTGCATCTCACACACACACACTAACACACATATACAGCACAGACACTCTTTTCCCTACACCTACTCCCATCCTGCCCTCCTCACCCCTCATCCCTCCCCAAACAAACGCAATCATCAAAGTAGGTTCTGAAACGTTGAACTTGGCCCAGCAGAGGACTATGACACACACAAGCGTCAGCTACAACTCACTCTCGGACCCTTCTGGTTCTATGCGACATGGCCACCTGTAGACCTGCAGTACAGGAACCCTGCCTTCCGCTGCCATGATCCAGTGTCTAATAACACCATTGCTCCGGGTGCCGAGCTGCCAAAACCCTGGGAAGGTTCCAACCGGAACTGAGAAAGTTCCATAGGAGCCAATAAAGCAGGGTCTGTTTTCTCCTCCTGGTCACATCAAAGAGGGGGTTTCATTCGGACCCAAGAAGGTCTGAAACGATCTAGCAGACCTCGCTAGTGAGACTTTTTCTGGATGCTCAGGAAACACTCACTGGGTATCAAAAAATGTGGTCGGGAAGTTGGGTCTGGAGGGTCTCGTATTGGGAACAACTACATAAAACCAGGATCGGGACAGACCAATGAAATTGCCAGGGCGGGCTTTATACGATGATGGACAGATGATCAACAGTAACGTAATCAACAACGTCACGAAAGAGCCCTTGGGTTGAATTCGTTTTCAACAAACAACATATTACGTTGCTCTGATTGGTTGTAGGTCTATCCAATTGAGCGAAGAGGCATTTGTTTTACGAGTTCGGTTGAAACACGCCCCGTAGTCACAGCCCAACGGAGCATAGAGTTAGGACTGGCAGCGTAGGCACTGTGTTGGTGGAGATGAGACGATTATAGCCCTCGCTGTACTCAGCTCTCGTGAGATCGGTCAGGGCCGGCTCAAGGCATAAGCGAACAAAGCGGCTGCTTGGGGCCCCATGACCACCAGGGGGCCCCCCAAGAGCACTTTAAGTTACAGCTTAATTTTTTAGTTATATTATGTTAATGGTAATTATACAAATTTGCAATAAACTCAATATTATGTTGACCGGCTGGCAAGGAAGATAATAGCCTACTGCTGTGTTAATAAATTATGCCTTTGTCAGCACTCATACAGCAACAACGTTGTCGATTGTTCAAGAACAGAAAAGATCAGTCGGCAATCGCAATCTGACACGGCAAAAAGCAATGTCACAAAAAAAGACATTTCTGTGGTGCAGAGAAAAGAAAACAAAGGAAGAGAAAAAACAGCAAGATATGTTTGCATGATTAATTCGCTGTCATTTTAGGATAACACTTAGACTAGCTAGCTAACAAAATATAACAATAGCTAGATCCCCCCCGTTAAAATGGGCATTTCTTTTGCTAGTATGCATTCACCTAGGTGGATTTACCTAGGCCAGGGGTCGGCAACCCATAATGTTGAAAGAGCCATATTGGACCAAAAAAAAAAAATCTGTCTGGACCCTCAAAAAATTACAAGCTTTATATAAGCCTTATAATGAAGGCAACACATGCTGTAAGTGTCTATAGTAGCTATATTAGTCTACTATTTTCCATGCTTTATTCAGGGCTGCCAACCTTTGCAAAAACCTTGGAGTGAGATTTGGTATTTGGCAGTGCCGCTTGCTAGCCATTTTGGTGCCCTACACATAATTCCTGGCTGGACTCGTTAGTTACGTTTCCTCCAGGATCACAATGACTCTTATTGAGTGACTCGTTGCTCTTTTTAGGTTATATATAACGAAGTTAAGTCTTGTACTCTGTGAAATATTTTACTGTTAATTGTTCTTCTACAGGTACAGTTCTGCACTTTTGTGGTTCATGTTGTTTTAATTTGTAACTTGTAGGCTATAACTGCATGCTCTTATGGGTCTTCCCTTTTGGCACTTGTTTAGCTTTCACAATGTATGCTTCATGTTTTGGCTACTTGCAATGTTTGGGACTATCTTGTTGTTATGATCAGTGACCTATGCTCTTTTGTAAAGCTCTCTCTTCGAAGTCGCTTTGGATAAAAGCGTCTGCTAAATGAATAAATGTAAATGTAAATTCCTTCATGATTAACTGTAAAATCCAAATTTAGTTTGCACCTAACATATTTGAGTGTGCTAAAATTAGCAATAACGTCAGCTAGTTTCAGGTGTATGCATAGGCTAACTATAAGTTAGCAGCACATTTCCCTTATTTAACAATAATTAAACATGGACTTACCTGAAAGTGATGCACGGGCATCATCTCGCAGTTTATTTCTTTTTCTGCCCCTGCCATTTTTGAAAAGTTTACTTAGCCTACTGTCAAAGTTCGTCAGGCCACTGAGATAGGAAAGGGCACCCACGGCGAGCTTGGAAAGTTGAGTGTGTATTTGTTTTTTTGTGGGGTGGGGGAGGGGGGGGGGGCACCATCGTAACGTTTTTTGGGCAATTAAATATATTTCTTGTTTTGCCTGTTTTGTGATATACATGCCTAAAAGGTGCGTAATATTTATATAGGCCTACTGAAATAATATCGGCATTATAATTATAATAACTATGATGATTTTTCAGTTGGCAATTTTTTGGTGCCCCCTCAGGACATGGTGCCCTACGCACAGCGCGTAGTGCGCGTTATGGGAGCGGCAGCACTGGTATTTGGCCCCACTCGTTATGCGAGCGCGCACAGCGCATCACTCCGGCCCTGCTCCCATCCATGCTCGCTGACGCGTATCGTTACGGTAGGGCCCCCCGGCCCAGCTATCGGTAGCCTATCTGAGAACCTTTTGGAAAAAACGGGCTATGGACCCAACCAACTCTATTTGGGAGGGGAAAACTCCCCTTGAGAGCGTGTGAAATGGTTGAAATGCGTGTCTCACGGCCAATGCGTGAGAGTTGGCAGCCCTGTATTTATTATCTCCTGGTTTGCAACAAAACTAGCAGCAGTAGTGGACTTTGGACATGCAACCCACTTCTTAAATCTATCTTGCACTTGTCTAATTTCTCCAGAAGTAATGCAATCGCACTTTTTCTCTCACTCCCAACTGGATAGGCTTCTTGGCTGCAAATGTAGCATGCATTCCCTGGAAATGTCTTTCCACGTTACTCTTTTTGTTATTTGACAACTTCTCATTACAAAGCAAACATTCAGGCAATCCTTCCGCATTGGCAATGAAAGCAAATGATTCGGTCCAAGAACTGTTGAATCCTCTTTCCTCAGCTATCTTTCTCTTTTTCCCTTTGGGACCCATGGCCCATGACACACCTGCCGGTTTGTTTGCAACAGCCACTGGCACTACGCCGAACTGAAAGAAACGTGTGTCGCAGGCTATGACGTAAATCTTTGCTGGCAGAACGAAGCAGACAGACAAAGCAGACAGAACAATATTAAAACATTTCTGTTTTAAAAACAAAAAATAAGTTCACACTATCTTTTTTAATATTTTTGAAAAAGCTCCAGGGAGCCACTAGGGCGGCGTTATGCAATAGATGCATTGTCTGGTTTATTTAACTACTTTTCAGTACACCACATTAGGTACACCACTTAGTACTGTAAGACTTAGAATACTTAAAGTTCAAATCATCACATGACTAATATGGGTTTGCTTCTGTTAAAATTTAAAACGTTATAAGGGCGAAATAAATCAATATTACCATGTAAGCAACACAACTAATGACATTGCTAATTAGTGCATTAGATTAATAGTGTGCGAATAATCAAGGATTAAAAATAATCAATAATATTTGTGTCACAGGGGGGCCCCTAAATCAATTCTGCTTAAGCCCCAATAAAGGCTTGGGCCGGCCCTGAGATCGGTTGTAACGTGCACTGCAGAACGGGATATGTGAGATGCTTTTTCCGTGCTTTGCTTTTCAGATGCATACCTGTCAACATTTTTTTTTTGGGGGGGGGGGGGGGGGGGGGGGGAATTGTCGATGCGGCTTGCTGATTAGACATTAAATTCCTCCGTCCATGTAGCCTACTGTCAGGGACGGACTGGGAGTAAAAATAGGCCATGGACTTTGATCCAGACCGGCCCACCAGAACCAGTCCCGTATACGCCACCACAGCGAGCGCCCTGCTAATGCATGCAACTTCTGTGCCTGATGTGATGCTAGTTATAGGGACTTCAACGCTTAATGTGAGCGAGCAAATTTTTTGTGGCTGATTTGAGCGAAAAAGTTTTTGAGGCTTTATGTAAAACAAACAAATAGCCGCCTTTTCAATTGGTAAAACATTGTCCAGTGAAGGTAATTACGTTTACGTTTCTTGGCCTGGTTTTCCATCTTTATATTCTCCATCTTCTATGGATGCGTTTCATACAAGATCTGGTAACTGGACAACTTTGAAATAATATATTGATGTGAATATTTCTATAATGAGGTTTGGCCATACATATTAAGGGAGTTTCACGGGTGTGAAATACGAGAGACTCCCGGGGAAAACTTCACTCATTGCTTGCTTGTAGTTGTCCATCGAGGCCGATGATGACATCCACTTCTGACTCAACGGTGAATTGTCTGGTAGTCCTATTCTGGATCCACAGATTGTATAACAAGTGGGACATGTGTATGTAATAGTGGCGGTACTGGCAACTGTGGTTGCATTTCTTTTATGCCTTCTTACCTGTCTCCTGGCTGTCCTGTCCTCCTCCAGTGCTTTCGTCTTGGCACATCTGATTCCAGGTGTTACGGTCAGCAGCCAAGCCCTCCAGGACCCCAGGTCTGATTTTACACCTCTTCAGTGCTGTTTTTATTTGGTCTTTAAAGCGCTTCTTCTGCCCTCCAGCAGAGCGTTGGCCTTTGGCTGGCCATACACTTTGTGAGGCAGCCGATTGAGGGGGATCCTTATAATGTGCCCCAGCCATCATAGCTGATGGTGGGTGATGGTGGCCTCAATGCTCTTACAGCCTGCTCTCCTGAGGATTTCAGTGTGTGGCACACGGTCACGCCAAGTGGTTCCTGTCCAGCATGCGCTGGAGACAGCGGATGTGAAAATGCTCCAGGGACTTCACATGGCGGCTGTAAGTGACCCAGGCTTCACAACTGTGAGGAGGGTGGTGATGCAAATGGATTGATACACTGTGGGCCTCATTTATCAAGGCCTTCGCGCCTATTTCCAGGCGTTAATTGTTCGCAAAGACTGACTTAACGATGCAGGCTATTTACAAACAGGGCGCACTTTGGTAAAATCACAGATTGCCTGCCACACGAGCGAGAACAGGCAAGCTGCGCTTTCAATGTGCGTTTGTGGGAGGGTCATGGGGAAAGTGGGAGGGTAATGGGTAAAGTGGGAGTTCCACCCCAAATTGTGGGAAGATACGTGTAAAGTGTGCCTAATTATATATTCTGCGGTATTTACAAAGACTGACAGTAAGAGCGAGCCTCTATTCTGCAGGGGAAATTCTCTGCTTCTTAAAAGCAGGTGTAAACCAGGAGCGCGTTTTCCTGTGTGTACAAATGTACCTTATTCAATGGCAGCAGTGATCCAAGCAAGGCAAATACATTTTCCGAGGGTGTGGATGTTCTTCATGTTTTCTATGCTTCATGTTTTGGTTACCTGCAATGTTTTTGGGGCTATCTCGTTGTTTATGATCATTGACCTATGCACTTTTGTAAAGCTCTTTCTCGGAAGTAGCTTTGGATAAAAACGTCTGCTAAATGATTACATGTAAATATCAATTATCTGCCCTGTAAAATGTTCAGGTTTGCTGTTACTTCATGCCCGTCGCTAAATTTAAGCTTGCGCTTTCTTTTTCCCATAGGAAGATCCATGACAGATACATACGGGCCCATTGTTAGCTCTTTTAGAGGCGTGCTAATTACACTTATGGGTGGAGTATATACGCTGATTGCCTGATGAGTGTCAAGTTTGATAAATACTGCGCAAAATGAGGAAGCATAGCGGGCGCTATTACCGAACTCGCAAAATCACATGTAGCGTAAACTGCGCCATTGACCCAGCGCCTGAGTCTCCGTCTGAGGCAGCTGATGCTTGTTGGATTCTGTTCTGGACCTCATTGTCAATGTCATTGTCCTCAGAGAGGATGCTCCCCAGGTATTTGAATGATGGTACTACACACAGATGCTTATCAGTGATGCTAAAAATGGGTGGAGTGGATGGGATGTTGGCAGACTACCTCTGTTTTGGTGATGTTGATAGTCAGCCCCATCCTGCTGTAAGCCTTCACAGCTGCATCCACAACAGCCTGGAGGTCTTGAGGAGTGTGAGCCATAAGAGCGCAGTCATCTGCATACTGCAGCTCAAGGACCCTCACTCTGTGCAGCTTGGTGGTTGCTTGCAGCTGATGTTGAAGAGATTGCCATCTAGCCTATAGACTACTGTCACCCCACTGTTGTCATCAATTTCCCTATGGAGAAGTTGAGTGACGCATAGGAGGAAGATGTTAGTGCTAGTGCTAGTGTACACCCCTGCATGACCCTTGTGCACACAAGGAAGGAGGCAGACTCTTTTCCTCCTATTATCACCCTAGCATTCATACCATCATGAAACTGAGGATGTTGACAAACTTGCTAGGGCATCCAAACCGGAACAGGCTGTCCTACAGTAGGTCTCTCTGCACAGTTTCGAAGGCTTTGGAGAGGTCGACAAAAGCCATAAACAGGTCTTGATGTTGCTCCTTGCACTTTTCCTGAAGTTGCCTGGCTGTGAAAACCATGTTGACTGTACTCCTGTTCTTTTTAAAGCCACACTGTGATTCTGGGAGCAATGACTCTGTGATGTTGTTGAGTATCCTCTGCAGCAACACCTTGGCCAGGACCTTACCAGCAACAGCAAGGAGTGATATACCCCTGTGGTTGCCACATATGGTCTTTTCACCTTTGTTCTTGTATATGGTGACAAGTTTGGCATCTCTCCATTGCTGTGGGATGTTTTCATCAGCCCATACTTTAATGATGTGTTGATGTAGCGCTCTTGTACAGAGGTAACCACCCTGTTTAAGCAGTTCTGCGGGGATATTGTCAATGCCCGGAGACTTGTTCTTCAAGGAGCAGATGGCTGACAGAACCTCCAGGAAGGTCGGGGATTTCCTGTGCCCTCTCTGTCCACCATTTGTTTTGCATTGTCCGCAGGGTCCTTTGTCCTTTGCCATTGCTGTCTGACGGTGCTCGATGAGGGTTTTTTCAGGGTTGCCTGGTGTGCTTTGTGCATGGCGTTCAGAGAGTTACGGATGGTGTCTGAGTTATTGTCAAACCAGTCCTAGTGGTTCTTGGTCTTTTAGCCGATTGAGCTGGCTGCTGCTTCATGAAGGGCTGAGCTCATAGTGGTCCACTGCTGGTCTGTGGCATTCTCTCCACTAAAAAAGAACTCTAGCTTTTCAAGTGTTTCAGCCAGGGAGCATTGAAACTCATTTCTTGTGCTAGTATCTTCCAGATGAGCGCAGTCTAAGCGTCTTCCACTGGACCCACGTTCTGCATGGGGGACATACGCTCATGTGGACTTTGGCCATGATCATCCGGTGGTCTGTCCGGCATTCTGCACCTCTCATGGCCCGGCACATCTGAACACCTTTGATGTCCCAACGTCTCACGATGACATAGTCAATCAGGTGCCAATGTTTAGAGCGTGGGTGCATCCATTGATGTTTTATATTTGGTCTTTTGCTGGAAGATGGTGTTGGTTATGGTCAGGGTGTGCTCAGAGCAGAGAGTAAGTAATCTCATGCCATTTGAGTTGGCCTGATTAATATCATGCCAGCCAAGTACTCCTTGCCATATCCTGTCACTCTGCCCCACACAAGCATTGAAGACCCCAAGGAGTAGGATCTTGTCGGTCTTGGGGATCCGGTGGAGAGCCTCATCCAGTGACTGATAGAATGAGTCTTTAACCTCAGTGTCGGTTGGCAGGGTTGGTGCATACACACTAAGAAGTGTAGCAAAGCGGCTCTTCGCCAGGGGGATACGAAGGGTCATCAGTCTTTCACTGATGCTCACAGGTGTTTCAGTGAGTCTTGGTAGCAGTGTGTTCCTGATGGCCAGTCCAACACCGTGCAAATGTTGTCCACCTAGGGGGTAGCCTTTCCAGAGGAAGGTGTAACCGGAACCTTCCTCTATTAGCGACCCTTCATCAAGGAGCCTGGTCTCGCTAAGCGCAGCGATATCGATGTTGTAACCCCTCAGCTCATCCGCAATCAGTTCTGTTCTTCTGTGAGGTCTTTCGGTCCTGCCATAGGAGTCCAGGAGAGTTCTTACATTCCATGTTGCCAGTTTTAGGTTTTGGGATTTATTTCTTCTGTTTCGACCGCAGAAGTGGAATGACCCGACAGGTGCGGTATCCTGTCCAGGTGTGAGATAAGGGGGCATTTTTTAGGCCACCCTTTGTGGGCCCCTCCTCAGTTTGAGTTGAGCAGTGTGGTCCCTAAATAGGGGCTGCTCAGTCACACAGGGTGCTGCCGAGATCAGCTGCACTCAGTCCCAGCTGATAGCGACCAATACCCTGTGCCGCTGACGTGCAGGGTTGTGACTAGAAGCTCCCAGTCTATTCAAACCTGCTCCCGTCGCCAGTTGCTCCAACACCACCAGTCTTCAACCAGATGAGGGTCTAGAGAGTATACACCGTGGTCAGAGGTGGATACATGCGCAAATAAATTATTTTGAGTGCCGTTGGAGGAGCGCTATCCCCTGTAGCACTATCTTCGCCATCATGAGGTATATCTGGTGGCATGGGTGAACCCAGGACGACCAGTTCCCCATCCAGGCTGCAGGAGGCTACCGGGTCCTGGCTCTATTTAGGGCCACCTATTGCGCACCGCCATCGCATTGCTTTTCTATCGGGTCTGCTCCCTTAGCCTTGCCTTGAGAGGCTACCCCATAAGGCGGTGGGGCTATTTATCCATAGTTGGGTCAGTGGTTGATGGGTGCCAGGGCGTGTCCACCTTATGGTGGGCTTGCACACCACATCTCTGAGGCCAGTTTAGGCTGGGACCGCGGGGTACCCAGTTACCATGTGTGGCCGCGAGGAGGCACTGCAGGAGACTTGGTGGTGGAGAGGTTATGTACTGGCAGAGGAGACATACACTCTTGGCTCCTCTTTTCACTCCCTATAAGGGAGCTAGCCAGCGGCCGTAGCTGAAAGCAGAGAGTTGCAAGCAGGGGACATCATGCAGCATGCACTAACTACAAGCACTCCTACACTACTGCACTAGACGCTTCACACACACCCTGTGTGGCTTACACACACACACACACAGTGCCTCAGGGAGGGCCTGACCACAGAGCCACAGTTGAGTGTGTGAGTGCAGGCTCAGTAGCTGGATTGGCCTGGTTTTCACCAGGCCTTTTCAAGTATTTTCACCGACACTGTTGGTGGCACATGCCCTCCCGGCCTCTGTGAAAACACAGGCAGCGGGAGAAGAAGGAAACACGACTGTGTGTAACTGTGTGTGTTTGTGTCTGCGAGGTGATGGAAATTACCATACAGATGTTTACTGGGAAATTATTCATTTAGAAAAGAAGGATCTGGAGTGAATGTGTTACGAAATTGCGAGAAGGGGAAAGGGCAAACGAGGTAGTCCAGACACATGGACCCTCCGCACACACGCACGCACACACACACACACACGGACCCTTCTGATGATACAATTAGGCCCCCAGAAACCCTTATTAGCCTGGGGGATTGCAGTGTGGGTGGGAGAGTGAAGAAGAGGAGAAGGGGAAGAGCGAAAGAGAGGAGAGCGAGAATTGATGGAAAATGGGGTTGTTTCACAGCTCATTGGAGATGCTCTCCCTGGCCGGCAGTGTCTGCCCTCTCCTCATGGCTTCCAGATGGTGTCAGCAACATAAGAGGAACCATTTCTCTTTCTATTATGAGTGTGCGTGTGTGTGTGTGTGTGTGCGTGCGTGTGTCAGGACACACTACTCACAAGGACAGGAGGTTGGGTAGGTCCCATGGTGCGTCTTCAGGCAATCTCTCTAACTGGTTGTTTTGCAGCATCCTGCAGTACAAACACATAGCACTTTATTTTCCAGCCAAAGAAAGTTTGTGTATATGTGTGTTTTCTGACTGAACCGGATGTGTCTCTGTGTGTGTGTGTGTGTGCAGCTATGTTTATGTGTATCAGGCAAAGCAGATAAACATTAATATCCCCCTCAGTTGGTTCAATGGCAGGAACCAGACATGGGAAAAGGTAGCATGTGTCTGTGTGCGAGAGAGAAACAGAGAATACGAGGAATAGAGGAGGGAAATGTAGAGCGAGAGAAAGTGAGAGGGGGGGGGGACTCCATGGGTGGGCTGCTGATGTAATTCTCAGAAGAATGGAGAAGAAAGTCAGGAGGAAGTGGAGAGAAAACAATGTCGTACCCCTCCCCCCTGACCCTCTTTCTCTAACCCTCTCTGTCTTTGACCCCCTCTCTCTTCCTCTCTGTCTCAGGAGTCTTTATTAGGCCCAGTCGTCTCTGACATCTGAGTTGGAGCAATACTGTCTGCTGAGTGGTCCCTCAGAGCCCAGGCCTCTATCATGGTGTCGTTCAGGGTGCCACCACAGGCAGTGCCAAATGTGTGTGTGCCCATGCCAAATATGTGTGTGTGAGTCTAGGACACCCAGTGTCAGGGAGCCTGAATAGTCATGAACACCATCACATGTAAGCCTGGCTTTCCCTCTGTGAGTTTATTATTACAGACTTTTTATTATTATTAAAGTGTGTGTGGGTGTGTTATTCCTCTATGGAAATGATGACATGACATGATAAATACATTTGATTCTGACTGTGGTCATATTTCAAAGCAAACCCCAGCAAGGAGTCACTGGAAACCCATGCTCATGTTATGTGTGTGTATGTGGTTCCTTGTGTGCGTCTACAGGGACCCTTGTGCTACCCTCCTGGAAGTCACCGGTCTGTTTGAATCTGACACAAAGGAACTGTGATATATTGAGGAAGGAAATATTTCAGCTGAGAGGGGCGTGTGTGTATGTATGTGTCTGTGTACTTGTACAAAATTGTGTGTGTGTGTCTCCAAGTTTGTTTGTGTGCAGGTCAAAACCTTGTCTCCTGCCAAGCTAGCCAGACCTGTAGACCCGATCCTAGTAGACCAGCCAGACCAGTAGATCTGGTCCACTAGTAGGCCAGCTAGACCAGGATTTACCACATTTACAACATTATTATATTCTTTCATTTATAATTTCATTAAATGTTTTATTATAATAATAGTATTCATCTATATCTCCAGTATAACTTACAGATCAGTATGGCAAGTTAATTATTTGCTAGAAATGTTGGTTAACAGAAAATATTGAATGCAATGGTCTATCATAGCCTTATAAATTAACTTTATTACAAAGTTTATCCCATTAGGTGATTTCTCCTGTTTTATACAGTACTCCTTCCTGGACTAGTTTTTGATGAATTTGAGAATGTTTAAACTGAAAAGGCTTGAAGTTTGATCCAGCAAACAGACTGTAATATATTGTCACTTTTACAGGCCAATCATTGATTTCCATGCTCAGTAGGATAATAACATATGTTGACTGTTCTTCTATGAGTTTGAAAACCAAGAACAGGCTTAGCGTTATGGGGTGTTAGTGAGGGACTTCACACTGGTAGGTAAGAAACATTTTGTCACTTTCTCTAATCTCTGTGGGTGGTGTGTATGTGAGTGAGGCTGGGAGTTCTTTAAATGGCTGCTTAACACCTGTGAGCCTGTGTGTATAAGTGTATGTTCAGGCAACTGGGTGGGGGGGGGGGGGGGTGAGAGCTGAAGAAACGTTCAGCTGGGCAGTTCTCCACTCATAAACTTTAACTGTGCTCAATGATGCGTGTCCTATGCATTTTATTCTGTGCAGACACACAGCACACCCCTGTACGGTGGCCCTGAAGTGCAACTCGCCGGTCTCCCAGCATGCGCAACCCGCCCTCTCCAGAGGATTCAGAATGCGGCGGCCCGTCTGGTCTTCAATCTACCCAGACGCTCCCATGTTACCCCACTCCTCATCTCCCTCCACTGGCTTCCCATCACGGCCCATATCAGATTCAAGACTCTGGTACTGACCTTCCGAGCGGTGAACAGGACTGCATCCGACTACATCAAGTCTCTCCTCCACCCATACACTTACACCCACTAGCCACCTACGGTCTTCTTCTGACAACCGCCTGGTGGTCCCACTGCTCAAGAGCGCCCGGTCCCAACACAAGCTTTTCTCCTGTCTGGCCCCCCAATGGTGGAATCAGCTTTCCACCTCCATCATGGACACTGACTGTCTTCCCACCTTCGAGAAAAGGCTCAAGATGCACTTGTTCCAGGAGTACAACAGTAGGCCTACTTAGGAAAGCTTGGCTGGACCTGATGTTAGTTTCCTCCAGGTACACAATGACTCTTATTGAGAGAATTGTTACTCTTGTTGGTTAGTTATAATGTATTTAAACTTTTGTACTAGCTGTGAAATATTTTACTGTTGATTGTTCTTCTACAGGTACACTCTTACATTTTTGGGGGTTTCATGTTGTTTAATTGTAACTTGTTTAACTGCATGCTCTTATGGTTCTTCCCTTTGGCAGTTATTTGGTTTTTCACAATGTATGCTTCATGTTTTGGCTGTTTGCAATGTTTGGCAACTCCCCCCAAATAGGATGACTTGCTCACCTCCCCCCAATACAAAGGTACGCTACCCCAATTGGGAAACAACATTACATGACCTCAAAACGGAAATGGTTGGTACTGGTAGGCCTACTACACTTCGTTGCTGAATGGATCCTATCCTGGTCCACGTAACTCTGTCATTATCATGAACTTGATCGTTTTGGTTGGAAGGAAAGTAGAAACATTAGTGTTAACAATTCAGAGTCATGACTTGGACTAACGCTATACTCTTTATTTTAATCAGGGTATTTCCTATGAAATAATCTTAGATATGCCATTAACGTTTCATAATATTAAAATAAGTAGCCTATGCGCACGCTAAAAATTTAGTTAAAGGAAGTAACTTTTCAGAAGAAAAAACTAATAGTCCACGACAGTAGAATGAAATGCCACAATGACAATGAGTTACGTGGACCAGGATAGTTGTTTGGCTATCGATTTTTACGTTTAACATGCAATTTATACTTTTGCATAAGTAGCCTACTATTTGCTACATTCTTTGATAGACAAATAAATGTCCTGGTGCACAACTTTGACAGATTATTGCATTTTGTACCTCTGTCGATCAATTTCTTATTTCTTGTTAGTTAGCCTACTGCATCCACTCAGCGACGAAGTGTAGTACCAACCCTTTCCGTTTTGAGTTAATGAAATGTGTTTTTGACTTAATGTAATGTTGTTTCCCATTTGGGGGAGCTTGTCTTTGTATTGGGGGGAGGTGAGCACCTCATCCTATTTGGGGGAAGTTGATTCGTATTTGGGGGGTGTTTTCATTTGGGGGATGCACTCATATTAGTGGGTGTGATTTGCACTTTAGGGCCACCGTAGCCCTGCCACATGGTCAGAATGGAACAGCCCACCAGGGCCAGGAAGTGCTGAAGGATCAGCCCATCAGAGGAAAATAGGGGGTTAGCATGGTAGGTTACTCACAGGACTTTGAGGTTGTGAAGACCCTGGAGGGCGTGGCCAGAGATATACCTCAGCTGGTTTCCCGAGATGCGCCTATGTGTGTGAGAGAGAGAGAGAGAGAGAGAGAGAAAGAGAGAGAACAGTAGGAAGGAAAGGGGAGAAAGAGAGAGAAAGATGCAGAGAAGTTATGACACAAGTTATGACTGCAGTGTCTGCTTTGTCTTACGGGACATGTTTAGCTCTGAGTTGCTGGATCACAATTCCACGATGATGTAATCTTCTCGTTCCTTTTACAGGGGTTAGAGTCAAGGCAATGTGCGAGAAATATTCTATCCCTTCTCAACATGGTTGATGTTGGCCCACAGCAAGCCCTCAAACTCTACCCAAACCCAGCCTACAGAGAGCAGGAATGACTGAGTGGACTGTGGATTAAATGAGACTGAGATTAGGTCAATGTGTGTGCAGGAGAGGAAAATAGGCCTTTGTCTGTTTAAATGTGTGTGTGTCTGTCTATGCATGTGTGTGTACGTGTCTATTACTGGTTGCAGAGTGACTTTGAGGGGCCTCGCCTTTGGTCTCTGAGGTGCGTGTTTGCACCACACACACCACACACTCACATTCAAGCAATCCAATCAGAGTGTTTATTAAACACACCAGCTAATGGTGATTTGTGTGTGTGTATAAGATATCCAAATAAATAACACTGTCCAAATTAGTAACTCTCAAGGTCACAAGCTGGAAGCACAGTTTTAAACAAATACCTGGGGTCTCATTTATAAAACTGTGCTTAGGATTCTTACTAAAAGTGTACCTACGCCCAAAAGCCTAAAATGGCACACCCGTATGCAATGTTCCCTTTATAACTCACAGATTACCCACAAGTGTGCGTACGTGAATCAGCATTGTACCCCGCCCTGAACACGCCCATTTTTTACCATAAATAGTCAAAGCAAAGCACCTCATGAATGCTAATCTGGGATCTCATCATGACCCTGGCATACGATTGTTCTTTACGGTGAATCATAGCGCATGACAACTTCTCAGACACTGTTAGCCAATTGGTGGAGCCCGAAAACTCCCAAAATTTGGTGGCTGGTAGATCAAAAAAACTGTGCGAGTGGCGTCAACTGTGCCAGTGATACTGCGAGTCGAGATACAATTTGAAAACAAAAGCGTTTTGTTATGAACAGTAAACTATTAAAGTCTGGACTGATAACGAGGACGTAGAGTGTGGCGATTCCACGGGAGCTTAACGACTGTATTTCCAGTTGTTGACATATGAGGATATTTGCACAGTATTAAGTAAATATATTTAGTTACACTGTTCTGCAGTTATCTTAAGGTAGAATATGTGATGTTATCCTGTATTCCATGCAGTCGGGGAATCTCTCCCTCCTGAACTCCCGTAGTGGAATCTGATGGTGAGGAAGCACTGAATTTTTATTTAAAATTTGAGTTGGTTTGTACAAGGTGTTTATGGAACAAGAATCACTCAATACAAGCGCAAATAACACTGCGTGATGTAATCTTCATGATAATCATGAAAATGAATGAAAAAAACGAGTGTGAGGAAAACAAAATATATAAATATTACGAGTAATGTTCTTCCCACATTTAATTTCTGCAGTCTGACTACAGTACGGTCATCTGCGACGCCAATTCCAACTGTTTTCAAAATGTGCGTAGGCCTACTGGAGGGTCAGAGTTTGCGTGGAGGACCGCACATTCTCCTGTCAAGTTAGTTTTTTATAAATCACAACCTTTGCGTAGAAAGTGGCGTACGCACATTTTCAGCCAAGGTTTTGTGCGTACACAAGCTTTATAAATGAGACCCCTGGTCTTCACTATTTCAGACGACTCATTTCTAGCACACACACTACATAAAAGCATACACAAGCACACACTGCTCTGGCCCCCCAAAAATTAAATTGTGTCCCATAGCTCCACGCTATGCAGGTGAAATGTGCCTGGCAGTGTCAAGCCAATGTCAAGCACTGCGTTGAGCTGAATGACATCAGTCTGGATGTGGCACACAAGCTGCTCACTCGTCTCCGCCAAAGGCTGCATCTCACAAAGCCAACAACCAAGAGGTCCTGGCAGACAGCGGCCATGGCGGACCATGGATGGAGGTCTGACATCTGATACTCTTGTCAACACATTGTATAACTTTTATTGCTGTGTGGTGCACTGCTACTCCCCCCCCCCCCCCACACACGCCTACCAAACTCACACTAAGATTCTGTTCTTGTTCTCTTTTGTGCTTACACACACACGCGCGCACACAGACAGATCAGGGAGTACAGAAGAACACACTCAAAAGCAGGCGAACATACGTACACACACACACATAGACACCCAGTGGTCTACAGTTCAATCCTCCGGCAAGCCATGGTGTGGCTGTTAAGTCATGCTTTGTGAAACCTCTACCCAAACTAGACCACGCCACGTGACGTCTCAATTCATCGGACTGCATGGCGGCTTTTAGACGCATTCAACTTTACATTAGCACAGAAGTTTGAGTGATCTACAAATCCGTTTGCCATTGGATCCAAGGGATTCAGCTTCTGCTTTGGTTCAAAGTTTTTTCTCTGTCTGTATTTTTGGGCTCGTAAATCCCTTGTGTCTCGTTGTCTCCCTAGGGATGCAAGGAAGTCTGTTACATCAATGAAGGTCTAATTCCATTCTACGGGCTGCTCACCAGGGAGTATTACATAAAGATCTCAATAGAGTCTTCTGGGGTCCTGCCTACTGTACGATATCTGCTTTAGAGTTCAAGCAAAGAAACACAATCATACAACCACATATGCATCTACACACACACATACACACACAACCATACACATTTCCCGACACATACAAAAACATTCTCATGTGGGGACACATAGGCTACATACAACTTGAGAAAAGAAGCACACCATATGATTACACACACACACAGCAGAAAAGGTGTCCACACACATGCACAAAAACACCATCCAACCATCCGTATCAATCTGGTTTGTCACAGACCTTAAAGTGAACACAGAAATACAACCCTTGTTTCTGTGCCAGTCCGCCAACGCAGCTTTTCCTCATTAGCTGGCTCATTTAGAGCCAAAATCGCATTAAAGTCTAATTAAATTATTCCTTTATTTGAATTTGTTTGCTGGTTCCTAACATTGATGGATGAGAATATATAGTCAATTCAGTGCAACAATTCGCATGTGCAAACATCTGCTGTTGAGTGCGCCAAGCGACCATCTCGTCTCCTTCCAGACACTTGGAGTTTCTGAATAGGAAAGACTCATTACAGCACACCATGAGATATCATACACTCTGGATCCCATCCCCTTTACCCTTCTCTGGCCTGTATATGGTGACATCCTCCCTCATCTTTACTCCATCATCAACACCTCCCTAACTGCTGGTATTGTCCCCTTATTGATTTAAAGATGACTAAAGGCCCACCCTGCTGAAGAAGCTGACCTTGGTCCCGCCTGACATCAACAACTTTTGTCCGGTGTCCCTCCTAGCATTCCATTCCCAAAGTCTGGAACATTCTGCTCTCAAGCAGATTTCCCCCTTCCTAACCAGGAACAACTTGTCTTACCAATCTGGCATAGCAACTTGGCTTACCAACCTCAACAATATGGCTTCAAAGCTGGACACTCAACAGAGACAGCTCTACTGGCAGTTATGGAGGCCCTCAACAGAGCTAGAGCCTCTGATCTCTTGTCCGTGCTGATCCTCCTCATCTGCAGCCTTCGACACTTCACCAGCTTCTCATCTCCACATTGGCTGAAATGGGCATGAATGGGCGCACCTGGTTCAGGTCCTTCCTAGTTAGTAGGACTTTCCAAGTCCACTGAGGAGGATCTGCTTCACCACGTCGCCCTCTCACTCTGGAAGTCCCGCAGGGATCTGTGCTGGGATCCTTTCTCTTCCCCATCTATCAGATGACTTGGTTTTGTTGTCAATTACATAGCTTCTCTTTAACCATTGCTACAATGATGACACTCAGATGTTTCTTTCTTTCCACTCTCTGTCCCACAAGCCAACAAAAGAATCTTGGCATGTCTGGCTGACATCTCCTCACACATGTCTTCCTACTACCTGAAACTGAATCTCAAGACAGAGCTACTCTTCGTCCCTGCCAGATCCTCTGAGGCAAGAGAGCTCTCCGTCACTACTGACATCTCTGTGGCAGTCTCTTGTTTGGCAAGAAACCTAGGCGTCATCGTCAATGACAACCTGGATTAAAGAAACAGACCAGCAGGGAAACAGACCTGCAACAAAAAGAGGATCTGCCTATTTCTGACAGACTACCCCCAGCTGCTCTTGTGAGCCACAGTAACCTCTTGTCTCCTCTCCAACCTACCAACGTGTGTCATACGCACTCTGCAGATCATCCAGAAAGCAGCTGCCTTCCCATTTTTCAAAGCTCCCCAAGTCACACACAACTACCAACTATTTGTGCCTGATTCGCTCATTGGGAATCAGGCACAAATCCCTGACACTTGCCTACGCTGCTACCAACAGGACAGGACCCGCTTACTCACATCTGTATGTACGCACCGATTGAGGCATTCCACTCCGCAACATGGGGTTGTCTTGTGACCCTTGCACAAAGAGAGAGGGGTCCTCGTACTCCCAAAATGCGGTACTTCTCCTTCCATGCTCCACAGTAGTGGAATGACCTCCTCGCTCAACTACACAGTCCGTCCCTTCGGTCCTTCCACCATGGTCTCAAGATGCTCCTCTTCAAGCTTTACCTCAAATAAATACTATTTTGCTCAGTGTAAGGCCCCCCATAGTAGCACTTAGTAGTTTGTTGCTTCTTGTGATACCTACAAATTTGTCCCCTTCACATTGTTTAGAAGATCCTGTTATTCCACTGTCTGGCATTAGACTGTACCTATTAGAGTGTTTGATGTTGCACTTACATGTTGTGGATTTTGTAGCATTGTAAAAATTCAGTTTGTAACTGAGGTGTTATTGCTGCACTGAAGTATTATTTTTCTTCCCCTTGCCTTAATTAGCTAGATACTGTAATTGAGATGTTATTGTTGCGAGAATTGGTGCAACCAATAAGAAGCATGTTAAGAAAACTGTGTTAGGTTAATGGTTGGTGGTTGAATGCAGCATATCCAACAAAGATTTAGTTTAATAACCTTTTCACTTTGCATGGACATTTAGTAACCAGTGTCATTTTCAATTAGTCAAACTTGTAATAAATACAAAATTACAACAAACATGAATATTGGTTCGGAATGATTGTGAGTTACAGTAGATTTTGCAGAAGTTTGCATCTCTCCATGCACGTTTACTGGAGGATCTTGATTGCTCCAATATACCAGACACACAGATGCCTGGCAGCAACATACAGCAGCAACAAATGGCCTATCTACCTTTCTATATCTATGGAATGTACCACTGTTTTTCACCAGTTTCTGTTTGGCAAATGGGTTTGTCAGCTACTGTGTTTGACTGTTCTGAACTATACTATTTTTGACTACTAGGATACTTGGGCTTACTGTATCTTCTGTGCTATGTAATGCTCTACTCACCTCTGCCCTACTTGGGTTATATGCTTATAGGCAAATGAGGTCCACTTGTTGTGAAAAACTTCAATTCCATCTAATCTAACTATTTACTGAAGTAAATAAATACCTGAAATAAGAATCTAAACAGGCTTTTAGCTTTATCTGGTGCACAGTTGGACAGCAGTAGAGTACGTATAGGGGTATGTTGCTTCACCTGGATGATGAAATACATGAAGGAGAGATAGGGCCTTATCTGGCAGATATGAGAGGGAAGGATATGTGTTAGGGAGAAACTGTTTGTGGGTGGGGGTGTTTGTGGCAGTTTTCTTTGTGTGGGGGTGTACATTCTGTTTGTATGTGTGTTTGTATGTATTTCTCAATACTTTGGTTTGGAGGAATACTTTGGTATCGAGGAATGTATGTCAAAGTAATTTTAGATATTCTGAGCTCGAAGAAGGAGTAATATAGACCTTTACTCTGCTGTAACCCCTCAAACATATATACATTGTGTGTGTGTGTTACTGTACACATGTTTGTTTTGTGTGGGTGCATGCGTGCATCAGTGTCAGTGTCCCACATAAAAACATACATACAGTATACCATGAGGCTATTTACCATACCTGTGTTTCACAGCAACCAGCAGTAACTCTTCCTCTGTGTCCACCCCCATGTCACAGTCAACACTATCCCCAGACAATCTTATCTGTCCATGAAACCGGGGTAGTTTGAACCTTTCTCGCTCTTTCTCTCTCAGTCTCTCACTCTCTCTCTTGGAAGTCTTCCACTCTACCCTCTCTCTTTCTCAGCCTCCACTCAGTCCCATTTGGAGGCATCTGAGGCTTCAGTCTGAGGCATCTGATGGAACAGGATAGGAGAGTTTGGAACAGCAGTTTCAAAAAAATGCCTGATGTGCGTAGGAGAGGGTGTTGCATCTAAATGATAAGGAGACCAATCTTTATCAGGATGCCAAACAGCTGAAGCCAAAGCTTGTATGACAGATTCATTCTTTCTCAATTTACTGTTTTCAGAATGATGAATCTCATCAAGGTTGGCAGATGATCATAATTTGTTTTAAATTTAAATATAGGATTTTATTTATTTATCTTAAAAAATACGACATTGAAAAGCATGTTTCGCATGTGTGCCCACTGTACTAGATACCATATATTGTTTGGATAATCCGTTAAAATGACTACAAACAATGAGGTATTTGCAAATTTGTGGATTTATCAGTTGGCATTTGCATAGTAATGAAAGGTTGGACAGCAGACATGGTAGAGTATGCAATTATTGGACTTAAACCAGACCTTCTTTCTTTCTTCTGCTATCCACAAAAAAATCCCATTATCTTACTGAAATGGTTGGAATTTTTGTATAGACATTGGGCTGACATGCCAACAAATCTGGAGGGACAGTGTGTCTGCAATCAGGGGCACCGTATAGGGGGGGACATTTAGGACGATTCTAAGGGCCCCTGATTGACAGGGCGAGGTCTGTTATATTTGCGTATTTAAATATCCATGGATCCAGAATTTTTCAATGAGGCAAAAAGAGTAGATTTCTATTCCATAATAAACGTTTTTGTTTTGTTTTTAAGTGGGAAAACCATGTTAAACTAATTATTTATCACAGTAGAATATTGTTACCTACTGAAGAAATTACTGTAAGGAAAATGTTACATAATAATAAATTCCTTTAGCAAAGCTTTTATATAAAGTGACATGCAGAGGGTAATTTGAACCTGATGTTTCAATTTGCTTTGAATTTACAGTTTTTTTGGATCAGAACACTGACTTCTTTTTACTAACTTGTACTTACATGTATGGTTGATGATATATTTATGATGAGTCTGAATGAGAGTAATATTGCTTGCATCATGTTTCTGACAGTGTTAGTGACTACTGCGTACTGTACTAATTATATTATCGTTTAATTACAGCCTGTTTAATTACAAATGGTTTCATCAAACCATGGCAAAACACTATGTTTAAATTTGTATTTTGTTGTTGTTTTATTTGACTAAAATCATGTGTTGTGTTTATTTGGGACTAATACAGCAGCTTCAGGCATGGCCAGCCAGAAGGGAGTGACAGATCGTCAATAAATGCATGATAAAGGTACAGAGAGTTCGCACTTTAGATTAGGTCACACAAAAGACTTAACAGTTAGTAAACACTTTATAGCTATATTTTATTAGGCAGAAGTTGCTATATTATTTAGTGTTGTTAAATGAAATATGAACAAACCCATTACGCTTTAGTCCATATCATATATAGGATATAGTATGGCTGTGAAATTCAACAAGCCTACAAGCAACCAGCTTTCAAAAGCTAAATGTTTGGCTACAGTTTGGCAGGCTACTTAACACTGTGGAAGACTGCCCTTGAATTACTTTCTAGAATGATTAAGTGCAAGTGATGAGGAAAACAAATGTTACCTTTAAAAAATATTTGAAAAGTTGATGGGGGGGGGGGGGATTGAGGTACAAGTGAATCCACTTGTATGTGTGGACCTCAGCCAAAGACTAGTAGGATGTGGTGCTAGTTGGCGAGGGGCCGAAAGAGGCTGTGTGGGTGGTAAAGTAAGAGTGGGGATTATAGGGTATCAGCCACAGACCGGTTATCTGCGTCCTCTGAGTCTCGGAAAATAGAGTAGGGAGACACAAAGGCGGGAGAGCAATACTTTGTGCCCTCTCATCAATATGCAGACACCTAGCCTGCCTACACCCCCCCTCCTCTTTTATCACTCTCTTCTACCTCCACTGTGTACTTCCCCTTCTCCTCCCTCTCTCCTCCCTCCTCTCCCTTGCCTATATTTGTTTTTATCTCCACTTGTGTATGTGTTTTTGCATGCGTGTATGTGTGGGTGCGTTATGTATGAGTATGTGTTGATACGATACACCTATCGAAGCATCAAGACATAAAAAAGGTCTCTTGGCATCAATGGAGACGGGGAGGGATAGAAAAGAGAGGTGGGATAGAGTGAGAGAATTTAGACAGATGAGAGAGGGATTGAGCGAGACCTGGAGGGATGGATGATGCACACTTACATGTCATTATAAACATTAATGACATGCTACACCAAAGGTATGTTTACCCTGGTGAGACTGATACCTGGTACACAGTATGGAGGGGGGTAATCATAAGAGGAGAGAAGGGAACATTGAATCTGTGCCAGCGACAACATGTCTTGCCTTGCCTAACTCTGCCCATGGAGCATGTTAGAAGCCCCCCCCCCCCCTGGAGGGTGTGTGTGTGCGCGTGCGTGTGCGCAAGAGCACATAACAGGGCTTTGATTTTATAAGACGGGACAATTATTTGGCAAGGTGTTTACCATAATCCCATACACAAACACACAAAAATACACGCAAATGAACAGTGAATACATAAAAAGATCTGAGGTAAGATTTTATTCATCTTACAACATCATCATCCTCTCTCTCCACTCTCTCTTTCTGTCTCCAAGAGCAAACAGAAGCACGGGTCGTAAATATGTTTTTTAAAGCAGGGGCATCCTCTCTGGATGAGTCGCAAAGAAACCCGACCATATACTGTGTGGCCAGACATCAGAGAGCTTTGAGTGAGGTGGGGTGGGAGGGTAACAAGAGAGGAGAGCAAATGACAGGAGTAGATGAGAGAATATAAGATTAAATGCCAGAAAAAGAGAGATGCCTGAAGAAGAGAGACCTATCCTTAACCGATGGGTATGTGTAGATATGCCATGCTCTGCGTGGATGTGGATACAACTGTTATTTTACATTGCAGCTCAATTTTTCAACCTTCTCTTTACAGCCCGATTCGCCTTCAATGAAGATGACACTTTTCTGTATACATTCTGTGTGATGTACCTAACACTCATATATGATGGCCCTCTCTCGCCCTGCCATAAGGGTCATGTAACCACTGTTACGGTGCGTTCACACTGCAGACTTTTTTGCCGCTCTGCACCGCTGGCCTTCCCACAGTGCTCCACGCTCGGGGTGTGTTTAAAAAGTTAATACAGAGTTGTAGTTCTCTAAGGTCACTGTTGTAGTTTGTGTAAAACGGTGTCATGGACAAGTGCGCAGACTTGGGTTCATGTATTTACAATAGCGATCATTATTGATATATAGGTGCTCCTGTCTTGATCAAAATACAGCTTTTGCACATCATGATGCAAGGAATCAGATAGCTGACTAGATGTTGCATGATCGTGTCAACTAGGCTATAGGGTACTGTACAGCACTTCAAACATTTTTCCAGTAACATTCGCTAGGTTATGGCCACTACACATTTACTGTATGGCTAGCGAGTGACTGCCAACCAACATTTCAACGTTGAATGTCAATCGTGTGCCGGGTAATAGACTAGCTAGACTAGTAGTATGCGGCTAGCACAGAAGAAAGTTAGAGCTAAGTTACGTACTGTCACTGTAGCTAGCTGAAGTGACGAGACTGAATTTAACACACCAGGGACATAGACAACCTCGGCAACCCTGCGCCAGTTATACATTTTTTGTCTCTTTAATCGTACAGAGGCGTATAAAACAAGACTGAGTGCGTAGACACACATACGATGAGTTGCTCTTCCATCTTGAAATTGTCAAACCTAGAAATGTTTACCATGACAAACAGTTGCTACGTTACAAGAAACAAGAAACCAGCCCGATTGGCCATCGCTGGCGGTTTCACGCTCCTCATTTACATAAAGTTAAGAAAATCCAACTTTCGCTGCCCCGCTCGCCTTCCCACAATACCCTACGCGAGCGGCGACGCCCCGCTCGCCTTCCCACAATGCCCTACGCGGGCGTCAACGCCTGGTTTCATTGAAAATGAATGGGAAGCCGACGCCCCGCTCTGCCCGCCCCGCTGAAGTGTGAACGCACCGTTATTAAAGCGTACAGTACTTGTCTGCAGTCTTCTCACAGCCCTTATACCTCGCAGCCAGTAGCTACATGTATTAGCAGTGAAAGCAGCAGATGGATCAACCCCCCCCCCCCTCAACCCCCCACCCCCGACCCCACCCTGATACACACACACACAGCCAGTGCCCGACTGGCTACAGGCATTAGCAGAGAAAGCTCCAGGTGCAGGTCAGTTCACCACCACACACACACACACACACACAGAGCTCCCTCAGGGCATATCTGGGTATTTAGACAGTGACAGGCATTGAGTTGGTTCCTCTCATCCTGGATTTAGTAAAAACAAACAGTTCTCTCTCTCTCATACACACATACACACACAGAGATACACCACTTCAACATCTCACACCGTAATGGTATAAATCCTGGTTATTCCATTAGATCTCTCTCTGAGAATTATTTATGTCTTCTCTGAAGGTTTGGGTTGGTTATTGGGGCATTTTATGAAGTAGCTTGTAAAAAGGGTTATACCAATAAAAACATATTTCTAGATCAGCATGTGCACATCCTCTTAACTGTATCTGTATTCTTTATGTATTTTCTCTGTAGCCATTTTTGTTGACCGAATGGTATTTGTAAGCTTATTTGACTTATAACTTTATTGGGTAACACTTAAGAATAATGGTCCGTTGTTAATAAGTAGCTATGCAGGAAGTAATAGGTAGTTCTACATTAACACTGAATTTAATACTTTTAACTAATATGGAACCAAGATTAACTAAGCAGTAAGTAATAGCGAATTTAGTACAAAGGTAGTTCCTTGGAGAATTTCCACATGCTATGGAAAAATGTGTTTCCGGGTTGAGAACTTGGATGACAGCAAATTTCCTTCTCCTAAATTCGGATAAAACCGAGCTTCAAATTTTCGGCACTAAAAGATACAGAAATAATTTATCCAATCTGACCTTAGACTTAGACGGCGTCAAAGTATCTCAAAGCCAGCTGGTAAAAAAATTAGGAGTCACATTGGACCCAGACCTTTCGTTTGAGTACCATATTAAGCAAATCACCAGAACTGCATTTTTCCATCTACCTAATATTGCCAAAATACGAAAATTCCTCTCAAAGGATGATGCTGAAAAACTAATACATGCTTTTGTTACGTCCCGATTGGACTACTGCAATGTGTTGTTCTCTGACCTCCCAATTACCTACCTAAAAAATTTACAGCGGTTGCAAAATGCTGCTGCTGGACTATTGACTAAAACAAGAAAGTTTGATCATATAACATCTACTTTTATCTCTTTACACTGGCTCCCTATCCAAGCCAGAGCTGATTTCAAAGTTTTACTACTAACTTACAAATCTCTGCACCACTGTACCTCTCCGGTCTCCTTGCACCCTATTGCCCCGCAAGGACTCTAAGATCTCAAGATGCCGGCTATCTGGTAATACCCCAAATTAAGAAAAAAACTGCTGGAGGTAGGGCGTTCTCATATAGAGCTCCTCTTCTCTGGAACAAATTACCTGTTTCAATTAAGGAGGCTGATACTGTTTCGACATTTAAAACTAGATTAAAAACGTTCTTGTTTAGTCAATTCTATGGTTGTTAAAGGTAAGTATGTGTGTACACTATGTAAACCTGGGGTGTGCGTTTGCCTATGTGTGTATTACATGTAACTTTTAAATTGTAATTTTAGCTTATGTTCACACTGCCCATCTAGATGTTACAAATAAAGTAAAACTGTTATTGTATATTGTTACTGTTATAGTTCCGTTGCTGTATATTGTTATTGTTATAGTTTTTTTTACTAGTTAAAGACAACGGGGGACTGGTTGTTTTCATCCTTATTCGTATAAATACAACCTATTTTAGAGTTATTTCCCCCGGAACAGATTTCATGTTCCAACCGAGGGGGGCAGTCGCTGTCCTGGTGTGTGGGGCTTGACCAGTGGGGATCTCATTCTATTATGACTGTAACTGTTAGCTGCTCCTGGTATTCTCTAATCCCCCCCCACCCCCCCCCACACACACACACACATCCCCTGTGGTGTGGGGGGTTTGAGCTGTCAGGAACTGCCTGGTGGTCGGTCTACCAACGCTGGACCAGGTCGTCTACCGGAACCCAGTCTCCATGACGGCCAACAGCGAGTTTCCCGGTCCCATCCAACGTCTATAAAGCCGAACAATGGATTTTGGTGTTTCAAAACCCATTGACACTGTATGACTGTTTAGCTTGTGTTCTGCTCCTCTCTCTTACCAACCGTCTCTGGAGGAGGGGATCCCTCTCTGGTTTCTTCCATTTTGTTCTCCCGTTGGGAGTTTATCTGGGAGTTTTTCCTTGTCTTCCTTGAGGGTTTAGGTTGGTTGAGGGGCAGTTCTATGGGCGTATGTGAAGCCCTCTGTGACATGCTTGCGTGTAAAAAGGGCTATACAAATACATTTGATTTGACTAGGTAGGTATTTGATTATTACTAACAGAATATATCCTCATTGAGAACTACTTGTGAACTATGACCAATTAAGAAAGAATAACCAATGAATTACTAATCACAAAAGTAATGTCTAAAAAGTGAACAATTGTGTGTTTTTATTCTTAACATGGTCCTAACATTACAAAAGCTTGTGCCTAAAATGAATTATTTGTGGAAACCAGTTTATGAATATTAACGTTATAACTCGCCCCTTTATCATTATGGGACACGTCCCCCCCCAATATTTGATCATACTGTATGATTATGGGACACATCCTCCCCAATATTTGATCATACTGTACACTGCAAAAAATGAGTAGCTCCTTGAAGAACCTCTGGGTTACTCCAAGAATCTAGGGGCTCCTCCAAGAACTCCAACGTTCCTCAATGCTCTTAGAGGTGCCTGCAAGAACTTTTGGGATTCCTCAGTATGAAAATTGGTTCCTCAAAGAACCCATTTGAGTTAAAGTTCCTAGAGGATCTTTCGGCTATTGTATTTACATATCCAACATATTGTTTATTTATGGAATTTATGTCACTGAATTAAATATTTGCTCTGCAAATGCTTTCTCCCATGTCTTTAAAATATTATGCAGGCCAGAAAACCTCTATTGAATGGTTTTTGTATTATCATTTATTATTTTTGTGGACTGTGTGCTTCTTTATGTTTTAATGTTATGTCATAAGTGGGACAAGTGAGATTGCGTACATCAAAAAAAAAAAATACAGTAAATAATAAAATATATGTATTTTGCTTTCATGGCCATTTTATAATAGTGTTTGGCCTAGCTACAATTTAGCTGCTTTCTCCCCTTGAGGAATGAAGGCATGACTAGTGTGGCACCACATTTAGCCAGTTCTTCAACAATCAAAAAAAACCCTGTCTGCCACTTGATCTCCTGAATTGATGTTAGTGTACAAGTCAGACTGTGCACTGATCTCCTTGTCTGATATTCTTCCTACCCACATTTTGGAAACAAATTATATTGAGCCATAGGGCTTGATACCTAGAGCCTTGAGTGTTTTATGATGTTTGTAGTTTGACCTGAGGTCTAGGCCCTATGCCTGAAATGGAATGGCCTGTAAATGAAAAACTCCAGCCAGATCACACCACTGTGAGTGGTTTGTTTATTTACATCAACTGGACTATACTCTCACGCTAGCAAGCTTGCACGATATGCTACCCAACTTTATGCTACCCAACAGCAACCCAACAAAAACGTTTTATAAATGATCTGTGAGGAAATGTCTTCCTTAAAGGGGCAATTGACTGGGTTTTTGGGGTATTTCACAATGTTCCTTAAGGTCTCCGAATAGGGTATGTAACATTGGTTGGGTTGAAAATGGCCCGGGTGCTGTTCTATGCCCTCTGACTGATCCTCTGAAATGTTCCCGGGAAAAAAACACTAGCTTTTTTAAGCAATAAGGTACGAGAGGCAGTACTTCATCGCCAATAAAGTACGTGTTCAAGGGTGTTGTTAGGCAAACCCTGGAACACGTACTTTAATGGTGATAAAGTACTGCCTCGAGTACCTTATTGCTTTTATAATACGGTTGCCAGCGAAATTATAAGTAGTAAATAAATAGTAAGCTGCCTTTCAGCACAAAATAGTTATAGACAACAAACATTGTGTATCGCATTTCAGTAGCCGAGAGAAAATAGTCCCTGTAAACAGTGGCTGTTGCTATGCAACGGACAAACAGCACTGTGAACTTCACATTTGTTAGCCTAGCTAGATCTCGCACCATCTCATTCATTCAATGCTCATTTTATAAAAGCTGCCTTTAAAATAACAATGACAATGGGACACTTTCAATAAAATAATATTTCATTTAAACAGTAGGCCTAAACATTCTAAATCAATCATTAATGTTTCGTAGGCACTGGGTATATGGTAGCTAGCTAGCCTACTAACCTACATATGCTGTAAACAAGTTGCTATTGACTTGGGACTCGATAGACGAACATTAGGCTGTTGTTAAGGTTAGCTTATGTTGATTTGGATATCTCCATTAATTGTGCATCCATGGAAAACGTTGTTTTAAGAAGCCAAGACCAGGCCATGTAATTGCGTGGCTACGAAGCTCAAATTAAAAGTGGATGTCTAGTTAGCAACTAATGGCTAGACCTGAGCTTCCGTCCAACGTTTCAGTAGTTAGACCAGATAGTTAGCACTGATAGCACGGGACAGTGCATTATTATTGCTAAAAAATTAACCGAATGTTGCTAGTCTAGCTTGCTAACCAATAAATTGCTGCACACCAGTACTTGTAAACAGTCTTTTTCTTCGGCAACATTTTAGTTATTTTGAGTGTGCACTAATATGGAACGCTCCAGTTTTAAGGTAAATGTAATAAGGCGGCGTACATTACTTTATGCTCAATAAAGCACACCCCGTGACTCACTCTCAACCAATCAGAATGCTTGATTTCAACCAACCGTATTATAACTCCTTTTATGGTATGCTCATTAATATTTAGATAAGCTGCGCGCTGATTGGTTGGTTATCAACGAGTGAAGCTGGGAGCAAAAACGCAACACGGCCAACAGCAGCAGCACTCGCTGAAACACCGAAGTTGGAGACTTGAAATAAAAACGCGCAAATAAATCTATTGTGTCTACACAACACTGTTTTCAACAGATTGACTATATATCATTTGAAATGATAACATTACTTGTTTCCACTTCTGTTGTTGAAGCAAACAGGATTGACTTAGGTGGGTAGAACGTTAGGCTACAGCTTAGCAACCATATCGTGATTCTACTCGGCTTCAGTTAGCTAGCTAGGCTAGCTCTAGATATCTTGCTTTAAAATAACATGACAAAGATCTGGACAAACATGCATCGTGAATTGTAGATTTTCATTCCACAGGTTATTTATTTGAATGAAACACAGTCAGGAACATGAATCAACGTTAGCCCCATTGCCAATAAACTAGGCAAAGTTATCACACATTCTACCTATGCTCTTGCGCTAACTAGCAAGCTAAACTTGTTTAGTTACATGCCTACAGTCTAGGTGTTACTAGTAAAGGTGCCAGTATGGTACTCCGACTCCGTTACGGATGGGCGGGCCGTCGGATAGGACGGATTAATTAGCATTTCTGTTGCCTTTATGGTTCTCTGAAGGCTGGGGGTGCTGAAAACAATTCACCGCCAGAACACAACAGTAGGTGGAGAAGCGTTTTTTTGTCGAAAACACGTTGCTTTGTTGCGTCTTTGTAAGTTAGAAATCGTCGTTGTTTATCTCCCACCTCTCATCACATGTGTGACACTCTTAGCTGTCACTCGTCAGACGATGAGTGCAGCAGGTGCAGTCACATAATATTATATTAAAGACAAACTCAAGGCCCGCCGCGTCATTTTATGTGGCCCGCGGAAGATTAATGGGCTATTGAAATAAGTCTACGCTGCTTTACAGCGTGCATTGACCATAAACGACATCTCTCACCATGCATTTCAATTGTGTTACGGCAAAGTGACGACATCCCGCCTCTAGAAAGCAGTGTATGCACATCAGTGTTAAACGCAAAGTTTAACTGGGTGAAGGCGAGCATGGTTTGAATGACAGCACTCCAATGCAGCCGGTTCTGCGAACGTACCCCATGTGCATTTTCAGCCAAGGTCCTCGGGCATTCAACCCAAGTTGGTATCGCTCTCGAACTTGGTTAGAGTACTCAGCCAAGCTAGCATGTTTCTGCTTCCCTTATCGACAATTTAGAGCCAGCAATGATGAAGACATCACCTTCATTAGACAAGGTTTTACCTAGGCTATTGGAAAACGGTAATGTTTATTTTACATAAACCTCAAAAAGCTATTCTGCGTTCAGATGAAGTGCAAAACAAGTTTTGCTCTTGCGCTATGCGCGCTTGCATTTTGTCACCAAACACTGAGAAAAATGTGCAAATGTATCCTCCAAGAAAAACAGCAGATTGTCCAAGAATTAAAAGGCGGACTTAAATTGCAGCATAATAAAATGCCCTATGTTCACAAAAGCTACAACAAAAACACCATGTTTTTACATCGTTACTGACGTTACATCGTAGTTACAACTGGCCCTTTGACGGCAACCATGCTGATGTGGCCCTCGGTGAAAATGGGTTTGACACCCCTGCGATATAGACAAGGCTCTGGTTTTGTGAATTCATTTCTCCATCAAGTGTATAATCCAATGTGAAAAATGATAAACAAAAAGACTGAATTGGAAACAAAAAGATCCATACAAACTGTATGTAGGCTACAGTCAAAACTACAATGTACTACTCTAGGTCACTAAACTGTGGCAGTCAGTGCACAGACAACAAACTCACGTTTCTGAATTCGCTAGAGTAGAGCATAGCTCACAATAAAAAAATTCTCCAAGAAGTTATCATCACAGACGTCTTTCAAAAAGACGACCTTAGAGAAATCGGCTTTCTGTCGAAGTCGGAAATGATGTCGTTTGGAAATGATGTCGTAGCGGACCAATCACGGCCAAGGGGTATCCGTCGCGTACAGCACGGCACGACGGATCGACAGGAATTTAAACGGTGCACGGGAAAGGTCTCCGTCGGCCCCGCAGACGACGGAGAGGGCGTTTCAGGGCGTTCCAACTATGCGTAGGCCCTTCCCATGTGTCCGTAATCGTATACGGAGTAGCATATAACGGCCTTTAGCCTTCCCTGTACAGCCTGGAACACAGCATTTACGACCGTGGTCCATTTTCAATATCCTTGTTATAATTCAAAACGTTCTTCTTTGTAATTCCCTATAAGTAGCCTACACAGAGCAGGGCGCAGCTAAACTAGTATCGGAGATAGACGCTACCTCGGGCTGGTCTGGATGTTAATTCTGGGGCGTGACAAAGATACAGACCAGAGCCAATAAGAGGGCGATCACCGGTCCTACGTAGGACCGGTAGCTTTGTTGAAAAGTTAGCGTTTTACAGCCAATTTTTTTCTTTTTGAGATTTGAATAGGAAAGAGGTGTCAATGGACTTTGATATTCACGGTATGTTCAGTTTACCCACCGAACTGTCGTTATTCAACTATGACAAGGTAAAATCGGTTTTTGCAGTCAATTGCCCCTTTAAATCCGGTCATGAGTGGTTGGTTGCCAGCAAGCCCCCACCCCTCGACTCTCGGCTTGAGGCAACAGCCCCGGTGGATGTAGTTGGTATTGCATTTCCGATTTTCTACCCGACTCGTCCGGTCGTTTTTAGTCTATTAACTCCAGTCAACATATCGAAAACTATCTCCCCCAATAATTTTTGTTAGATTCTCGAACCAGCCTCATACTACTAGCTTTTTCATAGAAGAATTTTTCCTGATTTTTGCAAAGATTGAAACCAATCCGAAATGGGTAAACTAGCAACCCATTTATTTGCTTACGTCAAGAAAAGTTGCCTGGAAACGTGCTCGCGGATACGAACAATGAACGAGCACAAAAGGGAGCATCAGAAAATCGCTGATTTACCTGAGCTGAATGAGAACAAAGAGAAAGGATTTGATAATCTACAGCTGCCTGCCTTTATTGTAGTTTTACAAATGGTTGCACATACATGACGGTTGTTTGTAGATCTAATTTGTTATTTTAAAGCAGATTTAACCATTTTGTAATGAACGCTATTATGCACATGGCATGAGAACGTAATTATAGCCTAATCTAATTAGTTATAATATCGTGGCATGTTACGGCTTCATTAGATATTGTTGAAATGTTATTCTGAGGCAAAGACAAAGATGAATAAATCATGTCTGATAACGTCAATATTGTTATGGTTGTTATATTTGTTAGAACTTTAAGTCAGTTAACACCACAACGATGGCATTAACAATAAGAGTAATTGTAAACAACACTCATCATCATTGTAATAGTAAAGGTATAGGCTTAATTTGCTTTGCAAAGCTAGAACAACAACGGAGCCAGATATTCAGGTTTAAAGTTTATTTATCCGACACAATACATAAGCAGTTAAACTATAAACACAAAGCAAAAAGAACAACGTATAGGCCCTGCACGTATAATACTACAGTACTAATAGTATTGATTTTCGTAAAGTTCACATGTAGGCTATCTGCTTCTTGATCGGACTTCTACCACATTCTGACAGTTTTCTGCAATGCCTTAGCTCCAGCTCACAAGCTTGCGACTGGTTGTCGCAAAGTATGACGTATACAGCTAGTTGTAAGCATGCATGAGTTTCGGAGCTAGGAACAAGCTTCTGCGCAAGACCGGACGAGTCGGTCTGGAAAGATGGCGCGGTCCGTTAGGAGCTCTCGCTTGCCTCACTGTGCCACTGAGCACTTTTCATAGAAATGAATGGGGACGCCATCTTGGAAGACAGAAGTAGCTGTCTCTAGTTATATTAACTCTATGGTTGCCAACCTGTCCATTGGTACCGTTAGATGCAGCGAGACCGCCCTGTAAACGTAGAGTACCCTTACAAAAAAGAAGTATATTAAAGTATACTATAAGTATACTAAAATATGGATAGTACACTTTTAGTTCACTTTTGATATACTTTTAAGAAGTATGCTTAGAAAATAGTTCACTTTTAATATACTTTTAAGAAGTATACTAAGAACATAGTTTACTTTAAATATACTTTTAAGTATGCTTTGAAAATAATTCACTTTTGAATACTGCAAAGTAGCCTGTGTAGTGCACTTTCAGTTCATCAAGTATACTTCCTCAAGTACTTCAAAGTATACTTTGGAATACTCTAAAGTAGTCTGTGTAGTACACTTTCAGTTCATCAAGTATACTTCCTCAAGTACTTTAAAGTATACTTTGGAATTCTCTAAAGTAGCCTGTGTAGTGCACTTTCAGTTCATCAAGTATACTTCGTAAAGAACCTCAAAGTATACTTTGCAATACTTTCAAGTGCACTTTCATTTAATGTAAGTACGTCAACAAGTAAACTTCTAAATGTAATTTTACTATTATTTACTAATGTATTAAAATGTTTATGGGCCCCTCAAACACCTCAGATCTTGAGTCACTTGGCGAGAACGGGGCCCTCATAATAGTTTACTGCAGATTCGTAGCTCTTCACTACGTACTCAATAACGTACTTTTAAGAAGTATGCTTAGAAACAGAAAATGGTATAATTTTTTTTCTGGATTAGGATGTTTTCTATTATCATACAGCAAAAACAGTCAAAATAATTTTAAAGTACATTAAAGGTTACATTTTTTTGATCCATCTCATTCTAATTATTCATGTCTATGAAAATCTAATGCATTGCACATTGAATCTTTTTTTGTTACTGAAGCTGTAACCTTAATTACTGCTAAAACATTCTGAAACCCTATACTCTTATACTAATAATTATCAATTGGAGTATTAATGGAAAAAAACGAAAAAGCTACTTGAGAATTTGAAGGTTATACTGTCAAACTGACTGAAGAACGAAATAACTACGTGAAATAATTAAGATAGTGTGGCTCATTGGCTAGTCACATTTTAAGATAAGTAAATAATAGTAAAATTACATTTAGAAGTTAACTTGTTGACGTACATACATTAAATGAAAGTGCACTTGAAAGTATTGCAAAGTATACTTTGAGGTTCTTTAGGAAGTGTACTTCCTGAACTCAAAGTGCACTACACAGGTTACTTTTGAGTATTCCAAAGTATACTTTGAAGTACTTTAGGAAGTATACTTGATGAACTGAAAGTGCACTACACATGCTACTTTAGAGTATTCCAAAGTATACTTTGAAGTACTTGAGGAAGTATACTTTATGAACTGAAAGTGCACTACACAGGCTACTTTGCAGTATTCAAAAGTAAACCTTGAAATACACTACAAGTGTACTTTAAAGTGTACTATATGACCTAAAAAGTGGGCCAATTCAGTTTACTTAGTACAAAAAAAGTATATAAATAAGTACACTGCTAGTATACTTTAAGTAACATGATAATAGTATACTTTTTATACTAAGTATACTTACAAAATAAACTTGAAGTATACTTCTTTTTTGTAAGGGTTGTTCACCTCCCCCCAATAGGCTACAAAAACACTCTCCCCCAAATGGAAAACGACATTACATTAACTCTGAACGGAAAGGGTAGGTACTACACTTCAGCGCTGATTGGATGCAGTAGGCTAACTAACAATATAAGAAATTGATCGACAGAAGTACAAAATGCCATAGCCTGACAGAGTCACGTGCACCAGGCCATTTATTTGGGAATCGAAACATGTAGCATAGGCTACTAATGCAACTGCATAAATTGCGTGTTAAACGTAAACATCGATAGCCAAACAACTAGTCCACGTAACTCTCTCATTATCATGAACTTAATCGTTTTGGTAGGAAGGAAAGAGGAAACATTTGTGTTAACAATTCAGAGTCATGACACTACTCTTATAATCAGGGTCATTCCTATGAAACAATCTTAGATATGCTGTTAACGTTTCACAATATTAAAATAAGTACAATGCGCACGCTAAAAACGCAGTTGAAGGAAGCAGGTCTTGTCAGAAGAAAGAACTAATAGTCAACTACTAGAACAAAATGCCACAATGACCAGGATATAGTTGTTTGGCTATGGATTTTTACATTTAACACGCAACACTTTTGCATAAGTATCGTACTATTTGCTACATTCTTCGATGGCTAAACAAATGTCCCGGAGCACTGTCAGGCTATTGCATAGGTACTTCTGTCGATCAATTTCTTATCTTGTTAGTTAGCCTACTGCATCCAATCAGCACTGAAGTGTAGTACGTACCCTTTCCGTTCAGAGTTAATGTAATGTCGTTTTCCATTCGGGGGAGCGTGTTTTTGTATGGGGGGGGGTGAACAAGTCATCCGATTGGGGGGGAGTTGACTCGTTTTCGGGGGGAGTGTTTTCATTAGGGGGATGTACTCATATTAGGGGGGGTCTTTTGCACTTCAGGGCCACCGTACTTATCCTTTACATGCCTGTGTACATTTGACATTACAACCCCAAACACAACAATAGGTGAGTTCGACTTCATGCAGCGCCGACGGCGCCGACAGCCGGCTGCGGTCGGCTGCCTTGAAGCTGAGAATGCCATTGGCTGCTTCAAGTCAGCCGGGCTGCAGGCGACGCCGGCGCTGCATGAAGTCGAACGCACCTATTATGTCGGCATGACGTTAATCTTTTCCATCTAGCTAATCTTTTAAATGAACTACTATGAATTACTATGCTAAGCTACCATACTAACTGCTGTTGACAGGATGACAGTTATCCACCCGGAAGTGTCTTGGCAACCTTCGTTTACAAACATTCTGATTAGATCTATAGCCTAGTTTATAGGGGCCCACCTCCTGCAAAAATGCCCTGTTATAGCAGATATTGTTTTGTTGCAAATGGCCATTCCCAATTCTGGCCATTCTGAGTATAGAAATTGATTAATATAGGGTGCTATTAAACACTGGAGCACTTGAACGAATGGTAAGAAAAGAAAAATAAGCAAGGGAAGCCGATTTTTTACGTCAAGTTCCTCGCATTTCCATTTATTCAAACTGACTCTCCACGCACATGGAATCTCTGAGAAGAGCCCATTCATTTCTATGAAAAGTGCTCAGTGGCGGAGTGAGGCAAGTGAGAGCGCGAGACTGGACGCAGCCATATTTCCACTTCCGTGTCTTCCGGTCTAGCTTTAAAAAGTGGCTCGTTTTTTCCCTAGCTCCCAGACCTCGTGCACGCTTGCAACTAGCTGTACACGTCATACTTTGCGACAACCAGTCGCGAGCATAGATTTATATGGTTACGAGCGTGTGGGCATTGCAGTTGCAGAATCTATGGGCAGAATGGGGTACAAGTCCGATAATAATCTGACACATGATGCAAACTTAATAGAAATGTATTCGGTCACTGTATAGTATTCCTTTCACTTGTTTTTTAGGCTATATGGCTAAATATAGGGCTAATCTAGATGAAACTAATCACATATGTAGCTTTTTTTCTTCGTGATATGAGTATGATTTACAACACATTGTATCGTATGAAATAAACTGTTAACATGAACAGCTCCGTCGTTGTTCTCGCCAGGCAAAGAAAGCTTAATAGTTATTTTGGTAACCGAAATCTTCCATAATGCAGACTTACCATAGCTTACTGTCAACTTTATATTCAAACGAAATACCACAAAATTCACACTGCCTTCAATTTCACATCAGTGTCGAAATGCGACCAGTGTTTTACATGCTCAACCTAGAAAACCAAACGTCTATTAATGGATATAACGTGATCTAACAAGACGTGTTAATAATGTAATAAATAAAAGCTCGAGAAGTGTGTCTAAAATATACTTTATTGTAGGCAACTTTTCTTGACGTAAGCAAATAAATGGGCTGCTAGTTTACCCATTTCGGATTGGTTTCAATCTTAGGAAAAAATATTCTATGAAAAAGCTAGTAGTATGAGCCAGGTTCGAGAATCGAACAAAAATTATTGGGGGAGATAGTTTTGTAAATGTTGACTGGAGTTAATAGAATAAAAACGACCGGAAGACACGGGAACCTAACCGTAAATGCAATACCACCTACATCCACCGGGGCCGTTGCTTCAAGGTGAGGGGCGAGGGGTGGGGGCTTGCTTTTTATAGTACTAAATGGCTGTCAATCAGAAGGAGATGCAGTCTTTCGATAGACCCTTCAATCATCAACAGAGCAGCATCCAGGCTAGCCCACTCCTCCAGACGCTGAGCGTCCGTGGGCGGGACATAATCGCAGCATTTATCCAATGACCGTACAGTTTCGAAGCACTGTAAAAAACTGTTCAAAGCAGCCCATTGAAGCTGGTTTTCAACAGGGAAATGCACTGTGATGGTACTGGACTGTATGAGAAGGAAATCAGTCAGTCGACTGATCTGCTACGTAGCTGATTCTGAACGTCTTCGAAATGAACGTGTTCTTAACGCATTTAAAATGTTAACACAATAGTAAATATTTAACAACGGTGTCGTCACTATTTCAACCAGCGTAGCGCGTTAAGTGCAAGCGTAGGGTTCGGGTTCTGTGGAAAAAATATCTAAGGTTTGGCCGAAACTGACTCCCGTCAAAAAGACCAATATTCGGCCGAAACTAAATCCTGGATTCGGTGCATCCCTAGTCAATAGAGCTAGCCTGGCTGCCAGACCAACTTCGTTCCGCACAAAAAATTTGGTCGGGAAGTTGGGTCTGGAGGGTCTCGTATTGGGAACAACTACATAAAACCAGGATCTGGGCGGACCAATGAATTTGCCAGGGCGGGCTTTATACGATGATGGACAGATGATCAACAGTAACGTAATCAACAACGTCACAAAAGAGCCCTTGGGTTGAATTCGTTTTCAAGAAACAACATATTACGTTGCTCTGATTGGTTGTAGGTCTATCCAATTGAGCGAAGAGGCATTTTTTTACGAGTTCGGTTGAAACACGCCCCGTAGTCACAGCCCAACGGAGAGTTTTCAGACTCATATTCTGACTAGAATTATGAGTATGACAACGTCAGGCTACAATAGAGCATGACATACTGCGCCAACTGGACTTTGAAGAGCTCATTGATGAGTTTGCATTGAGAATGAGCAACAACGGGCCTTTTAATATCACTGATGTGATGATGGTGATGGTGAGTCACATGTTTAAACTGATAATATTTATAGAGTGGCTCTGTGGACTTTAAAGCACTGATGTGTCAGTGCACCTGGCGTGGGTTTGTGTGCGTGTCATGATGTGCGTTGGGGCCTCATTCTGGTAATTAGCCCCAGGCCTCAAAATGTCTTAATCCGGCCCTGGTTAGTGTGAAATATGTAACCTTTTATTTTGTAGCTCTTCGTTTATGATTCCATTACTGTTATGTTCAATTTCATGTTTTTGGGAAAGTTTAGGCCTTATCGTTACTAATTTGTCCTTTTGGACTTTTCCCACAGAAAAATTGAATTCCACTCATGTTAACCGCGGAAAATTAGTCTTATTGCCGAAAACAGTGGCAGCGATAGCCATGGCGAGGGAGCAACTTCCAATTAAGAAATTATTGATAAAAAGTAGTGCTGTCAGTTTAACGCGCTATTAACGGCGTTAACGCAAACCCAAATTAACAGCGTAAATTTTTTATCGCGCGATTAACAATCTTTTTGGCCTAGCAAACTTTGTAGTTTTTTTCACATGCTGTTGCAACAACTACCGACGTTAGAAAAACTACAACACCACACCGGATCTTGCTAGATCGGAAACAAAACAACAGGCACGCCACACACACTTGTTTGGCTTGCGAGCCGGCTAAAGAGTAGTAGCAAAGCCCGGATATTAGACATTCTCTGGTAGTAGGCTAACGTTTCGTTTTGAGTGGATGGCGAGCGCGAGAGGCCGAAATGGATGCCAGTCAGATTCTGAAAGGAAGGTTTACTTTTTAAAAGTTGCCAAATGATTCCATTGACAAGACCAAAGTGATCTGTGTGTTTTGTCGTTGTAAACTGAGCTATCATCGCAGCACGTCCAGTCTGAAATACCACTTGATGGCCAAGCACACAGCTGATGCAAATTCTCCGCCCCCTCGTCAAAGCCAGGCGATTGCAGTGTTGTTTTCAATTAAAAAAAATATTTGCACGAAGCAATCTGAACCACTTTTCCATGTTGATAAGAGCATTAAAATTAATTATGAGAGTTAACTATGACATTAATGCGATTAATCGCGATTAAATATTTTAATCGTTTGACAGTAGTGATAAAAAGTAGGGATGCACGATAATATCTGCACGTCATCGGTATCGGCAGATAAAGCTTCAAAACGTAATTATCGGCATCTGCAGATATGAAACTTTCTGCCAATGTACCTGGCCGATAAGGTGACGTGCAAATTAAGTGATGATGAAATGATTCTTACTATACACTGAGGGCACTAGTATGAGTAACCACAGTAAGTTTCAGACATGTAACACTTTCCTAGTCAGGGTTAGCAGAGGGTGCATTAAGCCTGTCGTGAGATGCACCCCCCCTCTATTGTCTGTTCTGTATATCCCAGCATCAAATGATTCTTACTGTACACTAAGGGCACTAGTATGAGTAACCACAGTAAGTTTCAGGCATGTCACACTGTCCTGGTCAGGGTTAACAGGGGGTTCATTGCACTTACATCTAATGGGAAACATGCCATGAAATGCTCTCCCCTCGCATACGTTTCTATCCTTCTACGCCAGCATTATGTACATTTAATAGCATAAATTGAATACCAATACATGTGTATGTATAGGGTGGACAGGTCTGAAAACAGAATAGTCCGTGTTAGGTGAGGGAGTATTATGTTTTATTTATTTCATTGACTTAAACAATAAGAATAATATTTTCTATCTTAAAAAAGGATTTGATGGTTCTTTTGATGTTGATACATGGTTGATACATTGTTTTTAGTACTTGTCTTTTGTAGGCTAGGCATGTGAACCTTTGGTCCCTTTTCAGGACAGCTGATTCTGGATCAGAAGGCTGTTGTTTCGACCTGTCTGAGTAACCCACCCTACGCACAGGCTAACTGCATTAAAATCGCATGCCTTTGAACCTATACATTAGTATGAAGAGCCATGCCATGTGAAATACTTTGAACCTGCTACACAAAATACATTTTGTGTAGCAATAATCATGATCATACTGGGGTATATTTCCTCGGAATGCGATGTCGTGGAGTAAGAATGTTGGTTCGCGTATACCGTTTGAATGACGAATTTTAAGGATTTTGTGTTGAAAATAGCATCTGATATTTACACAGATAACAGACATCCTTCTCTGTGAGACTTCTGTCTCCCCTTCTTTTGGATGCGATATCAAGACGAAATCCTTCACTCTTTGAATCGCGCGCGCTCCCGCGAAGGGGTGCCAATCCAGAGAGTCATGCATCGGGTGATACAACACCGGCTTCATTCCTTGCCTTTGCTAACGCTTCGATTTCAGCCTTTCTGCATGCCTGGTCTTTTTAAACTCTTTCTCCTCCATTCTGTTAATAGTCCCTCACCACTCGTCAAACGTCAACCCACCCAGCAAATCAAAATTCACAACAAATGTTGCCATTCTCTTTACGACTAGGTTGCTTGCTACCGTGTAACTTTGTAACGTCTTTTTTTATTTGAAATATTCGATGCGCAGTAATATGGAATGTTATGTTATGAGGACAACTTGAAAGGTTATGCTGGATTTTACAACGGCATGGAACGCGATATTGCCAATCAGAATCAAGGATTGAAACAGTTTTAGAAGTTACTATGAGCGCCAACAACATGATTCAACATGTCGGCTGTGTGGCAGGATTTCACAGTATCAAAGGATGATGACAAAATGGCTACTTGCGGAGTTTGTAAATTGTCAGTGATGCGAAACATTTTAAGTTTACAGAGTTACAGCTGCATTTCGGTGAATATGTGTCAAGAATGTGTCATTGTCAACAAGGAAAATGTAGTTGTTCAAATTCAAGGAGGTACTGTTCAAGTATGAAAATTGTGACGTGAAAATATAAATAAATCTGCCATATTTGAAATCATTTCAATAGTTTTCATGAGTGAATGTCTATTTCTAAAATGATACAAATCAAGTTTTTAATGTTCCGTATCTACAGCAAGTACCCCATCATAATAACAGATTAATTCTAGTACAGGAGAGACTTTTCAATAATCAAAAAGCAGAGGTGTATGTATCGGCATCGGCAATCGGCCAAAATGAGCTTGTAAATATCTGCATATCGAATATCGGCTAAAATTCAATATCGTGCATCCCTAATAAAAAGGGTTTGTTTTCTTCAGTTATTTGGAAGTTGTTTGGCTTTTTGAAATCCGACAAAGATTAGAGCAATGTTCGGTGCATATTGGTGTAGTATACAAACAGGTGGCTACCAAGTCTGGTAATACGAGAAACTGCAAATGTGGACTTCTTGTTGACCTCGACCTACAGTCTCGGTTAACAAATGTTTTAACAAATCTCTGCTTACAAAGGTGTTTGTAGATCTGTCGAAAAGCCCATATTTGTTTTTTTATATAATACACCAACACGTAGGAAAATCCCAAATCAAACACGACAAATCTGGAGCAGACGCCATGTTGTCAACATCTCCAAAGCAACGGCATGCTAGGTCCGTAAATCGTTTGAGGTCCGCAAACGGTTTTGCAGACTTCTTAGAATGTCTCTGGACCAATAAGAACAGCGTAATGTTGCAATTTTAATACTAGTATATAAGAAACCTTTTTTACCACCTGAAGTAAAATCACTCATTGGAACATGCAGAAAGTGTGAGTTTGCGCCAAGGTATTGATATGTAGGCTATTGATAAAAAGCAAGGTTTTAAAAAGCTTAAGTTACTTGACCCCAGCTATGTGCTCTCTCTTTTTAATTCACATTCACAAAACGACTTGCACAGAGCATGGATGGATGCGGTATACAGTGATATATTTAATTAATGACAGGTGAATTTTGCATGTGGAACAGTGAAATGTAGCTAATATAATCTCATGTATACCCAGTTACAATTAAATTAGTTGTACAAACTCCACCTCATGAAGAAAGTGCCAAAAACTGACCAAGAGATGGTGTAGGCCTACTTATGGTAGAAGAATAAAGGCTAATCTTGAAAAAGATTTACTGGAACACCAGTTACGAGAAGATGCATGGTCACAGGTGATGTTAATTGATGTTAATTATGTTAATTGTAATTGTAACAATAACCTATATGAATATTAATAGTTGAATTTGCTGAATTTCTATTTAGATAAGAGATGGTGTACTTATGACAGAAGAATAAAGGCTGATCGTGTAAGGCTATCAACCTGCCCCCAACCCTCATATGGTAAAATAGGGAGTTACTTGATGGAGTCTCAACTTGATGGCTCACACTTCTCATTGTGTAACTTACTGTAACATTGCTAGTCATGTTGATAAGTAAGGGTCAAGATTCTGGTGTGATTGTAGTTGTTCTTAAGGAATTGTGAAGCATTGTTCTGTGGATTATTGATCTCCTGAGACGCTCCTCAGCTCTAGCTTGTCCTACTCCTTCTTCCTCACCTCTTGCTTCCTATCTCTGGTTTACAATAATCATGGTAGAGTAGGCATAAGAGTCAACCTTCATTGATATCTTTCATTTGCAATATGATAAAATGATAACAATGATTTAACCTTTTTAATCATTTGACCATTCTTGCTCAGATTTAACCCAAAAATCCAAATAGTCAAATAACTGTAGGTATTGGCATTATTTGGTTAATGTTTATTCACTGTTCAGTTTCCCATCTTCCTTCAATTCCCATAGGGGAATTAGTTTCGGTTGTTTGGCCAATATTGACCCCTACAATGTTGAAATAGATTTGCTGAAACACCAGTTTCAGGATGCTACATTATGTAAATTGTAGGAATCATATGAATCATGTAAATTGTAGAAACAATAGCCGATCGAAATAGGCTAGGCTACTAATTGTGATTTTTATTTGTAGGCAATCAAGAAGACCAAATACAATTTCAATTATTTGTATTTATTTCAGTGCCCAAAAGCATTTGGTCAATTCTGAGTGCATGTCCACGGCATGAAACACTAGTGACAAAGGCCCAAGGGCTGAGAATGTTGCTAAAATAAATTACAGATTGTGACGGGAAACGGTAACGTCAACTTAGGTATTCATCAGGGAATTAAAGCACATCAAATCACATCTTAAAATCGTCTCCCAGCGTATAACTAAGCAAATTAAATTTTGTTCGAGATCGCTCGGCTGAACCAGGAAATGATATGCTGTGTCTGCCAACGCTAACGGGCTCATAAAGTGGGAGGGGATCGGTAGAAACGCAGAGTTTGGCATGGAAAACCTGCTAGCGAGCAGGTTAGTTTCACGGAGTAGGTTACCATTGAAACTTAACAAAAGGTTTACCTCTCTTTCTGGAACGTTGAACTCGGAGTATGCCTCCTTTCAGGGTTAAACAACTCAAAGTTTTCACTAAACCTGGAATACCCCCTGCTGTTTCACCATTATTATTGTTGCTACTACAACTACTAGTCATTTTAATTTTGTGGTTAAAACAACAAGATCCTTGAGGAACCAACTACACAACTTCTATAAAGGTTCTTCACAGAGCTTCAAAAGGTTCTTCAAGTAACCTTATGAAAGGGTTCTTCTAAGAACCTCTTCTTGAAGGTTCCTCAAAGCACCATAAGAGGTTCCTCAAAAGTTTCAAATTGAAGAACCTCCAAAGGTTCCTCAAGGATCTTATTGTTTTAACAGTGAACTGTATAATTATGCGGGCAATTTCGATGTGTCTGCTATTACGTCTTTCTGCAGCTCAGAAAATATAAAATCACGGCCGGTCCATTTTCCAAATCCATTTTCCATTATCCAAACCAAAACCTATTTGTCCTGAATCTATGTCATGTTTTCCCTAAACCTATACTGGTGCAACGTCAATGAGTGAGTTAGGAGCGTGAAATCATTTGGCAGTGGCACATTTTTATGGATGGTAAATATCCAGTATTTGGCTAACATACAACAACAACGACTATTGAATTTCACTAGAATCTCGAATTGTAGAATTAGGGCAAATTTTGAATTGTAGAATTAGTGCAAATTTTGGATTGTAGAATTAGTGCGAATTTCGATTGCAATACTACAGTTTGTATGAGGGACTTTTTACAAGCTAGTCGACAGCTATAGGCTGGCTTTACAGCTAGCAACAACTGTAGCTAGCGTTTTGGGCTATGTGTCACGGCCACAGACGTGCCCCCCCTGTTGTTTTTGGTTTTGCCCTGTCCTTGTGTTCCCTGTCATTGTCTTCACCATTTCGTTAGTTTCATTGTGTCCACCTGTGTGTCGTTTGGTTCTGTGTATTTAGGTTCCTGTTTTGTGTCCAGCCTTTGTCTTGTCCTTGTTGTGGTTACTACTACCTGTCGTGTGAGTACCTTTCTGTGTCCCCCCATTTTTGAGAATAACACCCTTTGTTTTCCGTATGCCTCGGTACTCTCGTGCATTTGGGTCCAACCCCACCTCACATCCTGACACTATGCTCCTGTTCTCTGAATTGGGTTATCTAGCAAGTTATTTTACAGTCCTGCCATTTGTTCTTTCTTCCTTCATCATTTTTATTCCTTTGAAATTGCGTTGCTGTTGTATTTCGCAGTAGTGGCCAATGCTAGACTCGTGAGTATTTAGTTGGCTTATACGTTGATTTGGGTTAGGGTGAGCCATGTACTTACTTATTACTTATTTAGCCATTATGTTTGACTCAGTTTATCATCACATATCATTTATTTGTTAAATGTGTTAATTGTTTCATTCCAAAATACAGAATTTGTTTAAATGCTAGGTTTCATCATTGTGCCAAACAAAAAGTTTAATTCAGACATATTTTACAAAATGCTTTATTCTTGCATTTCCATTTGCATAATGCATTTTTGCATTATGTAGGATTTTCTTTTACAATTTCATTGAAATCTTCCAGTGCATATAATTTAAAAAAATGTTATCCAATCATTGCATGTTGTAGAACTTGTGAGCTGACATGTTAGTGAGGTGTTAACATGTTTTTCACTTTGAAATAATGGTCCAGATTACAGTTACTGCGGGATGTCAAGGTAACTGTTGAGTAATTAGTGAAGAGTTAACAAATTAGTCACTTAAAATAATGGTCCAAGTCACAAGTACTTACTGCAGGATTACAAGGTAACGCTTGAGTAATTAGTGTGGAGTTAACATGTTTGTCACTTTAAAATAATGGTCCACATCACAAGTAGTTCCTGCAGGATGACAATGTAACACTTGAGTAATTAGTGAGGAGTTAAAATGTTTTTCGCTTTAAAATAATGGTCCACATCACAAGTAGTTCCTGCAGGATGACATGGTAACGCTTGATTAATTAGTGAGGACTTATACTGGTTTTCACAAGTAATAGGCCTATAATAAGTCTAATTTTATATTTGACACATACGGTACAGGCATACATTTCTGTGAGGCACTAGTGATATTCTAACAAACATCGTAATCTGGATGATGTGGTTTTGCGCTTATCGCAACATAAATGCAGGATGCAAATTGTTTTTAACAAGAGAACATCAATGTTTATATTCATATCCTAAAGAGAAGTCCTCCTCAGGCGGCTACTGTAACATAAAGGTAGGTCTTTGGCATCTGAGGCATTGAACCGACACTCAAGAGCTCATAATAGTAAACTAATCCAATCATGAGTGTCAGCATCACTTCCTAATTATTAAAAATGTTCATTATTAAAAATTATCATTATTTGTATAACACCATGTTTAAGTTGGAAATAAACAGAGAACATACGTCCATCCTTTGGTAAGAGTAGTCAAAATCTCAACCTGTAGTTAACGTATTCGGGGGGATATAATATTCATGAAATGGTTTCCACAAAGAACCCATTTGAGGCACAAGCTTCTGAAAAGTTATGACCATGTTCAGAGTAAAACAACCAAATTGTTCACTTTGAAGACATGTTACTTTTGTGATTAGTAATTAATTGGTTATTCTTTCTTAATTGGTCATAGTTCACAAGTAGTTCTCAAGAGGATACATTTATTTAGTAATAACCAAATACCTACCAAAGAACTACCTTCACTGTAAATTAGCTATTACTTGCTGCTTAGTTAATCTTGGTTCCATATCAGTTCATAGTATTACATTTGGTGTTAATGTAGAACTACCTATTACTTCCTACATAGCTACTTGTTAACAACGGACCAGTTACTAGTTACTTATTTCAGAAGTGCATTACTTTACTAGTTACTGCATTGAAAAGTAATTAGTTACAAGGGAAAGTAACGGTTGCGTTACTTTTAATTCCCTGCTTCTATTATCAAATTAACGCACACAGATAGTTATAATAGTTTAGTGTTGCAGTGGCACAGTGTGGGGCAAGACAACTAGGGTTGCCAACCGTCCCGAATTGTCCGGGACATGACGAATTATGGGTTATTTGGATTTGTCCCGTCAGGGACAGCTCCAGTCCCGTATTCCAATCACAGCCTCGCCGGCCAATAATAGGCTACTGTAAACGTGCCAAAACTCACGCAAACGTTGCTATAGGACACGTTGCTTGTTGGTGACAATAGTTGGTTTAGGCCTAAAGCTTTTCAGTGTCTGTGGCATATGGTTAGAGTCTAATGCTATTTCAAGAAAACAACATGAATTTAAAACAAAATGATTTCCTTTATTGTTGGTCAGCTGTTGGCGCAGGCGCATAGAAAGTGTCCCTCATTTGGGGTTGAGGAAGTTGGCAACCCTAAAGACAACTGTAAAATGTTATATCATTGTATGTTGCTAATTAGTTGCCTAAAGGCAACGGACACAACTGTTGACATAGGTCGCATGTCTTGACAACATACCTAGCAATCAGTCAGTTTAGTTCTGCCTGGCTTAGAGACTATAAATACTTCTGTTTAAAATCAAGCCTCGACTGTTTTGATGAAGTGGCTCCGACTGCTTGATCAGCGGAGCTAGCACTGGGTATTTTCGCGATTGGCTTTGTAGAAGCGTGTTGTTTTACTCGGTGCTTGTGAAGATTACAATTACTATTCTTCGCAGTGGATAAAGTTCTCGCACCTGCACACAAACTACAACTAACCAGTATATTTTATCCTTGATCTGGAAAAGGGAAAAATAATGTTGATATTTCCATGACAAAAAGCTTGCACGGTCCGAACTGTCGGCCATTGTCTAGGGCTAGTCTAAAATGCGGATTGATTCATACATACACTGCGTCGCCGTAAACTTGTTTAAGTTAAGTTCCTTTAAGTTTCTTAAACAGGCTCTGATTACACCATGGTCTGTGTGAATACTCGATTCTGATTGGCTGCAGGGGTGTCCATTATCGGGTGATAACGGACAACTACTACGTAATTGTAGCAAAACTGTCTTTTCACCGTTCTAAATTATTGCGCTGGGTACATATTTCAGACACTTTGTACAGGCTCGTATACTGCCCTACAAAGCCAAAAGACCGTAACTCGCCGAAGTGTAGAACTGAGAAAAACGACTTCAAAGTTTTTGCACTTTCAAAGTAGTTGTCCTGCCAAATGCATTTTAGGTAGGACACTGTAAATCTAGCAGTTTGATGTTTTAGTGATTACACATTATCTAAACTAGACATTTTTGAAATTGTTGATCTTAAACTGCACTTTTGACCCATATTTTTAAGTTACGGTAGTATACCATAGTCTATTATAAGTGGTCATGCCAAGGCAAAATACAGTAACTTCCGTTTCTTCGCTCACTTAGTTGCTTATCACGATATAAACTCTTTATTTTATAAGCCAATGTAACATACACGTGGATAACTGTCACAAGACTCAAAAGACAAGAGTGTTTTTGATTTAACTGCCAGGTTAAGATACTTACAAACAACTCATGTTTGGGATGTTTGGTGTTGAATGCCAGCGAGTAGGCTAAGCTAATGCTAGATGTGTTTATTGTTGCTAGGTTACGTATTAGTTCAATTGAAACCGTAACTCCATTTGAACGTTTTTGAGTGCCGCAAAAAAAAAGGCAAAGAACCGTAACTGATGTTACAGCATTCTGCATTGGATTTCTAAAGCCAAAGCAGGCTTTTGGAAGGTACGGTGAAGACAACAACCTTATTTTCTCTGAAAAACAGACGAGTTCATTTAAGATATTTGGCCACATGATAAAGCAGACCTTAACTGCTCCGAAAATGAAAAAAAAATCATTTTCGACAAAATTGAAGTTACGGTCTTTTGCCTTTGCACGGCAGTATAAGTAACCATAACAACAGGGACGGAGTCAAAGCTTCCATTTACAATTTTGAAAGACTAACAAGCTAACTTGTATTTACAACAATGAGTGACTTCAATATTTATCTTAACCTATTTGAAAAATTTTACTTTTCTGAATGTAGGCTGCTGTGTCAGTGTCACGTAACCTAGGGTGACCAGATTTGAGTTTGTGAAAAAGAGGACACTTCGTCCAGTCGCGGAGCCAGAGGGGTGGCCGGGGTGGTACTGGACCCCCCTGATATCGGACTGGCCACCCCAGGTGCCACCCCAAAATGTCATTTGCTATCCCTGGCAATTGGATGCTGATTGACATTTAATTCATCTTGTTAAAAGAAGAGTTTCTAAGAGACATCTGGCAGCGCATTTTTTCAATTGAGGATATTTCCACAGTTCACCAGTCAGTCACAAATCACTACGTCAGCGTTTGATACAGCGACGGAAGACAAGAGCATCATATTACAGTTATAGTTTTAAGGTTTAGCAATGGGGTTGAGGCTCCCTGATTTTTTTTATTTTTTTTTTATGAAAGTTGAGTTGCTGGGCTGCAGAAAAAGATGCATATTGGCAGTTTGGTTCCATAACAGATTCAGATAAGAGATGTCTCTGTTTTTGTTTAGCACTTAACACTACCATAGTAGCTCACAGCACAGTTGATTCAATTTTGTTTTACTAATTGTCATTTATATAGCACACTTTTAAATCAACAACATTATCATTTAGCCATTTGAAATCTAATCTTTTGTAATGACCTGACTAGGTCAGAAAGGAACAATCGTCCAGGCATAAGATGAAGTTCCAAATTGGTGTTTATTAACCACACGGTACACAGGCTGTTTGGCCCTAGCCCATGCTAAATAAAAGAAAGTTAGCCCACAAAACAATAGTGACCGTCTCTTTTAAAACCAGACGTAACAGAAAGAACAGACGCTAAACCTGGTATTACCTTCGAATGCTCCATACCCCCTACCTGGATAGACCAAGATTATATATTCATGAAAACAGAGTGACCAAATTCTCTCCATTTTGTGAGTACAGGAGTGTGTGTAAGAAAGAAATGAGTTGCAATTCAGATGTAGAGACACGGTCTATTCATAGTAAATGTAGAATTTGATAAAGTAACCCTAGTGGACTATACTAGGCCACACTGAAGAACTCAGGCTTAAGTGAATTTGAATTTCTATCTCACCAGCAATCAATAATTGACACTGCTTAGATGCCAGGTTAAGGTTACACACACATTTTCAGTCTTGGTCTGTGGACCCCCTGAAGTAGCCCTAATGAGTTGCAATTCAGATGTAGAGACACGGTCTATTCATAGTAAATGTAGAATTTGATAAAGTAACCCTAGTGGACTATACTAGGCCACACTGAAGAACTCAGGCTTAAGTGAATTTGAATTTCTATCTCACCAGCAATCAATAATTGACACTGCTTAGATGCCAGGTTAAGGTTACACACACATTTTCAGTCTTGGTCTGTGGACCCCCTGAAGTAGCCCTGGCCACCCTTTGGCCGTCCCATATATAAAAGTCTGGCACTGACTTTGTCGCGGGGGGGGGGGTCAAAATGATCGTATTTGGAGGATAATTATGGTGGAAGATAAGGAAGAAGGAAGATACCCTTTCCAAAACTTGTAAGGTCGTAATAGTTTGTGAAAGACCCACAACAAAGAAACACAAATATCCGACAAGGCAAAATCCCAGACAATTTTGGAATCCCTGCCGGACGCATTTTTTAGGTCTCGAAAAGAGGTCATGTCCGGGTAAAAGAGGACGTCTGGTCACCCTACGTAACCGCTCATCTCACATCCCATTCGCTATTCACTTCACTTCAGACAGGCTGTGGCCAACACGACTAAGGGCGTAACCATGGTTTAGACAATTGGGGGGTCCAAATGAATACCCTTGAGTATCATTTTTTTTGGTTAAGTGCATTGCCTACAATTATTTTTTATATATGAACATTTGCACATTTAGAACATAGTTTCGAGGACTACATTGACCATTTGAAGTCACTTCTAAAGGAATGGTGTAATTTCTCCAAAACAGTGACTGCCTGCATTGTGACCACGCCATTTTATCAGAAAAACAGCGACTCATGCTTTTATGAGGCTACTCGTTTTATTTGCTTAGCGTTACACATTTAGCTTGGTATCAAGTTACTTACCGTCAAAAAAAAAACGTGTATGCTTGGCTGCTGGTCCAGTTTTCTCCGCTTTTTAGGTAGGGTGACCAGATTTGAGTTTGTGAAAAAGAGGACACTTGGTCCCGTCGGCGCGAGCGCGGGGGGGTGCTGGTCATGTATTGCATGCTGCACTGTCTGATCAAAATGACAGTTCTCTCTACAGTCAGAATTCGCGCAAGACAGTGGAACGTAAGGGAGATACCCTTTCCTGAACTTGGAAGGGCATAATAGTTGGTGAAAGACCCAGAGAAAGACGAATATCCAACGAGGCAAAATCCCAGACGATTTTGGAATCCCTGCCGGACGCATTTGAGGTCTCAAAGAGGACATGTCCGGTCGGCCGGTCTGGATCAAAGTCCAGGGCCAACTTTTACTCCCCGTTCCTCCCTGCCGCCCCGCAACATTGAGCCCCCGCCAGCACTCCCCTGATAAAATAAGTTCCCGCGGCTATGTGTCCGGGTAAAAGAGAACGTCTGGTCACCCTATTTTAGGTCAAATCCTCTTCTCCAACAAGTTAACCAACGTTACTTTCTTTGCACTCAACTGACTGGCGAAAAAGTGTTTGGTATCCATGACAACGCAGAACGGCCAAGGTGGATTCAAACAAAATCACACAGAGGGGGGATTCACACACTTATGTTTTTCTTAACAAATGGAAATAAATAAGACATAACAAGAGACCGATCCATTGTTGATCATTCAAAACATAGCCACCGCGAGCATGTCTCTGTGAGATGCCTAAACATCGTGTTAAACAAAAACAGAGACAGAAGAAAATAGGGATAAGATAAGGAAGGTTTGGGTTTGGTTAGCTGGTCATTTAGCTGTATCAGGTGCCTTCAGTTGAAACGTGTTCAACTTTTCATAAAGTCGATGAGCTTGACAATTTCACTTTGTCAACCAACCAATCAGTCTAGTTACTCATCCAGGTTGTGGACAGATTTAGATAAAGCCATTGTGCCTATTTGCTCCTTTTAGCCAGCCTCCTCCTGAGAGCAACACGTTCCCCTTGTTCTATTTTAAATCTGTTTTACTTAAGAAATAGAAAAGTATCGATAAAGACTCGAATCGTTATGTAGTCTCAAATGGTATCGATATCGATAAAAATTAACGATATATGTCTGATGCGGTCATCTCACATCCATTTGCTATTCAACTCGCTCCACAGGCTGCGGCCATGCCTAATACTAGTAGGCTATATGGCCTATGGATATTGTTTGGGAAATCTTGATATTAATTTTGGGACAGTGACATGGCTGGTTAGCTAGCTAATCTTCTTGTCAAACATACTTTATTATATTTACTGTTTGTCAACCGTACACAATGTTATTGCCTTTGAATCTTGCTAGCATGACGTTAGCTTTCAGGCTAATAGCTCAGCCAAGGGAAAGCCGGTGTTGGTTCTATGAGCTGAACGGACTATAAAATATCAGTTGGCTAACGTTAAAAAACGTCTTTTGCAAAACGCCTGAAAACATAAATCAATGTTTGTAAAAAAAAATTTGGGAAAAGTGACCATGGTATAAGCGGGATAATGCCATTTAGAGGTGTCCAATATCACCTGATAATGGACTCTGCTGCGCGTCGGACGGTTCACGCCTCCGCATTGTCCATCTTCAGGTGATATTGGACACCTTGTCGGGCATTATCCCTTACTTAAAAGCAGGAAATTGGGGAATTCATGCAAGAAAAAAGTAACGAGTAACAAGCCCATTTAAATTTCAGTAATGTAACTGCGTTATTTAATTGAAAAAAGTAATTAGTTACGTTACTAGTTACCGCCAAAAGTAGTGGAGTTACTTTGTAACGTGTTATTCCCAACACTGTCTAGAAGTAATATGGTGAGACCATTACAACACGTAGAAGTGTAGGACTTTCCTTCATTTAAAATGCAGATCAAGTTACAGATGGTTTTCTATACACCTTGCCATGCATTAGTGTGTTTGGCTGTCACATCTGCAAAAGGCTACTTACAGTAAATACAGTGGAAAAAAACAATTCAATTTCTTTTCAGCTCCAATTGTTTATTTGTGAAATTGGCAAAGCTATTTAGGCATGGCACTGGTGCAGCATATCATGTCATCTCTTGACATCAGTTCCGCAATCACTGCATGTTTCTAATTGAAGGTCTGGGCCTTCCCCTATAGTGGACGTAAATACTGTATGCATTCAGTCACATTTTCCCATGCATTGGACACATTTTCCCATCATGTGTTGCTGTATGGCAATTGCTGACACCTTCCACCGTCCCCAGCTCCTCTATACTGTATCTGCATCAGCTACGGAACAATGCAAACTCTGACAGTGACTTCACTGAATATTTATCTGTGAAATATATTTTATTGTTGCAAAAATATAATAATAATCTGCATTACCAACCATCCCTCAGTAAATTGTTCCTCCTGAAAGCCTGACCCTTGGATAGAACGACTGTGTCAAAGATAAATGTATTTCCGTTGCAATAAATGGCTAATTAATGTGAGTGTCTTGACTAAAATGTTTTCTTTTTTGAACATGTTGGCACATTCAAACTGGAAAAATTGAGGTGTTCTAAAACCTTTTACCAGTGGTGTGTGTATATACAGTAGTCCAGTTAAAACAGAGTTCAGAGAGATTAAAAATCGAACGTGAAAAACCTTACTTGACAAGAAGTATGAGATCACCTATCCTTCCTGTCCTCCTCTTCCTCTGCATTTTCTCCGACTAGCAATATTGCTGCTTGTGTATCACACAACTTCTTGTCACATATAAATTATGGTAATTTTGTGTGAGTGTTGCGACTCACAGTTCGGTTAGCAGGTGCAGTCTGTGGAAGGCTCTGGGCTGAATTTCACTGATGTTGTTCATGCTCAGGTCACTGAAAGAGAGGGAGAGAGAGAAAGCTTGAAGTGCATGTAATTTTATTAACAAGCAATTATGTGAGAGAGTAGAGAGTGAGAGGTTTCTTTTAAATTTGAAAAGACAACCAAGTGTGTGTGTGTGAGAGATAAAGAGAGAGAAGAGAATGAGGGAGGAGGGTAGGTGAGAAGGGTCAGTAGAGAAGGGAGAGACGGAAGGAAGCAGGGAGAACATTAACCAATGAATCATTGTTGGGCATTGCAATAACCTCCTTGGTCCCTGCTCCTTTCTCTTTTCCAGATGTTTCCCTACCTTCTCCTCTGATCTAACCCTCAATCCCTCTCTCTCTTTACTCAACCGCTCTCTTGCAATCTCTCTCTTTTCCACAATCTCTGTCTCTTTCACAACCCCTCTCTCTTTAATAGAGAGCTGCAATAGAGACACACACCTTTTACTAATGCTATGACACACACACTCTTGACATGAGAGGGTTGTTGATTCAGCTGCTTTTTGGTTGAAGAGGGAGGAGTACAGCATGCGCACACATACAGACACATACATATACAAATACACACACATACACAACACTGGTGATAGTAATGCCTCTTTGAAAACACGTGATATGACCTCATGGTCTCAGTCATGTCAGGTCATCTCTCACAGACACAGCGAGGAGAAGGAGCATGTTACCTCACCCCTCTCTTATTGTTGCTCTTCTTGGGGATTAGCTCCACACGTCCTCACAAAGTGTGGGTTGTATTCTGAATAACCAATGTATGTGCGTGTGTGTGTTTGTAGCTGCTTGTGTGTGTTGCTGTTTTCCTGAGCTTGCGTATTGTGTGATTTAACACATTGGAGTTTGTGTTCTCCGCTGTGACGTGTGAGCCTGTGAGCGAACGCGATCCCCCGTGTATTTGTGTCTGACGAGCCGTAGCTCAGAAAGCTGGACCACCGGGATAGCAAACGTAAACTCAGCTCTCAGGAACCCTTCCCTGCTGGGAGTTTGATGCAGTGATGTTTGTTGGTTTGTCAGGCCCTCTGAGGGGAATAGGGTGACCCCAGACACCTACAGAACTGGCCGCTGTTGTAGACGCTGGCTGGCTGGATGTTTGGGGAGGTTCCCATGAACAGGCTTGATAAGCTAGCCCTCCATGATGTCAGTTTTGATTTGCAGGCATATGTTTATGCTTAAGTCTCAAACGGATGAGAGTGGACTCGGGTGTACTGATGATGCCAATTGGCTGACATGCTAATTGCGATGAAAGGTGTGTACACAGGAACACCAGCTGATAGGGCTACATGTGCTAAGTCACCCAAACACACACACATCAGTTGATCTCACACACACCCCACTCACACACTCTCTCACACACTCTTGAGAGACGTGGAGAACGTGTGAATAGCGTGTGAATAGCGTGTCAATGTTCAAGTCCTCCTGGTCTGGGTTTCTGACTGAAACGTCAGAAACAGGCTTTGGGTCAGGTCGTGTGCGGCAGGGCTGCGTTCAGACAGAATAAACACGTGGAGAAAGTGTTTAAAAATAAAAACGGCAGGAGGAGTGAGTCATGGAGGGGAAACGTTGAAGCACAGATCGGATGTGCGCTCCAAAAAGGGTTTTGGTACCAAGAAAGAGAGAAGGAGAAAGAGAGAGGGAGATATACAGAAGGGCAGGCAGAGAGACCGAGGTCGATAGAAACAGAAAAGGAGCAAAAATGGAGAGAGGGAGGAAGGCAGAGAGACGAGGGAGGGAGGGAGGGATATTCCTGGATCTGCAGTCCCATGGCCTCCACTGACAACCTGACATATTGTTGGAGAGCAGGGTGACACAGGCCTTGTTTTTAAAATCAAATAACAGCTGTGGCTTTCGTAAAAGATGATAATTATGATTGATGAGCACCACATGTGCATTGCGTCAGGGGCCTTTGTGGTGACGGGAGGTATTTTCGGCGCAAATTAACGCCAGAATAAAAAAATAAAATAAAAGAACATTAGTGGGTGATACAATGGCTGAAACTTCTACATTCAGAGTTTGAGGTTTATCTTCTTTTTATAGGCATCTCTGGTGTGTGCGTGTGTGTTATGTGTTTGTGTCTAAACGCTGTGTTTGACTATGTGTTGGTGTGTGTGCTGTTGTGTGTATGAACATGCTCTTGTGTGTGTGTATGCTTGTGCGTGTGTGTGTGTGTGTCATTATCGGCCCAGTAGTCCAATAATTTATTGCAGTGTGAGTGATCTCTATTGTTTTCCACTGAGGCTACAAAGATGGAGCTCGTTTCTGGCCTGCTCTCACAACATCACATGAGACAGCTCCCTCTGCACGAGAACCTGTGTGTGTTTGTTCTATGAGCCTAGCTCCCTCACTTGGTTAAAGTGGTCAACATCCCCAGTTGGTTATGTCTTTACAGGTGTGCAAAGAGCACTACACTTCAAATTAGATTTAGAAGAACACAGCTATAGTCTAAAGCAATGGTCTTTAATCCCGGTCTTCAGGGCCCACTGTCCTGCATGTCTGCTACAATATACCAGATTTAAATGAATAAGCCTGATAACATTCATTTGAACCAGGTGTATTAGAGCAATGAAACATGTAAAACATGAAGGACAGTCCTGAGGACCAGGGTTGAAGACCTCTGGTCTCAACATACTTGTAGCCAGGGAAATCCAAAGGTAGAGCAACGGTGTTGTGTGCAGGCATTTGGTTTAGGCCCATGAGCGTTTCCCAAATACTATACAATGAGCAGTGATGGTTGGTAAAGGGGGGGATTGGTAAATTGACCTTGAGCTCATTTTCTCACAATGTGAACTTCTGAGGGGAGACCACTGGTTCTGTGGGGAGGAATCAAGGGGAAGACTGTTTACATGACATGACGTGTGTTTTGCAGATCCCCGCCTAAATCAATGATTTGTCAAAAGATAGCGGGATAGAGAGAAATTGTGACATATGCACAATTCTGCACACAATTAAGATATATTAAAAAGTCTGATTCGTGAGGCTATAGGTAAGCTGTTACCCTGCTAAATGTTTGCGAGGTAAAGGCACTAGTAAAGGGCCCAGTTCACTTTTTAGTTCCAGGCAAGTTCCACTTTGGGAAGATAAGATAATCCTTTATTAGTCGCACAATGGGGAAATTTGCAGGGTTACAGCAGCACAGGGATAGTGCAAACTACAAACAAGAGTTAAAAAAAACTACATAGTACAAAAAAAACAACAATGTAGCAAATTAAGTATTATAATAATATGATGGAGTACTAATAATTAAATATATTGCACAGATTTTGTGTTTGGTGGTCTACTGGGAGCACAGCTGGTTGTACAGCCTGACAGCAGCAGGAAGGAAGGACCTGCGGTACCTCTCATTCACACACCGGGGGTGAACCGGCCGGTGGCTGAAGGAGCTGCTTAGAGCTGCCAGGGCGCCTCGCATGGGGTGGAAGGTGTTCCTCCTGTCTCCTACCACATCCACCAGATTCAGTTCTCTGTATTCCCTGTCATCACCAGTGGAAATGAGGCAGACGATTGCAGAGTCAGAGAAAGGTGGCAGGTGGGAGTAAGCAGAGTTGTATCTGAAGTCCGAGGTGTAGATGGTGATCAGAAATGGAGCAAGAACAGTTCCTTGTGGGGCCCCCGTGCTGCAGGACACCAGGTCGGACTCACACTCCGACACATAATGTGGAAGGTTGGTCAGGTAGTCCAATATCCATGCAGTGAGGTGGTGGTTGACTCCGGTCTGCTCCAGCTTGTCCCTAAGAAGTAAAGGCTGGATGGTGTTAAAGGCACTGGAGAAATAAAAATGCATGATTCTCACGGTGCTTCCAGCCTTTTCCAGATGAGAAAGACATCTGTGTAGCAGGTAGATGACAGCGTCATCCACCCCAATGCCAGATTGGTAGGTGAACTGAAGGGGGTCCAGAGCTGAGCTCACCAGGGGGACAGAGATGTACAAGAACCAGCCTCTCTAGCGTCTTCATCAGGTGGGATGTTAACACCACCGGTCTGAAGCTGTTGAAGTCCTTGGGTCGCGGGGTCTTTGGGACTGGTACCACGCAGGATGTTTTCCACAGCTGTGGTACTCTCCCCAGCTTCAAGCTCAAGTTGAAGACGTGCTCCACTATCCCGCACAGCTGGTCGGCGCTGGACCTGAGGAGCCTTGAGCTGATGCCGTCCGGACCCATGGCCTGCACCTTGATCCTTCTCAGTTCATTCCTTGGTTCCATTGGTTGTTGTTGGGGGGTTGGGTGTGTGTGTGTGTGTGTGTGTGTCTTTGTGCACAGGGCGTGTGATGCGTCAGTGCAGTAGTGTTGGAGTGTTAGTGCTTGTAGTTAGTGCATGCTGCATGCTGCTGCTGCCTCTGCTTGCTACTTTCTGCTTTCAGCTACTGCCACCGGAGAGCCCCTGGTCATCAGGGGCGAAAAGAGGAGCCGAGTGCGTAAGTCTCCTCAGCCGGTACATAGCCTCTCCACCGCCAAGATCTCGTACACGCCTCCTTGTGGCACACATGGTAACTGGTTCCTTGCGGCTCCAGGCTAAGTTGTACGGGATCTCGGAGCAGCAGTGGGCCCCAGAGACGCGGCATGCAGGCCCATCGGTGAGTGGAAATGCCCTGCTGCCCGTCAACCACTGTCCCAGCTATGGGCAAATAGACCCAACTATGGGTAAATAGTCAAGACCCCAACGGCAGAACAGGCGGAAGATGGTGGGTGTGAGAACCACCACAACGGCTGGAAAGGCGGAAGAAGGCAACCCCACAGCCACGTGGGTAAACTCGGGAGGGTACAGTGGCTAGGGGAGCAAACCTCGAAGACAAACCTGCATCTGGGGACAGGCACAGGCGGAGTCCAACTGACCGGACCACCGGCAGCCCCCTGCAGCTCCTGCCAGACGAAGGTCGTCATGGGTTCTCTCATGCCACTGGAGGTCAATCTGGTAGGAGTGAAGATGGTGGGAGTGAGGTCTGTGCACCCTCACCCTCACCTTAATCCTCACCTACGCGCAAGCTTTCTTGCCCCCTCCCCCCCCCCCTCCCCCTCCCCTTAAAGTCTTGTGGCGTTGTGGAATGGCGGTGGGTACAGGCCAAGGATGTGGCTGGGAGTGTCTAGCCAAACCATGCACACAGGCGGCAATGGAGTGATGGTCGTTAGGACTGTGGGATGGAGCAGCGCGTCCTTTCGGCAGCTTCCATTGCGACTGAGCAGCCCTGCACTGCTCACCCCTGAGATGGGGAAGGACCTAGAAAAGGTGGTCCAAAAATTGTCTGCTCTCCTTACTCCGGACGGTAAACCGCAACCGTCGGAGCATCCCCCCTCGCGGTCGAAAAACAAAAACTAAAGTTATGCTAAATATAGCATCATGGAACGTTCGAACACTGCTGGACCTAACTGGAACTCCTGACAGGCCCCACCGAAGGACAGCACTGGTGGCCCTGGAGCTCGCGAGATATAACATCGACATTGCAGCTCTCAGCGAGACCAGACTACATGGAGAGGATTCCCTGTCAGAGGTTGGTGCTGGGTACACCTTCTTCTGGAGGGGGGTCCCCGAAGGCACCCGCCGTAACCATGGAGTTGGCTTTGCTGTGAAGACCAAACTGCTGCAGCGCATTCCGGAATCCCCCATCGGCATCAGTGAAAGGCTGATGACGTGGCGCATTCCCTTGGCAAAGGAACGGGTCGCCACCCTCATCAGTGCATATGCACCAACTCTTGATGCCGATCACAACATCAAAGAGCATTTCTACCGAGCTCTTGATGCCATCCTACAGAAAACCCCGGCCACAGACAGGCTCATACTCATGGGAGATTTCAATGCTAGAGTGGGCACAGAGCACCTGGTATGGAATAAGGTTCTTGGCCAGCATGGAGTGGGGAAAATGAACCAAAACGGGCTCAGGCTCCTCTCCCTCTGTGCAGAGCACCAGCTGGTCATCACCAACACCATCTTCCAGATGAAGAACAAGCTCAAGACCACCTGGCAACACCCCCGCTCAAAACACTGGCATCTCCTTGACTATGTGATTGTCCGTCAAAAGGACAGACAAGATGTCCTCATCACCCGTGTCATGCGTGGAGCTGAGTGCTGGACTGACCACCTCATGGTCAGATCCAAACTCCTCATGAGCGTTCAACCCCGTGGCCCGAGGACAGCTCCAAACAAGAGACTCAACCGCACAGCCCTCAACAGCCCCACCACTACAGACAACCTGCGACGGCTCCTTGCTGAAAACCTCGACAACATCTCGGAGGAATCAGCCGACTGGCCAGCTCTGCGCCAGGCTATTTACAGCTCAGCCTTAGAGGCGCTTGGCCAGTCAAGGAAACGTCACCAGGATTGGTTTGACTCTAACTCAGCTGAGATACAGTCACTCCTAAAAACCAAGCGTGAGGCCCACAAAGCTCTCCTGTCCTGCCCTGGATCTCCCACCCTCAAATCCACCTTCACTGCAGCAAGAACAGCAGCCCAGTGAGCCCTCCGGAGTATGGAGGACACCTGGTGGAGGCAAAAGGCGCAAGAGATCCAGAACCTGGCAAACTGCAATAACTCCCAAGGCTTTTACGATGCCATAAAAGCATTGTACGGCCCCAGGAAGCGGGCGATTGCTCCGGTCCGATCAGCTGACGGGTCCACGCTCTTCAAAGACCGCCACGAGATTCTTGCCCGCTGGGCAAATCATTTTGAGAGTCTCCTTAACCACGCCAACCCAGTTGACCCACATATCCTGGATAATCTCCCAGACCTGCCAACAACGACTCACCTGGACACTCCACCACTCCATTCAGAAATCCAGCAAGCCATTGCAGGGCTGAAAAACAACAAAAGCGCTGGACCCGATGGTATCCCCACAGAGGTTTTCAAACACGGAGGATACATGCTCACACGTCGCCTGCACATCCTGATCCACAACATCTGGGAACATGGGACAATCCCACAGGACTGGAAGGATGCAAACATTGTCATTATTTATAAACATAAAGGAGACAGAGCAGTATGTGGCAACAGCCGCGGAATAGCTCTCCTCTCCATCGCAGGGAAGGTCCTGGCCAAGGTCATGCTCAGCAGACTGGTTGAGCACATATCTGAAGCTGTGCTCCCAGAAACACAGTGTGGTTTCCGGAAGACCAGGTCAACAACAGACATGGTATTTGTCTTGAGGCAGCTGCTGGAGAAGAGCCGAGAACACCACAAAGACATCTACATAGCCTTCATCGACCTCAGCAAAGCCTTCGACACCGTCAACCGTGAGTTGCTCTGGAAACACCTCACCAAACTTGGGGTACCACCCAAGTTTCTCAGCATCCTACAGCAGTTGCATGACGGAATGCAAGCCAGAGTGCTCACAGGAGAACTCCAATCAGAGTTTTTCGAGGTAAACGTTGGGGTAAAGCAAGGCTGTGTCTTGGCTCCGGTGCTCTTTAACATCCTCCTCTCAGCCGTAACCTGCCTCTTCCACCGGGTCATGGGACAAGAAGACGGTGTCCATGTCGAATACCGTCTTGATGGAAGCCTCTTCAACATCCGCCGGCTCCAGGCCCACACCAAGACAAAAACACGCCAAATCTGTGAGCTTCAATATGCTGATGACTGTGCAGTCATAGCTCACAGCCCGGATTCTATGCAGCACGCACTCAATACAATATCTGGTCTGTATCAATCCTTTGGCCTACAGGTTAATACTCAAAAAACCGAGGTCATGTCCCATCTCACCACTCCCGCCCCCACACCCCCAAGTTTTCACATACACGGTGTTCCACTTAAAACAGTGGATCACTTCACCTACCTTGGGTCCACTCTGTCCTCATGCTGCTCCCTTGACACAGAAATACACACCCGGATCAACAAAGCCTCCTCTTCATTTGGACGCCTGCGCAGCAGGGTTTTTGAAAACCGTAAACTGAAGGTCAGCACCAAGGTTGCTGTGTATAACGCTGTCTGTCTCTCCACTCTGCTCTATGGGGCAGAGTCATGGACCCCATACCGCCAGCACATCACCAACCTAGAGGCCTTCCACACCCGCTGCCTACAGAAGGTCCAGGGTCTGTCCTGGGAAGATCGGACGCCCTATACAGAAATCCTCCGCAACACTGGCTCTGTCTGTATGGAAGCAGCTGTGGCCAAAAGACACCTGCGCTGGATAGGGCACACCATACGAATGCCTGAACACCGCCTGCCCCGCCAAGTCCTCTACAGCCAGCTACTGGACGCAAAGCGCTCCGCTGGAGGACAAAAGCGGCGCTTCACTGACTACACCAGGGACATCCTAAAGCGAGCGAACATCCCCTTCACTCAGCTTGAAAACCTGGCCACCAACAGATCTGCCTGGCAGGGAACCTGTGCCATGGCAGTTTCCCAAATCCACCAAAAAACCCAGGACAGAAGATCCGAGAGGCGCACCCAGCGACACCAGCGGGCGGCTGGTGTTCCCCTGGCATCTGGCTTCCCGTGTTCCATCTGCGGGCGAGTGTGCGGCTCGAGGATTGGTCTATACGCCCACGAGAAGTGGCACCAGCGGCAACGTCGCTGACCCCCCCCCCCCCCTTCCCCAACCCAACCCTTGGAGCAAGCGTCATCATCGAATACGATGGACAGCTAAGATGGTGTGCGTCAAATGCAAAAGTCAAAATGATAAAGATTCTTTATGCTTAAGTTTCACACAACCTGGGGTGGCTCACCTGGTAACGCAGCACACCACAAGGACTGAGGCCTTGATATAAGAAACCAAGTTTTATTCCAACTGGAGCCATTCCCTGCATGTCTCCTCTTTCTCTCACTGCTTTCCTGTCTAGCTCTCCAACATCTCTATAACTAAAGGCCCCAAAAAATTTAATACAACCTACATCTTGTACTGCAAGACTTTAGCTACGTGTTTTTTGTTGAGAAAACATGAGATAAGACATGATATATCTGCCATCGCAGTATCACCATGTTCATCTGAATAGCCCCACTGTCCTTGCTGTGACACCAGACCTGTCAATCATCACACACACACACACCAGTCCCCTCAGATCTCTCTGCTGCCTCAGACAGATGTTGACTGATGAGCTTAAGGTTCTGTCCACTGGTCGAGGGAGAACACACACATTGTGCACGCAAAACTCATACACACACAGTCTCTCTCTTTCTCTCTCTCGTTCTCTATTACAGCTAAACCTAAGAACCATGTTCATCCCTCAACAAACAGTCAGCTCTGCCCCTTTCTGTTTTAATTTTGTCATGTTTCTCTGATGTTCATTCTTTCAGTCCTTTCTTTCTGTCTCCCGTGGCCTTTCTCCAAACCTCTGCTAAGTGGTTTGCAAACACACCAGTAATCTCTGGGAGTTATTTAAGATGTTCATGTGCTTGCATGTCTTTTACGTACGTGCATATGTGCGTGCGTGTGTGTGTGCGCAAGGGGGCAGCAACTTTGGTTGACGCTGCAGGGAAGAATTTAAAAGGAAGAGGGGCGTGTCAGGGCAGCCCACCAGAACAGACACCATCATACAGTCACATACATACACGCAGAGATCAGGTGCCACCTCCTTAGGCCCATGGCTATTTCAGTGATTTCCTCCAACACAGGTATGCTTTCATCCCCCTGCCTGGCTAGCTATCCTTCCACACTGCTATGTTGGCCTCAGTGGCGGAGGGGGGGTGGGGGCGCCAAAAACCCTGGGCCGCACCCAAGGGGGCCCCCGATCTATGTTGTTTTTTTTTCATAATTTCTCTTTGGCAACAAAATGTTTAATGTATCCATGGTAGACAATTTAACGAAATATATATAGGCCTACATTTTCCGAAACATTTGTCACCCCAATGCTGCTCGGAAAGTTAGAGCGCTTGCAGAGTTCTATTCGGAGGATCTGTCTAAGGCCGATGATGTGGTTGACGAATTTGTTACATTTCGTAGGCTACTATGTACCGCGAGCTGAGCATGGAAAAACATTAACTAAACACACACAGCATCCTACCATTTCTCATTGACAACGACATGGACCGTGCTTTCCCCAATCTTTCCATTCTCTATCGCATTTACTTTCCGATAAGCAGTGGCAGAGAGTACTTTAAGCTGTCGGAAATTGATCATGAGTTTCTTGCGATCAAGCATGGGAGAGGAGCGGCTGTCCAACTTAGCGCTGCTGTGCATCGAGAGGGACATCGAGAGAGACAGATTTGCTAACGATAAGAACAGATGATGATTTAAATAGGCCACAACAAATGCCCCTGCCTATGTTTCATGTCTGAATATAGCCTATATCTGCATATTCTGCCTCTGTAAAACTAAAGTTAAAAAATGTGTTTTGACCTGTGAGTTTGCTGGCTTTGAATATCCCAATACATGTCAGTTCAGAACAGAAAATGATTATAGTCTGATGGAATTTTAGTTCAATTGTAGCATGCCGGCTTTAGGTGGCGTACTGCAGTGCGCTTCACTCTTTTTTTTTTTTTTTTCATCGGAGCTTGTTTCGCGCGTGTAGCTCGACCCAAATTGTTGCTGAAAGAATTGTTATATAGGCCTATGTTTGTGTATTATAAGTTGTCACTGTTAGGATGACTATAGGCTACTGTATTTAACTTCATTTTGGGGGGCTTATGACCTCTTATTGAATTTGAATATAATGTATTTGGTAAATGGACAGATCATTAAACCCATTCTATGCATGACTTTGTGTAGGTCTACATTATAAGTTGTCACTGTTAGGATGACTATAGGCTACTGTATTTAACTTCATTTTGGGGGGCTTATGACCTCTTATTGAATTTGAATATAATGTATTTGGTAAATGGACAGATCATTAAACCCATTCTATGCATGACTTTGTGTAGGCCTACAGTATACTGTGTGTAAGAGATTCTAATGAATGCTGAATGTGAGCCTACTGGCCTACATTTTGTTCACACTTTATGGGCTATGATGACTGAACACATTTATTAGGCTAATATGTGCTGTTCACAATAGAGGTTGTGAACCTCTATTGTGAGCAATAGTTCACTTTTTATTGTTATTTTATTGCACTGCAAAATGTTAATAACAGGGGGCCCCCCAATCAGTTTACGCCCCCCTTGAGACACAACCCTTGCTCCGCCCCTGGTTGGCCTCATAGGACTGGAACCATTACGATGACTACAGCTATTATCTCTGTGTCTCAAACATAGTACAGATGACAGCATCATAAGGCTTTTCACTTCATTGGCCTCAGAGACAATGTGCATAAAATGTTTGTTGTGTGATAATGCATTATGTTGTCCAAGTACCTTGTCAATAATAATGTGTTGATACATTAAGTATAGAAACAGAATGTGATTGTTGTCAGGGACAGAATTTTAGTTTTTGACTTGTTTTGTGTTTTTGTGTGTGCAGACACTGGGCAATGCATGAAGGCGCGGGTCTCCGAAATGTGAGTCAGGTAGCGTGTGTGTGGGTCAGTTACTGTCGTCGGTCAGGTTGTGTTTTGTGTGATATTTGAGTCTAAAATTATTTCCATGGTGAGGGGGAACAACACAATCACAAAGGAAGGCACAATTGCAGAGTATACTGGTGTGAGTGTGCCCCCATCCCCATTGTAGTTGAATCTGAATGGACTTGACTTCTAGTGATAGGGTGTGGCAAAACAACTAACCACATCACCTATACTGTACCTCCCTCACACACACACACACACACACACACATATATATATACACACAAACAGTAGGGGGGGTAGCATCACTGTGTGTGTTTGTGCAACATCGCATTACGTCACATTGTCAGGATGGCTGAGAAGAGGACACATTTCATAGCTTTTGTCCTGCCTTGGGACTGTCACACACAATCAAACAAACACACGAACACACTTTTTCTCACTCTCTCACCCTTTCTTTCACATACTGTCTCTCACACTCTTATGTATCATCTCTCTCCCTCAGCACCTGTAGGTATGTTCTCTAAAATGCACACATTGCACACACACACAGATTCATCGACTGCAAGAACACTGAAGCCTCAGATCTTTCTCCCTCCCTCCTTCCGTCTTCCTACCTTTCTATCTCCTTCCTCCCCTCTTTCTAACTCACTCTCTCCTTCCTCCCACTCTCCAGCTCTGGTGCTGACTTACCTGATACACAGCGAACAATACAAGGTATACTCTGAGCCCTTTGAAGCTGTCCTTTCCTACAGAACATTACTAATGCCGTCTACCATAATGGAACTTAGAAGAGGCTAAGCTTGGTCTTCCCTGGGGACCAAAATATCAGGAGGGCCACACCCTGACCTGCCTCTCCCAGCTGCAGTAAAGTCTCCAGCTTAAGTGAGCTATGCTTGCAAGGCCAAGATGATTCCACACAACGATTCTGGTAGCCAATGTTACAGCCAGTGCATCAGAGGAGTGTGTGTGGGGATGCACATGTGTGTGAGGTCTGAAAATGTGTTTGCTTGCCTGTGAATAGACTATTTCAGTATTTAACTCCTTCTCCCAAACACAACAGCACACATGCACGCACGCAAACACACACACAATTCACATACACACAATGTCTCAGGAAGGAGAATACAATACCTCTCTTGACTATTTTTTCTCTCACACACACTCCCAGACTTCCTGGGAGGGGTTCTGGGCCTTTCTTCTCTTTATCTTTCTCTTCCTCCCTTATTCTTTCTTTCTCTCTTTCACTGCCACAAAGAGAAGGATAGCAAGAGGTCTTTCACCTGGACAGGGAGAGTCACAGAGGGGGCAAGGCCACAAAGGAAGGAAAGAGACGGAGAGGAAGGAAGAGGAGAGAAGCCCCTGATTTTTGTGTTCCTGTGTTTTGTGAGTGTGTGTGTGTTTTCCTAATGTGTTTGAGGAGAGAAAGACAGGCGGATGTCTGGTAGGGGAAGGGTGCCTGTTTAGTCTGAGACGATGTCATGGGAAACATCTTCACTTCTTCTGGGACTCATTCATGTGAAGTCACACACAGACACACAGACACTAATGTATAAACACTTGCATACACAATTGTACATGCAAAAGAAGGCATGCAAACGCAAACAAGAATGTATAAACACTTCTCATACACACATGCTCACACACATACAGTACACAGCAAGGTTGCTGTACATCTATGTCCACCCCTTGTCCTCCCACACACTCAGACTCTGTCATGAGATGGGAGAGGGAAAGATGAAAGGTCAACCACTTGAGCTCTTCAACAGGAAGAGACACTTGGGGCTACACACAATGTCCCTCTGTGTCTGACACATGTGGACACACCACATAGTTGGGCTTAGACAAAATGTCTCAACGAGGACAAACCTTCTAATAAGATAAGATAACGCTTTATGAATCCACAGGTGGGGAATTTTAGGCATTGCAGCAAGAGTGACAGGCCTGAGATAGAGATAATACATTAATGAATAAATAATGAAAACCAATTGACATACAGTATCAGTGTGTCCAAACTTTTGACTGGTACTGTATATTTAACATAATGTAAAAAATATGAACAAATACACTTGTAAACAACCTAAACATGTAAACAATATAAACATATAAACAACGACAATGTAAATAACAAACATATAAGCAATGACAACATATGAACAACCAATGTACATGTACTGTAGTGACATGCATACATGTAGTAACAGTTATGTACATTTCACTATGTAACGGTGCGGTTGCCCGTTTCCGCTAGCAAACAACATACCATTGCGGGGGAGCCGTCCATGCACCGCATGGCGAACGTTGTGCGGGGCTGGGCGGTGGCACGGTGACATCCTGCGTCCGGACGGAGGAAAGACCCAACGGAAAGTCGGAAGGGTCTTTTAAAACGGCGGGGCACAGAACGTAAGACTTTGTTTGAGGACAGGGGTGTTTGTATGAGGTAAGCGCTGGGGAGCTATTTAGCTAGAACATTGTGTAGCGGGATGGTATTTGTACTAACCTGTCGGTAGTATTTTAGTGAATGTATTTATTGTTAGTTAGGCGGAGTAGGTAGTATGGTAAGATTAAGTGATTTAGGAGGGGGGGTAATGGGCATAATGGGTGAGGCTGCGCGGGTAAAAGTGCAGAGTAGAGCAGGTGGAGGTAGTTGGGGCTCAGGGGAACAGCCGACCACACCTCTGGCGAACAAGTAGGAACGTAAATGCCATTATAATACGGGTGGTTGAAATCAAGCATTCTGATTGGTTGAGAGTGAGTCAGGTGAGAGTGAGGTTGAGGGTGTGCTCTATTGAGCATAAAGTACTGTACGCCCAGAGAATGCTCTGGTATGACTTATTACATTTACCTTAAAACGGGAGCGTTCCATATTAGTGCGCACTCAAAATAACTAAAATGTTGCCGAAGAAAGACTGTCTACAAGTAACTACTGGCATGCAGCAATTTATTGGTTAGCAAGCTATACTAGCAACATTCGGTTAATTTTTGAGCAATAATATTGCACTGTCCCGTGCTAACTAGCTGGTCTAGCTACTGAAACGTTGGACGGAAGCTCAGGTCTATAGTTGCTAACTAGACTACACTTATTTAATTTGACCTTCGTAGCCACGCAATTACATGACCTGGGGTCTCATTTATAAAGCTTGCGTACGCACAAAACGGGACTGAAAATGTGCGTACGCCACTTTCCACGCAAAGGTTGTGATTTATAAAAAACAAACTTGACGGGAGAATGTGCGGCCCTCCACGCAAACTCCGACCCTTCCATAGGCCTACGCACATTTTGAAAACAGTTGGACTTGGCGACGCAGATGACTGTACTGTAGTCAGGCTGCAGAAATTGGATGTGGAAAGAACATTACTCGTAATATTTATATATTTTGTTTTCCTGACACACGTTTTTTTCATTCAATTTCATGATTATCATGAATATTACATCCAGCAATGTTATTTGCACTTGTACTGAGTGATTCTTGTTCCATAAACACCTTGTACAATCCAACTCAAATTTTAAATAAAAATTCAGCATTCCTCACCATCAGATTGTCCACTACGGGAGTTCAGGAGGGGGAGATTCCCCGACTGCATGGAATACACGATAACATCACATATCCTACCTTAAGATAACTGCAGAACACAGTGTAGGCTATAACTAAATATATTTATATAATACTGTGCAAATATCCTCATATGTCAAAAACTCGAATTACAGTCATCAAGCTCCCGTGCAATCGCTACACTCTACGTCCTCGTTATCAGTCCAGAATTTAATAGATTACTGTTCATAACAAAACGCTTTTGTTTTCAAATTGTATCTCGACCTGCAGTATCACTGCCACAGTTGACTGCCACAGTTTTTTTTAAAATTGGTGATCTACCGGCCACCACATTTTCGGAGTTATCGGGCTCCACCAATAGGCTAACAGTGTCTGAGAAGTTGTCATGCGCTATGATTCACCGTAAAGAACAATCATATGCCAGGGTCATGATGAGATACTAGATTAGCATTCATGAGGTGCTTTGCATTGACTATTTATGGTTAAAAATGGGCGTGTTCAGGGCGGGGTACAATGCTGATTCACGTACGCACACTTGTGGGTAATCTAAGATTTATAAAGGGAACATTGCGTACAGGTGTGCGTACGCACGGTTTTATAAATCTGAATTGTTGTGTGCGTACGCCATTTTAGGCTTTTGGGCATACGTACAGTTTTAGTAAGAATCTTACGCAGTTTTATAAATTAGACCCCGGACTTTGCTTCTTAAAACAACGTTTTCCACGGATGCACAATTAATGGCGATATCCAAATCAACATAAGCTAACCTTAACAACAGCCTAATGTTCGTCTATCGAGTCCCAAGTCACTCGTAACTTGTTTACAGCATATGTAGGTTAGTAGGCTAGCTAGCTACCATATACCCAGTGCCTACGAAACATTAATGATTTATTTACAATGTTTAGGCCTAGTGTTTAAATTAAATATTATTTTATTGAAAGTGTCCCATTGTCGTTGTTATTTTAAAGGTAGCTTTTATAAAATTAGCATTGAATGAATTAGATGGTGCGAGATCTAGCTAGGCTAACAAACGTGCAGTGCACAATTCTGTTTGTCCGTTGCATAGCAACAGCCACCGTTTACAGGGACTATTTTCTCTCGGCTACTGAAATGCGATACACAATGTTTTTTGTCTATAACTATTTTGTGCTGAAAGGCAGCTTACTATTTATTTACTATTCATAATTTCGCTGGCAACCGTATTATAAAAGCAATAAGGTACTCGAGGCAGTACTTTATCGCCAATAAAGTACGTGTTCCAGGGTTTGCCGGCCCTCCGCTGCGCGTCGGGCCTAACAACACCCTTGAACACGTACTTTATTGGCGATAAAGTACTGCCTCTCGTACCTTATTGCTTAAATAAGCATAGCATCTACACTACTGGACAAACGTTTTAAAGGTGACATGACATGCTGTTTTTGGATGCTTTTATATAGGCCTTAGTTGTCCCCTAATACTGTATCTGAAGTGTCTTTCCCGAAATTCAGCCATGGTGCAGAATTATAGCCACTACAAGTAGTCCCACAATCAGCTGTCCTCAGAACGCGCTGTTTCTGTGTCTGTAGCTTTAAATGCTAATGAGGAGGAGAGGGGCGGCAATATGCGCCAATGTTTACAGGATGTATCGCAATGGCTCGTTGCCCCCGTTGCTGTAAAATGCCTAGAATTTAGCCATTCTCATCTGATCACCCTGGTTTGCAGAGGTGCACACTCAGTCTTTTCAATGTGGAGAAAGGGGGATATCGCGAGCCATAACACCAACAGCAGAACGGTTATCCAAATAACAAAGAAGTGTACAACACTCGCGTTACAGCGTTTGTATTCACACACACACTTGATGCCATTTATCTTTACGTTAGCAACAGTAACTCAGCTGTTAGCTGCAGAGCTAATGTTACAGCCACATTCTAAGGGTAGCAAGCTAGGTAACCATATACAGTAAAGCAACAAAATTATATAGCGTTAGTTAACTTACTTGTCCAAGGTTTGTAGCTTGACCAAGGAGATTTAGTAATGATCCAGAATTTAATTTCAGCAAGGCCAGCTTTGAGTTGGCTCAAGTTGAGGAAATGTTTGGTGCAGACATACAACACTTTGGGAAGTTGTGTCGGCGCATTTCCAGCGAAAATACAATTAAGATACGGGTTGTGCAGAGGCTTGGATGAAGGAACAAAAAAAAAGATGTGTGCTTGCATTTGAATATCCAAGCACTGAGCAACTGTTATGCTTCGTTTGTTTGCTCACCATGATGTCTCTCCAGGAAAAACCGATATCGCACTCGCCCTTGCACGGTGATAGCTCAGTTCCTCATGGGCAGGCTAGATGATCTGGTCGGGCAAAGCAGAGAGGGGAGGTAACCTTCCCCCTATCTACGTCACTAGGGGGAGATTTTCAAACAGCGCAATTGAGCCTTCATTTTGTCAAAGGCGGAGAAGAACACGCAGGGCTTGGTTTACACTTATCGAAAATTCTAGCCACTGGGGGACCAAAGGCAGGCTAGGGGAACTCATATTAATGTTAAATAACCTCATAAAATGAAGTTTTCATGTCATGTCACCTTTAAAACACCAAGATCTTTCCAGTTTTCATTGAAATTATGTAGTTCAAGTAATGGGTTTACATATTGTAGCTGTTTAGCAGTAATGGAAGTAAATTGGATCTATCAGTACCAGTACCTTGTTGATTTGTTTTTACTACACCCTTTGAAGCATTACTTGGACAGTATTGTACTGTTTGAAGTAATATATTGTTATCACAATAGTGAGACAAAGGCAATTAACAAGACAGATCACACCTCTCAAAAGTGTATATCTTTCCTTTGAAATTGCACAGAAAACCAAGGTGTCAGTGAGCAAAGTTTCCCTCACCATAATAAGGCATTTGGAAAATGGAGGGACCCCATGACTGGAGTTCTGACAGACCCAGGACAGAAGACATGAGTTTCTGGAGTCAACAACCTACGTAATGAGCACCACAGGACAACAGCTTCAAGCACAACTCAACACTGGTCTGAGCAAGCAAGTTCCCATTTTTATTGTGAAGAGAAGACTTCAAGCTGCAGGTTTGAGTGGCAGTAATAAATGTAGCTACATATAGCCTATAGCATAGTAGCTAAGATGGATAAATAAGAAAACAAGCCTTGCTTGGGCCTCAAAAACACAAGTGCTCAGATGTCCCCCAGGAACACAATGACACTTATTGAGAGACTTGTTGCTCTTGTAGGTTAGTTGTAACGAAGTTAACCCTTGAACTCTTGTACTCAATGTGAAATATTTTATTGTTGATTGTTCTTCTACAGGTACAGTCTTGCACTTTTTGGGGTTCATGTTGTTTCAATTTGTAACTTGTATAACTGCATTCTCTTATGGGTCTTCACTTGGCACTTGTTTAATTTTTCACGATGTATGCTTCATGTTTTGGCTGCTTGCAATGTTTGGGACTACCTCGTTGTTATGATCAGTGACCTATGCTCTTTTGTAAAGCTCTCTCTTGGTACTCGCTTTGGATGAAAGCCTCTGCTAAATGCATAAATGTAAATAATAGGCCTGCTTGAAAAAATTGAGGGAACGCACCCCACTTCATTCATTGACACGCTACTGAGAGAAACATTTGGTGTGGAGGCTTTCCCAACCTCAAAATTTAAATTTAAATTTATGCATTTAACAGACACTTTTATCCAAAGCGACTTCCAAAAGAGAGCTTTACAAAAGTGCATAGGTCACTGATCATAACAACGAGATAACAACGATCGCTGACACCGCTCATTGAATCGCCATGGTCAGAAAGAATCCAGCTAACTCCAGACCATCGTGCGAGTTCACCACTTCCAGAGCAAGGGACGCATCCTGAGGCTTGCAAGAGAGGCCACCTTCATTTCTTTTTGCGGATCACAAATTCATTTTTTCCCCGGATTTCAGCGCTGAAATCTCCAGGAAGAGAGCTGCATTTATCCCAGTGAAGTCACCACTTAAAAATGCTGGATTCAACAGCATCCTGTAGCTGATTCAACTACGCTGTTCCCTGCCAAGCTCCAGGTTACCAACAAGGATGGGCAGTATAAACATATTTTTCTCTCGCCTGAAGCAGTCTTGTTTGTGGAAAGACGTACAGGCAAACTTCCATGCAGGGTGAAACCTGCAGCGAGCGCGAGTAGGCTATCTGTCGAAAAAGCTAACTCCAGATACATCTTATTATACTAACTCGACGGTAGCTTACTCCATAGGACTTCACATTAGTCAACTTATTATTAGTTATTATAAATCATTATAAATTGTCTTTATTTTTTTTACCTTGACTGCTTTGTGATGCATAAGGCCCTGTTCGATTACAAAAAAAGTTAAGAAAATGCTCTGGTTGTATGCCAAGTTTGATTGATTTGATCATTTTTTAAGAGGCCAAGTAGACTGTTTATCTTCATAGTTAGGCTATCTCATCCTTCAAAATCTAAAACTGTTCCTCTTACTGTTCTTGCTACTCTTAAAAGGTGTTACTCCTATTGATTTTGCGTTGTGCACAAACCTTTTTAATGAAAAACATATTTTCTGTAATAACAGAGTACAGTGTAGAGTTTAAGCATAGGTAGTACATGTTCTTTGTGCTTTTTGCTCTTGCAAGTTTTTCAGCCCAGCCTTCTTATTAGGATTCCTCCGTAAGGAGGAAACCTATTGTTATTGGTGGTTTTATTATTTGTAATTCTTGTACCATGGGAGTCAATGGCAGCCCCTAGACCCCATCGATAACTTTTTGTGAAATTTGGCACACTCATTAAGGACAGTTTCTTCTATACCTACACCAAGTTTCATGTCTCCCATTAGACCACTCTAGCGCCACCAATGGGTCAAAGTTGGACTTATGTTTACACACGCAACTTTTGAACCGTATGACTCATTTTCAAAAATGAAGTACCATTGGATTCCCTGGATCAAGCCGAGTTCAACGCACACCATGGCGTTAATTTCCGGTTATATAGATTTCCCGCCATTTCCGGTTTTATCAAAAACCTTTGAAAGCCTACTCCTCCTACAATTTTTGTCATATCTTCTTCAAAATCACCAGAGATGATCTTCAGACCAAGCCTCACAAAAGTTATCAAAGGAATTTTGATCCTCATAACCGTCTGTCCGGTACAGCCAATCAAATTCATCAGAAAAGCCGCCAAACAGGATGTGAAGTCATGTCTCAGCAAATCTTTGAGATATCAACACTAAACTTGGTAGATCAGAGGAAGACACTACAACATGTTACCATGTGCAAAGGCAAATTAATATCTCTAAAAATGATTGATATAAAGCAAATTGAACTTATCGCTAACGCTAAAATAATGCTTTACACATCAGCCAGTCAAAAACTGATACTCTGATTCAATCACAAGTTCATATGAAGACTCTTGAGAATGTTCATAACACAAATCTGTGAAAAAGTTGACTGTAAGATGAAAGGTCGATTTTTGGTGAATATTTGAAACATGCTTGCTTGGCTAATTTCTAGATAAATTTCCAATGAATGTCTCCCCTGCTCCTCCCCGCGCGTGCTCCAAAATCTCACACACACTCAGCCTTCCCTTGACACACGCGCGGCCAAGACGCACACGCAACATTTCAGGAGAGTGTGGGCTGACCAAGCCCCCACTCATTCCTTGGTCTTTAGCAAAGGCCCATGTGGCTCTTGATGGTATTGCATTTCCGATTTTGTATGCAATGGTAAAAATGTCTCAAATCCTGAAACATTGATAGTGTAGGCCGAGAAACACTTTAACAAAAGCCCATGTGGATCTTGTTGGTATTGCATTTCCGATTTTGTATGCAATGGTAAAAAGTTATAAAAATCCTGAAACATAGATAGTATAGGCAAAGAAACACTTTAACAAAAGCCCATGTGGATCTTGTTGGTATTGCATTTCCGATTTTGTATGCAATGGTAAAAAGTTATAATATTCCTGAAACATTGATAGTATAGACCAAGAGTAACTACCACACCACAAATGGCCCACCATTACCCATAAGTGGCGCTACAGGCCACGCCCAAAAGCACAAAGATACAAGGCTTTCTGGAATGGATAGGCTCACCAAGCCCCCTCCCTTCACTTATTGGCTTGAAAAAAAGGTCCATGTGGATCTTGATGGTATTGCATTTCCGATTTTGTATGCAATGGTAAAAAGGTCTCAAAATCCTGAAACATAGATAGTATAGGCAAAGAAACACTTTAACAAAAAGCCCATGTGGATCTTGTTGGTATTGCTTTTCCGATTTTGTATACAATGGTAAAAAGTAATAAAAATCCTGAAACATTGATAGTATAGACCAAGAGTAACTACCACACCACAAATGGCCCACTATTACCCATAGGTCTTCCCTTGACACACGCGCGGGCTTGGCAAGACGCACACGCAACATTTCAGGAGAGTGTGGGCTTACCAAGCCCCCACTCATTCCTTGGTCTTTTGCAAAGGCCTTGTGGATCTTGATGGTATTGCATTTCAGATTTTGTTTGCCATGGTAAAAAGTTCTCCAAATCCTGAAACATTGATAGTAAAGGCCAACAGTAACAACAACACTTTAACAAAAGCCCATGTGGATCTTGTTGGTATTGCATTTCCGATTTTGTATGCAATGGTAAAAAGTTAAAAACATCCTGAAACATTGATAGTATGGCCCACCATTACCAATAGGTGTCGCTACAGGCCACGCCCTAAAGCACAAAGCACTTCACTTCTTGTGAAGATTAAAGCACTTCACTTCTTGGCTTGAAATAAAGGCCCTTGTGGATCTTGATGTTATTGCATTTCAGATTTGGTATCCCATTGGAAATTCTGCAGCATTGATTTTTCTATACAGTTACAATTTGTCAAGAATATACATTTTTCAATGGTTCGCAATGCTTTACACGTAAGCCAGTCAAACAAGTTCATATGAAGACTCTTGAGAATGTTTAGTACACAAATCTGAGAAAAAGTTGACTCTAAGATGAAAGGTCGATTTTTGGTGAATCTTTGAAACATGCATGCTTGGCTAATTTCTAGGGAAATTTACAATGAAATGTGTCCCCCGCTCCTCCCCGCGCATGCTCCAAATTCTCACACATTCATTCTTCCCTTGACACGCGCGGGCTTGGCAAGACACACACGCAACATATCAGGACTGTGTGGGCTGACCAAGCCCCCACTCATTCCTTGAATATCAGCATAGGCCCTTGAGGACCTTGGTGTCATTGCATTTCCTACTTTGTATGCAATAGTAAAAAGGTCGCCAAATCCTGACACATTGACAGTACAGGCCAAGAGTAACTACCACACTTTACCCAAAGCCCATGTGGATCCTGTTGGTATTGCATTTCCGATTTTATATGCAATGGTAAAAAGTTTTTAAAATCCTGAAACATTAATAGTATAGGCCAAGAGTAACTACCACACCACAAATGGCCCACCATTACCCATAGGTGGCGCTACAGGCCACGCCTTAATGCATAAAGATACAAGGCTTTCTGGAATGGATAAGCTCACCAAGCCCCCTTCCTTCACTTACTGGCTTGAAATAAAGGCCCTTGTGGATCTTGATGGTATTGCATTTCAGATTTGGTATGCCATTGGTAATTCTGCAGCATACATTTTTCTATACAGTTACAATTTGTCAAGAATAAACATTTTTCAATGGTTCGCAGTGTTTGGAGGAATCCGCCATTACTGCTTGCAGTTATATTTTTTTTAATTATTTCCCCCCTCCATCCTCTCTGTACGTTACCCTCACCCCTTGCCATCATCTCATTTCACTATGGCTTCCCACAGCTCTCAATTGATCTAAAACCTCATTTACTGTGCTAGACAAAATGACACCTAGAGTTAACACCCGTTCCATACAGTGTGTTTTATTTGGAGATTTAAATATCCCAATAAAAAAGGCTTCTCTTTCTTGTCCAGTGTCCATCATGTTTACACCCGTATTGACTATTTTCTGTTAGATAACAGGTTGGTCGGGAGAGCAGACTCTTGCCAATATCACACAATTTCTGTCTCCGACCATGGCGCTCTATCCTTTGAACTGAGCTTACCCAATTGCTTCAGACCCTCCTGCCATTTGAGGCTCAACCCACTTCTATTGGCCGATGAAGAGTTTGTAAATCACATCTCCCTGATTAATTTCTTTATAGAGATTAACACTACCCCAGAGGTTTCCCACTCAACCATATGGGAGGTGCTGAAAGCGTTCTTAGAGGGAAGATAATTGAGTACTTCTCCAGAATAAAAAAACAACAATGGCTAACCTTGAGACCATCTCCCTAGCCTTAGCTGATTTTGACAAACAATACGCCTTGTTCCCCTCTCCAAGTCTTTATAAAGAAAGGCTGCGCTTGCAGACAGAATACGATACACTGACCACAGACAAAGCCACTTTGTTAGCCCAACAAGCCCGCCAATCCACCTCCTCTCGCCTCATACCTAAGGTCTCGTCTCGTCATCTTCCGCTTGTCCGGGGATCGGGTCGCGGGGGCAACGACCTAAGCAGGGAGGCCCAGGCTTCCCTCTCCCCGGCCACTTCCACCACCTCTTCCTGGGGGACCCTGAGGCGTTCCCAGGCCAGCCGAGTGACATAGTCCCTCCAGCGTGTCCTGGGTCTTCCCCGGGGCCTCTTCCCAGTGGGACGTGCCCGGAACACCTCACCAGGGAGGCGTCCAGGAGGCATCCTAATCAGATGCCCGAGCCACCTCAGCTGGCTCCTCTCGACGCGGAGGAGCAGCGGTTCTACTCTGAGCCCCTCCCGGATGACCGAGCTTCTCACCCTATCTCTAAGGGAGAGCCCGGACACCCTGCGGAGAAAGCTCATTTCGGCCGCTTGTATTCGCGATCTCGTTCTTTCGGTCACTACCCATAGTTCGTGACCATAGGTGAGGGTAGGAACGTAGATCGACTGGTAAATAGAGAGCTTCGCCTTTCGACTCAGCTCCTTCTTCACCACGACGGACCGATGCAGAGCCCGCATCACTGCGGACGCCGCACCGATCCGCCTGTCGACCTCGCGCTCCATTCTTCCCTCACTCGTGAACAAGACCCCGAGATACTTGAACTCCTCCACTTGGTTCAGGATCTCCTCCCCGACCCGGAGATGGCACTCCACCCTTTTCCGGTCGATAACCATGGCCTCAGATTTGGAGGTGCGGATTCGCATCCCAGCCGCTTCACATTTGGTTGCGAACCGCTCCAGTGAGAGCTGAAGGTCACGGCCCGATGAAGCCAACAGGACCACATCATCTGCAAAAAGCAGCGACCCGATCCTGAGGTCACCAAACCGGACCGCCTCAACACCCTGGCTGCGCCTAGAAATCCTGTCCATATAGGTAATGAACAGAATCGGTGACATAGGGCAGCCCTGGCGGAGTCCAACCCTCACCGGAAACAAGTTCGACTTACTACCGGCAATGCGGACCAAACTCTGGCACCGGTCGTACAGGGACCGGACAGCCCCGATCAGGGAATCCGGTACCCCGTACTCTCGGAGCACCCCCCACATGAGCCCCCGAGGGACACGGTCGAACGCCTTTTCCAAATCCACAAAACATGTGTAGACTGGTTGGGCGAACTCCCATGTACCCTCCAGGACTCCGCGGAGGGTATAGAGCTGGTCCACTGTTCCACGGCCAGGACGAAAACCACATTGCTCCTCCTGAATCCGAGGTTCGACAATCCGGCGGACCCTCCTCTCCAGGACCCCTGAATAGACCTTCCCAGGGAGGCTGAGGAGTGTGATCCCCCTAAAGTTGGAGCACACCCTCCGGTCCCCCTTTTTAAAGAGGGGAACCACCACCCCGGTCTGCCAGTCCAGAGGCACTGTCCCCGATGTCCACGCGATGTTGCAGAGTCGTGTCAACCAAGACAGCCCTACAACATCCAGAGCCTTAAGGAACTCCGGGCGGACCTCGTCCACCCCAGGGGCCCTGCCACCGCGGAGCTTTTCAACCACCTCGGCGACCTCGGCCCCAGAGATAGAAGGGCCCCCCCCGATGTCCCAAGACTCTGCCTCCACGTCGGAAAGCGTGTTGGTGGAATTAAGGAGGTCTTCAAAGTATTCCTTCCACCGATCCAGGACGTCCCCCGTCGAAGTCAGCAGCGCACCGTCCCTACCGTATACAGTGTTGACAGAGCACTGCTTCCCCCTCCTGAGTCGCCGGATGGTGGTCCAGAACCTTTTTGAAGCCGTTCGGAAGTCATTCTCCATGGCCTCGCCGAACTCCTCCCATGCCCGGGTTTTTGCCTCCGCGACCGCCAGAGCCGCGTTCCGCTTGGCCTGCCGGTACACATCAGCTGCCTCAGGAGTCCTACCAGCCAATAAAGCCCGATAGGCCTCCTTCTTCAGCTTGACGGCATCCCTCACCTCCGGAGTCCACCACCGGGTCCGAGGGTTACCGCCGCGACATGCACCGACCGCCTTGCGGCCGCAGCTCCGGTCAGCCGCTTCAACAATGGAGGCCCGGAACATGGCCCATTCGGACTCAATGTCCCCGGCCCCCCCGAGACATGATCGAAGCTCTCCCGGAGGTGGGAGTTGAAGCTCCTTCTGACAGAGGGTTCCGCCAGCCGTTCCCAGCAGACCCTCACATTACGTTTGGGCCTGCCAGGCCTGACCGGCGTCCTCCCCCACCATCGGAGCCAACTCACCACCAGGTGGTGATCAGTTGACAGCTCCGCCCCTCTCCTCACCCGAGTGTCCAAGACATGCGGCCTCAAGTCCGACGACACGACTACGAAGTCGATCATCGAACTGAGACCTTGGGTGTCCTGGTGCCAGGTGCACATATGGACACCCTTATGCTTGAACATGGTGTTCGTTATGGACAAGCCGTGTTTAGCACAGAAGTCCAACAACAGAACACCACTCGGGTTCAGATCGGGGGGCCGTTCCTCCCAATCACGCCCCTCCAGGTCTCACTGTCATTGCCCACATGAGCATTGAAGTCCCCCAGGAGGACGAGGGAATCCCCGGGAGGAGCGCTTTCCAGCACCCCCTCCAGAGACTCCAAAAAGGGTGGGTACTCTGAGCTGCCGTTTGGTGCATAAGCACAAACGACAGTGAGGACCCGTCCCCCCACCCGAAGGCGGAGGGAGGCTACCCTCTCATCCACCGGGGTGAACCCCAATGTACAGGCACCGAACCGAGGGGAAACAAGTATTCCCACCCCAGCTCGACGCCTCTCACCAAGGGCAACTCCAGAGTGGAAGAGAGTCCAGCCCCTCTCAAGGAGACTGGTTCCGGGGCCCGTGCTGTGCGTCGAGGCGAGGCCGACTATATCTAGCCGGAAACTCTCTACCTCGCGCACCAGCTCAGGCTCCTTTCCCGCCAGCGAGGTGACGTTCCACGTCCCTAAAGCTAGCTTCTGCAGCCGAGGATCGGACCGCCAAGGCCCCCGCCTTCGGCCGCCGCCCGTCTCACACTGCACCCGACCCCCATGACCCCTCCTGCGGATGGTGAGCCTACTGGAAGAGGGTCCCACGTTGTCTCTTCGGGCTGTGCCCGACCGGGCCCCATGGGAAAAGGCCCGGCCACCAGGCGCTCGCCATCGAGCCCCACCCCCGGGCCTGGCTCCAGGGGGGGGCCCCGGTGACCCGCTTCCGGGCAGGGGCAACTGGGAACCATTGTTGTGTTTCTTCATGGTTGGTTTTTTGAGCCACGCTTTGTCTGGTCTTTCACCTGGAACCTGTTTGCCTTGGGAGACCCTACCAGGGGCATAAAGCCCCCGACAACATAGCTTCCAGGATCACTAGGACACGCAAACCCCTCCACCGCGGTAAGGTGGTGACTCACGGAGGGGCATACCTAAGGTTCATGGTCAAAATGGTGAGATTGTTAATCCCCGAATGGTCGGTCACAATGTCTTAGACTGGAGAAGTTACTACCGCAAATAATAGCCACAGATCAAACTGGTTTTATTTTAAACAGACACTCGAGCTCAAACTTGAGAAGACTCGAAATGACCCGAAATGGTGATTTCGCTTGACGCCGAAAAGGCGTTCGATCGAGTTGAATGCAACTAAATGTTTTCAGCGCTCAAGCAATTTGGATTTGCTGAGGCTTTTATATCCTGAATAAAGCTTTTGTAAGCCCAACCCTTAGCCGCAGTAGTTACCAACGGTCTCCAGTCTGAATATTTTCTCCCCTCCTGCAATCTGATGAGTTCCCAGGCATAGTTCGAAGTGGACTTGCTCACAAGTTATCCCTCTATGCAGATGACTTGCTATTATATACTTCTAACCCTATAACTGCAGTTCCCTCAATTATCGATACTCTAAATCAGTTTGGGAAAATATCTGGCTACTTATAAAGAACTTTGGGGTGCTCTTTGAAAAGTGAGGGGGTCAGATGGCTGAGTGGTTAGGGAGTTGGGCTATGAATCTGAAGGTTGTTGGTTCGATTCCCGGCTGTGCACAATGATGTTGTGTGGGAAGGCACTTCACCTTACTTGCCTCGGGGAGAATGTCCCTGTACTTACTGCAAGTCACTCTGGATAAAAGCGTCTACTAAATGTAAGTGTAAACAAGATATGGTGAGATGGTCCAGCCTGCCACTCTCCTTAGTCGGTTGGGTTAACCAAATTCAAATGATTGTGTTACCAACATTTCTTAATCTCTTCCAAACCATTCCCATCTTGATTAGGCCTTCATCTGGAATGGTAAATCACATAGAATTAAAAGGCAATCACTTGAAAGACCCCATGGGCTTGCTGGCTTGGCTATGCCCAATTTTATGTATTACTATTGGGCCTGTAATATCCAGAAAATGTTGTTCTGGATGGAGGACTATCAACCTGACAGCAGTGAGGCCTGGATACATCTTGATTGCACAAGTGGCCCGGTCCACCTGCGCTCTGTCTTACGCGCTCCGTCCCTTCCGACCCCACAAACTCGACTTTTCTCCAACCCAATTGTCCTCAAGTCAGTTAGAATCTGGTCACAGTTTAAAAGACATGTCAACCAATCTCAATGTCAATTCACTCCCCTCTTCAGGTCAATAATCACAACTTCCCACCCTCTGCCTTGGACTCAGCTTTTAAAATCTGGATATTGACCCCTCTTGTCCCCGCTGTATAAGTCGACCAGCTGATCACATACATATGTTTTGGTCCTGCCCTCTCCTCAGAACATTTTGGGCAGACATCTTTAATGCTTACTCTACAATGTTTGGTGTGGTCATCCCTCCAAACCCATTATGTGCCATTTTTGGCTTTACTGACAACATTTGTTTTCTTAAGGGCAGGGCCCGTGTTGTCATAGCTTTCACCTCTCTGCTTTCCAGACGTTTGATACTACTCTTATGGAAGGAACGAACACCACCCACATTCAGTAGATGGATTAGAGACACCATGTCTTTCTTGAAACTGGAGAAAATCTGATATACTCTGAAAAGTTACATACACAGCTTTGAGAGAACCTGGACCTCTTTTTTGTCGTACTATGAGAGCATAGAAAGGCCACTACAAGAGAAAGATTCGATGGCAACCCCCTCCCCTCTCTCTTTTATTTTATTTTAATTTTTTACTTCTATGCTTTGTTTTTCAGCATTGTTGTATGTAATTGTATTGTAATACTATTTAATAATATTTCTATATATATATTCTAAATTCTCTCTTACTGTATTTACTACAGCTGCATGGGGTAGGCTGGCTGGGGGTGGGTGGGTCTTATTGTGGATAGGGATATAACCACTAGATTTGTGATGTATAAATTGTATAATTGTATTGATTACTCAAAAAACACCAATAAAAAGTGTTAAACAGAACTACCTCAGAAGGATAAAAAACAGCCAGTATCATGGAAACGTCAGCACAGTCTTACGACTCAAACTCCATTGAAACTGTTTGGGACTAACTGTGCAGAAGGGTGATAGCAAAACCTGCAGTTTTGAATAGAACTTTCCAAACAATATCAGATTTTCATTATGTCAAGAATCCCACGACTGTGTTTTGCAGGTGTATCTGCAAAAGGTGGCAACTTTGATGAGAACAATTTTAGAATACAAAGTAATTTCCATGACCAGTTGGTTGTTTGTTCTTTGCTTTCATTTTAGAGTACATGTAACATTAAATGGCGCAAATTTAAATAAAAGCTGGAAATAAAAGCTCATAGAATCTTTTGGGAGTTTTTAGTGTTTTCTGGGCCCAAGATGTCCAATTCCATGCTCAGAAATTTATTTACTGCAGCTTCACATTTGAAGTTATGCCTGCACACTTGTTGGCCTTTCTCCACTATAAAATTTTAAAATACAATGATCCTCAAATATTGAAAAATTACAGTAACAAGCTTACTGTAAGTTTCTACAGCTGCCCTGAGTCGACTGTAGTCAAGATAGGAATTGTATTGTTTCCTGGTCAAATATTTAGACATATTTTATATTATACTCATTTCCCCCTCTGCAGGTCAGCTAGAAATGGAAACCAGCAGAAATAGCAGAAATTGATGCAAATGATGAGGAGGGAAGGGGTCCACAGACATCTGTCAAACTTGATTTCTTCTTCCTGGGAGGGTACTCTGCCTTACAGAAGCAGTTTACCCAACCCTTAAACACCATCTTAGCCATGACCGTAGATATCCCACAACTTACTCGAGATCAGTGCCTCAAAGGAACCATATCCAGTAACACGGAACACATATGAAACTGGTCAACCTGAATAAGAAGGATTAGAGGTTGGCCAGCTGCCATGATAGTAAAAGCTAGTTAAAGTCTCCCAGATTTGCTATAGCTTCTTCATTCCAAATATAAAAGTGATCTCAGGCTGGGGGCTTCAACCCCAAACTCTCTACAGTGGCACAGCCTGCTGATCCAATAACCACCTGTAGAATCAACTTTCTCCTTCAGAGCCTTATAGTGATCATAGATGAGTGTTAGTGTGCTGTTAGGCCTTTGGGTTTAAAAGATGCCACCTGTAGTTTGTTTAAACCCTTCTGCTCTGTCTATCTCTCTCTTGATTTAAAAGAAAACAGTAGCTGGTAGCTTGGTAGTGATGGTAGCTTGAGTGTGTCTGCGCAAGTTTGTGTGTGATCACTGCTTTGTTCCAGCAGACTATTCAGTGGGTCTAATCCCTGCTAGAATAGCTGTACTGGGCTCATACAGAGTCTTTGATGGTAGGGAGGAGGATTGGGTAGGGCATTAAGTACCGGTGTTATTACCTGTATGTCTGCGTCTGTGTGCATAGTGGAGACTCAGTGTACCTGTAGGGATGTGCTGCTGTGTGTGTGTGTGTGTGTGTGTGTGAATCAATTGGAGAAAGCATTAAGTATCATTAGCTCAGACTCGTCATCACCTACACACTGCCAACCCCATATTAACCGATTTACTCACCAAGCCTGGCGCAGGATCAAAGAAACACACACACACATGCACACATAGAGAAAGAGATGGACTTCACACCCAGTTAGGGTAAGTTAGGAAAACCTTACTACTAGAGCAATTAAAAATCTAATATTCACGTGTAGTTCTTAAATCAATAATGGAAAACTTTAAAATACAGAGATGCACACACGTACACACACTCTGGGGTAGGGAGGGACACTTAGGCCATGACCGGACAAAGCAATCTTTGTAGAGGGATGGAGAGTGAACTGGTGTGTACACACACATACACACACACATTCCCATGGATTCCCAGGGATGGGACAGGGCAGAAGCGGAATCCAGGTCATGTGAGCCACACGGCATTCTCTTGCCCAGTGGCACCAACCCACTCGGCTCATCACACACACACACGTCACACCCTGCACATTCCACACACACCCATGTCATCATGTGTCACACACATTGTATTCCCCAGACACACATCTACTTTGTTGTTTATTTGAGCGTACATTTATTCTTGGAGTATTATGTGCTGCTGGCCCACATCTACACAAAAGCACAGACATTTACGGTCAAAAGGGTGTTTAAAGACTTAAATACACACTCTAATTACAATAATATTAATACACACTAATACACTTATAATAGATATGTGAGAGACACTCATAGACACTAATCTAAAAACCTTCATATAATGTACATATACACACACACAGTCACTCAAATACTTATAAACTCTCCCACACAGATTGTGGGTTATGATTTCTCTTTTCTAAGGGACAGGATATGCAGTAGCACACTATGGTCTTTGTGTCTACTTTGCCTTTCTTTCATCCTCTCTCTCCCTACCCCCCTTCCAGATCTCTCTCCCTTCCAGCTTTCTTTCTCTCCATCTCTCTCACTCTACCCCTCTCTTTCCCACTCTCTCTCTGTCTCTCTCGGTCTCCCTCTCCTCCTCTCCGGTGGGACTAGCCATTGTCACTATTGTCGCTTGTCCACCCTTACCTAGCAGCTGTCCCTGAGCGTCGTTTAAAAAGACTCCCAGGTCAATTTCAGGAAACCGCAAACCATTCGAGTACACACCCCCACCCCTCAGAAATATCTGACTATTGGGGGTTGGAACGTTGGAAGCTTCTTTGTGCCTGTGTGTGTGTGTGTGTTGCCAAAGTGCAGTGGGGGAGTGGGGAAAAACAGGTGAGCTTGGGTCCATGTTGTCAGATTTAGGATCAGAATCAAGTCCAATTTATTTGTATAGCCCTGTTTGCAATGTCACAAAGTGCTTTAGATGTCCACAGAAAATTAGATGGTTCCTTCATGGTCTCCAGGATCAATCTCCTATACTAGAGTTTAGAAGATGAAGAAATCTGCTGTCAGGGTATTTAAAGGGTTTAGCTTTCTCATCTCAGCTCAATTCAATTCACTAGGTTTTAATGGCATGAACAGTGAGATTAAACACATGACATCAATAAATGACAGAGAATTTCTCTTTTTACTACTTTGTCTCTCTGTAATTACAGGTGTGTTTCTCTCTCAGCTCTGATCTCCATGAACAATTTTCTGGCTCGGAGCCAGAAATACCTGCCAACCTCCCCAATCCCCCTCCCTGCCATTGACAGCCTCTATGTTCCTGAGCTGAACGGTGTGCTCATTTAATAATTTCAGTGTGCGTTATTTACGATGTAGGAGCTCCAGCTGGAGGAGACTAGGTGGCCATTGCTGTCGGAGTGGCTTTGGTTGTCAACGGGGTGATTGGGAAACGCTGAGAAGAAGGTGGGGTGTCTTAAAGAGGAATGGACAGAGGGCGGGGGAGGGAAGGAGTGAGGAAAAGGAGAGGGGCTGCTATAGCTGTTTGGAGCCAGGACATTGATATTTGGGACTGATAGGGAATGTTAGACCCCCCCCCCCATTTGAGAACACTCACTTTCTCTCACACACAGACACACAAACACAGACTCACAACAAGACACAAAAACCCATATGTTTCAGACAGCCTCTCTATCTCCACTTTCTTGCCTTTTTTTCTGGCCTTTCCTCCTTTCTTCCCTCCCTCCTTTATTCTTGCTTTCTCTCTCTCTTCCTCTCTCTCTACTCCTCCTTTCTTCCCCCCCCCCCCCACAGTCCTTTCTCATATGTCAGATGTTTACAGTGGGATTTAGGTTACCCATGATAGGAATCGTTCCACCAACATAATGGGTAAATGACACGCAGGCAAATCACTCTACACAGAGGTCTGATGTCCGGATGCTGTGTTTGTGTGTGTGCATTTGATTGTGCATGTGTTCCCACCCATGTTTTTTTCATAAAAGCCGTCTTTCTATTAATTTGTCCTCACTTCTGTCGCTTACCCCTCTCTCTGTTTTGCATCCATTTCTCCCTCTACAATCTGGGTGGTCTGGATGCCTCCCCCCCCCCCACACACACACACACCCTCTTTGGCTTTCCTCTATCTGGTTAAACACTACCTGTGGTTTCCTCCCCCTGGCCAATTTACCGTGAGGTTAAAGCCATGCTAACCACTACCACACACACCTAATCACTGCAAGCACACACACACACACACAGAGTTAGTCTAGACCTATAACACACATACCCATATACTTAAAATAATTCAGCCCAGTAACATACAGCACACATGCAAACAGACACAGAGGATTTGCTGACTGACAGCTCTCCACACCTCTTTACAGAGAGGCCTGTTTTCTATCCTCCCGATAAGTCCTTTCTAACATAAATAAGGAAAGGTTCCCATCACTCGTCCCTCATTTTCCCCCAAAATACTATACAGATTGCCCGCACACTTTGTAGTCATGAAAAAAAGCCACAATATAATTATTTTAAAAATTCTAAAGAACTCGATTATGTTAGGACTAGCAAGAGCAAGAGATGCTTATAATGTTAGAAACCATCCATAGGGCAGAAAAGCCAGCTGCAAGGCTATTGTAATGCATCTTGTTCTTTTAAAGAGGGGAGCAGTCTTGCACAGGTAGGAATTAAACAGGATACGACAAGAGCTACAGGCTGTGTTCTCTGTTTAAGCACACACACATCAATACACACTAAAACACACATACACACACACACCCTTGGGCTCCATCTTTTCTCTCTTATCTGATATCAAAGTGAAGGTCTTTTCAAAGCCTTTTGTGGGCCAGCTCATTTCATGTGTTGCCTACGGAAACGATTATTGTCATAAATCTCAGCAGAGTACTTTGTGAGGAGTCGCTCTGAGCGCCTCCTGTCAAGTAGATCCTGAGTGGAATTCTGTGGTGTCAAGGTGTGCATTCTGTATTTAAAAAAAATCTGAAACCCTGAAAGTAAACCTTCATTCATATTGTCACTAGCAGAAATGACAAAATAAGGACCCTGAAATTCAATATTTAGAGGTTCAGAAAGAGAGACAAACTTACAATCAGAATTGGAATGAGAATCAGCAGCTGATTTGGCTAGTCAGTTACCAATGTGTTGGAGTTGGACAGTCAGTAAGCGCTGAGTTTATCTATGATCCTCGAGTATCTATGAGTTTGTCACTTTCTTGACAACTGAATATTGAAATTCTGGGTCCTTCTTTTTCAGTCTGTTTTTTTTTATTTTTATAATTTCTCCCAGTGACAGTAACATCAACACACAATATACATGCAGTATACACTCGTACATTGCAAGGCTGTCATTATGACTATGATCATATAGTAAATGCAGCTTATGAAGTATACATAACACATCAAATACTACTAAAAACTTATAGTCTTCCTTAACTCTCACCTCTCAGTGCACGTGTCTTGTTTTCTACGCAAACACACACTCACAGCTCTTTCCAGACTACACAGGCAACAAGACAGCCTTCTCATGGGGTAGCTGGCCAAGAGTCACAGATTGTATCAGGGGTGGATGGTTTCTCTCATTATTTAATGGTTTATACTGGGGTGAAACCCTGCTGTTTATGTGTGTGTGCATGTGTGCCTGCGCGTGTGTGCTTGTGAGTGTGTGTGCTCCATAAAGTTTGTCACTGTAGCATTCAGGGAGGGCTCTATCAGACAATCTATACTTCATCCTGATTTACCCTGTGTGTGTGAGCGGATGGTCCTAATGTTTGTTTACTTAACAGAGGGATGTTTCTAAATCAGGCTTCATTCAATTGGCTTCACTGTTGGTAATGAGGAAGTGAACAATTACTCCTGTTTGTGTGTGTGTAAGTGTGTATTTGAATGCAAGAGAATGTTGCTGTCAGTGGAAATATCTGAGTCAGGCAATGTCACCATATTCACCTGCTTATGGTTTAATGGTTTAATCTGGAACCTAAAAGATACACAAGGTGCATTCCTGGTGCAACACACATACAGTCGTGGCCATAAGTTTTGGCAATGACAAATGTCGTGTTTTGCTAAGTTTGCTGGTTATGTATTGGAGGAAAATGTTTTCACATATTTCTATAGAATACTGGAATACAATAAGGCGTATTTCATATTTTATATATAAGCATATAAGCTTTTTTGGGGCAATATTGTTCAATATATGCAAATAGTCCACTCTTTTACGGCAGTCAATCTGCTCTTGAAATCCAATCAGAATGATTTTTTCACCTGGCTAGATGATTTTATCATCTGGCTAGAACCAGTTCACACTTTCCCCTGTGCTGATGTAGCCTGGCTCTGCCCTCCTACGTACTTCCGCTCAATTTGGATTTTGCTTCTGTACTAGGTCTGGGAGCTCGGCTCTGAAGTCGGTTTCCAGAAACAATTTCTTTGTAGGTCCAATCAGCGAACAGAGGGAGTGGCTGAGAACGATTACGTTAATGTTGTGCACTAGTTTGAGTAGTTCAGTAATGGCGGCGAAGAAAGATGCGAGTGAAACTATTCTGCGGTTGTGGCAACGCTGCCGAATATCCATACATTCCTTGCTGAGTTTTGTTGGTGGCCATGGTGTTGTGGCCATCCTCCCCACGGGGTTCGGGAAAAGTTTGATTTTCCAGCTACGGCAGCTAGCTCCGTTACAGTAGTGGCGAACGCTTGCGATTGGTTATGGCAAATCAGAGTGGCTCTGGGCAGATCCTATAGTTTTAAACTTCAACAGAGGACCCGTCTTCAAGGAAGTTAACGTTTGTCAATGGAGCGTCCCAGACCCTCTGTACAAATTAAATGTACAAGGGTCTGGTTAGGACCAGGCTAGTGCTGATGATATGACTTACTGAAATTATGTTAGCAGTCATTTTAACACAAAATGTATGTTGTTCCCAATACTTTTAGCCACAGCTGTACACTGAGGTTTGAGCTGTCACCACTCACCACTGTGTATCTGTGTTTGTTTCCTTAAAAAAACACATATATTCGAATATATTCGAATTTCTGGTTGCGCATTAGGTACGTCAATAACAGGACAAATTAATACAACGAAACACAACTACTTGTATACTGTAGGTAGGCTAATTTATTTAAGTTTAAACATATTTTACAAATTACCTACACAAAAGTAAGTAAATGAACTAATGGCCAAGACCGAAGACCATGGCCTCTCGCTCGCAGCACTCTTTCTTTCTCTCTCTCTCCCGCACCGTCGCGCTCTCTGCGCATAGCGGTGTAAAATGAACGACAACAATAAACAAATGTTGAGTTCTGAGCAAGCAATTTAAGGTCGCGATTCTTGTCCCAAATATGGCAGGCTTCATTCAGTGATTGAAACAAATATTATTAACATTAAAGTTTTACAGTATAGAACCGACATTGAATGCTCTGCTGTGCTGTGGTAAACATGGAGATGTAGCCTCAAGTTGCTAGTTGTTGAATGGTAAGCCAATTCCAGTTTACATAGTTTACACACCACTTTAGCTGTAGGCCCAACAAGTTTACCATCAACTGACCAAAACCCGAAATATTTCCAGACATCAGTCTTAAGATTTTTTTGGGGTTACAATCAATTTCTCTGCTGCGGTCAAGCTGGGTTCTTCACTTTCTGCCATCTTCCACGCAAATCAACTGTCAGCAGTGACGCTGTTTTTTTTTTTACATTCGAATATTAATTTTCACATTCGAAATTTGTTTTTTAACCACTATTCGAATATATATATATATACGAATTTAGAATATTCGTTGACAGCCCTAATGTGGGTGTAAAAGGGAAAAAGGGAGAGAGTGAGAGAGAGAGAAATAAGGTGTATTGCTATGGTATTTACTGTGTGTGCATGCTTTGGAGGGTAAATGTCACAACAAGCATTCCACAAAAGAAGGGGAAAGTGTGATACTGAGACAAAGATCTGTGTCTGTTTGATAAGAGGGTATAACTCTTGATATCAGAATCCATGAAATCAACAACAACAACAAACATACTTCATATGTTTGAATATCCTGCACGCAAGCTACTGTACACATTCCCGGGCTATTTCACGCTTTCGCTACAATTGGCCTGATGTTGTGCTTGGTGCGCCATTAGTGGCCAAACTCCACACTGCAGCCCGTCCTGAAGCCACAATGTTAACCCAGGCCAGTTAACTGTACTGCTTAGCATGTCTGGTTCTCCATCTCTGCACTGATAAGGACAGAGCTGGCTGTTTTGATTGTCATGGGTAAACAAAATCCAGTGTTTGTTCTGCATGTGCTGAAGTTCCGATGAATTAGTGAAAACTGTAGGTTATCTTTATTTCATGTTTCAAATGTCATATTTACATGACATTGATGTGATATTGATGTCACTGATATGATATCTACGTTTGGCAATAGTGTGTTAATACTCAGCCATGCTGTGTATCAGTGGAATCGACAGTGTTTTGAACTTTGAAGCTCTGGCATGCACATGCACATAGATGAATGCACAGGTAATTCATATACACAGAAACACACTGACACACTCACCAGAGCTCATTAGGTGCGTAATTTTCTGTGTCAAACCTCACAATTAGACAGTGTGCACATTTGCACTGTTCTGTTTACAATGGTCCTTGAGGGACAATAAAATGTAATTCATTTAAACTGAACTACGAGTGAGCGAGTTTAAAGATGTGTTGTGACTGCAGTAGAAGTCTATACTTACAGGTAGGTGGTCAGTGGGCTCAGGGTGGAGGGAACAGCAGATAGTCCCATCTCAGAGCAGTCCACCTGTACAAAGATGTCTTCCTCCTCGCACTGGCACGCAGAGGGGCATAGTCCCACCCCTGTTCTGGTTGAGGGCCGCTCCTGCCCCCGGCTGTAACCCCCCATCATTCGGCTGGACCCCCACACACCCCCAGCGGTGTAAAGGAAAAGGAAGAAGGGAAGCATGGTGTCTGTCTGTCTATCTGTGTTTAAAAAGACAACAGCTTCTGGTCCTAGTCTCCCTCTTTTCCACTTTTCTTCTTCACCCGCTCTGTCTGTCTCAGTCTATTTCACTTTTATTTGTCACTGTCAGTTGTTCACACTCTGTCAAGCCTCATACCTATATTTCTAAACTCTCCAGTATTTCTAGTAACTCCAGTTACTAATGACTTGCCACGGGTTAGCTTGTTGTAAATTCCTTCTCGCTGTCTTCTCTCTTCCCTCTCCCTTTCCACCCAGTCTGTCTCCTTCTCTTGTCTCTGGCTCTCTTTTTCTCTCTCTCTGTTTTTCACACACACGAACACATACACACAAACTTTATTCCTTCCTCCCTCTCTCCCTCTTTACCTATGGTAGAGGGAGTGCATGAGTCCAGAACGGGTGGTTTTCATTGGTCCCCGATTTGGGGATGGGCTTCGAGCATCCCAGATAGTGGGAGGGGTGTACAAAAGTCTCTCTCTCTTTCCATCTTTATTTTTTGCTCTGCCTCCCTTATTCTGTCTCTCCTCTCTCCCTCTTGTCCTTTCTGTCTTTCTCTCCTTCATTCCCTCCCTCCCCGCTCTCTCTCTTTCCCTCTTTATGTTTTGCTCTGCATCTCTCTTTCTCTCTCTCTTCTCTTTCTCTTGCCCAGTCTGTCTGTCTCTCTTTCCTTCCTTTATCTCTCTCTCTTGTTCTCTCCCAGTCCAAATGTCAATTCCCTGTCTTTCAGGATAGAGAGAGATACAGAGGGAAGAAAGGAGGAAAGAAGTCACAGAGGCAAGTGGGGTGAGCCAGACTCTCCAGGGCTTGGACTTTATGAATGAACTTGCATGGAGAGTTGAGAAATAGAGCAAGAGGAAAACAAGAAAGAAAATGTAAGTTGCTTGAGAGGGGGAAAAGAGAGTGTGAAGGGACAGACAAGTGTGTGACAAAGTAGTGACAGAACAGGAGGGAACCTGAAAAGGACATTAGAGTAGTGGGTAAGTGAGTGTGAGTGAGTGTGTGTTTGTTTGTGAAGAGTGTGTGTGCGTGTGCAGAAATGTGTATGTCTCTGTGGATGTGTGTGTGTGCTTGTGTTTGTAGAGGGAAAAGTAACAGTCACACTATAGCACCTTCTGCTCCACCAAAACTAAAAGCCAGTTTTCAGTTTACTCAAGTTTCTAGAGAACATGACCACACACACGCCACCTAATTGACCAAACCACAGTGATCACCTATATCACATTATAAACACACACACTGCTGTCCTGAGAGAGGTGCAGATAAGTTGAGGAGAGTCAGCTGCTTCTGACAAGCAAAAATACATTGTCAGATCTAAGTAACAGTTGAAGAAAATGAAAAACTAAAGTTAATTCTCTCTTATCTCACTCTTATTCCCTCTCCCTCATTCTCACTCCATTTACATAACATTTACATTTATTCATTTAGCAGACGCTTTTATCCAAAGAGACTTCCAAGAGAGAGCTTTCAAGAAAGAGCTAAGGGAAGAACCATAAGAGCATGTAGTTAAGCAAGTTATAATTAAACAAAATGAATCTCTAAGTGCAAGTGTACCTGTAGAAAAAGCAAGCAACAATAAAAATAAGAATATAGCTGCAAGCAGCAATGTGGTGGCCAAGCAGGTCAGATGACCCAGAAGAAACTTTCGACATCTAGTGACTGCGGTGTACCTGGCTTCCTTTGCAGTGACTTACAGTCTCGTTAAACAGAGAATCAGAGACATGACAAGCTTGTCAGCTTTGACTGGATTCGAACCTCTGACGTTGACGTTTCCAGGACACAAATTTATCCTAGTGAGCTATTCTCATTGCAGGAAATCACAGATTTCAGTTACTGGGTAAAAATATTAGCAGTTTTTCCTGTGGCAAGCGTGGTCAGATTTGGCCCAAGTTCAAACAGCTGTAATTCAGTTATATTTTGACGTGTCACAGTGATTGTGGTCTGAAGATAATCTGTGCCAAATTAGGTGAATTTTTGATATTCACAAAAAACGTTCATTCAGAATGGCGGCCACATCCATTCAGCTGGTATCACTATTTAACATGTCAGACACAGGATCGCCCCCTAGCGGTTAGATGACACAACCTTTTGTGGACTTCTTTGGATCAGGGTCCCGAACACCTGTACCAAGTTTGATGTCAATTCAGAAAATATTTCCTGAGATATGATCTCACTTCTTGTTTTGGCGGCTTCATCGCCGACTTTGATCAGCTTTACCGGAAAAACAGTTTTGAATATCAAAAACCATGTGAAAACGTTTGTGAGGCTTGATCTGAAGATAATTGGTGCAAATTTGTGCTTTTTGCAGCGCCACCTAGAGGTGAAATGGCATGACCTATTTTGGACTTCTTTAGAACAGGGTCCCTAGTCCCTATACCAAATTTGTTGTCAATGCAGTAAAGAGGTGCTGAGATATGACCTCACTTTTATGGTGGCTTGGTTGACGACTTTGATTGGCTGATGACTTTGATTGACTGTTCCAGTCGAAAAGTGTAGAAAATCTAAAAAACGTGATGTATTTTGTGAGGCTTGATCTGAAAATAAATGGTGCCAAATTTGCTGATTGCAGCGCCACCTAGAGGTGAAATTGAATGACCTATTTTCGACCTCTTTAGACCAGTGTCCCTAGTCCCTATACCAAATTTGCTGTCAATACAGTAAAGAGGTGCTAAGATATGACCTCACTTCTTTTATGGTGGCTTGGTTGACGACTTTGTTTGGCTGTTCCAGTCAAAAGGTTTAGATAATCAAAAAAACATGGATGTCTTTTGTGTGGCTTGGTCTGAAGATGATCTGTGCTAAATTTGGTGAAGATTGGACAAACCTTATAGGAGAGGTAGCGAAAAAACGGCATATTCAAAATGGCGGCCACATCAATTCAGCCACAAACATTTTATGTGGCTGTAAATAGCAAACGATTGCGAAAATCAAAGCTCCAGGGAATAATTTTTGTGAGGCTTGGTCTGAAGATCATCTGTGGCAATTTTGAAGAAGATTCGACAAGAATTGTAGGAGGAGTAGCGAAAAAACGCTTTTCCTTAACATTCATAATGGCGGAGAATCTATAGAACTGGGTATGATGTCATAGAGTGCGTTGAACTCGTCTTGATCCAGGGAATCCAACGATACCTCATTTTGGACAATGGGTCATATGGTTCAAAAGTAACATGTGTAAACACACCTTCAACTTTGACCCATTGGTGGCGCTAGATGGTTGGAATGGGAGACATGAAACTTGGTGAAATTGATGAAGGGACTGGTCCCAAATAGTGTGCCAAAATTCACAACTTCTGACCATTTGGTTCTAGGGGCTGCCATAGACTCCCATGGCAGAAGAAGATGTATAATAATAATAAATATAGCTGCAAGCAGCAATGGAGGGGCCAAGCAGTCCAGAGCAGGACATGGCCTCCATAGCACTTGCGCAACAATTAAGTCACAGCAACCTGTTGCACTCATGCAACACACCAAGTTTGGTTGAAATGTCTGTTTGCCTTCAAAAGTACTGAGTGTTCAAAGTTTTTTTTTCTGGTATAACACCACAGGCCTCTTCTGCTCCTCGTGGGAACGATGGAACCCAAGTTTGGTGACAATCGCACAAATGGTTGCTGAGTTACGCTCTCACGTGTCTTTTGCGGCTTCGCCTCCGCCTTTAATCGGCTCTGCCGAACAAACAGTTTTGAAAATGGAAAATCCATCCGACACACCTTTGTGAACCTTTGTCTGAATATCATCTGTGCCAAATTTGGTAAATCTTGGACAAAAATTGAGGCGTGCAAAAGGTTTTTACCCTTTTCCATGAAATCCAAAATGGCGGCCGAGTCAATTCGGTTATTATGAAAAGTTATCAATGGTCAGGCTTGAAATCTCGCATCACATCAAGAGACAAATAAATTACTTTATTAAGGTAAACACATCAACAGTTAATAGCCAAAACACGTTAATGCTTCCAGCCACGCCCCCTTTTAGTCACATGACACAATTTTTGGAGGACATCCTTAGAATAAAGTTCAGAGTAGGCCTAACAACTTTGGTGTCACTGCTTCAAAGAACTGCTGAGATATGGCTTCACTTCCTGTTTGGCGGCTTTTCTGCAGAATTTGATTGGCTGTACTGGACAAACGGTTTGGTAAATCAAATATCCTTCGATAACTTTTGTGAGGCTTGGTCTGAAGATCATCTGTGGCAATTTTGAAGAAGATTCGACAAGAATTGTAGGAGAAGTAGGCTTTCAAAGGTTTTTGATAAAACCGGAAATAGCGGAAAATCTGTATACCGGAAATTGACGCCATGGTGTGCATTGAACTCGGCTTGATCCAGGGAATCCAGTGGTACCTCATTTTTGAAAATGGGTCATACGGTTCAAGAGTTGCGTGTGTAAACACAACTCAAACTTTGACCCGTTGGTGGCGCTAGAGTGCCAAAGCATGGGACATGAAACTTTGTGAATTGGACCAGGGGACTTTCCCCAATGAGTGTGCCAAATTTCAAAACTTTCGACCAAGCGCTTATGGGGGCTGCCATAGACACCCATGGCGGAAGAATAATAATAATAAAAATATAACTGCAAGCAGTAATGGCGGATTCCTCCAAACACTGCGAACCATTGAAAAATGTTTATTCTTGACAAATTGTAACTGTATAGAAAAATGTATGCTGCAGAATTACCAATGGCATACCAAATCTGAAATGCAATACCATCAAGTTCCACAAGGGCCTTTATTTCAAGCCAGTAAGTGAAGGAAGGGGGCTTGGTGAGCTTATCCATTCCAGAAAGCCTTGTATCTTTATGCATTAAGGCGTGGCCTGTAGCGCCACCTATGGCTAATGGTGGGCCATTTGTGGTGTGGTAGTTACTCTTGGCCTATACTATTAATGTTTCAGGATTTTAAAAACTTTTTACCATGGCATATAAAATCGAAAATGCAATACCAACAGGATCCACATGGGCTTTGGGTAAAGTGTGGTAGTTACTCTTGGCCTGTACTGTCAATGTGTCAGGATTTTGAGACCTTTTTACTATTGCATACAAAGTAGGAAATGCAATGACACCAAGGTCCTCAAGGGCCTATGCTGATATTCAAGGAATGAGTGGGGGCTTGGTCAGCCCACACAGTCCTGATATGTTGCGTGTATGTCTTGCCAAGCCCGCGCGTGTCAAGGGAAGAATGCGTGTGTGAGAAATTGGAGCATGCGCGGGGAGGAGCAGGGGACACATTTTATTATAAATTTCCCTAGAAATTAGCCAAGCATGCATGTTTCAAAGATTCACCAAAAATCGACCTTTCATCTTAGAGTCAACTTTTTCTCAGATTTGTGTACTAAACATTCTCAAGAGTCTTCATATGAACTTGTTTGACTGGCTTACATGTAAAGCATTGCGAACCATTGAAAAATGTATATTCTTGACAAATTGTAACTGTATAGAAAAATCAATGCTGCAGAATTTCCAATGGGATACCAAATCTGAAATGCAATAACATCAAGATCCACAAGGGCCTTTATTTCAAGCCAAGAACTGAAGTGCTTTAATCTTCACAAGAAGTGAAGTGCTTTGTGCTTTAGGGCGTGGCCTGTAGCGACACCTATTGGTAATGGTGGGCCATTTGTGGTTTGGTAGTTACTCTTGGCCTATACTATCAATGTTTCAGGATGTTTTTAACTTTTTACCATTGCATACAAAATCGGAAATGCAATACCAACAAGATCCACATGGGCTTTTGTTAAAGTGTTGTTGTTACTGTTGGCCTTTACTATCAATGTTTCAGGATTTGGAGAACTTTTTACCATGGCAAACAAAATCTGAAATGCAATACCATCAAGATCCACAAGGCCTTTGCAAAAGACCAAGGAATGAGTGGGGGCTTGGTAAGCCCACACTGTCCTGAAATGTTGCGTGTGCGTCTTGCCAAGCCCGCGCGTGTGTCAAGGGAAGACCTATGGGTAATAGTGGGCCATTTGTGGTGTGGTAGTTAGGCCGAATCCCAATACTCCCCCTTACCCCTTCCCCTTACCCCTTACCCTTAATTTACCCCTAGCCCTTGGCCCTCGAAACTAAGGGGTAAGGGCTACATAGCCCTAAGAAATGGGACAGCACTTGGTTACAGGTACGTCATCTAGCACGTATCGATACCTCCAAAGCAAGTAGTGTTATGCACTGATTTAAACAAAATTCGCTGCTAATGGAGTTTACTTTAAACTGTAGACATGCTAGTCAAAGAAATGCGGGACTGTTGTGCAATTCAGCACTGTAATATTAGCGTACCAAACTAGCGATTTTTAGAAACGTTTCAATTAGGAAAATGGTTGCAAATATAAATGTTCATGACTGTAAATAACACAAAACATGACTGTCATAATTTTTTTATCAATTAATTAAGCCGAAAATATTATATTTAGCGGACTCTCTGGATGATCTGGCCGCCTTTGTTGCCGGTCGCGCAGTTTTTACATAGCCCTCGGTTTCAAGTAAGCTCCCGACCTCACTTGGTTTTAAGGGGTGTATACCCCTTAGTCTTAGCCCTTCCCCTAGCTCAAAAAGAGTATTGGGACACCACTAGCTCTCACGGGAACGCGCAAAACGAAGGGGAAGGGGTAAGGGGGAGTATTGGGATTCGGCCTAACTCTTGGTCTATACTATCAATGTTTCAGGATTGTTATAACTTTTTACCATTGTATACAAAATCGGAAAAGCAATACCAACAAGATCCACATGGGCTTTTTGTTAAAGTGTTTCTTTGCCTATACTATCTATGTTTCAGGATTTTGAGACCTTTTTACCATTGCATACAAAATCGGAAATGCAATACCATCAAGATCCACATGGGCCTTTTTTTCAAGCCAATAAGTGAAGGGAGGGGGCTTGTTGAGCCTATCCATTCCAGAAAGCCTTGTATCTTTGTGCTTTTGGGCGTGGCCTGTAGCGCCACCTATGGGTAATGGTGGGCCATTTGTGGTGTGGTAGTTACTCTTGGTCTATACTATCAATGTTTCAGGATTTTTATAACTTTTTACCATTGCATACAAAATCGGAAATGCAATACCAACAAGATCCACATGGGCTTTTGTTAAAGTGTTTCTCGGCCTACACTATCAATGTTTCAGGATTTGAGACCTTTTTACCATTGCATACAAAATCGGAAATGCAATACCATCAAGAGCCACATGGGCCTTTGCTAAAGACCAAGGAATGAGTGGGGGCTTGGTCAGCCCACACTCTCCTGAAATGTTGCGTGTGCGTCTTGGCCGCGCGTGTGTCAAGGGAAGGCTGAGTGTGTGTGAGATTTTGGAGCACGCGCGGGGAGGAGCAAGGGAGACATTCATTGGAAATTTGCCTAGAAATTAGCCAAGCAAGCATGTTTCAAATATTCACCAAAAATCGACCTTTCATCTTACAGTCAACTTTTTCACAGATTTGTGTTATGAACATTCTCAAGAGTTTTCATATGAACTTGTGATTGAATCAGAGTATCAGTTTTTGAATGGCTGATGTGTAAAGCATAATTTTAGCGTTAGCGATAAGTTCAATTTGCTTTATATCAATCATTTTTTGAGATATGAATTTGCCTTTGCACATGGTAACATGTTGTAGTGTCTTCCTCCGATCTACCAAGTTTAGTGTTGATATCTCAAAGATTTGCTGAGACATGACTTCACATCCTGTTTGGCGGCTTTTCTGATGAATTTGATTGGCTGTACCGGACAGACGGTTATGAGGATCAAAATTCCTTTGATAACTTTTGTGAGGCTTGGTCTGAAGATCATCTCTGGTGATTTTGAAGAAGATATGACAAAAATTGTAGGAGGAGTAGGCTTTCAAAGGTTTTTGATAAAACCGGAAATGGCGGGAAATCTATATAACCGGAAATTAACGCCATGGTGTGCGTTGAACTCGGCTTGATCCAGGGAATCCAATGGTACCTCATTTTTGAAAATGAGTCATACGGTTCAAAAGTTGCGTGTGTAAACACAAGTCCAACTTTGACCCATTGGTGGCGCTAGAGTGGTCTAATGGGAGACATGAAACTTGGTGTAGGTATAGAAGAAACTGTCCTTAATGAGTGTGCCAAATTTCACAAAAAGTTGTCGATGGGGTCTAGGGGCTGCCATTGACTCCCATGGTACAAGAATTACAAATAAATAATATAACTGCAAGCAGTAATGGCGGATTCCTCCAAACACTGCAAACCATTGAAAAATGTTTATTTTTGACAAATTGTAACTGTATAGAAAAATGTATGCTGCAGAATTACCAATGGCATACCAAATCTGAAATGCAATACCATCAAGATCCACAAGGGCCTTTATTTCAAGCCAGTAAGTGAAGGAAGGGGGCTTGGTGAGCTTATCCATTCCAGAAAGCCTTGTATCTTTATGCATTAAGGCGTGGCCTGTAGCGCCACCTATGGGTAATGGTGGACCATTTGTGGTGTGGTAGTTACTCTTGGCCTATACTATTAATGTTTCAGGATTTTAAAAACTTTTTACCATTGCATATAAAATCGGAAATGCAATACCAACAGGATCCACATGGGCTTTGGGTAAAGTGTGGTAGTTACTCTTGGCCTGTACTGTCAATGTGTCAGGATTTGGAGACCTTTTTACTATTGCATACAAAGTAGGAAATGCAATGACACCAAGGTCCTCAAGGGCCTATGCTGATATTCAAGGAATGAGTGGGGGCTTGGTCAGCCCACACAGTCCTGATATGTTGCGTGTGTGTCTTGCCAAGCCCGCGCGTGTCAAGGGAAGAATGAGTGTCTGAGAATTTGGAGCATGCGCGGGGAGGAGCAGGGGACACATTTCATTGTAAATTTCCCTAGAAATTAGCCAAGCATGCATGTTTCAAAGATTCACCAAAAATCGACCTTTCATCTTAGAGTCAACTTTTTCTCAGATTTGTGTACTAAACATTCTCAAGAGTCTTCATATGAACTTGTTTGACTGGCTTACGTGTAAAGCATTGCGAACCATTGAAAAATGTATATTCTTGACAAATTGTAACTGTATAGAAAAATCAATGCTGCAGAATTTCCAATGGGATACCAAATCTGAAATGCAATAACATCAACATCCACAAGGGCCTTTATTTCAAGCCAAGAAGTGAAGCGCTTTAATCTTCACAAGAAGTGAAGTGCTTTGTGCTTTAGGGCGTGGCCTGTAGCGACACCTATTGGTAATGGTGGGCCATTTGTGGTGTGGTAGTTACTCTTGGCCTATACTATCAATGTTTCAGGATGTTTTTAACTTTTTACCATTGCATATAAAATCGGAAATGCAATACCAACAAGATCCACATGGGCTTTTGTTAAAGTGTTGTTGTTACTCTTGGCCTTTACTATCAATGTTTCAGGATTTGGATAACTTTTTACCATGGCAAACAAAATCTGAAATGCAATACCATCAAGATCCACATGGCCTTTGCAAAAGACCAAGGAACACTCTCCTGAAATGTTGCGTGTGCGTCTTGCCAAGCCCGCGCGTGTGTCAAGGGAAGACCTATGGGTAATAGTGGGCCATTTGTGGTGTGGTAGTTACTCTTGGTCTATACTATCAATGTTTCAGGATTTTTATAACTTTTTACCATTGTATACAAAATCGGAAAAGCAATACCAACAAGATCCACATGGGCTTTTTGTTAAAGTGTTTCTTTGCCTATACTATCTATGTTTCAGGATTTTGAGACCTTTTTACCATTGCATACAAAATCGGAAATGCAATACCATCAAGAGCCACATGGGCCTTTTTTTCAAGCCAGTAAGTGAAGGGAGGGGGCTTGGTGAGCCTATCCATTCCAGAAAGCCTTGTATCTTTATGCATTAAGGCGTGGCCTGTAGCGCCACCTATGGGTAATGGTGGACCATTTGTGGTGTGGTAGTTACTCTTGGCCTATACTATTAATGTTTCAGGATTTTAAAAACTTTTTACCATTGCATATAAAATCGGAAATGCAATACCAACAGGATCCACATGGGCTTTGGGTAAAGTGTGGTAGTTACTCTTGGCCTGTACTGTCAATGTGTCAGGATTTGGAGACCTTTTTACTATTGCATACAAAGTAGGAAATGCAATGACACCAAGGTCCTCAAGGGCCTATGCTGATATTCAAGGAATGAGTGGGGGCTTGGTCAGCCCACACAGTCCTGATATGTTGCGTGTGTGTCTTGCCAAGCCCGCGCGTGTCAAGGGAAGAATGAGTGTCTGAGAATTTGGAGCATGCGCGGGGAGGAGCAGGGGACACATTTCATTGTAAATTTCCCTAGAAATTAGCCAAGCATGCATGTTTCAAAGATTCACCAAAAATCGACCTTTCATCTTAGAGTCAACTTTTTCTCAGATTTGTGTACTAAACATTCTCAAGAGTCTTCATATGAACTTGTTTGACTGGCTTACGTGTAAAGCATTGCGAACCATTGAAAAATGTATATTCTTGACAAATTGTAACTGTATAGAAAAATCAATGCTGCAGAATTTCCAATGGGATACCAAATCTGAAATGCAATAACATCAACATCCACAAGGGCCTTTATTTCAAGCCAAGAAGTGAAGCGCTTTAATCTTCACAAGAAGTGAAGTGCTTTGTGCTTTAGGGCGTGGCCTGTAGCGACACCTATTGGTAATGGTGGGCCATTTGTGGTGTGGTAGTTACTCTTGGCCTATACTATCAATGTTTCAGGATGTTTTTAACTTTTTACCATTGCATACAAAATCGGAAATGCAATACCAACAAGATCCACATGGGCTTTTGTTAAAGTGTTGTTGTTACTCTTGGCCTTTACTATCAATGTTTCAGGATTTGGATAACTTTTTACCATGGCAAACAAAATCTGAAATGCAATACCATCAAGATCCACATGGCCTTTGCAAAAGACCAAGGAACACTCTCCTGAAATGTTGCGTGTGCGTCTTGCCAAGCCCGCGCGTGTGTCAAGGGAAGACCTATGGGTAATAGTGGGCCATTTGTGGTGTGGTAGTTACTCTTGGTCTATACTATCAATGTTTCAGGATTTTTATAACTTTTTACCATTGTATACAAAATCGGAAAAGCAATACCAACAAGATCCACATGGGCTTTTTGTTAAAGTGTTTCTTTGCCTATACTATCTATGTTTCAGGATTTTGAGACCTTTTTACCATTGCATACAAAATCGGAAATGCAATACCATCAAGAGCCACATGGGCCTTTTTTTCAAGCCAATAAGTGAAGGGAGGGGGCTTGGTGAGCCTATCCATTCCAGAAAGCCTTGTATATTTGTGCTTTTTGGCGTGGCCTGTAGCGCCACCTATGGGTAATGGTGGGCCATTTGTGGTGTGGTAGTTACTCTTGGTCTATACTATCAATGTTTCAGGATTTTTATAACTTTTTACCATTGCATACAAAATCGGAAATGCAATACCAACAAGATCCACATGGGCTTTTGTTAAAGTGTTTCTCGGCCTACACTATCAATGTTTCAGGATTTGAGACCTTTTTACCATTGCATACAAAATCGGAAATGCAATACCATCAAGAGCCACATGGGCCTTTGCTAAAGACCAAGGAATGAGTGGGGGCTTGGTCAGCCCACACTCTCCTGAAATGTTGCGTGTGCGTCTTGGCCGCGCGTGTGTCAAGGGAAGGCTGAGTGTGTGTGAGATTTTGGAGCACGCGCGGGGAGGAGCAAGGGAGACATTCATTGGAAATTTGCCTAGAAATTAGCCAAGCAAGCATGTTTCAAATATTCACCAAAAATCGGCCTTTCATCTTACAGTCAACTTTTTCACAGATTTGTGTTATGAACATTCTCAAGAGTTTTCATATGAACTTGTGATTGAATCAGAGTATCAGTTTTTGAATGGCTGATGTGTAAAGCATAATTTTAGCGTTAGCGATAAGTTCAATTTGCTTTATATCAATCATTTTTTGAGATATGAATTTGCCTTTGCACATGGTAACATGTTGTAGTGTCTTCCTCCGATCTACCAAGTTTAGTGTTGATATCTCAAAGATTTGCTGAGACATGACTTCACATCCTGTTTTGTGGCTTTTCTGATGAATTTGATTGGCTGTACCGGACAGACGGTTATGAGGATCAAAATTCCTTTGATAACTTTTGTGAGGCTTGGTCTGAAAATCATCTCTGGTGATTTTGAAGAAGATATGACAAAAATTGTAGGAGGAGTAGGCTTTCAAAGGTTTTTGATAAAACCGGAAATGGCGGGAAATCTATATAACCGGAAATTAACGCCATGGTGTGCGTTGAACTCGGCTTGATCCAGGGAATCCATTGGTACCTCATTTTTGAAAATGAGTCATACGGTTCAAAAGTTGCGTGTGTAAACACAAGTCCAACTTTGACCCATTGGTGGCGCTAGAGTGGTCTAATGGGAGACATGAAACTTGGTGTAGTTATAGAAGAAACTGTCCTTAATGAGTGTGCCAAATTTCACAAAAAGTTGTCGATGGGGTCTAGGGGCTGCCATTGACTCCCATGGTACAAGAATTACAAATAATAAAACCACCAATAACAATAGGTTTCCTCCTTACGGAGGAATCCTAAATATAACTGCAAGCAGTAATGGCGGATTCCTCCAAACACTGCGAACCATTGAAAAATGTTTATTTTTGACAAATTGTAACTGTATAGAAAAATGTATGCTGCAGAATTACCAATGGCATACCAAATCTGAAATGCAATACCATCAAGATCCACAAGGGCCTTTATTTCAAGCCAGTAAGTGAAGGAAGGGGGCTTGGTGAGCTTATCCATTCCAGAAAGCCTTGTATCTTTATGCATTAAGGCGTGGCCTGTAGCGCCACCTATGGGTAATGGTGGACCATTTGTGGTGTGGTAGTTACTCTTGGCCTATACTATTAATGTTTCAGGATTTTAAAAACTTTTTACCATTGCATATAAAATCGGAAATGCAATACCAACAGGATCCACATGGGCTTTGGGTAAAGTGTGGTAGTTACTCTTGGCCTGTACTGTCAATGTGTCAGGATTTGGAGACCTTTTTACTATTGCATACAAAGTAGGAAATGCAATGACACCAAGGTCCTCAAGGGCCTATGCTGATATTCAAGGAATGAGTGGGGGCTTGGTCAGCCCACACAGTCCTGATATGTTGCGTGTGTGTCTTGCCAAGCCCGCGCGTGTCAAGGGAAGAATGAGTGTCTGAGAATTTGGAGCATGCGCGGGGAGGAGCAGGGGACACATTTCATTGTAAATTTCCCTAGAAATTAGCCAAGCATGCATGTTTCAAAGATTCACCAAAAATCGACCTTTCATCTTAGAGTCAACTTTTTCTCAGATTTGTGTACTAAACATTCTCAAGAGTCTTCATATGAACTTGTTTGACTGGCTTACGTGTAAAGCATTGCGAACCATTGAAAAATGTATATTCTTGACAAATTGTAACTGTATAGAAAAATCAATGCTGCAGAATTTCCAATGGGATACCAAATCTGAAATGCAATAACATCAACATCCACAAGGGCCTTTATTTCAAGCCAAGAAGTGAAGCGCTTTAATCTTCACAAGAAGTGAAGTGCTTTGTGCTTTAGGGCGTGGCCTGTAGCGACACCTATTGGTAATGGTGGGCCATTTGTGGTGTGGTAGTTACTCTTGGCCTATACTATCAATGTTTCAGGATGTTTTTAACTTTTTACCATTGCATACAAAATCGGAAATGCAATACCAACAAGATCCACATGGGCTTTTGTTAAAGTGTTGTTGTTACTCTTGGCCTTTACTATCAATGTTTCAGGATTTGGATAACTTTTTACCATGGCAAACAAAATCTGAAATGCAATACCATCAAGATCCACATGGCCTTTGCAAAAGACCAAGGAACACTCTCCTGAAATGTTGCGTGTGCGTCTTGCCAAGCCCGCGCGTGTGTCAAGGGAAGACCTATGGGTAATAGTGGGCCATTTGTGGTGTGGTAGTTACTCTTGGTCTATACTATCAATGTTTCAGGATTTTTATAACTTTTTACCATTGTATACAAAATCGGAAAAGCAATACCAACAAGATCCACATGGGCTTTTTGTTAAAGTGTTTCTTTGCCTATACTATCTATGTTTCAGGATTTTGAGACCTTTTTACCATTGCATACAAAATCGGAAATGCAATACCATCAAGAGCCACATGGGCCTTTTTTTCAAGCCAATAAGTGAAGGGAGGGGGCTTGGTGAGCCTATCCATTCCAGAAAGCCTTGTATATTTGTGCGTTTTGGCGTGGCCTGTAGCGCCACCTATGGGTAATGGTGGGCCATTTGTGGTGTGGTAGTTACTCTTGGTCTATACTATCAATGTTTCAGGATTTTTATAACTTTTTACCATTGCATACAAAATCGGAAATGCAATACCAACAAGATCCACATGGGCTTTTGTTAAAGTGTTTCTCGGCCTACACTATCAATGTTTCAGGATTTGAGACCTTTTTACCATTGCATACAAAATCGGAAATGCAATACCATCAAGAGCCACATGGGCCTTTGCTAAAGACCAAGGAATGAGTGGGGGCTTGGTCAGCCCACACTCTCCTGAAATGTTGCGTGTGCGTCTTGGCCGCGCGTGTGTCAAGGGAAGGCTGAGTGTGTGTGAGATTTTGGAGCACGCGCGGGGAGGAGCAAGGGAGACATTCATTGGAAATTTGCCTAGAAATTAGCCAAGCAAGCATGTTTCAAATATTCACCAAAAATCGACCTTTCATCTTACAGTCAACTTTTTCACAGATTTGTGTTATGAACATTCTCAAGAGTCTTCATATGAACTTGTGATTGAATCAGAGTATCAGTTTTTGAATGGCTGATGTGTAAAGCATAATTTTAGCGTTAGCGATAAGTTCAATTTGCTTAATATCAATCATTTTTTGAGATATGAATTTGCCTTTGCACATGGTAACATGTTGTAGTGTCGTCCTCCGATCTACCAAGTTTAGTGTTGATATCTCAAAGATTTGCTGAGACATGACTTCACATCCTGTTTTGCGGCTTTTCTGATGAATTTGATTGGCTGTACCGGACAGACGGTTATGAGGATCAAAATTCCTTTGATAACTTTTGTGAGGCTTGGTCTGAAGATCATCTCTGGTGATTTTGAAGAAGATATGACAAAAATTGTAGGAGGAGTAGGCTTTCAAAGGTTTTTGATAAAACAGGAAATGGCGGGAAATCTATATAACCGGAAATTAACGCCATGGTGTGCGTTGAACTCGGCTTGATCCAGGGAATCCAATGGTACCTCATTTTTGAAAATGAGTCATACGGTTCAAAAGTTGCGTGTGTAAACACAAGTCCAACTTTGACCCATTGGTGGCGCTAGAGTGGTCTAATGGGAGACATGAAACTTGGTGTAGGTATAGAAGAAACTGTCCTTAATGAGTGTGCCAAATTTCACAAAAAGTTGTCGATGGGGTCTAGGGGCTGCCATTGACTCCCATGGTACAAGAATTACAAATAATAAAACCACCAATAACAATAGGTTTCCTCCTTACGGAGGAATCCTAAATATAACTGCAAGCAGTAATGGCGGATTCCTCCAAACACTGCAAACCATTGAACAATGTTTATTCTTGACAAATTGTAACTGTATAGAAGAATGTATGCTGCAGAATTACCAATGGCATACCAAATCTGAAATGCAATACCATCAAGATCCACAAGGGCCTTTATTTCAAGCCAGTAAGTGAAGGAAGGGGGCTTGGTGAGCTTATCCATTCCAGAAAGCCTTGTATCTTTATGCATTAAGGCGTGGCCTGTAGCGCCACCTATGGGTAATGGTGGGCCATTTGTGGTGTGGTAGTTACTCTTGGCCTATACTATTAATGTTTCAGGATTTTAAAAACTTTTTACCACTGCATATAAAATCGAAAATGCAATACCAACAGGATCCACATGGGCTTTGGGTAAAGTGTGGTAGTTACTCTTGGCCTGTACTGTCAATGTGTCAGGATTTGGAGACCTTTTTACTATTGCATACAAAGTAGGAAATGCAATGACACCAAGGTCCTCAAGGGCCTATGCTGATATTCAAGGAATGAGTTGGGGCTTGGTCAGCCCACACAGTCCTGATATGTTGCGTGTATGTCTTGCCAAGCCCGCGCGTGTCAAGGGAAGAATGAGTGTGTGAGAATTTGGAGCATGCGCGGGGAGGAGCAGGGGACACATTTCATTGTAAATTTCCCTAGAAATTAGCCAAGCATGCATGTTTCAAAGATTCACCAAAAATCGACCTTTCATCTTAGAGTCAACTTTTTCTCAGATTTGTGTACTAAACATTCTCAAGAGTCTTCATATGAACTTGTTTGACTGGCTTACATGTAAAGCATTGCGAACCATTGAAAAATGTATATTCTTGACAAAGTGTTGTTGTTACTGTTGGCCTTTACTATCAATGTTTCAGGATTTGGAGAACTTTTTACCATGGCAAACAAAATCTGAAATGCAATACCATCAAGATCCACAAGGCCTTTGCAAAAGACCAAGGAATGAGTGGGGGCTTGGTAAGCCCACACTCTCCTGAAATGTTGCGTGTGCGTCTTGCCAAGCCCGCGCGTGTGTCAAGGGAAGACCTATGGGTAATAGTGGGCCATTTGTGGTGTGGTAGTTACTCTTGGTCTATACTATCAATGTTTCAGGATTTTTATAACTTTTTACCATTGTATACAAAATCGGAAAAGCAATACCAACAAGATCCACATGGGCTTTTTGTTAAACTGTTTCTTTGCCTATACTATCTATGTTTCAGGATTTTGAGACCTTTTTACCATTGCATACAAAATCGGAAATGCAATACCATCAAGATCCACATGGGCCTTTTTTCAAGCCAATACGTGAAGGGAGGGGGCTTGGTGAACCTATCCATTCCAGAAAGCCTTGTATCTTTGTGCTTTTGGGCGTGGCCTATAGCGCCACCTATGGGTAATGGTGGGCCATTTGAGGTGTGGTATTTACTCTTGGTCTATACTATCAATGTTTCAGGATTTGAGACCTTTTTACCATTGCATACAAAATCGGAAATGCAATACCATCAAGAGCCACATGGGCCTTTGCTAAAGACCAAGGAATGAGTGGGGGCTTGGTCAGCCCACACTCTCCTGAAATGTTGCGTGTGCGTCTTGGCCGCGCGTGTGTCAAGGGAAGGCTGAGTGTGTGTGAGATTTTGGAGCACGCGCGGGGAGGAGCAGGGGAGACATTCATTGGAAATTTGCCTAGAAATTAGCCAAGCAAGCATGTTTCAAATATTCACCAAAAATCGACCTTTCATCTTACAGTCAACTTTTTCACAGATTTGTGTTATGAACATTCTCAAGAGTCTTCATATGAACTTGTGATTGAATCAGAGTATCAGTTTTTGACTGGCTGATGTGCAAAGCATTATTTTAGCGTTAGCGATAAGTTCAATTTGATTTATATCAATCATTTTTAGAGATATGAATTTGCCTTTGCACATGGTAATATGTTGTAGTGTCTTCCTCCGATCTACCAAGTTTAGTGTTGATATCTCAAAGATTTGCTGAGACATGACTTCACATCCTGTTTGGCGGCTTTTCTGATGAATTTGATTGGCTGTACCGGACAGACGGTTATGAGGATCAAAATTCCTTTGATAGCTTTTGTGAGGCTTGGTTTGAAGATCATCTCTGGTGATTTTGAAGAATATATGACAAAAATTGTAGGAGGAGTAGGCTTTCAAAGGTTTTTGATAAAACCGGAAATGGCGGGAAATCTATATAACCGGAAATTAACGCCATGGTGTGCGTTGAACTCGGCTTGATCCAGGGAATCCAATGGTACCTCATTTTTGAAAATGAGTCATACGGTTCAAAAGTTGCGTGTGTAAACACAAGTCCAACTTTGACCCATTGGTGGCGCTAGAGTGGTCTAATGGGAGACATGAAACTTGGTGTAGGTATAGAAGAAACTGTCCTTAATGAGTGTGCCAAATTTCACCAAAAGTTGTCGATGGGGTCTAGGGGCTGCCATTGACTCCCATGGTACAAGAATTACAAATAATAAAACCATCAATAACAATAGGTTTCCTCCTTACGGAGGAATCCTAAATATAACTGCAAGCAGTAATGGCGGATTCCTCCAAACACTGCAAACCATTGAACAATGTTTATTCTTGACAAATTGTAACTGTATAGAAGAATGTATGCTGCAGAATTACCAATGGCATACCAAATCTGAAATGCAATACCATCAAGATCCACAAGGGCCTTTATTTCAAGCCAGTAAGTGAAGGAAGGGGGCTTGGTGAGCTTATCCATTCCAGAAAGCCTTGTATCTTTATGCATTAAGGCGTGGCCTGTAGCGCCACCTATGGGTAATGGTGGGCCATTTGTGGTGTGGTAGTTACTCTTGGCCTATACTATTAATGTTTCAGGATTTAAAAAACTTTTTACCACTGCATATAAAATCGAAAATGCAATACCAACAGGATCCACATGGGCTTTGGGTAAAGTGTGGTAGTTACTCTTGGCCTGTACTGTCAATGTGTCAGGATTTGGAGACCTTTTTACTATTGCATACAAAGTAGGAAATGCAATGACACCAAGGTCCTCAAGGGCCTATGCTGATATTCAAGGAATGAGTTGGGGCTTGGTCAGCCCACACAGTCCTGATATGTTGCGTGTATGTCTTGCCAAGCCCGCGCGTGTCAAGGGAAGAATGAGTGTGTGAGAATTTGGAGCATGCGCGGGGAGGAGCAGGGGACACATTTCATTGTAAATTTCCCTAGAAATTAGCCAAGCATGCATGTTTCAAAGATTCACCAAAAATCGACCTTTCATCTTAGAGTCAACTTTTTCTCAGATTTGTGTACTAAACATTCTCAAGAGTCTTCATATGAACTTGTTTGACTGGCTTACATGTAAAGCATTGCGAACCATTGAAAAATGTATATTCTTGACAAATTGTAACTGTATAGAAAAATCAATGCTGCAGAATTTCCAATGGGATACCAAATCTGAAATGCAATAACATCAAGATCCACAAGGGCCTTTATTTCAAGCCAAGAAGTGAAGTGCTTTAATCTTCACAAGAAGTGAAGTGCTTTGTGCTTTAAGGCGTGGCCTGTAGCGACACCTATTGGTAATGGTGGGCCATTTGTGGTGTGGTAGTTACTCTTGGCCTATACTATCAATGTTTCAGGATGTTTTTAACTTTTTACCATTGCATACAAAATCGGAAAAATATACCAACAATATCCACATGGGCTTTTGTTAAAGTGTTGTTGTTACTGTTGGCCTTTACTATCAATGTTTCAGGATTTGGAGAACTTTTTACCATGGCAAACAAAATCTGAAATGCAATACCATCAAGATCCACAAGGCCTTTGCAAAAGACCAAGGAATGAGTGGGGGCTTGGTAAGCCCACACTCTCCTGAAATGTTGCGTGTGCGTCTTGCCAAGCCCGCGCGTGTGTCAAGGGAAGACCTATGGGTAATAGTGGGCCATTTGTGGTGTGGTAGTTACTCTTGGTCTATACTATCAATGTTTCAGGATTTTTATAACTTTTTACCATTGTATACAAAATCGGAAAAGCAATACCAACAAGATCCACATGGGCTTTTTGTTAAACTGTTTCTTTGCCTATACTATCTATGTTTCAGGATTTTGAGACCTTTTTACCATTGCATACAAAATCGGAAATGCAATACCATCAAGATCCACATGGGCCTTTTTTCAAGCCAATACGTGAAGGGAGGGGGCTTGGTGAACCTATCCATTCCAGAAAGCCTTGTATCTTTGTGCTTTTGGGCGTGGCCTATAGCGCCACCTATGGGTAATGGTGGGCCATTTGAGGTGTGGTATTTACTCTTGGTCTATACTATCAATGTTTCAGGATTTGAGACCTTTTTACCATTGCATACAAAATCGGAAATGCAATACCATCAAGAGCCACATGGGCCTTTGCTAAAGACCAAGGAATGAGTGGGGGCTTGGTCAGCCCACACTCTCCTGAAATGTTGCGTGTGCGTCTTGGCCGCGCGTGTGTCAAGGGAAGGCTGAGTGTGTGTGAGATTTTGGAGCACGCGCGGGGAGGAGCAGGGGAGACATTCATTGGAAATTTGCCTAGAAATTAGCCAAGCAAGCATGTTTCAAATATTCACCAAAAATCGACCTTTCATCTTACAGTCAACTTTTTCACAGATTTGTGTTATGAACATTCTCAAGAGTCTTCATATGAACTTGTGATTGAATCAGAGTATCAGTTTTTGACTGGCTGATGTGCAAAGCATTATTTTAGCGTTAGCAATAAGTTCAATTTGATTTATATCAATCATTTTTAGAGATATGAATTTGCCTTTGCACATGGTAATATGTTGTAGTGTCTTCCTCCGATCTACCAAGTTTAGTGTTGATATCTCAAAGATTTGCTGAGACATGACTTCACATCCTGTTTGGCGGCTTTTCTGATGAATTTGATTGGCTGTACCGGACAGACGGTTATGAGGATCAAAATTCCTTTGATAACTTTTGTGAGGCTTGGTTTGAAGATCATCTCTGGTGATTTTGAAGAATATATGACAAAAATTGTAGGAGGAGTAGGCTTTCAAAGGTTTTTGATAAAACCGGAAATGGCGGGAAATCTATATAACCGGAAATTAACGCCATGGTGTGCGTTGAACTCGGCTTGATCCAGGGAATCCAATGGTACCTCATTTTTGAAAATTAGTCATACGGTTCAAAAGTTGCGTGTGTAAACACAAGTCCAACTTTGACCCATTGGTGGCGCTAGAGTGGTCTAATGGGAGACATGAAACTTGGTGTAGGTATAGAAGAAACTGTCCTTAATGAGTGTGCCAAATTTCACAAAAAGTTGTCGATGGGGTCTAGGGGCTGCCATTGACTCCCATGGTACAAGAATTACAAATAATAAAACCACCAATAACAATAGGTTTCCTCCTTACGGAGGAATCCTAATAACTGCAAGCAGTAATGGCGGATTCCTCCAAACACTGCAAACCATTGAACAATGTTTATTCTTGACAAATTGTAACTGTATAGAAGAATGTATGCTGCAGAATTACCAATGGCATACCAAATCTGAAATGCAATACCATCAAGATCCACAAGGGCCTTTATTTCAAGCCAGTAAGTGAAGGAAGGGGGCTTGGTGAGCTTATCCATTCCAGAAAGCCTTGTATCTTTATGCATTAAGGCGTGGCCTGTAGCGCCACCTATGGGTAATGGTGGGCCATTTGTGGTGTGGTAGTTACTCTTGGCCTATACTATTAATGTTTCAGGATTTTAAAAACTTTTTACCACTGCATATAAAATCGAAAATGCAATACCAACAGGATCCACATGGGCTTTGGGTAAAGTGTGGTAGTTACTCTTGGCCTGTACTGTCAATGTGTCAGGATTTGGAGACCTTTTTACTATTGCATACAAAGTAGGAAATGCAATGACACCAAGGTCCTCAAGGGCCTATGCTGATATTCAAGGAATGAGTTGGGGCTTGGTCAGCCCACACAGTCCTGATATGTTGCGTGTATGTCTTGCCAAGCCCGCGCGTGTCAAGGGAAGAATGAGTGTGTGAGAATTTGGAGCATGCGCGGGGAGGAGCAGGGGACACATTTCATTGTAAATTTCCCTAGAAATTAGCCAAGCATGCATGTTTCAAAGATTCACCAAAAATCGACCTTTCATCTTAGAGTCAACTTTTTCTCAGATTTGTGTACTAAACATTCTCAAGAGTCTTCATATGAACTTGTTTGACTGGCTTACATGTAAAGCATTGCGAACCATTGAAAAATGTATATTCTTGACAAATTGTAACTGTATAGAAAAATCAATGCTGCAGAATTTCCAATGGGATACCAAATCTGAAATGCAATAACATCAAGATCCACAAGGGCCTTTATTTCAAGCCAAGAAGTGAAGTGCTTTAATCTTCACAAGAAGTGAAGTGCTTTGTGCTTTAAGGCGTGGCCTGTAGCGACACCTATTGGTAATGGTGGGCCATTTGTGGTGTGGTAGTTACTCTTGGCCTATACTATCAATGTTTCAGGATGTTTTTAACTTTTTACCATTGCATACAAAATCGGAAAAATAGACCAACAATATCCACATGGGCTTTTGTTAAAGTGTTGTTGTTACTGTTGGCCTTTACTATCAATGTTTCAGGATTTGGAGAACTTTTTACCATGGCAAACAAAATCTGAAATGCAATACCATCAAGATCCACAAGGCCTTTGCAAAAGACCAAGGAATGAGTGGGGGCTTGGTAAGCCCACACTCTCCTGAAATGTTGCGTGTGCGTCTTGCCAAGCCCGCGCGTGTGTCAAGGGAAGACCTATGGGTAATAGTGGGCCATTTGTGGTGTGGTAGTTACTCTTGGTCTATACTATCAATGTTTCAGGATTTTTATAACTTTTTACCATTGTATACAAAATCGGAAAAGCAATACCAACAAGATCCACATGGGCTTTTTGTTAAACTGTTTCTTTGCCTATACTATCTATGTTTCAGGATTTTGAGACCTTTTTACCATTGCATACAAAATCGGAAATGCAATACCATCAAGATCCACATGGGCCTTTTTTCAAGCCAATACGTGAAGGGAGGGGGCTTGGTGAACCTATCCATTCCAGAAAGCCTTGTATCTTTGTGCTTTTGGGCGTGGCCTATAGCGCCACCTATGGGTAATGGTGGGCCATTTGAGGTGTGGTATTTACTCTTGGTCTATACTATCAATGTTTCAGGATTTGAGACCTTTTTACCATTGCATACAAAATCGGAAATGCAATACCATCAAGAGCCACATGGGCCTTTGCTAAAGACCAAGGAATGAGTGGGGGCTTGGTCAGCCCACACTCTCCTGAAATGTTGCGTGTGCGTCTTGGCCGCGCGTGTGTCAAGGGAAGGCTGAGTGTGTGTGAGATTTTGGAGCACGCGCGGGGAGGAGCAGGGGAGACATTCATTGGAAATTTGCCTAGAAATTAGCCAAGCAAGCATGTTTCAAATATTCACCAAAAATCGACCTTTCATCTTACAGTCAACTTTTTCACAGATTTGTGTTATGAACATTCTCAAGAGTCTTCATATGAACTTGTGATTGAATCAGAGTATCAGTTTTTGACTGGCTGATGTGCAAAGCATTATTTTAGCGTTAGCGATAAGTTCAATTTGATTTATATCAATCATTTTTAGAGATATGAATTTGCCTTTGCACATGGTAATATGTTGTAGTGTCTTCCTCCGATCTACCAAGTTTAGTGTTGATATCTCAAAGATTTGCTGAGACATGACTTCACATCCTGTTTGGCGGCTTTTCTGATGAATTTGATTGGCTGTACCGGACAGACGGTTATGAGGATCAAAATTCCTTTGATAACTTTTGTGAGGCTTGGTTTGAAGATCATCTCTGGTGATTTTGAAGAATATATGACAAAAATTGTAGGAGGAGTAGGCTTTCAAAGGTTTTTGATAAAACCGGAAATGGCGGGAAATCTATATAACCGGAAATTAACGCCATGGTGTGCGTTGAACTCGGCTTGATCCAGGGAATCCAATGGTACCTCATTTTTGAAAATTAGTCATACGGTTCAAAAGTTGCGTGTGTAAACACAAGTCCAACTTTGACCCATTGGTGGCGCTAGAGTGGTCTAATGGGAGACATGAAACTTGGTGTAGGTATAGAAGAAACTGTCCTTAATGAGTGTGCCAAATTTCACAAAAAGTTGTCGATGGGGTCTAGGGGCTGCCATTGACTCCCATGGTACAAGAATTACAAATAATAAAACCACCAATAACAATAGGTTTCCTCCTTACGGAGGAATCCTAATAAAACCACCAATAACAATAGGTTTCCTCCTTACGGAGGAATCCTAATAAGTAGAAACCTTCGCGGCTTGGACACCAATGAACTAAAATCGAATATTTCACAGCGAATACAACAGTTTAAATCAGTTACCACTAACCAACAAGAGCAACAAGTCTCTAAGCAAAAGTCATGTGATCCTTGAGGAAACTGGCATTGGGTTCAGCAAACCATTCCTAAGTACCGTTGTCCTCCTGGAACAAGTGCGTCTTGAGCCTTCCCTTGAAGGTGGAGAGACAGTCTGTGTCTCTGATGGAGGTGGGGAGGCAATTCCACCACTGGGTGGCTAGGCAGGAGAACAGCTTGTGTTGGGACCGGGCAGTCTTGAGGGGTGGGACCTCAAGACCCGTTGTCTGAAGAAGACAGTAGGTGGCGGGTGGGGGTGTATGGCTGCAGGAGAGACTTGATGTTGTCGGGTGCAGTCCCGTTCACTGCTCGGAAGGTCAGTACCAAGGTCTTGAATCTGATGAGGGCCATGGTGGGTAGCCAGTGGAGGGAAATGAGGAGCGGAGTAACGTGGGAGCGCCTGGGTAGGTTGTAGACCAGGCGTGCCGCTGCGTTCTGAATCCTCTGAAAAGGGCGGGTTGCGCATGCTGGGAGACCGGCGAGCAGCAAGTTGCAGTAGTCCAACTTGGAGAAGACAAGTGCTTGGACAAGCCCTTGTGTTCTATTTACCATTGAGTCTACCCTTAATTAATTTAAATTGTACCATGGTCTGGGTGAATACTCAATTCTGATTGGCTGCAGGGGTGTCCATTATCGGGTGATAACGGGCACCTACTACGTCATTGCAGCAAAACTGTCTTTTCCCCGTTCTAAATTATTGTGCTGGCTACACAAAGTGTGGGAAATAAGTAACCATAACAACAGGGACGGAGTCAAAGCCTCCATTTACAATTTCGAAAGACTTTAACAAGCTAACTTGTATTTACAACAATGAGTGACTTAAATATTTATTTTAACCTTCTTGAAAAATGTTACTTTTCTGAATGTATTGTGTCAGTACCAGGTAACCGCTCACCTCACATCCCATTCGCTATTCACCTTGCTAGACTAGTCAATCTACTTCAGACAGGCTGCGGCCAACACAACAGTAGCCGCAATTCTACACATGGCAGATTATTTTCTTCTTCAAAATCTTGATTTTATTTGGGGACAATGACATGGCTCGATAGCTGGCTAGTCTTGTTGTTAAACATACTGTCAAATTATAATCACTGTTTAGAGAATATGTCAACTTTGATGCGGTCATCTCACATCCATTTGCTGTTCAACTCGCTCCACAGGCTGCGGCCATACTGTAGCGTAGTACTAGTATATGTCTGAAATTGTTCGTGAAAATCTTGATATTGATTTTGGGACAGTGACATGGCTGGTTAGCTAGCTAATCTTCTTCAAACATACTGTAAAATTATATTTACTATTTGTCAACCGTACACCGTAATGTTATTGCCTTTGAATCTTGCTTGCATAACGTTAGCTTTCGAGCTAATAGCTCAGCCAAGGGAAAGCCGGTGTTGGTTCTATGAGCCGAGCGGACTATAAAATCAGAGTTGGCTAACGTAAAAAAAACGTTAGATTTCTATTGCAAAATGCCTGAAAACATAAATTCATGTTTGTAAAAAAAAATAATTGGCAAGTGACAATGGTATAAGCGGGATAATGCCCTTCGAGGTGTCCAACATCACCCTTCACTACGCGTCGGACGGTTCATGCCTCCGCATCGTCAATTATCAAGTGCTATTATACGGCAACGACAGTACGAGCGCTCTGATTGTCCAATGGGTATTTATGCTAGCCGCGTATTGACCTCATCGCCGGTCTGCGGTCTGCTACGGATTATTATTGCCCTCCTCTGACGTAATCTTCAAAATGAGCGATATCGAGTAGTCAGCTGAGTTTTACTATCCAGATGATACTGAAGACATCAACAGCGACAAAGACATTTTGGCCCCTTTCTATAAGAGTCGTTATTTGTGTTGGAATTGAAGCCATTTTAACAGAACCGTGTTGTCTGCTTTCTATCAAAAGTAATTGGTTGCTCGGCATCACCTGAAGCACACCGTGAGAAGACTTGAGAGCTAGATACAATTAGCCTAGCATTTACTTTCCATTACAAAATGGAAAGAGCTCAAATTCCATATAATAAACAACTTACTAATTTACTAACCTCGGCTTTGCCGTATAAGCCTCAGTTTGATATTTCCCGGCATGACCTCACTCTCGGTTAGAAAGTAGTTAATTTTGGACACCTCGTCGGGCATTATCCCGTACTTAAATAACATTATTTTAGCACACCCACAGAAACAAAGACAAACAAATATCTATCTATAAAACAAACGGTATCTACTTCTTAAGACAATTGGTACAATGCATGGTCATTACTGCTGTAGATGTGTGTTTTTTTTGGAGAGGTACCAACTCTGGCCCTGGTAGTTAAACAAAGTTTAGGAAGATCTTTGCAACAATGCCAATCTACCTAGCGCTCTACATCAAAATCTCTCTCTCTGTCTCACTCTTGACCGTTCTCTGTAGATGCCTTGCAGGCTGAATTGTTTCTCATTAATTAATTAACATTCCCTGGCCCATATGTTTTCTGAGAGGCTTTTATATTTTTCCACAAAAACTCTTTGTGACCATCCCTCTTTAACTTTCTCCCTCTCTCTATTCCCTCTTGATTCATCTCTCTCTCTCTCTCCCTGGAATGTCTTTCTCTGCTCCTCTGTCTATTGTAAGCCATGGTTTGTCCGTTTCATGTGTGACAGTGTTGTGCTAGTGTGTGAGCATGAGTATTTCCTCTGTCTCCCTCATTTGCGCACACACACAATGACACACTCACCTGCACAATGTCGCACTATCACTCACTTATGTTTTTCACACACACAAGCACATACATGCATGCTGTATACACCTGCAAGTCCTTACCCCTCCCTGACACGGTGCTCTGTCATCATGTTTAAATGCTCTTTAATTGGCCGGCCCCAGGGAAGCCCTTAAACACACTTACTGTGAAGAACTGGCATGCCTGGTCTCTTCTATGTCTGCACACACACACACACACATATAAAAACACCTCACAACAAACAGGGACAGGAGCAATAGAAAGAGAGGGATGTGAGATTGAGTCAAGTAGAAGAGCACAGCACTTTGATGCAATGTGCAGAGAAGATACCAGGCATGGAAATATCTTTGGTTGAGAGGTCAAGACAAGCATGATTTATAGCTCACTAACACACACACACACACACACACACATCTTCTCCTTGGCTGTGGTGTAGCATCTGCTCCAGGGTTTGGATTTCTCGACTCCTGTCAACAGTACTGAATGAAGTGCCTCCACTCTCTCTCTCACCCAGTCACACACACACACAAACAGACACATATACAAATACAGTACACATAAAAATACAAACATTTACTGACTATCTGGCACACACACACGCACACCCTTTTTGCACAAAAACAAGCAGGATCAAACAATCGGGATCAAAGGATTGGTCCCCCGACCCCGTCTCGCCTTCTACTGGGATGTAAACACTATCCAAACAACGGCAGCCTTGACGACACAAAGGCAAGCAGCTACCTGACACCACCCACTTTACCTTAAAGTATTCACATGGGCTCTACATGGATGGGAAGGACACCACACACACACACACACCCTATATAAACCCCAAAGGGAGGGACTGTAAATGTTTTTTTTTATATGTGCATGAACGTGCAAAGGCACACAGGTATACCCAGAGGAAGTTGGTGAAATGGAGTGGGCGACAGCACAGGGTAGCATAGGTGTGTGTTGGTGCTTTTCATATGAAGCCACCTGAAAACCTCTCTTTCTATGTCCTGTCTTACTTACCTGTAAACTCTTTCTTTCCTCTCTCCATCTCACAGTAAAGGGGATGAGTGGATGAAAGAGAGGGAGTGAGGGAAAGGGGATTAAGTCAAAGAACAAGGGGGAGTTCAAAGTTTGTGGTCTTCCTGTGCAGTCTTGTGAATCAGCACTTTATTAGCAATGTTGTTCAGCTGGCACATGACTTAGCATTTTTGTTTTCACATTAACATTCACTCACTACGATCCATTCGACACCCCCAAGATAACTGTATCCGAGTTGGTTGATAATTCGGACATCGCATGCTTGTAAACGGTGAATTGGACTATGAACAGGATTCTGCGTCTTTGTGCATGCTTGAGATCCTGCCGCCCTCCCTCCCAGGTTGTGACCTGGAAGTCAAAAAAGACAATAAGTTGTCGCTGCCGGGAGCCGGCCCGGCAGAAACAAACAAACAATGTGAGCCAATAGCGCCAATAGTGCCGTTTGCATTTGCAGTACTCCTATTGTCATCATACACGAAATGTAGAGGGACATAGCTTCACCTTGCTCTCCGTTCGCAGTCTTTCTCGAAATGTTGATGTCAACCAGGCCCGCACAATCTTCTCCCTCCTGCTCGTGGCTTACGGATGTTATTCGTGAAGAACGGTCCACCCTTCGGGCAGCTGGGAGGAGATGGCTGTTGGAAAAATTGAAGATGTAACATATTTATCCTGTATAAGAACGATTCTGTGTTCAGTATTACTTGGGTGCAAAGAAAGGCCTAACCCCAAATCTGAGCTGTGAGTAAACATTCAAGACCCTTATCTTGGGGCTGAGGACTAAGAAGAGGGGGGTTTGTTGGTTTTAATGAGATGCTGTGTGACAAAGACTATAGGTGGAGACGCTAGGTCTGGTGACCATTTGTTGACACCTTTTGTGAAGGAGCTTTTACGACATCAGGAGATCCTGTTGTTGTTGTGTTTCAATCAGAGTTGATGTCGTAGACACGCACGCACTCAAACACGCACACACGCGCACCAGGTCTATGCAAGGAGCCAATGAAGAACACCAATGGAACATTTGCATGCCTTAGTCTTAACCAATGACTGTAAAGAGCGGTTCTGCTTAAATAGCTAGCTAGCGCAGCATGCTAGCAGACAAACTTTGTATTGCGATCAGACTTTGTCTCCTTGCTGGCAAGAATTAAACTATTGTACATTCTTTGAATCCGACGACTCTGTGCATTACTTGAGAAATTATCCTAACAATGGCGCAAGTCCAAAGACGGTCTGGACCTTGATAGGTATAACTCCCTCCTTAAATCCTTCTCTTCTCAGATAACTGGTGGTAAAATCCTCTACTTTCTGAACAAAATTAACTCTGCTTCAAACCCCCCAAAACTTTTTTTACCTTCTCCACCCTTCTTAAAGGTGACATGACATGCTGTTTTTGGATTCTTTTATATAGGCCTTAGTGGTCCCCTAATACCGTATCTGAAGTCTCTTTCCCGAAATTCAGTCATGGTGCAGAATTATAGCAACTACAAGTAGTCCCACAATCAGCTTTCCTCAGAACGCGCTGTTTCTGTGTCTGCAGCTTTAAATGCTAATGAGGAGGAGAGGGGCGGCAACATGCGCTTATGTTTACAACGGATGTATCGCAATGGCTCGTAGCCCCCGTTGCTGTAAGATGCCTCAAATTTAGCCATTCTCATCTGATCACCCTGGTTTGCAGAGGTGCACACTCATAATAATTTCAATGAGGGGAAAGGCGGATATCGCGCACGCCATAACACCAACAGCATAACGGTTATCCAAATAACAAAGAAGTGTACAACATTGGCGTTACAGCGTTTGTATTCAAACACACTTGATGCCATTTATCTTTACGTTAGCTACAGTAACTCAGCTGTTAGCTGCAGAGCTAATGTTACAGCCACATTCAAGGGTAGCAAGCTAGGTAGCCATATACAGTAAAGCAACAAAATGATATAGCGTGAGTTAACTTAATTGTCCAAGGTTTGTAGCTTGACCAAGGAGATTTAGTAATGATCCAGAATTTAATTTCAGCAAGGCCAGCTTTGTGTTGGCTCAAGTTGAGGAAATGTTTGGCGCAGACATACAACACTTTGGGAAGTTGTGTAGGCGCATTTCCAGCGAAAATACAATTAAGATACGGGTTGTGCAGAGGCTCAGATGGTCGGGCAAAGCAGAGAGAGGGGAGGTAACCTTCCCCCTATCTACGTCACCCGGGGGAGATTTTCAAACAGCGCAATTGAACCTTAATTTTGTCAAAGGCGGAGAAGAACACGCAGGGCTTGGTTACACTTATCGAAAATTCTAGCCACTGGGGGACCAAAGGCAGGCTAGAGGAACTCATATTAATGTTAAATAACTTCTTAAAATGAAGTTTTCATGTCATGTCACCTTTAACCCACCTCCCCCACCCCGACAGCAGACGACTTCTCCTCCTTTGAGAAAAAAGTCGCCGACATTAGCAGTCGGTTCCCTAAACCTTTCCTACCCTCTCACCCTCCATGACTGATCCAACTAAATGTCAAAACTCTTTCTCTCCCCTGTCCGAGGCAGAGATCTCTGACCTCATTCTCTCTCATTGCCCCACCTCCTGTCCCCTTGATCCTATCCCCTCCCTTCTCTTTCAAACCCTCTCCCCCTCCATCATAACTTTTCTTCTCCATGTCTTAAACTCCTCTCTTACCTTCGGCACCTTTCCCTCTGCCTTCAAACAGGCCAGAGTTACCCCTCTATTAAAAAAACCCTCCCTTAACCCTGCCGTCCTCCAGAACTACAGACCGGTATCATTGTTACCCTTCTTTTAAAAAACAATTGAACGTGCTGTATCTAACCAACTGTCAAACTTTCTCTCTCAGAACAACCTGCTTGACCCCAACCAATCGGGCTCCAAGACTGGCCACTCCACAGAGACTGCCCTCCTTTCAGTCACCACTGCCCCCCAGTCTGCCAGAGCAGCTTCCAGGTCATCCGTCATCATTCTGCTGATACGGTTAACCACCAGATCCTGCTCTCCAGACTTTCTGAGATGGGCATCACTGGCACTGCACTCCAGTGGATCCCATCCTACCTGTCTCGACAAAGGCGGTCGCATTTCTCCCTCTCCTCCCCTGACCTTCCCTGCTTGGCTTCTATCATATTGTCTAGTCTTGTGTCTTGTATCCTATACTGAGAGACTCTTTCTCGCACTGCTCTCCGAACAAAAAATCATGGATTTGATCAGCTGGTCTCTTAATGCAATTGACACCATCTTTTCGACGAGAAGCTTGGGTTCGGGGGAACCTGACTGTCCTGACGGGACGTTCGCAGCTGGCTACTCGATGGATGCGTCGGGTGTCCAGCGGCGCTTTCCGTGGAGGACATTGAAGACATCCACCTATTCGGAACCACGATTACAGGCCTTTCCTGATTGGATTAGGCGCTGCCCTGACATATCAAAAAATTAAGGAAACAGCTACATCTGTAAAAAAGCCCCCTAAGGCTGGCTGACATGATTGGACCGACGGAGACCGGTGGAAAAAGGAGTAGACGTGCAAATTGAGATGCGCCTACTCAACCTAACAACCCCAATCTTATCTGCTTTCGGCACCCTAACCAGCACAGGCCTTGGCCAAGGCCATTGCTGGAACAACAACTCCGCTGAAGAGCGCTGCAGTGAGACTAAATCTTGCATTCCCTACCCCTTTCCAACAGACACCTGAGGAATGTTGTGTCTGTCTAGGACCTGATCAAGGCAGTCTCCATGGCAATACAATCTGCAAACTGAGAACTGTCTAATTGTGGCCTAGGCGATGGTGACAACCCAGGCCTACTCATACACTAACTTTCACCTGTGGATTGCGTCTCTGTCTTGGGTCATGACCAAGGATGTCTCCATGGCAATACTATCTGCAAACTGAGAATCTGACTGATTGTGGCCTAGGCGAAGGCGCCAACCCAGGCACACTCACTTACACCCCTTCCCCCATCCAATGACTTTGCCTGCTTGTTCCCCTGGTGTGGCTGGCGGGTCTGTGACCAGTGCCTATCATGGCTGCAGGTCCAGATGCTGCTTGTCCATACCCCTCCCCCCTCCCTGTTGCAAGTCATGTGGTTCTGTAATGTTGTACAATGTATGTGCTTATGTGCTGAGGTGTTTTTTGCCTGTTCCCACACTGTACTCCTCTAGGTGCATAGTCTGGGGGTTGCCTTTTTTTTCTCCTCTCTCTGCTCATGTTATGCTGAAAATGTATTCCCGTCCTGTCTACCCCCTTGTCATGTTTGTGTATTAGAAACTACAAGTGGCAGCTTGGATCTAAGACGGATTCGAGAGACCGCAGATAGAGTGCGGCTAGTTAGATCAACACTTGTATTATTGTTTTTGTTGATTTTATGTAAAGCACTTGGAGCTGCAATTCTTGTATGAAAAGTGCTATATAAATAAATCCTTAATTACTGTCGGGAAGATCCTACCAGGTCTCCTGGGGAGGCAAACTGTCAGGCCATTGATCACAATGACTCTTATTGAGAGACTTGTTGCTCTTGTAGGTTAGTTATAACAAAGTTAACTCTTGAACTCTGTGAAATATTTTATGTTGTTTTAATTTGTAAATTGTATAACTGCATGCTCTTATGGGTATTCCCTTTGGCACTTGTTTTTTCACAATGTATGCTTCATGTTTTGGCTGCTTGCAATGTTTGGGACTACCTCGTTGTTATGATCAATGACCTATGCTCTTTTGTAAAGCTCTCTTTTGGAAGTCACTTTGGATAAAAGCGTTGGCTGAATGCATAAATGTAAACTCCATCTGAGTCGGTTGATAATTCGACATTGCATGCTTGTAAACAGTGAATTGGACTATGAACTGGACTCTATGCCACTTCATGGACTCTATGAACTGGCGTATTTGTGCATGCTTGAGATCCCTACGCCCTCCCTCCCAGGTCGTGACCTGGAAGTCAAAAAAGACAATAAGTTGTCGCTGCCGGGAGCCGGCCCGGCAGACACAAACAAACAACGCAAGCCAATAGCGCCATTTGCATTCGCAGTACTCCTATTGTCATCATACACGAAATGTAGAGGGACGTAGCTTCACCTTGCTCACCGTTCCCAGTCTTTCTCGAAATGTTGAAGTTGTTGTTGTTGGTAATGGTGAAGAGGTCAAGCGGAAAGGGCTGTATCACCACTTGTTGTAATGAAAACAGCGCCACGTATCATACTGGGATATGACATGCTTTCGGCCAATGATTCGGTTTATTCACTGCCATGGATATTCGGATAATAGCAGTTGCCCCCAAAATTCGCATTATCCGAATAAAGCTAGATTCAGATTGATACCATCATGTAAATGCAGTGACTGTGGTTACATGAATTACTGTCTTATTTGGACTGAAATGGAATTATTATAAACACCTTAGTTCGAATAATTGCGGTCCGACTACGATCCGATTGACACCCCCGACTCGATCCGAGTCGGATCTCGATCCGAGTCGGTTGATAATTCGGACATCGCATGCTTGTAAACGGTGAATTGGACTATGAACTGGACTTTGCGTCTTTGCGCATGCTTGAGATCCACAATAGATTTCCGGTTGAGTGAACGCTGGCGCATTTAGCAGCCGCTGCTCTCCGGTCCCTTTAACTGTTTTTAACTGCTTTAATTGTTTTTTAACCGTTGCCCATTGACTCCGCTACTGCAAGTGATCTCTTGCATCTATTGATTCTTGCTAGATTTTATTCTGTTACCCAGCGTGTGTTTTAGCGTGTGTTTTAGCCTGGACTAGCATTACCTGTTGCACTGGGCTGTTGGGCTGCCCTCACCTCCGCTGCCTGAAGTCTCCCCCTGGATTATCAACAATGCTGATCGACAAGCGCTTTGTGTGGTATGTGCTCAGCTGGACTTCCCTGTCGTTCATATTCAATCTCTCGACAGCGGCAGTACTCCAATACACAGCCGCTGAGTTCCTGCAGCTACGTTTCCACCTGCCCGATCCACCACCGGCTTTCCACCGCCACGAATTTCCTCGGCCATACTGTCGGAAATATGTTCACCGCGGATCCCGACGGAGCTTCCACATCGACGACAGCAACCAGATCCATTCCTTCTGGTCCTCTTCTAGTCATCCCCCAGGAATCACCGGACGTAAAGCTGACCGCAGTGTGTTAGCCAGCCTAGCCAGGTCGGCTAACAACAACAACAACAACACCAAACACCAACACAACGACGTCAACTTCGGCCTATTCAACATCCGCTCTCTTACGAGCAAGGGTCCTCTCGTCCAGGAGCTTCTTACTGACCGTAAGCTTGATTTCCTCTGCTTAACTGAAACTTGGCAACAGCCTAATGACTTTTCACAACTGAACGATTCCACTCCTCCCGGGTTTGTTTACTCCTGTCAACCCCGTGTCTCCGGCCGAGGAGGTGGTCTCGCGATAATATATCGCGAGAATTGCAAAGTATTGCCCGTCTCTGAACCTGCTCATCCCTCATTTGAATCTATTGCTATTCAACTGAAGGGCCCTACCCCTACTATAGTTGCCACTGTCTATCGCCCACCTAAGCATACTAGTGATTTTATAAATGAATTTGCTGCTTTTACTACCCATCTCTCCTCACTCTCACCCAACATAATATTACTAGGGGACTTCAACATACACATGGACACCATCAGTAATCCCCTCACAAGGGAATTCACATCCTGCCTGGATAGTTTTGGTCTGCAGCAACACATTCATTTCCCTACTCATTCAAAAGGACATATTCTGGACTTGGTCTGTTGTTCTGGTGTCACTCCGCTGGACTGTACTGCTGCTGAACTCCCCATTTCCGACCACATGTTTATTTATTTTACTGTCAACCTTACACTTTCCATTACAAATCTGCCACGTGTTATTTCATTTCGCAACATTAAGGATATTAATTTAAATACAATCTCTACTGGTATCAACTCCCTCCCCAGCACTGACAGTCTGTCCCCCACAGATGATCTGGTTTCACATTACAACAATAGTCTTCATGATCTTTTCAACACCCTGGCTCCCCTTAAATCCCGCTCTGTTTCCTTCACTCATTCTGCTCCATGGTATACCACTGAACTACGCAAACTCAAGGAGAAAGGCCGTCAACTGGAACGCCTGTGCAAGAAAACTGGACTTGTCATACTTAAAGAAATATATCACAACCACATTCTTCACTACAAGGACACTCTTTCTACAGCCAAATCCACTTACTATGCAAATGTCATCAGTTCTGGTGAAGGAAATACGCGGGCCCTGTTCTCCACTGTCAACAAACTACTACGACCACCGGACTCCATTGCTTCTCATCTGTACTCAACCGATTATTGCAACTCCTTAATGTCATTCTTCACCACCAAAATAGAAAAGATCCACCAGCAACTGACCCCTAACACCACCCACATTCCGTCTTTTCCCACTTTCTCAGCCCCTGTCTCCCGTCTACTCTCAAACTTCACACTTCCCTCTGCTGTGGCAATCTCAGACCTCATCCGCAAGTCCAAATCATCTACCTGCCAGCTGGACCCTATCCCTACTGTTTTAGTTAAAGGCTGCCTACCATCTCTTTCCCCCTTAATAACGTCCATCATACACTCCTCCCTCAGCTCCGGCCTCGTCCCCTCATCCTTCAAAACAGCTGCTATAACCCCCATACTCAAGACACCTGGTGCTGACCCCAACAACCTCATCAACTTCCGTCCAATCTCAAATCTCCCTTTCATATCAAAAATTCTGGAAAAAACAATAGCATCTCAGGTTCAACCTCACTTAACCTCCAATAATCTTTATGCAAAATCTCAATCTGGTTTCCGCCTCCTCCACAGCACAGAAACAGCCCTTGTTAAAATCACCAATGACCTTCTCATGGCAGCAGACTCCGGACATCTCACCATTCTCATCCTCCTTGATCTGAGTGCGGCCTTCGACACCATTTCACACAACATCCTCCTTGACAGACTGGCCTCCATTGGTATCAGTGACACACCCCTGCACTGGTTTAAATCATATCTCTCCGGCCGCACTCAGTTCATCCAACTCAAAACTTTCAAATCCCAGTCACTTCCAGTCACTACCGGTGTTCCCCAGGGTTCTGTTCTAGGCCCCCTCCTGTTCATCATCTATCTACTTCCCCATGGCCATATTTTCCGTAAATTCAACATCCATTTTCACTGCTACGCGGATGACACCCAGCTCTACATATCCACCAAGCCCACTTCTACCCTTCCTCCCACCTCCTTCTCCGATTGCCTACAAGAAATAAAATCCTGGTTCACCTGCAACTTTCTCAAACTCAACAGCAATAAAACAGAAATTATCCTCATCGGCACCAAATCAACCCTCAGAAAACCTGACAGCTTTTCCATCACTATCGACAACACCTCAGTCTCCCCCTCCCCTCAGGTTAAGAGTCTGGGTGTCATCCTCGACAGCACACTTTCATTCCAAGCACACATCAATAACATCACCAGGTCTGCCTATTACCATCTCCGCAACATTAACCGCCTCCGCCCATCCCTCACACCCCATAGCACAGCCATCTTGGTTCACACCCTGGTCACTTCCCGCATTGATTATTGTAACTCCCTCCTCTTCGGTATCCCCCTCAAGTCCATCCGTAAATTCCAACTGGTCCAGAACTCTGCCGCCCGTATCATCACCAGAACCCCCTCCATTAATCACATCACTCCTGTCCTTCAGCAGCTTCACTGGCTCCCGGTCAAAACCCGCATCCACTACAAGATTCTGCTCCTCACCTTCAAGGCCCTCCACAACCTCGCCTCTCCATACATCTGTCAACTCATAGACTTTAACACCCCCACCCGCACTCTCCGGTCCTCCTCTTCCACTCAACTTACTGTTCCACCCGCCCGTCTGGTTACCATGGGGTCCAGGGCATTCAGCCGATCTGCCCCCCACCTCTGGAATGCCCTCACACCTGTCATTCGTAACTCCGACACTCTTTCCACATTCAAGACCCATCTAAAAACCCATCTTTTCAAACTGTCATATTCCATATAATTCATTGTCTACCACACATCTCACCACCCCTGTGTAAATTGTTTTAATGTGTCTTGTTCTTGTTTTTTATCATTGTTGATTTTGTTTTTTTACTATGCCCTGTAAGGTGACCTTGGGTGCTTTGAAAGGCGCCCTTAAATAAAATGAATTATTATTATTATCCCGCCGCCCTCCCTCCCAGGTCGTGACCTGGAAGTCAAAAAAGACGATAAGTTGTCGCTGCCATGATCCGCCCGGCAGAAACAAACAAACAACGCGAACCAATAGCGCCGAGGCCTGTTCCATAAAGCGAGTTTACCGAATAAGCCAGACTCATGTCAGTTAGTCGGACTCATTTCTTGTTCATTTGGTTCCATAAAGCTAGCTCAACGTAGTTCAAACTCGGTTACTATGGCAACTTACGCTACGAAACTATTCTAGTCAGGGTCAGACTAACTGTCAGGCTTAGTGACTTGGTGCTTAACCAGACGTCCCTGTAACACTGACCCAACGGGAAGACGATGATTTACCACGTATATATTCTCATTTTCTTATTCTCATCAGTTCAACATTGATAGAAAACCTACGTAAATAGCCTACAACATTTAGCCTAATGCATTAAACAATGATGAACAATGCTTTGATAGGCTACGCATCATAGCCGTTAAATGTATGGATGTTAGTTTGTGATTTCAAATGTTTAGGCATCAGGCATAGGCCTACATCTCAATCTAAATTATCAGAGTATATTTATCATAGCAATATAATTGTTAACAGTAGCCTACAATTGCAAAACTAACCTAAATCCGCCCCCCATTTCCCCGACACAAAACCCCTGTTAAAAAGTTAGCACTAGGCTACTGGTTAATGTTTTAATTAATAGTAGGCTATTAATTTTAAACAATGTCAAAAAGTCAATTTAGATTAGTTTAGAGGGTATTTTTTAAACAACAAAGGTCTACTTTCCCGACGTCAATCATGGCGTGTATTTTTACTTTGATTGAAGCAGTGGATGAGGGAGCTGTCATTGTAGACGATTTAAAGGGGACGTTCTTTCTGGAAGAAGTCATGTGGCCGTGTGCATTGCATTTGCCGTGGTGGATTGTATGATCCATGTTTTACCTCTCGAGCTGTTAAAAAATAGGGTGCACGCGCAATTAGCTTGACTACGTAAATCTGACTTGAATTAGTAGGACTGCCTGAGCTGAAATTGGCCTTTATGGAACCGCTTAAGCCCTTGACATTGAACGCTCCGAGCGAACTGTGCTGTGGTAAACATGGAGATGTAGCCTCAAATTGCTAAATGGTAAGCTAACTCTAGCTTACATAGTTTACACACTACTTTAGCTGTAGGCCCAACAAGTTAACCATCTACTGACCAAAATCCGAATTATATCCAGACATCACTCTTTACGCTGCGGACAAGCTGGGTTCTGCACTTACTGCCATGCTGAGTCAACTATCAGCAGGTGCGCGCCCACCCGCAGAGCAGACAGACACGCTGTCGCTGCGTTTTTTTTTTTTTACATTCGAATATTAATTTTCACATAAGAAATTTGTTTTTATACCACTATTCGAATATATATTCGAATTTAGAATATTCATTGACAGCCCTAAGAGGGACGTAGCTTTACCTTGCTTATGTTGTTGTTAGTGGTGAAGAGGTCAAGCGGAAAGCGCTGTATCACCACTAGTTATAATGAAAACAGCACCACGTATCGTACTGGGATATGACATGCTTTCGGCCAATGATTCGGTTTATTCACTGCCATATATAGGATAATAGCAGTTGCCCCAAAAATTTGCATTATCCGAATAGAGCTAGATTCAAATTGATACCATCGTGGAAACGTACTGACTCTGTACGTTTCACCACAATTGCTTCATGTTCAGCGGCGTAACAATGACTTGGCGGGCCCGAGTGCAGATCTCACCAACAGGCCCCTTAACCGACCTATCATCAGGCGAAATTATTGAGTGTTGATCTTAAAGAGGCGCATGGAAATGTATTTATTATCAGTGTTGCGTCTGAACACAATCATGAACTTGCTCATAATTTTGGTGAACGTGAACTGAACGTAGCCTACTGTATTAGGCTACTGCCTGATGAACGATACTGTGCAGTGGACGCACTCATTCTGGTGTCTGTGAATGGCACGTTCACTCTTTTTAATTTCGTTTAATAAGGTGCCAGATTTCTAGAGACTTCCAGGCTAAAAACACACCGTTAACAGTCTTGTGTCCAGGGTTACCCAACCTGTCAATTGCTGCGTGTGCTTTCTTTCTTCTACTGTCTATGTAGTCTGGCTGCCAGCCCAACTTTTCCCCGCCCACAAAAAAATGTGGTCGGGAAGTTGGGTCTGGAGGGTCTCGTATTGGGGAACAACTACAGAAAACCTGAATCTGGGCGTACCAATGAAATTGCCAGGGCGGGCTTTAGATGATCAACAGTAACGTAATCACCCACGTCACAAAAGAGCGATTAAGTTGAATTTGTTTTGAACAAACAACATAATACGTTGCTCTGATTGGTTGTAGGTCTATCCAATTGAGCGAAGAGGCATTTGTTTTCCAGGCTCGTTTGAAACACGCCCTGTAGTCAAAGCCCAACGGAGAGTTCTCAGACTCATATTCTGTCTAGAATTATGAGTATGACAACGTCAGGCTACTGTCTTTGCATGGCAAGTGTGAAAACGCCGAATTGCGTAGAGGCAGAGAGCGGTATTTCAGACGGCAGCCACATATAGAAAAAAAGAACTGAACAAACCTAGTTCATTTTTTGGAGCTTTGAACTTAGTTCAACATTTTGAACTATGAACTGAACTAGTTCATGTAGAAAGTGAACTTTCCCAACATTGCTTATTACAATACACATTGTGAATTGATTGGTGAATGTTTGATTTTATTTTTGTATATGCTAGCTTAACGTTTAGCCTATCTAGCTTTAGCTATTTTCCAACAACATCCTGCACATTGTTTTCAATATCTAACCTGGCTGCTGCCTTATGCCTATACGTGCATTTAATGATGTTTAATAGCCATGTCTAAATGCTTTCAATAGGCTATACCAGACAGTAAACGTTAGCCTACCCTGGTGGCTGAGTTTCAGTCATTGCTGTTGGGCTGGGGGTCAGACGTAGCATCCTCTTGAACACCTCACCACAAATCCAAATGAAGATAATTTTGCCAGCTTTGCCACCCTTTAATCCTGCTCTTTGCGTTTGTGCCGCTTCCTGCAGCCACCTTTGTGTTTTTGAAAGAAGGGCATGATTGGGTAGCCTACTTACCGCAATTGCTCAACACGCAATGCAACACAACAGGATGGCAAACGTTCACAACGTGTGGGTGGGCTATAGAATCGTTGACAACATATTACCCAGACAATATTACTTAATAAAAACAAGATTCGTTTCATTCAGAAAAAGGCAAATGAGGCCAAATGAATTATTTGCTGTTGTTAAGACTGACTATTGTTAAAATGTTTATTGGGCAGATGAGAATAACCATAATTGAGAAATGGACTGGATCATATGTTAACCTTTCTGTGATTTACGTGGCGCGAGAGGCCCGGTGAGTTCTTCAGGTAGAGTTCTCACTTGAGATCGAGGACGGGCCCCCTTTCGCCACGGGCCCTAGTGCAGCTGCAATCCCTGCACTCCCTATAGTTACGCCACTGTTCATGTTGTGGTGTTGGAATGACTAAACTTACTCTTCAACAACTCTTCTGAGCTACAGTATTGTGACCCCTTGGTGTTGTGTGTTGTTTACACCTCTCCTTTTGCTGCTGTCAAATCTGTGAATGCTAGTAAGTTCTCATCAATGGAATGGCACCATACACTGTCTTGAGCAAGTGTAGCAAATAGATTCCTTTGTGTGTGTTACTTGTGTTTTTTTGTGCACGTATTTGTAAAAATGCTTTTGTATACATCTGCATCTTACATTTACATTTATTAATTTAGCAGACGCTATCCAAAGCAACTTTCAAGAGAGATCTTTACAAAGAAGAAGAGAAAGAAAGAAGAAACATATGAGCAAGTTGTTAAACAAGTTACAAATTAAACAACATGAACCTTAAAAGTGCAAGAGTGCACCTGTAGGAAAGCAAGCAGCAATAATATAATTTACAGCGAGTACAAGTAGTTAACTCAGTTAGAACTAACCAACAAGTTAGAACTAACCAACAAGTGCAGCAAGTCCCTCAGTAAGTGTCATTGTGTTCCTGGAGGAAATAAACTAACATCGGATCCATCAAATCTTTCTTAAGTACCGTTGTACTCCCGGAACAAGTGCGTCTTTAGCCTTTTCCACCATTGGGGGGCCAGACAGGAGAAGAGCTTGAAAATGTAGTGTGTGTCTGCAAGGGTGTGTGAGTATTTGTTTGTCAACATGAATTTGGGTGCAAAGTTGTAGACGTGTATGTGAGAGAGGGAGACAGGGGGGAGACGGGGACGGGGACGGGGGGCAGTAAATGAAGTGAACAAAGTTGATTGGAGCTTGCTCACCTACCATCCTTGACTAGACTGGAGCAACACACACAATGCTGAGTCCTGAAAGTGGACCTGAATGAGTTCTGGTGTGGTTCCAGTTCCTGTGGATTCTGAAAAACTATTTTTTGGGGGATTAAATTTGTGTAGTGAGATTTAATTAGATTTTGAAAGAACACAACTGCCAACATTTGAGACTTAATATATATTATTTATATACTATATTACTTGCTGCAATCCTCATACATGATCATACACATGGCTATGATGGGATTCTTAGAATAGTTTAACCCTGTCTAACAGCACCACCTTGTGAACATGTAATATAATGTCTGGGTCATGGCCAATGAATGAAACCCAGCAGTTCCTGTCTGACCACATGGTGGCAGTATAACATTCCAGTCAAAAAAGGAAGCGAGTGCACAGTCATTGTTCACAGTTGTTCACCCATTCTTCTAAGTTATTTACCATCACAGGCTAAGGTACAATGTAAAATAATCTGACTTTGTATGATATGATGTAATTTAATATTACACTATAACATATATGATGTAAATTTAAACTACAGAAAATATAATGTAGTTTATGATTGATATTTCATTGTATTTATTTTTCAGTTTCAGCATGAGAACACATCCATGCACAAAGTGAAGTACACATAGACATGGTTAGGTTTGCTGTGGAAGAACTTGGCATCCATAGAAACCTGAATGAAACCCATCAAACCCATTTGAGATTCCATCTAATGCCATATGCTAGCCAGGACTAATCGGCCAAATCAGTGTCCAGCCTGTCTTACCAGAAAGGTACTTTTATTTACAGTGGCCCACCCGTGCACAACACAACAACATCAGTGAAGCAAACACCAGTTGAAAACACACAACGACATTAACAAAAACGCTGCATAAAAAAAAACAATCAACTACTTACAACATCACAACATTAAGTGACAACACAACAGCATTGGTTCACACCACCAACATCAGCTGAGAACACAGCAGCATTAGCCGAGAACACAGCAGCATTAGCCCAAAACACAACAACAGTTGCAGAAACGCTGCATTTCAAGCTGCTCACAACAAGTTCTCCAGACCACTGGGGCAGTGCAAGGTGGAATTAGTTGGGTTCCCACCAAAATAAAATAAAAATTGTTGACAGCCAGTCAATTTGAAATAATTCCAACCAAGAACACAACAATGTAAGTTGGTTTTATTATATTTCAATTATAATATTGTGTTTTACAAAATGCACCCTCTTAGTTTCAGCGATGTTGTACTGCGTTATGTTCGATAGCAAACCTCCAAGACAGGTACAGTAGAGATGCCCCTAGTGGTCTGAAGCACTTCCGTTGTGAGCAACTTGAAATGCAGCGTTTCTGCAAATGTTGTGTTTCGGGCTAATGCTGCTGTGTTCTCGGCTAATGCTGCTGTGTTCTCGGCTAATGCTGCTGTGTTCTCGGCTAATGCTGCTGTGTTCTCGGCTAATGCTGCGGTATTCTCGACTAACGCTGTTGTGGACTCGGCTAATGCTGTTGTGTTTTTGGCTGATGTTGGTGGTGTGAACCAATGCTGTTGTGTTGTCACATAATGTTGTGGTGTTGGAAATGGTAGATTGTTTTTTGAAATGCAGCGTTTTTATAAATGTCGTTGTGTCGTGTGTTAATGTTGTTGTGTTTTCAACTTTTATTTGCTTCGCTAATGTTGCTGTGTTGTGCACAGGTGGGCCACCGTATTTATTTCCTATCTCACGAGGACATACACACACGTGCACACCCAAATTACGGGATTTTGTCACGTTACCATTACAGGTCTGTCTATGGGAATCTGTGAATGACCATGCGGTCATGTTTCTGGCCACCAAGAAAGTTTATTATAGAGAAGTTTGTTCCCTTCTCACAGACACAAAGCCTTGCATTGGAATGGAAAGAGGAAATCAAATAAGAGCAACTTCCCAACCACTGACACACTGGACGGTAGAACAATGAATACACACACACAACTGCGATGGACATCCCTGCCAAACCTGTAGAAAGCACATCAAAAAGTACTGTCCTTGAACACACACACACACATAGATCATCATGACTATGATGGACAAAAGCACATCATGACTATGATGGACAAAAGCACAGTGAAAGCTCTACTGTGAACATACACTCATACACAAATGGAGACCATACAAAAAAAACCTGCTCTGATACACAAAGAGCTATTACGACTAAAAACAAATGTAAACATTTTTGGCATTTTCTCATTGGTGAACAAAACATCCTTCCTCACTTGAACAGCGCTTCTTGTTCTTTAAGTATCCAAGATAATTTGAGTTTTGTATAATTTCCCAGGCTTTCTGTACTGATGGAATTGCATTATTTGCTAATTGTGTTCGACCACTGTCTACTCAGGGCATGTTGATCTGATTTTTAAATACACTGCATACAGTAGAACACAATAGACAGTGGGTATTAAATTGGTTATCAATAGCTGTACATGTTTCAGTGATGGGGGTCGATTGAAAAGAGAGAGACCATTGTCTTCTCTTGCCTGATGCTAAACAGCTGTGGTACACAGGTGTGACCCACCCACTAGTTCACACATACACACACATGCACACACACACAAACACACACACAGGCATACAAATAGATTCCAGACTTCATTCAGTATTCAGTAATTATTGTTCTACCTCAACTTTGTAGGGGAAGCTTTGACAGGATGCCTTCGATGGTGAAAAATAATTCACATGTTGTTGTATGTTTTGTCAAATATTCAGAAAGAAATCAACCACCCATAAAGATACACAAAGCAATATTTGACAACTCGTAAATCTCAAAAGCAGTGTCCTTTGTCTCTCTTTCACTCTCCTCATTATCTCTCCCTTCTTCCCCTCTGTTTCTGATAAAGTCTCTTATCTTTCTCAACCTGTGAAATAATATGATTTGTGCTCGATCTTATGGTCAGCTTTATTCCCAGACCTGACAAACACCAGTGTATAGGTGTGCTTGTGTCTGTGTGTTTTATGAGCTATGTTTATTGATCCCAGGGTCTGGGTCCCGTGGGAATACTGTCCTCTCTGACTCCCAATCCCATTTCTTATCACCATCTCTTATCTTCATCATTCCCACATTATACTGGGAAGAGCCATGTATGGATGCTCCAGGTGTGTGTGTTTATTAATAAACAGTACCTGTAGTCCATGTTCAGGACTCCGGTGCCCACACACAAATTTACAGACTGACAGACTTACTCGCACAAACACTTTCAAGGAATGTCGCACACCTTGGTTATGTTTTTCACTTACTAGGCATGTCAAGGACATGCATGTATATTTGGTATTATGCCTGTGCATAATAGCAACACTAACAGTTCAATTTTGCACGGTGGAAATAAAGGCCTATTCTACGATGTCTAATGAAGTCTAAGTCTATGTTTGGCAGCACCAGACTCATCAATGTGACGCTTGTTTAGATGTAAGCGTCAGAACTCACTCAAACCCAGCCCTGCAAACCAGCACTGGGTTTTCTTGAGCAGGTTGATTGATCCCTCTACTTCTCTCTCTCTTCTCTGTCACATTCCCTCCCTATATATATATCTCTCTCTCGGTCTATCTAACTATTTGTTTGTCTGTCAGACAAACACATAGTTATATATACTGTATATATATATATATATATATATATATATATATATATATATATATATATATATATATATATATATATATATATATATATATATATATATATATATATATATATATATATATATATATCGTTGCTTGTTTTGTGTGTTTCTGTCCATGGGAGTATTGCCAATTTGTATGTCCCACTGCCCTCAGACTTTGCATAAAGCATACCGTTTTTTGGCTCAACTCCAACGGCCACAGAACTCTCTACATTTCACCCTGGGTGTCACTTCTCTGGAATCCTGACTCATCTAGCATACTCCCCCCATCACACCTACCCGTCAACCTAGCAGAGTGTCATACACAACCACTCTATGCACTACACCACACTCACACACCTGCAGTAACACACTACCACACACACCCACACTGTGCACTACACCACTCACACACCTGCAGTAACACACTACCACACACACCCACACTGTGCACTACACCACTCACACACCTGCAGTAACACACTACCACACACACCCACAATGTGCACAACACCACACTCACACACTTGCAGTAACACAGTACCACACACACCCACACTGGGCACTACAGCACACTTACACACACACTGCCAAACACACACCCACAATGTGCACTACACTACACTCACACACCTGCTACTGCAAGTGCAGTTTCACACACACATATACACACATCTTGGACCACACAATTATCGCAAAGTCAAAGCTTGGTTAGGGCAGCATCGGTCCACTCAATAAATGGTACGTTTGTTTGATGTTGGTTGTTTGTACGCCCTGTAGTAAACTTAGACATTTTTTCCCCATCCATTCAAATGCTGCCTGCAATCCAATCACTTGTCAAGAAGCGCTCACAACGTAAGTGAGTGTTTCAGTTGATGGACACAGATACATACAGACCAGTTGTTGGAATTAATTGAAGGGGGGTTATAATGTGTCCTTTGTGTTTACATGATAAGGGAATTCCCCATCCACCTGCATGTGGACCAATGATTTGCATACAAAGAAGGCCCTTATAATCCAAGGGGCTTGGCACTAACTGTAAAGCAACAACACCTGGACATGACCTGTAGGTGTGTGTCCTACTAGTCCTGAACCTTTGTCTTCAAACAAAGCAAGTTTCCTGATCATCAGTTAGACCGTTACCCATTTCTTCTGACTCATATACAGTATAATGTATGGGACACACACAAGCACACACACGCAAAATAGATTATGCAAATGATCAGTACATTTAATCCAATTCACAACAGCTATTGTCAGGAAAATAGATAACATTGCATAATGGCAAAACTTTAGTTTACAATGCTTTCTAACAAATTTAATGTGTTCATGGGTGCAATAACACAGCATCAATTAAACGTTTAGGATGTTTATTAGAATGATGGAGCTGGTAGCACGCTGAGCCCGGTAGGTGAAGAGGCTGGTAGAAGAGCCGAGGCTGATATGGAAGGCCTAGTGTCCAGGCATGAATTTGGGTCGTGGTGGGAGGGTCACGGCCAAGCAGCAGCACAAGCAGAGATGGATGAAGCAAAGGAAAAAGGGGGCGAGAGGGCGACAAATATGTAAGCACAAAGGCGGAGGACTAGAGGAGGACACATGCGGAAATTTCTAATTGGAGAAAGGGGAGTTTGAGGTGCCATTGCATTATTCTGTTCTTCAGCAGGGCTGATGCGGATGAGTTGATAGGAGGTACGATATTCTTCTCCCGAACTTCAGTTAAGTGCAACTTCTTTTTCCCCTTTTCCAATGCAAGAAAAAAGCTTCAAATTGTATTAGCAATGGAAACACCATCCTATACATTATTAAACTGTTAAGATTTTCTGACTGAAAATCCAGGAATCTGTGCATTTATCTTTGCGTCTATGGCTCAAATATCTTGAGAACTGTGGGAGGTGTATTGTTTAGAACCACAGTATGTGTAGTGTCACAAAAAAAATCTACCAGTTTCAGTGGCACCCACCAGCCACCTATTTGCTTTATTTGCATCACCCCATTGCATGTAGATACCTAGGTGTACAATAAAGTCTGTCTTACACCAAGCTAATGTCACAGTTACAGTGAACCCTTCTCCCCCATGCAGGGTTTGGATCCTAGCATAAGGCAACACAGAAGACACAGAGAGGTCAATATACAAAAATATACTTTATTAATAAAATTATCATGTATCTTCAATCTTCCTTGTAGGGAAGACACGCTTCTGTACCGTTCTATACATTATCCCGCTTATTACACGGCTACTTGCCAACAAAAATAAATTAACATAGTGTGTCTTTTTAAAATGTATTTGTTACCATTCGTATTGTTGATCAGCAGAGAAATAGTTCGCCAAAGACGTTGAACTTCATAGACTTCGAACATTATTTACGCTTCAAATCAGCTGACGTCGCTAAGCAACTGAGTACCCAGCTAACACATGACGTTGCGGCAACGTTGCCAGTAGGTGCTCAGTTGGTAACCCGCGACGTTACCTTCTGGCAACGTCGTGGCAACGTTATAAAGGGAATGTTGCCAGTTAGTCCCATGGACAACGTTGCTACGACGTCATACCTTGGTCGGCTGGTTACGTTATTTTTAGACCTGTGGGCAACGTTGCCGCGACGTCGTACCTTGGTCGGCTGGTTACGTTATTTTTAGGTCCGTGGGCAACGTTGTTGCGACGTCGTACCTTGGTCGGCTGGTAACGTCATTTTTAGGTCCGTGGGAAACGTTGCCGCAACGTTGTACCTTGGTCGGCTGGTTACGTTATTTTTTGGTCCCATGGACAACGTTGCGGCAACGTTGTACCTTGGTCGGCTGGTAACGTCAATTTTAGGTCCGTGGGCAACGTTGCCGCGACATTGTACCTTGGTCGGTTGGATACATTCATTTTGGTACCATGGGTTAAGTTGCCGTTAAGTCGCTCTTTGGTCGCAGGACAACGGATCTCGAGTGCAGTGGTTTATCATGGAGAGATCACACTGGATTGCTCTCAGTTCTGACACTTTTGTAATTTAGCCATAGTCTACATGAATTTCAATCACACAATATTATATGTTGCACCCAGCACGTATAAATGTAGACAATGTATGTAATTCATGTGCAGCTCAGCCCCAGCATGGTCATCAATTTTCTCATATGCAGGAACATAGCTTTAATAAATAAAAGACTGAATTTTGAATATAATTCTTATATTCTTAGCCTTAGGCCTATATTAAAATATAAGTATTTCATCCTTTACATGTACAAAAGCAATCAATGTGTGATGTGTAACATGATTAAGCAAACATTCTTTGTCCAGCACACCAAAGCTGTTTAAAACACAATGCAAATCTGAGCTGCAATAATTTTGTAATACAAAATTGTTAAATGTGACCAAAAGGCAAGCGATTCTCAAGTTGTATTTCCAAAGACATGAGTCATCACAGAATGTTACAATTCTTCCTAGGCAAACCTAGGTTTGCTCAGTCTGCCCTTGAGCAACGACTTTGCGCATGCCCATTTCAACGCATCTCTGAAACTGGGATTTCAGAGAAGAGTTTGCAACTGAACGCATGGATTTCAACTGGAAATTAGCTACTTCAAAGGTGAGTTTCTTTACAGAAATAGATTTAAATATATAAACATATTTTCTGAAATCGGATGGAGGATGCTATTACGTATAGGTTTGAAATTTGGGCTATTAAGCCTGGTTATCTGTTTCAGTTTAACATTATTTACGTTAGGATTTCGCTAGCTAGTAGTAAAGCTAGTATAATGTACTTTAGAGTTATGCTAAACCCTCCAGAAAGTTAAATACTGAAAATACATACAAAGTTTAGCGTCTCACAAATCACCCACAAAAGAATCAGTAAAAATAAATGTTCAGAACTAGAAAAAACCTTGTCCCAAAATAGTTTATTTAGCCCTGGAAGATTGTGGAGATAGCGCGTGGCTGATCACGTTTAGATCAGTCGGCACAGCAATGGCGTCTATAAAAGTATCATGATTCATGTCACTAATTCTTCCAATTTGTACATGCCATCTGTTTTTGGATAAGTTTATTCGTTTTAACCTTAAGATGCGTGAGTTTTTCCGACGCTTCCACGAGTGAGTTTTTTCCAAAACGGCAGCTAGGTAGCTTTTATTAGCTACCGTATAGCAACCTAGCATAATACTCGTAGCAATGCTCCTACCTGCTAGTGTTACTTATTAGCCTACTAATTGTACATTTTGAAGCCATACTATAGCGTTTGTCACATTGTTTGTCTATTGGAAAATAGTCGGTTGTAATGTTCAGAATCACACATGTGCGACGCTACGCTGTGTGGGGCCCTGCTTTCGAACGATCACACATGTGCGATGCTGATCCTTTTATATTTATATCAAAATGCTAATACTATGTACTTAAACTACATTCCACTTTCATTTCTGTACAGAGTATCCTACCATCGTCACACGGCCTAGCACTGTGTCCCTGGGAAATTATGGTAAAGTAATGAATGACCGTTTTTAACAGTGACAATAATTGTATGAACCATGGCAACCCTAAAGGCTATGTTTTGAAGCAAAAGCATGACTTAAAACGTTTGCATCACCTGACTCCTAGGTGTCAACTCTGGTCTGGTAGAGGAGAACCCATATGGGGTCCAGGAAAACAGCTGGCAGCCAGGCAAGTGCAAATATATGACACTCAAAGCTTCTCAATAGCATTGCCAACTCATTGTAAGGCATACTTAAGTTGTTCTGATCGTGGCAGGGGGATGCATATTTGTCAAATTAACAAATGTTGTCTTACTAATGCTCTGTATACAACCATTCAAGGTAACATGTGTTATTTACGTCAATGTTACAGCTAATCTAGAAGAACCACAGTGTATGCCAATCATGTTAACTCTTGTAAACTTGTTGACAAAAGTATCTGAATTTGAATGTGAAAGATCTGAATTATTTGTATGTCGAATTTCATAAAACCGAAATATTTTACTGTTGAATATATAAGATCTGAATTATTTGTATGCCGAATTTCTAACACACATACACATTTCTAAAATTCAGATTGCAGGAATTCAGATTCTTGAAATTCAGATTGCGGAAATTCAGATTTTGTCTGAACAAGGCCAAAGGTGAAACAGCTTGCCTTCACAGGGAAAAGTAGACGATTTCAGAATGACAGAACTTAACCACAGAACAAACTGAGTTGCTAGTTGGAGGAATACCCAGATCACACATACGTAGCCTATCTGGGATAGCACACATAGGCTACGTCCCGATGTGTAGAAGATACGTCGGCAAGATCTAGTATGGAGGTCGTTGGCATTTGATGGAAAATGACTTCCAGACGACGTGTGGACAAGGAATCCAATCACACCCGGCCGCACTACAGATATATCCTGTTAACCATAGATCACTCCTTATATCTATGCTGTTAAATACTATGTCCGATCTCTCAGACAGCAAATATTTCACTATCCCTAACCGATCTGAAATGTCACTTAGGAAATGAACATAGCCTATAGGCTGAACATTGACTTTGATAGGAATAAGGAGACAATGAAAAATATGCTTGACCATCCAAAATTGGCAATTAGCAATACAGTAGCTAGCTAGTGTGACATGATTCAACCTGGATTTTCTGTGTGGGTATTATAATTAAGAGACACAATTTAAGTTCATGATTTTATCAGGCTGGATGTTGATGCCATCAAGCTCTTAAAAGAAACTACAACACAGAAAAGAGAACAAAGGAACAAATATATGGACTATAGCTTTGCCAGTTGTTCCGCGTCTTCCATCGGTCTCCGCCGCCCACCGACTCTGTCTCGATTCACTTGATAACAGTAACTGCCGATTTTGGCAGAGGAGAAGACACAAGTTTTACAAGTTGCACAAGCACTTGCTCCATACTCTTCCTCCAACGAGCAACTCTTAGCCTTTGTTCTGAGGTAAAATTCGGTCAGAGAATGTCTAGATTCGGTCGTTCTGAAATTGTCTACTTTTCCCTGTGAAGGCAAGCTGTTTCACCTTTGGCCTAGTTCAGACAAAATCTGAATTTTCCGCAATCTGAATTTCAAGAATCTGAATTTCAAGAGTCTGAATTCCTGCAATCTGAATTTTAGAAATTTGTATTTCTGGATCAAAATAATTCAGTTTTGTTAAATTCCGCATACAAATAATTCAGATCTTATATATTCAACAATAAAATATTTCAGTTTTATGAAATTTGACATACAAATAATTCAGATCTTTCCCATTCAAATTCAGATACTTTTGTCAGCTTTCAAGCTCCAAAGAGACATTGGAGGAGAACCAGCGAGAGGCTCTCCTATTCAGGCAACGACAGGGCAAACACGCTGAAGAGGTGCCAGTGATGGACCTACAGGTGGGCCAAACACAGGCTGAACTCCAAGACCTTGAGGAGCGCCTTAAGGTGCTGGAGTTCCGAAAGAGTGGTAGGTGTTTTGAGATGCCATGAACTATGGCTGGTGTTCAACGTTCAAATTGGTGCTAACAATAAGTTCATGACTTTTAATTGCAGATGCTGTGATGAAGTGGAAGACGGGACTAGGAGAGAAGGCTGTGGAGCTCCTCACAGCGTAGACACTCAAACACGCCCCGGCAGCCCATTCAAAACAAGCCAGGTGAATGAATGATGATGGCAGCTTCCCAATCCAACCTTTCACATGGCTATGTGACCAAAAACTAGAATACCATAATGTTTTTTTGATGATGTATATTATTCTAGATGTGATTATTTTATGACTTGTATAGCCCCTTTCATACGTGCAATTATGTTGATGGGACACTAACTTATTTTGTGCTTCATTGTCAGGGCCAACAGACAGGACCTGTAGCGGGGACTGGCAGAAGATATTCATTCACTGTTTCATTCACTGTATTCACTGGCACTTTGTTTGAAATAAAATGACTGAATGTTTCATGGAAATGCTGCCTTGTTTATGATTAGCTTGAGTTAGGCAACACACCACACAGACATAGTCCTCCTGAAGTTGGCTATGTAGCCTATTATACAAGAACAAGTAGCATTTGGGGCAAATGAGGTCTGCATATGAACCGCCCCAATATACGCAAAAGAACTGAGAAATATAGGTTAGTAATTAACGTTGCAGTTACGGACTGGCAACGTCGGAAAATTACGTTGCTAGGAGGTTGCGGTTACGGACTGGCAACGTCGGAAAATAACGTTGCCACGACGTTGCGGTTACGGACTGGCAACGTCACAAAACAACGTTGCAAGGAGGTCGCGGTTACCGACTGGCAACGTCGGAAAATAACGTTGCGACGACGTCGCGGTTACCGACTGGCAACGTCGGAAAGTTACGTTGCTAGGAGGTTGCGGTTACGGACTGGCAACGTCGGAAAATAACGTTGCCACGACGTTGCGGTTACGGACTGGCAACGTCACAAAACAACGTTGCAAGGAGGTCGCGGTTACCGACTGGCAACGTCGGAAAATAACGTTGCGACGACGTCGCGGTTACCGACTGGCAACGTCGGAAAGTTACGTTGCTAGGAGGTTGCGGTTACGGACTGGCAACGTCGGAAAATAACGTTGCCACGACGTTGCGGTTACGGACTGGCAACGTCACAAAACAACGTTGCAAGGAGGTCGCGGTTACCGACTGGCAACGTCGGAAAATAACGTTGCGACGACGTCGCGGTTACCGACTGGCAACGTCGGAAAGTTACGTTGCTAGGAGGTTGCGGTTACGGACTGGCAACGTCGGAAAATAACGTTGCCACGACGTTGCGGTTACGGACTGGCAACGTCACAAGATGACGTTGCGGCAACCTACTGGCGCCCCACAGATGCACGGTCCCGCACGTATGTTTGGTCAACGAGTGACGTTGCCGCAACGTAAGGGCAACGTAACTGTGTTAGCTGGGTGTGCTGGGGTTGAAAAGTTACCGGATTACTTGCGGAGTGCTACGAAAGATGTGAATCCGAGGCTAAAAGCCACTTCCCTTGACAGCGGTCAAATATGCATAGCAACGGTCAAATATGAGACAATTGTTCACCGCAGAACGTTGGGAAGCCCCATTCAAGTGAATGGAAAATTCTACAGCATTAAGAACAGCAGTGTCATAATAAAGTTTAGCTATAGCTGTGGCATTGAAGACAGTACTGTAGCCTACTACACTGCCAGTGGGCGAGCCGAGTCTGTGACTCTGTGGCTAACGTCAAAACAAGACACAGTCTCACTCAAATTCCAAGTTTTACACAAATAACAAACTATGCTGACCCGCTGGCTGTCTTCGCAATCGCCATATCTTTAAAACACTGATGTCCATTTAGATGTAGAATTGACCCTGGTACGAAATGAAGAAAATACTCACCAGATGCAGATCGACAGTTCTGAGTGTCACTGTTGACAACACTGTTGTTGCTACCGCAATCGTCAATGGAGGCTGACAGGCTCTCACGTAGCAAACAAATCAACGTTTTTACAGCAATCTATATTAAAATCTCACCCCCTGGCTGTTTTCACAAGTCATATCGTCATAACATTTCCCTCTCAGTTTTTTCGTGACATTTCACCTAGAGAGGGTACAAAGTCTTAGCCTGGTCTGCCCTCCCACGTAGCCTACTTCCGCTCGATTTTCATACATGTATTGACGAAGATAGCATGATTAAAAAGTACAACTTGTTGCTCATCAACGATTCAAAAGTGAACTGGAGATGAAACAGTTGACTTCACATTTTCCTCTGCAAGAGGTAATGGTGATGTGCGATAGCTAGCAACCCTGAGTCTGGACAATCCTGTGCAAATATGTCCTACCTTCATGACTTACATCACCTTAGGAGTTTCCCTAAAGTGATATTGACATGCATTAAGCCATACTATAAATCATTAAGAACCCCCCTTTTAAACAAGCGGAACCCCCTTAGAAACAAGCTATTCTAACAAAGGTGTCAATTGACAGCAGTCAGATAAATCGCGAGTTAACGTTAGCATCAGCTAAATGGTAATAAGCCCCCCCAAAATAACAAGTTCAAGCGAGACATGACGGTGCGATTTCAAAAGAAGTTCGCTGGAAGTGATCATTGGCAGCAACAAAGCCGAATGTTATTTGTTCATCATAATTACATTTTCTTGCATAAATCATTGTTTATAATACTCGCATTATCCCTCACGTTATCTGATCTGCTCAACTTTCATAGAATTCACTACTTAAAATTAGACTGATTATTACGAAGGCTATTATTCAATAAGGTTTCCTCTGTCCCTTTAACAAATAAGAGGTGGTGCCCCAAGAACTAGATACTTTATTATAAATTAAGTAGTGCTGTCAAACGATTAAAATATTGAATCGCGATTAATCGCATTAATGTCATAGTTAACTCGCGATTAATCACAATTAATCGCACATTTTTATCTATTCTAAATGTCCCTGATTTCTTTTTGTCCCAATCTTTTTTCAAATTTTAATGCTCTTATCAACATAGAAAAGTGGTTCGGATTGCTTTGTGCAAATATTTTTTTTATTGAAAACAACATTGCAATCGCCTGGCTTTGACGAGGGGGCAGAGAATTCGCATCAGCTGTGTGCTTGGCCATCAAGTGGTATTTCAGACTGGACGTGCTGCGATGATATCTCAGTTTACAACGACAAAACACACAGATCACTGGTCTTGTCAATAGAACCATTTGGCAACTTTTTAAAAGCAAACTTTCCATTCAGAATCTTATTGGCATCCATTTCGGCATCTCGCGCTCGTCATCCACTCAAAACGTAACGTTAGCCTACTACCAGAGAATGTCTAATATCCGTAAACGGGCTCTGCTACTACTCTTTAGCCAGCTCGCAAGCCAAACGAGTGTTTGGCGTGCCTGTTGTTTTGTTTCCGGTCTAGCTAGATCCGGTGTGGTGTTGTAGTTTTTCTAACGTCGGTAGTTGTTGCAACAGCACGTGAAAAAAACTACAAAGTTTGCTAGGCCAAAAAGAGCGTTAATCGCGCGATAAAATAATTGACGCCGTTAATTTGGGTTTGCGTTAACGCTGTTAATAACGCGTTAAACTGACAGCACTAAAATTAAGTATTGCTAATCTTAACCGTGCAAACCCCGCTACAACTGTCAGACCGATCCACTCAGTTAACGGCGCGCGGCCCGCTCAAAACACGGCGCGTTGTCCACTCAATGCATCGCACGGATCGACCAGTCATTGGCCAACTTGGAAAAATACCCATACACTTAGCATTATTTTGGATGATTACAAAGAAATTACATCATATATGTTTAATTTCTTACGTTAAACTTCCGAAGTCCGTAAGAACACATTTCAGAAGACACGTCAGAAAATATTTGAAAATCGGCTCTATGATTGTGAATACAGATGGTGAGGAGCAGTATAAAGGTCAGTCAGTGATTCTAGGCTACAAAAAGTCTTAGAACAATTCATACGTATTCAAGCTGCGACTTGAGAAATAATAGGAGATGCTGGCGATGTCAGAGGGCCAGTTGGTAATGGAAGTGGGCCGTATTTTGGACCATCCCAACCCCGTCGGCCCACTGGGGATTCTTCAGGTATCCCGATGGCCAGTCCGCCCCTGGTACCTAATCGGAAATGCAATACCACCAACATTCACCGGGGCAGATGCCTCAAGCCGAGGGGTGGGGGTCTGGGAACATCAAGAACGCTTCTGGGCTGCGTTTCCCAATAACGATGGATTGTAGCTGTTACGAGGGTTCTCTACGATCAAAATAACGATCCATCTTTATTTCTTACGTGCGTTTCCCGAACATGCTTTTAAGGAGAACCGTCGTACGTGTCTCTTAAGTTGCACTTAACAAGACGCTGTCCATTGTACTGAAATGTGATTCTTCTGATGCAACTTTAAGACTTTAAAATTAAAACGTTAACCAAAATATTTGACGAATTACGGTACACAAAAAAAAATTCTGTCGCTACAGAAAACGTTACATTTATTATAGGCTACTTATTTGAGTCGTTTTTAATGTACATTGTATGATACTACATGAAGGCAAAGACATTAAGGTGAACATGCAAACTATGCTGCATCTGAGTTTTACACCAGTGTTAGGACCCTGCAATCAGCGACACAGGATGCTAAATACCAATAGGAGGTCTTGGAAATTAAGTGGGCTTGTCTCCAAATTGAGGTGAGGAAGCTCTTGTTTGAAGAAATGAAGTTCACAAGGCCCTCCATTTCTGTGCCTATTCTTCTGCCCAATCAAAAATGTAAAATTTAGGTTACCCTATAGCCTAAGCATACAATGTTTATTTAAATTAAGTAAAGTCTGAATTGTGTATTGTGTCATATATTCAGTGCCTATCCAATCCTGTTTTTTCACCTTATATATCCATGTGAGGAGCAGGAGCAGGGAGAACAAACATAAAACAACTAATTTTCAAATTACTTGTGCCTTGGTTTTTAACTCTTCTTTGTACTCCACTTTCCATAGGCAAATATATATATATATATATATATATATATATATATATATATATATATATATATATATATATATATATATATATATATATATATACAGCGGTGGCCAAAATTATTAGAACACTTTTTTTGCCTCCAAAACATGATTTCATTTCATAATGTTCATGAAACATGCAGATGGTTGCTCCCCTTACGAAAGGAAAATATATTGCAGTATATTGGAAAATATGATGTGATATATTAGGCAATATATGTCCATATATGGGATTTAATAATTATATTGTACGGAAATACATGGGATAATGTATTGATGATAAATATATTACTAATATATTAAAAACTATAATATATATTCATGTAATATATTGCAATATATTGCAGAATACAGCAATGATTGCCGTTTTCCATATATTGCAACATATTCAACATGAATATATAATATATGTGTTTATATATCCCAAAATATATATGCAATTTTAAATCTATAAATACCACCATAATGTATTCCGATTTATATGGGAAAATGTATTTGTAATATATGTAAATATATAGTGTCACATGTATGTTTAGTATATGGTAGAATATATTTGAATTATATGTAAAAAATATAGCTGCAAGCAGCAATGGCGAATTCCTCCTTCAAAATGGCAAAATATTTTAAAATTGACATAATAGATAGTTACACCGGGATTACCCAGAAAACTAGAAACTGTTTTGTAAAAAAAAATAAAAAATGCCAAGGTTTGGAGTTGAACCTGGAACCCTTCAATTACCAGCACAACCTCTCCTCCAATTGAGCCATTCCAAGATCTGGACTCTGCAGTGTTCAGTTACTAAATAACAAAAGAAGACGTTTCTCCTATGGCAATCATAGTCACATTTGGTCCAAGCTCAAACAGCTCTAATTCAGGCATATATAAATAAATGTCAATCTTATGGTATTTACGTTTTGGGGGGCAAATTTTCACTTAGCAGGTGGTACTGTTTGACCCGGGATTCCGTTTGAAATACTGCCGTTGACAACCTTATTAGAATACCTTGTAGATGGCTGAATGGTTAGGGAATCAGGCTATTAATCAGAAGTTTGCCGGTTCGATCCCCGGAAGCACAAAAATGAAGCTGTGTCCTTGGGCAAGGCATTTCACCCTACTTGCCTCGGGGTATGTCCCTGTACTTACTGTGAGTCACTGGATAAGATCGTCTGCTAAATGACTAAATGTAAAAATCACCATATATGTCTGTACATTGTATGTGCATGTTCTCATATATGTACACATGCACTGTACAATATATGTTTCCATATAATTTTACATATATTTAAAATATATTCTACCAAATGAAGCTTACATGTGACACTATATCTTTACAAAAATTACACATACATTTTCCCATATAAAGCGGCATAGATTATGGTGGTTATTTATGAATACATAATTGCATATATTTTGGGATATATAACCACATATATTATATATTCATGTTCCATATATTGCAATATATGGAAAACGGCAATCATCGTTGTATTCTGCAATATATTGCAATATATTACATGAATATATATTATAGTTTATAATATATTAGTAATATATTTATCATCAATATATTGTCCCATGTATTTCCATATATAATATATTGGTCAATGTAGTGGAAAATAATATATTAACAATATATTAAAATGTATTTCAAATCATAGAAACAATAGGATTAAATGGAAGAGGATGACCCATTTAATGAATTGGTGGGTCATAAAACTATTAACCAAGGTCAATAGTCACAAAATGATTAAGGATATTACTTTTCTAGTATCAAATACAGAAAGAACTATAACCATCCATAAGTACTATTAATCACAATCGGTAGGTCATCACATGTACATCATTTACACAGTAATAAAAACAGTTAGGGGCCCCCAAAAAACAAACACATCAAATACACATTACTAAAGCCGGCAATTTTATAAATCTATAAATGTCCCTACTCTGTACCGAGTTCTAATAAAGGTCTTTGACGGTGCAGGCCTGATGTGGAGAGTCAATGCAGCCCAAGCTGCTGTACAATAGCGGCTACTGTTACACACCCCAAGAGCGTGTACTCACCCACCCCAAAGGTTGTAATGGGCGCCCTGTTACGTCCCTCGCCCTGCTTGTATGTGTGTTCTGTATTGTTGTGTGCTTGTCTTCCCTTCAGTTTCCCCTAATTTTTGTTGCCCGTCGGTGATTGGCTGCCGCCTCCATCTCCCCGTCACCGGTGCACCTCCGCCCATCCATCTCTGTCCAGGATTGGCTGCCGTTGCCAGTCCCCCGCCACCAACGCACTATACTCCACCAATCACCTGTCTGTCCGTTCACATTAAACCCGGTCCTGTGTACTCTTCAGTAGCCTTTAGCCCTGTGTGTTTTTCTTGTCGGCGTTTGTATGTGTTAATGCGGTTTGCTCGTGTTCAGTGTTATCCGTTGTTTTACTGCCTGTTTGTTTGTCGAGTTATCGCCAGTACTCGGTATTGTGCTTTTCGTTTGTTTCATTATTATTTCAGTCGTACAGGGGCTTTGTAACAGGTAAGCTGCATGGGCATACACCCCAACACGTAGCTAATCCTTGCTAAACACCCTAGGTAAGGAGCGGGTGCCACCCATCTCTGTTTTGTTAGCATAGGGATGTTTTTGGTTTGGTAGAGTAGGACCCTTTTGTTGATTACTTTTCTTTGGCACTGCTCGTAGTTCCACTGTACCCTGTCGTCTGTGTTTCCCATTTTTGTGTTACGATTAAACGCTTGTTTACTTGCATCCCAGTGTGACCTTGGTCCTTGTGAATAGGCTCATTGGGTAGTGTTACAGTCTTCCCCCTAGAGAAAGTCCGTAACAGATGGGGGCTCGTCCGGGATCCACCCTGGTATAGTTTGTTAAGTGTGTGTTGTGCCTTGTCGGGCTGTAGAGTCTGGTCATGGCTTTGTTTGACATACAGCGTTCTGGTACAGGGCATTGAAACGGGGTTCGTGTCTTTGCCCCTCCACCGGATACATCTGCAGTGTAGCCTGGTCGCAGGTGTCTTAGGGTGGGAGTGAGGCCGTCGCTGCCTATCACAGGTGTCACGTTCATTCTTGGGAACGATATTGCTGGAGGCCAGGTTGTTCCAGTGTTGGAAGTGTTGGAACACCCGGACACGCTGCAGTCCAATGTGTTGGAGCAGGATTTTCCTGGTGTGTTCCCTGTGTGTGCTGTAACGAGAGCTCAGTCTCGGAAGATGGGTGATGCGGTCGGCGTGTCAGACACCTTGTTTGCAGGAGTGTTGTCTGATGCGTCGGTCACCACCCCTGGTTCTTCGCTGTCTCCTCACAAGATCGCCGACCCGACCACAGTGCAGTTGAGGCTGGGTGCACCTAACAGTGGTGAACAGTTACCCATGACCCGTGAGACTCTCATCGCCGCTCAGACGGACGATATCAGCTTGACTAAGTGTTTTGCTGCTGCTCTCTCTCTCGAGTGGAGCGTTGTTTGTCAGATCGTGGTACCCACACCATACTGACGTTCTGTTTTGTCACTCGCTCATGACCAACTCTGGTCTGGTCATCTGGGGGTTACGAAAACGTACGACCGTGTCCTGCGCCATTTATTTTGGCCGGGGCTGAAAACGGACATGGCTCAGTTCTGTCGTACATGCCATGTCTGCCAGCTAACTGGGAAACCAAACCAGGTTATCCCACTGGCCCCACTACATCCTATAGCGGCTATGGGTGAGCCCTTCGAGCACGTCTTGGTGGACTGTGTTGGTCCATTACCCAGGACGAAATCAGTTCCTGTTGACCGTTATGTGTGTTGCGACACGTTACCCTGAAGCTATCCCTCTAAGGAAGATTACGTCCCCTTCTGTAGTAAAAGCCCTGAGCAGGTGATGAGGTCTCTAACCCACAGGATCTCAAGTGCTTACCACCCAGAGTCCCAAGGGGCGCTAGAACGTTGGCATCAGACCTTTAAGTCAGTTCTCCGAAAATACTGTTTGGAGACTAGTAGAGATTGGGATGAAGGCGTCCGCCTAACGCTGTTCGCTGTGCGTGAAACAGGGAAGCGTTCATCGAGCTGGTAGATTCCTCGAAACCCATCAGCTGCCTTCTTGATCCCCTCCCTGCCAAACTTTGTAGGGAACTTCTCCCTATTATTGGACCACCCATGCTTAGTATTATTAATGAATCTATTGTAGGACAAGTAAGTCCCTGACAATTTCCAACAAGCTATTATTAAGCCCCTTCTTAAAAAAACAAACCTGGATCCAGGTTGTCTTAGCAACTACAGGCCTATTTCAAATTTGCCATTTCTCTCCAAAATCTTAGAAAAAGCTGTGGCACAACAGCTCAATGAGCCCTTCTCCTCAAATCAGCTTTATGAACCTCTCCAGTCTGGATTTCGTCTTCACCACAGCACTGAAACTGCATTAGCTAAAGTAGTCAATGATCTATTATTAGCCTCTGACGCGGGCTCTATCTCTGTTCTGGTTCTTCTAGACCTAAGTGCAGCATTTGACACTGTGGATCATGAGATTCTCCTGGAGCGTATGGAGAACTATGTTGGGATTTCTGGTACTTCACTTCAGTGGTTTAGATCGTATCTATCTGATAGATCACAATATGTCGACTATGATGGTTGCTCATCCAGCACTACTGTAAAATACGGAGTACCACAGGGTTCAGTTCTAGGCCCTCTGTTATTTTCACTCTATATGTTGCCTTTAGGAAACATAATTAGAAGCTCTGGGGTAAATTTTCACTGTTATGCAGATGATACTCAGCTATACATGTCCATAAAGCCTGGAGAATTTCCACATGCTATGGAAAAATGTGTTTCCGGGTTGAGAACTTGGATGACAGCAAATGTCCTTCTTCTTAATTCGGATAAAACCGTGGTTCAAATTTTCGGTCCTAAAATATACAGAAATAATTTATCCAATCTGACCTTAAACTTAGATGGCGTCAAAGTATCTCAAAGCCAGCTGGTAAAAAATGTAGGAGTCACATTGGACCCAGACCTTTTGTTTGAGTACCATATTAAACAAATCACCAGAACTGCATTTTTCCATCTACGTAATATTGCCAAAATACGAAAATTCCTCTCAAAGGATGATGCTGAAAAACTAATACATGCTTTCATTACGTCCCGATTGGACTATTGCAATGTGTTGTTCTCTGGTCTCCCAATTACCTACTTGAAAAATTTACAGCGGGTACAAAATGCTGCTGTTAGACTATTGACAAAAACAAGAAAGTTTGATCATATAACCTCTACTCTTATCTCTTTACACTGGCTCCCTATCCAAGCCAGAGCTGATTTTAAAGTTTTACTACTAACTTACAAATCTCTACATGGATTGGCACCACTGTACCTCTCCGGTCTCCTTGCACCCTATTGCCCCACAAGGACTCTAAGATCTCAAGATGCCGGCTATCTGGTAATACCCAAAATTAAGAAAAAAAAATGCTGGAGGTAGGGCGTTCTCATATAGAGCACCTTTTCTCTGGAACAAATTACCTGTCTCAATTAAGGAGGCTGATACTGTTCCGACATTTAAAACTAGATTAAAAACGTTCTTGTTTAGTCAATTCTATGATTGTTAAAGGTAAGTATGTGTGTACTTTCTATGTAAACCTGGGGTGTGCATTTGCCTATGTGTGTTCACATGTAACTTTTAAATTGTAATTTTAGCTTATGTTCACACTGTCCATTTAGATGTTACAAATAAAGTAAACCTGTTACTGTATAGTGTTACTGTAAAAGTCAGGGATGCAAACGGCGCGCTGTTCGGCGCCTCCCGCTTTTTTCACGTCAGTTTGGGTGACTTGTGTGAATCGTGCAGATCCGAAGAGTTTTTTTTTAGGGGGGGGGGGGGTCTGATTATAATTGCACCAACAATCATTCTGGATTGCCTCCACCAAACAAGTAAATAGGAAATAAGCAAATCAGCAGTATGTGCGCAAGCCTACTCGTGTGTCTTATTGCTGCATTTCTTTTACTGTCTATGGCGAGGTGACTCAATAGGCAGATCCGGACCTAGACGCAATACAAGCAAGTTTTCATTGGTGCGTGTCCAATCTAAAGCTCCATCAGGAGCTGTATTAACTGTAATCACCATGACAACTCACTCACTCAACATTGGCCGCAACCTTTCTGGGTCACGCAGGTCGTGTGTGTCATTGGCAACAACGCAGGCTCATCAATTTGGCTAGCAATGGCTAGCAATTTCGTCAACAAATACCAAGAAATAGGTTGCAGCAGTTTGTCTTTTGACTACACTTGCAAAATCCGCTAATAGGACTGAGCTCGAATAGCTTCGGCGACTTTTTATAGTACAAAATCCAGACATCCCGAAATGCAGAAACTCATTTCCGGGAGATAATTGCAGCATTTATCCAGTGACCGTATAGTTTTGAAGCACCAAAAAAACTGTTCAAAGCAGCTCCATTCAAGTCCCTGGATGCTGGGCTTCAACAGAGAAATGCACTGTGACGCTATGGGAAAGTATGAAAAGGAAATCGAGTCAGTCGACCTGCTACTATAATGTATCTGATTCTGAACGAACTCGTCTTCGAGATGAACGTGTTCTAACACATTCAAAATGTTAACACAATAGTAAATATTTGACCATACATTTTTTTGGACATTTTAGGGGAAGCTGAGTTTCCCTTGCAGTCTTAAAGAAATCGCCTACTGTCATGGATTTTATTGGGAAGGTGACCATACACAGCTTGTGGCAAGTAGAATAAACTACCTCTCAAAAGTAAGACCCTACAGGCCTTGTCCTCCATTGATCCTGTGGTGAGGGGCCATTCCCAGGCTACTCAGCTGAAGGAGTTGGCTTGGATCATCAACATTTAGTGCCCTTAGGTGGCCAGGAAGAAGAGGAAGGAGTAAAACCAGAAGAAGTGCTAGATAGTTTAATAAGAGTTTATGTATCGGAATAAAAAATGAAATGGAATATTCCAAATAAGTGTTGGTGTACTTTGATCTTCAGAATGTCATTTTACTCAATTTGCATGTAGGGGTGGGCCAGGGATGTCAGGGGGTTGGTAAAGTAAGGATATGGATATTTGCTGCGGGGCAAGGGCTGAAATTACTTCTCTCTTTTTTGACCATACATGTGTTTGCCACCCTGAAAAGTTCCGTTGCTGTATATTGTTATTGTTATAGTTTACTAGTTTGAGACAACGGGGGACTGGTTGTTTTCACCCTTGTTCGTATAAATATAACCTATTTTAGAGTTGTTTCCCCCGGAATAGATTTCATGTTCCAACCAAGGGGGGCTGTCGCTGTCTTGGTGTGTGGGGCTGCATCAAATACCCTTTTAGCTTTGTTAAATTGCTGCACTAGTCCACACTTGACCGGTGGGGATCTCATTCTATTATGACTGTAACTGTTAGCTGCTCCTGGCATTCTCTAATCCCTGTTCTCCTCTCTGTCCCCCCCAGTCTCCATGACAGCCAACAGCGAGTTTCCAGGTCCCATCCAACGTCTATAAAGCCGAACAATGGATTTTGTGTTTCAAAACCCATTGACATTGTATGACTATGTTTAGCTTGTGTTCTGCTCCTCTCTCTTACCAACCGTCTCTGGAGGAGGGGATCCCTTTCTGAATTGCTCCTCCCAAGGTTTCTTCCATTTCTTCTCCCTTTGGGAGTTTTTCTGGGAGTTTTTCCTTGTCTTCCTTGAAGGTTTAGGTTGGTTGAGGGGCAGTTCTATGGGCGTATGTGAAGCCCTCTGTGACATGCTTGCGTGTAAAAAGGGCTATACAAATACATTTGATTTGATTTGCAGGAGTCCCTCGGTTTTAGCCCGGCTGAGCTGGTGTTCGGCCACACCGTAAGGGGACCTCTAAAGATGCTGAAAGAACAAATGTTGTGTGAGGACATGCCATCGAAAAAGAAGCATGTGTTGACCTATGTGAGTCGTTTTCGTGAGTGGCTGCATGAGGCTTGTAGGGTTGCAAGAAAGGGTCTGTCTGCCTCCCATTCGAAGATGAAGAGTCACTTCAACCAGCGAGCAGTAGCCCGTTCTTTGTGCTCAGGAGATCAGGTGCTAGTCTTGCTACCTATCCCTGGCACTTCATTGAGCGCTCGCTTCTCAGGGCCCTACTTGATTGAGAAACAATTGAGTCACACAGATTACTTGGTGAAAACACTGTGTGTGCCATGTGAACATGCTAAAGCTGTACCGTGCCAGAGGAAATCCCAACCCGACCTCTGATTCCACAGTCGCGACTGCGGTACCCGTTGCTGTGTGTTCTGTTTCCACCAGTGATGAGGATGGGTTGAGTGTGCGTAGTGTCGCGCAGCAAACACCTCGGTTGACTAACTCCAAGATGCTGTTGAACCTTTCTTCCCTGCTGTCCCATTTGGAAAAGGAGCAGGAAGTTAGCATTGTGTCCGTGGTTATGGAGTTTATCTGTCTATTCGGGGATGTTCCCACTCGTACTACGGTTCTGGAGCATGACATTGATGTGGCTGGTGCTATGCCCATAAAACAACACCCCTAGCGGGTGAACCATGTAAACAGGTTGGTGATGAAGCAGGAGGTCGCCTATTTGCTTGAGAACGGGTTAGCACAACCCAGCTCCAGTCCCTGGAGTTCGCCGTGCATCCTGATCCCGAAGCCCGACTCAACCTTCCGCTTGTGTACTGATTACAGGAAGGTGAACCGTGTCACCATTCCCGATTCATACCCCCCTGCCGCGTTTGGACGACTGTGTCGACACCATCGGTTCGGCACGCTACGTCACCAAGCTGGACCTATTGAAAAGTTATTGGCAGGTGCCCCTTTCTCCTCGGGAATCAAAGATATCGGCCTTTGTCATGCCCGATAGCTTCGTGCAATACTCAGTAATGGCATTTGGGATACGTAATGCCCCAGCTACGTTCCAGCGTTTGGTTAACCTGGTGCTTACGGGTGTACCTGACTGTACTGCCTATCTCGATGACGTGGGGGTATAGTCATCGGATTGGTCTGCTCATATGAATTCACTGAGAACGGTCTTCCATTGTTTGGCAGCTGCCTCCTTAACTCTGAACCTAGCGAAATGTGAGTTCGGAAAAGCCACTGTTACGTACCTTGGTAAGCAAGTTGGCAGGGGGCAGGTACGTCCTGTTGAGGAGAAGGTCGTGGCCATCACTTAATTTCCAGTCCCGACCACCCGACGGGAGTTGCAAAGATTTCTGGGGATGGCAGGTTACTACTGGGGGTTTTACCAAAATTTTTCCTCAGTCGTCGCCCCTCTAACGGGCTTACTAAGTCCATTGACACCATTTGTGTAGTCGACTGGCTGCCAAGTAGCGTTTGACTGCGTGAAAGCGTTATTGTGTCAGACGCCAGTACTTAGTGCTCCAGACTTCCAGAGGCCCTTTATCATCGAAGTGGACACAAGTAGCGTTGGAGCCGGTGCGGTTTTGATGCAGGCAGATGCAGATGGCTTGGATCACCCAGTTTGTTACTTTTCGAAGAAGTTTACCCCGTGCCAGTCCCGCTATTCCACAATAGAGCAGGAGACCCTTGTGCTGTTACTGGCGCTGCAGTTTTTCGAGGTTTACGTGGGGTCCAGTGTTGTGCCTGTGGTGGTTTATACTGACCACAACCCTCCAGTGTTCTTGCACAGAATGTGCAACCACAACCAGCGCCTGATGCGCTGGTCGCTCATAGTTCAGGGGTACAACCTAAAGGTACGGCACAAGAAGGGGTCTGAAAATGTCTATGCTGACGCCCTTTCCCGCTGCTGAGGTTGTGTCTGCGGGAGGGATGTTTTTTGGGTTTTTTTCGCAGCAAGTGTGGCTTGCTCTTGTGGGTGGGGGTGTTACGTCCCTCACCCTGCTTGTATGTGTGTTCTGTATTGTTGTGTGTTGTCTTCCCTTCAGTTTCCCCTAGTTTTCGTTGCCCGTCGGTGATTGGCTGCCGCCTCCATCTCCCCGTCACTGGTGCACCTCCGCCCATCCATCTCTGTCCAGGATTGGCTGCCGTCGCCACTCCCCCGCCGCCAACGCACTATACTCCACCAATCACCTGTCCATTCACATTTAAACCCGGTCCTGTGTACTGTTCAGGGGGGTATTCGTCGTAGCTCGCTAAGCAGTTTAGCGAGCTAATTTTCAGGCTAAGATAAAACACGCCCCTATTTTTGGTTCGTGGAAGCAAGTTTAGATAAATCACCATAGTAACATATCAATTAGCACTAACCTGCTCAAGAGCAGGCTAACGTAAGTGTAGCTGGATAAGCTTGCCACACCCCCGGAAAATAATTGGCAGCTCCCTTTTTGAGAGACCCAGCTGACCAAGGAGATATAGTTCGATTAACTTTCCATACCAATAGAGTTCTTCGCGATCGCCAAGATCCTTTATTTCACACAGATGAGTTCTTGTTTGAGCGATATCGATTCAGCCGACAAGGACTCATTTATTTGCAAGACTTTCTTGGGCCGTAGGCTACATTGCAAATGTCACACGCCGCAGCAAGCTATGCATGAGCTTATGCTGCTGTATGTGAATATGTAACGCTATGTTTCAAGAAATGTCTTATCTGTTGTGCCTGTCCTTTTTATGTTTCACTGTGGGAGAGTGGGAAACGTCATATCGATTCTTTTTTATGTCTTGACTTGAAGAAATTGACAATAAAGCTACTTGAAACTTTTACTGTGCTTCAGATTCTATGCATAGCCTTGAGGCTAAAATGTTTTACAGTATAGGCGATGCAGAAAACATTGGCAAAGCCGCAGCATGCGTTGCTGTAAGAAAAGTGTAGGCTATTGGCGCTTAAACAGCTGAGGAATCAATTCATATTCCCTGGCCATGTCCCAGTCAATGAAATCAAAGAGGGATTTACACATAGGCCTACATGCATATACACATATGATATCAGGTCAAATGGGCTTCAGGTAAAATGGGCCATTTAAGGTTTGGGGGTCCCAGCCCTGACAAGTAATAGGGGATTTGATTGCTTTATGGTTGCTATGGAGGGCGGGCCAATAATTCAAACAAGACTGCACCAGAAAGCTGCATGGTAAGTAGCCTGGCATACCAAATCTAACTTAACTATTATAAGGATGAAAAATCTATTTTAAAAAAACATGCACATAAAAAAATTATGCATAATATCTGTCTTGATGGCATCAATCAGAAATAATGTTGTTAGTTTGGTATGTTAACATATTTTTTGCAAAAGTGATGTTTTTCTTGGTGGCCCAATTTACCTTAACCCACCTGAGGTAAAATGAGCCATCATCTGTGTCCCTCACAAACACACATACTACATGTGTTGGAGTGTGAGTGTGTGTGTGTGAGGGTGTGTTTTTGTGTCACACCATGACCCCCCCCAACAGTAATAATGGTAGCAGATATTTTATGTACAGTGAGTATGGCGAACGAGAAGGAAGCGAGAGGAGAGAGGGAGAAGGAAAGGGAGAGAAAAGAGAGGAGGAGCAAGATACCAGAGAAGAAAGGATACAAAGATAAAACAGGGATGGAAAGGAAGGCCAAACAATTACAATCTGTGGAAAGAGGAGAGGATGAAGGGGCCTTAGATGAATACGTGGAGGGAGAGAAGAAAGGAATTACAGTGAGTGTGCACCTCTTATCAAGAGCATGGGGTGTGCCGCAATCCACACTGCAAAGACGCATCAGTGGAAAGGTGACTGGCAGTGAACATGTGTCAGGGCGGAAGCCCAACCTTCCACAGGAGGCGGAAAGGGAGCTTGCTGCCACCCTCAACACATTGGCGCATAGGGGGTTTACCTTCACAAAACGTGATGTCCAGCAAGTGGCCTTTGATTTTGCAGCCAAGAACAACATATCTGGTTTCTCCAAGACAGCAGGGAGGGCCGGATTTTACTGGTTTAAGAATTTTCTAAAGCGCAACCCAGAGCTTGGGATGCGCAAGCCAGAGGTCCTGTCTGCAGCATGGGCTGCTGGACTCAACAAAGAGGTGGTTAGCCAGTGGTTTAACCAGTATGAGAGCTTTTTGGTCGAGCTGGGTATTGAGGGCACACCGTCACATATATATGGAACAGTGACGAGTCTGGGCTTCAGGATATTTTTTTTTATTATGGCACATATGAATATGTTTGTTTAATGCAGTTTAAATGTTATGTGGCTGTATAAGCAAGTGTGTTTAAAATTAAAATGGATGATAAATTACTATTTCCCTTTGCAGATTCACTGGCCCATTTTACCTGAACAGCTAGCCCATTTTACCTGAAACTGCTTGTGCAAAAAAGTTGGCACAGCTGATGTTTCAAGAACTGTAGGGCCTAATTTTTTTATTTTATTACATCATTTCAACAAAAGATTATCAAAAACAGTCATTAGTAATCATAAAAACACATGGAAAAGGCATGCTATTGTAGCCTATTATTGTCCCAAACGATTTAAGTGGCCCATTTTACCTGATATCACCCTGGTACATGCGCTTTCAGTAGGCCTACATATATCCTCATAAGTGTCTATGAATTCATCTCAATTAGATACTCTTTGGCCTTGTTTTTATACTTATTCTGAAAGAGTTTATATCATAATTTTCGCTAGCAAGATCTCATTAGATGATTAATTTCCATTAAGCCTACTGCCAAGCAGGCACATTTAAAGAAATGTGATCTGATTGATCGGGGTAATAAGCCACTAAAGATGAGCATATACATTTTACCAAAATACGCAATTTGTTTATCTGCAATTTTTTTGCCAAGCTTGCTCTGGCAGCGGTGTTTGATTTAGCCATAATAATATGCTTATTGTCTTCGTAGACTCATCATAATAGTGGCGAGAATATTACCGCTCTCTCTCTTTCGTCTTTTCCGCCATCATACCGTTAGAAAATCACGGTTTTGGCGATCGACCTTTCCGGCCTTTTGAAGTAGTACGTGCTCGTGCACTTGCCCTGATAAGTTTAGCCTGATTGAAATTAACCACATGATTTGGATGCGGATCAGCCGTCGACGAACCGATATTTGAGGTTCTCAGTTAGCTCGCTAATGTTAACGGGCTAAAGGGACAATTGATTAACTTAGCTTCAACCCCTACGACGAACGGGCCCCAGTAGCCTCTAGCCCTGTGTGTTTTTCTTGTCGGCATTTGTATGTGTTTGTGCGATTTGCTCGTGTTCAGTGTTATCCGTTGTTTTACTGCCTGTTTGTTTGTCGAGTTATCGCCGGTACTCGGTATTGTGCTTTTTGTTGTTTCATTATAATTTCAGTCGTACAGGGGCTTTGGAACAAGTAAGCTGCCCATAGGCATACACCCCATCACGTAGCTAATCCTTGTTAAACTCCCTAGGTAAGGAGCGGGTGCCACCTTAGCATAGGGATGTTTTTGGTTAGGTAGAGTAGGACCCTTTTGTTGATTACTTTTCTTTGGCATCGCGGGTAGTTCCACTGTACCCTGTCGGCTGTGTTTCCCCCGAAACAATAGCTCTGGGTGCGGAAAGAAAGTGGCGCGAAACCACAACTCCGTGGAACAAAAGCTCTGCAAAACTTCCAGCGTTGACCTCGCCGGGTGGATTTAGCTGGCTGGAACAACAATCCAGCGCGTTCCTCAAAGGTGCTAGGGCACACGGGTCCAGCATTGTCCTCAGTGTGCAGGAGATCTTCTGTTCTAGACTAAACCGACGACATCCCCAGCCACAGTTACAAATACAGCGGGACTATGGCTAGGCAGGAACACGGTATCCTCTGATGGATGTTAATCTTCTCAAAGTTTTAATTAAACTAGAAGTGGACATTCATTCTATTATTTAAATATGTACAGCTCTAGTCCTCAAACATGTGAATAGGTTGGCTCTGCCTCTGGTACAATGTGTGACATACTCGTGGATCTGTCTGGAAATCAACTGCTTACTTCACACTATCCACTGTCCAACAGACCGGATGGTACCTTCTGTGAAGTGGCAACCCTGGTGTGCAATATTCTACGTGGTAATTGGAGGAACACCCCCTGCAGGCACTCTGCTGCATAGCAATGTTATATATGTTATGCCGTACTCCATAAAACTCATACATTTTTGAACTAGTGCTGTCAGTTTAAGGCGTTATTAACGGCGTTAACGCAAACCCAAAATAACGGCGTACATTTTTTTCCCGCGCAATTAACGCTTTTTTGGCCTAGCAAACTTTGTAGTTTTTTTCACATGCTGTTGCAACAACTGCCGACGTTTGAAAAACTACAACACCACACCGGATCTAGCTAGACCAGAAACAAAACAACAGGCACGCCACACACACTTGTTTAGCTTGCGAGCCGGCTAAAGAGTAGTAGGATATTAGACATTCTCTGGTAGTAGATTGACGTTACGTTCTGAGTGGATGGCGAGCGCGAGACGCTGAAATGGATGCCAATAAGATTCTGAATGGAAAGTTTACTTTTTAAAAGTTGCCAAATGGTTCCATTGACAAGACCAAAGTGATCTGTGTGTTTTGTCCAAATACACGTCTGAAATACCACTTGATGGCCAAGCACACAGCTGATGCTAGGCGATTGCAATGTTGTTTTCAATAAAAAAAATATTTGCACGAAGCAATCCGAACCACTTTTCCATGGTGATAAGAGCATTACAATTTGAAATAAGAATGGGACACAAAGAAATCAAGGGACATTTAGAATAGATAAAAATGTGCAATTAATTGTGATTAATTGCGAGTTAACTATGACATTAAAGCCATTAATCACGATAAAATATTTTTCCCGTGCGATTAACGCTTTTTTGGCCTAGCAAACTTTGTAGTTTTTTTCACATGCTGTTGCTGTTTGACAGCACTAATTTTAACATCTGTTGGGACTAGGGTTATGAAATTGAACGATTGTGTTGAACTAACCTCAATTATTCACTGTACCAAGACATGACCATTTACCTAAAGGAACTCAAACTCCTAACCCCCAGTACCAACAGGGGACAAAACAGCACCATCTAGAATCCCACATTTTGGGCTAAAAGTCCAAGTTCAGATGTCCATATTTCACATCAGGAACCAAGTAGAGCCTTCAGACTGGCATTGTGTTTCTCTTCTGATCAAGACCTTTCCAATGATGTATTTGGTGTCTTCATATGACAACATTTTAATTTTCACCCTGCTGGACTAGACCTTGTGTCGGGCATACATTTCAAAGAGACATTAAAAGGTAAAATGCATGAAATTTGCTTTTGTCTACATAGTTGATAAATTCCTTCATGATATTTTTTTTACTTACTATTGTTGTTAAGGATTTAACATGGGGCCAAATACAACTTTTACAGAAATGTACAATACAAATACGGGGTTGCAGTGACACATGCAGTTTTGGTCCAAAATTAGGGCTAGGGTTTTGAGTTCCCTTTATGGTACATAGTCATGGCTTATTACAGTGAATAATTGCGGTTGGTTAAACACAATCTGTCAATATCATAACCCTAGTACCCACAGGGGATCAACAGCGCCTCCTAGAATCCCACATTTTGGGCTAAAAGTCTAAGTTCAGATGTCCATATTTCACATCAGGAACCAAGTAGAGCCTTCAGACTGGCATTGTGTTACTCTCCTGATCAAGACCTTTCCAATAATGTATTTGGTGTAGTCCTATGACAGCATTTACATTTTCACCCTGCTTGACTAGACCTTGTGTCAGGCACACATTTCACAGAGACATGAAAAGGTAACATGCATAGAATTTGATTTAGTGTATATTGTGGCTAAATTCCTTAATGATACATTTGGATTTAACCTGGGACTAAATACAACTCCCTGCCTGGGATTTTGTATTTAGACCAATTTGACACTCTTCACATAATTTCGGAACCACTTTCAAAGATGATGTTAAATAATGCTAAGTGAAGGTTACATATAAAGACAGTTAAATGTTGACTTGTCGAGTATTGATAATTTATGGATTGTCTGTATATTTTAATTGTAATTGTTGACAAAGATGTTTAAAATAACAAGTTTAAAAGAAAACTACCTTTCCCAGATTGCCGCCAACAAGTTTGAACAATAATAGGCACCATATTTGTAGTCTGGTGTGTTCACTTTGGTTGTAGCGCAGATTATATAGTTATTAAATATGAAATTACTTTTAAAAAATTACATCACATGTTTATTATCCCCAAAATGTGAATCTATCATTTATGAGTCATACAGCCTACCTACCCGCTTATAACCTTTATGATATCAAGGCGAGCATAAGACGTCATCGTTCCGTACTCACACAAGAAGCGTTGTTGGAGTAGACCACTATTAGATACAGTAACCTTCAATGACTAATGGATCCTCATCATGGTAAAAAAAATCTTTCAGTGGTATTACTAATGGGCCCTTACCTACAGAAATGGTAAATTTCTTGCCAAAACAAGAGGAATGGAAATGAATGACTATTTAAAGTTGACAATAATAAATCTTTACTTTTCAAATGTATTCCAAATAACACAAATAAATGAAGGTGATGGTTTGGTGGTGGAGGTGAGGGTTGAGCTGTGGAGAAAAAGAAGCTGAGGGAAACTAAATCAACAGCTCTGTAACATCAACATCTTAATAAATATGTATTATTTATGTAATCAAATTATTATTCAATAATGTATCATTAGTTATTCAATACAATTATTTTGGTGTCTAGATTATTAGAGAATTTGTATTTTTATTCTTGGGTCTGTCCCAATGAAGGGTCTGTCCACTCGCTGTCGGAAGCCTCGCTTTAGGCTTTAGGTCCTTGTCTTCTGTGCTTCTCTCTGACTGTCTGCTGGCATCCAGGGCTTGTCTTCCAGAGGGCGCTCTAAAGGGGCATCTACTGCCCTCTCTCCCTCCCTGTCCTCAACACAAATACACATACACAGATAATCAAAACAAATGTATTATTTCACATACAGCCTGTCTCTCTTCTACACACAAACACACACACACACACACACACACACAAACCTAATCACAACCCAACCATACTTGCTCTCGCTCTCTGTTTCTCTCTCTCACACATACACCTGTCCACTCTGCTTTCTGTTGCTCTTGTTGAAGTGAGCATGTGCGGAGGTGAGAGTCTTGTTGCACTGGGATGCATGCGCCTCCTGATGGTCCTGGATGACCTTGCCCAACCTGCCAGGGTTGCTGGGCTTCAACATCTGTAATGGTGGATGGGTAGAGGGTGTTTACTTTAGGTTATACCAAACCAGTCTGTGGGGCAATAACATTATGTGGAACAACTGTATAATTTGCAAGTGTAGTTTCAGCATGGAGTATTAATATGGTGAATTATTTAACATTGGGCTAAATTAAATTAATTGTGGGACAATTGTGGGAATGCAGTTTCCAGCAAACTTTTAGTGTCATTATATATCAACTTTAGTTTATTAGTTTACCTCCTGGATTCTGGGCAGGGGTTAGTGGTAGGAGGCTGGGCCCAGCGTTGTATGCAGAGCAGGAGGCTGGGACCAGTGCTGGATGTAGAGCAGGGGTAGGGGTAGGAGGCTGGGACCAGCGCTGGATGCAGAGCAGGAGGCTGGGACCAGTGCTGGATGCAGAGCAGGGGGTAGGGGTAGGAGGCTGGGACCAGCGCTGGATACAGAACAGGAGGGTGGGACCAGCACTGGATGCAGAGCAGAAGGCTGGGACCAGTGATCGATACAGAGCAGGAGGCTGGGACCAGAGCTGGATACAGAGCAGGAGGGTGGGACCAGCACTGGATGAAGAGCAGGGGGTAGGGGTTACTAGCATCAAGGAGAACTCTGACGGCCTTATCAGTCATTAATGAAAAACGTAATGAAATTACTTTGCAAACAACTTCTGACTTCAAAAGCAACCAAATTCTAGTAATAAAATACATATTTTGACAAAGCTTGCCTGTTTTGTTATACCTGTTTTGTTTGATGCCAGTGTTGGACCAAATTCTGACCAGCTCCTGCATTTCAGATAAATTGCGATTTGCACGGTTGTATATTTCTGAATGCCATGGAAACGCTCAAACCAATGAAAATCGATTTAAAGAGCCGAAATTACACAAACTCTCTTCATTTGGGAACGTCAATTCCTGATAAAGAGCCGAAGTTACACGAACGCTCTTCATTCGAGTACGTCATTTCCTGATTTTCTATCCGGTGGCGTCCCAAGAACTGGGACCACGTTATCCACCTTATTCTCAGGGGTCTACTGTAGAAATGATTATGGGTGCAACTTCCGGTGAGTAGCGGAAGTTGTGGTTTGCCATACGTTAGTCCCAGCCAGCCGTCAACAGTCGAAAGTAATTTCAACTGTAATTTAACTAAAACTGGTTTGTTTTTAAACATTTGTTGTCATTTGATTGTTATTATCATTGTTATAAAATATAATTGCGGAGCTCTGGTAGGCTACCTGTTGCGCCGTTCGCGGCTTTACTAGCTAACAACCAGATTTAACTAAATCTGTAGCTTCAACAACAGTGTGTTGGAACACACACCCACAACAAAAAGGGATTGTTCTTGTGACAAACGGTACAGTTTCCTTCGCCTGCCAACAGATGAGGACTACAAAACAATGTAGCTGAAAAACCTAGCCTTGAAGAGACCACCCAAAACACTATTGTATGTGTACTCATTTCATTTTGTGGACAAAAAGCCGACGGAGGAAATCTGCATCCTACTTTGTTTTTAGGCTACAAAAGACCTCCACAGATTTAGTTGCAGTACTGTCAGTAAAGGTGGGATGCAAGTGTTCATATAGGAATTTTTGTGGGTTAGTAGTGTGCTGGTCCAGCTACACATGAGCACCCAGCCGTTTCTATTTAACCTGACGATGAAACTAAAACCCAGGACCGGTGATCTTTGAGGCTCTGACAAGGCTATTTTTGACACACAATTGAGAGCTGACATGTTTGTCAAAATCAGTAGTTATACAATTTTTGTCCGTTCTAATTTAAAATTGAATATTTCTCTCCTTTATAATTTTGCAACAAATAATTTTCATTGTTTTACACAATTATATAGCCGGTGTGTATCGGTGAAACTCACTCCTCAGGTAATTAAAACGCCACCCGCATCAATTAATTGCTAGCTTTTTATTGGCTTAGTTGGTAGTGGTGGCGCTTAGGATGTCAGAGGTGGCAGGTTCGTACCCAGTGCGGAACAAACTTAGGCCCGATACCTCTGCCGGAGCTTGCGATACCACGTCTGATAAAATTGGCCTAGTCATATTTTCGTTATCACACGATGACTGACAACTTGTCACATTATAAACATCTCTTTCCTAATAAGTGTAATCATTTTATCAGGACTAAATACATTTAAGTGTTTTGCATAGTCGATGTTATAGGTCACTTTTAAAATAATGTCATATTTTATAACTATATCCTGGCCATGGATGCATTAATCATTGCTGCCTTTCAAAGGTGTCATGTAAAACAGCAAAACTACAGGGGGGAATGTCACTCTTGCCTATCTTCAAAACTTGAGAGCCCTGAGCTGGTGACTGGCAATTGTACAGTACTTGTACAGTACCTCCCAGAAGCGGTCTGGAACGGAAAACTAAGGTAGCAAATTTGCTGTAGCTAGGTCAAACCCTTTTGGGGGTTAAACCTAGCTAAGCTAAAGGGGCCTACGTTGTAGGCCCGTTTAGCTTGTCTCCGTTTCCCCTTTTTCGCAGCAGTCCCCTCAGCGTTGCTACTCGGAAGTACTCCGGGAAGAAGCGGCTTATCCTGGAGTTGTCTGCCCCGCGTTCTGGTCCGGTTCCCGGAATAAACAGGCTTATTCTTCTCGAGCCATGATCGTTGCACTACGCCACCATCGATCACGCCATTAGGCTCATAAAGCTGGCAGGGCCCAGAGCCTGCCTTTCCAAGGCCGACATCACCGACGCCTTTAAAATCGCCCCCATCGGCATGAAATGGGAGAATCGGTTTTATTTCGCTGTGCGCCTTCCGTTCGGGTGTAGGAGCAGCCCTTCCATTTTTAATCAGGTATCCGAGGCCCTTTGTCTCAAAAAAAGGAAAACATAACATATGTACATTTACATTTATTCATTTAGCAGACGCTTTTATCCAAAGCGACTTCCAAGAGAGAGCTTTCAAAAGAGCATAGGTCACTGATCATAACAACGAGATTGTCCCAAACATTGCAAGTAGCCAAAAACATGAAGCATACATTGTGAAAAAGCTAAACAAGTGCCAAAAGGGAAGGCCCATAAGAGCATGCAGTTATACAAGTTACAAATTAAAACAACATGAACCACAAAAGTGCAGGACTGTACCTGTAGAAGAACAATCAACAATAACATATTTCACAGCGAGTACAAGACTTAGCTTCGTTATATCTAACCTAAAAGAGCAATGAGTCACTTAATAAGAGTCATTGTGATCCTGGAGGAAACTAACTAACAAGTCCAGCCAAGCATTTTTAAGTGCCGTTGTACTCCCGGAACAAGTGCGTCTTGAGCCTTTTCTTGAAGGTGGGGAGACAGTCAGTGTCCCTGATGGAGGTGGGGAGCTGGTTCCACCATTGGGGGGCCAGGCAGGAGAAGAGCTTGTGTTGGGACCGGGCAGTCTTGAGTGTACAGTGCCAGTCGACCAGGGCGTAACTTCCGCCCTACCAAAATCAACCGAAAACCAATTACAACAGTGCAATTTTGCTATTGCCCTTGATTGACACAAACACAATGATAATTTACTGGTAGTCGTAAACATAGGTTTTTTACAATAACGATAAAGACGCTAATACAGATTGCAAAACCTGTAAGGAATGCAGATATGACTCACTAAAGATGAACATATGTTTAACAACAAATGTTAAGGGTTATTAATATTTGTACACACATAAAATAACTCAGGGGATTACACAAGTACCATATTTCTTCGAATAAACGCCGCCCTCGAAGAAGTCTGCACCAAAAATGAACGTTGTGTAATAAACGCCACTCTCAAAATAAACGTTGCACCAAAAAATCTGAAAACGGTTATCCAGACATCCCAAGTCTCCCGCATTTCAATAGCGGGTTTTCACAACGCGTCATTGGACCGGAAGTCGCCATCTTGGAGGCAGTCCGCATCACAACAAAGCACTGGCACTGAAGTATATCCCGAACGTCGTCAAGGAAAATGTTGAATTATTGCCGTGTTTCAGGTTTTACCAATAGGACAGATCGTGAAAAACATTTGGTATAGTATCGACTTCCAAAAGTCATTAAAAACCAGGGAGAGGAAGGCCAGAGATTATCTGAGTAAAGGAGGCGCTTGTGGTTGGCAAAGCTCAACCAAGATCTACGAGGGAAAAATCTGGACATCTGTATTTCTTCGGCGCATTTCTTGTCAGGTATTGTGAAATATGTTTATTTTAGCGGCTCATAACAAATGTTCTATTGTAATGATACTATTTTTAATAGTAAATAGTAAAAACAATTACTGCTTTTATTGTTTTTACTGTGCTTATTTTACTGTAAAGCTGACATTGACATAATATAATTCATATCAAACTACTGCATGTGTATAAAAAAGACAATGGCAAACTGTAAATTTATAATTTGACACAAGATTTACAGCCAAATGTTGTTACTTAAAAATACACAAAAATGTCAGTTTTTTTACAAATATTAATGATATTTTCTCGAAAATGTTCTGTTAAAATGCTTAACTTCACTTTATCAAAACTAGGTATTTTAACAGTTATTTTGCAGATATTGAATTTCATCCCACGGACAAATAACTTAATAACATAATTAAACATAGGAACCTTAAATTGTGAACTGAACTCGGGTAGTTGACGTCATGCAATCCCAGCATAGTCACCAGTCAATATCAAAAACTACAAAAGCCTGCAAAAGCCTTTTTGGGGCTATCTTGTTGTTTATGATCATTGACCAATGTTGGGGAGAGCTAAGGGGACTGTAAACCTTAGGGGTGTTGTCGGAGTGTGTTCGCCTTTGGGTGTTGGTTAGAACACAAATGGATCCAGAAACGAGCAGACTTATGGAGTTTTAATGATTAGTGAAAGTAAGGTGTGGTCTACAAGAAATAAGAGAATACAATTACTAATGCATATCATACACAAAGGAATAATACACAAATCATCTTGTTAAAGAGACCAATTAAACATCAAAGCCTACTGCATTCATAGCTCCGAGTCTAAACTAGGCTACTTTTATTCCATTATTAGATTATGGTGACGTACTGTACATGAATGCCTGCTCCACTTCACTTCATATGCTTGATGCTTCATATCATTGTGCTTTAAGATTCATCACCGGCTATAAATCACTCACCCATCATTGTACCCTGTATTCCAAAGTAGGCTGGCTGTCCTTGTCAGCTCGCAGGCTTCTTCACTGGTACACCTTCATTTACAAAGCAATTACTGGACTACTCCCCTCATATCTCTGCACATACCTCACTTTTAATTCAGACTCATCATACAGTTTACGCTCTCTGCTCTTTCTTTCCACCTCTGTCCCCAGAACCTGTACTGAGTTTGGGAAGAGGGCTTTCATGTACTCTGCTCCCTCCACCTGGAACACTGTACAAAAAACACTCAAATTACAGGAACTCATCACCATGAATGATTTTAAAACTCGAATTACGTGTTTCTTAATGGCGAATTTTGGAGTGTGTAAATGTTTCACTGTGTAGTATTTTTTCCTCAAAATAGTTTTTCTTTCACCCATTGGAATGTATTGGTCTCTGTTTTTTCATGTCTGTGCTTTTGTCTCTGTTTTCTCATGTCTGCTTTCTTTTTATGTTTGTCTTGTATTTGATTCATTCTAGCTGCTGCCATTTTGGCCAGGCCTTGCTCGAAAAAGAGGTCATTTGACCTCAAGCAATTTGCCTGGTTAAATAAAGGTTAAATAAAAAATAAAAAAAACTGTCGACTCGCGCACCTCAGTAAACAACGTAGCATCAATAGCTTCTGAACCAGCGCGTCCGTTATAACATTTAACACTGGCGATCTTCACGATTTATAACGAAACTCGATAATAACAATCCTACTAACAAAAGGCAGCATACATCTATGAACACACATACAGATACTTACAATTCGTTCATTGACGCACACCACTTGGCTCATGCACAACATAAAACTCTAACCAGCAACGTAACTCTCCTCTCGATGCTAGTCATGCCAGAGTAGGACGAAGGAAAGTTGATTGGATAGTTGTGTAACGGCAACGCTCCTGTTACTCAGAATGGCCCGCGGCAAGCTGAAAAGCTACAGAGTTAAAGGTTTAAACTTAGTTAGATAAGCATTGTTTGGAGTTTTGTTGTTGTGTTCATTCTGTTTTGATATGTGTAATGTGATGGTCTGTAGTTTGGATACATTAAGTGTTCATCCTGAGTGTGAATGTTGTCCAGTAAGATATTAATCTAACCTGTCCTTTAAATAAAGGTGGAAGGAGATACAATCTTATCGAAAATGCACAGGTTGCCGGCGTTACAGGTATAATCTGAATCGCCGGCAATGTCTGAAGTAGCCGTTCACAGCATTAGCTGTTGTGTGTTGTGCACACGAGTTGCTTTGAATGAACATATTAAATCAATATATCTTAATTAGGCTTTATAATTTGAAAATGCAGTATTTTACAGAGAAGTTAGACTAATATTAGTAATATTTACCGGCAAAGAACAGCTTGTAATGTGATATTATCGTACCAGATATCTCGTACATATGGTACTGGAAAATTAAAATGATTTTATGGTTAATTGATGTTAATGAAAAATTACACTGTAATTGAATGGGTGTAATCTGGTGTCTGAGCTGCCAGATTGTTCCTGTTTTTTTACACTGTTTTTTTTGTTACAGTGCAGTTAAACAATGACTAACAACGCATTAAGAAGCTAAAGGCAAAACAAAATGAACACAGCATTTCTCATCAAAAATACCATCGGCATTGCATCATGTTTCCGAACAGTACTAAAAAAACATCCAACAGTTACGATTTTGTCAACCAGGTATTTGTACATGCACGCACACCCCACCAAGTCACTTGGTCATAAATGAAGACAAACTGGTTTAGGAAGCCCCACAGGGGTGTGTTGCCAACCTTTATCAGCTGGAAGAAGCATTGCAAACTGTGGAAGTGGTGAATAGGACTGTGACTGTGTTGAATTTGTTTGTCTGGTCAGACATATGAGAAGTGTAGACAAAGTTAGAGCCCTGTCTGCCTACCTGCCTGCCTGCCTCTCTGCCTGCCTTCTTGTCTGTCTGTCTACCTGCCTGTTCATCTGTCCACCCTGCTCTACCTGTCAGATCAATTGTAGTTCCCTCTATTTATTATTCTGATTGGATGGCACAGGTGCATAAACAATTGTTGGAAGCTTAACCGTCACACACTTCTCCCCCTAGGGAAGGGGGTTTCCAAACGTGTTTGTTCCATCTATATTGAAGTACTCGGACTTCAGCAGGGACAATGATATTTCCTGCAATGATTAGTGAAGAGCAAACAGTCGGAATAGGCAAGGTGCACAAACTGGGGACTTTTTTCACTGTTGTTGAGACTTGTATGGGGTGTTGTTGGAGAGGTTGGTGTATGTGTATGACTTGTAGCATTAAAAACAGTGTATATAGTCAAGTAACATGTACTGTTGACGGATGCCCCACAGCCAAAGTGACGTCAGTCTGTGTGCATGTGTGTGTTCTGCAGATCTGTTCAGTCTTGAGCTGCACTCAATGCAATTTGTTTGCATTGTAAAGACTTTACTTGTAATACCTTACATTACCTATCCTTATAGGGACATTTGCCAAAAGACGGTGGTTCCTTTTATCAGCTGATTAACCATTGAATTTCTGGGAATTGTTTTTAGTCATTTTCCCCTTTTTACAAAATTTTACAATTGTGCTCACATCAAAATAATGGCCAGGTTTGGAATACATAAAGTTGTGTTTTGTGTATTTTGTTCTGTAAAATGCAAATTTGAAGTAGGGTTTCCAGATATATGCATTTTTGCAGCTCTTTACTTAGACTTGTGTCCCTTTCGCAGGTGACTCTCAGCGCTATGATGTTTGACCGCATTCATGTACAGAGGGTATGTGTGTACAGGTGTTGCTGATGGTCCAGGTGCAGGCCACAGTGTTGATATTTTGCAGAAATATGTGCACAAGCTACCTGTGAGTCTGTCTGCAGACTGGGGCCTAAGAGAATAGCTTGGCAGTGTGGACAAGCAGCATGGCCATGTGGACGAGAAGATGCTGTTGGTACCCTTATGTACATGGGACATGTGTAAAATCTCTAAATAGAACATTTTAAATGTTTGTATCTGTGTGTATGAGAGAGAGAAAGAGAGAGTGAGAGAGGGAGGGTGTGTAAGTCTCTTTTTGGGAAAGGGAACACAGACTAGATGAGTTACCTGTCAGGTAGTAGGTTGGAAGTTCTTCCAACATTTCAGGGAAGTTTACTCTTCCCCTGTTAAGCAGGTTCCTCCGCTAGAGCTGTAACCATGGTAGCAAATAACACAGAGTTAGAGTAGAGTAAAATATGGTATTGTATAAAATTCTACAGTTGTAGCAAGTGAAAAAAAAAAACTACTTTTAACTTACTCCTGCAAATGGCAAGTGGTTAACAGTAATTCTTGGCATGTCTAGTAAGTGCAAATAGAGCAGTTTTATAAAGTCCCATCCCTCCAGATGGTTTGCCTATCACCATCTGCAGAAAATCACTGGCTGTATTGTCACAGCTGCCAAACTGTTCGAGCTAATGACCTTACGTTAAACATGTTTGACTATACCTTCACACACACACACACACTCACACAGCCAAACTCAGTCACCATTGCACTGCACTTGTGTAAGAGGTGTGCGTGTTTCAGGCTTACATCTGTTCATACGTACGTGTTTGTTGCCATGAATATACTATATCATTATAATATACCAACATTGTATTTTAGCAATGACAGATTGCATTTTGCTTTCTACTGTGCTTCCCCCTCAGTACTATCTCCTGTCAATCCTCACACTGTGATTTACAGTGGGGCAGTAGAGGGTTGATATTTCATGTTGATGAATTCCACTTACAAGATGGAAGGCCAGTAAAACCACTGCATGTTTTCAATGTTTCCAAACAACGCTTAAGCAGCAGCCTTGAATAAAGTGATTTAGGTGACAATGCCTGTTGCATAGACCCACACACACATATGTACACATTCATGTTTGAATGCTATTCTTGTGGGGACTCAAAATTCAGTTCCTTTCAAAATCCTGTTTTCCTTTAACCCCCTCACCCAACCCAACCCAAAAAACATGAAGAAACGGCACTTGAACTTGTAAGAATCAAGAACATTTCCCAACAAACTTAAATTGTTCTTGTTTTGCTATTCTTGAGAAAACTTTTGATCCGACATGAACAGCTAAATACGCCCACACACACACACACAGCATGGTACTGTACATCTTACAGTAACTGTCAGTATGAGGTAGCACTTAAGTTCACAGTTCTGGGGTCTCATTAATAAAACTGTGCGTAGGATTTTTACATTTTTTTGTATTCGCTTTGGTACTATTTTCACAAGTAAGGTGTACATTTTAAAAACTCTTAGTACAAAGATCCAAACTGATCACACTTGTAACTCAGCTAGTCATTCTTTCAAAACCTGATGAAATGCTTTCAGTCCACATAATCATTGTTTCAAACGCAAGATTATTGTAATATGTAATGGGAACATTTGGTTTAATCACGAAACACAACAGTATGATCTTCTTTCAGTTTAGTACGTTTAACAATCAGTTCATCCAACAGCAAACGATGCAAGATACACGTTTCAAACCTTAGAAGTGTTTAAATTAATATGCTACAGTAATATGTAAAATACAGATTACAGCAATACACTTACATTACTCACATTTACATAATCTATAACTTCCAGAATATGCATCCTTTGTGTAATCAAGTGAAGGATCAATGAAGACATTGTCTACAATCATTTGGCCAAATTAGTTTTTATACTATTTTTCAGATATAATTGTAACATAGGTATACTTGTTATATGTTTGTTATACGCCCCCACCCACGCAGACGCTCTTATCCAGAGTGACTTACAGTAAGGTGACATTCCCCCCTGAGGCAAGTAGGGTGAAGTGCCTTTCCCAAGGACACAACGTCAGTTGGCGCGGCTGGGAATCGATCTCGCAACCTTCAGATTACTAGCCCGATTCCATCACCGTTTAGCCACCTGACTCTACATATATCTAATGACCAATTGTGGTTACCCCAATTTACCCCAATCAAATAGCAATAACGAGTATTCATCATGTGTGGTTACATATGTTTGTACAAAAACACATTTTATTTCTGTAGTTCTCAAAATCAATATACTGTTTATTGCTGAAATGAAAATATATAGGTTTACCAAACGGTTCAGTGATTAACCATTAAGATCAGTTGGATTAAGTGTTGGTCAAATGTATTTACGCAAATTAGATGAGAAGCATATCAAAAGTATCGTGAGCATTGCGAAAGACAATTACTTCATATGAAAGGTAATTCTTTGATGACACACTGATTAGGTGTGGTGAAAAAGTGGTTGTGTATTTTGTGCATTGTACTTTGTCAATTGAACATGTGATTACATGTTTGAAAAAACAGACTTTTTGATGATCTGCTTTGAGTTTTGAGGTTTTACCACATACTTAATAAAAAAAACTGTAATAAAAGTGTTCGTACGCCCAAAAGCCTAAAATGGCGTACGCACACAAAAATTCAGATTTATAAAACCGTGCGTACGCACACCTGTACGCAATGTTCCCTTTATAAATCACAGATTACCCACAAGTGTACAAACGTGAATCAGCATTGTACCCCGCCCTGAACACGCCCATTTTTAACCATAAATAGTCAATGCAAAGCACCTCATATATGCTAATCAAGTATCTCATCATGACCCTACGATTGTTTTTTACGGTGAATCATAGCGCATGACAACTTCTCAGACACTGTTAGCCTGTTGGTGGAGCCCGAAAAACTCCGAAAATTTGGTGGCCGGTAGATAAACAATTAAAAAAAAACTGTGCGAGTGGCGTTAACTGTGCCAGTGATACCGCAAGTCGAGATACAATTTGAAAACAAAAGCGTTTGGTTATGAAGAATAATCTATTAAAGTCTGGACTGATAACGGTGACGTGGAGTGTAGCGATTGCAAGGGAGCTTAACGACTGTATTTCCAGTTTTTGACATATGATGATATGCACAGTATTAAATAAATGTACTATTTATGATTTATTATTATTTATTCATACACTGTATTCTGCAGTTATTTAAAGGTAGGATATGTGATGTTAGCTGCATTGCAGTCGGGCATTTCCCTCTCCTCCACTCCGGTAGTGGATAATATGATGATGAGACAGCGCTGATTTTTTATTTAAAATTTGAGTTGATTGTACAAGGTGTTTAAGGAACAATTATCACTCAGTACACTCAGTTACTCAGTACAAAAATAATTCTGCTGGATTCAATCTTCCTGATAATGTTGAAATCGAGTGATAAAAACGTGTGTGAGGAAATCAAAATATATAAATATTACGAGTAATCGTTCTTCCCACATTTACTTTCTGCAGACTACAGTACGGTCATCTGCGTCGCTAATTCCTACTGTTTCCAAAATGTGCGTAGGCCTACGGGAGCGTCAGAGTTTGCGTGGAGGACCGCACATTCTTCCGCCTGTTTTTTATAAATCACAACTTTTACATGGAAAGTGGCATACGCACATTTTCAGCCCCATTTCGTGCGTACGCAAGTTTATAAATGAGACCCCTGAAATGTTAAAGTTTGACATACCTGTCCTTTGGAGTTTCCACTGGCCTCCTGAGGAGTTAGGTCACACCACCAGTCACAATGACTGATGCTCTGATTACTTATTGCATTTTACTTTTTGAATAGTTTCTTACTGTGTGTGCAAGGCCGGCCCAAGGCATAAGCAAACTAAGTGACTGCTTAGGGCCCCCGTGGCCACCACAGGGCCCCCAAGAGCACATGAAATTACAGTTTAATGTTTTTTTTATATATTTATATATATATATATATATATATTAACAACGCCCAGTTGCCCCTAAATCAATTCTGCTTAAAGCCCCGTAAAGGCTTGGGCCGGCCCTGTTGTGTGTTTGTGTGTATATATTTTATGCAGGGGAGCTCCCCACCAATCTCCCAGACTCGGGAAAACAAAGCGAAATCACTGACTGTTTTACCCCAACTGGGATATACATCAACAACATATGCACACACACACTTCTGTTTAACATGTCATGTGAGGTTATGTTTCATGGATGTAATTGACTACACTGTTTTGATTTGTATTTGTCCTGTACAAGGGGCCCAGAATCAATCACAGAAATCCCATTCACCTAAATTGACTAGTTACATGGTGACGGTGACAAAGAGAAAGTACTATTACTGTAACAACAAAATATTTCTATTCATTTTTTAGGAGCGATAAAACAATCCTACAGTAACCAACTTATTTTATTTTATTTATTTTAATATTTAGGTTCAGGTATATAATGCTGATTGTTCTAAGACAAAGAGAAGAGGCCAGCAAACTAAGACAAAAAGAGAGGTGAATTTCCTGGGGATTTCATTGGAAAAGCATCTCTAAAAAGAGTGTCTCGTGCTGACTGAGGGAGAAGTTATAGAGAAAAATAAGTCAAACAGATATTGTGATTTGAAAAATGAGGAGGGTCTGCACTTTTTATGTGCAGAGGGACTGATGTAAATATGTGTACATTTTATACTGTTGTGATATAAGGACCATGGCCTTGTTAAAAAAAATATTTTCTCATTGTATAACTATCTGTGTAAATGCACAAACACAATATTGTGTTAGTGATTGATGATGTGTCCTCTGCAAGTAAATTGAAGTTTGTATGTGTGTTTGTTTGATGGAGAGGATTAAGGATGTGAAAGTGCCTATGCAGTGGGGGTATACAGAGATTTAAAATGAGTCTAGGAAGCTTGTGTGACACTGTGTCGGAGTCAGCAGTTGTTATCGATTGTAGATTAGTAATGACTCAAAATTTCCTTCTCACAGGCATGTCTTGTTCTCAACAGGTGTTCAGCATGTTTCTAAACCCTGCCGCTGTTGACTACAGAGGAAAGAGGCACTGCTATCGATAGATCGATGGACAGACAGACAATACAAAATAAATTGTAGATATACAGAGAAATAAGGAGTTTCTTTTAAAGAAAGTGTTTCTGTGTGTGTGTGTGTGGGGGGGGGGGTGTCTGTGTTTGTGTGTGTGTTGGTGTGTGTGAGTGGGGGTAGTTGGAGGGGAGAGGGAGGGGCAAAGGTATACAGTATAAAAGTTTGGCAGGCCAGATGGGAGTGTCATTCAGGTGTGCTTGCACCTTCCCCTTCACATCTCTCTGTCCTTCAACTTGCTCTCTGACGGATACTAGCCATATACAGACTTCAACACTACATCTTTCTGATTCAACCAGGTACAGTTAACTCAATATCATACAGCTTAATATATCAACAATTACTCATTTTATTATTTGTGTATCAAGTTGTGTATCAAGGATTTGGTCAATAGGAACTTTTTTGTAAGTTGCCAACACGTTAGAATAAGACTCAGCGACTACGACAGACTCCACTTTCACTTCTGGGGTCATGTTGTGTGTTGCATGTTTGTGTGTTGGTGTGCTGGAAACACAGTATTTAAGGAATGTGTTTTGGGGATTTTCAGATTGCAGAAGGATGCTTGCGACTCTTGAGACAGTAAGTGTATTTGTATTATATCTTTGGGTGTGGTGATATTTTTGTTCCTTACCCAATGTTTGGAGTATGATGGACCCACAACATTATTCGGATTCAAAAACAAACACTGCCTAAACAATTTTTGTATTTTTTTTTTGCACCTTTGCACGCACTTTTATTACTGTTGGTCCCAGTGGACCCGAATCACCAAGTATGTTATATAAATGTTTAGGTGGGAGGGAAAGGGTCCACAGTGTGGACTCAATGAAAGTTTGTTGTTGTTCTTCACAAAAAGTCTTAGCGTCTGAGTCTTGAATTGAAAATAATTAATTGCATAATTTCTCTTTTATTGGAAATTCAAAAGGGTCTCCCACAGACCCAAACACCACAAATATATGTGTGTATGTTATTGTCTGTCTGAGTTAGTAATCTAACCAGAGCCATTATCATAATATATATTGGCACACCCCCCTCCCCCCCCCCCGATATTCAAATTAGGTCAAAATGTCCCCCCCAATATATTGCTATGAAAATATACATACAATTCAAATGTGCTACGCTATGACAGTGGGCTATGACAGTGGGTCACGCACGCTGTCCAAAATTATCATAACAAATTATATCATATTCATAACTAAATGTAAAAAGTTCTCAGGGGGGGGACCCTCAGACTCCCCAGCAGATTTAGTCGCTCTCAATGTTGACTCCATGGCTACAGCCTTGAATCTAACAGTTAGACACTACAGCAAAACTTTAATCAGTCATTGTCGGATGGGTCTGAATCCTGGATACAGTTGAGACCCCGTTAACCCATAAACAAATAACACAAATACAGTACTGTTACCAGCAACATGTCTGTTTGTCAAGTTTGAATGCAAACTAAGCATACACACTGTATTACTTTGTTGTCTGTACACTGTGTTGACTGAGACTGTTAATGGAGGCATAGGCTACATTTGGCAGTCAAAACAACACAAACCCCAACCACGCTGCTCCTGCCCTAACCAAGGGAAACATACACAGATTAAATACAATAGACTACTACTGATGTTGACTGCTATGCAGTGTGTGTTTTGAATGTCTCTTTCAAAACAAGTAAGCTTAGTAAAACTAACATTTTGTTGTGGTATGGATGAGTGAAGTTACTGTGGATCAAAAGTATTTCCTAAAATGTTATATTGATTTTATTATTACAGTCATGCTTGATGTAGATGAATGGTTTTACTTGGAACAGATGTGTGTATTATAACCTTTATTTGATTATTGACATGCTTATTGTGTCAAATGCAAAGGTCCTCAGACAACTGCAGCCCTTCATGCAAAACAGTCCCCCCCCTCCTCCTCACTTTTCATTTCTCCAACAGATGGCATACATGCCTGAGCTGGGCCTTAGCGGAGAGCGTGAGGGCTGGGGCGGTCATTCCACGGCCGAAGTGGATCTGGAGGTGATCGAGGAGTACCTGCAGGAGCACTCCCTGGAAGTGCAGCCGCTACGCAGGCCAGCCACCCCACCTGCTGCCCCCACTCAGCCTACACTCACACACCCACACTCACACCCTAAAACCACAATCATAGGTGAGTGAGTGGGCGAGTGAGTGAGCGAGGAAATGATTGTACAAAATCATGAGTGGGCGGGTGTTTGGGTGGGTGAGTCAGCGGGTGGGTGAGTGGGCGAATAAGTGAGCGAGCAAATGATTGTACAAAATACTGTGCATGCGTACACTAACAGTGTTGTGTCCCTCCACAGAGAACAGTTGGTCAGGCCAACATGCATATGAGTGGAACTACGGCTCTCACACACCACATGAAGAGTATGAGGAGCAGGCTCCTCCCCAGATGTGGCCCAGCCCTCACAACAACCACTGGGTGAGTGTGGCGTATTGATACATTTATAAATAATACTAATACATAATAATACTAATACAAATAAAAATGTAATGCTGTGACAAAAAAGTAAATGTATTGTTAGGGCCAGTAAAAACTTTCTATACAGTTCCAGTCAAAGCTGACTGTCAAAAGGACTACATATTCAAATAATCTGAAAAAACAAAATGTCAGTTTTTCTATTTTCAGCATGGAAACCTTTTTTGCAAGACTTAGTAGTAAAGTACCTCATTGCAATAGCATGTTTTTATGTGTTTTCAGGATCACAGTGGATATTCCTATGAGACGGCTACCTGCAGTGACTCAGACTCCCAGTCCAGCAGTTCCCAGTATCCAGACTACCCCTACAGCCCCTCCCCACCATCGGAGCGGAGAAGTAAGGAGACCAGTGAGACACTGCCCCTCACCCCGCTTTCAGGTACAGCCCCCAACTCTAAATACATGCCACATACACAAAAAACACACCCATGAGCACTTTGCAAAAGAACACATTTTACTTTTAGTAGCTCCTTACCCTACATCTGACACCTAAAGTTATTCCTTAAGCAATGAGATTTGTTGCCTTTGTGGTTTATGGTATAGTAATCCCGCATGACCTGCTAAACTGAAATTCACAGACACACACAAACACCATTGTCTTTTTACGGCACAACTTTCACTTTCCAAACCTCAAACAGGAAAAAGGAAGGAGCGCTTGTTCCAGTTCCTGTTTGAGATGCTGGAAACCCCATCCATGCGCAGCTGTATCTGGTGGGTCCAGTCCTCATCTGGAACCTTCCAGTTCTCCTCCCAGAACAAGGAACGTCTGGCCCAGCTCTGGGGCCACCGCAAGGGAAACCGCAAAACCATGACCTACCAGAAGATGGCGAGAGCCCTGAGGAACTACTCACGCACCGGTGAAATCTGTAAAGTCAAAAGAAAACTGACCTACAAGTTTGACGAGAGAACATTACGAGGGCTGCAGGGGGACAAACACACACACATGGGGACACACAGACTAGAATAAACACACTAAGCCCCCACGCAAAAAGGATACACATTCTAGACCACACACACAAATACAAACTGAGAATGAACATACCTTTTTAGAGCAGTTCTATAGAATAGATCCTTAATCAATCCACTGGTACCGTAACAGCCTTTTCTAAGCTTTTCCTTGATTTAATTGCTTTAATAACATATATACTTGGTTTCATTGTTTATTGTATGGCAACAATGACACATTCTGTTGTCATGCCATTAAATTAAGCAAAGTTAGATGGAAAAGAAATCCTGTGGATTTCAATTATCATGTTGAACGCTTTTAACATGCACCTCTATTGACTTATAGAGAATGTTAATGTGCTAACCCATCAAGGAACATACTGATGAATACTGAGTATTTGAAATAGCAAGAGAGGAGTCATTAAACACAAGACGATTATGAGAATCAAGACAGGATGAAGGTGTTATTGTAACATTGATGTGCAGAAATAAGGATAAGAAAATAATAGTATGTGACTATGAGAGTACAGTATTGATATTCATGTTCAATATTGACCATTCCAGTCTGTTGGTAGATTTGAAAGACATCTTGTATAAGCTTGATGGATACATCTTGTCTTTAACTGGGCTCAGCTGAGAGACTTTGGATATTACTCAGCCTACATCTATCCACATTTTTTAGCAAAAATCCTGCTAAATGGTTGGTTCCTTTGAGGCTTTGGACGTCAAGCTGTGGTGATATGAAGGGAGAAGTCGTCTGGCTTTGAACATTTGTAAATCTGAGGATTGTCTGTATACAAACCAGCTACTTTATAAGTAGATTGAATGATTCATGGAACACAATGATTTTGTAATGAAGAATAGCTTAGTTTTTTTCTACATGTGAAAGTCTAGTTGTAAAAGTCTGTGAAATTAACTTGTTTTCCTCCAATCTGTTTTATATGATTGAATAAATATGAACTTAAAATAACAGATCAAAAACATTTAAAACACACAGCACAATGTGTTAACAAACTACACAGCACCTGCTATTCCTTCCCCCTTCTTCCAAGACACACACTGAAACAAACTATCAATTTTCTTACAAGACTTTATGCAAAGTAAGCCTGGGGCATGAAACCGCCATCACAACAGTTCTGTTGATCAATACAACACCCCCACTATGAAGCAGGAGTTACTGTAACTAAACACACACATATGTAAACCAAAATATTTTTCCATAGTCAAATGTAAAGGCGTGTGAATAGTGAAATAGAACCATTCAAAACCGCAAATTTAGGCACAACTCAAAACATATATCAGTTAAGTTGACAGCAGTGATACCTCTCCCAAACACCTAGTTTGACCTAAAGCCACATGGTGGCGCTAGCTTCACAAACTTGGATTGTATTGCTCACCTGCAACAGCTTCTCTATCCCCTCATCGAGGGGCGGACTGGACATCAGGGATATCGGGAGAATCCCCAATGGGCCGACAGGGTTGGGATGGTCTAAAATACCGGCCCACTTCCATTACCAACCATCCCTCTGACATCACCGGCATCTCATATTATCTCACGTCATAGCTTGAATACGCATAAATTGCTTTAAGACCTTTAAAATCTAGAATCACTGACTGAGATTTATATTGATCCTCGCGATCTGTATTCACACTCATGGTGACGATGTCTTCTGAAATGTGTTCTTGTTGACTTCGGAAGTTTAACGTAAGAAATTCAACATATATGATGTAATTTCTTTGTAATCATCCAAAATAATGCTAAGTGTATGGGTATTTTTCCAAGTAGGCCAATGACTGGTCGATACGTGCAATGCATTGAGTGGACAACGCGTTGTGTTTTGAGTGGGCCGCGCGCCGTTTACTGAGTGGGCCGGTCTGACAGTATAACTCCCGGGCCACTTTTTCCCCCAGTCCATCCCTGCCCTCATCGGTCTGTTCTGCACAAGCAAAAATGTGTTGCCTGAACTACGTATGTTGCTGTTCTGTCCCAATGACCCATTCAATTCCTTGGTGAGCTACACACCCTCATAGCAAAGTAAGGGTAGGGTTTTCACTGATTCAACACAGATGCTCTCTAGTGTGTTTACCCCCCAAAATATTCTTCTTTCCACTTCCCACACTATTTCTGTCTTTGTGTGTGAGAGAGAGATAGTTGATGAGGTAAGTGTGGAGTTGGGGTTATGACAAACTGAGCTTTTGTTCAGATGCAAATAGACTTCTGCCAAGAAATCATTCCCTTCATCAGAAGAATTTGCTTCATTGTGTTCTCCTTCTCGTCCCAAGAATGTCGGAATGGGCTTGGGTTATCTACACTATCTTAGAGGTGTTGGTTGCCGTGGCATGTTGCCTAGGTAATGTGTTAGTAGTGTGGGCTGTGTGTGTCTGTGTCCGCAGCTCTCTCAAAGAGCCAACATTTGGCTTCCTGGTGTCACTGGCGGTGGCTGACTTCCTGGTGGGCATGGCTGCTGTGCCTCTTGCCGTGTTATTGGATGGTTGGGTGTGTTTGACCCCTGAACTATGCCTACTTCTCAGTTGTGTGGTGCTGGTGCTAACTCAGGCCTCTGTCCTGTCACTGCTGGCTATTGCTGTGGACCGCTACCTGCGTGTGCACACACCTCTCAGGTAAGATACCAGCATATTTACCCATACTTTGTTTTTTTAGGGATCCCAAGTCAAAATGTGACAATATTTGGGGAACCCCCTTCATTGTATTAGTGATAGCATAATGCCAGTAAACAATGTACGCGTACAGTGACACAAAGAATGACAATGATGAGAAATGTGTTCATTTAGCACATCCAAACCAACCCAAACTCACTTAGTGGAATGCTGAAAGAAGAACAAATACAACTAGAGAGGGTACAATTTCTAGGGAAATTGTAGGGTGTGCTTGCTTCCAACAGTTGCAGGTGGGTCCGTCCTCTAGGTTTTTCCCTTCTAGTTATATTTTCAAGCTTTTAGCCTGCTCATATTGCATATTTCATTAAGAACACCCTTTGAAACAGCTGCTGTGACAACGTTGTCACTGGCAATATATTTCAGATGGAATCGCGATTCAAACACAGGTCCGGATTAACCATTAGGGCACATGACATCTAAGGGGCCCTGGACAATGTCAACTAAAATGTTATATCACGTTATGAACGCAGTCCTAACTTTCCTTAATGTGAGTACTTAATTGCAACTCGTTTGATCACAATATTATGTTAAATCACGTCAAAAACAGTGCTTGTGTAGTCTAGTAGCCAGTGTCGTCGCTCCCATAACGCGCACTACGCATTGTGCGTAGGGCACCAACTCCTGAGGGGGCACACAAAAAATGGCCAACTGAAAAATCCTCAGTTATAATACTTATAATGCAGATACTATTTTAGTATAGAAATATTAGGCATGTATATTACAAAACAGGCAGAACAAGAGATATATTTAAATGCTCAAGTTACGATGGTGGCCCCCCCCCCCAAAAAAATAAATAAATAAATAAAATAAAGCTGCAAGCAGCAATGAGGTGGCCAGCAGTCAAATGACCCAGAAAACACTTTAGAAATTCTCAGAACAAGGTTCTGAGTGTATGCAGCAAGTTTGGTGTGAATCCATCAAAGATTTGCTGAGCTACGACCCAACTTCCTGTTTGCTGGCTTAATGGAACATTTTGATTGGCTGTACCGGGCAAATGGCTCTGAAAATCTAAAAATCATGTGATGGCCTTTGTGAGGCTTGGTCTGAAGATAATCTCTGGCAAATTTGGTTCAGATTGGACACACTATGTGGGAGAAGAAGAGAAAAAAAGTTTTTCAATTAATTCAAAATGGCGGCCGCATCAATTCGGCTATTATCACAAATTATGAGTCACACACGGGCTGTTCCACGATGTCATGAAACAAAGGAATCACTTAATAAAGGCAAACATATAAATAATTATTGGCCAAAACGCATTTTTGCTTCCTGCGGACACGCCCAGTGATCACATGACACCAAATTGTGTAGATATCCTCAGAAGAGGGTTCCGAGTCATCATAACAAGTTTGGTGTTGATATGTCAAAGATTTGCTGAAATATGACTTCACTTCCTGTTTGGCTGCTTTTCTGCTGAATTTGATCGGCTGTACAGGACAAACGGTTGTGAGGATCAAAATTATTTTTGAAAACTTTTAGGAGGCTTGGTCTGAAGATCATCTCTGGTCATTTTGAAGAAGATTCAACAAAAATTGTAGGAGGAGTAGGCTTTAAAAGGTTTTTGATAAAACCGGAAATTGCGGAAAATCTATATGACCGGAAATTGATGCCATAGGGTGTGTTGAACTCGTCTTGATCCAGGGAATCCACCTTTTTGAAAATGGGTCATACGGTTCAAAAGTTGCATGTGTAAACACAAGTCCAACTTTGACCCATTGGTGGCGCTACAGTGGTGTAATGGGAGACATGAAACTTGATGTAGGTATAGAAAGAACTGTCCTTAATGAGTGTGCCAAATTTCACAAAAAATTATCAAAGGGTTCTAGGGGCTGCCATTGACCTCCATGGTACAAGAATAAAAACTCGAGAGGGTACAATTTCTGGGAAAATTGTAGGGCTTGCTTGCTTGCTTCAGTTGCAGGTGGGTCCGGTTTCTCTTCTAGTGATATTTTCATGCATTTAGCCAACTCATATTGCATTATTCATTAAGAACACCCTTTGAAACAAGGAACCCCCTTTGAAACAAGCTACTGTAATGTTGTCACTGGCAGTATTTCAGATGGAATTGCGATTCAAATAGTATCGTCTTCTAACTGAAAATAAGCCCCCCAAACGTAAATAAGTTCGATATTAATTTAGGGGGACATGGCTAATTCAAAAGCAGTTAGCTAGAGGCAAGCTAGTGTAACAGACTCTAACCAGCCCGCTACATTAATTATAAATAAAATGTCTCTGAGTGGTAAAAAGTACATGCAGCGGAGTCGTGGACGTTAATCTGTCACCACTTTATTGCAACACAGCGGTAATGGGCGATTACACACATGGGTAGCAATGCTGGTATCCCTTTCACAGACTTCTAGGTAAGAGCTAACAACTTAAATGTAAATAAGCTACCATAGTTTATACACACATGGGTAGCAATGCTGGTATCCCTTTCACAGACTTCTAGGTAAGAGCTAACAACTTAAATGTACATAAGCTACCATAGGCTAACCACCGTTACATACATTATAGCCTTCCGTCTACAATGCTAGTAGTCAAACACTGTGATCGTATAGTGTATTAAATGTTAATGATAAAAATGCAACCAGACATAAACATAGTACATGACAGATTATAAGTATTCACACCACACTCAGGCTCAACATATCTGCAACACAGCAGTAATGGGCGATTACACACAAGGGTAGCAATGCTGGTGTCTACAACAATGAATTAGCCAGTTAGCACCCACTTAGTGGCTAGACAAACATTTATAACTCACATGTATTTAACACCGTTAATTTGCATATTCAACAGCGTGCAAATATCAGAGATGATAGACAACAATCTTATATCACAAAAAAAATACACGTGATGGAAAACTTTAAAAAATACACAACACCAATTAATCTCATTAACGGAGAATTAAAGAACCCAGCTTACCCTTTTCACAGACTTCTAGATAAGAGGAAGTCTTGAGTTGTGTCACACCAATTATCGCCCCATTAGCAACAACACTGAACCAAGTAGCGGAAACAACTAAAACTAGAGTGGGTACAATTTCTGGGGAAATTGTAGGGTGTGCTTGCTTACTTGCGTTAGTTGCAGGGGTCCGTATTTAAATTACATTTCTGTATATTTTATATTAAAATGCATAGCCTACTTATTATTTATAAAGATTACATAGATTTAAAAGCATATTTTTTTCTGCTCATTTACAACTCAAAATACTAAGAGTGAAGAGTAGAATGAAATAGTTGTCTACTCATTTCCCCTGCAAGAGGGAATGGTGATCAGCAACCTTATAGTTGAATCAAAACAAATACATTTGGCAGACCGGTGTAAAAATTGACCTAATCTCTATGACTTAAACGTCATTGTAAGTTTTTCCCTTCGCGTAATATTTTCAGGCATTTAACCTACTCATATTGCATTCATTCATTAATAAAGAACCCCCTTTGAAGCTTATTTTAACAACAACGTTACCAGCAGCTATCTCAGAAGGAATCGCGATTCAAATAGTACCATCTGCTAACTGAAAATATGCCCCCAAAAACATACATAAACTTGACACTTATTTAGGGGAAAATCACTCATTCATAAAAATGTCAGTGGTAGCAAAAAAGTTGTCAGTAAAAAGGCAAAATGCGATATAGCCCTGCTGTGTGGAGAAGCTGCCCTGGTAAATTGTAGGTTACAACTACTCCTACAGTAGACTGTCTTGGTAGCGATTGCGTTGGTTGAATTCGATTTAACGCTACTTCCGTTGTACAGTACTTTCTAGGCTGAAATGAATTATTTTCATGAACAGATTGAAGTTTAGGCTGTGGCAATGGCGTTCAGGTTAGTAGTCACTAGTCAGATAGTTTCACCTATTGAAAGACTTTTGATTTAAGTAATGGTAGTGCCGAACATGTGCCGTTTGACTTCCTACGCAGGCTACTGTACTGTAAACAGCTGTGGAGATGTGTTTTTTTAGCTACTGTACTAGACTAGGCTACAGTACAGCGTTGCAGTGAGCTACTAGTACACTGGTTTGAAACCACAGGTAATGATAATTTCCCCAACAAATCGTTTACTTGTAATCTAATGTCATGATAAATCCTACAACGAAAATGTAATTGTGAGGAATGTTTATTTTAACGATTGAAAACAGATGCATCATAGACCGCTGTAGTATGTGTTGCCCGGGACAACAGAGGCTAATGTCATGATGCTAATGCTTCAGTGAAATAGTAGACTACTGTTTCCGAAAGTAGATGTAACTACTTCCTTATATCAGCTTATATTGTTTTTCATATCACAAAGTAAAATTAGTAAATAATTATAACCCTGTCCTATTTGCTTGTGGCGTTTCTGCAGCTCCCTTGCAGTAAAGCAGTTAGCCTAGCTATCTCCCAGAAGTTAACGAGCTGCTAAACTAATGTTCTGCCAGAGGTAGTCACGCGATATTTTGTGACGTTAGTGACGTCAGTAGCGTCAGTGACTGTGGCTAGCAAGTTGGCCACCGTTAGCTTCACTTTTGCCACAAAAATTTAATTAAAACCTAAACCGTGCAACGGAACATAAATCCCAATAGAACCAACGCAATCACGACCAAGACAAACCTTTTGACATCGACGTTGTCTATGTAGTCCAAATATTGACTGAGCCTTAGGGGCGCGAAAATAAACAATGATAAATAAATATATATGTGAGATAACAATGGTTTGTGCTCGCCGAAGGCAAGCACACCCCAAATATATACAGAGATTTGGGGGAGTTCATAAAAGACACAAAACTTCATTTTTTTACATTGTTAGACTAGCTGCCGTTGCTATCCACATTCCACTGATTGTTTGAAAGCGCAGGAAATTAGAACGTTTCTTTTGTAAGGGATAATGTATAGTAGACCCTACAGGGCGAACAGCATGGCTTATTTGCCCAATAATAACCGGCGTTCTATACATTATCTCGCTTATTACATGGCTACTTGCCAACAAAAATAACTTAACACAGTGTGCCTTTTTACAATGTATTTGTTACCGTTCGTATTGTTGATCAGCAGAGAAATAGTTTGCCAAAGACGTTGAACTTCATAGACTTTGAACATGTGCCGATGTTGTGACAGACTGAGTACCCTTCATTGACAAAAGGCCCTTTTTGGCACAAAAACGCAATTTCAACTTAAACCATGCAACGGAACGTAAATAAAAATACAAGCAACTCAATCGCTACCAAGACAAAAATTTTGACACCTACTTTGTCTATGTAGTCCGAATATTGACTGATCCTTAGGGGTGCAAAAATAAACAATAAGAAATAAATATATATGTGAGATAAAAATGGTTTGTGCTTGCCCAAATAATAATAATAATACTACCAATTACAATAGATGCCTCGCAACTTCGCTGCTTGGCCCCTAAATATAGCTGCAAGCAGCAATGGCGGATTCCTCCTAACATTGCAAACCATTGAAAAATGTATATTCTTCACAAATTGTCACTGTATAGAAAAATCCATGCTGCAGACTTACCAATGAGAACAAAGGCAAATGTGTGAGATGAACTGATGTAGAGCACAAATCATCCAAGAACCAGTACTTTTACTGAGTGTTTTTTATTCAGGTGACTAATCATTGGATTCAGGTCAAAAGTCTATCACTTGAACTGGTTTCATCACTTAAGACACTAAGTCAGCAGCTCGGCATGCTGGGACATGGAAAGGATTAAACATGTTGACTTTCATCAAAGTAAATAATGCTGGTTTGTCCTTTTTCATCAATCTCCTCAAAAAAGCAGTCTGCAGACCCTTACAAAAAATATGTATATTAAAGTATACTATAAGTATACTAAACTAGAAAAGGCTGTTCCTGCGAAACAGCAGTGAGAATGCTGAAAACCTGAATGGGGATAGCTGAGCATGCTAAAAAAGCTGAAAATAGTGAAAATATTGTAGAAAGTTATAAGCTGAATGTCTTGTGAACATTTTAAAGGTTGAATGGTGTCTCTATCTGAAAGTATGCTGAAGTAGTTAAGTTTGAAAGAGGAGGACTGAAAGTATGCTGAATAAGTTAAGTTTGAAAGAGGAAGCTTTTTTAATGATTTGAAAGGATTTACCATTACTTTTAAAGGGAGAATAATTTGCACAAAAACCTTAACATTTTTTTATAAAAGTATAAACTTAACATTTTTTCATTTAAGTATAAAAGGGAGAAATACCAAAACACAGCACACATCTCCAGAAGGAGCTGAACGTTTGTTTTATTATATATATATAAAAAAAAAATATTGCTGAAAATACAGAAATGAGAAAATACCAGCAAGCTGAAAGCTGAAATGAATTTCAAAAATGTGTGAGTCACACAAAAGAGGCAGTGTGGAAGCTGAACTGCATGATCTAACAAAGCTTAGAGCTAAAATAGCCTACAATGAGGGAGAAGCTGAAAGCTCAACTGTTAAACAGAGAAGAAGTAGGCTAGCTTGTCATAACAAGAATGTTATCGTTTTAACAGCTGAAAATATAGTTGAGATAGTAATAGCAGTAGCAGAAGTAGCAGATGTAGCCTAACATTGAGTGCATTTACTCGGCTTTCTTAGTAGGATTCAAACATACAGCAGTAGGGCCATACAAGAAGACATGGCGACACTTTGTTGCAGAAGGATGATGGTGCAAGTTTCGTCCGTGAAGCATACAACGATTAATGAAAAAGAATCATGTAGACGTGTTTATTGAGTAATCGCATAACTAATTACACATGTAAACGGAGTAATTTTATTATTGGCATGAACCGACAATTGCTAATAAACGGGTTTGATGAATGATGAACTTTATTGGTTCGTCGAGAATAACAGAAATTTGCCTAGCATCCATACCTCAAACAAGTTAAACTACACGCAAAACTACACGTCCAATCCCCCAAAAACCTGATGTTTTCCGAGACCCAAGACTCTGCCGAAACCATTGATATCCTTTATGTGTCTGTGCGGTCAGAAATACAACTCTTTTTGCAGTTTCCAAAACGTTACCCAATTCTGCTTTCATGGTGCGTGTCTGTTTGGTTGCCACTGCAATGGAGCAGCTGTACTCGCTAACGAGCTGAGCAGAGAGAACGACACATTTAGCTAGAATCCACACCTCAAACAAGTTAACCTAGACGCAAAACTGTACGTCCAATCCAAAAAATTAGGATATTTTCCGAGACCCAAGACTCTGCCGAAACCAGAGATATTCTTTATATGTCTGTACAGTCAGAAATAGACTCTACCTGCAGTCTTGAAAACGTGTTCCTTTTGGTTTCCTGGTGTGTGTTTGTTTGGTTGCCACGGCAATGGAGCAGCTGTGCTCGCTAACGAGCTGGGCAGAGAATCACGAATTTAGCTGGATTCCACACCTCAAACAAGTTAATTTAGACGCAAAACTATACGTCCAATCCAAAAAATGAGGATATTTTCCGAGACCCAAGACTCTCCCGAAACCAGACATGTCCTTTATATGTCTGTGCGGAAATACGACTCTACCGGCAGTTTAAAAACACGTCTACTTTCGAAATTATCTGACGAATTTTACCCACCTCTCCATTGAAGTTAGTGAGAGAATTTGAAAGGCTGCTCTCGCTTAAAGGCTCAAAGCTGAAAATCTGTAAATGTGAGCTCTTTAGTAGTTACATTGGCTGAAAGAGGACAAGTTTTCCTACATTTTAAGGTATAACTTGTTTCTGTAAGTTAAACTATATGAACGTCGAGGAATTTGTTTGACAATTTAGTTGAATATCAGAAAAAGAGCAGCTGGCTGCTCAACCAAGAAGGAGCTTACCATTACTTTTAAGGGGAGAATAATTTGCACAAAAACCTCAATTGTCTAAAAAGTATAAAAGTGAGAAATACCAAAAGTCATAGCCATCATCTCCTGAAGGAGCTGAACGTTTTGATACCAAAATTGTAGGAATCGGTGAAAGTATGCAGGACTAGTTAAAGGCTAAAAAAACGGCGGAAGAACTAAGAAGTTGATATAACTAGAAAAGGCTGTTCCTGCGAAACAGCAGTGAGAATGCTGAAAACCTGAATGGGGATAGCTGACCATGCTAAACTAGAACATGCATTTCCTGCTGAAAATGCGTTGGAATGCTGAAATCTGATTATTTATTTTTTCAAATGGCTGAAAATACAGAAATGAGAAAATACCTTCAAACTGAAATTAATTTAACAAATGTATGACTTACTCAAAAGAGGGAGTGTGGAAGCTGAACTGCATCATCTAACGAAGCTCAGTGCTTAAAAACTATGCGGGAGAATACGTTTGAACGTTGTGAAGCAATCGAAGAAAAAGTTTAATTTCAAGAGGCAGTGTGGAAGCTGAACTGCATCAACAAAGCTATAAGAGCTTAAATTGCCTACAATGCGGGATAAGCTGAAAGTTGAACTGTTAAACAGAAGAAGTTATCGTTGTAACGAGATTATTATAGTTTTAACAGCTGAAATTATAGTTGGGATAGTAATATCAGTAGCAGATGTAACCTATCATTGAGTGTGTTTACTCGTCTTTCCTAGAAGGATTCAATGTTTTGATTGAATGAAACATACAGCAGTAGTAGGGCTGATACGGGAAGACACGACGACACTTTGCTGCAGAAGAATGATGGTGCACGTTTTGTCCGTGGACCATACAACGATAAATAAAAAGATTCATGTAGACGTGTTTGAGTAATCGCATAACTAATTACACATGTAAACGGAGTAATCGTATTATTGGTATAAAGTGACAATTGCTATAGGGTTTTTCATGGTCAAGAGAACGCACTCAGTGGCGTAGTAGAAGAAAACAGTAGCATTAGCATAGTAGTTAGCAAAAGAGATATTAGCAGCATCTTCAGAATTAGTAGTTGTTGTGTGGCATAAGATATAGCAGTATCAGTAGTGGTAGTAGTTGTGTTGTGGTGCTCTTAGTCTTTTAATGAGACGACTTGACTGAATCGCTTGTTGTGTCTCCACTAATCAGCTAATACCAATCGTAAGACTGGCGCTTGTTTGTGTGGTTGCCACGGTGATGGTGCAGCTATGGCTGCTAATGCGCTAAGGGCAGAGACTACCAGAAATTTAGCAAGAATCCACACCTCAAACAAATTAACCTAGACGCAAAACTATACGTCCAATCCAAAAAATAAAGATATTTTGGCTGAAAATGCAGAAATGAGAAAATACCGGCAAGCTGAAATTAATTTTAAAAATGTATGATTCACACCAAACAGGGAGTGTGGAAGCTGAACTGCATCATCTAACAAAGCTAAGTGCTTAAATACAATGCGGGAGAATAAGTTTGAATGTTGTGAAGCAATCAAAGAAATAGTGGCAAGAGGCAGTGTGGAAGCTGAACTGCATCAACAAAGCTAAGAGCTTAAATAGCCTACAATGCGGGAGAAGCTGAAAGCTGATCTGTTAAACAAAAGACGTGATGTCCTCATTGCAGTGTAGCAACTGTAGCTATACATCCAGCTAACTCTGATGCAAAATGGCAAGTCGTAGTGAGCGTTTACTTGCTGTTTACTGGTTTCCATATCATCTTACATGACAGTGTAAAAATTGTAACAAAGAAATAAAGTTTGACTGCAAATCTTGTAATGGAATACAACTATATGTAAATAATACCTAACTATGTATAGTCTTTCCTTTTTAAACAGTATTTTAACATTAACTTATTAACAACAATGGATTTGTACTTACGTCATTGCCTCTAATGCTAACAATCGTGACCTGCATACATTTGTGTTTACTTTCCACTCAACAGAAAATGTCCTTTTCTAACCCCAAAACTCCAGAGACAGCTTGTCAAATTAAAAGTCCTTTCAAAATGTTGCCTTAATGGCAACACACTGCCCACCTGTCCTCTGTGAGGTCATTATACAAACAAATTATGAATTAACTAAACTTATACACATCATTCTTTCCTCGGAAGCAAAACAGTTCTGTCACTGGTCTAAGGTAGTTTTTTGAATGTCCTTGATCTGTGGTCTTCAATTCCACCTTACGGACTTTCCCATCTTCTCCAGGAATAGCTTTCGTGATTACAGCCAAAGGTCAGTTGTTGCGGACAGCTTGGTTGTCTTTAAGAAGGACGACGTCTCCTTCTTGCAGATTCTGGTCCACTTCTTCCGGCTGTGCAAAGTTGATAAGTACACTTGGCTCCAAAACATGTTGGACAAAGCTTGTACTTGCCTCCACAGTTTGGTGAGGAGGTCTCTGTCCGTAAAGTCCCCTGGAGGAGGCGGGACGCTGGCTTTCTGAGTTAATAGCATCGATGCTGTGAGAATGAATGGGTCCTCTGGGTCATTTGAAACCGGAACCAGTGGTCTTCCATTCATAATTGCTGCCACTTCTGCCATTAATGTGCACAAGACTTTGTGGGTCAGGTGAGTGCCATGTTCAAGAAGCATTGAATCCAAGATCCTTCGGGCTACTCCGATGAGGCGTTCCCATGAACCACCCATATGCGAAGCATGTGGTGGGTTAAACACCCAGGAACATCCTTGTTGGTGTAAGTACCTCTGCACAGTGGTGCCTGGTTGGTCTGCGCCCATCCTGAGTTCTCTGCAGGCCCCAATGAAATTTGTACCACAATCTGACCTTAGTTGTTTTGCTGGTCCTCTTATGGCAAAGAAGCGCCTCAAGGCTTTAATGCAGCTTGAAGCGTCCATTGAGGCAATCACCTCGATGTGAACTGCCCTAGAGCTCATACAACAGAACAAAATGGCCCACCGCTTGCTCTCAGACTGCACCCCTCTTGAACATCTGGTAGTGATGTGCCATGGTCCAAAGACATCCAACCCCACATCCGTGAAGGGAGGGCAGGCCTTGAGACGCTCTGGTGGCAGATCTGCCATTTGTTGCTCCTGCATCCGCCCTCTGAGTCTGCGACAAGTCACACATTTGTGAAGAGTTGAGTTAATGAGCCTTTTACCTCCCAGGATCCAGAGTCCTGCAGCTCTCACGGCGCCTTCAGTTAGATGTTTTACTTGGGCATGATGGTGTCTGATGAGCAGCAAGGACACATGGTTTTCTTTTGGGAGAATAACAGGGTTCTTCTGCTTAATGAGTCCTTTTCCATGTAGCTGGGTGACATAGCATTTCACATCCAGACGAATCTCCGCATCTAGTTCTGGTGAGACTAAACTGGATGACGGAATAGGTTCAGGTTGAATGGAGGGCTTAAGCAAAAAGGTAGGTCCGCTGAACCACATTGTTTGTGTGAGGCGTGATACTGGAACATACCTCGATGCAAGATCAGCCGGATTCTCCTCTGTACGTACGTAGTGCCATTGTTCAGGATTAGTGGTCTTACGAATATGCTGGACTCGATTGTGGACATACATAAAACCGCCTGGATTGGTTGTTAATGTATCCAAGGACCACTTTGCTATCCGTGTAGAACGTATTGGAATCTAGCTTCAAGTCAAATTTATCTTGCATCAGTTCAGGCATTTCCACAGCCAAAACTGCTGCACATAGCTCAAGTCTCAGTATGGTTGGCACAGATTGGGGAGCGAGTTTAGACTTGACAAATGACAAATCCAATGTCAACACTGTCTTCTTGGATGATCTTCAAATAGGCTACAGCACCAATGGCCTTGGTAGAAGCATCACAGAACACACTGAGTTCTACTCGTTCAACCTTGATTACAGAGATGCCTGTGTACATCCTTGGTGTATGGAAATGCTTCAACTCTTGAAGGGAGTTTCGCCAAGCCTCCCACTTGCCTAATTTATCTTCAGGTAATGGGGTGTCCCACTCCGATGTCTTAGAATTCAGCTCTCTGAGGAGGGCTCTTCCTTGGATTGTGACCGGAACCAAAAAACCCAAGGGGTCAAAAACACTGTTCACCATGGAGGGAACTCCACTGCGGGTGAACGGCTTAATGTCAGTTGACGCAGAGAAGGTGAATGTGTCCCTCGCTATCTCCCACAGGAGGCCTAAGCTGCGTTGAGTTGGCGACTCGTCTCCACTGAGGTCTACATCTTTCCCAGCTGCCACACAGTCCTCACTTGGCAAGGCAGCCAAGACAGCCTGACCGTTCGATGCAAACTTGTGTAGCCTGAGGTTGGAGCCAGCAAGTGAAGCTTGAGTCCTAAGCAGCAAGTCAATGGTTTCAGCATCAGTTGGGACAGAACAACATAAAAGGGGCGCTCGACAAAGGTGACGGTGTCTACTCTGTATCTTTGCACACCCTCTCTGATGGCTCTTCTAAGCCCGTAGATAGCCATTGCTGGAGATGGGCTATTCCCAAAAACATGGACCTTCATTCTGTAGTTTATGACTTCATTCATCACATCATTGTCCTTGAACCATAAAAATCTGAGATAGTTCCTGTGCTTTTCTTCTACGAGGAAGCAGTAAAACATCTGTTGTATATCTGCCATGACAGCAACCTTTTCCTTTCGGAACCGCAGGAGTACTCCCAGAAGGGAGTTGTTAAGATCAGGGCCAGTCAAGAGCACATCATTCAAGGATATTTCGGAGAGTTGGACACTTGAATCAAACACCACCCTGATTTGTCCAGGTTTTTAGTGGGTGAATACTATAAGCTTGGTAAGTCCCAGCACTCTTCAGCTTCCGTTAGTCCTGGTGCCACCTCAGCATGGTATTTTTCCAGCAGTTTACCCATGAATGCCACATATTGATGTTCTATCTCTGGCCTCCTCCTCAGGTTGCGTTGAAGTGATCTAAACTTTTAAGTGCTTGATCACGGTTGTTAGGCAACCGTTGTCTAGGTTGCCTGAACGGTAACGGAGCGATCCAAGTGTGTGAATCATTTCTGTAGACTTCTAAAATGTGTTTTGACCCAGCTGATCTTCTTTAGCCCTGTTGGGCCCTAAGACACTGTTCTTAGACTCTTTGCCATGATGCTGTTCTCTGACATGCAAAAAGCTTGTGCACGGTTGCAGGAGCGAAGGCCGACGACATTCCAACACTGTTGTTCTGTAAGTGCTGACATTTGGTTTGTGTGCATTCCCTTGGCATACCTCTCCGACTAACACCCATCCTAGGTCAAGGCGTTTAGAAAAGGGGGCGTTTATTTGCTCCCTTACCTTGTGCGCTATAATTATGTCTCTACCAAGCAGCAGGAGGATCTCAGCAGTGGGGTCCAACTCCGGGATGTGTTCTACTACTTTGACGAGGTGAGGTGGATGAAGAGCGGCAATCGTCGTGGGGATTTCAGCCCGGTTGTCAGGTAAGTTGTTACATTCAATAAGCTGGGGGAGAAGGATTGTAACCTTCCCATTGAGTGTTTTGACCATAAACTCTTCAGCCCTTCTGCCAAACGTTTCTACTGTGCCGATATGTTCTCAGTAGGTAAGGATATGACTCACACTGAATGTTGAACAGGTCAAAGAAACTGGACCTAGCCAATGACCGGTTGCTTTGGTCATCTAAAACGATGTATGGCTTTGTCTGAACAACTCTTGTGATACACCTTTCCTAGACATATCTTAGAACATGACCGCCCCACTTGTCCTGCTCCACATACTTCAGTGCAATTTGAGCTGACGACATCTGTGCTGTCGTCGTCCTCTTCTCCCTCCCCACCATTCTGTGACGAGGGTGCAGGAGCCGTGTTTTGTGGTGCAGGGCCCAGATGCATAGCTGAGACATGTCTTGTGCTGTCACACTCAGAACATTTCACTGATGCAATGCAGTCCTTCGCCACATGACTATTTGAGCAGCAGCACTTAAAGCAGAATCCTCTCTCTTTTAGAAAGTATTTCCTGTCTTGAAGATCTTTGGCTCTAAACGCTTTGCATTTCTTCAGTGGATGTGGCTTTGCGTGTATTGGACAGCTCTTATTAGGATCACTGGAATCAAATCAAATCAAATTTATTTGAATAGCCCTTTTTACACGCAAGCATGTCACAGAGGGCTTCACATACGCCCATAGGACTGCCCCTCAACCAACCTAAACCCTCAAGGAAGACAAGGAAAAACTCCCAGCAAAACTCCCAACGGGAGAACAAATGGAAGAAACCTTGGGAGGAGCAATTCAGAGAGGGATCCCCTCCTCCAGAGACGGTTGGCAAGAGAGAGGAGCAGAACACAAGCTAAACATAGTCATACAGTGTCAATGGGTTTTGAAACACCAAAAATCCATTGTTCGGCTTTATAGACGTTGGATGGGACCTGGAAACTCGCTGTTGGCCGTCATGGAGGCTGGTTTCCGGTTGACGACCTGGTCCAGCGTTGGTAGACCGACGACCAGGCAGGTCCTGACAGCTCAGACCCCCACACCACAGGGGATGCGTGGGGGGGACAGAGAGGAGAGCAGGGATTAGAGAATGCCAGGAGCAGCTAACAGTTTCAGTCGTAATAGAATGAGATCCCCACCGGTCAAGTGTGGACTAGTGCAGCAATTTAACAAAGCTAAGAGGGTATTTGATGCAACCCCACACACCAAGACAGCGACAGCCCCCCTTGGTTGGAACATGAAATCTGTTCCAGGGGAAACAACTCTAAAATAGGTTATATTTATACGAATAAGGATGAAAACAACCAACCCCATTGTCTCCAACTAGTAAACTATAACAATTAAAATATACAGCAACGGAACTATTACAGTAACAATATACAATAACAGGTTTACTTTATTTGTAACATTTGAATGGGCAGTGTGAACATAAGCTAAAATTACAATTTAAAAGTTACATGTGATACACACATAGGCAAACGCACACCCCAGGTTTACATAGAAAGTACACACATTTAACAATCATAGGATTGACTAAACAAGAACGTTTTTAATCTAGTTTTAAACGTTGAAACAGTATCAGCCTCCCTAATTGAGACAGGTAATTTGTTCCAGAGAAGAGGTGCTCTATATGAGAACGCCCTACCTCCAGCAGTTTTTTTCTTAATTTTGGGTATTACCAGATAGCCAGCATCTTGAGATCTTAGAGTCCTTGCGGGGCAAGGGTGCCAGGAGACCGGAGAGGTACAGTGGTGCCAATCCATGTAGAGATTTGTAAGTTAGTAGTAAAACTTTGAAATCAGCTCTGGCTTGGATAGGGAGCCAGTGTAAAGAGATAAGAGTAGAGGTTATATGATCAAACTTTCTTGTTTTTGTCAATAGTCTAGCAGCAGCATTTTGTACCCGCTGTAAATTTTTCAGGTAGGTAATTGGGAGGCCAGAGAACAACACATTGCAGTAGTCCAATCGGAACGTAACAAAAGCATGTATTAGTTTTTCAGCATCATCCTTTGAGAGGAATTTTCGTATTTTGGCAATATTACGTAGATGGAAAAATGCAGTTCTGGTGATTTGTTTAATATGGTACTCAAAAGAAAGGTCTGGGTCCAATGTGACTCCTACATTTCTTACCAACTGGCTTTGAGATACTTTGACACCATCTAAGTTTAAGGTCAGATTGGATAAATTATTTCTGTATTTTTTAGGGCGAAAAATTTCAACCTCGGTTTTATCCGAATTAAGAAGAAGGAAATTTGCTGTCATCCAAGTTCTCAACCCGGAAACACATTTTTCCATAGCATGTGGAAATTCTCCAGGCTTTATGGACATGTATAGCTGAGTATCATCTGCATAACAGTGAAAATTTACCCCAGAGCTTCTAATTATGTTTCCTAAAGGCAACATATAGAGTGAAAATAACAGAGGGCCTAGAACTGAACCCTGTGGTACTCCGTATTTTACAGTAGTGCTCCTGGATGAGCAACCATCATAGTGCACATATTGTGATCTATCAGATAGATACGATCTAAACCACTGAAGTGAAGTACCAGAGATCCCAACATAGTTCTCCATACGCTCCAGGAGAATCTCATGATCCACAGTGTCAAATGCTGCACTAAGGTCTAGAAGAACCAGAACAGAGATAGAGCCCGCGTCAGAGGCTAATAATAGATCATTGACTACCTTAGCTAATGCAGTTTCAGTGCTGTGGTGAAGACGAAATCCAGACTGGAGAGGTTCATAAAGCTGATTTGAGGAGAGGTGCTCAGTTAGCTGTTGTGCCACAGCTTTTTCTAACATTTTGGAGAGAAATGGCAAATTTGAAATAGGCCTATAGTTGCTAATACAACCTGGATCCAGGTTTGGTTTTTTAAGAAGGGGCTTAATAATAGCTTGTTTGAAATTGTCAGGGACTTGTCCAGTTACAATAGATTCATTGATAATACTAAGCATGGGAGGTCCAATAATAGGGAGAAGTTCCCTACAAAGTTTGGCAGGGAGGGGATCAAGAAGGCAGCTGATGGGTTTCGAGGAATCTACCAGCTCGATGAACGCTTGCATAGAAATAGGGTTAAAGTGAGTAAGAGCCTCAACATGCAGCATGCTGGGTATAGAGTCAAATTCCGTGTTGATGGCCACTCCTCCAGGACTAGTCTGTAGTTTGTCCCTTATTGCATAGTTTTTTTCGTCAAAGAAATCTAAGAAATCATTGGGAGAGAGATCTGAACTAACACAGAGTGTACTTTTCTTAGTGAGTTTTGCAACAGTATCAAATAGGAACTTTGTGTTTTGTTTGTTCTTACTAATCAATTTAGAGAAATATTCTGATCTGGACCTGATGAGGACTTGCTTGTACTCCATTTGGCTGTCCTTCCAGGCCAGGCGGAAAACCTCCAATTTAGTGGTACGCCACTTATGCTCTAATTTTCGAGTGGACCTCTTGAGAGTGCGGCTTTCCTCTGAATACCATGGAGCCATTTTCTTGTATTTTCCTTTTCCTTGGTTTGAGTGGGGCAACAGAATCTAGGGATAACTGAAGAACCAAATTCAGATCCCTTGTTTTAGCATTTAATGATTTATTTGGGACGTCCAGTGCTTCTAGTGCAGCAGGTAGAATATTAGCCAGTTCCATAGCTGTGTTTGGGGTTATGCAGCGGCTAGTAGAAATATTCTGGGTGCCTCCAAGGCTCTGGCAGAGATCCATTTTAAAGGAAACCAGGCAGTGGTCTGATAATATAGGATTGTGGGAGTGGACAATTATGTCACTAATCTTGATTCCCCGTGTGAGAACTAAATCCAATGTATGCGAGTGAAGATGGGTAGGTTTAGAAACCACCTGAGTGAGACCTGTGGAATCCAATAGAGCAGTAAAGGCCTTACTTAGAGGATCTTTTGGGTCATCCACATGGATGTTAAAATCACCCATAATTAAGACATTATCAGTATATGTCACAAGATCAGCACTAAAATCTGCAAATTCCTCTAGGAAGAGGGAATACGGGCCGGGGGGCCGGTATAGAGTAACTAAACTAAATGAGGGAGGGGAGGCAATAGTAGAAGAATTAGTCCTTTTTAGAGTAGTTGGTGGTTTCATGCAAATTATCTCAAATGATTTAAAGGTATTTACAGATTTTAGGCTAAGGTTGAAGCTAGCTTTATATATCATAGCAACACCGCCACCTTTCTTTGAGACACGAGGGATGTGTGAGTACGCAAAATCCGGAGGCGATGCTTCATTCAGGGAGGAATATTCTTCAGGTTTTAACCAGGTTTCGGTGAGTCCAATCAGGTCCAGGTTGCATTCAGACATCAGATCATTAATCAAAACGGCCTTTGGGGATAGAGATCTGAGGTTAAGGAGCCCAACATTCCAGTATGGGTTTTTGGCAGCTTTAGACGTAGGTAATCCTTCTGAAAAGGTGGCACTGCTATCACAAAACTTAGTAGGAAGAGCAACGAGGGAGCAAGGCTGAATACATATCAAATTGGTATAATTCCTAATAATTGAGGGCCGGAATTTGGAAAAATGGCGGGGGACAGACACCGTCTCAATGGGAGAAACAACATCAGCATCCACGCTGGCTACACTACAAGCTGAGCTATCGGGCCCCCAACAGCTCACAACATGCCTATCAACATATCTATCAGACTCTCTAAGAGACTGTGGCCCGGCTTGTTCTAGTGAGTGTCAGGCCTGCTCTAAAATTGCTTCAATATTCCTAGACAAAAGAAAAGCACCTCTCTAGCTAGGATGGAGCCCGTCACTTTTCAACAAGCCAGGTTTGGCCCAGAAACGAGACCAATTATCTACAAATCCTAAACCCTGTTCTGAGCAAAAGTGAGCCAACCAGCGGTTGAGAGAGACAAGCCTGCTGTAGATCTTGTCAGTCCCCATAACAGGTAGTGGGCCAGAGACTATTACTCGATGCCGACTCATCTTTTGAGCAAGGTCACATGCCCGAGCTATATTAACCTTCGTGACCTCTGACTGCCTCAGCCTTACATCATTGGTGCCGACATGAATGACAATATTCTCATACCTATCATCAGTGCGTGCGCCATGTGCCTTAGCTTGGGCCTTTGCCTTAGCCCTAGTGCTAGCCAGCACCCTAAGATTAGCTTCTATGTCGGTAGCTCTGGCCCCCGGTACACAGTAAACTGTCGCTGGTTGCTCTAATCTAATGTTACGAGTGATGGAGTCACCGATCACTAACGTCTGAGGAGTCCCACTCCCACCATGCTGCAAAGGTGAAACCAGTGGGGCTAAACTTGAGTACTCCCTCACGCTAGGACTCCCTGTCTGTGATGTTGCGCCAGTCGCATCTAAAGTTACTAGCATACGTTCTTCCTCAAGCGACTGAACGCGACTCTCTAACAGAGTCAACTTATCGAACAAAATGGCACATGTAGGACAAAGTGAGTGGTCGTGAGACATTATAGTTAACTTACGTGAATAGTTTATGCCAACCAAGATAATCCGTCAAGAGCGTTGAGTTGGTTAGTTCAACGGGAACAGTAGCGTCGAGCTCCAAGGAAGAAAGCCGCGCCGAGTAAACCTATAACTAGACAGTAGATGTATGGATTAAATCGGTAAAGACAAAATAAATGAATAAACGAATTAATATATAATATATAGCGGTTAACAAGAAAAAGTTTGGGAAAAGTTTGGAGCAGCTCAGGTGCAGCGCGGTATGTTGTCAGACTCTATGTGTTTGTGTGTGTGGCACTGCCTCAATTGGAAGTGCTTGAGTCTGCTGGGGAGACATTGGTCTTGTGAACTGCAATGGGGTTTTTGGTCCTTTTAAAATGGGAACTTTCAGCCTTTGAAGGAGGCCCACTAGTTTTTAAAAAGGCAAAGCTGGGATTGTTCCTTTTCTTTGACTCATAGCACATGAACCTAGTAAAAAACTAAAATGGTGGAAACTGTCCTCCATTTCCTTCTTTTTACCTTGAACCCGCAAAGATCAATTTTTCCTTAAGTCCATAAGGCAGCTTGGCTATTATAGGTTCAATGCCGCATGCAGTATCCAAGTAGGACAAACCTGGAAGGTAGCCGTCTTCCTTAGCACACTGCACTTCCATAAGCATATCTGCTAGCTCCCTTAGCTTCAGATTTTCTTTTGCCAAAAGCCTAGGAAAATTGTCGAGTCGAGTAAAGAGGGCCTTTTCAACTACCTCTGGCGTTGCGTAACATTCCTGAAGACGTTCCCAGGCTTTCCTGAGTGCTGTCTGGACCTGCTATGTGCACTGAACGTAAGCGATTCGCTTGGTTGCTGGATTCTTTGCCAAGCCATCGAGTCATTTAGTCCAGCTCCTCGGTAGCAGTGAGACCCAGGCCTTGGGTAGCATTTTTATATGAAGACTGCCAAGCACGATAATTTTCAGGTTGATCATCAAACTCATACTAACTTGAACCCAGGGGGGTGTTCCATCAACGTCGCTAACCCAAGTCTAACTTTGCTAACACGAATAAGTCTCACTTGGGTAAACGTCAACTTAGACTTAAGCCTCAAGCCGTTCCACTAACTTTCCGTTCCACTAACAGGCAACGCTAATTCAAGCTAGACCTCAATTAGCTTAGACTCTACATGCTTTCAAGTACTTTGATCGATAGGCTAGGCTACTGACCATTTACAATAAGTTGTTACGTCAATTATTAATTGGCAGCATATTTCTGCCACTTAGAACATACTTTAAGTAGCCTAACTGTATTGCTTTACGGAAAATAGGACAAAAATATATGCAATATTACATTTGTTATTAGATTATTACATTAACCTACTCCAAAATATAGGGTTAGAACTTTATTTCGGCCAAGGGGGGTGGTCGGACAGACCTGCCCCCACTGCTAAAAAAAATCCTAGGGGAAACACTTAGAATGTATTAGCCTATGTGTATGTAGGCTTCAGTTACTTATTACAATACAACACTTTGACATAACATGTATTGTGTATGTTTATTTATATAGTTAGTAGCTACATTGTAAAATGTCTGACCAGTGTCGAACTAGCCTAGCTGGTTGGGGTCCCTTTGCTCTAGCTATGTAGCATAACGTTCACTCAAACCTAGGTCATTACAGTAACTTTACACATTGTTGTAGGCACTATAAGTATACTAAAATATGAATAGTACACTATTAGTTCACTTTTGATATACTTTTAAGAAGTATGCTCAGAAAATAGGTCACTTTTAATATACTTTTAAGTATGCTGTGAAAATAGTTCACTTTTGATATACTTTTAAGGAGTATACTAGGAAACAGAAAATGATATACATTTCTTCTGGAGTAAGATGTACGTTTTCTATTATTATACAGCAAAATCAGTCAAAATAATTTAAAGTACATTACAAGTTAAATTTTTTAGATCCATCTCATTCTAATTATTCATGTCTATGAAAATCTATTATGCATTGCACGTTGAATCTTTTTTTGTTACTGAAGCTGTAACCTTAATTACTGCAAAAAATTCTGAAGCCCTATACTCTTATACTAATAATAAGTTATACTGTCAAACTGACTGAAGAACGAAATAACAAAGTGAAATAATGAAGATAGTGTGGCTCATTAGCTAGTCAATTCCCATGATGCAAGGCGGTAAATAGTGTAAAAAATTGCTGACAAGTTTGCCGTTTGTTCGAAATACAAATGTAAATATAGCTGCAAGCAGCAATGTGGTGGCCAAGCAGTCAAATGACCCATAAAACACTTTTGAAATCCTCAGAACAGGGTTACGAGTGCATGCAGCAAGTTTGGTGTGAATCCATCAAAGACTTGCTGAGATACGACCCAACTTCCTGTTGGCTAGCTAAATGGCACATTTTGACTGCCTGTACCGGGCAAACGGTTCTGAAAATCAAAAAATCATGTGAAACCCTATGTGAGGCTTGGTCTGAAGATACTCTCTGCCAAATTTGGTGAAGATTGGACAACATGTGTAGGAGGAGTAAAGAAAAAACGTTTTTCAATTAATTAAATATGGCGGCCGGATCAATTCGGCTATTATCACAAGTTATCATGTATCACACACGGGATGTCCCAAAATATCATGAGACAAAGGAATCACTTAATAAAAGCAAACAAATCGACAGTTATTGGCCAAAACACATTTTTGCTTCCTGCGGCCACGCCCAGTGATCACATGACACCAAATTAATTGGACAGCCTCAGAAGAGGATTCCGAGTCATCATATTAAGTTTGGTGTTGATTTCTCAAAGATTAGCTGAGATATGACCCAACTTCCTGTTTGGTTGCTTTGTTGCTAATTTTGATTGGCTGTACCGGACAAACGGTTTTGAAAATCGAATATCCTTTGATTACTTCTGTGAGGGTTGGTCTGACGTGTGCCAATTCTGGGGAAGATTTGAAAAAAAATGGTGGAAAATCTATATTACCGGAAATTGACTTCATAGAGTGTGTTGAACTCGTCTTGATCCAGGGAATCCAATGGTACCTCATTTTTGAAAATCGGTCATACGGTTCAAAAGTTACGTGTGTAAACACAAGTCCAACTTTGACCAGTTGGTGGCGCTAGAGTGCTCCAATGAGAGACATGAAACTTGGTGAATACAAAGAGGGGACTGTGCTTAATAAGTGTGCCAAATTTCACAACTTTTTAACATACGGTTCTAGGGGCTGCCATAGACTCCAATGATTTGGTTCGTGTAAAAGGTTTTTACACTTTTCCATGAAATCCAAAATGGCGGCCGCGTCAATTCGGTTGTTATGAAATATTATCGATGGTCAAGCTTGATAACTCACAATATATCAACAGGCAAAGAAATTACTTTATTAAGGTAAACAGTACAATAGTTATTAGCCAAAACACGTTTATGCTTCCGGCCACGCCCCCTTTTAGTCACATGACACAATATTCGGAGGACATCCTCAGAATAAGGTTCCAAGTAGGCATACCAAATTTGGTGTCACTGTCTCAAAGAACTACTGAGATATTACTTCATTTCCTGTTTGGTGGCTTTCCTGATGACTTTGATTGGCTGTCACGGACAAACGGTTGAGGGGATCAAAATGCTCTACCATAACTTTTGTGCGGCTTAGTCTGAAGATCATCTCTGGTAATTTTTAAGAAGATTTGACAATAATTGTAGGAGTAGTAGGCTTTCAAAGGTTTTTGATAAAACCGGAAATAGCGGAAACTCTATATAACCGGAAAGTGACGCCATGGTGTGCATTGAACTCGGCTTGATCCAGGGAATCCAACGGTATCTCATTTTTGGAAATGGGTCATACGGTTCAAAAGTTGCGTGTGTAAACACAAGTCCAACTTTGACCCGTTGGTGGCGCTAGAGTGACCAAGTATGGGACATGAAACTTTGTGAATTGGACCACGGGACTGTCCCCAATGAGTATGCCAAATTTCAAAACTTTCGACCATGCGCTTATGGGGGCTGCCATAGACACCCAGTCCTAAGAATAATAATAATAAATATAGCTGCAAGCAGCAATGGAGGGGCCAAGCAGTCCAGAGCAGGACATGGCCTCCATAGCACTTGCGCAACAATTAAGTCACAACAACCTGTTGCACTCATGCAACACACCAAGTTTGGTTGAAATATCTGTTCGCGTTCCAAAGTACTGAGTGTTTAAAGTGTTTTTTTCTGGTATAACACCACAGGCCTCCTCTGCTCCTCTTGGGAACGATGGAACCCAAGTTCGGTGACAATCGCTAAAATGGTTGCTGAGTTACGCTCTAACGTGTCTTTTGTGGCTTCGCCGCCGCCTTTGATCGGCTCTACCGAACAAACGGTTTCGAAAATTTGAAAATCCATCAGACACCTTTGTGAAGCTTGGTCTGAAGATCATCTGTGCCAAATTTAGTAAACATTGGACAAAATTTGGGGCGTGTAAAAGGTTTTTACACTTTTCCATGAAATCCAAAATGGCGGCCGCGTCAATTTGGTTGTTATGAAATATTATCGATGGTCAAGCTTGATATCTCACAAGACATCAACAGACAAAGAAATTACTTTATTAAGGTAAACACTTCAACAGTTATTAGCCAAAACACGTTTATGCTTCCGGCCACGCCCCCTTTTAGTCACATGACACCATTTTTGGAGGACATCCTTAGAATAAAGTTCTGAGTAGGCCTACCAACTTTGGTGTCACTGCCTCAAAGAACTGCTGAGATATGGCTTCACTTCCTGTTTGGCGGCTTTTCTGCAGAATTTGATTGGCTGTACCGGACAAACGGTTTTGAAAATTAAATATCCTTCGATAACTTTTGTGAAGCTTGGTCTGAAGATCATGTCTGGGAATTTTGAAGAAGATTTGACAAAATTTGTAGGAAGAGTAGGCTTTTAAAGGTTTTTGATAAAACCGGAAATAGCGGAAAATCTATATAACCGGAAATTGACGCCATGGTGTGCATTGCACTCGGCTTGATCCAGGGAATCCAATGGTACCTCATTTTTGAAAATGGGACATACGGTTCAAAAGTTGCGTGTGTAAACACAACTCCAACTTTGACCCGTTGGTGGCGCTAGAGTGCCGAAGCATGGGACATGAAACTTTGTGAATTGGACCAGGGGACTGTCCTCAATGAGTGTGCCAAATTTCAAAACTTTCGACCAAGCGCTTATCAAATCAAATCAAATTTATTTGTATAGCCCTTTTTACACGCAAGCATGTCACAGAGGGCTTCACATACGCCCATAGAACTGCCCCTCAACCAACCTAAACCCTTATGGGGGCTGCCATAGACACCCATGGCGGAAGAAGAATAATAATAATACTACCAATTACAATAGGTGCCTCGCAGCTTCGCTGCTTGGCCCCTAATAATAAAACTAACAATAACAATAGGTTTCCTCCTGACGGAGGAATCCTAATAATAAAACTAACAATAACAATAATAGCAGCTTCGCTGCTTGGCCCCTAATAATACTAACAATAACAATAGGAGCCTCGCACCTTCGCTGCTTGGCCCCTAATAATAAGAAAAGGTAGAATCACTTATGTGGCTTCGCCACTTTGCGGCTTGGCCATCAACTTCATGAATTTCGTTTTTTAAATGTGTCTGCTTTGAATGTAGTGTTTTGTTGCGTGTTAATTAGGATTCCTCCGTAAGGAGGAAACCTATTGTTATTGGTGGTTTTATTATTTGTAATTCTTGTACCATGGGAGTCAATGGCAGCCCCTAGACCCCATCGACAACTTTTTGTGAAATTTGGCACACTCATTAAGGACAGTTTCTTCTATACCTACACCAAGTTTCATGTCTCCCATTAGACCACTCTAGCGCCACCAATGGGTCAAAGTTGGACTTGTGTTTACACACGCAACTTTTGAACCGTATGACTCATTTTCAAAAATGAGGTACCATTGGATTCCCTGGATCAAGCCGAGTTCAACGCACACCATGGCGTTAATTTCCGGTTACATAGATTTCCCGCCATTTCCGGTTTTATCAAAAACCTTTGAAAGCCTACTCCTCCTACAATTTTTGTCATATCTTCTTCAAAATCACCAGAGATGATCTTCAGACCAAGCCTCACAAAAGTTATCAAAGGAATTTTGATCCTCATAACCGTCTGTCCGGTACAGCCAATCAAATTCATCAGAAAAGCCGCCAAACAGGATGTGAAGTCATGTCTCAGCAAATCTTTGAGATATCAACACTAAACTTGGTAGATCGGAGGAAGACACTACAACATGTTACCATGTGCAAAGGCAAATTCTCAAAAAATGATTGATATAAAGCAAATTGAACTTATCGCTAACGCTAAAATTATGCTTTACACATCAGCCATTCAAAAACTGATACTCTGATTCAATCACAAGTTCATATGAAAACTCTTGAGAATGTTCATAACACAAATCTGTGAAAAAGTTGACTGTAAGATGAAAGGTCGATTTTTGGTGAATATTTGAAACATGCTTGCTTGGCTAATTTCTAGGCAAATTTCCAATGAATGTCTCCCTTGCTCCTCCCCGCGCGTGCTCCAAAATCTCACACACACTCAGCCTTCCCTTGACACACGCGCGGCCAAGACGCACACGCAACATTTCAGGAGAGTGTGGGCTGACCAAGCCCCCACTCATTCCTTGGTCTTTAGCAAAGGCCCATGTGGCTCTTGATGGTATTGCATTTCCGATTTTGTATGCAATGGTAAAAAGGTCTCAAATCCTGAAACATTGATAGTGTAGGCCGAGAAACACTTTAACAAAAGCCCATGTGGATCTTGTTGGTATTGCATTTCCGATTTTGTATGCAATGGTAAAAAGTTATAAAAATCCTGAAACATTGATAGTATAGACCAAGAGTAACTACCACACCACAAATGGCCCACCATTACCCATAGGTGGCGCTACAGGCCACGCCAAAAAGCACAAATATACAAGGCTTTCTGGAATGGATAGGCTCACCAAGCCCCCTCCCTTCACTTATTGGCTTGAAAAAAAGGCCCATGTGGCTCTTGATGGTATTGCATTTCCGATTTTGTATGCAATGGTAAAAAGGTCTCAAAATCCTGAAACATAGATAGTATAGGCAAAGAAACACTTTAACAAAAAGCCCATGTGGATCTTGTTGGTATTGCTTTTCCGATTTTGTATACAATGGTAAAAAGTTATAAAAATCCTGAAACATTGATAGTATAGACCAAGAGTAACTACCACACCACAAATGGCCCACTATTACCCATAGGTCTTCCCTTGACACACGCACACGCTTGGCAAGACGCACACGCAACATTTCAGGAGAGTGTTCCTTGGTCTTTTGCAAAGGCCATGTGGATCTTGATGGTATTGCATTTCAGATTTTGTTTGCCATGGTAAAAAGTTCTCCAAATCCTGAAACATTGATAGTAAAGGCCAAGAGTAACAACAACACTTTAACAAAAGCCCATGTGGATCTTGTTGGTATTGCATTTCCGATTTTGTATGCAATGGTAAAAAGTTAAAAACATCCTGAAACATTGATAGTATAGGCCAAGAGTAACTACCACACCACAAATGGCCCACCATTACCAATAGGTGTCGCTACAGGCCACGCCCTAAAGCACAAAGCACTTCACTTCTTGTGAAGATTAAAGCGCTTCACTTCTTGGCTTGAAATAAAGGCCCTTGTGGATGTTGATGTTATTGCATTTCAGATTTGGTATCCCATTGGAAATTCTGCAGCATTGATTTTTCTATACAGTTACAATTTGTCAAGAATATACATTTTTCAATGGTTCGCAATGCTTTACACGTAAGCCAGTCAAACAAGTTCATATGAAGACTCTTGAGAATGTTTAGTACACAAATCTGAGAAAAAGTTGACTCTAAGATGAAAGGTCGATTTTTGGTGAATCTTTGAAACATGCATGCTTGGCTAATTTCTAGGGAAATTTACAATGAAATGTGTCCCCTGCTCCTCCCCGCGCATGCTCCAAATTCTCAGACACTCATTCTTCCCTTGACACGCGCGGGCTTGGCAAGACACACACGCAACATATCAGGACTGTGTGGGCTGACCAAGCCCCCACTCATTCCTTGAATATCAGCATAGGCCCTTGAGGACCTTGGTGTCATTGCATTTCCTACTTTGTATGCAATAGTAAAAAGGTCTCCAAATCCTGACACATTGACAGTACAGGCCAAGAGTAACTACCACACTTTACCCAAAGCCCATGTGGATCCTGTTGGTATTGCATTTCCGATTTTATATGCAATGGTAAAAAGTTTTTAAAATCCTGAAACATTAATAGTATAGGCCAAGAGTAACTACCACACCACAAATGGCCCACCATTACCCATAGGTGGCGCTACAGGCCACGCCTTAATGCATAAAGATACAAGGCTTTCTGGAATGGATAAGCTCACCAAGCCCCCTTCCTTCACTTACTGGCTTGAAATAAAGGCCCTTGTGGATCTTGATGGTATTGCATTTCAGATTTGGTATGCTATTGGTAATTCTGCAGCATACATTTTTCTATACAGTTACAATTTGTCAAAAATAAACATTTTTCAATGGTTCGCAGTGTTTGGAGGAATCCGCCATTACTGCTTGCAGTTATATTTGTCATTGTTGTGCTGGTTTACCATTGTAAACATGAGTTAAATGACTGTTACGTTTCATCAGAAGAGCTGGATTCATATAACGTTGATGTCTACGCAGTAAGTGGCTTCCTTCAGAATCTGCAGTGTGACTTTGTGAGGGCCCCCGTTCTCGCCATGTGACGCAAGATCTGATCTGAGGCGTCTGAGGGTCCCCTAAACATTTTAATTTATTAGTAAGTCATAGTGAAATTACATTTATTAAGTTTACTTCTTGAGGTACTTACATTAATTGAAAGTGCACTTGAAAGTATTGCAAAGTATACTTTGAGGCTCTTTAGGAAGTATACTTCATGAACTGAAAGTGCACTACACAGGTTACTTTAGAGTATTCCAAGGTATACTTTTAAGTACTTTAGGAAGTATACTTTATGAACTGAAAGCGCACTACACAGGTTACTTCAGAGAATTCCAAAGTATAGTTTGAAGTACTTTAGGAAGTATACTTGATGAACTGAAAGTGTTCTACACAGGCTACTTTACAGTATTCAAAAGTAAACCTTGAAATACACAATACGTGTACTTTCAAGTGTACTAAATGACCTAAAAAGTGGGCCAATTCAGTTTATTTAGTACAAAAATAGTATAGAAATAAGTACACTGCTAGTATGGGCTACTTTAAGTAACATGATAATAGTCGTCGTCGTCATCTGCCGCTTGTCCGGGGATCGGGTCGCGGGGGCAACAACCTAAGCAGGGAGGCCCAGGCTTCCCTCTCCCCGGCCACTTCCACCACCTCTTCCTGGGGGACCCCGAGGCGTTCCCAGGCCAGCCGAGTGACATAGTCCCTCCAGCGTGTCCTGGGTCTTCCCCGGGGCCTCTTCCCAGTCTTTCACATGATAATAGTATACTTTTTAAACCAAGTATACTTAGAAAATAAACTTGAAGTATACTTCTTTTTTGTAAGGGTAGGCTACTTATCACAAAACAATTTGATATTTTTCTACTTCGACAAAAAAAGTATCTCTCAGGCTGTTGCATTTATACTTCGGGAAACAGTCGCCTGTGCTCAAGGTTCGTGTGAGGTAAACGGAATCATTTTACTTTTACATTCATAGCTATGGTTACATTGTTTATGCTTTGTAGCCTAGGTGATCGATCGGAGAAAATGGCTGTAGCTAATTTTGAGAGGCATTATACACAAGTTTACGCGCCAAAACCAAGGGGCCACCATAACTCTACACATATGCAATTCATTTCCGCCGGAAGTGGTTTGCACAGCGTCTGCCGGTGTAAACACAGCCATTTGTCTATGCTAGCTTGGGATCACGGTTCTACTACTTTGACATACTTGTCGTTTGACATTTACTACTGGATACGTTGCCAACGTTGTCGCATGTACTTGTGGATATCGTCGTCGCCATACATCATTTTAGAGTAGATTTATATAAAGCTTTGGCCAGTCCATCATTTTGCAGATTTTAACATGGAGCAAAGGCAATGTCAGAAGATGACTTTAGTCGGTGATTCATCAGAACATTTGTTGTCTAGCTCTTCAATCTCTCAGCAAAATGTAGGCTAATTATTTGGCTAAAGGATGCCACACATATCAGACAGAAGTTGTTCTATAAATTTGTTGCCCAACATTAAAAACATTTATAGTCGGTTGGCTGATCGCGTTGTTGTACCCAGTCAAAGGAATGAACACACAGGAACTTCATGAACATTCAATGGTCTTGCCAGTTATCCTGGCAAAACATGTAGCATAATGTTCTTTATTTATCGCCAGGACACGGTCCAAGTAGCCAAGGCATACGTAACATTGAAAGCTAATTCGTTTGGAATTCCTAGGCTATACTTGATGTTACATGTTGATGTTCAGCCTATTCAATTTAACTTTATTTCAGAAGGACAAGACAGGCAGTACACTGTTATCCACATGTATGTGGCTTGTCACTGCCCGAAGTGCCTACGTATCTATCTATTATTCCTATGAACCCAGTTATGACTGCTTTAAACAAGTACCGGTTGGCTACACACCTCACTTTGAAAGGTTTGAATTATTATATCCACATAACAATGTATGATTATTAAATCCACTGCAACAATAGGACAAAGGAACACCAACAAAATGTGAATAGCCTACAGACAATAAGCATACTACTGTAGTGTAACAGGTAGAGGCGATTCTAGAGGCGATTCTAGGTTTTAAAACTGGTCGTAGCACTCTATCTAACCACTCGTTCAGGTGCTTTCTCGAGTGTTTGCAACCAACTACCGCACACGTCATTCCCGAACAACTTTTCTTCATGTTGTAAATTGTATATCCTCTTTGTCACTGCGATATCAGTGCTTTGTCGGCACAACGGAGCCAGCTAGCAAAACAAACCCAGCCCGCCAGAACGGAAGTGGATTGCATAAAGGGGAGCAGTTCAGGAAGTAAAGCGGAAACGGCTCAAAAACTTGTCTATAAAGGTGTGGATCATAGACATAATAAAGAGTAGACGCTGCATTGGCTGTTGGGCGCGAGAAATGTGTCCGCCATCTTGGAAAGGTCAAATTCCCAGTTGCGTAGCAGCAGAATAAACAAGATGCCGCAACACTGTGCAGCATATTCATGCTCTAATTGGCGAACCATCTTAAATAGGGCTCAGGGGATTACTTTTCACAAGTAATATTTACCATTACAGGACTATTTGTTGCATTTTGTAAATAGAATCTTACCAACGTTGAGAAATTTTTAGCAAGAATCTTTGATATTAGCCTACTGTACTGAAATTGTAGCTAGCAAGCTAGCCTAGCCCCCTATGTTTACTGGACCGGCCGGTGTATACCCGGCTATGAACTGAGACTTGATATGTCATATTCCATAACACTGACTTAGATTACACAACTGACACAAGAATGCTATTGTAGAAATAAAACAGATATTACTGGAAAACATTGGCCAGCGAATTTTACACAAGTGGCACCGACTGTAGGCATCAGGGCAGTCGCTATAGTAGGCTACTTGTACTTCTTCCACAATCCACCAAATTGGCCAAACAAGGCACGTACATTTAGCTTATAGTTTATATAATCTAGCAAGTTCATGTTGTTTTTCCAAATTTCACAGAAAGCTGCTAAAATCGAGGCTAAACAGTGCTACTACTGTCATAGCTGCCTATCAAAAACGGCCAAGCCGGACACGTAATTCTTTGCTCAAATAACTCACGTCACTCCCACAAACAAATTTGTCATAAGTAAAAGTTTAGACTTTTAATTGACAATATTGACAACACATTAAGAAACTTGTCTTTACTCATAATATCGTCTCCGATTTCAATTCGAAGCTGTGAATCTAACACCGAAGGCAATCTCCCATGGTCTCTGCTCTGGCTCCGCCTCGGAAAACAATGGATCCCGTTGCTGACGATACATTTATTTCCCCCTCCCAGTAATCCCTAACCAATGACATGTACTTTGAGCTTAAGTTGTCATGAGTATCTGGCAGTTTTTAGAAATAAAATCGGCAATCGGATGGCAAAGATATTGACGCGGGAACCATGGGCATTTTAATGCCCATATTTGAATGGTCCGGCAGGAAAGGGTTTAAAGGAAAGGCCCACTATGAATATTAAGATACACCGAAACATGTGGCCTGTATCATAGCTACATGTATGACCTTTGCAGCAAAAAAAACGGTGTGAAAATCAGTTTGGTAGTCAGTGCGGTATGATTAATTAAATGTGCTGACAGCTCATTGCCCCAACCAAACAGATTACACTGAGTGGAGCGATCGGACCTTTCCAAGATGGCGGCCCCACGTCTCGTCAGCGCCAGTAGGCAGTAGCGGCGATGCGGCGTCTATTCTTTATTATGTCTATGGTGTGGATATGTTCAATCTAACTTGCTCTGCCAATTTCTCCTCTATTTTTTCCATCATAAACAGCTGTTGAGCGTTCACTGAAAATTCAAAACAATGAAGTCATCGACGCGTGCCGTCTATCAAGCCAATCACACTTGCGCAACACTATGTGACGACATCAGCGCCAGTAGAAATTTCTCCTGGTAGGCGACACTTTCAAGTGACGGTTAAAAGTGTAAACCGTGACGCCATTTCTGACCGCGACCTTTTCAAAAGTGTCTACGACCTAAGTATAAATTGGGCTTAAGCGTTTCAGTCTGCACTTACGTACACACCCATGTAAATCTCAGAAACGGTTTGAACAAGTAATGAAACATAATCAGTGATATTGAAAAAAGTTGAATAGATATCAAAAAGCTGAATTATTTTAAAATAGTTGAGGGTTTTGTCAACATTTTAAATTTTAAATGGTGGCTCTAGCTGAAAGATTGAGGAAGAAGAAGGATTTGGAAGTTAAATACGTTTTAAGAAGTTTGAGAGGATTTGAAAGAAAACTACATTGGAAACTCATGTAAAAAATATTATGAATATAGATTTATATTAATTCAAGCATAAGAGGTACAAAGCTGAAAAGTAACAGCACCCATGGCCTGAAACTGCTGAATTTTTGATAACTAAACGGTTTTAATAGCTGAAGATTTGAAGGCGCTGAAAGGTACCACAGAAGAAATAGAAGATAAATAAGTTGATTGAAGATTCAAAGAACAATACTTTGAATGCTGAAGCAACATTCCAACAATTACAAATGGAAACAGCTAATATACATAAAAACTCAGTAATAATCCCTAAAGGTGTAGGCCTACTGGCCGTTGTTTACAATCAGTGTTGGGGAGTAACGGAATACATGTGCTGGCGTTACGTAGCTGTTCACTGTATTCCGTTACAGTTACATTTTAAATAGTTGGTATTTAGAATACAGTTACAACGTTGAAATCAATGGATTACATTACAATACTTATCTGTTTCACAAGTTTATTCACTCTCAATTAATTAAGGCAACTCCTTGTGTTTCCCAAAACTTCTATCTGGTGGTTTCTACACTGTACGAAAACCACTACGTCTATCGCTCCCTTGTCATTGCCTCTCGTTCTTTCCTTCTGCAATGCTATTGGCTAAGCCAATGTATGGACATCAAATGCACGGGGGATGCAAACTCTCGTACCATGGTTGGACAATGCATGCCCCCATCCACTGTCACGTAGTTATTAACAGACACGTACGAGGTCTCTTTTGGAAGTCGCTTTGGATAAAAGCGTCTGCTAAATGCATAAATGTAAATGTTCTCCTTACGAGCATGTTAGGGAAACACACATAAGAAATAACGATGGTTCGTTATTTTGCTAGTAGAGAACCCTCGTAACCAGGGGTGCAACTACCCAGTGTCAGAGGGGTATGCAGCAACAATTTTGGCGCCCCCCCCCAAAAAAATAAATAAGTGTGCCGGACATCATCATGTATAGGCTTTAAATAATAAAGGTTTATTTTAAAGTATATCAGCCACTGTAGGCCTACCATAATTATAAATAATTATATATGTGTATATATAGCATAGGTAGATTCAGGGCTCGACAAATTGTGGCAACCATATTGTGACAAGTGGTAACCTAATCATCACCCCTGGCAACCAAATTATTGTAGCCTATTTTTTTCATGTACTTTATTTTCATTACAAATAATCATCATTGATGGCATTCGAGCATATGCTTTGCGGATGTTTAAATTTGCATTCTGATTTGTTTACTACGTCCCCACTGTCAGACATAGGCTAATTGTTATATTTCCCACATGCAGGGTTTGATACAGAAATTCATTTTTCATTTGCAATGGCAAGATTAGCTTAGCCTATAACAAAACATGTTAAATTATTTCGATTTGGCATTAGAACTAATCAGACTTCATCTGTAAGCAACCCCACTTTAGCTCACGTTAGCAAACACTAGCTGGTCTGGCAGTCTGTTAACATGAATATTTGCAAGTCTCCAAGTTTGGTAGAAAATCTATGCATGATTTGCACTGTGCATGATTGATGTAAACCAGAGTTATTGCATTATGTTTTCCAGATTCTTGTCATTTATTGTACATGCTACCTTACATTTTCCGGTTTTCAGCTCAGCAACCTCGGTTTTGCATATTCTAAACTAGCCTTAAACCCAAATTTGGCTGCTACATTCCCAGTGTTAGCAAACGCTAGCTAGTCTGTTAACATGAATATTTGCAAGCCTCCAAGCACAAACGTCACACTTTAAATCCTACCTGTTGCCTTTAACCATCCACTTATTTACTACTACTGTTGCATCCCTTGACATGTCATCTCCTTTTCCCTCTTTCTTTTTCTATTTTTAACCCCCGACAACTGTTTTGATTTGTCCATCATTTTCCATAGACGACAACTCAATACTCGTAACTGCTCGTTCGGGACTCACGGCGCCCCCGCTCCCTCTAGATGTCAAAATTCTATTTTATGAGATAGGGCACCTACCCTAGCGGTTCTAAAATGTTTTATAACATTGAAACGCACAACAGCAGCTATAAATAGAAAATACCCCAAAAATATGTAATATTTTTAAATTTATTAATTTTTACCATTGCTTTGGCGCCCCCATGGTGCGGCGCCCCTATGCCGCATTCCTGCCCTTTAAAGTAATCCAAGTAATCCAAGCAGTGGCGGTTCTAACACAATTTTTCTGGGTGGGGCCAGGGAGGGGGGGCGTGTTTAATCAGAGGGGCACATTAAAAAACGGAAACAAATGATATTTAAACATTAAATACTTTAATTTTGCTTTACATGAAAATCACACAAATGGGTCTGGCTCTCCCTCTTTCAGCTCCTCAGCTCTCTGAATACCTTGATATGTTTCTCTCACTTGTTTATTTACTGGGGCAAAAAAGGCTGCAATGTCCCTTCCTTGTTTCATGATGACTACTAGAAAACGAAAAACGAAAATAAAAAATATATATAGATATATATTACGGGTTGGTAATGAATAATCGATGATCGATTAATTGTCATTACGAATTCATTCGATTACAAATCCAAGCCTAATTAATAATTGTTGTATTCCCACGTATTATGAGAACAACATTTTAGCTACCTCAATGACCTCCCTGGATTCAAATCCCACAGACTGGTGGAAAAACAACGCAGACAGATACCCAAGACTGGCTAAATTGGCACAGTGCAATCCATGTACACCCGCGACCTCCGTTCCGTCTGAACTAGTTTTTTCAGCTGCCGGACTGACAGTGAATTGACTGCGCACACGTCTTACCCGAGAACATGTGAATATGTTGATTTTCATGAACAAAAACACATAGATAGGCCTGTGATAGGTGATGTATGCCCAGGCAGTCCATGCTGTCTAATAGCCTGATGTTTGTTAGCCATTTCTCAGAGCCTACAGTAGGCTAGCCTGTAAGGTAGTTATAGCCTACTTTTTGCTAAGAAGTTGCCACAACTGTCAGTTCAAAACAATGATCTTATATGGCATTAAGCCATGTTTTGAGTCTGATGACCAGTCAGCTTCGCTCATAGTTTTACGTTAAGTAGAGTAGGCCAAGTTAAAACTCAATTGTCAAGTAATTAGGCTTCCGCCAGCGCCGACAAGCCTGACGTTTAAACGGATGGAAGTCATTAGACTGTGTTTATTTATAAGTATTTGCCAATCTTATTCTTATTTATTCATTTTTCAAAGGTCTATGCCGTAGCCAGGCAGTGATGCGTTGTAATTACTACCTGTTAAAATCCGTCTGATGGCATAATGCGCTGTGAAAAATAAAGTTGACTACAAAATGGCATATTTCCATAATAATAATAATAAAGCTATTTTTGAGAAATATCAGTCCTGTTGTGTGCGTTTTTGACCTTAATGCGAAGGGGGTGATGGGTGGGGGGAAAACCATGAGGGGGGTGGGGAGTGACGTCATGCCTTAGCAAATAATCGATTAATTGTTCAATAACGTTATAAATAGTCGAACATGAAATCTTCTGTAAAGTCCCATCCCTTATATATATATACAGTGCCTTGCGAAAGTATTGGCCCCCCTTGAACTTTTTGACCTTTTGCCACATTTCAGGCTCCAAACATAAAAATATATATATAAAAAAACGTTTTTTGAAAAAATCAACAACAAGTGGGACACAATCATGAAGTGGAACGAAATTTATTGGATATTTAAAACTTTAACAAATCAAAAACTGAAAAATTGGGCGTGCAAAAGTATTTGGCCCCCTTAACTTAATACTTTGTTGCGCCTTTTGCTGCGATTACAGCTGTAAGTCGCTTGGGGTATGTCTCTATCTGTTGTGCACATCCAGAGACTGACATTTTTGCCCATTCCTCCTTGCAAAACAGCTCAAGCTCTGTGAGGTTGGATGGAGAGCGTTTGTGAACAGCAGTTTACAGTTCTTTCCACAGATTCTCGATTGTATTCAGGTCTGGACTTTGACTTGGCCATTCTAACACCTGGATATGTTTATTTGTAAACCATTCCATGGTAGATTTTGGATCATTGTCATCATTGGAAGACAAATCTCCGTCCCAGTCTCAGGTCTTTTGCAGACTCGATCAGGTTTTCTTCCAGAATGGTCCTGTATTTGGCTCCATCCATCTTCCCATCAATTTTAACCATCTTCCCTGTCCCTGCTGAAGAAAAGCAGGCCCAAACCATGATGCTGCCACCACCATGTTCGACAATGGGGATGGTGTGTTCAGAGTGATGAGCTGTGTTGCTTTTACGCCAAACATAACGTTTTGCATTCTTGCCAAAAAGTTCAATTTTGGATTCATCTGACCAGAGCATCTTCTTCCACATGTTTGGTGTGTTTCCCAGGTGGCTTTTGGCAAACTTTAAATGACACTTTATGGATATCTTTAAGAAATGTCTTTCTTCTTGCCACTCTTCCATAAAGGCCAGATTTGTGCAGTATACGACTGATTGTTGTCCTATGGATAGAGTCTCCCACCTCAGCTGTAGATCTCTGCAGTTCATCCAGAGTGATCATGGGCCTTTTGGCTGCATCTCTGATCAGTCTTCTCCTTGTATGAGCTAAAGGTTTAGAGGGACGGCCGGGTCTTCGTAGATTTGCAGTGGTCTGATACAACTTCCATTTCAATATTATCACTTGCACAGTGCTCCTTGGGATGTTTGAAGCTTGGGAAATCTTTGTGTATCCAAACCCGGCTTTAAACTTCTCCACAACAGTATCTCGGACCTGCCTGGTGTGTTCCTTGTTCTTCATGATGCTCTCTGCGCTTTAAACGGACCTCTGAGACTATCACACAGCAGGTGCATTTATACGGAGACTTGATTACACAGAGGTGGATTCTATTTATCATCATTAGTCATTTAGGTCAACATTGGATCATTCAGAGATCCTCACTGAACTTCTGGAGAGTGTTTGCTGCACTGAAAGTAAAGGGTCCAAATACTTTTGCACACCAAACTTTTCAGTTTTTGATTTGTTAAAAAAGTTTGAAATATCCAATACATTTTGTTCCACTTCATGATTGTGTCCCACTTGTTGATAAAAAAGAAAATAAAAATGTTTTATATCTTTAGGTTTGAAGCCTAAAATGTGGCAAAACGTCAAAAAGTTCAAGGGGGGCCAATACTTTCGCAAGGCACTGTATATATATTCAGTCAGCTCAGGGGGGGCCAGGGACAATTTTACAGGGGCACTGCCCCCTGTAGGCCCAAGTGTAAACCCACCCCTGAATCCAAGTATTCAGAATACGTTACTCAATCTGAATAACGTATTCTGTGTAAAAAAAATACATTTTTGGGCATGTATTCTGTTACAAAATATGTTTTGAAAGTATCCTTCCCAACACTGTTTACAGTCTAACACTACTCTCATGTGCTAGCCTGACGTTGTCATACTCATAATTCTAGTCAGAATATGAGTCTGAAAACTTTCCGTTGGGCTGTGACTACGGGGCGTGTTTCAACCAAACTCGTAAAACAAATGCCTCTACGCTCAATTGGATAGACCTACAACCAATCAGAGCAACATAATGTTTGTTGAAAACGAATTCAACCCAAGGACTCTTTCGTGACGTTGTTGATTACGTTACTGTTGATCATCTGTCCATCATTGATAAAGCCCGCCCTGGCAATTTCATTGGTCCGCCCAGATCCTGGTTTTATGTAGTTGTTCCCAATACGAGACCCTCCAGACCCAACTTCCCGACCAAATTTTTTTGGGGCGGGGAGAAGTTGGGCTGGCAGCCAGGCTACTCATGTGCCGCTTCTCCAGACACAACCACTCCCTGTGCCGCCTATTCCATGGCACATTTTACAGAATCTCTGCAAGCTGCACCTAAGGTGACAGGAAAAACATAAAATGGCCAGACAATTAGCCATTAGATTGCTACGTGACGACCATTTAGCAGAACCATGGTTGGGCCCCATGTCTCTATGTTTCTCTCACTCTCTGTACACAGTTTTTCTTTTGTTTTTTTTAGGTACAAGGACTTGGCCACTCAGAGGAGTTTGTCGATTGCCGTAATCCTCTGCTGGGCCATATCATGCCTGCTAGGTTTCGCTCCTCTGTTTGTCAGGAACAACTACAGCAACCTGGCAACCCTCACCAACACAACCACCACCTCCTCTTCCCTTGACACCTCCTACCCCCTCCCACACTGCACCTTTCTATCTGTTGTCTCCCTCCCATTCATGGTTTACTTCAACTTCCTGGGTTGTGTTCTGGTGCCCCTGCTGGTCATGACCTTGCTCTACGCTCGTCTCTTCTGGTGCCTCCAGGGCCGTCTGCGAGACAGTCTGCCCCAGGCTCGGGCCTCCTTGCTTAGGGAGAGGAGGCTGGCTAGCTCCTTGGCACTGGTGCTGGTCCTCTTTGCTGGCTGTTGGATGCCACTGCACATAATGAACTGTGCTCTTCTGATACGGGGTCCTCAGGCTGTCCCAAAGGAGGCATTGTATGCAGGCAAGTCTGATTCGCCTTGAATCAGTTTGGCTGTGTTTGGATGTAGTTAAGTACATATTAAGCCTAACTGCATAATTTGGTAGTCTAATTACATAACTCATTTTTAACAGTTATTAAATACCATTTTAAATAAAATAGTATCCTTTAAATTAAAGACCGTAATTGTATTTCAAGTATATATTATATTGAGTAAATATATATTTTGTAATATATAAATACTTTTGAAAAAATACAAAAAATGCTTAAGTACTCTGAAGTGTTCATTATAATGATAACTAAAGTATCGTGTCACAAGTACAGTATACTATATTTTCCACAGGTATCCTGTTGTCCCATGCTAACTCAGCAGTCAATCCGGTGGTCTATGCTTATCGCATACCCAAGATCCAGCAGGCCTACCGCCAAATATGGAGATGGTGCGTGCAGGGGGCGGCCTGTTGCTATAAGGAAGAGAGTGGTAATATGTCATTGACAGGGAGTGGAGCCAATCGCAACACAGTGTATGTTTCAGGAGCAAGAACCACACCCTGAAAATCCAAATGGAGAGTATATGTTGGGATGTTATCCTTTTGGGACTTTTTCGGATATTTAGCTTTCCAGCCAAGCCAATTTAATTAATGATTGTAGATTTTTATTGTCAGTTATAATTTTGGAGGGAATTTCGGAATATGTTTGAGCTGTTCCACTTATCTTGACCTCAATAACTTTTCCTTTGTCACAAATCCTACCTGTCACTTCTCTATCCAAGTTTTTTTCTCCATGGCTCCACTAGAGGGTGGTAACTACTAAGAGACAACATTTTGTTGGTCATCTCTTTCAATTAACATAGTGCCACCATGTGGTTCATGATTGGATAGAATCAGATGCATTTTCACTTCAAAGAATGAGATGCTTCACATACTTCAGAATTCAGCAATTTATTTTTTATGTGTATTCTTACCTGATAAATGTCAAAACAACATTAATGCTTACATGTGCATATTTGTTTGTGACATAACTTTTTAAAACTAATGTCCTTGCACACTTTTGAAAAAAGTTATCATTTATATTATAATTAGTGACAAGCACAATGACAAGATCTTTCGAGCAGCACATACATATGGACAGGCAGTTGTGGCACATCTATTTTTTAACGTGTCAGTGTTCATACTGTATATCCACATATGTGAATGTGTCTTATCAACAACGACAAAATCTTAACATGAACTTAACAATAAACCACTGTGTGGATAATCAACATCCTACCAGTATCATCTTTATTTTTAGATGCAAGAAAAGCAGAGCACTTGGATGGAAGCTAGTGAGGTCCTCAGGGAAGGCAATAGACTGTATAGTTATCACCTGAGACGGGGTGCCATCCCTCCCACCAAACTATACAACCTACTACCTCAACCTGAGACTACCCAATCTCTAAAAGTTACAATATACATAATACTGTTTGGTTGTTGTCCAAAGTGAAACTTTCCCAGAAAGTCTGTTTGGATCCAACCCTGCATGATGGACCGGATGAATGGCCTATCCATCAAGTAAAGGTAATTGATTGTTGGCTGACTCAGCTGTCACCTTAAGAAAGACAGTAGATTGTATAGTTATCTCAGAGGGAGGTTGCACTCCTCCACAACTATTCAATCTACTACCTCAGCCCCAAGGACAGCAGCACCAGGCAGCAGTCATGATGTCAGATAACACACATACAGCTATTACGCCTGTATAGAGAGGGAGATAAACAGAGAGAGACTGTTAGTTAGCTCGGTCTAGTTTACCAGGGTCATACATGAAACGTATGAGACCAAACATATTGTCCTGAGGTAAGCAGAGCTGACACTGACTTGTTGGGGTTTGTTTTTGAGGCCAGCAGATTGTTTGATATATGGATACACTATTGTGTTCCCAGATACAGACCCCCTGCTTCGACGAGTGTAATGTGTTTTTTTACAAGGTCTCTCCTTTCTTTCTACTGAGCCTTCATTTGGATCGGTTTCTGGAATTGTTTCAAAATCAGGACTTAAGTGCTTAGCAACTGAAGTCTTCGACTGCCAAAATTTTTGAAATGTTTAACACCTCGATACGATGGAGGATAACCGTGAAAGAGACGTACATACACATTGGCATGTCTTATGTAAATCTGTCAGAGAAACCATGTAACAAGTATAGATAAACTACACGTAAAAAGCACCAAAAGAAATAGGAAACTGAAATGTCAGGCAGATACGGAAGAGGGAAAGGGCTGAAGTGTGAAAACCCAAGGAATAACTCACTGGCTTCCCGAGACTCTGGCATGTGATCGAGAGACGGAGGGAGGGAAAAAAGCTACCGACAGTGCCAGGAATTTGTTTCCGTTTTAGCCAAAAAATCTGAGCTCATTCCAGCAGGCTGGCCCTTTGCATGCTGCTGTTTTCTCAGATGGTGGTACACACACAGATGCCTGAAAATATGGCTGCTACCAGCTGCCTTCGATTGAACACAAGGCATGGATACTGCTCCACAAACAAAACAAGAAAACAAAATGGCCTCTTTTGCGTCAGCCATTTTAGGTCCATTCCTACACAATTGTGTTACACATGAACCTGTTTTTTATTGCACCTATTCTAACCAGCGGTCCTTTTTCTGTCTTCTAAAGACAGCAATTGGGACACAATGTTCCAATGGATACAGAAAAACTGAGAATAAATGGCAGGCAAAGATTCAACGTATGCTCATAAAAATGGCAGAGACGTCTTTGGCCATATTGCAGAAAACAAATGACGCAGTATCCCTGACTGGATACATGACGACTAAGTAAAAAATACATAAATGTTACATATTATTATTACTTTACTTGCTATAAATTGTTTCTGTGCCACTTGTACACATAGGTTGTATTCAGTATACGTAGAAAATAAAAAATAGAACCAAATTCTGTTCTAGTCTAGAAAGATCATGATAAATTTCCAAAAGCCACTTCAGATTCTAATTTCCTGCAAACTGAACACAACACTGCTGATTCTATGATGGCTCTTTTGAGATACTAGCTTAATTGGAAGCAAGGCAAGCAGGCACAAGAGGGGCATCTGCAAGTATCTCCCCTGGCACAGCAGCTGAAGGGGTTTTAACGGGTGGCAGCCTAGATGCCAGGCCTGGGGGTGGGGTGGGGAGTGAGGGCAGACATAGTGAAGGAGGGGTGCGTCAGGGTTGGAACCCACTTTGCATAAATTAGTATGAGAGCCAGGGCCCCAGGAGATGGCAACCAGCCCCTCATTAGCATGCAGAGGACCTCTCCAGTATGATTGCACCAGACAGACAGACAGGTGTAACGTTGGCACTGAGCCCAACTCTGCCACCATAGGACTGGCCAAATCTACACATACACCATGTTTGGTTGCCAATGACTCTCAATCAATAGTAGAGATAGATATTGTCTGGAAGGCCGAGATAGAGACACTGTGAAATGTAGTGAGGTTGTGAAAAGGGCAGACCAGAAAGCTACTTGGCTTAGTGTAAGTTGCAAGAATAGCAACGCTCTGCAAATAAAAGGGCTTTTGGGTTACAGTTCTGCAGTGTGGTAGTGGAAACAACATTTTAATTAGTCATCAATGTTTTTGCAATTTTGGAGAGAGAGGGGAAAACTTGATCCAACTGTACCTCAAACTTTAACACGCAAGTTGTTTACACAGGCCAACGGTTGTCATTCTGACTTGACTGTCTATTGTCACTTGTCTTTACCAGATTTGGTCTAATTCCAAACACTGAAGCTATATTCTCTAATTCCATGAACACCAAACGTGTACAGTCATGTGGGGACCATTAGACTCTGGCCTTTGCCTCTGGCTATCAGCTTTGTCTTTGAAACAGGGCACACACACAAATTTGACATGACCCAGTAGAGCAGCTGCATTTAGGAGTTTATTCTATTTGCTAAAAGTTCAAAACCGAGCCAAAAGTCTGGTTCATATAGTTGGTCTAATGTAATCTCTCTATGATACATATGTTCAAATAGTCTATGTTTTCTATGTCATGCAATGATTGAATAACAGCATTTGAAAGGACTAAAAACGTAATGTTGTGTCCTCTTTTGGCCCCTGATATCTTGCTTCCGTCATGGGCTAATCAGGAAATGTTTCTCTGGGGTTGATTTCCTGGTCTAGTAGGTGCTAACCCAGCCAAGGAAGATGAGATAACGCTCCCAAACTACTGCCTTATCAGCAATGTGAAACTGGGGTCAAATTTCAATCTGTAACACTCTCCTAACTCTCTCATATGATACAGTGTAAATGTATATTTGTGACAGCACTTTGTTGTAATATAAGCCTTGCCCATAGGTCATTTGACAATGTGTAAACTAACTTGTGTTTAATGCTGTCATTTTAATTTTGTGGAATAACCTTGTTAGTTTTAAAGCAGCATACGGTGATATAGAATTTCACTAGTTGCCTGTGTTATTATAATGCTTTACACTTTTTATTCATTGCCATGCAATGCCAGGTCTGTGTTCAAAGAATATAGTTGTAGAAAACAGAGCTACGTGTGAAAACACAAAAACCTTGACAACAGAAAAAAAACTGACGACAACTGTGCAACTGTATTACGATGTAACTGGAGACCCCTGACTATACTAAGATGTAGGACTCCAAAGCAAACAGAACACAGAAAACCCAAGCCGTTTTGAAAGCCAAGACACTGTCAGTGTTTAAAATTGTAGAGAGGGATTGTCATCATCAAACACAGCACCCTCTTTTTGTTCATCTGACACAAAATGGCTGCCTTGTCATTCACTAATGTAGCCATCACGGATACCTTTTTCTGGCAAAGAGGTCATTCTCTCAGCCAAGCCGTTGGAAGTCTTGAAAACGCGGCAAGTCATTCTTTCTTTCTTGCCTCATCCCGCGACTCAAAAAAGATAATCAAAGGCAAAACTATTTCGCTGAAACGATACAGTAGGCCTTTGCTCTCTCTCCTCCAGTCGCAAGGACGCAAGAGTCATCAGATTTACTCCTCAGCCAATCCAGGAACACATTCATCAATTAGCAAATCATGCCAACAGACGTAAAACCTCCGCCAAAACCCCCACCAAAAAAGAAGTAACATATTTGAAAGAGAGACAGGCGAAATACCTAAAGGATCGACGGGTCTGTCCACAAGGCAAGATGAATGCTTGGCACAGCCACAACCGCGGGGGGAACCAGACGATTGGTACGGCTTCTTGTGGTTTTCTCTCTCTCTCTCCCTCGCTCTCTCACTCTCTCTCTCTCTGCCCAGTGCCAAGTAATGGGCAGCGTCTGTGTGCCAGGCAGAATTTAAATGAGACACGGAAGGAGGTGGCAAATGTGAGGGGGTGGGGGCTTGGTGGTGGCAGGCATAGGGAGAAGGTGGTTCCTGCGACAGAATGCCCCACAATCAATGGCATATTGACGAATACGACACTAGTAGACATAACTTCCCGGGTAAACTCCAGCCCCCCCACTTTAACTGGTGACTGATATTGGCCGGGTTTCCCAGATTCGTTAAGAAGCTCTTAATGCTAAGATCTTCTTAGGAACGTTCTAAGAGTGCTGTAGAACGCTCTTAGAACATTCCTAAGAAGCTCTTAGCGTTAAGAGCTTTTTAACGAATCTGGGAAACCCGGCCATTGTCTGTCCGTTACAGGAGTCAACATAGGGAGCCAGGGAGTGTTCGTTTGATATTGTTATGCCAGCTTTTCCATGCCCATTCACAGAGGAATGCCTCTTTATGAATTACAGACTGATGGGGGGGATAGTATGTGTGTCTGGGAGGGTGAGGGTAGGAGGCGACTGAACCCATTTGGTACCCACTTGGCGAGGTGCCCACTTGTCTTGCGCTCCACATCAACGCACACACTAGGTACTATACTGAGCTGAGCAAAACACCAGGTGACACCAGGATGTGATAAATACAACATGTGTATGGTACATAAGAGCAGGTCAGAGACTGAGCATTTAAATTCACAAAATTGTGCAATGTAACCTACTTTAACTTAGTTCTCAGATTCTGTTGGCTCTATTCCAACCCCACCCCCCTACTCTCAGTTGTTTTCTCTATGTCTCGCTAGTCGTCCCCCCTTTCCCCTTTGTGCTCTTAGTTCTTAGTTGAGCTGACACACACACACACATGCATTCAAACATCCTGAAATGCACACACACACTCGATCACAAATATGTGTATTTCTCCCCCAAAATTGTGTTAAGCATACTCGTGTCCTGCGTTAGCCAAAGCACTTCCTGTTGCTTTTTCTTGGCTGTGGCCATAGAGCAAAGATATCGACCAATCAGCCGAGTGGTGGCTGAAAGCAGGATGTGAGCCAGGCTGCCTCCAGGAGTGAAAAAAACATCAGCATTATGAGGCAACATGAGGAGTTCATCTGAGGATAGGAGAAGGCGGAGAAAAATGCTGTCCTCACCACGCCTTTCTCTCTATTTCTCTTTTTTTCTTCATTCTCCTTCTCTCTTAGTGTCTCTGTCGATTTCTGTCATCGCTCCCCTGTTCCCTTCTCCCATTCCTTCTCTCTCTGTAACAAAAACACATTGCCACACACACAGTATCTTACTTCATACTGTTTTGGTCCGAATCCCTGCTACCTTGGGTCAAAACTGAATGATGGAAGATTGTTTTAGCGTTAAAGAGGGATGCGTATTTAGTTTTGATGGCGCTATGAGTGACTTGATGAGTGTAACAAACAAATCTTCTTGATATCAACACGTGGCATTGAGTCGCCATTTTAACAACACCCTATTTTAGGTTAATGTACTCTAGATTCTTCCAAGCAGTCGAGTTATCTGATCGTTATCTGATATTTATCTGATAAATACACCCCCAGAGTGTATTTATTTATCTTGCCTGTTTCGATTAATTTGCATCAAACATTTCCTCTTTTGTTGCTTAGTCACACAATGTTGAGTAGCGTGTAGAGCAGGGGTCACTAAATGGCGAACCGCGGTCCGAGTCCGGACCCAGGCGGCTCCCTATCCGGACCCGGACCTTTAGCCGATATATTATTAGCCAATGGAATTAATTCATTTTGACGGAACGTTTCCATTTTAACCGGCAATTTTTTTGATAGCTTTTACGCTATTTATTATGTCTATGGTTTTCCTACTATATGTGGTTTCTATCTTCTGTGTCAAGTCCTAAGATATAATCAGGAGCTGTAATAGCTATCACCATGACAACTCACTCATTCTATGTTGGCCGCAACCTCTGTGGGTCACGCAGGTTGTGTGTGTCATTTGCAACAACGCAGGCTAATCGATTTTACTAACGGTAACTAGCCTACCTGTTCTTCCTTAGCAAAAATTATGGCGTGACAAACCCCAGCGAAAAGTTGATTCCAAAAAATTGCAAATTTCAGAGAGAATGGACTGACAAGAACGCATTTGGGTTGCCGATGGGGAGCACAATACCGATGTGTTTAATCCGCAATGAGACGGTTGCCCTAGTCAAACGTGGTAGAGCTAACGTGAAACGCCACTAATACTGAACAAAATTACCCCCAGAACTGGATGTGGGAGAAAGATGCCTAGGGGCACAGGCACTGTGCCTAAACCCAAGTCAATTTTGAATGGGAGTCATTGGGAGAGGTAAGGGCCCGAAAAATAAACCATGGTCTGTTCCGGACCCTCGACTGAATGGAAATTTGGTGAGTGGACCTTTTAAGTTTCTAATTGAGTACCCCTGGTGTAGAAGAAAGCAATCCTTTGAGCTTTGAATGTATTTTTTCCCCGCATAATACAAATAATTGTTTAATAGTAAATATACTTTCTATAGACAGCACAGCCTATTGCAACTTTTGAAAAAGGAGCACCCAAGTTTAATTTAAAAAAATCTTACCTAATTTGTAGTAAATCCACTATACTGAATAACAGATGACTCTTCAGCCTATAGATGGAAACAGAATGTGAATGTGTCCTGCTTTTGTTTACCAAGAAATATGAATATTGGTGCCCAATGTTAATTGTGTCACATGCCAGCCATATGTCAGACTGATGTGTAATAACTCAACTGCAGCTTGTTACTGTTGTTTTGTTCTGCATCACCATGAGAGAAGTGTCTTACCAGGATGCTAGCATGTCTGACATACTGACAAAGTTTTGTTCCTGTCTGGGTTTCCTGTTATGAAGAAACACCCACGCAAACAGTACAGATCAGCAGACACTATAAAACAGCTTTCATGCCGCAGTACGCCCTCTGCATGTATGCACATACACACACATAGTCACCAAACAACAGGGTTTCATGGTAGGGGGCATGAGAAACACAACTGTGTTTAGAGAAAGTTAAGAAAGGTAAACATTTCCCTGCTGTTACCCATCGTGACTACCTGTGGCAATAAGACTGCTATATGTGTGTGTCTGTCTGATTGATCACAGCTACTTTAATAGACTATACTTTAATTTAAGTACAAATGGCGTTTAAACCTACTTAATTTTACATACCTTTTCTCCACATTCACATGCACACGCACACTCTTACATTCACAACCCTTTTGCACACATAGAGACTCACTTATGCCATGTGTTCCAGGCTCAGGTACATGACCACTTGTATTCCATATAATTTCCATGAAACACCTGCTCTGTCCAGCACTTCCCACAGGCAAGATTGTTTATTGGTCTGTCAAAGCCTGCTTGTCTCTCCATAGCAGACAGGGAGGAAACATTTGAGAAATCAGGGAGGCAAGCCTCCTCCAGTGAACAGAAAACCTTTCCCAAAAATTCGAAAACAAAGATGGCGGAGCGCTGAATGCAGCGTGGCATCCGCAAGGTTCAAATAAGGAGTAATGACAAGACTGGAGGGAGAGGAGACAGGAACGAAGTGAACAAGCATGAAAAGGAGAGAAGAAGGACAAGAGGAAGTTGACAAAGAGAAGTTTAAGGATAAAAAGGAAAAATACCTGGACATCGTTTCTGTGGCGACGACTGGCAGGGCCGAAGAGAGGGAAAACTGGAGGAGAAGAGGCCTGTTATGGCGGGAAGAAGGGAGTGCAGAAATGGAGAGCACACCCTCTCAATGCTACGCCCCCTTCCCACAATCCCTTCCTTCTGGCGTGACAACGTACGTTCATGCAGGGGGTGACAGAAGGGCGCACGCAGACATACACACAAACACAAAGATTATCACAAAGCTCTAAAACACTCCGGGACAGTGGACTAAATTATAGAAACACACACAGCATAAACATGCATACATATTATATTAACATAGACTCCAAATAACACACATTCGGTTTGCCAGCCTGCAAAATCGCCCTCTGCTCTGCTCTCTCCTTGCTCAGCCTGCCCACTTTGGCATCCCTGCCAAGTGGGAGGGAGATCGAGGGAGAGAGGGGGAGGAGAGACACAGAAAGAGGAAGGGAGGGACACAGAAAGAGAGATAGCAAAAGAGAGGAGTGGAGAGAAAGCGATGGGGAAGGTGAGGTGGTGGGGGAAGGGGTGGGGCATAGGGTGAGAGAGAGAAAAAGAGAAAAAGAAAGCACATGTGAAAAGTTGACTTGTTCCGAACAGATAGACAGAGAGAAAGTGCAGACAGACAGGAATGAGAGAGAAATAGGAGAGACAGACAGACAGGAGAGAAAGAGAGAGCCTTGTAATAAACTGCGAGAGAACAGCTGGGAGTGCTCTGGGACTGCAGGGGTTTGGGTGTTAATCATCTAACCTGCAAAACACACAGACACACCCTTGTCTCAGCAGCACCACAGATGGCCAGGGTCATTGGGTTGTGGTGAAAAATACTGTGCAGTACTAGCACACTGCAGAAATGTAAGCTCTGCCAAGCCATGAGCATGTTAACCTAACTCCTATTCAAAACGTGGAATTCCAGACGACCGCCATTTTGTCACTTAGTTGACAAAAGAAAGAGAGATAGACAGATAAAGAGATTGAGGGAGAGGATGTCCTATCCCAGAGATTTACTGTACTTACGCTATTTGGACGAGAGTTTTGTACTACTTCTTTCTTCCTCCTTCCACTCCTCTCTCACTTCATCCAGGGATAATATCAGAACCCCTGAGAGGCGGTGGTAGGAGAGGGGGGGGCTCGATAGGCTAAATTAACCAACGAGGAGATGGAAGCAGACGTGGGGGAGGGAGGTGAGTGGGAGGGGGGTACGTCTCTGAGAATGTCACAAATGTTTTTGTCGGCCTTTTGGCAGAATTCCCAGGTCTCTGTGCTCCCGTCGCTTCTCAGGAGGGTTTCAGCACATGGACTCAGCCGAACTCCTCCCCAACTCAAAGCCCAGAAAACTGACAAAACTGAGTGCAAAACTCTGTTCCGAACAGACATCTTCCTGCTTCTTAATCCCGGCTCAGCCCTGAACCAATCAGAGCAGTCCTCAGAGCTGTTGGAAGCTGCCCTTGGCCAATTGAGTGTTGTTGTGGGTTGTTCTAATTCTTGCTATGCTTGGTAGGCTTTCCATGCCATCATCCTTGTTGAAACAAACACATTCTTAAAAATGTCAAAAGAACAGGATAAACGTCTGTTATCCATGACTGTTAATGGCATCCATTTTTGTGCCGCAGGTAAATAACAGTCACACATACACACAGAAAATTAAGCAGGGATCTCCCAGCCACAAAACACTCACCATAGGTATCAAACATACCATAATACTCCAGCTTTGCCATAAAAAACCCTCAATTCTGTTCTTGTATACAGTGCAAAGGACACAGACACTCTTGCAAACACTATTTACACACACACACATCTACACTGAGGTTTGGTGTGAATACAGTTCATCCATGTAATTCTGTCCTCGGTTCAGACACTGTGTGACGTCACCTCCTTTTGTTGTTTATGCATTTATTTCTCTCCTGAGTTGAACTTGCTGAACCATACCCCTCCCCCCCCCGCCACACCTACCTTTGCCGTTCTCTCTCCTCTCAACGCTCACCCCTCCCAAAACAGAGTGCAAGTACATTAAACTATCCAACAAAAGACATGTGTGTGTGTGTGTGAGAGAGAGACAGAGAGAGCAGGTAGGAGAAAGAATAAGAAGAGTAGAAGCTAGAAAGGCATTATGCTTGTGTTTTACTCTCTTTCTCTCTCCCTCTCTTCTTTTCTGAATTTTTTTCTTTTATTTCGGGGATCACTGTCCTCGAGTCTCTTTTATTCCTTGGCTTGTAAAAGTTTCAGCTGCACAGCATGGACAGCTTCCTCTGGCAGCAGCCCAAATTCGCTGCCACTGTTGAAGCAAGGGAGAGGGAGAGAGGGGGGGGAGAGAAAAAGAGACATAAGGGGAAGGGAGACAAAAGGGGAGGGTTGGAGAGAGAGAGAGGGGGGGGAACAACTTTAACATGGCTACAAAGACAGTATCATACACCAGCCTGTTATTCAACACACAATATTTTCTCCTTTCTCATCACAAGATTGTTTCAGCCTCATTGACGCACCAAATGGTGTAATTGCCAATAAAGGGTTAGTAGGTACAAGTAGTTCCTTAATGGCGCAGTAGTTTCGGAGTGTTGCTAGTAGTAGTTTATCAGGGATAGAAATAGCTGAATCGGATAGCACGTCATAGCACGAACACCCGGGTTACACTAGGACAATCAGCTCACTGGCCTTTCCCTCTTGGAGTCACTGGCATGAGCAACACATTTTCTACACAGACATGCACACACTCCACACCTCCAAATGCTCACACAGACTTGTTGATATGGAGCCAAGCCTGGTGAATAAGGCTTTTGTTAAAATCTACACCGTACACACTAACACGGACACACATATGCTGTCATTCAATAATGGACACACACAGAAAGCAAACATACACAGATCTGTTATCGTTGTCAATCATTAACTCAAACCACACCCTTGAGCTGTAAGTGTAGAGCACGTATACCCCTACCCCTTGTGTGTTTGTGCATGTCTGAGTGCATGTCGGGGCAGTCTGGGTACTCGTTTGTATCTTGGCTGTTAGCATTATTGATACAGCTTGCACCTGGCATATTAAATATTCACACACACACAATCACACACTCCTCGTTTCCTCTTCTCATGATTGTTTTGATTCCAGTCCAAATCAAAGTTTATTTGTCTTTGGCCGGGTTTCCCAGATTTGTTAAGAAGCTCTTAACGCCAAGAGCTTCTTAAGAGCGTTCTAAGCAGGGCCGGCCCAAGCCTTTATGGGGCCTTAAGCAGAATTGATTTAGGGGCCCCCCTGTCACGCAAATTGTATTGATTATTTTTAATGCTTGATTATTCGCACACTATTAATCTAATGCACTAAATAGAAATGTTGTTAGTTGTGTTGCTTACATGATAATATTTATTTATTTCGCCCTTATAAAGTTTTTAATTTTAACAGTAGCAAACCCAGATTGGTCATGTGATGATTTGAACTTTAAGTATTCTAAGTCATACAGTATTAAGTGGTGTACCTAATGTGGTGTACTGAAAAGTAGCTAAATAAACCAGACAATGCATCTATTGTAGGCCAACACAGTTAGCCACTTAAATAGCTTATGGTTTAAACTAGCAATGTGCAAAAATGCAAAACATTCAACTACAAATAACTTAAAGATACAGTATTTTCTTATTTCTTACAAAACAGATATTAAATTAAATACCTACAATATATACTGATCTGGGATTGTTGAAAACGGACCTGCTGTATCACCAACTGTAGCACTGGCACTTCTGGGCAGGAGGCGTTGGTTGTTGCCACTGGCCAGGCTCCAAAATATTTCAATAGTGCTTCTAGGGAAGATTCATATGAGTACATAGTAGACGGATCAGAATATTCATTTAACAAAATAAATGATTTTACACAGCAGCAAGCCATCTGAGCACAACTCTCAATCTTTAACCAGCTAACTGAGGCATAATGATATTGATATATTATACAAATGACCCCAAAAGGGTAGGATCTGTGCAAGCTACTCTAGGCTAGCTTTGTTAGCGAGCTTAACTGTCAACTAGCCAGTTTACGTTAGCTCACAACGTAGCCTAGTTAGCAAACCTATAGGAAAGTTCAATGGCAATCGAAATTTATTTTAATATTGTTTTTAGCTAGTATGCATTCGACTTGGTAAATCCGCCTAAGTGAATGCATACTAGCAAAAGAAATGCCCATTTTAAAGGGGGATCTAGCTATTGTTATATTTAGTTAGCTAGCTAGTCTAAGAGTTACACCAAAATGATAGCTACAGTAGCTAGCTCTAGCTAACGTTGAAGGCTTGTTTGATGCATGTATCTCTAGACAGTAAATGTTTATGGTTAAAAACGAATTAATCATGCAAACATACCTTGATCTTGCTGTTTTTTCTTCCTCTGTTTTCTTTTCTCTGCACCAGAGAAATATGTGTTTTTTTGTGACATTGCTTTTTGCCGTGTCAGATTGCGATTGCCGACTGATCTTTTCTGTTCTTGAACAATCGACGTTGTTGCTGTATGAGTAATGACAAAGGCAGGCCCCCAAGATAATTTATTAAAACAGTAGTAGTAGCCTATTATCTTCCTTGCCAGCCGGTAAACATAATATTGAGTTGAGTGCAAATTTGTATAATTACCATTAACATAATATCATTTTAAAAATATAGCTGCAAGCAGCAATGTGGTGGGCAAGCAGGTCAGATGACCCAGAAGTAGAACTTTCGACATCTAGTGACTGCGGTGTACCTGGCTTCCTTTGAAGTGGCTTACAGTCTCGTTAAACAGAGAATCAGAGACATGACAAGCTTGTCAGCTTTGGCTGGATTCGAACCTCTGACGTTTCCAGGACACCAATTTATCCTAGTGAGCTATTCTCAGTGCAGGAAATCACAGATTTCAGTTACTGGGTAAAAATATTAGCAGTTTTTCCTGTGGCAAGCGTGGTCAGATTTGGCCCAAGTTTAAACAGCTGTAATTGGGGTGTGCTTGCCTTCGGCTAGCACAAACCATTGTAATCTCACACATATATTATTGTGGCCTTTTAAAACTACAGCAAATAATTTTCTGCCAAATTTTCACATTTTTATGCATTGTTTCTCTTCTTTCTGATTTTTTTCACTTTTTGTTTTGCTTTTTTCTTCTCTTTTCTGTAGTTTCATGCCTTCATCCAGCTCCAGTCCCTATTTAAAATACCTTTTGGGCGCATTGAAGCTTCAGCTTATAACTTTCTAAAGTTTTTTACATTTTTCAGCTTTTTTAGCATGGTCAGCTATCCCCATTCAGGTTTTCAGCATTCTCACTGCTGTTTCGCAGGAACAGCCTTTTCTAGTTGTAAGAATGCTGTTAAGCATTCTTGCATACTTTCACCGATTCCTACAATTTTTGAATCAAAACGTTCAGTTCCTTCAGGAGATGATGGCTATGGCTTCTGGTATTTCTCACTTTTATACTTTTTAAAGAATTAAGGTTTTAGTGCAAATTAAACATTTAGCTCCTTCTTGATTTGTATGATTGAGCAGCCAGCAGAGTGGCACACTGCTGGCTGCTCTTTTTCTGGTATTCAACTAAATTGTCAAACAAATTCCTCTGACGTTCATATAGTTTAACTTACAGAAACAAGTTATACCTTAAAATGTAGGAAAACTTGTCCTCTTTCAGCCAATGTAACTAAAGAGCTCACATTTACAGATGTTCAGCTTTGAACCTTGAAGCGAGAGCAGCCTTTCAAATTCTCTCACTAACTTCAATGGAGAGGTGGGTAAAATTCGTCAGAGAATTTTGAAAGTAGACGTGTTTTTAAACTGCCAGTAGAGTCGTGTATCTGACCGCACAGACATATAAAGGACATGTCTGGTTTTGGGAGAGTCTTGGGTCTCGGAAAATATCCTAATTTTTTGGATTGGTCTAAGTTAACTTGTTTGAGGTGTGGATTCCACCTAAATTTGTGAATCTCTGTACCCAGCTTGTTAGCGATCACAGCTGCGCCATCACCGTGGCAACCAAACAGACACGCACCATGAAAGCAGGGCTCTGTTCAAAAACTCTTAAAATGCGTCCTTCCTTCCTTCCTTTTAAGACAGCGAGGTCTGTTCGAAATGTCTTAAATCTTCTCTTCCTGTCTAATAAGATACCTTGAAATATGTCACATAACTGTCATTTTTTAAGAGAGCATATGAGCTGCCTTGCTGTCTTAATGGCGGCACGTATTACCCATAACTCTGTGCGCGGGGTTACGTGAGCAACAAGTTAAACAGAATCCTTTGACTGCCATTGCTCTACGTTTTTACAATTCATATTTCAGCTAAACGGTACTTGTAAATCAACATCTGAATAAAAATGTATCGCGAAGTGGGCAGTGTAGTTGCTGAAAATGTACTTATTTTATTGATGATACTCCTAATTTGTAAATTTGCTCCGACTTTTCAATAACGTACAGTAGCTAGCATCGCCGTGCAGACACTAGCTAGTTGCTGCGTTTTATCATAATCCTATCAAATGAGTGAAATACAACCACAAATGTTATGAGCTATTGAGCCTATATCTAACACAAGTTTAAATACAGCTTAACTTGACTTAGTGTGACAATAAACTCAAGGCAATTGAGCAACAGACCGCCGTCTGACAAAGCGCGCTAGTGCGAGCACATAAGTACACGCAGCGCGATGACGTACATCCTGTCTTTAAAGGCTGTTCGAAAACAACGGTTTTTAAGATACCTTACCCCGAAGAGAGCTGTCTCGTTAGACACCTGTCTAGTAAGACATCAAGGTTTAGACAGCTGTCTAAGTTTTCGAACAGAGCCCAGAATTGGGGGACGTTTTGGAAACTGCCAAAAGAGTTGTATTTCTGACCGCACAGACACAAAGGATATCAATGGTTTCGGCAGAGTCTTGGGTCTCGGAAAATATCCGTATTTTTTGGATTGGCCGTATAGTATTGCGTCTAAGGTTAACTTGTTTGAGGTGTGGATTCTGGCTACATCTCTCATAATCGAGCTAGCGCGATGGCTCTCTCCATAACTAAAAACGGTTTGACTTTTTGTTCCCCACAATCGACCAAATTGGCCAAACAAGGTATGTACATTGAGCTTAAAGTGTACATAATCTAGCAGGATCTTTTTTATTTTAGCAAGTTTAGAGAAATATGCAAAAATCGAGGCGCGAGGTCACGAACAGCCAAACCACGGCTGGGGTACAGTAGCTTAGCTAAGTGTTTGCTGCAGCTGGGGTTAATCCTACGAACAAACGCTTCGTAACTGGAAAGCTTCTACTTTTAATTGACGATATTGAACACAGATGTAAAGTAACTTGTCTTTACTCTAAATATCTTCTCCGTTTTTAACTTTAAGTAGTAGATCTACATTCCACTTTGACACACTTGCAAGAAATGATCCGGTGGTTAGATGTAACATGATCTTGTTATTTACTATAAAAAACTCACCAGGGACAACGACAACATCGGCAACCCTACACTATGAATTATTATTTTGATGTCATCTTAAATTAAGTGTCTGAACAGGACTGGGTGTGCAGGCACGCATGATTAGTTTCTTTTCCGTTTTGAGATTCTAGGTTAGAAATGTTGCCAGTCTGTTGTCAATGACCAGCGGTTGCTACGTATTTTCAGCAGTTCCAGTCATTCCAGTGTTGTCCTCTTACCTTCAAATTTGTTCAACCCAGACTTAAGCAACTGGTTTTCTGCTCAATATTCACATTTTCCTGCAGCTCATCTTTCTGAAATGTTCTCCTTTTTTTTTTTGTTGCATTTTTCTTATTTTCTCCCGTTTTCTGCCTTCATCTTGCTCCAGTTCTTTTCAAAAATACATTTCACAGCCGAATCTTACAACTGCCAGTACTTTTGCATTTTTCTTATATTTTCTGGAATGTTCTGCCTTCATCTTGCTGCAGGTCCTTTCTAACATACATTTCAGGCCTTTAGAAACTCCAGCAAATATTTTTTTGCTAAATGTTCACATTATTATGCATTGTTTATCTTCTTTATGATCACGTGGCGCTGCAGTCATCAACAAATTTGGCACCATTTGTCTTCAGATCAATTCACTTAATTTGGCACAGATTATCTTCAAACCACAATCAATGTGACATGTCAAAATAGAACTGAATTACAGCTGTTTAAACTTGGGCCACATCTGACCACGCTTGTCACAGGAAAAACTGCTAATATTTTTACCCAGTAACTGAAATCTGTAGGGCTGTCAACTTTAGTCGTTTAGTCGACTAATCGGTCGATTTCGTCTTGGTTGACTGACATTCTCATTGGTCGACCAGTTGCAATTATTTTATTTTTTTTACCAATAAACACATTTTCATTGATTTACTCTTTGATATGTATTCCTTTATAAGCAGTTATATATTACTGTAGTCAAAATATAATTAGCCTATGTTTTATCCCCAACTTTAAATGCTTTAATTTAGGCTATTTCGTAACAGCGCCACAGTTTAGCGCACCACGTAGAACACTCGGGAACCGCACGTGGCTGGCTGCACTGCTGCTTCGCGCTCAGGAACCTAAGGAATATGGGTAGTTTTGCTGTATTCATTCAGTTAGAACGCTATGTGATTTGTCTTTAGTCGACAAAATGTCCAAGAAATCTAAATCTTTTGTCTGGCTGCATTTTACAAAAAAAGACGACAAGACTGTGGAGTGCAAGTTATGCGGCCTAAAGCTAATTTACCATAGCTCAACGACCAATATGGCCTATCACCTAAAAGCGGTAAGCGATTTATACACGTGTCAGACAGCTGAGCTTGCTATGTCTAATGTCTAAAAGTTTATATATTGTATTGGTTATGTACTAGGCGCATCCCCAGGCCATGCCACAGGCGTCAGGAAGCACCCAGACGCAACTGGAGTTGGTCCATCCTCTGTCGGCGAAGGGAAAGGAGGAAATCACTAAGGGGATTGTGCATTACATCGCCCAAGATATGAGGCCAGTCAGCACAGTGGAAGGAGAGGGCTTTAAGAACATGTTTAAAATCGTCGAGCCAAGATATACTTTGCAAGCACGGGATACTGTCATGCGTGCGCTACGTTCGCGGTTTGATGGACTTAAAGTAAATGTAAACCATCTACTTCAATCCTCCGAGGCTGTAAGCCTCAAAACTGATTTGTGGTCTTCGCTTAGAATGGAGGCATACATGACAGTTACGGCCCATTTTATCGATGCAGACTGGAAAATGAATAGCGTTGTGTTAGAAACAAAGCAGATGGATGAAGCGCACACGGGAGAAAATGTTGCTGCGCAACTCACTGAAGTCGCGGACACTTACAACATTCCACCAGAGAAGCGGCTGTCAGTGGTAACGGACAACGCTGCCAACATGGTCCTCTCGGTGGAATTACTTAAGGGATCCAGTCAGTGGCCAGATGTGGAGTTGGTCAGGTGCGCGATTGTGACGGTCACTATAGACCTAGGACAGAGCTCCTTACTTTGCAGTTAAAAAATCACTTAATTTTCAAATTTTTTATTATTATTATAGTTTTATGTATTATTGCTGTTTTTTCGTTGTTTTATAAAAGCTCTATGACAATTATTTAATAAATGGTCAATCAAAATGCAAAACATCGCGTCTGTTTTTTTTTTTTTTTTTTGTCGTCGACTGATCGTTGGGCAGGACAAGACTTTGGTCGACTAAGCATTTCTTTGGTTGACTACAGCCCTAGAAATCTGTGATTTCCAGCACTGAGAATAGCTCACTAGGATAAATTGGTGTCCTGGAAACGTCAATGTCAGAAGTTCGAATCCAGCCAAAGCTGACAAGCTTGTCATGTCTCTGATTCTCTGTTTAGTGAGACTGTAAGCCACTGCAAAGGAAGCCAGGTACACCGCAGTCACTAGATGTCAAAAGTTTCTTCTGGGTCATCTGACCTGCTTGGCCACCACATTGCTGCTTGCAGCTATATTTGTAATTATGTTTATAGTTATTTATTCAGTTGTTTTTTTACAGCTCTGAATTGTTAGCTTAGGCCTATTTGTTGCAATAAATATTCAATCTTACTTATTTTCAGTAGATGTGGCTTATCTGTCTGGTGGAAGATTTTCTAGGTATAGAGCTAGGTTGGGATGTCTCAAATACATTTCAAATACATATCAACATTACCTTATAAGGGTTAAGTATACTTAGCAATTGACTCTAGTTAGACTGTTAGTCGGCATTAGGAAAGTTACGAAACAATAGGATGATTTACGTTCCTTGAAAACCAGACTGCTGAATGAATAAATGTAGCCTAAATGTAAATAAAAAAGTGTATAGCATAAGTTTGAACGTTGTGAAGCAATCAAATATATAGTTGAATTTCAAGAGGCAGTGTGGAAGCTGAATTGCATCATCTAACAAGAGCTTAAATAAACTCCAATGCAGGAAGGGCTGAAAGCTGTTAAACAGAAGTAGTAGGCTAGCTAGTTGTAACAAGAATGTTATAGTTTTAACAGCTGAAATTAGTTGGGATAGTAATATCAGTAGCAGATGTATCATTGAGTGTGTTTACTCGGTTTTCTTAGTAGGATTCAATGTGTTGATTGAATGAAACATACAACATCCCAGATAGCACACATACGTCGGGCCGACGTTGACTTAAGATCGAAACGTTGTTTTCCATTCATAACATCGTATAAGCGTCGGCAAATGGTCGGATTTCCTCTCATCTCTGTGCTCAAAACGTTTCAAAACGTTGCAGATACGACGGCTCATCGTCGGCTCATCACTGACCGCTGGTCAGACATTTTACAAAAGTGAAGCTACTAACTAGAGCAAAATAAACATACTTATACATGTTATGTCAAAGTGTTGTATTGTAATAAGTAGGCCTACACACACATAGGCTAATACATTCTGGTTTAACAGTGATACGTCAAAAACATTTTCTTCTAATTTTGGCAGTTAGCTACTGTAACCATGGCAGTCAAGACAGTCAGAGGGCGGCGGAGACCAATGAAAGACGCAGAACTGTAGGCAGAGCTGTATACAGGGCTGTACGCAGGGCCCAAAATATACTGAGGTCATGAGTCAGAACTCGGCGGGTTCGGGGGCATGCTCCCCCGGAATTTTATTATTATATATTTTTAAATTACTTTATTTAAATCTGGCAATTTTCAGAGTCTTAAGGAGCAAAAACATCATCATTATGACTTTTGAATAGGTTTATTTGTTTGTTATCAGAGAACATCACCCAATTATCATGCATTAAACATCTGACTTTTAAAACGTATACAGTTCTGGTATAGTCTCTTCCTTTTATAGTACCTGCTCTCCCTCTATCTCTCTCGTCACTGCTCCTCTTGCTGCTTGGCCCAAAGATGAGCTTGGTTTGACACAACCTTTTCCTCCCTATCCTGTTTTCCCTTTACTGAAGAATATCAACACAGTCAAATCCTAAACTGATAGAAATGAAAACAATATGCCATTTCAACATCATGTATTCAGATGTGTCAGAAATCTTTAAAAACCTTTAGGGCGGTGTGGAGCTTTTGAAATTTTGAGGTAAAAATGGGGCATTCTGATCCTTCTTGAGGACCATTATGGTGACTCATGAAGTAAAGGCAAGTTACCACAAAAAAAGATTTATTATTATTATTTTGAAAATAAACAGGATGTTTTATTTTGTATCTGCCGTGTTGCTGCGTTGTCCTCCGGCATCTGGAAGAAATATATAACAGGTTCAATGACATATCAATCGCAAAATGAATGTTGATTCAACCGGTGGAAATTGATTGACAACCGGTACTGACGGAGTTAACCAAACTTTGATTCGAAGTTTCCTTATCTGAGTAGTACGCTGGGCTGCAATAAAAATATTTCCACATGAAAATGAATTTTCTTTTCATAGGCCATAAGGTGAACTACGAAAAAGTGGCGAGAAAGTGATTTTCGTTCCCACACCTGGGCACTACTTTTTAAATGCATTTTTGCATAGACAACACCCTTATTGACTTTATGTTAAAAGTTCTCCGCAAAATATCCTGCAGTTTTTTGTCATGATCCATAAATGTATATGATTGTACATTTACAAAAACGAAATTCTTATGCTGCTGGTTTTGCTTGTAACTTTATTTTTATTCATTTTAGCAACACAAAATAGTTCTCAAACTGTCATTTATACATGTACCTAAACATTTGAGACAGGTATTGGTGCATTACTATACTCAAGTGTGAATGTAGACCATGAAATATGGTAAATTTGTAGAAAATATGCTTATACTTTATGAATTGGCACCAAGCAAAATTAAACATACACATTGTAAATTTAGCAAAACTGTGTTTTATACAGCAAAATGTTCAGTAGGCACAGTGTAATCACAGAAAGATAAAAAGAAAGAAGCACACTGGCCCAAGTTGGCTGAAATGACTCAAAATGCTACCCCGTCACTGAATTCGGAATAATGCCAAACATTTGACAATTCTACAATAGATTCATTACAGCTCAAAAACAACCTAAAATACAACACAGCGCATCTTTACTCATCAGTATTATCCCTACTCATCAGTATCATACTCATCAGAATCATCTTTACTCATCAGAATCATCCTTACTCATCAGAATCATCCCTACTCATCAGTATCATCCCTACTCGTCAGTATCATCCCTACACATCAGAATCATCTTTACCCATCAGTATTATCCCTACTCATCAGTATCATCAGAATTATCCCTAATCATCAGCATCATCCCTAATCATCTGTATCATCCCTAATCATCAGTATCATCCTCAAGCATCAGTATCATCCCTATTCAGAGCTGTCATCCCATGTAACCTCTTTCCTCTGTTGTCTGGGTAACATTTGCACAATTTTGGCACCGACAAATCAATACAAGAAAGTCTTGCAGACATACAGGAACATCTTCCACACTCACATTTGCCTTGCTTGCAACTGCAGTGGACCACCTACAACACACTTTCAGAGGCTGGATTTCTAGTCAAGTGTGTTATTGTCAGATGCACAGAACAACACAAGGTCAGACTGGTCCCTGAAAAATCCTTAGGACAAGACAACGCAAAGCAACCTGGCATAACATAACATATAAGTACACAGAACATAGATTACATCTATGATAAGCAAAAATATAATAAACCTCCTAATATATAATAATATACAATACAGTATAGTAAACCTCTAAATACACAATACACATGGTATTCGGGCACAGCCCGAAGAGACAACGTGGGACACTCTTCCAGTGGGCTCACCATCCGCAGGAGGAGTCATGGGGGTCGGGTGCAGTGTGAGACGGGCGGCGGCCGAAGGCGGGGGCCTTGGCGGTCCGATCCTCGGCTGCAGAAGCTAGCTTTAGGGACGTGGAATGTCACCTCGCTGGCGGGAAAGGAGCCTGAGCTGGTGCGCGAGGTAGAGAGTTTGCGGCTAGATATAGTCGGCCTCGCCTCGACGCACAGCATAGGCTCCGGAACCAGTCTCCTTGAGAGGGGCTGGACTCTCTTCCACTCTGGAGTTGCCCTTGGTGAGAGGCGTCAAGCTGGGGTGGGAATACTTGTTTCCCCTCGGTTCGGCGCCTGTACATTGGGGTTCACCCCGGTGGACGAGAGGGTAGCCTCCCTCCGCCTTCAGGTGGGGGGACGGGTCCTCACTGTCGTTTGTGCTTATGCACCAAACGGCAGCTCAGAGTACCCACCCTTTTTGGAGTCTCTGGAGGGGGTGCTGAAAAGCGCTCCTCCCGGGGATTCCCTCATCCTCCTGGGGGACTTCAATGCTCATGTGGGCAATGACAGTGAGACCTGGAGGGGTGTGATTGGGAGGAACGGCCCCCCCGATCTGAACCCGAGAGGTGTTTTGTTGTTGGACTTCTGTGCTAGACACGGCTTGTCCATAACGAACACCATGTTCAAGCATAAGGGTGTTCATATTTGCACCTGGCACCAGGACACCCGAGGTCTCAGTTCGATGATCGACTTTGTAGTCGTGTCGTCGGACTTGGGGCCGCATGTCTTGGACACTCGGGTGAAGAGAGGGGCGGAGCTGTCAACTGATCACCACCTGGTGGTGAGTTGGCTTCGATGGTGGGGGAAGACGCCGGTCAGGCCTGGCAGGCCCAAACGTAATGTGAGGGTCTGCTGGGAACGGCTGGCGGAACCCTCTGTCAGAAGGAGCTTCAACTCCCACCTCCGGAAGAGCTTCGATCATGTCTCGGAGGGAGCTGGGGACATTGAGTCCGAATGGGCCATGTTCCGGGCCTCCATTGTTGAAGAGGCTGACCGGAGCTGCGGCCGCAAGGCGGTCGGTGCATGTCGCGGCGGTAACCCTCGGACCCGGTGGTGGACTCCGGAGGTGAGGGATGCCGTCAAGCTGAAGAAGGAGGCCTTTCGGACTTTATTGGCTGGTAGGACTCCTGAGGCAGCTGATGTGTACCGGCAGGCCAAGCGTTATGCGGTTTTGGCGGTCGCGGAGGCAAAAACCCAGGCATGGGAGGAGTTCGGCGAGGCCATGGAGAATGACTTCCGAACGGCTTCAAAAAGGTTCTGGACCACCATCCGGCGGCTCAGGAGGGGGAAGCAGTGCTCTGTCAACACTGTATACGGTGGGTATGGTGCGCTGCTGACCTCAACGGGACGTCCTGGATCGGTGGAAGGAATACTTCGAAGACCTCCTTAATTCCACCAACACGCTTTCCGACGTGGAGGCAGAGTCTGGGGACATCGGAGGGGGCCCTTCTATCTCTGGGGCTGAGGTCACCGAGGTGGTTAAATAGCTCCGCGGTGGCAGGGCCCCTGGGGTGGATGAGGTCCGCCCGGAGTTCCTTAAGGCTCTGGATGTTGTAGGGCTGTCTTGGTTGACACGACTCTGCAACATTGCGTGGACATCGGGGACAGTGCCTCTGGACTGGCAGACCGTGGTGGTGGTTCCCCTCTTTAAAAAGGGGGACCGGAGGGTGTGCTCCAACTTTAGGGGGATCACACTCCTCAGCCTCCCTGGGAAAGTCTATTCAGGGGTCCTGGAGAGGAGGGTCCGTCGGATTGTCGAACCTCGGATTCAGGAGGAGCAATGTGGTTTTCGTCCTGGCCGTGGAACAGTGGACCAGCTCTATACCCTCCGCGGAGTCCTGGAGGGTACATGGGAGTTCGCCCAACCAGTCTACACATGTTTTGTGGATTTGGAAAAGGCGTTCGACCGTGTCCCTCGGGGGCTCATGTAGGGGGTGCTCCGAGAGTATGGGGTACCGGATTCCCTGATCGGGGCTGTCCGGTCCCTGTACGACCGGTGCCAGAGTTTGGTCCGCATTGCCGGTAGTAAGTCGAACTTGTTTCCGGTGAGGGTTGGACTCCGCCAGGGCTGCCCTATGTCACCAATTCTGTTCATTACCTATATGGACAGAATTTCTAGGCGTAGCCAGGGTGTTGAAGGGGGTCCGGTTTGGTGACCTCAGGATCGGGTCGCTGTGATCCTGTTGGCTTCATCAGGCTGCGACCTTCAGCTCTCGCTGGAGCGGTTCACAACCGAATGTGAAGCGGCTGGGATGCGAATCAGCACCTCCAAATCTGAGGCCATGGTAATCGACCGGAAAAGGGTGGAGTGCCATCTGCGGGTCAGGGAGGAGATCCTGAACCAAGCGGAGGAGTTCAAGTATCTCGGGGTCTTGTTCACGAGTGAGGGAAGAATGGAGCGCGAGGTCGACAGGCGGATCAGTGCGGCGTCCGCAGTGATGCGGGCTCTGCATCGGTCCGTCGTGGTGAAGAAGGAGCTGAGTCGAAAGGCGAAGCTCTCTATTTACCAGTCGATCTACGTTCCTACCAGTGTTAATTTCGTTGACGAAAACTAAGACGAAAAGTGTTCGTTAACGACCTTTTTCCCATGACTAAAACGAGACTAAGACGTGACGAAAACGGATCTTTGAAAATAAAAACTATGACTTAATATATTATAACTTTCGTTAACGAGACGAGACGAAAATGTTGGTGGTTGCCGAAGTCACAATACTTATCTCCTTTTCCCCCCTAAATTTGCATGCATATAACACCATTGGTTGAATGTTGGCGGGTCCTATCCATAGGCCTACTACGACTGGTTCAATGACTGGTTCAACACTGTATGATGATGGCTCAAGGACAAGGTCAAGCATCTGGACGGAAAAAAAGAATGGACATTTGGACACACTTCAAATATATTGAGACGGAAAAGAAAACCCAATGCACCGTGATAACTGGCGATAAATCATGCGGTTTTAAAATCAGTGGGAAAAACACAACAAACCTCAAAAGGCATCTGAAAGCCCACCATCCTGAAGTTCATGCCATGGTAAGTTCGCTAGTAACTCTCAATGATAGCTAGCTAATATTAGCTAGTTATAAGCATATATTAGCAAACGTTGTCAATTTCAAAAGGGGCAGTAGAGTGTATAGGATGTTAACTTGGATAGCTAGCTATTAATTATCGATTGAAGCCTAGCAGCAGTACCCACACCTGTTAGCCGGCAATCTTAGCTAACCACGAGGTAGCATAGCTAACTTAAACTAGCTATCGATAACTACCTGGCAAGGTTAATTGCATTAATCAAGAAAAAATCAATTAATATGCGATTGGTTTACACATCCTTGTGTATTTGGGCAATTGTTATTATCATTGGCACCACTTTCCACTGTCAAATCTGGCCGTCTAGCTAAATCGGTTGTTTCAGATTGCACAGCAATTCGTATGGCTGCTCTCAGAGACCTGCTCCTCCCCTTCGCAGAGCATACCAAGATGCTACAGAGCGACACCATGTCCCTATCCCTGGTGGTGCCCGCCCTCTTGGACCTGACTGCTCACCTGTCCCAGTTCCACCAGAGCACTGGCTACAGGTACCTAGCTGGCCTGGCACAAAAAATGAAGGCAAACATGGAGCAGCAGCGCTTCAGCTGCTTCCTTGATCCCATGGATTCAAAGTTCTCGCCCCTCGCCACTGCTGCATGCTTCCTTGATCCAACTGTTTCTCCTGAAACCCTCATTGAAAATGAGGACAGCCAAATTCAAGAGCTTCTGAGAAGAGCAGAACATTACATAGTTCAAACTATATCATCACAGGAGGAGGAAGATGATAGTCATGAGGAGGAAGAAGAGAGAAGGGAGGCACCAGAGACAGCCCCATCTTCAAAGCGTCCAAGATTTCAGTTCTTCTCAAAAGCAAGTACAAGCCGGCCATTAAGACCAAAGCCCTCTGTCAGGCAAGAGTTACAAAAGTACAAGGAGCAGCTTTCTCAGCCCATACATGAAGAGAGCGGTATTGACTTTTGGTCCGCACAGGGTTCTACTGTTTACCAGACCCTACAACCATTTGCCTTTGACCTTCTGGCAATGCCTGCATCCCAAGCATTTGCTGAGCGGGTTTTTAGTATAACAGGAGACCTCACTCGTGGTCGGCGAAATAGAGCAAGGCTCATTTTAGAGAGAAGTGTTTTCTGAATAGAGATAGGTAACCTCATTCTGCTGACTCGAGGTGGGGGGGGGTTCTTGTCACTGTTAAGAATGCCCCATCTAATTGTTAAAGCGTGTGTGTGTGTATTTTTTGTGGTTGTTACACTGATCTGTTTAACAACGTATTTCTTGTACACACACATCCATGCACGCATATACAAACAACAAACATACACATATACAAACGCACACATACACACACAAAACTTGTTTTTTGTACGCACGCAGTCACACACACATGAACACTGTTCATGCGCACAAGCACACGCAATTTGCTAAAAAGTTTGAGATATGTGTGATGTGTTTTATGTATAGATTTGATGTTTTATTTGTCAGAAAATAAATAGACTGACTGTAGACAAAGAAAGACTGTTTTGTTTCTTTTTGTTGGAAACAGAGATACAGACAGATATTTGCCCATTTATGTGATAACTCATCCCTTCCTCCTACATACGTCACATCCTGTATAGACCTATCCTAGGAGGGATATCTAATAGACAACTTAAGTACTGCAAGCTAGACTATTATGCAGTTGTAGACACAAGGGGGTCCCTGGGCCTGAGAAGGGAAGAAAATGAGTTGAATATGGCTATTAAATGTGACTAAAACTAGAGTAAAATGTAATTAGCTTTCGTCGACTAAAACTAGACTAAAATTTTTTGATGTTTCGTCGACGAAAACTAGACTAAAACTAAGGATTAAAATGACTAAATGTGACTAAAACTAATATGCATTTTCGTCTAAAGACTAAGACTAAGACTAAATCAAAAATAGCTGCCAAAATTAACACTGGTTCCTACCCTCACCTATGGTCACGAACTATGGGTGGTGACCGAAAGAACGAGATCGCGAATACAAGCGGCCGAAATGAGCTTTCTCCGCAGGGTGTCCGGGCTCTCCCTTAGAGATAGGGTGAGAAGCTCGGTCATCCGGGAGGGGCTCAGAGTAGAACCGCTGCTCCTCCGCGTCGAGAGGAGCCAGCTGAAGTGGCTCAGGCATCTGATTAGGATGCCTCCTGGACGCCTCCCTGGTGAGGTGTGCCGGGCACGTCCCACTGGGAAGAGGCCCCGGGGAAGACCAAGGACACGCTGGAGGGACTATGTCTCCCGGCTGGCCTGGGAACGCCTCGGGGTCCCCCAGGAAGAGCTGGTGGAAGTGGCCGGGGAGAGGGAAGTCTGGGCCTCCCTGCTTAGGTCGCTACCCCTGCGACCCGATCCCCGGACAAGCGGCAGATGATGGATGGATGGATGGAGTTCATCATGGTGTCAGGACAATAACCTCTCTCTCAACATCAGCAAGACCAAGGAGATGATTGTGGACTATAGGAGGCGGCAGGGGGAGGAGCATGCACCCCTACACATCAACGGATTCGAAGTGGAGAAGGTCAGCTGCTTCAAGTTCCTCGGGGATGAACATCAGCAATGATCTCACCTGGTCTGTTTACAAGGTGGTCAAAGCGACCCGTAAACGCCTCTTCTTCCTGGGGAGACTGAAGAAGTTCGGCATGGACTCAGTCATCCTCACTAACTTTCACAGATACACTATAAAGAGCATTCTGACCGGTTGCATCACAGTGTGGTATGGGAGCTGCACAGACAGGGACCGCAAGGCCCTATGTACATTTAGATTTTGTCATTTAGCAGACGCTCTTATCCAGAGCGACTCAAAGTAAGTACAGGGACATTCCCCCCGAGGCAAGTAAGGTTAAGTGCTTTGCCCAAGGACACAACGTCATTTGGCACGGCTGGGAATCGATCCAGCAACCTTCTGATTACTAGCCTGACTCCCTCACCGCTCAGCCATCTGACTCCCCATGTCCCCTATGTAGTGTGGTCCGTTCTGCTGAGTTCATCATCGGCAGGAAGCTCTCAGCCCTACAGGACACCTTCGACACACAATGCCTGAGGAAAGCTGGCAGGATTCTAAGAGACTGTTACCACCCATACTTCAGTCGTTTTACCCCGTTGTCTTCTGGCAGGCGTTACCGCAGCAATCGGTCATGCATACGCAGACGAAACAACAGTTTCTATCCAAGGGCCATCTGGCTTCTGATTGGACATTGATGTGGACATTGATTCACTTCATACTAGTCACTTTACACACTGTCACTTCAGCTACTGGTTGCACTATTAGTGACATTGCACTAATGTATTTCACTGTACTTTGCCATCAGGCTCCTGAATGGACATTGATGTGGTCATTGATTCACTTCTTACTAGCTACTTACACACTGTCTGTTTCAGCTACTGGTTGCACTATCAGTAATATTGCACTATTGTACTTCACTGTACTTCACTTAGTTTAGAATATAGGGTTAGCAATAGGTTATTAAGTGTATTTAGGGGTTAGTATATTGTATTTTTATATTTATCTGTATATTTAGGAGGTTTACTTATTTAAGCTTAGCATAGATGTAATTTATGATCTGTGTACTTATATGTTATGTTATGCCAGGTGCTTACGTTGTCTTGTCTTAAGAATTTCAGTGCCCAGTCTGACCTTGTGTTGTTCTGTGCATCAAACAGTACAATACTTGAAAATAACAAAGTTAGACTGGTCCAGGTTAAAACTGCTACCCATATGTGTAAATACAGTCAGGTATTCATCTTTCTCACAAGCAACAGAAAATGCCTTTCTTTTGCCTTTGCCATAAATGTCAATGAAATGCCTGTAGCAAGTGGAGTGAAACCCAGTGTCTTCGGGAACATTGTCAACTTCTAGACAATGTTTGTACATTTCCGCTATTTTCTGATTCTCACCCTGCAAGCCAAGCCACTGTTTGGCCCGGTTTCAGAATGTATCCCACCGTGTGCAGATAAAATACTTAGTTTTTTTCTTTCTTTATGGACGTGAGATGCATATAGTATTGTTTAAAATCCTTACCACGTAGTTTTGAAGGTCTGGCTTTAATTTCTTTGTTTTCGCTACAACCTCAGACTCTTTAAAGCTGACATGACATGCTGTTTTTGGACGCTTTTATATAGGCCTTAGTTGTCCCCTAATACTGTATCTGAAGTCTCTTTCCCAAAATTCAGCCATAGTGCAGAATTATAGCCACTACAAGTAGTCCCACAATCAGCTTTCCTCAGAACGCGCTGTTTCTGTGTCTGTAGCTTTAAATGCTAATGAGGAGGAGAGGGGCGGCAACATGCGCTAATGTTTACAGGATGTATCGCAATGGCTCGTTGCCCCTGTTGCTGTAAAATGCCTCGAATTTAGCCATTCTCATCTGATCACCCTGGTTTGCAGAGGTGCACACTCCACTTAATGTGGAGAAAGGCGGATATCACGAGCCATAACACAAACAGCAGAACGGTTATCCAAATAACAAAGAAGTGTACAACACTCGCGTTACAGCGTGTGTATTCACACACACACTTGATGCCATTTATCTTTACGTTAGCAACAGTAACTCAGCTGTTAGGTGCGTTGCGTCCAATGATTTCTTAGATTTCTTTGACCCAAAAATCTATGCAATAAGGGACAAACTACAGATTAGTCCTGGAGGAGTGGCCATCAACACTGAATTTGACTCTATACCCAGCATGCTGCATGTTGAGGCTCTTACTCACTTTAACCCTATTTCTATGGAAGCGTTCATCGAGCTAGTAGATTCCTCGAAACCCATCAGCTGCCTTCTTGATCCCCTCCCTGCCAAACTTTGTAGGGAACTTCTCCCTATTATTGGACCTCCCATGCTTAGTATTATTAATGAATCTATTGTAACTGGACAAGTCCCTGACAATTTCAAACAAGCTATTATTATATTACACTGGCGATTGAGACTGAGGTTGATTCCGAGATGGGAAGGAACTCAAAAAAGCGCTCCTGCACTTTGAAGTTGCTATCTATGTACCTCAGCACAAGCACCAGCTGTGTCTGTGTAGAAACGTCAGTGGTCTCGTCAGCTTGGATAGCTACGAAGTTCGCCGACTTCACCTCCTCCACAATATGTTCCCTCATGACCGCTAGCATACACTCCAGTAGCTCGTTTTGAATGGTCTTTGATGTGCCCCTGAAAACTTTAGCATTTTTAAGATGGTCATCAAACACCTCATCTAAGTGTGCCACAAAGTTGACAAGTCCAAGAAAAATACCAGGGTTGGTGGAGCCCTCAGTTTAATCTTTGCCTCGCAAAGCTAACTCAAACACTCCGCAAAACTTCACACACTGGATTAGCCGGCTGAGGATGTGGCGGTTCTTGCTAACCTCATCGTTGTGGCGGCGGACAGCTAGCCTGTGTCCCTCATCCAGTTGAGTGGCAATGTTCACTCTCCCCAAAGCAGACAATCTCAAACAGCTATCCATGTGGGTCTTTGACAGCTCATGTTTCTTAATCTTTTCTGAAAGATGGTGCATGTCCGTTACACCAGTCGCTGTCCAAGCGGTGCTGTCTGCCGTGCCACCTTCAGGGTGAAAGAGTAAGCAGGGGTAGCAGAAGACTGCATTAGCTACATCGCAGCCTGCTAGCCAGGTTTTTCGTTCATACCAATTTTTGGAAAATCCTCGGGTGGAAGACTTTCCCCCTTTAGTAGAAACCTGTTGAATTATTAAATTTGGTCTGGGAGGTCCTAATTGTTTCGTTGCCAATTTATCTTGATTTGTTCGCCGACAAAAAGGAACTTCTTTCAAAGAGACAATCGAGTTGCACTGAACGCTAGCCATCTTGACAGTTAGTAAGTGATTGACGCTGCTACCCACTCTTTTCTTAGTTACGTTCATGGTTATGTTACGTATGACGAAAGCGCGTAAGTGCAAGCCCTCCCGGAACCCATAGAGATTGTATTGAAAGCTCTGATATTTGAAAAAAAAGATTTTACATGAGAGTCTATGAGAGACTTCTGGGAGCGATTTTCAACCTGACTGAAATCGCCCCAAAAGGGGCGGGGCCATTTGAAGCACGACTTTAGCCTGATTGCACATTTAGTGGCAGATCAGACGTCTAGATTAGAACACTGATAACGACTGTTGCCGTGATATAATTGATTAGAAAAAAATCCCTTCCTTTTCCCGTTTGGCAGTGCGTCGCCCATATCGCCCTAATGAACACACCGCCCCTGCCCTAGATTCTGTTGCCCCACTCAAACCAAGGAAAAGAAAAGACAAGAAAATGGCTCCATGGTATTCAGAGGAAAGCCGCACTCTCAAGAGGTCCACTAGAAAATTAGAGCATAAGTGGCGTACCACTAAATTGGAGGTTTTCCGCCTGGCCTGGAAGGACAGCCAAATGGAGTACAAGCAAGTCCTCATCAGGTCCAGATCAGAATATCTCTAAATTGATTAGTAAGAACAAACACAACACGAAGTTCCTATTTGATACTGTTGCAAAACTCACTAAGAATAGTACACTCTGTTAGTTCAGATCTCTCTCCCAATGATTTCTTTGATTTCTTTGACCAAAAAATCTATGCAATAAGGGACAAACTACAGACTAATCCTGGAGGAGTGGCAATCAACACTGAATTTGACTCTATACTCTGCATGCTGCATGTTGAGGCTCTTACTCACTTTAACCCTATTTCTATGGAAGCGTTCATCGAGCTAGTAGATTCCTCGAAACCCATCAGCTGCCTTCTTGATCCCCTCCCTGCCAAACTTTGTAGGGAACTTCTCCCTATTATTGGACCTCCCATGCTTAGTATTATTAATGAATCTATTGTAACTGGACAAGTCCCTGACGATTTCAAACAAGCTATTATTAAGCCCCTTCTTAAAAAAAAAACCTGGATCCAGGTTGTATTAGCAACTATAGGCCAATTTCAAATTTGCCATTTCTCTCCAAAATTTTTGAAAAAGCTGTGGCACAACAGCTAACTGAGCACCTCTCCTCAAAACAGCTTTATGAACCTCTCCAGTCTGGATTTCGTCTTCACCACAGCACTGAAACTGCATTAGCTAAGCTAGTCAATGATCTATTATTAGCCTCTGACGCGGGCTCTATCTCTGTTCTGGTTCTTCTAGACCTTAGTGCAGCATTTGACACTGTGAATCATGAGATTCTCCTGGAGTGTATGGAGAACTATGTTGGGATCTCTGGTACTTCACTTCAGTGGTTTAGATCGTATCTATCTGATAGATCACAATATGTCCACTATGATGGTTGCTCATCCAGGAGCACTACTGTAAAATTCGGAGTACCACAGGGTTCAGTTCTAGGCCCTCTGTTATTTTCACTCTATATGTTGCCTTTAGGAAACATAATTAGAAGCTCTGGGGTAAATTTTCACTGTTATGCAGATGATACTCAGCTATACATGTCCATAAAGCCTGGAGAATTTCCACATGCTATGGAAAAATGTGTTTCCGGGTTGAGAACTTGTATGACTGCAAATTTCCTTCTTCTTAATTCGGATAAAATCGAGGTTCAAATTCGGCCCTAAAAAATACAGAAATAATTCATCCAATCTGACCTTAAACTTAGATGGTGTCAAAGTATCTCAAAGCCAGTTGGTAAAAAATTTAGGAGTCACATTGGACCCAGACCTTTCGTTTGAGTACCATATTAAACAAATCACCAGAACTGCATTTTTCCATCTACGTAATATTGCCAAAATACGAAAATTCCTCTCAAAGGATGATGCTGAAAAACGAATACATGCTTTTGTTACGTCCCGATTGGACTACTGCAATGTGTTGTTCTCTGGCCTCCCAATTACCTACTTGAAAAATTTACAGCGGGTACAAAATGCTGCTGCTAGACTATTTACAAAAACAAGAAAGTTTGATAATATAACCTCTACTCTTATCTCTTTACACTGGCTCCCTATCCAAGCCAGAGCTGATTTCAAAGTTTTACTACTAACTTACAAATCTCTACATGGATTGGCACCACTGTACCTCTCGGGTCTCCTTGCACCCTATTGCCCCGCAAGGACTCTAAGATCTCAAGATGCCGGCTATCTGGTAATACCCCAAATTAAGAAAAAAACTGCTGGAGGTAGGGCGTTCTCATATAGAGCACCTCTTCTCTGGAACAAATTACCTGTCTCAATTAGGGAGACTGATACTGTTGACATTTAAACTAGATTAAAAACGTTCTTGTTTAGTCAATCCTATGATTGTTAAATGTGTGTACTTTCTATGTAAACCTGGGGTGTGCGTTTGCCTATGTGTGTATCACATGTAACTTTTAAATTGTAATTTTAGCTTATGTTCACACTACCCATTTAAATGTTACAAATAAAGTAAACCTGTTATTGTATATTGTTACTGTAATAGTTCCGTTGCTGTATATTTTTATTGTTATAGTTTACTAGTTGGAGACAACGGGGGGCTGGTTGTTTTCATCCATATTCGTATAAATATAACCTATTTTAGAGTTGTTTCCCCCGGAACAGATTTCATGTTCCAACCAAGGGGGGCTGTCGCTGTCTTGGTGTGTGGGGCTGCATCAAATACCCTCTTAGCTTTGTTAAATTGCTGCACTAGTCCACACTTGACCGGTGGTGATCTCATTCTATTACGACTGTAACTGTTAGCTGCTCCTGGCATTCTCTAATCCCTGCTCTCCTCTCTGTCCCCCCCACACATCCCTTGTGGTGTGGGGGGTCTGAGCTGTCAGGACCTGCCGGGTCGTCGGTCTACCAACGCTGGACCAGGTCGTCAACCGGAAACCAGCCTCCATGACGGCCAACAGCGAGTTTCCAGGTCCCATCCAACGTCTATAAAGCCGAACAATGGATTTTTGGTGTTTCAAAACCCATTGACATTGTATGACTATGTTTAGCTTGTGTTCTGCTCCTCTCTCTTACCAACCGTCTCTGGAGGAGGGGATCCCTCTCTGAATTGCTCCTCCCAAGGTTTCTTCCATTTTTTCTCCCGTTGGGAGTTTTTCCTTGTCTTCCTTGAGGGTTTAGGTTGGTTGAGGGGCAGTTCATTGGCGTATGTGAAGCCCTCTGTGACATGCTTGCGTGTAAAAAGGGCTATACAAATACATTTGATTTGATTTGCAGAGCTAATGTTACAGCCACATTCTAAGGGTAGCAAGCTAGGTAACTATATACAGTAAAGCAACAAAATGATATAGCGTTAGTTAACTTACTTGTCCAAGGTTTGTAGCTTGACCAAGGAGATTTAGTAATGATCCAGAATTTAATTTCAGCAAGGCCAGCTTTGAGTTGGCTCAAGTTGAGGAAATGTTTGGCGCAGACATACAACACTTTGGGAAGTTGTGTCGGCGCATTTCCAGCGAAAATACAATTAAGATACAGGTTGTGCAGAGGCTCGGATGAAGGAACAAAAAAAAAAGATGTGTGCTTGCATTTGTATATCCAAGCACTGAGCAACTGTTATGCTTCGTTTGTTTGCTCGCCATGATGTCTCTCCAGGAAAAACCGATATCGCACACGCCCTTGCACGGTGGTAGGTCAGTTTCTCATGGGCGGGCTGGATGATCTGGTCGGGCAAAGCAGAGAGAGAACCTTCCCCCTATCTACGTCACTAGGGGGAGATTTTCAAACAGCGCAATTGAGCCTTCATTTTGTCAAAGGCGGAGAAGAACACGCAGGGCTTGGTTTACACTTATCGAAAATTCTAGCCACTGGGGGACCAAAGGCAGGCTAGGGTAACTCATATTTATGTTAAATAACCTCATAAAATGAAGTTTTCATGTCATGTCACCTTTAAATGTTGTTACAAAAAGCGGCCACTTTATTGGTCTAGCGGCGAGCACGTGATGATTTACTCATCACTCATGATCAAAATATAATTACGCGATGAAAGAACTAATGCTGACTTTAAACACTAATAAAAAAATTACTGCAGGATTCCACATGGATAACTTTTTTTCTCTTGCTCAAAACCAATAGGTGTTTTTATCAGAATCAAAGGAATGTAGTGCCCCTTATATGGGAACAGGATAAAACAAAAAACAGCTTCACCTTCCGGCCTATCACAGTCATCTGCCACTTAAACTTCTATCAACCTACATGTTTAGTTTGATGCGCTCCTCTTCCAGTGACTGTAACTAACTGACTCACTAACGCGTCCGACTTGTGTGTGGTGGTTACCATAGCGACAGTGCGTTTTGTTGATGACGCGCAGCACGTATGTCCAAACTCTCGAGCTACTCTTGGCTCTTCAAGTATAAAATCACGTTACGGTTTGTGGGAGACCAAGATCATCATCCTGCTGTCAGTTTCACATGTACTTTATTTTGAGTTTATATACCACAATTTAAGCAACAAAAAAAAACAGAAATAAGATAAAAATATAGCTTCAAGCAGCGATGCGGGTTCCTCCGCAAAATGGCAAAATATTATAAAAATGTACATTGTAGAAGGTAAAGTGTCAGACAACAAGAAAGCAAAACTACTTCATGTTGGGCCAACTACAATAGGCTGAATGGTGATTTGAACTCATCAGCATAAGGTTACAAGGCAGCCTCTCTTCCCTCTCTGCTACACACCAACTGTTAAAAGTAAGAGTAGATAGGGCAAAGTATTAGCTTTGGTCAGCTCTGGGACAAAGGTTAAGAAGCAGTTGACATTTCAAAGTGGAATTGCGTGAAATTGCGCATGGTATTTCATAATAATGTCATCCTGTTTAACTAAACAGATATTCCAATTTAAGACAGGCTAAAAGACTGGCTGGATTCAAACTTACAATCTTATACTTTGCAGGTCACTGTCCCTGTCCATTGAGTTATTCTCATTGTTGAATATTGTCATGTTCAGTTACTGTATAAAAAAGTAAGCTGTTTTTTCTTTGGTAAGAGTTGTTAGTATAGCGGCCATATGCCATGGTTCAATTGGTCTGTGCTTTGGTGCTTTTATTTTGATATCTGGTGGGTGTGTATGCAAGTCATGTGGGTATTGGCATAGGAATTAGTGAATGAATATATGCACCTGGGCACCTGTGGTAGTATGGCAAGGGGGTGAGTAGGGATAGCACATTTTTTGTTGACCGCTCAAAATGCTGACTATTGGAATGTTGGATTGACTGAAACGCTTACTGGAAGAATTGCATGTAATTTTAATATTGCCACTTTGCACAGAAGCACTTGCACTTTTTTACCTGCTGTCCTGTTCAAAGAAATATATGTATCTGTCTATGAATAAAAAAGAAGAACGTAACTTCCAGAGCGGATATTGAAACTGTGGGCAGCACTCCAGTGAATCTCGCTTACTTAGCCTCTCAGCGACATTCTTGTGGTTGCTACGGTTAGATTCAGCCAAAGTTTAACTACTCAAATTCAATCATATTTTGACATACCAAGGTGAAATTGTTGATGGTTCTTCAGAGTGATGTCATCTTGAACCCAATAAGGTTTGAAAACCACCAGTCAAAATGATATTTGATTTATTGACACAAATATATTATACAGATGACGACCAAAAATTGCCTCTCACAGTCAAAAAACATTGCTAACACTGACTCCAGAATTTCTCAAAGATAGCGTGAAGACCGCTTTCCAGAACCACAGTCAACTTACAATCAAGAATAGCCTCATTGGCAAAAGGTTTATGGCACAGCCCATGATCAACTCCTTGCGGATGTACAATAGCCGACTCTCACTTCCCATTAAACCACACAACATGCACTCTCAGGATGACCAACAAGATTATTTTAATTTACAAACAACAATATTACAAACATCTAACTGAACGACTACCAATACTTTTGCTATGACTGTAATTTCTGCAGATTCCTATGCTAGATTGCAGATGGTGCTACTATTGGTTGTATTCTACTACACCACTGATACTACTGTATATGCTACTGTTATTACTATCCCAACTATAATTTCAGCTACTACTGCTTCTTCAAGTATTTCTACAGTTTAACAGTGCAGATTTTGGCTTATTTTGCATTGTATTTCAGCTCTTAGCTTTGTTAAATGCTGCAGTTCATCTTCCACACTGCCACTTTTATGTTTTCCTGCTGTGCTGGTCTTGAATTTTTGGCATTAACACTTTCAGAAAAGCCATTGGAATATTGAATATTTTCAGCATTTTAACTTAATTTCAACTTTGCGCTTGCTGGTACATTTTCTAATTTCTGTATTTTTAGCAATTTTTAAAATACATTTTGACTTTTCTAATTTCTGTATTTTTAGCATAAAAAATATATTTTCAGCAATTTTCTGAAATTCCTTTCAGCTTTCAGCATTCCAACGCATTTTCAGCAGGACATGCATTTTCTAGTTATTGTTGGAATGCTGCTTCAGCATTATTGTTCTTTGAATCTTTATTCAACTTCTTCATCTTCTTCTTCTATTTCTTCCACGACACCTTTCAGCGCCTTCAAATCTTCAGCTATTAAAACCGTTCAGCTATCAAAAAATTCAGCAGTTTCAGGCTATGACTGCTATGACTTTTCAGCTTTGTACCTCTTATGCTTGAATTAATATAAATCAACATTAATCTAATTTTTTACATGGTTGTCCAATTGAGTTTTTTTTCAAATCCTCTCAATCTTCTTAAACTTCATCAACTTTCAAATCCTTCTTCTTCCTCAATCCTTTAGCTACAGCCACCATTTAAACTTTAAAATGTTGACAAAACCCTTAAAAAAAAAAAATTTATTCAGCTTTTTGATATCTATATAAAAATAAAAAAAATCACTGATTACGTTTCATGACTTTTTCAAACCGTTTCTGAGATTTACATGGTACGTAAAAGCCTAGAGTGCAGACTGAAACACTTAGAGTGGAGGGGAGCTTCGGATGTTGTTGAAAAAATATTTCTAGTTTGCCAGCATTGCCACAATTTTCGCTCTTCATGGTTCGTTTTTGGATCAATAGATAGCTAATTTTGAGCTGGTCGTAGCCGGTTGTCTGTGGAATCCAACAGACTTACACATTTGTTCAGAGCCCCACGAAAGCGAGACAAAGTTCAACTCTCACCCATAGAGTCCAATGCAAATTCTGGTGACAAATTCGTCACAGAAAGAAAAAACAACAAGATTTAGAAACTGCCGGTAGAGTCGTATTTCTGACCGCACAGACATATAAAGGACATCGCTGGTTTTGGCAGAGTCTTGGGTCTCGGAAAATATCTTTATTTTTTGGATTGGACGTATAGTTTTGCGTCTAGGTTAACTTGTTTGAGGTGTGGATTCTAGCAAAATGTTGGCTATTCTCTGCCCTCAGCCCATTAGCAGCCATAGCTGCACCATCACCGTGGCAACCACACAAACACGTGCCAGTCTCTTAGGCCCCGTCCACACTAGCCCGGGTAAATTTAGAAACGCATACATATGTCTGCGTTTGCACCTCCGGTCCACACTAATAAGGCGTATTCGAATACTGAAAACTGAGCTTTTCCAATACACTCCCCTAGCCGGAGACATTTGAAAACGCCGGGTACGCGTAGTAGTGTGGACGGGGTCCCCGGAGCTTTTCAGATACGATGACGCTCAGTTGCCATGGCACTGGGGTAGCTTGTGCTCAAGAGGTTATAAAGTCAAGATGGAAAGTGAAAGAAATTTGCTGCTCTGTCTCAATAACTTCTTTATAAGTTAGTGTAAACTGTTTTTTTGTATGACAGTTTTTTTTAAACCTCAAAACAAGTGTCAGTCTCAGCTGATTGCGTGCATGTAAACAGACCAGCGTGGAGGGAGGGACAGAAGTGGCGTTACCATGACAACAATTGTCATGTATCCGTGTTACTGTGGACGGCAAACATTTGGAAAACGATGTGAAAACGCTTGTGTGGACGGAGATCATTTTCAATTCGAATACGCGTATTTGTATTTACCCGGGCTAGTGTGGACGGGGCCTTACACAGGTGATTGGTATTAGCTGATAAGTGGAGACACAAGACAAGCTATTCAGTCAACTCGTCTCATTAAAAGACTAAGAGCACCACAACACAACTACTACCACTACTGCTATATCTTATGTCACTACTACAACTACTAATTCTGCAGATGCTGCTTATATCTCTTTTACTAACTACTATGCTAATGACACTGTTTTGTTCTACTATGTCACTGAGTGCGTTCACTTGACCATGAGAAACTAGGGATGGGCGAACGATGCCTTGTGAAGCTTTGGTAGTTTCTTCCGGATTGTGCCGAACCAAAGAGCCGAACTATTGGCGCATTGAAATTGGAGAGCACAGTGACATCTAGTGGTCAGCAAAAATTATAGCAGCCGTTTAAACCAACTGAATGCAATGTACCAGTAGTTTCTGGCGGTACTTCGCCTCGTTAATTATTTAATGTCGTTCATTTTTGTAAGGCTACGTGATGGTCTAATTTTCGTGTTCATTCATTAAAACCATACATGTGCATTTGAGAACGGTGTAATTTTCATACAATAAATATGTTTTACTTTGATGTACTGGTCTACACCACACTTTCTAATGTTCTGCAAACAGAATGCTTAAGTGGAAGTATTAAATGACTGCTGATACAGAGTGGTAGCCTACACGACCACTCTGCTTATATAGAGCTCTGTCTCATTCCTTACATTTGTGATATGTATTGTGAATCAGGGGAATACTTGTGGGGACAGTGGGGGTGTGCTTGTGCAATATAAAAAGGCTGTGTACCATAACAGGGTTCAGGGGAATCGCTTTCTTCGCTTTTTCGCATCCATACTCTGTCTTTTACTTTCTGCTCTTCTGCTAATAATTCTCAACTATACTACTCTTCTGGTACCTAATGAACTATAATCTTCTGCTATTGAACTATACTCTTGTGCTAATATAACCTACTTCTCGTCTGCTTATGATAATTCTCTAATCGTCCTCTAATAATAACTATGTACTCTATTAACTGTTTGCGCTTCTGACAATGTAGTGTTCGCCTCCTATTAAGACAACAAGCACTGGTTTCTTTCCCTCTTTTAAGGTTTAGAAGTGCGCCACAACTTTGAACCAGTTTGTGACGTCTGAAGCATTAAACGTCATCAATCACGTGGCATCGTCATTTGACACAAGCCCCAAACCACTCTTCCGAAAATGTGCGTATTGGTTTTGCGACACAAGCATCGATGCGTCAGTGCCATACGTCCCATCATGCGCGCAGATGGCACTGGGGACGGGGGGGACATGTCCCCCCCAGATTCCTAGCGACCCCGATCCGTCCCCACCACTCTCCCTACATAAGGCGACAAGCATCAGTTATAACTGCACAGCTGATTAGGCGATGTTAGCGTGTGTAACGTTGGCTACACAAAAGTACTACAACACTTGAAAAGAAAGTGCATTATGCTTATTTTAAAGTATTTTTGGAGTGGGCGTTTGTGTTTTTAGGCTTGGCGTCTTCCTGGTTGTCATGGAGATTACGTTAGTAGGCCCGTTCTTTTGACTGCTTAAAATTGTAATGTTTGGCTCGCTCCTTTTCATTCAGTGCTCGAATTACGTGGTAGCCAGAGGGAGCCGAGCTCCCATAGAGTGAGGACTGGCTCCCATGAAAGCAACAAAGTCAAAAATCGGAGGGGGTCTCTCATATCTAAGGTGTCTGCCGTATGTTGCATTGTAATTTTGATCTGAAACAACGCCCATTACCCATCCCTGTGCGCCGCGGTCTCTTACCATTAAAGACGTTAAATTAAATTATAGGCTACTACGGGACGTACTAGATGCAGATTTACAATCAGAAAATATGGCACTAGCAACAGCTAGTTCTAGCCAGGCGACTAGCTCTACCGAGGCAGAGGATGTGAAGAAGAATTTATGAAGGTAAATATTGCTAGTATGGTTCAAATGAGTTACGTTATATTTCATTTTTAAATTGAGAATGTCTTCTTTGTTTTGCGAAATTGAAATGAAATATGGACTATTGCTATAGGCTACTATATATCAATAATATGTTGCATGCATGCAAACTCCTCACCTAATGCCTAAACCTCACAGCCAATCAGCTGGTTAAAATAACATGATATTGTTTAGAAGAGCACAGATTCTACATTGATCTAGCTTCTTAATTTTGCTCTCAAAGTGCACTAGATTGATGCGTTTAACTTTACATTTTAAGAAATTTTTCTTCTGGGGGAGCATGCCCCCGGACCCCCCTACAGGGTCGGGGGATTGTAGTATCGTTCTCACTTTTGTTACCTCAGTATTGCACTTCAGTAGGCCTATATATACTGAAGCTGCAATAAAAATTGCATATATGTACATATATATTACACAAAATAACAAATGGAGTTGGAATCATTTGCCGACAGCTTGGTCCCCCCCAGTTCAAAAATTCCATCTGCACCCCTGCATGAGTTTGAAAACTCTCCGTTGGGCTGTGACTACGGGGTGTGTTTCAACCGAACTCGTAAAACAAATGCCTCTTTGCTCAATTGGATAGACCTACAACCAATCAGAGCAACGTAATATGTTATTTGTTGAAAACGAATTCAACCCAAGGGCTCTTCCGTGACGTTGTTGATTACGTTACTGTTGATATCTGTCCATCATCGTATAGCCTATCGTATATCGCTTTTTCGAAGCGTTCGATACATCTTCTCCATATAGGGACATCTGCTGGTCAGTGTATGGTATGGCGACTGTATCGAGCGATGGAAGGAATCAAGTGACGTCAAGTCCTCGAGGCGTCAGTCTCATAATCGTCATTGACAACTTGATAAATAAAGGTTATGTGACAAATGTTTCGATTTGCAAGTGTCAAAAATATGTTATTGTAGCCGACTGTTTGGGTTCATTTGAGATGGGGTCGTGTGGACAATAAACAAGGACACAAGCCCATCAATGCCTCGACCAAGACGGCACGGCACGTCTTCCTTTATTTTTCTCTCACTCTTCCAACCGTCAGAAACCACAACCCCCCCTGTCACAATAAAAGCCCACAAGAAAATACCTTACATACCTCCCCTCCTCCGAAAAGAAACGTCCCCGTTTCAAAAGGACAGACAGACAGACACGGCACAAAACCCAGGAACATAGGCAACACCATGCTGAGAACCTTCGACTTTAACCGAACCAGACCAAGGCCACCCCAATGCACACAAAGGACAACCCATGCTCCCCCAAATACACCAGAGATCACCGACACAACAAACAAAGGGCAGGAATACCACAGACAGAAAACACACAAACTCCCCCAAATATATCAGATTGACTGACACATGTATCAGAGAGCAAGTGGCCCACAAACAGAAAACACACATACTCCCCCAAATATACTAGACAGACTAATACATGTATCAGAGAGCAATTGACCCACAAACAGAAAACACACATACTCCCCCAAATATACTAGATAGACTAATACATGTATCAGAGAGCAAGTGACCCACAAACAGAAAACACACATACTCCCCCAAATATACCAGATATGACTGACACATGTATCAGAGAGTAGGCGGCCCACAAACAAAAACACACATACTCCCCCAAATATATCAGATATGACTGACACATGTATCAGAGAGCACATGAGAAAAAATGAAATGGACACAGTAAACACAAAGTCTGGTGAACGCAGGTGAGGCAGACGTCTTGTAGGCGAAGCAGATGCCTCAGCTGAAGAGGCAGGAACATGAGAGGCGCTCGGTCACCGACAGGGGCAGGTACACCAGACCCAGGGCCGACGCGTGGAGGATCGAGGCGTTCCCATGCGTCGTCGCACCACCGCAGGGCCTCCTCCAGCCTCTCATCGATCTCCGGGAAGAACCTGTACTGCAGCTGGCGGTGGCGCAGCATCTTGGCCCGGCGGAAGTGTTGGAGTTTAGCCCGCGTGGCGAAGGAGATGATGGAGCAGCGCTCGCCGATGCCCTCCGCGTGGGGCCGCCCATCTGGCCCTCCTCCACGTGCTTCTGGCTCTCCTCCATTTGCACACTGTGTCGTTTCTCCTTATTTCCCCCATAACTTGAACTAAAACGAGACTACTCCATAGGCACAACGTGCGGAATCAACACTCTACCATAACTGTGGAAAAAACTAAACCAGAGCGGAGTTAGCAACAGCTAACGCCAACCGACTGCACCCGACAAGCCCATCGACGTAGCTAGCAGAGCCATGCCAGGCCCCAACTAGAAAAAAATTAGATTAAATTCATCCCACCGCTGTCGCCAATGTAGCCGACTGTTTGGGTTCATTTGAGATGGGGTCGTGTGGACAATAAACAAGGACACAAGCCCATCAATGCCTCGACCAAGACGGCACGGCACGTCTTCCTTTATTTTTCTCTCACTCTTCCAACCGTCAGAAACCACAACCCCCCCTGTCACAATAAAAGCCCACAAGAAAATACCTTACATTATCATATATCTTGTTGTATTATAAACAACGTAACGTCTTTGCTACTTTACGTTTATATTTATTTTTAGGTTCTTATTACATTAATTACACATAAGGTTCAATTGAGTATGGCCTCGTGGTAAGAGCACGACCCCTCACTCAGACGTAGTGAAATCGCATCCCCTCACCCTGTTTTCGTAGAAGTATATGCGAAAAGAATATTACTACATGACAATGTAAGCTAGCGGTTAAGGTTTTGTAACATGCTTTTGCAACCGGGAAAGGGATGGCCACATTTGAAGGCTGGTAAAACTAGAGAAAGATGTAGGCTATGTGCTTGTGTAGACCTACTATCTCATATCTGTATCTATCTCTGTCTATCTAGCTCTGGCAAGCTATCTGTATCTGATTCTGTCAATGAATGTAGCTTCCGTAAATAGGCCTATGTCTCCTCTTTATACCTACGAATATTAGTGATGTCTGATGTCTTGTAAGCGTTTGAATAAAACGCCGTTTGTCTCAGCTGCTCGTGTGACGTCCGATGCTTCGGACGTCACTTCGAGCCTTCGACTCTGATCACGTGGTTTTTGCCCATTTGAAGCCACTCTCGACACGTTTGTATCGATACAGATTGTTTCGAAAGGTCGATACCACTTCGTGAGCACGGTATCGAGCGTAACATCACTAGTTTATGCCAATTATATGATTACTTCGTTTACATGTGTAATTAGTTATGCGATTACTCAAACACTATATCTTATGCCACACTACAACTACTAATTCTGAAGATGCTGCTAATATCTCTTTTGCTAACTACTATGCTAATGCTACTGTTTTGTTCTGCTACGCCACTGAGTGCGTTCTCTTGACCATGAGAAACCCGATAGCAATTGTCAGTTTATGCCAATAATACGATTACTCCGTTTACATGTGTAATTAGTCATGCTATTACTCAAACACGTCTACATGTTGTTTTATTAATCCTTGTATGGTCCACGGACAAAACGTGCACCATCATCCTTCTTCAACAAAGTGTCGCCGTGTCTTCCTGTATCAGCCCTACTACTGCTGTATGTTTCATTCAATCAAAACATTGAATCCTACTAGGAAAGACGAGTAAAAGCACTCAATGATAGGCTACATCACTGATATTACTATCCCAACTATAATTTCAGCTGTTAAAACTATAATATTGTCGTTACAACGATAGCCAACTTCTTCTGTTTAACAGTTCAACTTTTAGATTCTCCCGCATTGTAGGCAATTTAAGCTCTTATAGCTTTGTTGATGCAGTTCAGCTTCCACACTGCCTCTTGAAATTAAACTTTTTCTTCGATTGCTTCACAACGTTCAAACGTATTGTCCCGCATAGTTTTTAAGCACTGAGCTTCGTTAGATGATGCAGTTCAGCTTCCACACTCCCTCTTTTGAGTAAGTCATACATTTGTTAAAATAATTTCAGCTTGATGGTATCTTCTCATTTCTGTATTTTCAGCCATTTGAAAAAAAAATAATTCAGATTTCAGCATTCCAACGCATTTTCAGCAGGAAATGCATGTTCTAGTTCAGCATCTTCTTCTTGTATTTCTTCCATGACACCTTTCAGAGCCTTCAAATCTTCAGCTATTAAAACCGTTCAACTATCAAAAACATCAGCAGTTTCATGCCATGGGTGCTATGACTTTTCAGCTTTGTACCTCTTATGCTTGAATTATTATAAATCAATATTCATAATATTTTTAACATGGTTTTCCAATGGAGTTTTCTTTCAAATCCTCTCAAACTTCTTAAAACTTCTTCAACTTCCAAATCCTTCTTCCTCAATCTTTCAGCGAGAGCCACCATTTAAACTTTAAAATGTTGACAAAACCCTAAACTATTTTCAAATAATTCAGCCTTTTGATATCTGTTAAACTTTTTTCAATATCAATGATTATGTTTCATGACTTTTTCAAACCGTTTCTGAGATTTACCTGGGAGTGTAGAAAGCCTGGAGTGCAGACTGAATCGCTTAGAGTGGAGTGGAGCTAGTTTGCCAGCATTGCCACAATTTTTGCTCTTCATGCTTCGTTTTTGGATCAATAGATGTTTAATTTTGTGCTGGTCGTAGACAGTCGTCTGTGGAATCCAAAAGACTTACACATTCGTTCAGAGTCCCACGAAAGCGAGACAAAGTCCAACTCGTGCGGCTTTCTTCCTAGGAGCTTGACACTACTGTTCCTGTTGAACTAGCCAACTCAACGCTCTTGACGGATTATCCTGGTTGGCATAAACTATTCACGTAAGTTAACTATAATGTCTCACGACCACTCACTTTGTCCTACATGTGCCATTTTGTTAGATAAGTTGACTCTGTTAGAGAGTCGCGTTCAGTCGCTTGAGGAAGAACGTATGCTATTAACTTCAGATGCGACTGGCGCAACATCACAGACAGGGAGTCCTAGCGTGAGGGAGAACTCAAGTTCAGCCCCACTGGTTTCACCTTTGCAGCATGGTGGGAGTAGGACTCCTCAGACGTTAGTGATCGGTGACTCCATCACTCGTAACATATTAGAGCAACCAGTGACAGCTACCGACATAGAAGCTAATCTTAGGGTGCTGGCTAGCACTAGGGCTAAGGCAAATGCCCAAGCTAAGGCACATGGCGCACGCACTGATGATGGGTATGAGAATATTGTCATTCATGTCGGCACCAATGATGTAAGGCTGAGGCAGTCAGAGGTCACGAAGGTTAATATAGCTTGGGCATGTGACCTTGCTCAAAAGATGAGTCGGCATCGAGTAATAGTCTCTGGCCCACTACCTGTTAGGGGGACTGACGAGATCTACAGCAGGCTTGTCTCTCTCAACCGCTTGTTGGCTCGCTTTTGCTCAGAACAGGGTTAAGGATTTGTAGATAATTGGTCTCGTTTCTGGGCCAAACCTGGCTTGTTGAAAAGTGACGGGCTCCATCCTAGCTGGAGAGGTGCTTTTCTTTTGTCTAGGAATATTGAAGCTATTTTAGAGCAGGCCTGACACTCACTAGAACAAGCCGGGTCACAGTCTCTTAGAGAGTCTGATGGAGTCTGGTATGTTGATAGGCATGTTGTGAGCTGTTGGGGGCCCGATAGCTCAGCTTGTAGTGTAGCCAGCGTGGATGCTGATGTTGTTTCTCCCATTGAGACGGTGTCTGTCCCCCGCCATTTTTCCAAATTCCGGCCCTCAATTATTAGGAATTATACCAATTTAATATGTATTCAGCCTTGCTCCCCCGTTGCTCTTCCTACTAAGTTTTCTGATAGCAGTGCCACCTTTTCAGAAGGATTACCTACGTCTAAAGCTGCCAAAAACCCATACTGGAATGTTGGGCTCCTAAACATCAGATCTCTATCCCCAAAGGCCGTTTTGATTAATGATCTGATGTCTGAATGCAGCCTGGACCTGATTGGACTCACCGAAACCTGGTTAAATCCTGAAGAATATTCCTCCCTGAATGAAGCATCGCCTCCGGATTTTGCGGACTCACACTTCCCTCGTGTCTCAAAGAAAGGTGGCGGTGTTGCTATGATATATAAAGCTAGCTTCAACCTTAGCCTAAAATCTGTAAATACCTATAAATAATTTGAGATAATTTGCATGAAACCACCAACTACTTTAAAAAGGACAAATTCTTCTACTATTGCCCCACCTCCCTCATTTTGTTTAGTTACTCTATCCCGGGCCGTATTCCCTCTTCCTAGAGGAATTTGCAGATTTTAGTGCTGATCTTGTGACATATACTGATAATATCTTAATTATGGGTGATTTTAAGGTCCATGTGGATGTCCCAAAAGATCATCTAAGTAAGGCCTTTACTGCTCTAATGGATTTCACAGGTCTCACTCAGGTGGTTTCTAAACCTACCCATCTTCACTCGCATACATTGGATTTAGTTCTCACACGGGGAATCAAGATTAGTGACATCATTGTCCACCCCCACAATCCTATATTATCAGACCACTGCCTGGTTACCTTTAAAATGGATCTCTGCCAGAGCCCTGGAGGCACCCAGAATATTTATACTAGCCGCTGCATAACCCCAAACACAGCTATAGAACTGGTTAGTATTGTACCTGCTGCACTAGAAGCACTGGACGTCCCAAATAAATCATTAAAGGTGACATGACATGAAAACTTCATTTTATGAGGTTATTTAACATTATTATGAGTTCCTCTAGCCTGCCTTTGGTCCCCCAGTGGCTAGAATTTTCGATAAGTGTAAACCAAGCCCTGCGTGTTCTTCTCCGCCTTTGACAAAATGAAGGCTCAATTGCGCTGTGGGGGGGGGGGGGGTTACCTCGCTGGAAATGCGCGACACAACTTTCCAAAGAGTTGTATGTCTGCGCCAAACATTTCCTCAACTTGAGCCAACTCAAAGCTGGCCTTGCTGAAATTAAATTCTGGATCATTACTAAATCTCCTTGGTCAAGCTACAAACCTTGGACAAGTAAGTTAACTAACGCTATATCATTTTGTTGCTTTACTGTATATGGTTACCTAGCTTGCTACCCTTAGAATGTGGCTTTAACATTAGCTCTGCAGCTAACAGCTGAGTTACTGTTGCTAACGTAAAGATAAATGGCATCAAGTGTGTGTGTGAATACAAACGCTGTAACGCGAGTGTTGTACACTTCTTTGTTATTTGGATAACCGTTCTGCTGTTGGTGTTATAGCTTGCAATATCCGCCTTTCTCCACCTTGAAATGACTGAGTGTGCACCTCTGCAAACCAGGGTGATCAGATGAGAATGGCTATATTCGAGGCATCTAACGGTGCGTTCACACTGCAGCGGGGCGGGCTGAGCGGGGCGTCGGCTTCCCATTTATTTTCAATGAAACCAGGCGTTGACGCCCGCGTAGGGCATTGTGGGAAGGCGAGCGGGGCGGCGACGCTCGCGTAGGGCATTGTGGGAAGGCGAGCGGGGCGGCGAAAGTTGGATTTTCTCAACTTTATGTAAATGAGGAGCGTGAAAACGCCAGCGATGGCCAATCGGGTTGGTTTCTTGTTTCTTGTAACGTAGCAACTGTTGCTCATGGTAAACATTTCTAGGTTTGACAATTTCAAGATGGAAGAGCTACTTATCGTATGTGTGTCTTCATACCCAGTATTGTACGATACGTCTTTGTTCGATTACAGAGACGTAAACAAAAAAAATGATGCCTGGCGCAAGGTTGCAGAGGTTGTTGGCGTCCCTGGTGTGTATTTTGTACTTTAATTCAGTTTCTACACATTACGTAACTTTCTTCTGTGCTAGCTGCATAGTCTAGCTAGATCACCTGGCACACGATTGACATTCAATGATGAAATGCTGGCTGGCAGCCACTCGCTATCCATACAGTGAATGTGTAGTGGCAAGTCATAATCTAGCAATTGATTTGCAGAGATTTCGAGTAATATAATAAAAGGTTACACATGGCAACGTTTATGTCTGATGCCTTTTTTTTTCTAGTCGATGTATGCAAAAAGAAATGGAAGACGTTGAGGACAGGATACAAAAAAGAAAAAAATAAGGAGAAAGATCGGTGCAGGAGTGGAGCAGGTGCGGGGAGTGGTGGACCATGGAAGTATGCTGCGGCCATGAGCTTCCTAGCTCCATTTGTTGAATTTAGGGAGACAAGTGGCTACTTCCCCAGCGAGCCAGAGCCCCCAGCCAGCCAGCCAGAGTCCCCAGCCAGCCAGCCAGAACCCCCAGCCAGCCAGCCAGAGCCCCCAGCCACGCAAGACGGGCAAGACACCCAGGCCAGTGATGAGCCTGCCAGTGAGGCTGGAGTTTCCCTTGTAATTAGGGGCCAGCCTCAAGCATCCTCTCACATTCAGGCTAGGAAGAGGGTGCGGAAGGAGAGGCTCACTAGTTTTGAGGAGAGGATGCTTGAAGCGATTCAAGCACCTGCACCTCAACCACCACCACCACAACAGGAAGACGAGGATTAGCTTTTTTAAAAGCCTCCTCCCTTCATTAAAGAGAATGCCACCAGCCAAGCGTTCTGAGCTGAAATTTAACATCCACAGGTTGTTTTTTGAGGCAGAGGCTGAGCTGAGGGCCACAGAGTGACAGGCCTACTATACAAAATAAAAATGTCACTAACAGACCTTGTGTCCATTTTATGTAATTGGTACTATGAATGGTTGGTATAATTTTTGTTTAAACATACACAAAGAATCTGTAATGATTGGACTGGAGGGTGTTCAATATTGTTGTTCAGTATTTAACTATTTAGGAGCACATGTTTGCTACTGCTTTTGTAACTGTCTTTATAAGTGCAAATTAGATCATAAGAAACTACACAACCATACACTGATTTCATGAAAATAACATTTAGGAACTGTTTGCTTTTTTTGTGATTAGTATGTGTGGCTCTTAAAAGAACCTTTGGTTTTCAATGCCACAGGCTATATGACATGTTGCTGCCAGGGCACTGCACCCTCTGCATTGAAGTATGCAGTGAATGCATCTCTCACACGAATGGCTGCACGCGCAGCGTTGTTGCTACCCACTCGTGGACCCTCCTGAAGAGCAGCAGACCCCTCCTGACCAGGACTGGCTGCAGGAGATCCCCTGGCACCTATCCTGGACCTCCGGATGTAATTGTGGAGGATGCAAGTGGTCTTCACACAAACCTCCGCCTTTGCTGGGTTGACACCAACCACACGCCGATACATTCTCCACTGGCTGGAGAGTATGCCAAAGGCACACTCTACTGTCAACCTGGCACGGCTGAGGCGGTAGTTGAAAAGCCTCTTCTCCCTGGAGAGGTTCATCCCAGGGAAAGGGCGCAGGAGGTTGCTCCGCAGAGGAAAGGCCTCATCTCCCACCAAGACGTGTGGCAGTGGTCCACGTGGCTCTGCTCCAGGGATGATGCAGTTCTCTGGGAGGTCCAGGGTTCCATTCTTCAGGGCCAATCCAAACGCAGAGTTGCCCAGGGTCCCACCGTCACTGTTGCGACCGTAACCCCCCACATCGATGACCCGGAACATGCAGTCAGCGTCCACAACCGCAAGGAGAACGATGGAGAATGTCCCCTTATAGTTGTGGTACAGTGACCCTGAGCTGTGAGGGGCCTGGATGACAACGTGCTTGCCATCGATGGAACCCAGGCAGTTAGGGAAGTTCCACCTCTGAAGGAAGCCTTCAGAAATGTCCCTCCAGTCCTGCTTGGTCGGCACAGGCATGTACTCCTCCACCAGGTAGTCCTAAATGGCCTGGGACACAGCCCCAACAATACCTGCCACAGTGCTTGAGCCCACACGATAACTGAAGCTGATCGTCATGAACGAATCCCCCGTGGCAAGGTATCTACAAAGAAATACCATACATTTAAAATAATGCATAGAAAATAACTACACTATATTTTAGTCTGAGAATACTGAAATACTAATAATAATTAAAGCTTACCGTAGACAAATAGCGAGGCGTTCAGCTGGGCTGATCGCCTCGCGGAACGAGGTGTTTAGCCTCGCTATCCGGGGTCCCACTCTGGTCAGCAGGTCATCGAACTCGGCCCGGTTCAGCTCCTGAACCAGCCGGTGATGAGCTCCGTTGTCTACCCGCAAACGGCGAATGGGATGAACCCAAAAGCATCGGCGGCGTCTTCTCCGACAGTAGAGCAGGGCGATGACAGCAATCTTCTGACGGTTGTTCATGATGACTGATACTATATTGATGGAGAGCATCTATATTTATACCAGTGTATTCCCTCCAATAATATATAAAGAGCGGGAGGGAATTTAATTCGTTGGTTTTGAATACAGGGTGTGGTTATAAATCCAGCTCACCTATGCATACAACTATTTTCAATGTTACTGGAAAAATTGCTAAAGTGCTAGCTAGCTTGTAGAAATTATTACAATTCATTAATAATAAAAATGAGCGCAAATAGACCATCTCTGTATTCCAGTCGGCACAAGACCCGTTCCATAGAGTGCGGGTGGCATTTAATCTTCCACTTGGCCTAAAAAAAGTGTGGAAAAAGATAACCTATTGTGTGCTGTAGATAAGATCATGTCAGATCTAGAATGGGTATCGGAGTTTTGCTTAATGTGTGTAAAAGTTGTATTTTGTCTGCACATTTGCCATGACATTATACGAACTACAACAGTGATTTAAGAGAACTACAGCTCTGAATGAATCTGTCTGACACGCCCCCGAGCGTGGTGCACTGTCGGAAAGGCCGGCGGTGCTGAGCGGTAAAAAAGTCTGCAGTGTGAACGCACCGTAACAGCAACGGGGGCAACGAGCCATTGTGATACATCCTGTAAACATTAGCGCATGTTGCCGCCCCTCTCCTCCTCATTAGCATTTAAAGCTACAGACACAGAAACAGCGCGTTCTGAGGAAAGCTGATTGTGGGACTACTTGTAGTGGCTATAATTCTGCACCATGGCTGAATTTCGGGAAAGAAACTTCAGATACAGTATTAGGGGACCACTAAGGCCTATATAAAAGCATCCAAAAACAGCATGTCATGTCACCTTTAAATGCTAAAACAAGGGATCTGAATTTATTTCTTCAGTTATCCCTAGATCAGTGGCGGCTCCTGAAAAAATTCTCAGGGGGGGGCAATTTTTCTGATGATTTAGGTGACCTACACACATTTAAAAAAAGATATGTCCAGCAATAACATGAAGACAGGGGCAGCATATAAGTCAATACCAGAAGCATTTATTGACTGATCTCCAAAGTGTTGGCTTACAAAAGCAAAATAAGTTATCACAGTAAAAATAATCAAGGGTGTTCTTTCCCATTCCTCAACACTGCATAAACAATATGCATTTCCATAAACAAATGAAATATCAGCTGAAAATACAGAATCTTGGTATTTGTTCAGATTGCAGGATCAACAAGAGCTTTTGTTTAAGAGTAAAAGAGAAGACCACACTTAGACAATAAATAGTAACAGCATGGCAATAACAAGTTGACAAATTGTTGAGAAGTGGATCTTGAGAACTACATTTTGTGGAATGTAGGATATGACCAAAGTGCTACTTAATAAAAGCAAAGTAACGTTGTCCCAAATAGGGGAGTGAACAAGTGAGGCTTGACCTCGTGTGGTCTGGGCATCTTGGCTTTACACATTGAAGACCAAACCAGAATGATGAGGTGCTGCTAAGTTTAACTAAATAATTCTGATATACACATTACTTGCTTCAAAAAGGCCTCATTGTTGAATTGGAAATATGTGCACTTGAGCATAATTCACAACAAGCAAGCAGGAGCTTTTGATAGATGGTACTGAAAACATTGATGCAAGTTATTGGTAATAAGAAATTTTTATAGACTCCCATATTCTGCTCTCTTGTATAGATTTGTGAAAATGAACAGTCATAGACATTTTGCCTGAAAACAGAATTTGAAAATAATTTCTAGAAAAGGTAAACACAGCTATCTGTATGGCTTTGTAAAAATGAACAACCACATTTTGGCCATTTGTATAGATTTGTAAATATGAACAACCATATTCTGGCCAATTGTATAGATTTGTAAAAATGAACATGAACGTTCAGTCTCTCCAAAAGCACACTGGCGATTGAGACTGAGGTTGATTCCGAGATGGGAAGGAACTCAAAAAAGCGCTCCTGCACTTTGAAGTTGCTATCTATGTACCTCAGCACAAGCACCAGCTGTGTCTGTGTAGAAACGTCAGTGGTCTCGTCAGCTTGGATAGCTACGAAGTTCGCCGACTTCACCTCCTCCACAATATGTTCCCTCATGACCGCTAGCATACACTCCAGTAGCTCGTTTTGAATGGTCTTTGATGTGCCCCTGAAAACTTTAGCATTTTTAAGATGGTCATCAAACACCTCATCTAAGTGTGCCACAAAGTTGACAAGTCCAAGAAAAATACCAGGGTTGGTGGAGCCCTCAGTTTAATCTTTGCCTCGCAAAGCTAACTCAAACACTCCGCAAAACTTCACACACTGGATTAGCCGGCTGAGGATGTGGCGGTTCTTGCTAACCTCATCGTTGTGGCGGCGGACAGCTAGCCTGTATCCCTCATCCAGTTGAGTGGCAATGTTCACTCTCCCCAAAGCAGACAATCTCAAACAGCTATCCATGTGGGTCTTTGACAGCTCATGTTTCTTAATCTTTTCTGAAAGATGGTGCATGTCCGTTACACCAGTCGCTGTCCAAGCGGTGCTGTCTGCCGTGCCACCTTCAGGGTGAAAGAGTAAGCAGGGGTAGCAGAAGACTGCATTAGCTACATCGCAGCCTGCTAGCCAGGTTTTTCGTTCATACCAATTTTTGGAAAATCCTCGGGTGGAAGACTTTCCCCCTTTAGTAGAAACCTGTTGAATTATTAAATTTGGTCTGGGAGGTCCTAATTGTTTCGTTGCCAATTTATCTTGATTTGTTCGCCGACAAAAAGGAACTTCTTTCAAAGAGACAATCGAGTTGCACTGAACGCTAGCCATCTTGACAGTTAGTAAGTGATTGACGCTGCTACCCACTCTTTTCTTAGTTACGTTCATGGTTATGTTACGTATGACGAAAGCGCGTAAGTGCAAGCCCTCCCGGAACCCATAGAGATTGTATTGAAAGCTCTGATATTTGAAAAAAAAGATTTTACATGAGAGTCTATGAGAGACTTCTGGGAGCGATTTTCAACCTGACTGAAATCGCCCCAAAAGGGGCGGGGCCATTTGAAGCACGACTTTAGCCTGATTGCACATTTAGTGGCAGATCAGACGTCTAGATTAGAACACTGATAACGACTGTTGCCGTGATATAATTGATTAGAAAAAAATCCCTTCCTTTTCCCGTTTGGCAGTGCGTCGCCCATATCGCCCTAATGAACACACCGCCCCTGCCCTAGATTCTGTTGCCCCACTCAAACCAAGGAAAAGAAAAGACAAGAAAATGGCTCCATGGTATTAAGAGGAAAGCCGCACTCTCAAGAGGTCCACTAGAAAATTAGAGCATAAGTGGCGTACCACTAAATTGGAGGTTTTCCGCCTGGCCTGGAAGGACAGCCAAATGGAGTACAAGCAAGTCCTCATCAGGTCCAGATCAGAATATCTCTAAATTGATTAGTAAGAACAAACACAACACGAAGTTCCTATTTGATACTGTTGCAAAACTCACTAAGAATAGTACACTCTGTTAGTTCAGATCTCTCTCCCAATGATTTCTTTGATTTCTTTGACCAAAAAATCTATGCAATAAGGGACAAACTACAGACTAATCCTGGAGGAGTGGCAATCAACACTGAATTTGACTCTATACTCTGCATGCTGCATGTTGAGGCTCTTACTCACTTTAACCCTATTTTTAGGGAAGTGTTCATCGAGCTGGTAGATTCCTCGAAACCTATCAGCTGCCTTCTTGATCCCCTCCCTGCCAAACTTTGTAGGGAACTTCTCCCTATTATTGGACCACCCATGCTTAGTATTATTAATGAATCTATTGTAACTGGACAAGTCCCTGACGATTTCAAACAAGCTATTATTAAGCCCCTTCTTAAAAAAACAAACCTGGATCCAGGTTGTTATAGCAACTACAGGCCAATTTCAAATTTGCCATTTCTCTCCAAAATCTTAGAAAAAGCTGTGGCACAACAGCTCACTGAGCACCTCTCCTCAAATTAGCTTTATGAACCTCTCCAGTCTGGATTTCGTCTTCACCACAGCACTGAAACTGCATTAGCTAAGCTAGTCAATGATCTATTATTAGCCTCTGACGTGGGCTCTATCTCTGTTCTGGTTCTTCTAGACCTAAGTGCAGCATTTGACACTGTGGATCATGAGATTTTCCTGGAGCGTATGGAGAACTATGTTGGGATTTCTGGTACTTTACTTCAGTGGTTTAGATCGTATCTATCTGATAGATCACAATATGTCCACTATGATGGTTGCTCATCCAGGAGCACTACTGTAAAATATGGAGTACCACAGGGTTCAGTTCTAGGCCCTCTGTTATTTTCACTCTATATGTTGCCTTCAGGAAACATAATTAGAAGCTCTGGGGTAAATTTTCACTGTTATGCAGATGAAACTCAGCTATACATGTCCATAAAGCCTGGAGAATTTCCACATGCTATGGAAAAATGTGTTTCCGGGTTGAGAACTTGGATGACAGCAAATTTCCTTCTCCTAAATTCGGATAAAACCGAGCTTCAAATTTTCGGCACTAAAAGATACAGAAATAATTTATCCAATCTGACCTTAAACTTAGATGGCGTCAAAGCATCTCAAAGCCAGCTGGTAAACATTTAGGAGTCATATTGGACCCAGACCTTTCGTTTGAGTACCATATTAAACAAATCACCAGAACTGCATTTTTCCATCTACATAATATTGCCAAAATACGAAAATTCCTCTCAAAGGATGATGCTGAAAAACTAATACATGCTTTTGTTACGTCCCGATTGGACTACTGAAATGTGTTGTTCTCTGGCCTCCCAATTACCTACTTGAAAAATTTACAGCGGGTACAAAATGCTACTGCTAGACTATTGACAAAAACAAGAAAGTTTGATCATATAACCTCTACTCTTATCTCTTTACACTGGCTCCCTATCCAAGCCAGAGCTGATTTCAAAGTTTTACTACTAACTTACAAATCTCTACATGGATTGGCCCCACTGTACCTCTCCGGTCTCCTTGCACCCTATTGCCCCGCAAGGACTCTAAGATCTCAAGATGCCGGCTATCTGGTAATACCCAAAATTAAGAAAAAAACTGCTGGAGGTAGAGCGTTCTCATATAGAGCACCTCTTCTCTGAAACAAATTACCTGTCTCAATTAAGGAGGCTGATACTGTTTCGACATTTAAAACTAGATTAAAAACGTTCTTGTTTAGTCAATTCTATCATTGTTAAAGTGAGTATGTGTGTACTTTTATGTAAACCTGGGGTGTGCGTTTGCCTATGTGTATTCACATGTAACTTTTAAATTGTAATTTTAGCTTATGTTCACACTGCCCATTTAGATGTTACAAATAAAGTAAACCTGTTATTGTATATTGTTACTGTAATAGTTCCGTTGCTGTATATTGTTATTGTTATAGTTTACTAGTTGGAGACAACGGGGGACTGGTTGTTTTCATCCTTATTCGTATAAATATAACCTATTTTAGAGTTGTTTCCCCCGGAACAGATTTCATGTTCCAACCAAGGGGGGCTGTCGCTGTCTTGGTGTGTGGGGCTGCATCAAATACCCTCTTAGCTTTGTTAAATTGCTGCACTAGTCCACACTTGACCGGTGAGGATCTCATTCTATTACGACTGTATGGGCGCATGTGAAGCCCTCTGTGACATGCTTGCGTGTAAAAAGGGCTATACAAATAAATTTGATTTAATTTGAACTCTCGCCCCATAGAGTCCAATGCAAATCTGGTGACAACATATAAAGACGCACAGACATATAAAGGACATCTTTGGTTTCGGCAGAGTCTTGGGTCTCGGAAAATATCCGTATTTTTGGGATTGGATGTATAGTTTTGCGTCTAGGTTAACTTGTTTGAGGTGTGGATTCCAGCTAAATTCCTGTTATTCTCTGCCCAAGTGCATTAGCAGCCATTGCTGCACCATCACCGTGGCAACCACACAAACACGCGCCAGTCTCTTGAAGCCTAGCCTTACGTTGTCATACTCATAATTCTTGTCAGAATATGAGTCTGAAAACTCTCCGTTGGGCTGTGACTACGGGGCGTGTTTCAACCGAACTTGTAAAACAAATGCCTCTTTGCTCAATTGGATAGACCTACAACCAATCAGAGCAACATAATATGTTGTTTGTTGAAAACAAATTCAACCCAAGGGCTCTTTCGTGAAGTTGTTGATTACGTTACTGTTGATCATCTGTCCATCATCGTATAAAGACCACCCTGGCAATTTCATTGGTCCGTCCCGATCCTGGTTTTATGTAGTTGTTCGCAATATGAGACCCTCCAGACCCAACCTCCCACCAAATTTTTTTGTGGGCGGGGAGAAGTTGGGCTGGCAGCCAGGCTAAATAACAACAAGATAGCCCCAAAACATTGCGAGTAGCCAAAACATGAAGCACATATTGTGTGATTGGCCGATTTATACTTCTGCGTTTTTACGCACACAGGGAACGCCCTCTCCGTCAAGGAACTCCCTCTCCGTGCCCTCTACGAACCCCTCGCAAAGCTCTACGTGCAACTCCTGATTTTCCTGACTATCCGTCTGTCCGTCCGTCATTTTACGGATACCCCTTGGCTGTGATTGGTCCGTATTAAGAACCGCTTGCGTCAGGGGCGGGGTTGCCGTGACCAACAAGAAAACAGAATCCTTTGAACGCCATTGTTGTAAGTTTTTACAATTCATATTTCAGCTAAACAGTACATGTAAATCAGCATCTGAATTAAAATGTGACGAGAAATGGGCAGTGTAGTTGCTAAGAATGTGCTTATTTTATCGATGAAGCGGCTCATTTGTAAATTTGCTCCGACTTTTCGATAACTTAGCTAGCATTGCAGTACAGCGCCATCTACTGTTCTGGCGGTGAATTGCTTTCAGCACGCAGAGCCGTCGGAGTAGTATAAATTCAACCAATCCGTCCGACTCCGTGCTTGCGTCTGTCCGTTAACGGAGACGCAGAAGTATAAATCGGCCTTTACACAGGTGATTGGTATTAGCTGATAAGTGGAGACACAAGACAAGCTATTCAGTCAACTCGTCTTATTAAAAGACTAAGATCACCACAACACAACTACTACCACTACTGCTATGCGAAAGCATGCAGGGATGCGTTGACAAACGCACAAAGGGTCATAATTCATATGTGATATCGTGTTAGGTGTCTTAAAGTCCCTGGGTCAGGAATTGTATTAGGTTCTGAGCCCCTAGAAGAGGTTTAAGTCCTTTTCCGGTATTGGGTTAGAGTCCCTGGGTTAGAGTAAGAATTGGTAACCAGCTGTGTGTTTTCAAAGGGTTTGAGTCCTTGAATTTGGTGAAAAATAAAAAAAGTTAGAAGTATCCTGAGGGATTTTTAGAATAAAAGGTTTGACTTTAGACACGCGTGTTCATGTTTATTTTTGTTTTATTGAAAGTTATGTTTTTTGAGGTTAAAAGAAGTAAGAGTAACTAAAGATGTCAAATGCAACAGCTATATACATATTACAAACATCAACATTTTAATTATTTTCTATTTTTGTTTGGTTATTTGTAATTAACGAAAGTATTTAGTAGGGGTATAATAGCATTGAAAAGTCGTAGTATTGTTAAATATGTTTAAAAAAAGAAAGAGATAATTACTTGATTTTACTTTTGTGTTTGTTTCTTTTCAAGAAGTAAACATGGGGTGTGGTTCAAGCAACAATTATGATGGTCTGGGGATAGATTTATCCTGTCCGAATATGAATTACATGAAACAAAATTATGGCAACAGTAGTTTATCACAAATTTCAATTGGATAGACGACTGTGGGTTTCCGGAGGAAGGGTCATTTTCTCTTAAACAACTGAGGACATGTGGAGGTTGGGAATTGACTAGATGTGGAGAGAGACGGTGAACTTCAAACAGGTGACGTAAACCCCGATTTACATACACAAATTCAGAATACTATTAGATGAATTGAAGAAAGTGAGGGAACTTATGTTAAAGGGGAACTTATGTTAAATACTCTTCAGAACCTTTTAGATGTTTACCGGTTATAACATTGTTGGTACAAGGACAAATGATAGAATTTTTGGTTGATTCAGGAGCTACTGTATCTGTTTTAACGGAAAATAGTTTTTTCGTTTCACCAAAATTGAGTGGAAGAAGTACTGATTCAATTGCGGCTTCAGGCACTTTGACTAAAGAATGGTATACAGTGCCATTGACTTGTAAAGATTCTGTAGAAGGGATTGTGAAACATTCTTTTTTGTTTTCCACTTGTTGTCCGATGAATTTGTTAGGACGAGATTTGATGTGCAAACTCGGTATTTGTTTGATTTCTACGCCGGAAGGGATAACTTTGTTAAGGAAAAATTAGGTTGAATTGAATATGTTAAACCATTCATTTGTGAAGTATGGCATGGGTATACCAGAATATGTTTACAATTGGAAGTTGAATTTATTGGCTGTGTGTTCAATGAATTCTGTACTTGACGAAGCGCGCAGGCGTGTTGTTTCGGATGTGGATCATTATGATGTAACAAATCTACACGTGGTAGCTCATACCAGTGTGGGCAGAGATGAGGTTTATGAGAACAAATGGTTTAGACAAGATAATTTGAAAGAAAAATTGACGTTGAAAAACATGTTTTGGTCTGAAAACAGATGTGCTGCTTCTGTTTCTTTGTCAAATGTTAAAACAAATTGTAAGTTGCCATACTCTCGTTTTGGAAAAGATATCCAGACAAGTTTCCCATATTTCGAAGTTGATTCATTTCCTCATGTCGCTCTTGTTAAGGACAGACATGATGCATGGTCAGATTTGGGTTTATCGGTGAAGCAATGTGAGGGACAGCAATTTTGGCAACAAACACAGGATTCTTGCGTGACCTACAACCCAGTGTTAAAAGTGTACAAAAAGGTTTTGTGTTCAGTGGTACAGACAGAGAGGTCTGTTTTGTTAGAGGAGAAAACACTTCAGTTTGCGCATGTTGAACCTGAATGTGATGTTACTGCTATACCTGCATTACCAGAAATACCGAAAACACGGTACAAAGCATGGAACCTATTGTGATCATACTTAAATCAGATTTTAGGCCTTGCGTGCACCAATATCTTTTGAAACAGGAAGCAATCCATGGCATAATGCCAGTCTTTGAGTCGCTTTAAAAAGCAGGGGTAATAATACCATGCAGGGGTTCTACGGTTCAAACGCCAATATTTCCTGTAAAGAAAATTAGAGATGTGGGGCAGCCTACTGAATGGAGGTTTGTTCAAGATTTAAAAGCAGTAAATGACGCCGTTTTTCCAAAAGCATCAAATGTTGCAAACCCTTACACCATTTTGAATCAAGTTCCAGATAATTGTGGTTGGTTTAGTGTTGTAGATTTGAGCTATGCATTTTTCAGTGTGCCTGTTCATGCGGATAGCCAATTTTGGTTTGCTTTTTCGTTTAATGGTAAAAAGTATACTTGGACTCGAATGCCACAAGGCTTTGTGGACAGTCCGACGTATTTTCACGAGGCGTTGAAAACTGATCTTGATTTGTTGAAACCTTTAGAAGGCACAGTGATATTACAATATGTTGATGATATTTTATTGGCGAGTCCAACTAAAAGCATTGTGAAAAGGACACTGTAAAATTGTTGCGTCATTTGGAAAAATGTGCCCACAAAGCTAGCGCTTCAAAATCGCAATTTGTACGAGAAAAAGTGATCTTCTTAGGTCACAAATTGACAAAAGAGGGAAAGACTCACTCCAAAGAGGATTGCTGCTGTACAATCGATTCCTAAACCTAATACTGTTAAGCAAATGAAAAGTTTTTGGGGAATGATGTCTCATTGCAGAACGTTTATTATCAACTATTCTGTTATTGAGGCTCTGTTGAGTGCTATGGCTCATGTTGTGGTTCTGAGCGCGCAGGACAAAGTAACGTGGATTCCTGAGGCGGAGAAGGCCTTCAGGGAATTAAAATTAGCATTGCAAACTAGCCCTACTTTGGGGTTACCTGATCAAGAGAAACCTTTCACACAGATGGTTGATGTGAAGAATGGATTTATGGTTTCAGTTTTTTACAAAACCATGGTGGTAAATTGAGACCTGTGGCATACCTTTCAGCAAAGTTGGATCCTGTAGCAGCAGGATTGCCTATATGTCTGAGGGCCGTGGCGGTAGCAGAGAAGGCTATGCAAGCTTCACTCGAGTATGTTGGATATGTTGATTTGACTTTGATGGTTCCACATGCTGTGGCTATGTTGTTGTTGGAACAAAATACCTGCCATTTGTCAGCTGCAAGATGGCTGAGGTATCATACATGTTTGTTGGATATGCCAAACATTACGGTTAAACGCTGTAATGTGCTTAATTCAGCTACTTTTTTGACAATTGAGGGAGATGGTGAACAACATGACTGTGTGGCCACAGTTAATGAAGTTTGTTTACCGAGAATGGATTTCCAGATGTTGAAAAAACATGAAAGAGAAGTTGTAGGTGAAATAGCACCGGAGATGAAGTTTAATTCTTGGTATAAGTTAGCAACATATTCTGTAAAACAAATTTTAGGTGAAGAACACCCACCATGTGTGTATTGCCAGCCACTTAAGGATGTTCGATTGATTATGCCAGCACCATTTAATTCAACTAACTGTTATGATTTTAATTACCATCGGTTTAATTCAGGAATCATTTATATACCAACAAGATGTGTTGGTAATGGTCGTATGGTCCTGTACAAGAATTGCCCAATCTGTCCCACTAACTGTTATCATTATCAGAGTTCCAGTGAGTGGTTTTCATTTGCCTCCAAATATGGGTGAGCAGCGGTGCGTCCTATGCTTACTGGATCGACTGAGAATGAGGGGGCGGACGATGTTCTGATTAATTTTGTTACAGTTCCGGAACAGAAGTTTTAATATTTTGAGAAAAGTTCTGATATTATTAAACCAGTATTTGTGGGGAACTTTAGTGAAGGGGAATTAAAGGTTGGTATTTGTGGACATACTTGGGTAGTAAATACAGACTGTACGGCAATGCAGTTTAGAGATATTAATGGTACTCTACATCCTTGTCATAGTTTTTGGGCCCCTGCTATTGTAGATAGTGAGGGTAAACATCATACTCCACCACCTTCTAGCCCATTGGTACATCAAGATGTGGATATAGCAGATGTATTTTGGTTTTGTGGGGATAGAATTAGATCACAGCTACCAAAAGGATGGGTGGGAGTATGTGCTAAGGTGATGTTGGTTAGTAAGACATTGATTAAGCCTTTGACTAATGAGACGGTTGTAGCAGATAGACAGAAACAAGCTGCTCCTGTTGGATCTTTTGATAGCGGAATTTACATAGATGATATTGGAGTGCCAAGAGGTGTACCTACTGAGTTTAAAGCTAGAAATCAGGTACTTGCAGGATTAGAATCATATATTTGTTTTCATTGTACGGCTAACAAAAATGTGGATTGGATTAATTATATCTATTATAATCATCAACGTTTTATTAATTACACGGTTGATGCAATTTCTGGGTTAGCAGAACAATTGGCTAAGACTTCAGAGATGGCATGGCAAAACAGAAGATAGATATGTTGTCTTAGATATGTTGTTGGCTGAAAGAGGAGGTGTTTGTGTACTCTTTAAGGATATATGTTGTACATATATTCCCAATAATACAGCAAGTGATGGAACTGTCACTAGAGCATTATCAGTGTACTCTAGCATTAAAATGGTCTGAAAATTCTGGTTTTGATGATTCAAAAGGAATTTGGTCATGGATTGACGGATCTTGGGAAATGTTTGCTAAATGGAAGGCAGTTCTTCTGTCTGTATTGTGTGGAATAGATATTGTTTTATTAATACTATTGTTTTTGGCTTGTTGTTTGTTTTCCTGTGTAAGAAAGATTGTTGAAAAATCAATGGCTAAATCGTTTGCAGTTCAAATGGTGAACTACAGTCTCATAACGGATTCTGACCGGGTTCCACCATTTAAGGATGAAGAGGATAATATGAATGATATGTGATTCTATTGTTCTTTTGGGGGTAATGTTTAATTAAAGGGGTTACATTTATTTTCTTGCCTCCATATGTTATGTGTGGATGTTTTATATTACGTTTTTTTATATGCTCATGTTGTTTTAAAACAAAAAAAGTAAGGAATGTGATGGCATTTTTTGACAGTTACTAAGAGTGTCTTTTTTCAGAGACTAAGGTTGTGTTTAGACAGACGGTCAGCTAAGGTATTTGGGACTGATCTAAATCAACAGTTTCCTGGGGCACTAAAGTTGGGGAGAGTGGTCAGCAAGTTAACCTCTGCTCTCCTGAGCCTTGGCCTCAAGAGATAAAGCCAGTGTCCTGGTTATCATCAACTACATCAAGGACATGGGACACTGGCCTGGGGGTTTCTATTGTCTTAAAAAGTCACTGACCAGAGCTGACCAATCTTGGTGACTGCTGTATTGATTGATTAACATCTGGTATCTGTTCATAAAAGGGAGACCTTTCCTCAGTGTCTTTATCACTCTTTCGAACGATCTATGTGGATAGCACTTCCTTCGTTGACACTGATCAGCAAAGCTTTGTTTAATCATATGTAATTGTATAATCTAAATAAATTGTATTAAAACCATATCCCTTGACTATTCAGATCTACACAGTGCCACTCGAATTCTTCCATAACATCACCCCAAATGAAAACACTCCCCCCAATACGAGTCAACTCCCCCCAAATCGGATGACTTGTTCACCTCCCCCCAATACAAAAACACACTTTAATAAGAAATTGATAAACAGAAGTACAAAATGCAATAGCTTTACAGAGTTACGTGCACCAGGACATTTATTTGGATATCGAAGCATGTAGCATAGGCTACGTATGCAAAAGCATAAATTGCGTGTTAAACGTAAACATCGATAGCCAAACAACTAGTCCACGTAGGCTAACTCTTGTCATTATCATGAACTTGATCGTTTTGGTTGGAAGGAAAGATTTGTGTTAACAATTCAGAGCCATGACACTACTCTTTATTTTAATCAGGGTCATTCCTATGAAATAATCTTGGATATGCTGTTAACGTTTCACAATATAAGTAGGTGGGCACGCTAAAAATGCAGTCGAAGGAAGCAGGACTTTTCAGAAGAAAAAACTAATAGTCCACTACAGAAGAATGAAATGCCACAATGACAGAGTAACGTAAACCAGTATAGTTGTTTGACTATCAATTTTTACATTTAACACGAAATACGAAGTAGCCTACTATTTGCTACATTCTTCGATAGCCAAAAAAATGTTCTGGTGCACGTAACTCTGCCAGGCTATTGCATTTTGTACTTTTGTCGATCAATTTCATATGTCTTGTTAGTTAGCCTACTGCATCCAATCAGCGCTAAAGTGTGTAGTAAAGTGTAGTACCTACCCTTTCCGTTCAGAGTTTTTGAGTTAATGTAATGTCGTTTTCCATTTGGGGGAGCGTGTTTTTGTATTGGGGGGAGGTGAACAAGTCATCCGATTTGGGGGGAGTTGACTCGTATTTGGGGGGGTGTTTTCATTTGGGGGATGTACTCATATTAGGGGGGGTGTTTTGCACTTCAGGGCCACCGTAGTAATTAGTTGTGCGATTACTCAAACATGTCTACATGATTCTTTTTATTAATTATTGTGTGCTCCACAGACAACTTGCACCATCATCCTTCTGCAACAAAGTGTCGCCGTGTCCTGTATCAGCCCACTGCTGTATGTTTCATTCAATCAAAACATTGAATCCTACTAAGAAAGCCGAGCAAACACACTCAATGATAGGCTACATCTGCTACTGATATTACTATCCCAACTATAATTTCAGCTATTAAAACTACAATATTCTTGTTACAACTAGCTAGCCTACTTCTTCTTCTGTTTAACAGTTCAACTTTCAGCTTCTCCCGCATTGTAAGCTATTTAAGGGACAATTGACTGGGTTTTCTGGGTATTTCACACTGTTCCTTAAGGTCTCCGAATAGGGTATGTAACATTGGTTGGGTTGAAAACGGCCCGGGTGCTGTTCTATGCCCACTGACAGATCCTCTGTAATGTTCCCGGGAAAAAACACTAGCTTTTCTCATTTTATGGCATGCTCATTAATATTTAGATAAGCTGCGCCCTGATTGGTTAGTTTTCAACGAGTGAAGCTGGGGAGCTAAAACGCAACACAGCCAACAGCAGCACTCGCTGAAACACCGAAGTTGGAGACTTGAAATAAAAACGCGCAAATAAATCTACACAACACTGTTTTCAACAGATTGACTATATATCATTTGAAATGATAACATTACTTGTTTCCACTTCTGTTGTTGAAGCAAACTGGATTGACTTGGGTGGGTAGAACGTTAGGCTACATCTTAGCAACAAAACTATATCGTGATTCTACTCGGCTTCAATTAGCTAGCTAGCTCTAAATAACTTGCTGAAAAATAACATGACAAAGATCTGGACAAACTTGCATTGTGAATTGTAGATTTACATTACACAGGTTATTTATTTGAATGAAACACAGTCAGGAACATGAATCAATAAACTTGGCTAAATGATCACACATTCTACCTATGCTCTTGCGTTAGCAAGCTAAACTTGTTTACATGCCTACAGTCTAGGTGTTACTAGTAACAGTTACTAGCAATGCTAACGTATCCTGTATCAAGCACCTGCCTTTCTCCAGTTCTTTCAAATAGATTATCTAGACAGGCGTTAGCAATAAGCCAGACTGCTGTTTGTTTTCTGGCTATTTTTCGGAAGCTTCCCTTCTAATGCCGACTACAGCTAGTCTAGCTAGAGTCATTTGATGTGTGTAGAAACTTATTTAGAATTCTACCTGGTATGCTATATACAGGAAACATTGGCATTGCAAATAGCTGTTAGCACAACATCATACTGTCCTTATAGCTTGCGGTTGCAATGAGTATACGGTCGGAACAGCACCTCTTTCCAGGTTCAGCTTCCTAGCAAATCCTGCTTGCAATTGTCCAAGGTGGTCAAAACTGTCTTGGGTGAAAAGTTCAGAGCAAATGAATGATTGAGTGTCAAACTTCGCTGGGATCTTCTCATAGACAACAGCAGCCATGCCTGTTGAATGTTTGGCTCCTTGGGAAGACTGCCTTCCCTGTACAGCCTGGAACACAGCATTTACGACCGTGGTCCATTTTCAATATCCTTGTTACAATTCAAAACGTTCTTCCTTATAAGTAGCCTACACAGAGCAGCGCGCAGCTAAACTAGTATCGGAGATAGACGCTACCTCGGGCTGGTCTGTATGTAAATTCTGGGGCGTGACAAAGATACAGACCAGAGCCAAAAAGGGCGGTCCCCGATCCTATGTCAGACCGGTAGCTTTGTTGAAAAGCTAGCGTTTTACAGCCAATTTTTTTCTTTTTGAGATTTGAATAGGAAAGAGGTGTCAATGGACTTAGATATTCACGGGATGTTCATTTTACCCACCGAACTGTCGTTATTCAACTATGACAAGGTAAAATCGGTTTTGCAGTCAATTGCCCCTTTAAGCTCTTAGCTTTGTTGATGCAGTTCAGCTTCCACAATGCCTCTTGAAATGAAACTATTTCTTCGATTGCTTCACAATGTTCAAACGTATTCTCCCGCATCGTATTTAAGCACTGAGCTTTGTTAGGTGATGCAGTTCAGCTTCCACACTCCCTCTTTTGTGTGAATCATACATTTTTAAAATTAATTTCAGCTTGAGGGTATTTACTCATTTCTGTATTTTCAGCCATTTAAAAAAAATAATTTCAGATTTCAGCATTCCAACGCATTTTCAGCAGGAAATGCATGTTCTAGTCATTTTTGCCCCCCTAAGGATTCGGCAATATTTGGACTACATAGACAACGTAGGTGTCAAACGTTTTGTCTTGCTAGCGATTGCGTTGCTTGTAATGGGATTTAGGTTCCGTTGCACAGTTTAGGAGGTTACAACGTTTTTGTGGCGACAAAGTGCCTTTTGTCGACGAAGGGTAACCTGTGCTCCGTACGTCAGCACGTCAACACACGTTAGCAACGACGCATGGATACAACGTGATAGAGACTTTCTAGCTCGCAAATTGGAGCTTGGATTAGGAGTGAAAAATACCACCCCCAAAAAATCACAACCGTTTGGATTTGTAGAGAAAGCAATTTCGAGTGGAACTGCAATCCCGGATTTTTGATTTAGGTCATGACAGTCTTTGAAATTTGAGTGAGTGCGGGTCGCCCGTGAGACCCCCTAGTCGTTTAGGCGGCAGCCATGCTAGAAAACATCATAGTAGTATTTTCGTAGCTAATTTTATAGTTCAATTTTACACAAAAAAACAGAAAGAGGGAAATTTTATGACAACATGACTATTGTGAAAACAGCCAGGTGGTGAGATTTTAATATAGGTTGCTGTAAAAACGTTGATGTGTTTGCTACGTGAGAGCCCGTCAGCCTCCATTGACTCAGTCAACTGTCGATCTGCGTCTGGTAAGTATTTTCTAAATTTCGTACCAGGATCAATTCTACATCTAAATGGACAGCAGTGTTTTAAAGATATGGCGATTGTGAAGACAGCCAGCGGGTCAGCATAATTTGTTATTTGTGTAAAACTTGGAATTTGAGTGAGACTGCGTCTTTTTTGAGCCTCAGAGTCACAGACTCGGCTCGCCCACTGGTGTGTAGTAGTAGTCTACAGTACTGTCTTCAATGCCACAGCTATGGCTAAACTTTATTGTTGGAATGCTGCTTCAGCATTCCAAGTATTGTTCTTTGAATCTTTATTCAACTTCTTCATATATTCTATTTCTTCCGCGACACCTTTCAGCGCCTTCAAATCGTCAGCTATTAAAACCGTTCCACTATCAAATAATTCAGCAGTTTCAGGCTTTGACTGGTGTGACTTTTCAGCTTTGTACCTCTTATGCTTGAATTAATATAAATCAATATCCATCAAATTTATTACATGGTTTTCCAATTGAGTTTTTTTTTTAATCCTCTCAATCCTCTTAAACTTCTTCAACTTCCAAATCCTTCTTCCTCAATTCTTCAGCTACAGCCACCATTTAAACTTTAAAATGTTGACAAAACCCTAAACAATTTTTTTTTCAGCTTTTTGATATCTATTCAACTTTTTTTAATATCACTGATTATGTTTCATGACTTTTTCAAACTTTTTCTGAGATTTACATGCGTGTGTACGAGAAAGCCTAGAGTGCAGACTGAATCGCTTAGAGTGGAAGGGAGCTTCAGATGTCGTTGAAAACATATTTCTAATCTGCCAGCATTGCCACAATTTTCGCTCTTCATGCCTTTTTTTGGGATTAATAGATAACTAATTTTGTGCTGGTCGTAGACAGTTGTCTGTGGAATCCAAAAGACTTGCACATTTGTTCAGAGCCCCACAAAAGCAAGACAAAGTCCAAGTCTCGCCCCATAGAGTCCAATGCAAATCTTGTGACAAATTAGTCAGAAAAAACAAAAACAACCAGATTTAGAAACTGCCGGTAGAGTCGTATTTCTGCACAGACATATAAAGGACATCTCTGGTTTTGGCAGAGTCTTGGGTCTCGGAAAATATTTTTATTTTTGGGATTGGACGTATAGTTTTGCGTCTAGGTTAACTTGTTTGAGGTGTGGATTCTTGCTAAATTTCTGGTATTCTCTGCCCTCAGCGCATTAGCAGCCATAGCTGCACCATCACCGTGGCAACCACACAAACACGCGCCAGTGTCTTACACAGATGATTGGTATTAGCTGATTAGTGGAGACACAAGACAAGCTATTCAGTCAACTCGTCTAATTAAAAGACTAACACCACTTTTCCACCAAAGCCGGGCTGGTGCTGGTTCTGGGCTTGTGCTTATACGGTTCGGTGCTGGTTCTAATCTAAGAACCAGCTCGATTTTCCAACGACTGAGAGCCAGAGTAGGGCTACTACGTCATACGCCTCCGTTGTCCTAGCAACGCAGCATGAAATCATTGTAACAACTCATTACAACATTGTCACACACAAGTAATCAAACGTTGAAGTCATTGTAACAAAAATGGAGGAATACCTACCAGTAATGTTTATATTGGCTATACAAACGTATACTGCACTTTGTAGACGTGCATTTAAAGCTATTCGTGGTCGCTATGAAGAGAGGTTAGGTTCAAGAAGAACAGTAGGCTAATTATCTCGAATGTTTTGGCTGTTAGTATTATAGCTAAACGTAGCAGCTCATATGGACTATACCTGTAAACAAACCAAAACATACATGATTTTACCTTTGCAGATCGTATTATGGCTGAGGGCAAGGTGGAGGTCACATGTTGTGTGGACATACCCCCGATCACGCTATTGGTGGGACACAGTTGTACCGGATTTCACCCCTGCACACTTTCGAGTGTCCCGGGACTCTTTTGAATACATTTGCGATCAGGTCAGGCATCTCATGGGCAGAGTGAATACAAATTACCGTCTCGCTGTTCCTCTGAGAAAACGCAATTGCTCTCTGGAAGCTGGCCACCGGCAGCAAATATAGGTCCATCAGCCACCTTTTTGGCGTTGGTATAAGCACAGTGTTCAACTGTGTTGAGGATTTCTGCGACGCTGTCATAAATGTCCTGCTTCCTCGACACATCGCTACTCCAGATGCATTGAAATGTCCACATTCTTCCAGAACCGCTGGAGTATACCACAGTGTGTTGGCGCAATAGACGGAAGCCACATCCCTATAATTGCACCTGAGGAGTATCCCAGGGACTACTTTAATAGGAAAGGGTGGCACTCAATCGTCTTACAAGAAGTTGGGGATGGAAAAGGCCTGTTTTGGGATGTGTGTGTGGGCTATGCAGGCAGTGTGCATGATGCTCGAGTGCTAAGGCAGTCCCATCTATGGGAGCTACTAAATGATGGGGAATTACTGGGAAAGAACAAAATGGCCATCTCTGGCATTAACGTTGGACACTATTTAATTCGTGACCCGGCTTACCCCATGCAGAACTGGCTTATGAAGCCCTTCTCCGACACTGGCAGACTGTCAGCAGAGCAACACACGTACAACTACAGACTGAGCAGTGCGCGCTCAGTTGTAGAGATGGCTTTTGGGAGACTAAAGGGGCGATGGAGATGTCTCTTCAAAAGAAATGACTGCAAGCTGGAGCTGAGCAAGACGATGACCTTGACCTGCTGTGTACTTCATAATATTTGTGAAGAGCATGGTGACAATTTCATTGAGGAGCATGACAGGCAGTTCAACATTCAGCCTCCAGGTCAGGCTTTGCCTGAGCATGGTGAGCTGGAAGGGGCAGACATTAGGGCAGCCATAATGAGCTACTTCAACAGAAGAGAAGAATAAATGTTTGTACTGTATAGATAATTCAATTGCAAAGAGTCCCCTACAGTCTCCTCCCTTAACTGTGTTCTGTTCTTTTTACCTGATAAAAGCTGCACGTCTCATCAATTCAAGTTTGAGTTGTTATTCACATATTTAAAACTGAAGAACAAGAATAAATGGATAAATAATTATATTTTTATTAATAAATAGTTACATATAAAAACAAGAATAAGTAGATAAATAATTATATTTTAAATTAATAAATAGTTAGATGTAACAATGCATATTTCATTTATTGGCTTGGGACTCCATCGCCGTCACTATGCGCCCCATAAGACCCAGCAGAGCGCCCGTATCTGCCTCCATTTTCTGCATCATCATTTCCCTGCTGAAATCAAAAAATCTTGTGTCCGCCTTCTCCATATAGTCAAGTCCTCGTTTGCACGCTTTCTTTTTCCTTTTCACGAAACAAAACAATACAGATTAGAAAAACAAAAGAGGACAGTGGACAGACAGAAGGTCTACAGTAACGACTTTACTTGGCTTACCAAAACATGCGCGTCTTATAATTTGTTAACAAAACACATTATTCCATTAACAGAAAAAGCTCCCGCATTCCAATAGCGCAGGGGTAGGCAACCCTGGTCCTCGAGAGCCGCTGTCCTGCATGTTTTAGATGTTTCCCTGCTCCAGCACACCTGATTCAAATGAATGGGTCGTTATCAAGCTCTGTGGAAGCCGGGTAATGACCATTCATTTGAATCAGGTGTGCTGGAGCAGAGAAACATCTAAAACATGCAGGACAGCGGCTCTCTAGGACCAGGGTTGCCTACCCCTGCAATAGCGGCTCCCTGACACCAGCAAATGCTATACAATCTCCCTGAATTGATTGTGTCCCGAGGGGGAGGGGGGAGGGGGGGGGGGGGGGGGGGAAGCCACCCCCTGAAATGAGTCTCTGCAGGTCGGGATGTCTGCATTAATGCACAACACTTACCTCCTTTGGCTTGCTGTACAGAGCTAGATGGTGCCGGTAAGCTGCTGTCCCGTGGCAGTGGCAAAGTTGTTTCCTCACCCTCCTCCACATCAGTGACAGACAACTCTATAAATAGCCAAATCAAGAGAATTGTGTCTTAAACATAGTCTTGCAAACTACACTTACATCAACTTCAGTCTTTTTGTGGTGACAAACGTCAACTCGTGAAAAAATTTACTTTTTACCTTTGTAGCCATGGTTACGGAAAGTCAGCTAAATAACACCTAGTATCAGCTGTTTTAGCAACTAGCTTCAGCTGCTAACGTCAACAACTTTAACGTTACCAAGCGATTTAATGTGATGTTAAAAGGAGACACAGTTAATAAATATATTAAATTACTTGACGTAATGAGAAGACCTACTTGAGGCAGCGAAACTTTGTCCGCTGTCATCCATCAATGCCTCCAGCATTGCTGTGGTTGAATTCAACGCCCCCCTCACCTGACAAGCCGGTCTGTCACCTAATACCGACTCCAGGATGTCATAATATGGGTTTTTCTTACCAGGACGACCACTGCCACTTTGCCCAAGGTCCTTCGTCTGATCCCTATATTCTTTTTTTTTATTTATTTAATAATTTCTCTATACTTCTGTCGTAGCCAGCCGCGGCCATCTCCAGCTTTATATTTTCAAAAATGGGTTTCGTTCGAACGGCACCGTCTAATTTTTTTTAAACTTCTGTGGTGGACCACAGAGCCAGTAAACATTTAGTTTCCTCCTCAGGCCATTGCTGTTTTAGTTTTGCGTCCATTGTATTACAGCTGTTGTACTGGTATTTTTTAGAAGTGGCGTAATGTATTGTTTTGGCACCGGACAGGACGATAATCCCGCCCCCTGGCACCCGACGTCACCGGTTCTTGTTTCTGGCCCACCTTAATGTTGGTGCTGAGTTGGAACCTGTTTTTTGGAACCGGAGCCAGATTTATTTGTGTGGAAAACCGAAGAACTGGTTCGAGAATTGGAACCAGCACCGGCGCGGCTTTGGTGGAAAAGGGATATAAGAGCACCACAACACAACTACTACCACTACCGATACTGTTACTGATCATCTCGCACTGCAGAGCGCGAAGTTTAAACTGCTCACTTTCGAATTCAGATCCTGGTAAGTGGAGCCTTGATTTAACCCTTACATGTTTAACAATTTAAACTACAAGCTAGAGAAATAGTGTGTGAAATAAACATGATTTTGTTAGCAATGTAGATTAGCAGGCCAAATAAAAATATAATCTATTGTTTAAAAAGGTACTGGAGGGATTTCCACACATTAAAGAAATAGCTAGCATCCTTGTAGCCTACTTTCTTTTTTATTGTGTTATGTATGTGGTATGTCTGTACGCATGAGTGTCTATTTACATGTGTGCATACGTTGGCTGTGCATTGATTTAGAAATGATAAGTGATCAAACTGATCAAACCTGTGCAAAAATGACCATAGTAGAAGCAACCAATGCTTACAATTTCACAGTGACCTTGCAATACGTATTGCTTTATTTCAAAGCTGCTGTTCGAATAAATCCCCTCAATGCTGCTGAGGCGGACGTTGAGGCCACTATGAAGAGGTGGCTTCAGCTGGCATCGGATCGGGAGGGAGAAAAATACATTAAGTCTTTAAATATATATAGCCTATGTTTTGTTGTTATGATTGAAAAAAGAACCAATAACTTTGTAATCAGTTTGTTGGGTACATTTCTGTTTTGCTGTACATACGTTAAATGAATTATTTTTAATTGTGATTTTTTTATTTGTCCCTAATGGTTTAAAATGGTTTAATGTAACGTCTCTGTGTCCTATCCCGAGTTAGTTTATCCTTTACTAGAGTCGGTAAAAAGATGCTGGCGCCGGTAAATTAGCCGTGCGCTACCCTTGTCCAAACCCGACCGCACTTATACTCGTAGTAAACACTCGCTGCTGCTGTTTTTCCGGGGATATTAACTTGATCCAGGGTCACCAAACTTACTATAATGCTGTCAATATATACGGGGACGATATCACGCTTCAACATCTCCAAACTATGCGATAAAATCTCAATTTGACTGTTTACCACCACCTGCTGGATGTTTTGTTGAACTCTTCTCATGTCATAGTAAAAAGCATCGCCCGAGCGTCGCCCGAGTGGTCTTTCGGCTTTCTCTCATCAATGTAATTTTCCTAAATTATTTAGACGTAAAAACGTCCATATATGTTTATGAAATTTGACACGTAGATTGTTTGGTATGCCTAAAATAATATTACTTACACTTTGCTAGCGATTGCAAAAGAAAATGGTGGCAAAAAGACCGGAAACTGGGTGTCCAAACCCCGTTCGGGTTTGGACAATAGTAGTTTACAGCGGTCGGGATTGGAAACAGTGACGCTATTTGTGTGTGGGTGTTGGATGTTGGTAACGTGTGAGAGATAATGTAAAATATATTTACTGGTTTTTTAATACATTTTCCTAATAGTGAACTATATTTTTAATAAAAGATTATACATTTTAAAAATTTTACATTTATGTTTTCCTTCTAAAATGAAGTACATGTAAGCCATTTTTGGGCCTTATCTGGCCCGGGGACCAGGCCGACAGTCAGCCAGTACAGTCTTACAGTGTCTGGGCCAGAACTGGGCCGGGACCAAGTCGACAGTCAGCCAGAACAGTCTTACTGTGTCTGGGACAAACCTGGGCCACATAACACAATAGGTTCTTTAAAGTGTTTGGGCCAGAACTGGGCCAGGGACCAAGCCGACACTCAGCCATATCTGTCTGACAGTGTCTGGGCCAGACCTGGGCCACATAACACAATATTACAATTTTACAGGGTGGGGGCCGCATCTGGGCCAGAACACATCGTATGCGTCTGATTTCAGTATGTGGACCAGTTTTGGGCCGGGGAACCACCCAGAACTGGGCCAGAACTGGAGCAAGGATGTGGCCCAGAGATGGACCAGACAAATTTTGCTACCTGGGTGCCAGCAGGTACATTTAAAGAAATGTGATCTGATTGATTGGGGTAATAAGGCACTAAAGATGAGCCTATACATTTTACCAAAATACGCATTTAGTTTATCGGCAATTCTTTTGCCAAGCTGCCTGTCTTGCTCTGGCAGCGGTGGTGGTGTTTGACTTAGCCATGATAATATGCTTATTGTCTTCGTAGAGACTCATTATAATAGTTTGCTCAGATGGCGAGAATATCACCACTCTCTCTTATGTCTTTTCCGCCATCATACCTTTAGAAAATCACGGTTTTGGTGATTGACCTTTCCTGCCTTTTGAAGTAAGACATGCTCGTGCACTTGCCCTGATAAGTTTAGCCTGATTGAAATTAACCACATGATTTGGATGCGGATCAGCCGTCGACGAACCGATATTTGCGGTTCTCAGTTAGTTACTTGTTACTTGCTAATGTTAACGGGCTAAAGGGACAATTGATTAACTTAGCTTCAACCCTTACGACGAACGGGCCCCTGGTCAGCAATATAAGCTCAAATTCGCTTATAATAAGCAAACATGGCAACACTGAGAGAAACAGAGTCGTCACCAGTGATTTTTTGTGTTCAAAATTTACTATTCTAAAAGTACATTTTGTCCCAAAATGTTACTCAAGTAACTAACAGAGTAAATGTAGCGTGTTACTACCCACCTCTGCATGCATGGGTGTGTTTCTTCATCCATGATCCACCTGCTCATTGTTGTGTTAGTTTTAAACGTGTGTATTTAAAGCATGAGTGTGTGTAGCTGCACCCCTCCTCGTGGTCTGCCTTGGTTTGCTCTGAGGCAGATGGCTTGGTCCTGAATCCTATTAGCAGCTCCTGTCCTGGAGAGTGTGTGAACTGGCCGTAGCCAGGGCAGCCATTCTGAGCTTTTATCTCCTTTAGGCAGGAGTTGGTGTCAGCGACGTTTCCCATCTCATCTTCTCGTGAGAAAGTCTGTTTTGGGAGCCGACCATGTCTGGAGAGAAGGTACTGTCATAGAGTCTTGAGGGATGATAGATGTGGGTTAGTTAGTGGATGGGAAGGGGACAAGAGACAGTTATAGAGAAAGTTGGAAAAAGGAAGGGAGCGGTACGCAGAGAAATGGAGAAGGAGGTAGTGTCAGTGAAAGCACATATCTCTGTTACAATAGTTATGTTTAACTGAAATGACAGGCTACACCTATGATAACTGGCTTCACACTGTTGATAATGCTTCACCAACATTTAACAGTGTGGACAGTCAACATTTCTAGAGACTGTAGTATAAACAAGCTCCGTGCCTACCTAAGTAAGGACAATTGTGTTGAGAACGTGAGATCACTGTCTACTGTCCCTTACCCTCTAGTTTAGGTATATAGGGTTGTGTTGGCTCATTTATTTACAACTGCACAGTGATATGTATATACTCATTGGTTGTTAATAATAGTTACACCACACATTTGTGTTTGACGACAGGGTTAAAGGGACTATATGTAAACAGATGAAAATCTCATATATCATGCAAAAAAAAATTGAGGATATAAAGGACTCAATTCTGTAACACATAAATGTTAGTGTTTTACATAGTACATCCAGTTATGTTTATAGAAGGGCCTACATTTCCAGGATGCCCACATTATTGCCTTTCCTGAATACAGTATGTACGCCCCAAAGACTGTCTGGAAATCTCCTTATGTAAGGGAGGGTGGGTTGAGAGGACTGTGCTAGAGACCCAGTGATCTAATCACATCAGCTGTCTGTCCTGTCAGAGCTAGAACTACTTCATGGTGCTGCAATATTATTGGGAAATTAATAGGGTTTCAAGTTGAATTCTCTGTTGGTTGAAACTTCTGTCAACTGTCAGTCAGGCATTTAAATTGAATAATAAAGCAAAATAGCACCTATACTTCAATTATAATACAAAAAGATCAACAACTTAACAGACCAGATTTCACATGTTAAATGTTACTGTTTAACATGTTTTCTTCAGGGACAATCAAAAAGATAGTTTCAAGACTGAACAAATAGCTATTATATAAAGTAAAGAATATTTTGACAAGCCCCCCTTCTCATGTTATGTTTAAATTATGCCACTCTGTCTTTCTTTCCTTTTTGTGTTCATGCTTTTTATCCTTCTCTTTTTGATTCCCTGTATTAATTGTGTTAAAGCATAGACTAATCTGATTACAGCCAATCCCACGGCTCTATTAATACCTTACCTTCAGACACATGGGGCACATAGTTTGTCTGTGTGTGCTAGCATGAATGCATGTGTATGTGTGTGCATGTGACATGCCTGATGGCATTCGGTACAGTTTGTGTGAGTATGTGTGGTAACAATGTTCTACCATCTTGAATAGAAGCTTAAGAAGAAGCCTGATAGGGAATCCACACCAACCAATGGATCAGAGGCCAAGCCGAAGAAGACCAAAGTTAAGAAGAGTGACCAAGCTTCAGGAGAGGAGAGCACCCCATCTAAAAGTAGGGGTCTTTCTATCCATCCATCCATTTAAAGAACAACGACAACAACAACAGTACTATTCTCTCTCCACTAACACCTCTTCACGCTCCATGAAATTGTGTGACAGATGGAAAGAAGGTGAAAAAAAAGAAAACTGAGAATGAGAAGGACAAACCAGAAACAACTGAAAAGGAAGTAAAGAAGAAAGTCAAAAGTGTTCCTAAAAAGAAGAAAAGTAGGAAGAGTTCTTTAACCTGCATTTTCATTAAATTGGGTTTATTTGATCTTCACAAATAATACTTGTTGAGACTGAATTGTATTTGTAAAATGTATTGAACCTAAACTCTGAAAGGATGTCCAGAGTATTCAAGGATCACACTGGACTGTGCACCACTGGTGGCATGGAAAACAAATGTAGGGCTACTATATGTTTGAGCTGATTCAACAATTTACATGACTCATTCTCTCTGTTCTTGTGTTGAGGCTCCGACAATGAAGATGACAGTGAGGATGAGGGTGAGGTTCCTCAGAAGAAGACCAAGAAGAAAGCCTCCAAAGAAAGCAACCCTTCTGATGCCAAAGACAAAAAGTCCAAAACACAAGGTGAACCCGTTGATCCTCAACCCAAAGCGGAAAAATCATATTTGTAATACATACCGTATTTTTTTTCGATTAAACGCCGCATCGTTTATTACACAATGTTCATTTTTTGAGCAGCGTTTAATCAAGGGTGACGTTTATTTGAGGGCGCCGCTTAATTAGTAAGAGAGATTTTGTGAATTGTAGCTGCAGTGCGGCCATAGACAAACAAAGAATAGACAAGGAGGTCAAACACAAAGCCTAGTGTAAAATTGAAGCAGCGCGTTTAGTCGTGAGTAGAAGTGCAGTCTGAGTGCGGCAACTCCCTTTCTCATTGGCTATCAATTAGGTGTGCGTGGGTAGTACTTTAACTGTCTCAAATACTAGTGTTCTAGATTGTGTAGAAATCTGAAGCAGCATGCCGAAACGTTCATCACGTTCGTGAATTTGCGAGTGGCGAATTACATTTTATATTGTACATTTGTGATTTACGTAAAGAATAAGTGAGAGGTAGGCCTACCTGAAGTTGTCTTCGTTACTTTGTTTGCTAAGGTCTTTCGTGCAACGCTTTAACACATTTTAAGTATACGACCAAGATAAGGAGAAAACCTTAAATTTAAGGAAACCTTAAGTAGAAGAAATAAGGGTGCTTTGAGCAACCGATTATATTTTAAGGAAACCTTAACTCTGAATTTAAGGAAAATCATAACTTAAAGTGTTTTGTGCAACCAGCCCATGGGCTTTAGCGAGCTTTCAAAATGATTTAACCTTTATAAATACAGATGTCCAGAACAGCTTCCATACAATGCTGGCTCATCAAAAGCTAATTCTTTGTATCAAACTGAATAATCTTTTACTGCTATTCTCTCTAAAAGTACTGGATGGCCGGCTTTCAAAGCTGACAATATTATGAGACTTGTGTTACCTCTTCTAGTTACACAAATGCATTGTTTAAACTAATCTCATTACCTCAGAAGCTCACACAGTAATCTGGGTACTTAAAGAAAATAACTTCCATTTCATTAACCCACACACACACGTGTGAGCCACACAGACATACTTGTGCACACACGCTGAAACACATGTAGATACAGAAGTGCTCACATTTGTTGGTACCCATCCACAAAAAAACAAAGTATGCACAATTTCCTATGAAATAACTTGAAACTGACTAAAGTAATTGGTATCCACTATTGTTTACTCTATATTTAATAGAATTAGACCTTGCTTTAGATTTAGTTTTCCAACATAATATTGTCAATAACAAGTGAAGATGGAATGGACAAAAATGATGGGACCCTCAACCTAATATTTAGTTGCACAACCTTTAGAGGCTATCACTGCAATCAACCATTTTCTGTAGCTCTCAATCTTCACCACTACCAACAACAACAACATCAACATTTCGAGAAAGACGGTGAACGGAGAGCAAGGTGAAGCTACGTCCCTTTACATTTCGTGCATGATGACAATAGGACTACTGCGAATACAAATGGCGCTATTGGTTCTATTGCCTTGCGTTGTTTGTTTGTTTCTGCCGGGCCGGCTCCCGGCAGAGACAACTTATTGTCTCTTTTAACTTCCAGGGAGACCTGGCGACCTGGGAGGGAGGGCAGTGGGATCTCAAGCATGTGCAAAGACGCAGAGTCCAATTCATAGTCCAATTCACCGTTTACAAGCATGCGATCAGTGGCGGAACCAGACTTTTATATATGGGGTGGCCAAGGGGTGGCCATGGATACTTCAGGGGGTCCACAGACCAAGACTGAAAATTTGTGTGGTTACTTTAATCAAATTCTACATTTCCTATGAATAGACTATGTCCACATCTGAATTGCAACTAATTTCTTTCTTACACACGCTGTACTCACAAACTGGAGAGACTTTTGCTCATCTGTTTTCATGAATATATAATCTGGGTCTAACCAGGTTAGAGGTTGACCCTTTGATGAATCTTTTACATTAAAACATAACTATTAGTGTATAGTCACACAAAAAATGCCACAGCCATCAAAACAAGAACACTCATGAATCAACAACCAACATTTTAAAGTGAGGCTTAATTGGAAAAAAACGTTTGTGTAGGCTTACATGTGTGGCCTACAAACACAAGCTAAACTTGGCATGTGACTGACTGCCTTGTATGCTCTGACCTGGTGCCTGTAGCCTCAGGGAGGGGGCTGCTCTGAGGTCTTGGGGTGGTGCAAGGACTGGGGTCTATTTCCATCTGATCCCGTTTGCTCAGCTTTTTGAAGAAGTCTGCTATCTCACCCTTTCTTTTAATGTTTGAAGTGAACCCTAAGCAAAAACAACATGTAAGCCTACACATCCAATTACCCACATTTGAGTCCAATCTCAATCTTAAACATATCTCCATTATTATCTTCAATCAACTACCATCCTTTAAGTTACTAGATCATGGCCTACTCTGAAATACGTATTTCAAACAGGCATTTTACAATAGCAAACAGGGTAGCTATCTGACTGCAGTGTTCATCTTTTGTAACGTTGATAGATTGATAAGGCATCTCATCATGGAATCTTAGCAGTTAAAGTACAAACATAGTGTAGCGACCCACACCAAAAGACATGTTATATGTTAGGCTGGTAGTTGGTTGTTTACCAGTAGTGTTCGCGTGGTCCGACATGCCAATCAACCTGCTGTCTGCTAATCACGGGAATGCAGAGAATGTTCGGATTCCGGGCATCCAGTGGTTGGCGAAGGGGCATGGAGGAGGGTGGTTGGGCTGGGGGGATGGAGCATTCCAAGTTAGGACCAGGTTTAGCGTCTGTTCTTTCTGTTACGTCTGGGTTTCACAAGATACGGTCACTATTGTTTTGTGGGCTACCTTTTTTTTATTTAGCGTGGGCTAGGGCCAAACAGTTGTTTGGCTTACTAGTTCGTAGCCTGTGTACCGTTTGGTTAATAAATGTCAACTCGGAAACTTCATCTTATGCCTGGACGATTGTTCCTTTCTGACCTAGATAGTTAGGTCATCACAATAGATTTCAAAAGGCTAAATGATACTGTTGTTGTTTTAAAAGTGTGCTATAGGCTATAAATGAAAATGAAAAAAACGAAATTGATTCAACTACACCACAGTACGACAACTACGCTGTTATGGCTACTAAGGTAGTGCTAAGTGCTAAACAAAAACAGAGATATTTCTCTTATCTGAATCTGTTATGGAACCAAATATGCATCTTTTTCTATGGTTCTGCGGCCCAGCAACTCAACTTTAATAACATTTTGTTCAGGAAGCCTCAACCCCAATGCTAAACCTTAAAATGATAACTGTAATATGATGCTCTTGTCTTCTGTCGCTGGTGCTGTATCAGACGCTGGCGTAGTGATTTGTGACTGACTGGTGAACAGTGGAAATATCCTTGATTGAAAAAATGCGCTGCCAGATGTCAAAATAAACGCTTATTTTAACAAGATAAATTAAATGTCAATCAGCATCCAATTGCCAGGGATAGCAAATTACATTTTGGGTGATGTATGATCAACCGACTCGGATCGAGTTATCTCGGGGTGTCAATCGGATCGTAGTTGGACCGCAATTATTCGAACAAAGGTGTTTACAAGAAACAGGTAATTCTAGGGGGGTGGCCAAGACTACTTCAGGGGGTCCATAGTCCAGAGTCTTGGGTCACTGTTTTCATTAAAGGTGACATGACATGAAAACTTCATTTTATGAGGTTATTTAACATTAATATGAGTTCCCCTAGCCTGCCTTTGGTCCCCTAGTTGCTAGAATTTTCAATAAGTGTAAACCAAGCCCTGCGTGTTCTTCTCTGCCTTTGACAAAATGAAGGCTCAATTGCGCTGTTTGAAAATCTCCCCCGAGTGACGTACATCGGGGGAAGGTTACCTCCCCTCTCTCTGCTTTGCCCAACCAGATCATTTGGCCCGTCCATGAGAAACTGAGCTACCACCGTGCAAGGGCGAGTGCGATATTGTTTTTTCCTGGAGAGACATCATGGCGAGCAAACAAACGAAGCATAACAGTTACTCAGTGCTTGGATACAAATGCAAGCACACATCTTTTTTTAGTTCCTTCATCCGAGCCTCTGCACAACCCCTATCTTAATTGTATTTTTGCTGGAAATGCACCGACACAACTTCCCAAAGTTTTGTATGCCGGCGCCAAACATTTCAGCCACTACTGTTTCCTCAACTTGAGCCATCACAAAGCTGGCCTTGCTGAAATTAAATTCTGGATCATTACTAAATCTCCTTGGTCAAGCTACAAACCTTGGACAAGTAAGTTAACTAACGCTATATCCTTTTGTTGCTTTACTGTATATGGTTACCTATCTTGCTACCCTTAGAATTAGCTCTGCAGCTAACAGCTGAGTTACTGTTGCTAACGTAAAGATAAATGGCATCAAGTGTGTGTGTGTGAATACAAACGCTGTAACGCGAGTGTTGTACACTTCTTTGTTATTTGGACAACCGTTCTGCTGCAATATCCACCTTTCTCCACATTGAAATGACTGAGTGTGCACCTCTGCAAACCAGGGTGATCAGATGAGAATGGCTAAGTTCGAGGCATCTTACAGCAACGGGGCTACGAGCCATTGCGATACATCCGTTGTAAACATTAGCGCATGTTGCCGCCCCTCTCCTCCTCATTAGCATTTAAAGCTACAGAAACGCGTTCTGAGGAAAGCTGATTGTGGGACTACATGTAGTGGCTATAATTCTGCACCATGGCTGAATTTCGGGAAAGAGACTTCAGATACAGTATTAGGGGACCACTAAGGCCTATATAAAAGCATCCAAAAACAGCATGTCATGTCACCTTTAATATTTACAGTATAATCTGGGTCTAGTATTTTTAAGAAAAAGAGCTCAAGCAGGGATTTATAATAGCAATTCTGTGTTACAGACATAACACAAACATAGTTTATTTACAAAACAAAGTGAATTTACACACCCTAAAAAACACTGCAATTTGACTTGACAGGTAGCAGAAATAAAGCAGAAATGGACTGCCCAACAACATTACAAATTTACAGTATAATATTTATGTTCATATATATTATGTTAACTAATAGCAAAGAAAAGTTTTGGAATTGGCCTAAACAAAACAAAATCTAATCTGTGTGATAAGAAACCCTTTGGATGTATAATTGTTGGCCAAGCCGCGAAGCGGCGAAGCCACCTGAGGGTTTCTACCTATTAGGGGCCAAGCAGCGAAGCTATAGCGCCACCAAGGCGTGAAAGTTGGAGGTGCGTTTACGCCCACAACTTTTGAACCGTGAGACCGTTTTTCTTAATTGAGGTATCATTGGATTCCTTGGATGCAGACGATTCGATTGAACCCTGTGACGTCATTGTCGTCATGATGGTTTTTACGTCATTTGTATTTTAAGAAATTGCTACTTTTTCGAACTCGTCCTAGGCCGTTGCTCCGATTTTCATGAAAATTGCAACAGATCATCTTCAGACCATGCCGACAAAAAGTTATCAAAAGTTTATCGATAAGTCAAACCGTTCACGAGTAACGCGCCAACGATTTTGACAAGGAGCACGCCAAAGCGGACGTGAGGCCTTGTCTCTGTGACGGTTTACCGTATGGAGACGAAACTTTGATTATGTCATCACGAGCATGTCATCTAATCATCTTCCTACTACAATCACCTTGATATGTCAAAATATGACTGAATTACAGCTGTTTATTCTCGGGTCAAATCTGACAAAGCTCGCCGCGGGAGAAACGGCTTCCTTTTTTTAATAATGTAACCGAACACATGATTTTCCAGTAGCGAGAATAGCTCACTGGGATAAGACATGCTGCTTTGGAATGCAAGGTCGTAGGATCGAATCCAGCCACAGTCATCAAGCATGTCGTGACACTGGATTATCTGTATAGTGAAGCCAGGTATGCCACAGTAGCTGTCTAGCAGTATAATCATAATAGTAACGATAACGTTTCATTGTCAGGGGATTTATATTTATACTTAGGACTAGGAGTCTATGGCAGCCCATACAACCGATTGGTGCGAAGTTTTGAAATTTGGCACACTGATTTGGAAAGGTCTCTTGATTATCGTCACCAAGTTTCATGTCGATCCCTGAAGCACTATAGCGCCACCAAGGCGTGAAAGTTGGAGTTGCGTTTACGCCCCCAACTTTTGAACTGTGAGACCGTTTTTCTTAATTGAGGTATCATTGGATTCCTTGGATGCAGACGATTCGATTGAACCCTGTGACGTCATTGTCGTCATGATGGGTTTTACGTCATTTGTATTTTAAGAAATGCCAACTTTTTCGAACTCCTCCTCGGCCGGTGCTCCGATTTTCATGAAAATCGCAACAGATCATCTTCAGATCATGCCGACAAAAAGTTATCAAAATGTTATCGATGAGTCAAACTGTTCACGAGTAACGCGCCAACGATTTTGACAAAAAGCACGCCAAAGCGGACGTGAGGCCTTGACTCTGCGACGGTTTACCAAATGGAGACGAAACTTTGATAATGTCATCACAAGCATGTCATGTAATCATCTTCCTAACAGAATCCACTTGATATGTCAAAATATGATTGAATTACAGCTGTTTATTCTTGGGTCAAATCTGACAAAGCTCGCCACGGGAGAAATGGCTTCCTTTTTTTTATAAAGTAACTGAGCACAGCATTTTCCCATCAGCGAAATATAGCTCACCCACAATAAGCGCCACCAACGGGTCAAAGTTGGAATTGTGTTCACACACGCAACTTTTGAACCGTATGACCCATTTTCAAAAATGAGGTACAATTGGATTCCCTGGATCACGCAGAGTGCAATGCACACCATGGCGTCAATTTCCGGTTATATAGAGTGTCCGCTATTTCCGGTTTTATCAAAAGCCTTTGAAAGCCTACTCCTCCTACAATTCTTGTCGAATATTCTTCAAAATTCTTCAAATTTAGTCTGAAGATGATCTTCAGACTAAGCCGCACAAAAGTTATGGTAGAGCATTTTGATCCCCACAACCGTTTGTCCGTGACAGCCAATCAAAGTCATCAGGAAAGCCACCAAACAGGAAATGAAGTAATATCTCAGCAGTTCTTTGAGACAGTGACACCAAATTTGGTATGCCTACTCGGAACCTTATTCTGAGGATGTCGTCCGAATATTGTGTCATGTGACTAAAAGGGGGCGTGGCCGGAAGCATAAACGTGTTTTGGCTAATAACTATTTAAGTGTTTACCTTAATAAAGTAATTTCTTTGTCTGTTGATGTCTTATGAGTTATCAAGCTTGACCATCGATAGTATTTCATAACAACCGAATTGACGCGGCCGCCATTTTGGATTTAATGTAAAAGTGTAAAAACCTTTTACACGCCCCAAATTTTGTCCAATGTTTACAAAATTTGGCACAGATGATCTTCAGACCAAGCTTCAAAAAGTTGTAAGATGGATTTTCCATTTTCAAAACCGTTTGTTCGGTAGAGCCGATCAAAGGCAGCAGCGAAGCCGCAAAAGACACGTGAGACCGTAACTCAGCAACCATTTGTGCGATTGTCACCAAACTTGGGTTCCATCTCTCCCACGAGGGGCAGAGGAGGCCTGTGGTGTTATAACAGAAAAAAAAAACAGTTTGAACACTCAGTACTTTGGAACGCAAACAGATATTTCAACCAAACTTGGTGTGTTGCAATGAGTGCAACAGGTTATTGTGACTTAATTGTTAAGCAAGTGCTATGGAGGCCATGTCCTGCTCTGGACTACTTGGCCCCTCGATTGCTGCTTGCAGCTATATTTGGTGGCCAAGCCGCGAAGCGGCGAAGCCACATAAGTGATTCTACCTTTTCTTATTGGTGGCCAAGCCGCGAAGCGGCGAAGCCACATAAGTGATTCTACCTTTTCTTATTGGTGGCCAAGCCGCGAAGCGGCAAAGCCACATACGTGATTCTACCTTTTCTTATTGGTGGCCAAGCCGCGAAGCGGCGAAGCCACATAAGTGATTCTACCTTTTCTTATTATTGGTGGCCAAGCCGCGAAGCCACATAAGTGATTCTACCTTTTCTTATTAGGATTCCTCCGTAAGGAGGAAACCTATTGTTATTGTTAGTTTTATTCTTTTTTTTTTATTCTAGTGCCATGGGAGTCAATGGCAGCCCCTAGAACCATATGGTAACTTTTTGAGAAATTTGGCACACTCATTAAGGACAGTTACTTCTATACTTACACCAAGTTTCATGTCTCCCATTAGACCACTCTAGCGCCACCAACGGGTCAAAGCTGGACTTGTGTTTACACACGCAACTTTTGAACCGTATGACCGATTTGAACAAATGAGGTACCATTGGATTCCCTGGATCAAGCCGAGTTCAACGCACCCTATGTCGTCAATTTCCGGTTATATAGATTTTCCGCTATTTCCGGTTTTATCAAAAACCTTTGAAAGCCTACTCCTCCTACAATTTTTGTCAAAACTTCTTCAAAATGACCAGAGATGATATTCAGACCAAGCCTCACAAAAGTTATTGATTAGAATTGTGATCCTCACAACCGTTTGTCCGGTACAGCCAATCAAATTCAGCAGAAAAGCAGCCAAACAGGAAGTGAAGTCATATCTCAGCAAATCTTCAAGATATCAACACCAAACTTGGTATGATGACTCGGAACCCTCTTCTGAGGATATCTAGACAATTTGGTGTCATGTGATCACTGGGCGTGGCCGCAGGAAGCAAAAATGTGTTTTGGCCAATAACTATTGATTTGTTTGCCTTTATTGAGTGATTCCTTTGTCTCATGATATCTTGGGACATCCCGTGTGTGACTCATAATAATTTGTGATAATAGCCGAATTTATGCGGCCGCCATTTTGAATTCAATGAAAAAGTTTTTTCTGTACTCCTCCTACACATGTTGTCAAATCTTCACCAAATTTAGCAGAGATTATCTTCAGACCAAGCCTCACAAAAGCTAACACATGGTTTTCTGATTTTCGAAACCGTTTTTCCGGTACAGGAAATCAAAATGTGCCGTTAAGCCAGCAAACAGGAAGTTGGGTTGTATCTCAGGAAATCTTTGATGGATTCACACCAAACTTGCTGTGTGTACTTGTTACCCTCTTCTGAGGATGTCTAAAATGTTTTCTGGGTTATTTGACTGCTTGGCCACCTCATTGCTGCTTGCAGCTATATTTGGAATTGGTCAGATTTGGTATCCCCTTGGTAAGTCAGCAGCATTGATTTTTCTATACAGTTACAATTTGTCAAGAATAAAAAAAATTCAATGGTTCACAATGTTTGGAGGAATCCGCCATTACTGCTTGCAGTTATATTTAGGATTCCTCCGTAAGGAGGAAACCTATTGTTATTGGTGGTTTTATTATTTGTAATTCTTGTACCATGGGAGTCAATGGCAGCCCCTAGACCCCATCGACAACTTTTTGTGAAATTTGGCACACTCATTAAGGACAGTTTCTTCTATACCTACACCAAGTTTCATGTCTCCCATTAGACCACTCTAGCGCCACCAATGGGTCAAAGTTGGACTTGTGTTTACACATGCAACTTTTGAACCGTATGACTCATTTTCAAAAATGAGGTACCATTGGATTCCCTGGATCAAGCCGAGTTCAACGCACACCATGGCGTTAATTTCCGGTTATATAGATTTCCCGCCATTTCCGGTTTTATCAAAAACCTTTGAAAGCCTACTCCTCCTACAATTTTTGTCATATCTTCTTCAAAATCACCAGAGATGATCTTCAGACCAAGCCTCACAAAAGTTATCAAAGGAATTTTGATCCTCATAACCGTCTGTCCGGTACAGCCAATCAAATTCATCAGAAAAGCCGCCAAACAGGATGTGAAGTCATGTCTCAGCAAATCTTTGAGATATCAACACTAAACTTGGTAGATCGGAGGAAGACACTACAACATGTTACCATGTGCAAAGGCAAATTCATATCTCAAAAAATGATTGATATAAAGCAAATTGAACTTATCGCTAACGCTAAAATTATGCTTTACACATCAGCCATTCAAAAACTGATACTCTGATTCAATCACAAGTTCATATGAAAACTCTTGAGAATGTTCATAACACAAATCTGTGAAAAAGTTGACTGTAAGATGAAAGGTCGATTTTTGGTGAATATTTGAAACATGCTTGCTTGGCTAATTTCTAGGCAAATTTCCAATGAATGTCTCCCTTGCTCCTCCCCGCGCGTGCTCCAAAATCTCACACACACTCAGCCTTCCCTTGACACACGCGCGGCCAAGACGCACACGCAACATTTCAGGAGAGTGTGGGCTGACCAAGCCCCCACTCATTCCTTGGTCTTTAGCAAAGGCCCATGTGGCTCTTGATGGTATTGCATTTCCGATTTTGTATGCAATGGTAAAAAGGTCTCAAATCCTGAAACATTGATAGTATAGACCAAGAGTAAATACCACACCTCAAATGGCCCACCATTACCCATAGGTGGCGCTATAGGCCACGCCCAAAAGCACAAAGATACAAGGCTTTCTGGAATGGATAGGTTCACCAAGCCCCCTCCCTTCACGTATTGGCTTGAAAAAAGGCCCATGTGGATCTTGATGGTATTGCATTTCCGATTTTGTATGCAATGGTAAAAAGGTCTCAAAATCCTGAAACATAGATAGTATAGGCAAAGAAACAGTTTAACAAAAAGCCCATGTGGATCTTGTTGGTATTGCTTTTCCGATTTTGTATACAATGGTAAAAAGTTATAAAAATCCTGAAACATTGATAGTATAGACCAAGAGTAACTACCACACCACAAATGGCCCACTATTACCCATAGGTCTTCCCTTGACACACGCGCGGGCTTGGCAAGACGCACACGCAACATTTCAGGAGAGTGTGGGCTTACCAAGCCCCCACTCATTCCTTGGTCTTTTGCAAAGGCCTTGTGGATCTTGATGGTATTGCATTTCAGATTTTGTTTGCCATGGTAAAAAGTTCTCCAAATCCTGAAACATTGATAGTAAAGGCCAACAGTAACAACAACACTTTAACAAAAGCCCATGTGGATATTGTTGGTATATTTTTCCGATTTTGTATGCAATGGTAAAAAGTTAAAAACATCCTGAAACATTGATAGTATAGGCCAAGAGTAACTACCACACCACAAATGGCCCACCATTACCAATAGGTGTCGCTACAGGCCACGCCTTAAAGCACAAAGCACTTCACTTCTTGTGAAGATTAAAGCACTTCACTTCTTGGCTTGAAATAAAGGCCCTTGTGGATCTTGATGTTATTGCATTTCAGATTTGGTATCCCATTGGAAATTCTGCAGCATTGATTTTTCTATACAGTTACAATTTGTCAAGAATATACATTTTTCAATGGTTCGCAATGCTTTACATGTAAGCCAGTCAAACAAGTTCATATGAAGACTCTTGAGAATGTTTAGAACACAAATCTGAGAAAAAGTTGACTCTAAGATGAAAGGTCGATTTTTGGTGAATCTTTGAAACATGCATGCTTGGCTAATTTCTAGGGAAATTTACAATGAATATGTCCCCTGCTCGTCCCCGCGCATGCTCCAAATTCTCACACACTCATTCTTCCCTTGACACGCGCGGCAAGACATACACGCAACATATCAGGACTGTGTGGGCTGACCAAGCCCCAACTCATTCCTTGAATATCAGCATAGGCCCTTGAGGACCTTGGTGTCATTGCATTTCCTACTTTGTATGCAATAGTAAAAAGGTCTCCAAATCCTGACACATTGACAGTACAGGCCAAGAGTAACTACCACACTTTACCCAAAGCCCATGTGGATCCTGTTGGTATTGCATTTTCGATTTTATATGCAGTGGTAAAAAGTTTTTAAAATCCTGAAACATTAATAGTATAGGCCAAGAGTAACTACCACACCACAAATGGCCCACCATTACCCATAGGTGGCGCTACAGGCCACGCCTTAATGCATAAAGATACAAGGCTTTCTGGAATGGATAAGCTCACCAAGCCCCCTTCCTTCACTTACTGGCTTGAAATAAAGGCCCTTGTGGATCTTGATGGTATTGCATTTCAGATTTGGTATACCATTGGTAATTCTGCAGCATACATTCTTCTATACAGTTACAATTTGTCAAGAATAAACATTGTTCAATGGTTTGCAGTGTTTGGAGGAATCCGCCATTACTGCTTGCAGTTATATTTAGGATTCCTCCGTAAGGAGGAAACCTATTGTTATTGGTGGTTTTATTATTTGTAATTCTTGTACCATGGGAGTCAATGGCAGCCCCTAGACCCCATCGACAACTTTTTGTGAAATTTGGCACACTCATTAAGGACAGTTTCTTCTATACCTACACCAAGTTTCATGTCTCCCATTAGACCACTCTAGCGCCACCAATGGGTCAAAGTTGGACTTGTGTTTACACACGCAACTTTTGAACCGTATGACTCATTTTCAAAAATGAGGTACCATTGGATTCCCTGGATCAAGCCGAGTTCAACGCACACTATGGCGTTAATTTCCGGTTATATAGATTTCCCGCCATTTCCGGTTTTATCAAAAACCTTTGAAAGCCTACTCCTCCTACAATTTTTGTCATATCTTCTTCAAAATCACCAGAGATGATCTTCAGACCAAGCCTCACAAAAGTTATCAAAGGAATTTTGATCCTCATAACCGTCTGTCCGGTACAGCCAATCAAATTCATCAGAAAAGCCGCCAAACAGGATGTGAAGTCATGTCTCAGCAAATCTTTGAGATATCAACACTAAACTTGGTAGATCGGAGGAAGACACTACAACATGTTACCATGTGCAAAGGCAAATTCATATCTCTAAAAATGATTGATATAAAGCAAATTGAACTTATCGCTAACGCTAAAATAATGCTTTACACATCAGCCAGTCAAAAACTTATACTCTGATTCAATCACAAGTTCATATGAAGACTCTAGAGAATGTTCATAACACAAATGTGTGAAAAAGTTGACTGTAAGATGAAAGGTCGATTTTTGGTGAATATTTGAAACATGCTTGCTTGGCTAATTTCTAGGCAAATTTCCAATGAATGTCTCCCTTGCTCCTCCCCGCGCGTGCTCCAAAATCTCACACACACTCAGCCTTCCCTTGACACACGCGCGGCCAAGACGCACACGCAACATTTCAGGAGAGTGTGGGCTGACCAAGCCCCCACTCATTCCTTGGTCTTTAGCAAAGGCCCATGTGGCTCTTGATGGTATTGCATTTCCGATTTTGTATGCAATGGTAAAAAGGTCTCAAATCCTGAAACATTGATAGTGTAGGCCGAGAAACACTTTAACAAAAGCCCATGTGGATCTTGTTGGTATTGCATTTCCGATTTTGTATGCAATGGTAAAAAGTTATAAAAATCCTGAAACATTGATAGTATAGACCAAGAGTAACTACCACACCACAAATGGCCCACCATTACCCATAGGTGGCGCTACAGGCCACGCCAAAAAGCACAAATATACAAGGCTTTCTGGAATGGATAGGCTCACCAAGCCCCCTCCCTTCACTTATTGGCTTGAAAAAAAGGCCCATGTGGCTCTTGATGGTATTGCATTTCCGATTTTGTATGCAATGGTAAAAAGGTCTCAAAATCCTGAAACATAGATAGTATAGGCAAAGAAACACTTTAACAAAAAGCCCATGTGGATCTTGTTGGTATTGCTTTTCCGATTTTGTATACAATGGTAAAAAGTTATAAAAATCCTGAAACATTGATAGTATAGACCAAGAGTAACTACCACACCACAAATGGCCCACTATTACCCATAGGTCTTCCCTTGACACACGCGCGGGCTTGGCAAGACGCACACGCAACATTTCAGGAGAGTGTGGGCTTACCAAGCCCCCACTCATTCCTTGGTCTTTTGCAAAGGCCTTGTGGATCTTGATGGTATTGCATTTCAGATTTTGTTTGCCATGGTAAAAAGTTCTCCAAATCCTGAAACATTGATAGTAAAGGCCAAGAGTAACAACAACACTTTAACAAAAGCCCATGTGGATCTTGTTGGTATTGCATTTCCGATTTTGTATGCAATGGTAAAAAGTTAAAAACATCCTGAAACATTGATAGTATAGGCCAAGAGTAACTACCACACCACAAATGGCCCACCATTACCAATAGGTGTCGCTACAGGCCACGCCCTAAAGCACAAAGCAAAGCATTTTTCAATGGTTCGCAGTGTTTGGAGGAATCCGCCATTACTGCTTGCAGTTATATTTAGGATTCCTCCGTAAGGAGGAAACCTATTGTTATTGGTGGTTTTATTATTAGGATTCCTCCGTAAGGAGGAAACCTATTGTTATTGGTGGTTTTATTATTTGTAATTCTTGTACCATGGGAGTCAATGGCAGCCCCTAGACCCCATCGACAACTTTTTGTGAAATTTGGCACACTCATTAAGGACAGTTTCTTCTATACCTACTCCAAGTTTCATGTCTCCCATTAGACCACTCTAGCGCCACCAATGGGTCAAAGTTGGACTTGTGTTTACACACGCAACTTTTGAACCGTATGACTAATTTTCAAAAATGAGGTACCATTGGATTCCCTGGATCAAGCCGAGTTCAACGCACACCATGGCGTTAATTTCCGGTTATATAGATTTCCCGCCATTTCCGGTTTTATCAAAAACCTTTGAAAGCCTACTCCTCCTACAATTTTTGTCATATATTCTTCAAAATCACCAGAGATGATCTTCAAACCAAGCCTCACAAAAGTTATCAAAGGAATTTTGATCCTCATAACCGTCTGTCCGGTACAGCCAATCAAATTCATCAGAAAAGCCGCCAAACAGGATGTGAAGTCATGTCTCAGCAAATCTTTGAGATATCAACACTAAACTTGGTAGATCGGAGGAAGACACTACAACATATTACCATGTGCAAAGGCAAATTCATATCTCTAAAAATGATTGATATAAATCAAATTGAACTTATCGCTAACGCTAAAATAATGCTTTGCACATCAGCCAGTCAAAAACTGATACTCTGATTCAATCACAAGTTCATATGAAGACTCTTGAGAATGTTCATAACACAAATCTGTGAAAAAGTTGACTGTAAGATGAAAGGTCGATTTTTGGTGAATATTTGAAACATGCTTGCTTGGCTAATTTCTAGGCAAATTTCCAATGAATGTCTCCCCTGCTCCTCCCCGCGCGTGCTCCAAAATCTCACACACACTCAGCCTTCCCTTGACACACGCGCGGCCAAGACGCACACGCAACATTTCAGGAGAGTGTGGGTTGACCAAGCCCCCACTCATTCCTTGGTCTTTAGCAAAGGCCCATGTGGCTCTTGATGGTATTGCATTTCCGATTTTGTATGCAATGGTAAAAAGGTCTCAAATCCTGAAACATTGATAGTATAGACCAAGAGTAAATACCACACCTCAAATGGCCCACCATTACCCATAGGTGGCGCTATAGGCCACGCCCAAAAGCACAAAGATACAAGGCTTTCTGGAATGGATAGGTTCACCAAGCCCCCTCCCTTCACGTATTGGCTTGAAAAAAGGCCCATGTGGATCTTGATGGTATTGCATTTCCGATTTTGTATGCAATGGTAAAAAGGTCTCAAAATCCTGAAACATAGATAGTATAGGCAAAGAAACAGTTTAACAAAAAGCCCATGTGGATCTTGTTGGTATTGCTTTTCCGATTTTGTATACAATGGTAAAAAGTTATAAAAATCCTGAAACATTGATAGTATAGACCAAGAGTAACTACCACACCACAAATGGCCCACTATTACCCATAGGTCTTCCCTTGACACACGCGCGGGCTTGGCAAGACGCACACGCAACATTTCAGGAGAGTGTGGGCTTACCAAGCCCCCACTCATTCCTTGGTCTTTTGCAAAGGCCTTGTGGATCTTGATGGTATTGCATTTCAGATTTTGTTTGCCATGGTAAAAAGTTCTCCAAATCCTGAAACATTGATAGTAAAGGCCAACAGTAACAACAACACTTTAACAAAAGCCCATGTGGATATTGTTGGTATATTTTTCCGATTTTGTATGCAATGGTAAAAAGTTAAAAACATCCTGAAACATTGATAGTATAGGCCAAGAGTAACTACCACACCACAAATGGCCCACCATTACCAATAGGTGTCGCTACAGGCCACGCCTTAAAGCACAAAGCACTTCACTTCTTGTGAAGATTAAAGCACTTCACTTCTTGGCTTGAAATAAAGGCCCTTGTGGATCTTGATGTTATTGCATTTCAGATTTGGTATCCCATTGGAAATTCTGCAGCATTGATTTTTCTATACAGTTACAATTTGTCAAGAATATACATTTTTCAATGGTTCGCAATGCTTTACATGTAAGCCAGTCAAACAAGTTCATATGAAGACTCTTGAGAATGTTTAGTACACAAATCTGAGAAAAAGTTGACTCTAAGATGAAAGGTCGATTTTTGGTGAATCTTTGAAACATGCATGCTTGGCTAATTTCTAGGGAAATTTACAATGAAATGTGTCCCCTGCTCCTCCCCGCGCATGCTCCAAATTCTCACACACTCATTCTTCCCTTGACACGCGCGGGCTTGGCAAGACATACACGCAACATATCAGGACTGTGTGGGCTGACCAAGCCCCAACTCATTCCTTGAATATCAGCATAGGCCCTTGAGGACCTTGGTGTCATTGCATTTCCTACTTTGTATGCAATAGTAAAAAGGTCTCCAAATCCTGACACATTGACAGTACCGGCCAAGAGTAACTACCACACTTTACCCAAAGCCCATGTGGATCCTGTTGGTATTGCATTTTCGATTTTATATGCAGTGGTAAAAAGTTTTTAAAATCCTGAAACATTAATAGTATAGGCCAAGAGTAACTACCACACCACAAATGGCCCACCATTACCCATAGGTGGCGCTACAGGCCACGCCTTAATGCATAAAGATACAAGGCTTTCTGGAATGGATAAGCTCACCAAGCCCCCTTCCTTCACTTACTGGCTTGAAATAAAGGCCCTTGTGGATCTTGATGGTATTGCATTTCAGATTTGGTATGCCATTGGTAATTCTGCAGCATACATTTTTCTATACAGTTACAATTTGTCAAGAATAAACATTTTTCAATGGTTCGCAGTGTTTGGAGGAATCCGCCATTACTGCTTGCAGTTATATTTAGGATTCCTCCGTAAGGAGGAAACCTATTGTTATTGGTGGTTTTATTATTTGTAATTCTTGTACCATGGGAGTCAATGGCAGCCCCTAGACCCCATCGACAACTTTTTGTGAAATTTGGCACACTCATTAAGGACAGTTTCTTCTATACCTACACCAAGTTTCATGTCTCCCATTAGACCACTCTAGCGCCACCAATGGGTCAAAGTTGGACTTGTGTTTACACACGCAACTTTTGAACCGTATGACTCATTTTCAAAAATGAGGTACCATTGGATTCCCTGGATCAAGCCGAGTTCAACGCACACCATGGCGTTAATTTCCGGTTATATAGATTTCCCGCCATTTCCGGTTTTATCAAAAACCTTTGAAAGCCTACTCCTCCTACAATTTTTGTCATATCTTCTTCAAAATCACCAGAGATGATCTTCAGACCAAGCCTCACAAAAGTTATCAAAGGAATTTTGATCCTCATAACCGTCTGTCCGGTACAGCCAATCAAATTCATCAGAAAAGCCGCAAAACAGGATGTGAAGTCATGTCTCAGCAAATCTTTGAGATATCAACACTAAACTTGGTAGATCGGAGGAAGACACTACAACATGTTACCATGTGCAAAGGCAAATTCATATCTCAAAAAATGATTGATATAAAGCAAATTGAACTTATCGCTAACGCTAAAATTATGCTTTACACATCAGCCATTCAAAAACTGATACTCTGATTCAATCACAAGTTCATATGAAAACTCTTGAGAATGTTCATAACACAAATCTGTGAAAAAGTTGACTGTAAGATGAAAGGTCGATTTTTGGTGAATATTTGAAACATGCTTGCTTGGCTAATTTCTAGGCAAATTTCCAATGAATGTCTCCCTTGCTCCTCCCCGCGCGTGCTCCAAAATCTCACACACACTCAGCCTTCCCTTGACACACGCGCGGCCAAGACGCACACGCAACATTTCAGGAGAGTGTGGGCTGACCAAGCCCCCACTCATTCCTTGTTCTTTAGCAAAGGCCCATGTGGCTCTTGATGGTATTGCATTTCCGATTTTGTATGCAATGGTAAAAAGGTCTCAAATCCTGAAACATTGATAGTGTAGGCCGAGAAACACTTTAACAAAAGCCCATGTGGATCTTGTTGGTATTGCATTTCCGATTTTGTATGCAATGGTAAAAAGTTATAAAAATCCTGAAACATTGATAGTATAGACCAAGAGTAACTACCACACCACAAATGGCCCACCATTACCCATAGGTGGCGCTACAGGCCACGCCAAAAAGCACAAATATACAAGGCTTTCTGGAATGGATAGGCTCACCAAGCCCCCTCCCTTCACTTATTGGCTTGAAAAAAAGGCCCATGTGGCTCTTGATGGTATTGCATTTCCGATTTTGTATGCAATGGTAAAAAGGTCTCAAAATCCTGAAACATAGATAGTATAGGCAAAGAAACACTTTAACAAAAAGCCCATGTGGATCTTGTTGGTATTGCTTTTCCGATTTTGTATACAATGGTAAAAAGTTATAAAAATCCTGAAACATTGATAGTATAGACCAAGAGTAACTACCACACCACAAATGGCCCACTATTACCCATAGGTCTTCCCTTGACACACGCGCGGGCTTGGCAAGACGCACACGCAACATTTCAGGAGAGTGTTCCTTGGTCTTTTGCAAAGGCCATGTGGATCTTGATGGTATTGCATTTCAGATTTTGTTTGCCATGGTAAAAAGTTCTCCAAATCCTGAAACATTGATAGTAAAGGCCAAGAGTAACAACAACACTTTAACAAAAGCCCATGTGGATCTTGTTGGTATTGCATTTCCGATTTTGTATGCAATGGTAAAAAGTTAAAAACATCCTGAAACATTGATAGTATAGGCCAAGAGTAACTACCACACCACAAATGGCCCACCATTACCAATAGGTGTCGCTACAGGCCACGCCCTAAAGCACAAAGCACTTCACTTCTTGTGAAGATTAAAGCGCTTCACTTCTTGGCTTGAAATAAAGGCCCTTGTGGATGTTGATGTTATTGCATTTCAGATTTGGTATCCCATTGGAAATTCTGCAGCATTGATTTTTCTATACAGTTACAATTTGTCAAGAATATACATTTTTCAATGGTTCGCAATGCTTTACACGTAAGCCAGTCAAACAAGTTCATATGAAGACTCTTGAGAATGTTTAGTACACAAATCTGAGAAAAAGTTGACTCTAAGATGAAAGGTCGATTTTTGGTGAATCTTTGAAACATGCATGCTTGGCTAATTTCTAGGGAAATTTACAATGAAATGTGTCCCCTGCTCCTCCCCGCGCATGCTCCAAATTCTCAGACACTCATTCTTCCCTTGACACGCGCGGGCTTGGCAAGACACACACGCAACATATCAGGACTGTGTGGGCTGACCAAGCCCCCACTCATTCCTTGAATATCAGCATAGGCCCTTGAGGACCTTGGTGTCATTGCATTTCCTACTTTGTATGCAATAGTAAAAAGGTCTCCAAATCCTGACACATTGACAGTACAGGCCAAGAGTAACTACCACACTTTACCCAAAGCCCATGTGGATCCTGTTGGTATTGCATTTCCGATTTTATATGCAATGGTAAAAAGTTTTTAAAATCCTGAAACATTAATAGTATAGGCCAAGAGTAACTACCACACCACAAATGGTCCACCATTACCCATAGGTGGCGCTACAGGCCACGCCTTAATGCATAAAGATACAAGGCTTTCTGGAATGGATAAGCTCACCAAGCCCCCTTCCTTCACTTACTGGCTTGAAATAAAGGCCCTTGTGGATCTTGATGGTATTGCATTTCAGATTTGGTATGCCATTGGTAATTCTGCAGCATACATTTTTCTATACAGTTACAATTTGTCAAAAATAAACATTTTTCAATGGTTCGCAGTGTTTGGAGGAATCCGCCATTACTGCTTGCAGTTATATTTTGTAATTCTTGTACCATGGGAGTCAATGGCAGCCCCTAGACCCCATCGACAACTTTTTGTGAAATTTGGCACACTCATTAAGGACAGTTTCTTCTATACCTACACCAAGTTTCATGTCTCCCATTAGACCACTCTAGCGCCACCAATGGGTCAAAGTTGGACTTGTGTTTACACACGCAACTTTTGAACCGTATGACTCATTTTCAAAAATGAGGTACCATTGGATTCCCTGGATCAAGCCGAGTTCAACGCACACCATGGCGTTAATTTCCGGTTATATAGATTTCCCGCCATTTCCGGTTTTATCAAAAACCTTTGAAAGCCTACTCCTCCTACAATTTTTGTCATATATTCTTCAAAATCACCAGAGATGATCTTCAAACCAAGCCTCACAAAAGTTATCAAAGGAATTTTGATCCTCATAACCGTCTGTCCGGTACAGCCAATCAAATTCATCAGAAAAGCCGCCAAACAGGATGTGAAGTCATGTCTCAGCAAATCTTTGAGATATCAACACTAAACTTGGTAGATCGGAGGAAGACACTACAACATATTACCATGTGCAAAGGCAAATTCATATCTCTAAAAATGATTGATATAAATCAAATTGAACTTATCGCTAACGCTAAAATAATGCTTTGCACATCAGCCAGTCAAAAACTGATACTCTGATTCAATCACAAGTTCATATGAAGACTCTTGAGAATGTTCATAACACAAATCTGTGAAAAAGTTGACTGTAAGATGAAAGGTCGATTTTTGGTGAATATTTGAAACATGCTTGCTTGGCTAATTTCTAGGCAAATTTCCAATGAATGTCTCCCCTGCTCCTCCCCGCGCGTGCTCCAAAATCTCACACACACTCAGCCTTCCCTTGACACACGCGCGGCCAAGACGCACACGCAACATTTCAGGAGAGTGTGGGCTGACCAAGCCCCCACTCATTCCTTGGTCTTTAGCAAAGGCCCATGTGGCTCTTGATGGTATTGCATTTCCGATTTTGTATGCAATGGTAAAAAGGTCTCAAATCCTGAAACATTGATAGTGTAGGCCGAGAAACACTTTAACAAAAGCCCATGTGGATCTTGTTGGTATTGCATTTCCGATTTTGTATGCAATGGTAAAAAGTTATAAAAATCCTGAAACATTGATAGTATAGACCAAGAGTAACTACCACACCACAAATGGCCCACCATTACCCATAGGTGGCGCTACAGGCCACGCCAAAAAGCACAAATATACAAGGCTTTCTGGAATGGATAGGCTCACCAAGCCCCCTCCCTTCACTTATTGGCTTGAAAAAAAGGCCCATGTGGCTCTTGATGGTATTGCATTTCCGATTTTGTATGCAATGGTAAAAAGGTCTCAAAATCCTGAAACATAGATAGTATAGGCAAAGAAACACTTTAACAAAAAGCCCATGTGGATCTTGTTGGTATTGCTTTTCCGATTTTGTATACAATGGTAAAAAGTTATAAAAATCCTGAAACATTGATAGTATAGACCAAGAGTAACTACCACACCACAAATGGCCCACTATTACCCATAGGTCTTCCCTTGACACACGCGCGGGCTTGGCAAGACGCACACGCAACATTTCAGGAGAGTGTGGGCTTACCAAGCCCCCACTCATTCCTTGGTCTTTTGCAAAGGCCTTGTGGATCTTGATGGTATTGCATTTTAGATTTTGTTTGCCATGGTAAAAAGTTCTCCAAATCCTGAAACATTGATAGTAAAGGCCAACAGTAACAACAACACTTTAACAAAAGCCCATGTGGATATTGTTGGTATATTTTTCCGATTTTGTATGCAATGGTAAAAAGTTAAAAACATCCTGAAACATTGATTGTATAGGCCAAGAGTAACTACCACACCACAAATGGCCCACCATTACCAATAGGTGTCGCTACAGGCCATGCCCTAAAGCACAAAGCACTTCACTTCTTGTGAAGATTAAAGCACTTCACTTCTTGGCTTGAAATAAAGGCCCTTGTGGATCTTGATGTTATTGCATTTCAGATTTGGTATCCCATTGGAAATTCTGCAGCATTGATTTTTCTATACAGTTACAATTTGTCAAGAATAAACATGCTTTACACGTATGCCAGTCAAACAAGTTCATATGAAGACTCTTGAGAATGTTTAGTACACAAATCTGAGAAAAAGTTGACTAAGATGAAAGGTCGATTTTTGGTGAATCTTTGAAACATGCATGCTTGGCTAATTTCTAGGGAAATTTACAATGAAATGTGTCCCCTGCTCCTCCCCGCGCATGCTCCAAATTCTCACACACTCATTCTTCCCTTGACACGCGCGGGCTTGGCAAGACACACACGCAACATATCAGGACTGTGTGGGCTGACCAAGCCCCCACTCATTCCTTGAATATCAGCATAGGCCCTTGAGGACCTTGGTGTCATTGCATTTCCTACTTTGTATGCAATAGTAAAAAGGTCTCCAAATCCTGACACATTGACAGTACAGGCCAAGAGTAACTACCACACTTTACCCAAAGCCCATGTGGATCCTGTTGGTATTGCATTTCCGATTTTATATGCAATGGTAAAAAGTTTTTAAAATCCTGAAACATTAATAGTATAGGCCAAGAGTAACTACCACACCACAAATGGCCCACCATTACCCATAGGTGGCGCTACAGGCCACGCCTTAATGCATAAAGATACAAGGCTTTCTGGAATGGATAAGCTCACCAAGCCCCCTTCCTTCACTTACTGGCTTGAAATAAAGGCCCTTGTGGATCTTGATGGTATTGCATTTCAGATTTGGTATGCCATTGGTAATTCTGCAGCATAAATTTTTCTATACAGTTACAATTTGTCAAAAATAAACATTTTTCAATGGTTCGCAGTGTTCGGAGGAATCCGCCATTACTGCTTGCAGTTATTAGGATTCCTCCGTAAGGAGGAAACCTATTGTTATTGGTGGTTTTATTATTTGTAATTCTTGTACCATGGGAGTCAATGGCAGCCCCTAGACCCCATCGACAACTTTTTGTGAAATTTGGCACACTCATTAAGGACAGTTTCTTCTATACCTACACCAAGTTTCATGTCTCCCATTAGACCACTCTAGCGCCACCAATGGGTCAAAGTTGGACTTGTGTTTACACACGCAACTTTTGAACCGTATGACTCATTTTCAAAAATGAGGTACCATTGGATTCCCTGGATCAAGCCGAGTTCAACGCACACCATGGCGTTAATTTCCGGTTATATAGATTTCCCGCCATTTCCGGTTTTATCAAAAACCTTTGAAAGCCTACTCCTCCTACAATTTTTGTCATATATTCTTCAAAATCACCAGAGATGATCTTCAAACCAAGCCTCACAAAAGTTATCAAAGGAATTTTGATCCTCATAACCGTCTGTCCGGTACAGCCAATCAAATTCATCAGAAAAGCCGCCAAACAGGATGTGAAGTCATGTCTCAGCAAATCTTTGAGATATCAACACTAAACTTGGTAGATCGGAGGAAGACACTACAACATATTACCATGTGCAAAGGCAAATTCATATCTCTAAAAATGATTGATATAAATCAAATTGAACTTATCGCTAACGCTAAAATAATGCTTTGCACATCAGCCAGTCAAAAACTGATACTCTGATTCAATCACAAGTTCATATGAAGACTCTTGAGAATGTTCATAACACAAATCTGTGAAAAAGTTGACTGTAAGATGAAAGGTCGATTTTTGGTGAATATTTGAAACATGCTTGCTTGGCTAATTTCTAGGCAAATTTCCAATGAATGTCTCCCCTGCTCCTCCCCGCGCGTGCTCCAAAATCTCACACACACTCAGCCTTCCCTTGACACACGCGCGGCCAAGACGCACACGGAACATTTCAGGAGAGTGTGGGCTGACCAAGCCCCCACTCATTCCTTGGTCTTTAGCAAAGGCCCATGTGGCTCTTGATGGTATTGCATTTCCGATTTTGTATGCAATGGTAAAAAGGTCTCAAATCCTGAAACATTGATAGTGTAGGCCGAGAAACACTTTAACAAAAGCCCATGTGGATCTTGTTGGTATTGCATTTCCGATTTTGTATGCAATGGTAAAAAGTTATAAAAATCCTGAAACATTGATAGTATAGACCAAGAGTAACTACCACACCACAAATGGCCCACCATTACCCATAGGTGGCGCTACAGGCCACGCCAAAAAGCACAAATATACAAGGCTTTCTGGAATGGATAGGCTCACCAAGCCCCCTCCCTTCACTTATTGGCTTGAAAAAAAGGCCCATGTGGCTCTTGATGGTATTGCATTTCCGATTTTGTATGCAATGGTAAAAAGGTCTCAAAATCCTGAAACATAGATAGTATAGGCAAAGAAACACTTTAACAAAAAGCCCATGTGGATCTTGTTGGTATTGCTTTTCCGATTTTGTATACAATGGTAAAAAGTTATAAAAATCCTGAAACATTGATAGTATAGACCAAGAGTAACTACCACACCACAAATGGCCCACTATTACCCATAGGTCTTCCCTTGACACACGCGCGGGCTTGGCAAGACGCACACGCAACATTTCAGGAGAGTGTGGGCTTACCAAGCCCCCACTCATTCCTTGGTCTTTTGCAAAGGCCTTGTGGATCTTGATGGTATTGCATTTTAGATTTTGTTTGCCATGGTAAAAAGTTCTCCAAATCCTGAAACATTGATAGTAAAGGCCAACAGTAACAACAACACTTTAACAAAAGCCCATGTGGATATTGTTGGTATATTTTTCCGATTTTGTATGCAATGGTAAAAAGTTAAAAACATCCTGAAACATTGATAGTATAGGCCAAGAGTAACTACCACACCACAAATTGCCCACCATTACCAATAGGTGTCGCTACAGGCCACGCCTTAAAGCACAAAGCACTTCACTTCTTGTGAAGATTAAAGCACTTCACTTCTTGGCTTGAAATAAAGGCCCTTGTGGATCTTGATGTTATTGCATTTCAGATTTGGTATCCCATTGGAAATTCTGCAGCATTGATTTTTCTATACAGTTACAATTTGTCAAGAATATACATTTTTCAATGGTTCGCAATGCTTTACATGTAAGCCAGTCAAACAAGTTCATATGAAGACTCTTGAGAATGTTTAGTACACAAATCTGAGAAAAAGTTGACTCTAAGATGAAAGGTCGATTTTTGGTGAATCTTTGAAACATGCATGCTTGGCTAATTTCTAGGGAAATTTACAATTAAATGTGTCCCCTGCTCCTCCCCGCGCATGCTCCAAATTCTCACACACTCATTCTTCCCTTGACACGCGCGGGCTTGGCAAGACATACACGCAACATATCAGGACTGTGTGGGCTGACCAAGCCCCAACTCATTCCTTGAATATCAGCATAGGCCCTTGAGGACCTTGGTGTCATTGCATTTCCTACTTTGTATGCAATAGTAAAAAGGTCTCCAAATCCTGACACATTGACAGTACAGGCCAAGAGTAACTACCACACTTTACCCAAAGCCCATGTGGATCCTGTTGGTATTGCATTTTCGATTTTATATGCAGTGGTAAAAAGTTTTTAAAATCCTGAAACATTAATAGTATAGGCCAAGAGTAACTACCACACCACAAATGGCCCACCATTACCCATAGGTGGCGCTACAGGCCACGCCTTAATGCATAATGATACAAGGCTTTCTGGAATGGATAAGCTCACCAAGCCCCCTTCCTTCACTTACTGGCTTGAAATAAAGGCCCTTGTGGATCTTGATGGTATTGCATTTCAGATTTGGTATGCCATTGGTAATTCTGCAGCATACATTCTTCTATACAGTTACAATTTGTCAAGAATAAACATTGTTCAATGGTTTGCAGTGTTTGGAGGAATCCGCCATTACTGCTTGCAGTTATATTTAGGATTCCTCCGTAAGGAGGAAACCTATTGTTATTGGTGGTTTTATTATTAGGATTCCTCCGTAAGGAGGAAACCTATTGTTATTGGTGGTTTTATTATTTGTAATTCTTGTACCATGGGAGTCAATGGCAGCCCCTAGACCCCATCGACAACTTTTTGTGAAATTTGGCACACTCATTAAGGACAGTTTCTTCTATACCTACACCAAGTTTCATGTCTCCCATTAGACCACTCTAGCGCCACCAATGGGTCAAAGTTGGACTTGTGTTTACACACGCAACTTTTGAACCGTATGACTCATTTTCAAAAATGAGGTACCATTGGATTCCCTGGATCAAGCCGAGTTCAACGCACACCATGGCGTTAATTTCCGGTTATATAGATTTCCCGCCATTTCCGGTTTTATCAAAAACCTTTGAAAGCCTACTCCTCCTACAATTTTTGTCATATCTTCTTCAAAATCACCAGAGATGATCTTCAGACCAAGCCTCACAAAAGTTATCAAAGGAATTTTGATCCTCATAACCGTCTGTCCGGTACAGCCAATCAAATTCATCAGAAAAGCCGCCAAACAGGATGTGAAGTCATGTCTCAGCAAATCTTTGAGATATCAACACTAAACTTGGTAGATCGGAGGAAGACACTACAACATGTTACCATGTGCAAAGGCAAATTCATATCTCTAAAAATGATTGATATAAAGCAAATTGAACTTATCGCTAACGCTAAAATAATGCTTTACACATCAGCCAGTCAAAAACTGATACTCTGATTCAATCACAAGTTCATATGAAGACTCTTGAGAATGTTCATAACACAAATCTGTGAAAAAGTTGACTGTAAGATGAAAGGTCGATTTTTGGTGAATATTTGAAACATGCTTGCTTGGCTAATTTCTAGGCAAATTTCCAATGAATGTCTCCCCTGCTCCTCCCCGCGCGTGCTCCAAAATCTCACACTCACTCAGCCTTCCCTTGACACACCAAGACGCACACGCAACATTTCAGGAGAGTGTGGGCTGACCAAGCCCCCACTCATTCCTTGGTCTTTAGCAAAGGCCCATGTGGCTCTTGATGGTATTGCATTTCCGATTTTGTATGCAATGGTAAAAAGGTCTCAAATCCTGAAACATTGATAGTGTAGGCCGAGAAACACTTTAACAAAAGCCCATGTGGATCTTGTTGGTATTGCATTTCCGATTTTGCATGCAATGGTAAAAAGTTATACAAATTCTGAAACATTGATAGTATAGACCAAGAGTAACTACCACACCACAAATGGCCCACCATTACCCATAGGTCTTCCCTTGACACACGCGCGGGCTTGGCAAGACGCACACGCAACATTTCAGGAGAGTGTGGGCTTACCAAGCCCCCACTCATTCCTTGGTCTTTTGCAAAGGCCTGGTGGATCTTGATGGTATTGCATTTCAGATTTTGTTTGCCATGGTAAAAAGTTCTCCAAATCCTGAAACATTGATAGTAAAGGCCAACAGTAACAACAACACTTTAACAAAAGCCCATGTGGATCTTGTTGGTATTGCATTTCCGATTTTGTATGCAATGGTAAAAAGTTAAAAACATCCTGAAACATTGATAGTATAGGCCAAGAGTAACTACCACACCACAAATGGCCCACCATTACCAATAGGTGTCGCTACAGGCCACGCCCTAAAGCACAAAGCACTTCACTTCTTGTGAAGATTAAAGCACTTCACTTCTTGGCTTGAAATAAAGGCCCTTGTGGATCTTGATGTTATTGCATTTCAGATTTGGTATCCCATTGGAAATTCTGCAGCATTGATTTTTCTATACAGTTACAATTTGTCAAGAAAATACATTTTTCAATGGTTCGCAATGCTTTACACGTAAGCCAGTCAAATAAGTTCATATGAAGACTCTTGAGAATGTTTAGTACACAAATCTGAGAAAAAGTTGACTCAAACATGAAAGGTCGATTTTTGGTGAATCTTTGAAACATGCATGCTTGGCTAATTTCTAGGGAAATTTACAATGAAATGTGTCCCCTGCTCCTCCCCGCGTATGCTCCAAATTCTCACACACTCATTCTTCCCTTGACACGCGCGGGCTTGGCAAGACACACACGCAACATATCAGGACTGTGTGGGCTGACCAAGCCTCCACTCATTCCTTGAATATCAGCATAGGCCCTTGAGGACCTTGGTGTCATTGCATTTCCTACTTTGTATGCAATAGTAAAAAGGTCTCCAAATCCTGACACATTGACAGTACAGGCCAAGAGTAACTACCACACTTTACCCAAAGCCCATGTGGATCCTGTTGGTATTGCATTTCCGATTTTATATGCAATGGTAAAAAGTTTTTAAATTCCTGAAACATTAATAGTATAGGCCAAGAGTAACTACCACACCACAAATGGCCCACCATTACCCATAGGTGGCGCTACAGGCCACGCCTTAATGCATAAAGATACAAGGCTTTCTGGAATGGATAAGCTCACCAAGCCCCCTTCCTTCACTTACTGGCTTGAAATAAAGGCCCTTGTGGATCTTGATGGTATTGCATTTCAGATTTGGTATGCCATTGGTAATTCTGCAGCATACATTTTTCTATACAGTTACAATTTGTCAAGAATAAACATTTTTCAATGGTTCGCAGTGTTTGGAGGAATCCGCCATTACTGCTTGCAGTTATATTTTGTAATTCTTGTACCATGGGAGTCAATGGCAGCCCCTAGACCCCATCGACAACTTTTTGTGAAATTTGGCACACTCATTAAGGACAGTTTCTTCTATACCTACACCAAGTTTCATGTCTCCCATTAGACCACTCTAGCGCCACCAATGGGTCAAAGTTGGACTTGTGTTTACACACGCAACTTTTGAACCGTATGACTCATTTTCAAAAATGAGGTACCATTGGATTCCCTGGATCAAGCCGAGTTCAACGCACACCATGGCGTTAATTTCCGGTTATATAGATTTCCCGCCATTTCCGGTTTTATCAAAAACCTTTGAAAGCCTACTGCTCCTACAATTTTTGTCATATCTTCTTCAAAATCACCAGAGATGATCTTCAGACCAAGCCTCACAAAAGTTATCAAAGGAATTTTGATCCTCATAACCGTCTGTCCGGTACAGCCAATCAAATTCATCAGAAAAGCCGCCAAACAGGATGTGAAGTCATGTCTCAGCAAATCTTTGAGATATCAACACTAAACTTGGTAGATCGGAGGAAGACACTACAACATGTTACCATGTGCAAAGGCAAATTCATATCTCAAAAAATGATTGATATAAAGCAAATTGAACTTATCGCTAACGCTAAAATTATGCTTTACACATCAGCCAGTCAAAAACTGATACTCTGATTCAATCACAAGTTCATATGAAAACTCTTGAGAATGTTCATAACACAAATCTGTGAAAAAGTTGACTGTAAGATGAAAGGTCGATTTTTGGTGAATATTTGAAACATGCTTGCTTGGCTAATTTCTAGGCAAATTTCCAATGAATGTCTCCCTTGCTCCTCCCCGCGCGTGCTCCAAAATCTCACACACACTCAGCCTTCCCTTGACACACGCACGGCCAAGACGCACACGCAACATTTCAGGAGAGTGTGGGCTGACCAAGCCCCCACTCATTCCTTGGTCTTTAGCAAAGGCCCATGTGGCTCTTGATGGTATTGCATTTCCGATTTTGTATGCAATGGTAAAAAGGTCTCAAATCCTGAAACATTGATAGTGTAGGCCGAGAAACACTTTAACAAAAGCCCATGTGGATCTTGTTGGTATTGCATTTCCAATTTAGTATGCAATGGTAAAAAGTTATAAAATTCCTGAAACATTGATAGTATAGGCCAAGAGTAACTACCACACCACAAATGGCCCACCATTACCCATAGGTGGCGCTACAGGCCACGCCCTAAAGCACAGAGATACAAGGCTTTCTGGAATGGATAGGCTCACCAAGCCCCCTCCCTTCACTTCTTGGCTTGAAATCAAGGCCCTTGTGGATCTTGATGGTATTGCATTTCAGATTTGGTATCCCATTGGTAATTCTGCAGCATAGATTTTTCTATACAGTTACAATTTGTCAAGAATATACATTTTTCAATGGTTCGCAATGTTTGGAGGAATCCGCCATTACTGCTTGCAGTTATATTTAGGATTCCTCCGTAAGGAGGAAACCTATTGTTATTGGTGGTTTTATTATTTGTAATTCTTGTACCATGGGAGTCAATGGCAGCCCCTAGACCCCATCGACAACTTTTTGTGAAATTTGGCACACTCATTAAGGACAGTTTCTTCTATACCTACACCAAGTTTCATGTCTCCCATTAGACCACTCTAGCGCCACCAATGGGTCAAAGTTGGACTTATGTTTACACACGCAACTTTTGAACCGTATGACTCATTTTCAAAAATGAAGTACCATTGGATTCCCTGGATCAAGCCGAGTTCAACGCACACCATGGCGTTAATTTCCGGTTATATAGATTTCCCGCCATTTCCGGTTTTATCAAAAACCTTTGAAAGCCTACTCCTCCTACAATTTTTGTCATATCTTCTTCAAAATCACCAGAGATGATCTTCAGACCAAGCCTCACAAAAGTTATCAAAGGAATTTTGATCCTCATAACCGTCTGTCCGGTACAGCCAATCAAATTCATCAGAAAAGCCGCCAAACAGGATGTGAAGTCATGTCTCAGCAAATCTTTGAGATATCAACACTAAACTTGGTAGATCAGAGGAAGACACTACAACATGTTACCATGTGCAAAGGCAAATTAATATCTCTAAAAATGATTGATATAAAGCAAATTGAACTTATCGCTAACGCTAAAATAATGCTTTACACATCAGCCAGTCAAAAACTGATACTCTGATTCAATCACAAGTTCATATGAAGACTCTTGAGAATGTTCATAACACAAATCTGTGAAAAAGTTGACTGTAAGATGAAAGGTCGATTTTTGGTGAATATTTGAAACATGCTTGCTTGGCTAATTTCTAGATAAATTTCCAATGAATGTCTCCCCTGCTCCTCCCCGCGCGTGCTCCAAAATCTCACACACACTCAGCCTTCCCTTGACACACGCGCGGCCAAGACGCACACGCAACATTTCAGGAGAGTGTGGGCTGACCAAGCCCCCACTCATTCCTTGGTCTTTAGCAAAGGCCCATGTGGCTCTTGATGGTATTGCATTTCCGATTTTGTATGCAATGGTAAAAATGTCTCAAATCCTGAAACATTGATAGTGTAGGCCGAGAAACACTTTAACAAAAGCCCATGTGGATCTTGTTGGTATTGCATTTCCGATTTTGTATGCAATGGTAAAAAGTTATAAAAATCCTGAAACATAGATAGTATAGGCAAAGAAACACTTTAACAAAAGCCCATGTGGATCTTGTTGGTATTGCATTTCCGATTTTGTATGCAATGGTAAAAAGTTATAATATTCCTGAAACATTGATAGTATAGACCAAGAGTAACTACCACACCACAAATGGCCCACCATTACCCATAAGTGGCGCTACAGGCCACGCCCAAAAGCACAAAGATACAAGGCTTTCTGGAATGGATAGGCTCACCAAGCCCCCTCCCTTCACTTATTGGCTTGAAAAAAAGGTCCATGTGGATCTTGATGGTATTGCATTTCCGATTTTGTATGCAATGGTAAAAAGGTCTCAAAATCCTGAAACATAGATAGTATAGGCAAAGAAACACTTTAACAAAAAGCCCATGTGGATCTTGTTGGTATTGCTTTTCCGATTTTGTATACAATGGTAAAAAGTAATAAAAATCCTGAAACATTGATAGTATAGACCAAGAGTAACTACCACACCACAAATGGCCCACTATTACCCATAGGTCTTTCCTTGACACACGCGCGGGCTTGGCAAGACGCACACGCAACATTTCAGGAGAGTGTGGGCTTACCAAGCCCCCACTCATTCCTTGGTCTTTTGCAAAGGCCTTGTGGATCTTGATGGTATTGCATTTCAGATTTTGTTTGCCATGGTAAAAAGTTCTCCAAATCCTGAAACATTGATAGTAAAGGCCAACAGTAACAACAACACTTTAACAAAAGCCCATGTGGATCTTGTTGGTATTGCATTTCCGATTTTGTATGCAATGGTAAAAAGTTAAAAACATCCTGAAACATTGATAGTATGGCCCACCATTACCAATAGGTGTCGCTACAGGCCACGCCCTAAAGCACAAAGCACTTCACTTCTTGTGAAGATTAAAGCACTTCACTTCTTGGCTTGAAATAAAGGCCCTTGTGGATCTTGATGTTATTGCATTTCAGATTTGGTATCCCATTGGAAATTCTGCAGCATTGATTTTTCTATACAGTTACAATTTGTCAAGAATATACATTTTTCAATGGTTCGCAATGCTTTACACGTAAGCCAGTCAAACAAGTTCATATGAAGACTCTTGAGAATGTTTAGTACACAAATCTGAGAAAAAGTTGACTCTAAGATGAAAGGTCGATTTTTGGTGAATCTTTGAAACATGCATGCTTGGCTAATTTCTAGGGAAATTTACAATGAAATGTGTCCCCTGCTCCTCCCCGCGCATGCTCCAAATTCTCACACATTCATTCTCCCTTGACACGCGCGGGCTTGGCAAGACACACACGCAACATATCAGGACTGTGTGGGCTGACCAAGCCCCCACTCATTCCTTGAATATCAGCATAGGCCCTTGAGGACCTTGGTGTCATTGCATTTCCTACTTTGTATGCAATAGTAAAAAGGTCGCCAAATCCTGACACATTGACAGTACAGGCCAAGAGTAACTACCACACTTTACCCAAAGCCCATGTGGATCCTGTTGGTATTGCATTTCCGATTTTATATGCAATGGTAAAAAGTTTTTAAAATCCTGAAACATTAATAGTATAGGCCAAGAGTAACTACCACACCACAAATGGCCCACCATTACCCATAGGTGGCGCTACAGGCCACGCCTTAATGCATAAAGATACAAGGCTTTCTGGAATGGATAAGCTCACCAAGCCCCCTTCCTTCACTTACTGGCTTGAAATAAAGGCCCTTGTGGATCTTGATGGTATTGCATTTCAGATTTGGTATGCCATTGGTAATTCTGCAGCATACATTTTTCTATACAGTTACAATTTGTCAAGAATAAACATTTTTCAATGGTTCGCAGTGTTTGGAGGAATCTGCCATTACTGCTTGCAGTTATATTTAGGATTCCTCCGTAAGGAGGAAACCTATTGTTATTGGTGGTTTTATTATTTGTAATTCTTGTACCATGGGAGTCAATGGCAGCCCCTAGACCCCTTCGACAACTTTTTGTAAAATTTGGCACACTCATTAAGGACAGTTCATTCTATACCGACACCAAGTTTCATGTCTCCCATTAGACCACTCTAGCGCCACCAACGGGTCAAAGTTGGACTTGTGTTTACACACGCAACTTTTGAACCGTATGACCGATTTTCACAAATGAGGTACCATTGGATTCCCTGGATCAAGCCGAGTTCAACGCACCCTATGACGTCAATTTCCGGTTATATAGATTTTCCGCTATTTCCGGTTTTATCAAAAACCTTTGAAAGCCTACTTCTCCTACAATTTTTGCCAAAACTTCTTCAAAATGACCAGAGATGATCTTCAAACCAAGCCTCACAAAAGTTATCAAAGGAATTTTGATCCTCATAACCGTCTGTCCGGTACAGCCAATCAAATTCATCAGAAAAGCCGCCAAACAGGATGTGAAGTCATGTCTCAGCAAATCTTTGAGATATCAACACTAAACTTGGTAGATCGGAGGAAGACACTACAACATATTACCATGTGCAAAGGCAAATTCATATCTCTAAAAATGATTGATATAAATCAAATTGAACTTATCGCTAACGCTAAAATAATGCTTTGCACATCAGCCAGTCAAAAACTGATACTCTGATTCAATCACAAGTTCATATGAAGACTCTTGAGAATGTTCATAACACAAATCTGTGAAAAAGTTGACTGTAAGATGAAAGGTCGATTTTTGGTGAATATTTGAAACATGCTTGCTTGGCTAATTTCTAGGCAAATTTCCAATGAATGTCTCCCCTGCTCCTCCCCGCGCGTGCTCCAAAATCTCACACACACTCAGCCTTCCCTTGACACACGCGCGGCCAAGACGCACACGCAACATTTCAGGAGAGTGTGGGCTGACCAAGCCCCCACTCATTCCTTGGTCTTTAGCAAAGGCCCATGTGGCTCTTGATGGTATTGCATTTCCGATTTTGTATGCAATGGTAAAAAGGTCTCAAATCCTGAAACATTGATAGTATAGACCAAGAGTAAATACCACACCTCAAATGGCCCACCATTACCCATAGGTGGCGCTATAGGCCACGCCCAAAAGCACAAAGATACAAGGCTTTCTGGAATGGATAGGTTCACCAAGCCCCCTCCCTTCACGTATTGGCTTGAAAAAAGGCCCATGTGGATCTTGATGGTATTGCATTTCCGATTTTGTATGCAATGGTAAAAAGGTCTCAAAATCCTGAAACATAGATAGTATAGGCAAAGAAACAGTTTAACAAAAAGCCCATGTGGATCTTGTTGGTATTGCTTTTCCGATTTTGTATACAATGGTAAAAAGTTATAAAAATCTTGAAACATTGATAGTATAGACCAAGAGTAACTACCACACCACAAATGGCCCACTATTACCCATAGGTCTTCCCTTGACACACGCGCGGGCTTGGCAAGACGCACACGCAACATTTCAGGAGAGTGTGGGCTTACCAAGCCCCCACTCATTCCTTGGTCTTTTGCAAAGGCCTTGTGGATCTTGATGGTATTGCATTTCAGATTTTGTTTGCCATGGTAAAAAGTTCTCCAAATCCTGAAACATTGATAGTAAAGGCCAACAACAACAAGGCCAGTAACAACAACACTTTAACAAAAGCCCATGTGGATATTGTTGGTATTTTTTTCCGATTTTGTATGCAATGGTAAAAAGTTAAAAACATCCTGAAACATTGATAGTATAGGCCAAGAGTAACTACCACACCACAAATGGCCCACCATTACCAATAGGTGTCGCTACAGGCCACGCCTTAAAGCACAAAGCACTTCACTTCTTGTGAAGATTAAAGCACTTCACTTCTTGGCTTGAAATAAAGGCCCTTGTGGATCTTGATGTTATTGCATTTCAAATTTGGTATCCCATTGGAAATTCTGCAGCATTGATTTTTCTATACAGTTACAATTTGTCAAGAATATACATTTTTCAATGGTTCGCAATGCTTTACATGTAAGCCAGTCAAACAAGTTCATATGAAGACTCTTGAGAATGTTTAGTACACAAATCTGAGAAAAAGTTGACTCTAAGATGAAAGGTCGATTTTTGGTGAATCTTTGAAACATGCATGCTTGGCTAATTTCTAGGGAAATTTACAATGAAATGTGTCCCCTGCTCCTCCCCGCGCATGCTCCAAATTCTCACACACTCATTCTTCCCTTGACACGCGCGGGCTTGGCAAGACATACACGCAACATATCAGGACTGTGTGGGCTGACCAAGCCCCAACTCATTCCTTGAATATCAGCATAGGCCCTTGAGGACCTTGGTGTCATTGCATTTCCTACTTTGTATGCAATAGTAAAAAGGTCTCCAAATCCTGACACATTGACAGTACCGGCCAAGAGTAACTACCACACTTTACCCAAAGCCCATGTGGATCCTGTTGGTATTGCATTTTCGATTTTATATGCAGTGGTAAAAAGTTTTTAAAATCCTGAAACATTAATAGTATAGGCCAAGAGTAACTACCACACCACAAATGGCCCACCATTACCCATAGGTGGCGCTACAGGCCACGCCTTAATGCATAAAGATACAAGGCTTTCTGGAATGGATAAGCTCACCAAGCCCCCTTCCTTCACTTACTGGCTTGAAATAAAGGCCCTTGTGGATCTTGATGGTATTGCATTTCAGATTTGGTATGCCATTGGTAATTCTGCAGCATACATTCTTCTATACAGTTACAATTTGTCAAGAATAAACATTGTTCAATGGTTTGCAGTGTTTGGAGGAATCCGCCATTACTGCTTGCAGTTATATTTCTTTTTTTTATTCTTGTACCATGGAAGTCAATGGCAGCCCCTAGAACCCTATGGTAACTTTTTGTGAAATTTGGCACACTCATTAAGGACAGTTACTTCTATACTTACACCAAGTTTCATGTCTCCCATTAGACCACTCTAGCGCCACCAACGGGTCAAAGTAGGACTTGTGTTTACACACGCAACTTTTGACCCGTATGACCGATTTTCAAAAATGAGGTACCATTGGATTACCTGGATCAAGACGAGTTCAACGCACCCTATGGTGTCAATTTCCGGTTATATAGATTTTCCGCAATTTCCGGTTTTATCAAAAACCTTTGAAAGCCTACTCCTCCTACAATTTTTGTCAAATCTTCTTCAACATTACCAGAGATGATCTTCAGACCAAGCCTCAAAAAAGTTATCGATTAGAATGTTGTTCCTCACAACCGTTTGTCCGGTACAGCCAATCAAATTCAGCAGAAAAGCAGCCAAACAGGAAGTGAAGTCATATCTCAGCAAATCTTTGAGATATCAACACCAAACTTGATATGATGATTTGGAACCCTCTTCTGAGGATATCTACACAATTTGGTGTCATGTGATCACTGGGTGTGGCCGCAGGAAGCAAAAATGTGTTTTGGCCAATAACTATTGATTTGTTTGCCTTTATTGAGTGATTCCTTTGTCTTGTGATATTTTGTGACATCCCGTGTGTGACTCATAATTTGTGATAATAGCCGAATTGATGCGGCCGCCATTTTGAATTCATTGAAAAACGTTTTTTCTTGACTCCTCCTACAAATGTTGTCCAATCTTCACCAAATTTGGCAGAGATTATCTTCAGACCAAGCTTCACCAAAGCTTCACATGGGTTTTTTTTTTTTCGAAACCGTTTGCCCGCTACAGGCAATCAAAATGTGCAAATTAAGCCAGAAAACAGGAAGTTGGGTTGTATCTCAGCAAATCTTTGATGGATTCACACCAAACTTGCTGCGTGTACCCGATACCCTCTGGTTCGCAATTTTTGGAGGAATCCGCCATTACTGCTTGCAGTTATATTTAGGATTCCTCCGTAAGGAGGAAACCTATTGTTATTGGTGGTTTTATTATTTGTAATTCTTGTACCATGGGAGTCAATGGCAGCCCCTAGACCCCATCGACAACTTTTTGTGAAATTTGGCACACTCATTAAGGACAGTTTCTTCTATACCTACACCAAGTTTCATGTCTCCCATTAGACCACTCTAGCGCCACCAATGGGTCAAAGTTGGACTTGTGTTTACACACGCAACTTTTGAACCGTATGACTCATTTTCAAAAATGAGGTACCATTGGATTCCCTGGATCAAGCCGAGTTCAACGCACACCATGGCGTTAATTTCCGGTTATATAGATCTCCCGCCATTTCCGGTTTTATCAAAAACCTTTGAAAGCCTACTCCTCCTACAATTTTTGTCATATCTTCTTCAAAATCACCAGAGATGATCTTCAGACCAAGCCTCACAAAAGTTATCGAAGGAATTTTGATCCTCATAACCGTCTGTCCGGTACAGCCAATCAAATTCATCAGAAAAGCCGCCAAACAGGATGTGAAGTCATGTCTCAGCAAATCTTTGAGATATCAACACTAAACTTGGTAGATCGGAGGAAGACACTACAACATGTTACCATGTGCAAAGGCAAATTCATATCTCAAAAAATGATTGATATAAAGCAAATTGAACTTATCGCTAACGCTAAAATTATGCTTTACACATCAGCCATTCAAAAACTGATACTCTGATTCAATCACAAGTTCATATGAAAACTCTTGAGAATGTTCATAACACAAATCTGTGAAAAAGTTGACTGTAAGATGAAAGGTCGATTTTTGGTGAATATTTGAAACATGCTTGCTTGGCTAATTTCTAGGCAAATTTCCAATGAATGTCTCCCTTGCTCCTCCCCGCGCGTGCTCCAAAATCTCACACACACTCAGCCTTCCCTTGACACACGCGCGGCCAAGACGCACACGCAACATTTCAGGAGAGTGTGGGCTGACCAAGCCCCCACTCATTCCTTGGTCTTTAGCAAAGGCCCATGTGGCTCTTGATGGTATTGCATTTCCGATTTTGTATGCAATGGTAAAAAGGTCTCAAATCCTGAAACATTGATAGTATAGACCAAGAGTAACTACCACACCACAAATGGCCCACCATTACCCATAGGTGGCGCTACAGGCCACGCCAAAAAGCACAAATATACAAGGCTTTCTGGAATGGATAGGCTCACCAAGCCCCCTCCCTTCACTTATTGGCTTGAAAAAAAGGCCCATGTGGCTCTTGATGGTATTGCATTTCCGATTTTGTATGCAATGGTAAAAAGGTCTCAAAATCCTGAAACATAGATAGTATAGGCAAAGAAACAGTTTAACAAAAAGCCCATGTGGATCTTGTTGGTATTGCTTTTCCGATTTTGTATACAATGGTAAAAAGTTATAAAAATCCTGAAACATTGATAGTATAGACCAAGAGTAACTACCACACCACAAATGGCCCACTATTACCCATAGGTCTTCCCTTGACACACGCGCGGGCTTGGCAAGACGCACACGCAACATTTCAGGAGAGTGTTCCTTGGTCTTTTGCAAAGGCCATGTGGATCTTGATGGTATTGCATTTCAGATTTTGTTTGCCATGGTAAAAAGTTCTCCAAATCCTGAAACATTGATAGTAAAGGCCAAGAGTAACAACAACACTTTAACAAAAGCCCATGTGGATCTTGTTGGTATTGCATTTCCGATTTTGTATGCAATGGTAAAAAGTTAAAAACATCCTGAAACATTGATAGTATAGGCCAAGAGTAACTACCACACCACAAATGGCCCACCATTACCAATAGGTGTCGCTACAGGCCACGCCCTAAAGCACAAAGCACTTCACTTCTTGTGAAGATTAAAGCGCTTCACTTCTTGGCTTGAAATAAAGGCCCTTGTGGATGTTGATGTTATTGCATTTCAGATTTGGTATCCCATTGGAAATTCTGCAGCATTGATTTTTCTATACAGTTACAATTTGTCAAGAATATACATTTTTCAATGGTTCGCAATGCTTTACACGTAAGCCAGTCAAACAAGTTCATATGAAGACTCTTGAGAATGTTTAGTACACAAATCTGAGAAAAAGTTGACTCTAAGATGAAAGGTCGATTTTTGGTGAATCTTTGAAACATGCATGCTTGGCTAATTTCTAGGGAAATTTACAATGAAATGTGTCCCCTGCTCCTCCCCGCGCATGCTCCAAATTCTCAGACACTCATTCTTCCCTTGACGTGTGTGTCTTGCGGGCTTGGCAAGACACACACGCAACATATCAGGACTGTGTGGGCTGACCAAGCCCCCACTCATTCCTTGAATATCAGCATAGGCCCTTGAGGACCTTGGTGTCATTGCATTTCCTACTTTGTATGCAATAGTAAAAAGGTCTCCAAATCCTGACACATTGACAGTACAGGCCAAGAGTAACTACCACACTTTACCCAAAGCCCATGTGGATCCTGTTGGTATTGCATTTCCGATTTTATATGCAATGGTAAAACGTTTTTAAAATCCTGAAACATTAATAGTACAGGCCAAGAGTAACTACCACACCACAAATGGCCCACCATTACCCATAGGTGGCGCTACAGGCCACGCCTTAATGCATAAAGATACAAGGCTTTCTGGAATGGATAAGCTCACCAAGCCCCCTTCCTTCACTTACTGGCTTGAAATAAAGGCCCTTGTGGATCTTGATGGTATTGCATTTCAGATTTGGTATGCCATTGGTAATTCTGCAGCATACATTTTTCTATACAGTTACAATTTGTCAAAAATAAACATTTTTCAATGGTTCGCAGTGTTTGGAGGAATCCGCCATTACTGCTTGCAGTTATATTTAGGATTCCTCCGTAAGGAGGAAACCTATTGTTATTGGTGGTTTTATTATTTGTAATTCTTGTACCATGGGAGTCAATGGCAGCCCCTAGACCCCATCGACAACTTTTTGTGAAATTTGGCACACTCATTAAGGACAGTTTCTTCTATACCTACACCAAGTTTCATGTCTCCCATTAGACCACTCTAGCGCCACCAATGGGTCAAAGTTGGACTTGTGTTTACACACGCAACTTTTGAACCGTATGACTCATTTTCAAAAATGAGGTACCATTGGATTCCCTGGATCAAGCCGAGTTCAACGCACACCATGGCGTTAATTTCCGGTTATATAGATTTCCCGCCATTTCCGGTTTTATCAAAAACCTTTGAAAGCCTACTCCTCCTACAATTTTTGTCATATCTTCTTCAAAATCACCAGAGATGATCTTCAGACCAAGCCTCACAAAAGTTATCAAAGGAATTTTGATCCTCATAACCGTCTGTCCGGTACAGCCAATCAAATTCATCAGAAAAGCCGCAAAACAGGGTGTGAAGTCATGTCTCAGCAAATCTTTGAGATATCAACACTAAACTTGGTAGATCGGAGGAAGACACTACAACATGTTACCATGTGCAAAGGCAAATTCATATCTCAAAAAATGATTGATATAAAGCAAATTGAACTTATCGCTAACGCTAAAATTATGCTTTACACATCAGCCATTCAAAAACTGATACTCTGATTCAATCACAAGTTCATATGAAAACTCTTGAGAATGTTCATAACACAAATCTGTGAAAAAGTTGACTGTAAGATGAAAGGTCGATTTTTGGTGAATATTTGAAACATGCTTGCTTGGCTAATTTCTAGGCAAATTTCCAATGAATGTCTCCCTTGCTCCTCCCCGCGCGTGCTCCAAAATCTCACACACACTCAGCCTTCCCTTGACACACGCGCGGCCAAGACGCACACGCAACATTTCAGGAGAGTGTGGGCTGACCAAGCCCCCACTCATTCCTTGGTCTTTAGCAAAGGCCCATGTGGCTCTTGATGGTATTGCATTTCCGATTTTGTATGCAATGGTAAAAAGGTCTCAAATCCTGAAACATTGATAGTGTAGGCCGAGAAACACTTTAACAAAAGCCCATGTGGATCTTGTTGGTATTGCATTTCCGATTTTGTATGCAATGGTAAAAAGTTATAAAAATCCTGAAACATTGATAGTATAGACCAAGAGTAAATACCACACCACAAATGGCCCACCATTACCCATAGGTGGCGCTACAGGCCACGCCAAAAAGCACAAATATACAAGGCTTTCTGGAATGGATAGGCTCACCAAGCCCCCTCCCTTCACTTATTGGCTTGAAAAAAAGGCCCATGTGGCTCTTGATGGTATTGCATTTCCGATTTTGTATGCAATGGTAAAAAGGTCTCAAAATCCTGAAACATAGATAGTATAGGCAAAGAAACACTTTAACAAAAAGCCCATGTGGATCTTGTTGGTATTGCTTTTCCGATTTTGTATACAATGGTAAAAAGTTATAAAAATCCTGAAACATTGATAGTATAGACCAAGAGTAACTACCACACCACAAATGGCCCACTATTACCCATAGGTCTTCCCTTGACACACGCGCGGGCTTGGCAAGACGCACACGCAACATTTCAGGAGAGTGTTCCTTGGTCTTTTGCAAAGGCCATGTGGATCTTGATGGTATTGCATTTCAGATTTTGTTTGCCATGGTAAAAAGTTATCCAAATCCTGAAACATTGATAGTAAAGGCCAAGAGTAACAACAACACTTTAACAAAAGCCCATGTGGATCTTGTTGGTATTGCATTTCCGATTTTGTATGCAATGGTAAAAAGTTAAAAACATCCTGAAACATTGATAGTATAGGCCAAGAGTAACTACCACACCACAAATGGCCCACCATTACCAATAGGTGTCGCTACAGGCCACGCCCTAAAGCACAAAGCACTTCACTTCTTGTGAAGATTAAAGCGCTTCACTTCTTGGCTTGAAATAAAGGCCCTTGTGGATGTTGATGTTATTGCATTTCAGATTTGGTATCCCATTGGAAATTCTGCAGCATTGATTTTTCTATACAGTTACAATTTGTCAAGAATATACATTTTTCAATGGTTCGCAATGCTTTACACGTAAGCCAGTCAAACAAGTTCATATGAAGACTCTTGAGAATGTTTAGTACACAAATCTGAGAAAAAGTTGACTCTAAGATGAAAGGTCGATTTTTGGTGAATCTTTGAAACATGCATGCTTGGCTAATTTCTAGGGAAATTTACAATGAAATGTGTCCCCTGCTCCTCCCCGCGCATGCTCCAAATTCTCAGACACTCATTCTTCCCTTGACACGCGCGGGCTTGGCAAGACACACACGCAACATATCAGGACTGTGTGGGCTGACCAAGCCCCCACTCATTCCTTGAATATCAGCATAGGCCCTTGAGGACCTTGGTGTCATTGCATTTCCTACTTTGTATGCAATAGTAAAAAGGTCTCCAAATCCTGACACATTGACAGTACAGGCCAAGAGTAACTACCACACTTTACCCAAAGCCCATGTGGATCCTGTTGGTATTGCATTTCCGATTTTATATGCAATGGTAAAAAGTTTTTAAAATCCTGAAACATTAATAGTTTAGGCCAAGAGTAACTACCACACCACAAATGGTCCACCATTACCCATAGGTGGCGCTACAGGCCACGCCTTAATGCATAAAGATACAAGGCTTTCTGGAATGGATAAGCTCACCAAGCCCCCTTCCTTCACTTACTGGCTTGAAATAAAGGCCCTTGTGGATCTTGATGGTATTGCATTTCAGATTTGGTATGCCATTGGTAATTCTGCAGCATACATTTTTCTATACAGTTACAATTTGTCAAAAATAAACATTTTTCAATGGTTCGCAGTGTTTGGAGGAATCCGCCATTACTGCTTGCAGTTATATTTATTATTATTATTACACTTCTTCTGTCATTGGAGTCTATGGCAGCCCCTAGAACCGTATGGTAAAAAGTTGTGAAATTTGGCACACTCATTAAGCACAGTCCCCTCTTTATATTCACAAAGTTTCATGTCTCTCATTGGAGCAGTCTAGCGCCACCAACTGGTCAAAGTTGGACTTGTGTTTACACACGTAACTTTTGAACCGTATGACCGATTTTCAAAAATGAGGTACCATTGGATTCCCTGGATCAAGACGAGTTCAACACACCCTATGACGTCAATTTCCGGTTATATAGATTTTCCACCATTTTGAATTTTAAGGAAACACGTTTTTTCGCTTCAACTACTTCAATTTTTTTCAAATCTTCCCCAGAATTGGCACACATTATCATCAGACCAACCCTCACAGAAGTTATCAAAGGATATTCGATTTTCAAAACCGTTTGTCCGGTACAGCCAATCAAAATTGGCAACAAAGCAACCAAACAGGAAGTTGGGTCATATCTCAGCTAATCTTTGAGAAATCAACACCAAACTTAATATGATGACTCGGAATCCTCTTCTGAGGCTGTCCAATTAATTTGGTGTCATGTGATCACTGGGCGTGGCCGCAGGAAGCAAAAATATGTTTTGGCCAATAACTGTTGATTGGTTTGCTTTTATGAAGGGATTCCTTTGTCTCATGATATGTTGGGACATCCCGTATGTGATACATGATAACTTGTGATAATAGCCGAATTGATCCGGCCGCCATTTTGAATTAATTGAAAAAGTTTTTTCTTTACGCCTCCTACACATGTTGTCCAATCTTCACCAAATTTGGCAGAGAGTATCTTCAGACCAAGCCTCACAAAGAGTTTCACATGATTTTTTGATTTTCAGAACCGTTTGCCCGGTACAGGGAGTCAAAATGTGCAATTAAGCCAGCAAACAGGAAGTTGGGTCGTATCTCAGAAAATCTTTGATGGATTCACACCAAACTTGCTGCATGCCCTCGGAACCCTGTTCTAAGGATTTCTTAAGTGTTTTATGGGTCATTTGACTGCTTGGCCACCACATTGCTGCTTGCAGCTATATTTATTATTATGTTTTACCCATGGGAGTCAACGGCAGCCCCTAGAGCACAACGGTAAAAAGTTGTGAATTTTGGCATGTTGAAACTGCAGACCATTAGTAACTACCATACCAAACATGGGCCATGTGAGACAATAGGTGGCTACAGGCCACGCCCCAATATGTCAATTTTTAAAGTGATGCCATTTGCAGGCCATAAGTCCCAAAATGCTGAAATTTATTACATATGCCTTATTTCTCATGAGGAACAAAAAAGTCTCTAGAACCTATAACGGCCGCCATATAGGATTTTTCTGTACAATAAAGATTGAGGAAACACGTTTTTTTGCTACTCCTCCTACATTTTTGGTCGAATTTTCTTCAAAGTTGCCAGACATGATCTCCAGACTAAGCCTCACAAAAGTTATCACTGGAATTTTTATTTTCGAAATCGTTTGTCCGGTAAAGCCAATCAAAATCATCAACAAAGGAACCAAACAGGAAGTTCAGTTTTACACAGCAGCAAGCCATCTGAGCACAACTCTTAATCTTTAACTAGCTAACTGAGGCATAATGATATTGAAATATTATACCAATGACCCAAAAGGGTAGGATCTATGCAAGCTACTCTAGGCTAGCTTTGTTAGCGAGCTTAACTGTCAACTAGCCAGTTTACGTTAGCTCACAACGTAGCCTAGTTAGCAAACCTATAGCAAAGTTCAATGGCAATCGAAATTTATTTTGAAATTATTTTTAGCTAGTATGCATTCACCTAGGTAAATCCGCCTAGGTGAATGCATACTAGCGAAAGAAATGCCCATTTTAACGGGGGATCTAGCTATTGTTATATTTTGTTAGCTAGCTAGTCTAAGTGTTACACTAAAATGATAGCAACAGTAGCTAGCTCTAGCTAACGTTGAAGGCTTGTTTGACGCATGTATCTCTACAGTAAATTGTTATGGTTAAAAACGAATTAATCATGCAAACATACCTTGATCTTGCTGTTTTTTCTCTGTTTTCTTTTCACTGCACCAGAGGAATGTCTTTTTTTGTGACATTGCTTTGTGCCATGTCAGATTGCTGTATGAGTGCTGACAAAGGCAGGCCCCCAAGATAATTTATTAAAACAGTAGTAGTAAGCTATTATCTTCCTTGCCAGCCAGTAAACATAATATTGAGTTGAGTGCAAATTTGTTTTTTTAATTACCATTAACATAATATCATTTTAAAATTAAGATGTAACTTAAAGTGCTCTTGGGGGCCCCTTGGTGGTCATGGGGGCCCCAAGCAGCCGCTTAGTATGCCTTGGGCCGGCCCTTTTAGCATATGAGAGGTGGGGCAGGGGTGTCTCCCAGCCTACACCCTTGTGATGCCATATCAGTATAAAAATATTGTTACATTTAATGTCTTGAATAATTTTTCAGACAACAAAAGTGTAAAAAGTGATGCCAAAGGAAAGGCTGACAAGTCTCAAAAGAAGGAGCCAGCCTCCATGTTCCAGATCAACGGTAATAAGCCTGACTTTGTCACCAAGAAGAAAAGTGAGTGAGCATGCAACAGTTTTCCTACAATCTTAGAGCAACATAATTGTGTACAGCATTTCCAAATACACTGAAATACTGTGCGGTCAACTACAACGTGTGTGTTTGTATCCTTCAGCCTCTAAGGCAGAGGGCGAGGACAGTCAGAGTGAACCTGAGACTAAACCCAGTAAGAACAAGAAAAAGCTTGCATCCAGTCCGGCCTCCATGTTCCAGACTGGAGAGAAGAAGGAGAAAGAGAAGAAAGGGAAGAAGAAAGGTAATTTTTAACACTGTGTCTTGTCACACCTTTGTTAATGGATTGTTTACATTTTTACCATTAAATGTCTACAGCAATCAGTGAGGGAATTACTTATTCTTTCCTTGCTTTTCTCTATCCCTTTGCCTTTGTCTACCTGATATCCACCTTCCTCTGTCCATCACTCCTCCCTCTCCTCCAACTTACCATCCATGGGAATCAGGAAAGGCAGAGGACAGTGATGAAGAGGATGTGGAGGTGACAAAAAAAAAGAAAGGCAAAGGAAAGAAGAAGGTGAGTCTCACATAAAGGTGAATAAGAACCACAAGTAGGTGTGTTTACAATCTGCTTAATTTGAATGACTTGTATATGATGTGAACTGATGTTAAACATTAGGTAGTAGCCAGTAGCGGAGCCAGAGGGGTGTCCGGGGTGGCACTGGACACCCCTGACACCTGATTGGCCACCCCGGGTGCCACCCCAAAATGTAATTTGCTATTGGAAATTTGATGCTGATTGACATCTCATTTGACCTCATTAGAGAGAGGCATTTATTTTTCTGCCTTGCGGTGCATTATTCAAATCGAAGAGAGACGTTTGTCGCCAGATACAGAAGAATAAGATGAAAGCGTCTGCTAAATGCATAAATGAGTAAGAACAGCCAGCAGAATAGAGAACATTTCCACAGCTCCACAAGCTCTTTTCATGATTGACAAAGGCATAATATTTGAAGTAAGTTTTAAGGTTTGCATTGGGTTTAGGTTTCCAGATTTTTTTTTACGAATGTTGATTAGCCTAGCTGTGTAAGTTAATGTTAGAACTTTGACTCCAATAACAGACAAACTGAGACAGTCAGTAGGCTACCCTAATTTTCGTAAAATAAGCCGCAGCTTGTACTCCGATTTGACAGTTTTCTTGTGCTTGTGCGGCTTATATTTCGAAGCAGTTTATAATCCAGTTTTACAACAAAAACGTGGCTTTGTCTCAAGATCTCTACAGACCGTGCAGCTTATACTATATCTAAAATAATTGTGTAGACATAACAATTCATTCTGCCACTAAATGAGTGCCTTGGGTTTATTTCTAGACATACTATCCACAACCAGAGTTTGTTACACAATGCTGTAAGATCGCTTGGTACCCAGAATGTCCTGCGGCAAGCTGAAAAGCTACTAAGTTAGTAAGGCATTAGCTAAGTTAAATAAGCATTGTTTGGAGTGTTGTGTTTGTTCTGTTTTGAAATGTGAAATGCTTTGGTCTTAAGAAAATTTGAGTGTTCACTCTGATTGGGAATGTTGTCTAGTGAGATGGCAAGTAATCAATCGTGAGCATTGTTCCGCTCAACGTTAACTGGCGCAACGGTAACGTTGTTTGCTTTCAAAGTGTGTCTTGTATTGCAATGTAGTTTATACTCCAATTTACAAACACAAAATACTCATTCTGGGGGGTACCCTTATACACGATGCGGCTTATTTTCCGAAAAAATACGGTAATCAGATAGACGAGAGATTGGTTCCCAATTTAGCCTAACATTGTGTTTACATCTGTGATGGTATAATAAATAATACCTGCACTGTGTACTAGCTTGTACACTGACATTCTAAAATTATACATCCAAAGGGTTTCTTTATCACACAGATTAGATTTTGTCTTGTTTAGGCCAATTCCAAAACTTTTCTTTGCTATTAGTTAACATAATATATGTGAACATAAATATTATACTGGAAATTTTGTAATGTTATTGGGCAGTCCATTTCTGCTTTATTTCTGCTACCTGTCAAGTCAAATTGCAGTGTTTTTTAGGGTGTGTAAATTCACTTTGTTTTGTAAATAAACTATGTTTGTGTTATGTCTGTAACACAGAAATGCTATTATAAATCCCTGCTTGAGCTTTTTTTCCAAAAAATACTAGACCCAGATTATGCTGTATATATTAATGAAAACAGTGACCCAAGACTCTGGACTATGGACCCCCTGAAGTAGCCTTGGCCACCCCTTGGCCACCCCATGTATAAAACTCTAGTTCCACCACTGGTAGTAGCATTGCTGTACTATCATTGTACATATTTGATTTGATCGTATGAATGTGATAATGTGTTTGTAGTTAGATGTATCAGAATCAGAATGGGATTTATTCGCCATGAAAGTTTACATTTACATTTAGTCATTTAGCAGACACTCGTATCCAGAGTGACTTACAGTAAGTACAGGGACATTCCCCCGAGGCAAGTAGGGTGAAGTGCCTTGCCCAAGGACACAACGTCATTGGCACGGCTGGGAATTGAATCGGCAACCTTCTGATTACTAGCCCGACTCCCTAATCGCTCAGCCATCTGACTCCCCTGCACAGACAAGGAATTTAATTTGGCAGGAAGGTGCATACAATAAACATATAGGAACCTAAAATTTAAATATGTGGACTATCTATACTATGGGTACCTAAAACAGCAGATAAGGTAAAAGGTTTCATTGAAAATTGCACATTTCTAGCATATGAATGTATTGTGATTATTGAATGCCATATGACAGTATATGTGATGTATGACATGTTAATGGAAAAAGTGTAAAATAATTATATGAAGCTTCAGTGACATTTATGATGGCACATTTATAGCTATAAAGTGACGATATTCACATGTGTAATGATAAAATACAGTATGATGGTGATCTGAAAGTTAATGTCAAGTGTCTATAACACAACAAGCTTCCATGGACAACAGTGTGTAACTGCAGTGGATGTACGTTATGTGTGTTCAGGAGGAGGAACGCCCCCCATCGCCAGAAATCGAGTTTGACAATCTGGAGGAGTTTGTTCTGCAGCCTGCCCCCCAGGGCAGAACCGTGAGGTGCAAAGTAACGAGGGATAAAAGAGGGATGGACCGTGGCTTCTTCCCAACCTACTACCTTCATCTGGACACTGACAAGAAGGTGAGGCTGAGTAGAAGAGTGGGAGCCGTGTTGATGTACTGTAATTACATAGTTCTTCTGACATAAATTAAATGCTAATAAAAGCCACATAAACTGTTCTAACCAGTGATAGCATCTAACGTCAGTTTACATCAACTTAATCCCTGATCTTTATTTAGGCATCAAAAGGAAAAGAGGTAAGTTGTGGCCTCCCGCCCCTTTTTTTCCATTCTTCTCTTTCACCCCTCCCTCTCCCTTCCTTTTCTCAGGTATTTCTACTAGCAGGGAGGAAGCGAAAGAAAAGCACCACCTCCAACTACCTCATCTCCATCGATGCCACGGATCTCTCCAGGGGAGGAGAGAACTATGTCGGCAAATTGAGGTAAACAAAGCCAGGTTTTTCTAGACGGAAACCCAAGATATAAACATAAACATACCTGTGTACTGCATGCCTGCTTGGTTGTGTGTGTGTGTGTGTGTGTGTTAGCATGCGTGTGTACACATCCATGTCTCTGCTGTTTTCAGATCAAATCTAATGGGAACCAAGTTCACAGTGTTTGACAATGGCCTGAATCCAGACAGAGCTCTCAGAGACATGTCCAATGCTAGGCAGGAGCTGGCAGCCATCATATACGTGAGTCTTGCCCAAAATTGTGGACTGGTTCTGTAGTTTCCCACAGTTGATCTTAGTTCGATGTCTGCAATGACAGAATACCTAGAATGACCTTTGCGCTGTGAATCTATTTCATATGTAAACCTTGTCATTGTGTTTCAGTGTCAGACTGAGCAGTTGGTCCTTTTATTCCTTAACTTCTCTTTGTTTTGATCTTGATATTCCAGGAGACTAATGTCCTGGGTTTCAAAGGCCCCAGAAAGATGTCTGTTATTATTCCCGGGATGGATGATGACAGCGAGAGAGTTCCCATTCGAGCCAGGAGTGTAAGAACTCAACTATTATACATTTATGAATGAGTATTGTTCTGGACTACCACCTACTGGTCATGTGTATGAACTGCAGATACTGAGCGTGCGCACCAGTAAAGGCAGCTTATTGTAAATGGTTGACACTGACATCTACAGCTTAAGAGGTTTTAAGTGTCTTTTGTTTTTTGTGTATGTGCATGCATACCCACTAACATGTTTGTCCTGTTTGTGCATGTCTGTGTAGGACAATGAGGGTCTTCTGATGCGCTATCAGAACAGACAGATGGAAAACCTTATTGAGCTGCACAACAAGACACCGGTGTGGAACGACGACACAGCTTCCTACGTGCTCAATTTTAACGGGCGTGTTACGCAAGCCTCCGTCAAGAACTTCCAGATTGTCCACAGCAAAGACAGTATGCCATAAACTCACCTTTACCTCACCCTATGCCATAAACCCTTACATAATCTTCTCTTCTCCTCACCCAACCTTCTTTAATCTCTATCTTGATGTTTATTTTGACTGGTTGTTTAAACCATGGAGAATCTGGTAGCTTGATACTGATTGGATGTATGTATCCTTGATGCTGATTATGTCAAAAAATTGTTCCATGTTGATTATTGTGCTTCTCTGCCCTCTCAGATAGTTACATAGTGATGCAGTTTGGACGTGTGGCGGATGACACATTTACTCTGGACTACAAGTACCCCATGTGTGCTGTCCAGGCCTTTGCCCTTGCCCTCTCCAGCTTCGATGGCAAACTGGCGTGTGAATAACAGCTCCATAATTTCTTCTGGAAGTGCTGAAACTATTCACTCACATCCGCCATTACTGGTGGGGGGGTAAGAGGGTTTTAATGCTCTATTCTCCCGCAGACAGTTGCTTCGAGCCTGTGTCAATGGACTGGATCTATGGAGGCCTTTGCATGGTCATACCTGTATGTGGTGAAACTTCAATACGCTCTGCGTGTCATACACACACACATGTCCTACATGGCTTCCAAACATGTCATGTCTTTAACAAGCAATGTTGATGGTGGGCATGAATGGCTCTAGATGACAGCAGGATGTTGAAGTCAAACTTAAGAATGTATTAGTCCTGCGTAACACACTCCATCTTAGCTTCATATCCGCTCAATGCTGCAACTCTGGAAGATGGTACTTTGAGGACCATGACAAGTGTTCATACAACACTGGCAACACTCCATACTGGCGGTAGTATATAGTGTCTCTCTCAATTTTGCTACAGTGAGAGAAAAATTGAGGATTCCCATTCTCATACTCTTATTTTGTTATTTGTGTTTATTATGCGTCAGAAGCTAATGGTTCTATGTTCATCTTGTGTAAGATATGTGATTTATCATCTTTTACCATTTATTGATTTATGTTGACATACAATGTTGTGAGTAATTGTATCAATCAATAACCAGATTTAGGCCTTACTACCGAAGTGTGGTGATGACTGTTTCTATTAGTTTATTATTTTTTGGTCTTGACTTTTTATGTTTCATTATAGTCTTCCTTTCTTTGTTTTGTTGTGTCAAAAATTTAGATTTTTAACAATGGAATGTGTGTATGTGTTTTCACAAATGCGTAGATGTTCAGGAAAATGACTCAGGGGTTGGGCTTGCATCATTATATGCACATAATAAACACTTGTAACATACTTGCACATTATTTCATGCTTCCCATGCTGTGAGTCTAAATAATGTAATACTCTTATAGACAGCTACATTTGCTGTACATTGTATTGTATTTCAATTTAGGATGGCAACCACCTCCTCTGTCTTTTCACTGCTACCATGGGGCGGGGGCGGAGTTTGCGCGGTCCACAAACTTTTGTTGTCTACGCGTGTTTTGTAACCACGCCTCTTTTTTCTCCGTTTTCTGAGAACGTTGAAATCATTCCAAACTCATACTTCGCATACCAACTTTACTGTTAATCTTAGATACATTTTTGAAGAAAAGGGCAACGGCCAAACAATCGGATACAGTGAATGAGCGATTTGTTAAAACCGTGCCATTAAAAGCAGACGTAAGCCGCCACTGTAAGGTGAGTGAGCACCGAATGGAGCTCTTTGTTGTTTTGATCAACTTTCATGCAGCTGCTCGGCGCGCCTGAAGTTTTTCGGATCTTTGTCATATTTCGCATTTCTTTGAATGTGATCCTCACTCTGCATACTAAAACGAGTAAAGGTTTAGGAGGCATGGTATATTTGCGAACTCATGGGGCATTTTCGTTGTAATGGCGGTTATTTTCCAGAGTTGACTACTTGTTGGATTTTTCAATGCTTCTTTGGTTGGTAGGCTAAGCTAACTAGCTAGCAAGGTTGTGCTCCTGGTTACTGCAGTGATACGGGGCAAGGGAGAGCTTTGAGTTGCAATCACTATCTTGCTAATTGTAGGCGAAGCTAACTAGAAAACTGGATTAAGTTAATATAACTACCCCTGCCGAAGGGCCCTTGTAGGCCTGTGCGTACCTAGACTGAATTTATATGCGGAATTAGGAAACGAATAGGCTAGTTGGGTTTTTTAAATGGACCATATTAGGAACTGGACCGTGTTTTGTCCTAGCTTTCTTGGACAACCCGAGGTCGTTTTTGTTTTCAAGTATTGCTTCCTCCCCTCACAAATCAGTTATATCACTGATTGAAGTTGTATTAGTGAAACTTCTCAGATAACAACCGGGACAGGTTTGACTTGTTCGGTAGTTTCAGAGGTGAGAGGAACTAGGCCTTTAAGCAACATCCTAAGAACAACAAGATACTCCAGTTGAACTTGCTTCTCTTTCATGCCTGCGGAATTAATGTATTATGGAACACCTTAGAGTTCTTAAAGTCTCGTTAAACCTATCCTATTTTCTCACATTGGATTTGTGGAGCAGACAAGGAGCACATCAACACTTGATAATGGAGACACTTTTGAAACCAAGGTGAGAATAGGCCATCTAATTGTTCTCATGTTGAAGGAGAACGTCTGTAGGGCTTTATCTTTGATCCCTTATCTACACTGGGCTTTGTCAACTTGTAGGACATCAGAAGAGAGTAGACCTGGTTAGGGCCTCCAATGAGCAGTGTGTTTGATACTGGGACTTACAGCACCCTTGTGTGTGTTTGTGTATATTTGCTTACCTCATGGGCTGTATTTAGCACCACGCTGCTCTGACTCCTGCAGTGGTCCTCCCCCATGCACATGACTTTTTGGGCTAAATTTAAACTATTGGAGTTTGAGTGTTTGTGTTACGTGACATCACTGTAGACCAAGGTCAACTCCTAGCTCCTGTGCAGCTCAACCACACCATACCCTTTGTTTCAATAAACATCTTCAATGAGTCTTCCCAAGCCTTCTGCTCCAATATCATTGTATCAGCCTGGCCATCTACCCAAGACCCCATCGGGGGCTGCTTTGTACTCATGACAATGGCACAGCTGAGTCAGCAGCGGTTGGGAGCTGTCACGAAGCTCTCACCACAGCAGGGGAATCCACTGAGATCCTCTGTGGTCCAGAACCTATTAGCTGCACTCTGGAAAGCATTACACAGTATACGAGAGGGCCCATCACACGTAGCACTCTGAGGTCCCAGGAGCGTTCTCCTTAATAACGTGTCATTTCCTCATATGGCGACGCAGGCAAGTTGTGGGCAGCAGCTGAGGGAATAGGAATGGGCAGGAATAATGGGAATCTATGATTGTTTAAAATGTTTACTCAGTTATCGCAAGTATCTTACAGTAGGGCTGCTCGTACAACATCAGTAGATTGGTCAAATTGGATTGACCCATTTGAAAAGAAAGACCGGACTATTGTCAGCTTTGCTTCTATACATTAACTACCTACAGTAACCTATAAACAACCTGGCCCACATGTGAGACCTACATCTTAAATTGTAACTCACACAACAACTCGTCAATAGTTTGTGTGGATTAAATAGTAAGCATAGGCCCAGCAAAAACATTTGCTCATCAGTCGTGATTGTTAATTCGCAGCAGTATTACAGTGAGCCCAACTGAAGGTCTTGACGCTGACCTTGGCGGTTGTCTCCGATCGTTTTTCACGACCTCTTGATGTTTTGCCAGAACGTTGGTCGTGTCTTCAAACTGTCGGTGCCAGCTCAGTGCTAATAATACCTCCTCCCGACCTGCTGTGGCCATAAAACCACTTCGTCGAATATGACCCCAGCGGGCCTAGCCCTGAACGGCAACATTGTCAGTCTTAGAAATCTGTCACCTTGCGCAGCAGTGGAAGGCCCTGACTACTCAGCTGCCTGTCCCTCCGGGTCCCTAGTCCAGGATCAGACCACCTAGCAAGGGATCCAAGCTGTAACCCCACTCTTTCTGTCTCTCTCACCCTCTCTCCACCCTCCTTCCTCTTCCACCCATCCCATCAGGTGTGTCGTAGGCGGAGCCGTCACCATTGCGTCGGAGTGGAGTTGCCGTGGCAGCCCTGAGGGGGGGCAGGAGGATGGAGGGGATGGAGAGGAGGAAGGGCTGGGGGAGGGTGGAGAGCGGGGCCTGGATGGGGATCCAGAGGGGGTGTGGAGCCCAGACATCGAGCAGAGCTTTCACGAGGCACTGGCCATCTACCCACCCTGCGGCAGGAGGAAGATTATCCTGTCTGATGAAGGCAAGATGTATGGTAGGTAGACCCAACACACAAGCACTCTTTCAATTAACTTTATGTTCCTGGTAAATTCAAGTGTTCAGGTAGATCTGTACACAATTTACAACATTTACCCCACACACAGTTCAATTAATCTTTACAGATGTTCAGGTAAGTCTGTGTGCACACACAGACATGCTGGCCCAAGTTGTTCACTCATGTAACAAACAGGCTACAAATCCACTGGTACTTCACTTCAAATTGTTACAAATCAAGTGTGCCAATGTTTTATAATAATCAAGAGATCCACACAGGATCAAACTATCATTTAAAATAAGTAAAGTCTGGTGTGTCAGCCAATACACACAGGTATCTTCTAGCTTCCAATGCCTTCTGGTTCATCATACTGGCATTGCAAATCTCATCACATCTCAATACTCAAAACTTCCCCATTGCTCCTTTTGATAAAGCTTTCCGTTTATAGGTAAACTTAAGGGAGGTTAAAATTCCCCTTTTGGGAATTGGAACTAGCCTGACGTTGTCATACTCATAATTCTAGTCAGAATATGAGTCTGAGAACTCTCCGTTGGGCTTTGACTACAGGGCGTGTTTCAAACGAGCCTGGAAAACAAATGCCTCTTCGCTCAATTAGATAGACCTACAACCAATCAGTGCAACGTAATATGTTGTTTGTTCAAAACAAACGCAATTTAAGCGCTCTTTTGTGACGTGGGTGATTACGTTACTTTCTAAAACTGGTTGTTCCCATCCTTGATTGTGATTGGCTATATCGCGTTCCATGCCGTTGTAAAATCCAGCATAACCTCACAGGTTGTCCTCATAACATTCTTTAACATTCCATATTACTGCGCATCGAATATTTCAAATTGAAAAAGACGGCAAAGATGTCCATCTGGCTGTTGCGTGGCAACGATTTATGTAGGAACTATACTTTGTAATAGCGGAAGAATGACGGTTTATTATTAAACTATTTTGTTTCTAATTGTTTTTATTGATGAAACCATATCAAATATTTGTAGTAACAGTTTTAGAAAATCAATAAGCCCTGCGAGTTCGTGGTTTACGCTGATTTTAGAACAGGTAAGGGGGTTTTCGGCACTCCGCTTCGCGTCGTGCCTAACAACTCCCCTTACCTGTTCTAAAATCAGCGTAAACCACGGCCTCTTGGGGCTTATTGCTTAAGTTGATCATCTGTCCATCATTGTATAAAGCCCGCCCTGGCAATTTCATTGGTACGCCCAGATTCTGGTTTTCTGTAGTTGTTCCCCAATACAAGACCCTCCAGACCCAACTTCCCGACCACATTTTTTTGTGGGCTGGGAGAAGTTGGGCTGGCAGCCAGGCTAAATTGGAACAGGACCTTTGTGTATTTTTAGTGTTCTCAATAAAGAGGTCAGTGGTCTGGTTCGGTCCAGCCTGTGTCTTGTTGGTCACCCAATGGATAAAATAACTGGATCTGATGTCATAGCTGACAAAGGCATAGGGTCAGATGTTAAATGATTGGACCTTTAAGCTGACAGAATTTCTTGTGTGTGTTCGGTTGCGTAACATTTGACATGACATGAAGCTATGTGTAAAGTACAGGTTGTCTTTAAACTGTTCTCCTCTCACACAATGATAGACATATGGCTAAAAGTGTTGTCTATTTTGATCGAACCCACTCTGACTGGCTGTGTGTGTCTTGAGTATTTTGACCCTCCTCCCCTGCCATAGTACAAGCCTTGGCTGACTGCCAGACATTCCCAGCATATTTCCCTTGGCTGAGGGGTGGCATTCCTGCGAGAAGCAGCCTGTGTCGCGTGGTATGTATGTGTGTGCGCGCAACTGGATATGTGATCCCATGCGACAGAAAGGGAAGGTTTGTTTCAGCGTTCCGGTATTTTCTCCTTTTGTGGAAGTGTGGGCTCATAGGTCCAACCCCCATTCTGCCATAAGAGGCCGTGTGCACATACCGCCACACACCCTTTCCAACCAGACATACATTCTGGGCCTCTCTCTCTGCACCCAACCCCCCCCCCCCACTGGTCCCCCAGCGGCTGTGTTGTGTGTCACCCCTGCCCTCCAAGATGTGTCATCTGCAAAGCAGTTCTCCACCGGTTCACACCGCCACACCGAAGTCAGCAAATGCCCAAAACACACTAGCTATATATATATGTATTGTGTATGTAAACATTTTTTATCTGATTGTTGAGGCTGAACACGTCATCCCACGCATTTTTGTGTGTGTGTGTGTGTGTGAGACTCCTGCTCCATGTGATGTATAGGAAATTCAATAAGGTGATGAGTCATCATTTGACCCCCACCCCCATAGGTCGTCAGGACCTCCTCTTCCCATAACTGAGACGCTGTAGGCTGGAGTAGGGCCAGGGTGTGTCTGGGATAAACATTTTCAATCTATTAGCTTTTCATCAGGTATATCATTGTATTAAGCACACTTTTAGACAGTGGTTATTAGTCAAAGCACCTCTCCCCTTTGCTAATAATAAGCTAAAAAAGGGAGAGATTGAAAAAAGGTGAGAAAAGCAGGCACAAGGTGAAAGGAAGGGATGAGCTGACAAACCACTGCTGCTTTTTGTGGAGGCTGTGTTGTATCAGCTCACAACATTTACTACTGACTCACTACATCTGCTGTTCTCCCCCTTACCAGTGGACAAGCACCAACTTGTCTGGGTCTCATACAAGACCCCAGAAACGGTCTAGTACACTCACACACATGCACCTGTTTGCCGTGCATACATGAAAACACTCGTAGTGATCGAGTGTGTGTCATGAGTTTTTACCCTGATTTATTGTTTGACATGGAGAGAGAAAGAGGTTTAGTGCACTTCAGTCTACCAGTTGTCTTTCTCCTGACCTGTTCAACTGGTGAGGCAACCTTCTCTTTCAACACTTCTGGCTTACACAATCAGCTTCCACTCCTTTATTCTTGTGCGCGCCCTCCTTTTTACTCTTTCCCCACCGTCCCATTAATTAACACTGCTCTTATAAATCCCCTCTATTCAGGGCGGCTGGGATACTTAATCTGATTATTATTTATATTTGCATATGGGTTCAATCTATCATTTCTTAGCAAATTGCATTTTCTTGCTACCTGACTTCAGCCACCTCTCCACTGCTCATGACGGGTCACAGGCCTAGTGCTGAAGCTCTGGGCCTTCTCAGGGCTCCACACTAACTTTTTGCCTTGGTTGCACTGGTGCGCCTAACTTTTTTATTTAGGTGCACCAGCACAAAATTTAGGTGCACCCAAAGTATTTCTTGCGTCAACACAATTTGAAGGTCCCGTTTTTATCCTGCTCCATATACCAAAATAAAACATTTAAAAATAGAAAGTGGTACTGTTTAAAAGTGCTTCCCTGAACTGAGACTTACCATTTCATGTCTCAAAGTCTTATAGCGCGTCCCCCCATGTTGTCGCAGGCCCTGCAGATGGCCACAATCATAGCTCCATGGGTTAGCTCCATGGCCCAGCTCCGTAAGGGGTGGGCAATTAATTTTTACAAAGGGCCACATGAGAAACCTAAAATGCTTTGGAGGGCCGCATCAATGATAACTTGAACTTAATTCTGCTCACTATTCATTTTCTCCCATTGTAAAAAGCAGTAAAGTATATATTTTGATTAGCTGCTACTGGTTATCAGAATAATGATATTCTGTAAATATTTATATAAATATTTTACATTTTGGTGTAGGTCACATGGACTATAGAAGTTTTTACAAAGGGCCATATGAGAAACCTAAAATGCGTTGGAGGGCCGCATCAATGATAACTTGAACTTAATTCTGCTCACTATTCATTTTCTCCCATTGTAATAGGCAGTAAAGTATATATTTTGATTAGCTGCTACTGGTTATCAGAATAATAAGGTTATTCTGTAAATATTTATGTAAATATTTTACATTTTGGTGTAGGTCACATGGACTATAGAAGTTTTTACAAAGGGCCACATGAGAAACCAAAAATGCGTTGGAGGGCCGCATCAATGATAACTTGAACTTAATTATGCTCACTATTCATTTTATCCCATTGTAAAAAGCAGTAAAGTATATGTTTTGATTGGTTATCAGAATAATAAGGATATTCTGTAAATATTTATATAAATATTTTACATTTGGGTGTAGGTCACATGGACTATAGAAGTTATAAACAGTAGAAAACAAAAACAATCATTACATCAGTGTTTACTTTGTTCTGTGAGAGAAATCCAGTGGCCTTGAACAAGTGCATCGAAATCTGTCTGAATGTGTAGTGTACATGCGAAGGACAGCTGACAGGTGATGATCAGGGTCTGCAGTTTAACTTGCAAACCATCAACGATCTGCGCCCACTGAATCAGTCGAGTTCTTATTATGTCCGCGTTCATTTTTTTCTTTAGTGCCGATTGAAATTGTAATCCTGTTCTCCACCAACTACGAACACAGCTTTGACTTTGACCTCAGTAAACAGATACTTAGAAGTCTTTTCGTTTTTCATTTTTGAGGTCTACTGTAACCAACAGCTAGCTCTGTTGTCGGTGAGGTTGCGCAAGCGAACATTATGTAAATCGCCTGATCACTGTAGTCTTTCAGGACTACATATTTACTACCGCGCAACACATGTATTTATTTGTCATTTTTGATTTTCTTTACGCGGGCCGGATTGTCACAACAATGCCCAGGTCATAACTGATTTTCTGGTGCTCTGGTCGTAATTTCAATCAATCACACAGCACGGAGCAGTGTTAGCCTACAGGAATATCTGGACCACAGCCAATCAGAGGCAAAGACCCGCCCCGTCTCTGTCTCTGATTGGTTTAGACCATGATATGATCGAACCATGAGTGTGAGTTCCGTCAATGAAGAACAAACGCTTCGTTCGTAGAGAGGCAGCGGGTGCAAGGAGGTTAGGTGCACCGGTGCGACCTAGGAATTGTTTTAGTCGCATCCGTACAAGTTTTGTTCGCGTAGTATGGAAGCAAATCGTTACCAAAATTCAAATGAAAATGCATTTCCAGAAATGCATTTTCATTTTAAGAATGTGGCTGCATTATTTGACTCATAAATGAAATTAGTAATCAATCATCCTATTTGCATTTTAATTTTCTTTAAGACTGCTCATTCTTTCACTTAAAATGAAATTCTTGAACTTAAAATGAAAACGAAAAAGACATTTGAAATTTAATTTTCAAAATATGCCCCAGCAAATAGATACCAAAATTCAATTCGAAATGTAAAATTTGAAAATGAAAATGCATTTTCATTTTTAAGAACGTGGCTGCAAAATCGTGACCACAATTCAAATTCAAATGCATTTCCAGAAATGCATTTTCATTTTCAGAACGTGGCTGCAAAATCGTGACCACAATTCTAATTCAAATGCATTTCCAGAAATGCATTTTCATTTTAAGAATGTGGCTGCATTATTTGACTCATAAATAAATTAGTAATCAATCATCCTATTTGCATTTTCTTCCTTAAGACTGCACAAGTTATGCCATAATCAAAAAGATAACAGAGCGGACATTGCATATTCATGTTCTGCCCGCAAAGACCTGCCCATAATTCGAAAACGAAAATGCATTCTGAGCGGCGTGTATGCTCATTGCAACCGCAAGCTATAAGGACAGTATGATGTTGTGCTAACAGCTATTAGCAATGCTAACGTTTCCTGTATATAGCATACCAGGTAGAATGCTAAATAAGTTTCTACACACATCAAATGACTCTAGCTAGACTAGCTGTAGTCGGCATTGGAAGGGAAGCTTCCGAAAAATAGCCAGAAAACGAACAGCAGTCTGGCTTATTGCTAACGGCTGTCCAGATAATCTATTTGAAAGAACTGGAGAAAGGCAGGTGCTTGATAAAGGATACGTTAGCATTGCTAGTAACTGTTACTAGTAACCACGGCCGGATTAAGACAATGGGCTTTAGGGGCTGCAGCCCCGGGCCTCGCCACCAGGGGGGCCTCAGGTTGCCCGATGTCGAGTGAGTCAACGGCACTGCGCATAACATTAGAAAAATTGAGAGTGAAAACAAAAATAACGTGCGAAAATTTCCGGTCAAGGAAAGCAGAGAGTGTGGCCAAAATGGGCCTAAACTCGAATAACTTAGGCAATTTTTTTATAGTACAAATCGTTGTCAATCAAAAGGAGATGCAGTCTTTCGACACACCCTCCAATCTTCAAGTAGAAGCCCAGCGTCCAGGCCAGCCCACTCCTCCATTCACTCCCAGAGACGCTGAGCGTCCAGAGAAGAATAAAATAGAAGGGGAAAAGATGCCAGGCGGGACTGATAAAAGAAAAAAAGGTAAAAAAAGAAAGATCTGTCACTTCATAAATCTTGGTTCTTGCAAGGGTGGGAACAATATGTTTTCTCAAAAGCCCTGAATCTTTCAGGTAAACATTTGGGTTGTAATTTCCGGAAAATATAGCTAAGAATTTGACTCCAACGTAATGTTCATATTAGGCTAGGCTATATAAAGCTAAAAAAATCTATTTTGCACTGATGCGCGCTCGCATTAATGTGAAGTTACGATTTCACCTCACATCAAAACCTTGACTAGGTAGGCTATTAGGTTAGGTTAGGTCACCAAATGTAAATCAGAATTTTGATATTTTAGGGGAATCTGAGCTTCCATTGCAGTCTTAAAGAAATCGCCACTGCACACAACACTTTCTGCTTTTGAGTTCCATTTTCACTTTCTCTCAGCCTACCTTGAACGGACCACCTAGCTACGTAAACACATTCCCGAATTCAATGGCGGCCTCATTATTTCGATCAGCGTAACCGGCGTAGTGCAAGCGTAGGATTTGGGTTTGGTGGGAAAAATTGACCATTTTCGGCCTAAACCGAATCCCGTCCTAAAGCCGAATCCGGTTTAGGCCGAAAATTGTCAATTTTTCCCTTCGATCCCTACTCAATAGAGCATGACATACTGCGCCAACTTCTTTCTTTTCTTTCAACTTGTTCTCTACTTTGAAGAGCTCATTGATGAGTTTGCATTGAGAAAGAGCAGAAAACTGACCTTTTAATATCACTGATGTGATGATGGTGAGTCACATGTTTAAACTGATCATATTTATAGAGTGGTTCTGTGGACTTTAAATCACTGATGTGTTAGCCTGACGTTGTCATACTCATAATTCTAGTCAGAATATGAGTCTGAAAACTCTCCGTTGGGCTGTGATTATGGGGCGTGTTTCAACCAAACTCGTAAAACCAATGCTTCTTCGCTCAATTGGATAGACCTACAACCAATCAGAGCAACGTAATATGTTCTTTGTTGAAAACGAATTCAACCCAAGCGCTCTTTCGTGACGTTGTTGATTACGTTACTGTTGATCATCTGACCATCATCGTATAAAGCCCGCCCTGGCAATTTCATTGGTCCGTCCAGATTCTGGTTTTCTGTAGTTGTCCCCAATACGAGACCCTCCAGACCCAACTTCCCGACCACATTTTTTTGTGGGCGGGACGAAGTTGGGCTGGCAGCCAGGCTACTGATGTGTCAGTGCACCTGGCGTGGGTTTGTGGGCGTGTCATGATGTGCGTCGGGGCAATATAGGGGCCTCATCCTGGTAATTAGCCCCAGGTCTCAAAATGTCTTAATCCGGCCCTGCTAGTAACACCTAGACTGTAGGCATGTAAACAAGTTTAGCTTGCTAACGCAAGAGCATAGGTAGAATGTGTGATAATATAGCCTAGTTTATTAGCAATGAGGCTAACGTTGATTCATGTTACTGACTGTGTTTCATTCACATAAATAACCTGTGCAATGTAAATCTACAATTCACGATGCATGTTTATCCAGATCTTTGTCATGTTATTTTTCAGCAAGTTATTTAGAGCTAGCTAGCTAACTGAAGCCGAGTAGAATCACGATATGGTTTGGTTGCTAAGCTGTAGCCTAACGTTCTACCCACCCAAGTCAATCCAGTTTGCTTCAACAACAGAAGTGGAAACATGTATGTTATCATTTCAAATGATATATAGTCAATCTGTTGAAAACAGTGTTGTGTAGACAAAATAGATTTATCTGCGCGTTTTTATTTCAAGTCTCCAACGTCGGTGTTTCAGCGAGTGCTGCTGTTGGCGTTTTTGCTCCCCAGCTTCACTCTTTGAAAACCAACCAATCAGTGTGCAGCTCATCTAAATATTAATGAGCATACCATAAAAGTACAAAAGCTAGTGTTTTTTCCCAGGAACATTTCAGAGGATCTGTCAGTGGGCATAGAACAGCACCCGGGCCATTAAAGATCGGTATATTTGGGGGCGTGATGCTGACTTGATTGACAGGTCTACCCGCCAGGGGCATAGAGGAGAAAGGCCGTTAGCGAGGTGGACGCCCTCTCGTCCAAATTTGGTCCCTTTTGGCTCCAAAAACCAAAGATGGTGACCAGGAAATCCTAAAATCAAGTCTTCAAAACAGGCTTTCACTAACGAATGGGTGATGTCACAATGACTACGTCCATTATATATACAGTCTATGCTTTTTCCTTGCAAATGTTTTCCCTGGTCATAAGCCGGTTTGGCACCCTCTTGTGGTAGCGCTGTCTCACCACTGGGTTATGTTGTGTTGCAGGGCGCAATGAGCTGATAGCACGCTACATCAAGCTGCGCACTGGGAAGACCCGCACACGCAAACAGGTTAGCCTGACATAAACACAAGACTCAACAAAGTGACTCTGGGATCTTACTTTTCCAGCAATAAACGTACATATCTAGATGTTTTTGTTGTTGTGGGATTTTATAATGTAGAAGAACCCAGTATGAGCATTTGTGTGTTTTGTTTTGTTTTTTTAACTCTATCCCACACACCCCAGGTATCTAGTCACATTCAGGTGTTGGCGCGTAAAAGGGTACGAGAATACCAGACAGGCATCAAGGTAGGTACCAACTGAACGACGCTCGCTCTCCTTCCTCTCCAGTCACCTCCTTTTCTCTTTCCCTCCTCTTCCTCCTCCTCTCTCTCCTCAGGTCTCTAGTCACCTGCAGGTCTTGGCGAGGAGAAAGTCACGTGAGATTCAGTCTAAGCTGAAGGTATCCCACACACTCAACCGGACTGCTTTTCTGCTAGCCGCTTAACCGCTTTGCTTAGTCCCAAACCCAAACAACCCCATCCCCATAACATCCCCCCCTTCCCCCTCGTGGGCTTCAGGCGCTAGTTAAGGTTTGTGTTCAGTTTTCCATGGCTGCTTCCTGGGAGGGGTTTTCATTGGCTGTGGGGCCTGGACATGTGCGTGGTTTAACCCAGACCAATCACAGCTTTGGTACACAACAGATCATTTTGTGGCAGTGGTAGCTTTCACTCTAACTTGACTTGTGCCAACCACCCCACCCCCCACCCTCCTTTCTGACACACATTCATCCTCCCCTGCCTCCTAACAATAAGAGTTTGTTTTTACACGTTGGCTGAAGGTTGTGGTTTGGTTAGGGCCATCCTGATGGGTTTCTGACCAGAAGGAGGGAGTTAGAAGACCTCAGAGGATCTTAGCATCCCATCCATACAGTATATTATTTAGGACCTTAGAATGTGGAGGGTTGGCTCGGCTTGCATGGGTGTTCAGTAGAGAGTCCAGGGGAATGCTTGGGACATGCATGGCTATGATATAGCAGATAAACACGCACACATCCATACTTCTTTTAACCTCCTTCAAGTCTGCCTATGGGTCTGGCATCAAATTTGTAAAAGCACAGCGTCGATCACCTCTTAAGTAGGCTGGAGACTGTCTACCTGCTATTCGTATCTTTTTGATGTGTTATACTTGACAGTATAAGTCTCTTTATGACACAAGAGATCACATAACAGGGCTCGAAATTAACTATTTTACTTGGTAGCACTAGTCATTTTAAATAGATTGCAGCACCAGCAACATTTTAGGAGTATTGTCTCTTCACATTTTGCGTGTTAGTTAGCTCCTTGTCACGTGACAACGTAGCGCAGTGACAAGGAGGGATTGATGGCTAATATTAGCCAATTTAAAATCTGTATTAATATTAAGAAAGTAAAGACAAAGTTTAATTGGTTATGTAATGTTTGATAGAATGGTGGACCGGTCACTGTATCGGCACATACTGTGCAGTAGCATATTTAGCAAGCGTTTTGTAGAGAAATTAAAACAGGTCGCACCTTAACGATTAGACCACGGGTGTTCAATCCTGGTCCTCGAGAGCCCCTGTCCTGCATGTTTTAAATGTTTCCCTGCTCCAGCACACCCGATTCAAATTAATGGTCATTACCCGGCTTCTACAGAGCTTGATAACAACCCATTCATTTAAATCAGGTGTGCTGGAGCAGGGAAACATCTAAAACATACAGGACAGGGGCTCTTGAGGATCAGGATTGAACACCCCTGGATTAGACGATCCAACAAGCGACAGACTGATCCTCAACAAGTGCACTGCCCCATTACCCTTTTTTGGAAAGATTTAAGTTATGTTTAGTTAGACAGGAAATAGGGGAGAGAGGGAGAGCAAGACATGCTGAAATGGCCCGAGACGGAATCGAACCCGGGAAGCTGTGTTGGGCCCATATCGTGTGCACCCTACCCAGTGACATTGCACATGTTGTTAAATCATTTCAATGGGCTCTTTAATAGCTAAAATGAACCATGTATAATTAGCATATTTGGTCACTCAGAATTCAAATGTAAACAGAATGTTTATTTTGATATACTTTAATATTATTGACAGTTTACCACCTGTTACCGTCACACTAGTATCTACGTATTTCACAGGTGTTTTCCCTTTCCAGATTGAGATCTGTTGTCCCTATGGTTGTGGAGTTACATGTAACTTCTTTTTGAGATATTCAAGGGGAAAAAATACTCACACACTCCATTTTACCGTCTGCCTGGGATGGTGGCATAACTATAGTTTCAAATTCCTGTATTTCTTCTTCTGTTTCTGTCTTTCAGTCTCTTCATTACTTCTCTCTTTATTTGTCATGTGATCTAAGTTTGAATGAGTGGACGCCATGAATGTGAGCATGCCAACCTGACCTGGTACAGAGGTTTAGAGAATAACGCACACTCTTAAATTCCACATTCCTGGTTATCAAATGCTTAAGTCTTAGTATGAACTATATTTTCTGTCAGGAAAGTCAGTTAGATGAATTGTCAGTAGGCCAACTCTACTATCAGAAGTTTTACTCAATTCAACCAGAGGTAGGACAGCCTGTGTGCACAACCTTTACTGTTCAATGTTTAGCACAACTTCCTACACTTCAAAAGTTGTTGTTGTGTTGACAAATGGTGTCCCTTCTTGGAAATTTCATGGCATTTGTTCATGTTGTTATTCTTACCTTTTTTAATGAGCCAATTAATGATTTGTGTCTTTTTTGCTGTAGGCCATGAACTTGGTAAGTTGGAGTTGGATTTAAAAACCTTGAAAAAATGTGCTTTGTGTGCTTGCCGGCTTGCGCAGCTGCAATTGCTTGCCCTTACACTTCCTGGAACATGCATTGCCCCCCCACTCTCCCTCCATATTCATACACAACCTTTAGTCAAGGCCCAAGCCCTCACCCAACACTTAGCTTAGCTTGGCTTTCTTAGCGGGCTCTCTTGCTTTGCCCCTTCTACCAGCACACACTAGTTGAATCTCTCTTTTTCTTTCCCTGTTTCCCCCACATCTTTTTCTGCTCTTCATTCTGTTGCTAAGGCTGGAACACTATTTCTTATTCCTTTTGCTAATGCATAAAAAGTGAAACATAGTTCTAATGGTTGGACTATACGTTAAACTATTATACTATCTATTTTTCTCAGGACCAGGTGTCAAAGGACAAGGCGTTGCAGAGCGTGGCTAACCTCTCGTCGGCTCAGATCGTTTCTGCCAGCGTGATGAAGCCCCAGCCCCCTTACCCCCCGCCTGTCAGGGTGAGACACACACACACACACACACACTCTCAAAGTTTGAGGTGTTCCTTTCTGTAGGTGTCTGTAACCAGTCTTTTCTTGTGTCTCCTTAGTTTTGGCCTGGCATCCCTGGACAACCTGGACATTCTCAGGAGTGAGTTTCACTGGGAGAAAGAGGGAGGAAGAGAAGGAGAAGCAGTGCTGCTGCTAGCCATTTTGGTGCCCAAAGCAAAATCCCCCCCCCCCCCCCCCCCCCCAGAAAAACCCCTGATCGTTTTTGCCTGTTTAACTGTTTTATTACCAAACATATAACTCAATACCAATAACACAACAGCAGCATTACAGTGTAACACCTATTCAGAGGTGGTGGTTCTCTGCTGTGTATCTGTCCCTAATCAACTGGTTGAGGGTGGTTGAACAGGGCTTGGCAGGGACGGACTGGGAGTAAAAATAGGCCCTGGACTTTGATCCAGACCAGCCCACCAGAACCGGCCCCCGTAGACGCCACCACAGCTTCCCTGCCAATGCATCCACATTCTGTGTTTGATGTGATGCTAGTTACAGAGTTCCTGACTTACAGCGAGCGTGCAACGTGCGCAAGCCAAAAAAAAGGGCCTTTATTTGAGCGCAAAATATTTTTTTGAGCTTCATGTAAAAAAAACTGAGGTTTATTTCAATTGGTAAAACCTTGTCTCGTGAAGGTGATGTCTTTTTGTCTCTTAATTATTCAGCCCCACCCTTTCTTAGCCTGGTTTTCCAAATTATAAACATTTAAAACTGAAAGCATGCAGCCATGCAGCATCTTTTATTGAGCTTTTATTACTCATTAAAAAAAATATTTGATAAATCAAATATAAAAGCATCATAGAATGTAATAACTACTTACTAACCGAGAGTGAAGTCATGCCGGGAAATATCAAACTGAGGCTGGAACTGCAAAGCCGAGGTTTGATATTTCCCAGCATGACCGAACGGTCGAGGTTAGTAAGTAGTTTATTATATGGCATTTTTAGCTTCTTTTCATTTTGTAAACGAAAATAAATGGTACCTCCAGGCTAATTGTAGCTAGCTCTCAAGTCTTCTCACGCTGCGTTTCATGTGTTGCCTAGCAACTCATTACTTTTGATAGAAAGCGGACAACATGGTTCTGCTAAAATGCCTTTAATTTCAACACAAAATAACGACACAAGTGATTAAAAGAGTCTAGTCTTCAACCTCACTTTCGATGACAAATCTTTTCAGCATCATCTGGATAGTAAAACTCAGCAGCTGACGTGTCGCTCACAGCCGTATTGACCGCTGAAGAGGGCAATACGCGTCTGGCATGACTACCCATTAGCCAATCAGAAAGCTTGTACCGTCGTTGCCATATAATAAAGTAAAGTAACAGCTAGCTGGCTTCAGTTACTTGTAAAATGCATGATAATGTTTAACAGTAAAATCTCAATTTAGCTTGCACCTAACATATTTGTGTGCTAACATTAGCAATAACGTCAGGTAGTTCGAGGTGTATGCATAGGCTAACCATTAAATTAGCAGGATATTTCCGGTATTTAACAATGATTTAACATGGACTTACCTGAATGTGATGCACGAGCATCATCTCGCAGTTTCTTTCTCTTTCTTTTTTCTGCCCCTGACTCCTATTGTTTCGAAAAGTTGAGCAAGTCGACTGTCAAAGTTCATTAGGCCACTGGGGGCACCATTGTAACTTTTTTGAGCAATTCAATATATCTTGTTCTGCCTGTTTTGTGATATACATGCCTAAAAGGTGCCTAATTTTTTTTATACTGAAATAATATCATTATAATTATTATAGCTATGATATTTTTAAGTTGGCAAATTTTTGGTGCCCCCTCAGGCGTTGTGGGAGAGGGGAAAGTAGAAAGGAAGGAGAGGGAGGGAAGGAGAGAAAGAAAGAAGGCATGGGGGGCTGGTAAGAACTGAGGAAATGTCAGCTAAGCAGAAAGGGCTTTGCTTCTGTCTGCCATGTTCATGTCTTCTCTACTGTCTTCCACTTCAGCATCAAGCCTTTTGCACAGCCCCCATACACCACCCTCCCAGCCTCGGTCCCTGCGCCTATTAGTAAGTGTACTCACACACGCAGACACACTCACAGACTGTGCTGTTCCTTTGTCAACATGTTAATAACATTTGACTGGTTTGATTGCGTCTCAGGTTACGAGCCACTGCCTGCTCCTCGGGCCCCTGCTACCATAGCAACACCACTGTGGCAGGACCGGACCATCACTTCTGACAAGCTCCGACTGCTAGAGTACTCTGCTTTTATGGAGAGCCAGAGAGACGCGGACACGGTATACACCACACAAACATCATTTCTGACAGGGTCGTCAAATCACCTTTTTCAAATTTTGAATCTAATTGGGAAACTTTTGCTCTTCCTCCTTTCCTTCCTTCCTTTCTCCCTCCCATCTCCTGACCATGTCCCCTATACATCCCCCCCCCCCCCTTATAGTTCAGTAAGCACCTGTTTGTCCACATCGGTCAGTGCAGCCCGGGATACAGTGACCCGGTGCTAGAGTCGGTGGACGTGAGGCAGATCTACGACAAGTTCCCTGAGAAGAAAGGGGGTCTGAAGGAGCTGTATGAGAAGGGACCACACAGCGCCTTCTTCCTCGTCAAGTTCTGGGTCAGTCCCCCCCAACACACGTATTGTAACAGCTGATAGATGTGTGTTCTCACTAGACCTTCATACTGTAGAGCAGCGGTAGCCAATACGGTGCCTGCACGGGCACCTGGTCGCCCCAGATGGACCAGGTGAGTTGCCCACAAGGCATGTTCTAAAAACTAGTCACCATGGAGCTCCATCAAACAATTGTAGTTGTTTTTTCTTTTTTTGTTTTATCAAACATGCTTGCATCAATGTCGATTTTAAAATGACAATATTGACTATAACATTTTTAAAACAGAAATGTTTTATGTATATATGTACATGTCAATTTTGTGTGCAAGGAATAGCATTTACTTTCTTGCATATTCTATACAAGTTGTTTTATGCTGGCTAGCTTCGTTTTGACTGGTAACATACTGACGTTGTTCCACAAATCCCCTAATAAATGCATAGACTAGGGTTAGTTTCTCTTGCTCTACTTGTTCACACTGCGAGGTATCTCACACTGCCTTGTGGGGCCTGTCATGTGACTTCCATTTAAAATAAATGGGAGGCAACATATTTGTCTACTGCTAAAAATTTCCTTGGGGAAACACTGTCCTTGTTTATAATTATTGTGAGGAATTAATTGACTTTGACATGTGATCAGACAGTCTCTTCACATATATTATTGAAACGTGCTATGTTTTGAAGTAGCCCTCAAAAAGGTTGGTGACCCCTGCTGTAGAGCACATGTGCTGTAATGTGCGTGTGTGTATGTCTTAGGCGGACCTAAGCAGTGACCTGGAGGAAGGACCTGGGGCCTTCTATGGCGTTAGCAGCCAGTACAGCGGCGCAGAAAACATCACCATCAGCGTCTCCACCAAGGTCTGCTCCTTTGGCAAGCAGGTGGTGGAGAAGGTGGAGGTGAGTGGGGGAAAATGTGTGTATGTATGCTGTTAGCAGGGTTTTGTTTTTTAGGTTATCAGGCATGCAAACTCCTCACCTTTAGGTGAAACTCACCTTTTTGAAACAGAACTGGGTGGGGGTCGTGGCCGTGGCCAAAACAGCATTTTACCCGTGCTTCGCAACTTTACAACTGGCTCTGGAGCCAAACGTCACTCCTAATGCCTAAACCTCACAGCCAATCAGAGGCAGAGTGTGGGGAGTTTTTTTTTCTTCTTCAAAGTCTGCAACATTGAGCAGTCCGTCAACAACTGATCCAAACTGAAGTTGAACACTGCATAATGAAATGCCCGTCTGAAAGCAAGCTTAAAGGCCCTTGCACACTGAGTCCAAAATTCGTATCCGAAAAGTTTGCTCGTTAAAAAATAAAAACGACTTCACATTATGTCAATCGCGCTTGCACACTGCCTCCAAAACTTTCGTCCGTCAAAAAACGTTCGGATTGGGTTCAATTTTCTGCGTTTTTGCATCCGTAGCCAGCATTTTGATATTTTATTTGGGAATTCAGAGCCACCGTACAAGCGAACGACAAAATCCAGAATGGCCTCTGACAAATTGATACACCTGGTAGCGACAGTCCATAAGCCGCAGCCAGATTTGGTCACAAGTCTCCCTCACAATCTTCCCTACAGTGCTGATGCCCAACCGAAAACTGCTGGCGATTGTGGTGAATGAGTCCCCAGTGCTCAGATACCTAAAATGATACAAAAGCCTATTATTATAGCACACAAAGTAATTGTGTGGTATTGAATCTTTGTTTCAATAGTGTGTGTGTGTGTGTCTTATGTTCTAGCAAATCATCATCATTCAAGTGATCCACAGACATTTGGAGGTCAATTTTAAATTTCTCTGGATCATTTCTGAGCTCCTCTCTGCGCAACTTCAGGATTGGATGGACCCAGTATTTCCTATTTCTCCAAATTTTTCTCTTTTTAATAAGAGAGAGGGCAACAAAACCATCCTCACTGCTTGATGAATCCATTTAGTATATTTTTTTTTCGCAAACGTTTAATAAATACGCATCGGACTCAGTGTGCAAGGTGTCTGTGCGTGATGAATTTTAGGCTGACGAATACGAAAAAAACGCATACGAAAATTTCGGACTCAGTGTACAATGGCCTTAAGGTTTTGCTCTCAGTGCACCAGATTGATGCGTTTGACTTTAAAATGTAATATATTTCCTTCTGGGGAAGCATGCCCCCGGACCCCCTTAGAGAGTCGTGGGTTCACCGTATCCTTCTCACCTTTTTTACCCCTAAACTGTTTGCATGCCTATGTATTTGACAATGCATAGGCATTTGACATGTATGTATGGATTTCTATTCAAACATTTGTGTTGACGGGTATGTATGGATTTCTATTCAAACTTTTTGTTGTCCTATCCAGACGGAGTATGCCCGAATGGAGGGAGGGAAGTGTGTCTTTAGGATCCATCGCTCACCCATGTGTGAATACATGGTCAACTTCATCCACAAGCTCAAACTCCTGCCAGAGAAGTACATGATGAACAGTGTCCTGGAGAACTTCACCATCCTACAGGTGTGTGTGTGTGTGTGTAATTATTTTGTATGAGACTGTGATGAGACAAATAAGATTGTATGATACAATAATGTGCTTTATTACGACAAACCCATTGTCTGGATTTGTCTGTGAAGTTGTCTGCAGTGGAGTGAAGGTGCCCTACGTTTAGCATTGTCAACATATAACACGGCACTGTTCTATGGCATATGGCAATTTACATCGGTGAACACACATGTTTAGGGATTATCCATGCTGAAGTAGATCAGGACCCCCTTCTTACAAAGACTAGTGGAAGGGCAAGTTGACATGTCACTCTGCTTCACATCAGTGAAGACCTGAGGCCTGTTCCATAAAGGTAGCTCAAAAAAGTTGGACTTAAAGTCCCAAAACTGACTTGAATTAGTTTAATTAGTCAAGCGGGGCTAAAGCGGTTCCATAAAGGCCAATTTCAACTCACGACTCCTACTTATTCAAGTCAGATTTAAGTAGTCAAGCTAGCTCGTGCACCCTATTCTTAAGCAGCTCGAGAGGTAAAACATGGATCATACAATCCACCACGGCAAAAGCAATGCACACAGCCACGTGACTTTTTCCAGAAAGAACTTTCCCTTTTAGCTGTGTACTATGACAGCTCTCATCCACCGCTTCATCAGAATTAAATAACACGCCATGATTGAGGTGAACAATAGGCTACGTAGTCAAGGTCTTTTTTAGACCTTTACTTCTTTGATTAAAAAACAGACACCCTCTAAACACATCTAAATTGACTTTTTTGACATTGTTTAAAATACATAACCTACTATTAATCAATACATTATCCAGTAGCCTAACTTTTTAACATGGTCTTTGTGTCAGGAAAATGGAGGATAAATGTATGGATTTAGGTTTGTTTTGCAATTGTAGGCTAATAATGGTTAACCATTATATAGCTATGATAATTATACTCAGATCATTTAGATTGAGATACAGGCCTATGCCTGATGCCAAAAAATTTGAAATCACAAACCACCATAGCCATTCATTTAACGGCTATGGTGTGTATCAAATCATTGTTCATCATTGTTTAATGCATTAGGCTAAATGTTGTAGCCTATGTAGGCTATTTAAGTTGATTTTCTATAAATGTAGTCCCATCGGGTCAGTGTTACAGGAATGTCTGGTTAAGCAACAACACGGTCTAAGCCTGACAATTAGCCTGCACCAGACCAGGCTCGTTTCGAAGCATAAGTTACCATAGTAAATGAGTTCGAACTACGTTGAGCTAGCTGTATCATGGAACCGAATGAACTAGAAATTAGTCAGACTAACTGACGTAAATCTGGCTTATTCGGTAAACTCGCTTTATGGAACAAGCCTCTGGAGCACTGGAGAGATGGCACAGGTGACTGAATTATGTACTGGCACAGTGTGGCCTGCCAGTGTCACCCATGTACCATTGGACTTTCAAATGTAAGTAAAGGTGTCTCCAGACAATCACACAAGCAAGATATCTGAGCTATCTATCCTGAAGGGAACAGTGTGAATTAAATGTGTTTGTGTGTGAAGTGTCCTAGTAGTGTGCATTTGCATCCCCTCACCTCCCTTGTTTCTCTGTAGGTGGTGTCTAACAGGGAAACTCAGGAGACTCTGCTGTGTATTGCCTTTGTGTTCGAGGTCTCCACCAGCGAACATGGAGCTCAATACCACGTTTACCGCCTCGTCAAGGACTAACACACTACAGCCCCCTTCCTGTACAGACTACTACACACACAACCCTCTCTACAGACTGTTCTGAACACGGGCACGCAAATACAAACCACAGAAGTTCTCTCCATAACTTACACATGTACAGACACACCCCCACACACGGTCTCATAGTGCACCAATCTACCAATCAAACCAAAAGCAGACGAGGAGATACTCACAGAGCCTCTGAACAGACAACACATGTAATATCCAGCCTCTATAGTTGGTCAGTCTATGACTTTATAACACATAGGAAACAGATGATAGCTGATTAACCCCCCCCTCCCCCCAGGAAAAACAATGTATTTGGCTTTCATCTGACTCCACCACAGGTTCTCCTGTAGGCGATGGGAGTTCTGCAGGTTTGTTGGCTGTAAGGGGGTCGGCGTCAGAGGAGATTAGTCAAATGTTCATAGGTCGCACACTATTCGATTTTTGACTGTGCTCCAATACCTCCTCGATACGTGTCATTGTAAAATGCTCTCATAGATCGGTTGAATTTTTGCAGATTTTTTGGCAGGAAACATGCGCCTCACCTTTTTAAAAACGCATCTCAGTTCTGAGAGTCTGAATTCTTAGGTGAGGGGCAAATGGTAACAGCCCTGTTAACCCCCCCATCCCTCCCACACTACACGTCCTAGTCAAATGCCATTGTTTTTATACACTAAGCCCTCCCTAGTGACCATAAGAGATTGTGAATTCAAAAAATAACACTCAAATAGTTTTTAATTTTTGCACGTTACATTTTTTTTTTCTCCACACTAAAATATCATTTTGTTGTTTAAATAAAAGGATTGACACTATTATTGTTCAGTTTTAAACAAGTTTGTCAGGCCTGAATTTGTGAGCTGGTTGGTAATGGACAAGGGCTTCCTGCAGTATTTCTACCTCCAGGGGCATGTGGTGACATTAAGATGTGTATGGTTCTATAAGCCTTAACCCAGCAGCACTGATGTATAGGATGTAAACTTTGTGAGCTGATACTCGAGACATGGTACTGTCTAATGTCAGACCTGGGTCACTTTTTTATGATGACATTTTTATGTGTAAAGCATAAACCTCATTTCTGTGTTTGTGTGTGTTTTCTTAGCGGTACCGCCAAGAGGGGCAAATTCATTTAAACAAATGTGCTATTTTTCTTTTCTATGTGTGATATTTTCAAATCGACAAGGTACAATCCCCCCTCCCCCTTCTTGCTATTGGCTGTACTGATACCAATTTTTCTTGGCAACACTAAGGATCTTTGTTATATCAGCTATTTGTATATGTCTTCTTTTGTTCTGATGATAAGAATTGGGATTTCTGTCTACCACCAGCCCCAGTTTTTATTTTGTTTTTGCCAATTTTATGAGGATGGCACCACTTCTATGTATCTGTGACTGTGTTGACTGACTTGGTGATGCATACTGTAGATCTATTTGGACATTTTCCAGGACACAGACTGAGTTTTGGTAGAAATGTTGGTGTTCCTCAATTGAAAGGGCTTCCTGGCCCCAGACTAAACTAAATATGTGCTGTTGACAGTGGTTTAACTGTTTCGGAGGGGGAAGGGTTAGAATAGACGTTTCCTCAACTACAGAAAGATCATAAGTTGATGGACCCAAGTAGTAATTCAAAATGGATCTTGGTTCAATTGAAACTGTTGGACTAGCCTTAACTTACCCAGACGTGACTAAAATATTTTTTTACAAATAATTGTTTTGTGGTTAAACTCACTTAAACATATCTAAAATACATGTTAAACTATATATATTTGTATTGAGGTCTGATTTACCTACCCATTTGTTTTGCTTGCCTGGTCTCTCCTCCAGTCAAATCTACTCTGTGGCGCCTATACTGTTACACTGTCCATCACTTCTCTACCAATAAAAATCACAAGGTGCCTCCTGAGCCAGTCTGCCTTTGGAAAATAACTCTCTCTTTGTCTGTATTGTTTTGAATAATGTCCATCCAGGCCCAGCTTTTGTGTTTCCTTAATTTACGGTGACCAGGCCTCCCCGTTTTCCGGAGACTCCCCGTTTTTGGTTACCTGTTCCCGGAAAAGTATTTTTATTTGTAATTTTTTTGCGGTACGTTAAAAACAGACCGCAAACTGAAATAATATTGTACATGGCGTGAAATAATAGTGTACAAGAAAGACCGGGCAGCAGAACCTATTGGTTGACGTGTTGCATTCTTGTTTTGGTCAAAAGAGGGGGCTGCTTGCTATAGTAGCTTCATATCACTGCTCGCACTTTGATTGAAAAATACTGTGGAAAACTGGTTAGCTAGCTACTGTCAAAATTTAAAATTATTATAATCAAAATATAGCTGCAAGCAGCAATGCGGGTTCCTCCGCAAAATATTATAAAGATGTAGAAGTCAAGAGTTGGACAACAACATAGCAAAACTAGTGTAGGGGCAACTACAATAGGCTAAATGTGGACGCATGAGGTTTAGTTGTCGACCAAAAATTGCCTTCCACAATCAACACATTGATCGCAACACTGTTTCGAGAATTCCTCATCGATGGCTTGAAGACCTGCCAGAACCACAGTCAATTGACAATCAAGAATAACTATGGGTAATTTGTCTATGACACCCATGATAATTTCTTTCCAAGTATTACACTGCTACGGCCGACTCTCACTTCCGATTAAACCACACAACATGCACTCTCAGGGTGACCAACAAGATTATTTTAACTAACAAACAATATTACAAACATCTAACTGAACGAACAAACTGAAATCCCTTGCATAGCTTTTGTAACCAAACTATTTACCACTAGTCTTGGCATTTTTTGACATGCCGCACTGCATGCTGGGTACCCAAGAGCGCTGACGCTGATGATCTAGCTGTGCTCCGGACTGCGTGATATGACGAGATGCTACTGACGTGCTAAGGTCTCGGCGTCTCCTGAAATGTAACACGTTGTTTTGCCTTGAAACTGCGTGCGCATCATCATCAAGACCCCATGTATATGTCAAGATAACATCCAAGCTAACAATTTCGGCAAATCTGACTGCAGCTTTGTATACCATATGTAGCCTACTGTGTTATGGTTGTTTGAGTCAAACAACTTGCTTAATGAATTCAATGGCTGTTAAATGTCAAATCCAACTATACATTTATAAAAGAGAGAGTTCCAATCAAATCCAAATTATTTTTAAACCTAGAGGTTTAAAAGACAACCTTTGCCTTAACTGACATGCACCAACTCAGAGAACTGAGTTTCAACATCCATTTACACATTTAGTCTCTATTTTTTACTCTACTCTTAAAGCATAACTATGTTTAACTTAATGTCTGCGCCTCTCTGTCACCAACTGTCTCTGGAGTGGGGGGTGGGGGCTTCACAGGGTTTCTACAGGTGTAAACAAGTTTAAGACTTTTTAAGACCTTTTAATACCCCTTCCAATTGAAATTAAGTACCAAATTCACGATGGAAATACAGATCAAAAGGGGAAATATACAGTAATCTTCCCAAACACTGATGTCTGTTCAATATGAACACTATGGTAAAATGACAACAATCGGTTGAGTTTAAGAACATTGACTAAATGTGTGTAATGCGAAAGGATAACACAAAAATGGAATTGCTGTCCTAAATTATATTTTGTATTACACAATGGTGGAGCAGAAACTAGCAATTCCATGAATCCCATGGAAACAAAGGCAAATGTGTGAGATGTACTGATGTGGAGCACAAATCATCCAACAAGCAGTACTTCTCATGAGTGGTTTTTATTCAGATGACTACTCATGGATTCAAGTCAAAAGTCTATAACTTGAACTGGTTTCATTACTTACGACAAGAAAAGTCAGCAGCTTGGCATGCTGGGACATGGAAAGGATTAAACATTTAGACTTTCATCAAAGTAAAAAATGCTTTTTTCATCAATGTCCTCAAAAAAACAATCTGCAGAGCTACTGTGTCTGTGGGGTGACTGTCTGTCTCTGGAGGGGCAAGCAGGGCCTGCAGGCAGGGGCAAGCAGGGCCTGCAGGCAGGGGCAAGCAGGGCCTGCAGGCAGGGGCAAGCAGGGCCTGCAGGCAGGGGCAAGCAGGGCCTGCAGGCAGGGGCAGTCAGGGCAGGCCAGCTGGATGAAGCTGTCCTGGGGTCAGTGCTAAAGAGAAGCTGTCCTGATTCTGATTCTGTCCAGCTAGAGGGGGGCAGTCCAGCAAGGGATCAGTTTTTCTCTCAGCATCCTCTGTTGAACTCTGTTGAGCAGGCCTCTGCATGACCCTCCAGACCTGTAAAGTGAAGAAAGGATCCATGTCAGTTGTGAAAAATGAAGCTTTTTACATCTACACTTGACTTAAACTACAGTTTTGACTGTGAAATGCAGTGGCATTACTTGAGCTTGAATCCAAATGTGTTGAACTGATGGAGACCCGGCCATGCAAAGTCACTCAAAACATTTGGCTTGATTCCAGGCTCTGGTAAGAGCATTTAGCTCTAAACTGGTCAATATACACATCTGACCAAAGGCCTGGCTAACGTAGGTCGCTTTCTCAGGAAAATTACAAATGAAATAGGCTTGTTTTGAAGGATCCTATATACTGGCTATCTTCTGTAGACTCTTGTCTACAAAAAGCAGCCCTCCCTGACGTTTTAGGACTATAATTTAGTGACCCAGCTAACAAGGGACGTCCTGGGGACGTTCGGTGACGTTCCTATTTGGTCCCCTAAAGATTATACCGTGACGTTATCCTTAGGACGTCCCTAGGACGTCATTCAACTTCCTAAAACGTCAAAATTTAGACATTTATTTGTAAACTTTCAGGGGACGTACCAGGAACGTCCCTGGTTGGTAATGATACGACAAAAAATTCAAGGACATTCGGGAGTCCCAGGAACGTCCCTGGTTGGTTATGATATGACATTATGTTTAAAACTTTCGGGGGGTTCCAGAACGTCATTCGTTGGTCATAACGTAACCATCTAAATTCCGAACTGATATTTTCGTTTTTGTGTCATTCTGTGATGTAAATTGCTCGAGCTATAGCCTACTTTCACTCTGGAAATTGTACAGTATTAAATCAATTGTTTATGTATGGTACCAATAACTTGCATTTGAGCAAAGTAATACATTATAGTCATAAATAATTTGGTGATGTACTGAAACAAAACATCTAAGCTGGATCCAGCCTATCCAAGAACCAGCTGTGTCTCTAGAAATGTTCCATACTAGCCTATTACAGCACATCTCTCACGGACGTCACCGCTCGTGACGTGAGCCCTGTTGTTGAGTGAAGTCGTTGAGAGACAGCAAAACGTTTTGATCCCGCATCCTTCATTTATAGCTATAATACCGTTTGATAATCAATTTGTGTAAATATATCTTCAACTTAAGTTTTACTGTTGATAGTTTAGTTCTTTGTCACAAAATTAATCGGAGCATCTGGCTAAAAGCACAATCCCCACATCTCCTAAAGGCTTCCCTCCTCAACATTTTTGGTGTCAACCGAACTGTGAAATGGTGAACTTATGAACATGATGCGACCAAAACATGGCTGCCGTCTAAGCCTATACGGTCTCCCTGGCGCATAGGCTTATTACTAAGACTTTCTCGACCCAAATCAAAATTCTGAGGCGACAGGTCTGTAGGGAATTGCTTGTTCTCCTAAAAGCTGCCCTACTCTAGCTTTTTGATGAATTTGCCGAGATGCTACATGATTCAGTCATTACACATAGTAGGGAGGACAGACCAAAAATTTCCAATCAGTTTTGCTCCGTTTTTCTTTCAATTCCGTATGTAACCTAACGTAACTTAAACTAATCCGAAGTCAGATTTCAGTTACCTCTATTAGTTTTCTCATAAATCCAGTTTTTAGGCGTGATTTTAGGTAATTTTTTGAAACGTTCCACCGCTTTAAGCCTTGAGTTTTGTGGCACCGAGAAGCTGTCAAGCTCCCTTTAAGAACGCCATTGTTCTACGTCACAGAGCTCTGCTTCCAGCCAAGGCGGGAAATATGACTTACATTTGTCATTTAGCAGATGCTCTTATCAGATTTTCTGCTCTTATCCAGACTTACATTCTTTGTACATTGCGAGCTAATGCGGTGTCCAGTACTTCGCTATAAATAATTATGTTAAATCGAGACCACAAATATGCAAATGTTTGTCACGTTTAGCACTACTGCTGTAATGTAAAATTGTGGCCACTTGGGGGTGTATTTAACGTTGAACAGGGTGTTTGTGTGTGCTTGTTGTGACATTGCCCATTATTTTCAAATACTTTGATTTGAACACGTCTGTTTATGATGGACAAAAAGTATACACTAATCGTATTATAAATAATATACTTTATTTATAGGGATATGAAACCTATGGTCCAAAATGTAGTAATTGCCTGTGAAAAAAACCTACAGGTTGATAGCTCTCAGAGGACAATTGGGCACCTCTGCATCAATGGTGAAGGTTGAGGGGAGCAACTTTTATCTATTACTTCTATACTAACTATGACAGTTTGTCTTAACAGGGAGTCACCCCATTACAGGGCCCCCTGTCTCATATCACCAAACTGTACTTCTTCTAATCCTACCTGTATCTACTTTTATAGACATTGTCTGTTTTAATATTGCAAAGCCAAGTCTGTCCGTGCCGCACAGGCCCACTTGATCAGACAACCCAATGCTAAAACCAAACAAATACTAGTACTACTTACCCAATGCAGCTATCAGATATTATGGCAGACCATTTGGCTTAACAGGGAGTCACCCCCTTCTGTCTCATATCTCAAAATGGTCCATTATGAATATCCTCAAGCTACCACAAAGCCTGAATATTACATACCGATAGCTAAATGACACACTGCAAAGCTAAGTCTGTCAGTGCCGCACAGGCCCACTTGATCAGACAACCCAATGCTAAAACCAAACAAATGACTACTAACCCAATACAGTCTGAATATTACATACCCATTGCAAGACTACAAACCTAAATAGGTTCCTTTCACAGATGTCCGAGCTGAGGCGAGAACTTCAGCTCTTCTATCTGGATCTAACCCTGACAACCATTTCCAGGACCTATTCTGCTTAAACATGACCATACCCTCTAATGCTATTTTACTTGCCCTGAACTTTGATCTAATCAAATAATCAAATATCCCAAAATCCCTCTCGCATGAAACATTTGTTTTGGGCACTGATCTGAGGACATGATACTGATCTTCAGACACATCATCATACCGTCCATGTTCCAAGTGGTCCGCTACCAACCTACAGCAAACTTTCACTAAACCAGCAAATACAAGTTTTAGAACTTGTTGAGTCATAGCATCAAACTCTTCTGACGTCGACTCCAACAACTTATCTAAGATGGGTCCTCTGTGGATGTCTACATCCTCAAACAGAGTGACCTCACCCTTCATAAACTGCCTGCTGTCTGCCTGCCACTCTCTAAGCTTTATAACAGGCGTTCTATACCTATCATTCATTGCTTATACATGTTCAGTAGGCAGGGCCTCCCATATATGGGAACACTTTCTGGGGCCCTGCCGTGGTGAGGCCCAGCCGCGATGCCAGCAATAATCATGTTCGTCCTAAATATTTTAAGAAATTATAACCAATTTTATTTTGAACTGAAATACTCACGATTAGGGCCTACTTAAAAAAAGCAAACATAAACATTGTATTGTTGGCTTAACCGGTGAAGACCTCACCCTTTGTAACGAGTGGTGCGAACGCAGGGTTGACCAAGTGTTGATTATTAAACAGAGTCAGGGTACAGGACAGACTACACAACATAACGCTAGACCAAGTTAGCCGGTGACAATGCTAGACAATGGTTGTTGTTGCTTGCTTTCCAGTCAACTTCGAAAGATGCTCCCAGCCAGGCTGCAGAGACCATCGATATATCTATGGCAGAGACGAGCAGCAGTAGCCACGAAAATATACCTTATTTTGAAGAAAACAACCTACTCTTTCATTTAAGATATGTCTCCCGGTGGTGCCGACCTTCTATGAAAGGTAGCCAAAGCAGCAAAAACTATAAACATTATTTTCATATACTTTCTCAATGTGCATTGCAACCAACATTTGATAGCATTAAGGGGTAAGTGTCTACATGTTAACTGGCATGTTTGTTTTTAATATCTCGCTAGTAGTCGCTAGTTATAGAGCTAAGAAAAGGACGTGGACCTTAAAATTCCGGTGCCAGATTTCTCAGTGGCGTTCTTAGCTACATTCAGGCTAACTTAGCATTCGATTCAATGCGTCTTCTACCGGCGTTCCACAGTATTTGACAGTTGGTTAGCTTTGGCCAAAAATGACGCGTTCTATTGTCCTCCCTACACATAGGGAAAAAGCTAGCTACTTTTCGAGTTCGGTTTTCTCACTTCAAACTCACGATCTAAAGGTCTCAAAGTGCTCAAACCTTCACCATAATTCAAGAGTAGTGTACTTTCACGAACCCAATCATTGATTCTAGGTTAAAATGTATAAAAATAGGACTTACCGAACGTGGCTGCCTCAAAGCCGGTTATCAGGCGATTCCAGTTGAAAACAACAATGGCCGCCGAAAAAGAATTTATATTCGTAAGGTGAGCTGCGATTGTATGGAGGACCAAACCTGCCATATTTACAAATGAATGAATGAATAAATAAATGTCCACATCCATGCATTTAGACAGAAATGAACGAATATATGTATTAATTAATGCACAATTGGCAATCAATAGTTGCATATATTTTACATTTATGTATGTATTTATTTTTGTATTTATTTATTTATTCATTTATTAATTGATTGAATGATTTATATATTCATTTATTTATTCATTTATTTATTCATATATTTATTCATGTATTTATTCATTTATTTATCCATTCATTTATTTATTCATTCATTCATTCATTCATTCATTGTTCCCAATATGATAATGAGAGGAGGCCAGTAGGCGTGGAAACTGACGTTCAGACATTGCAATCAATCCAGATAAGAGCCATAGATTAAATCTAGCTAACTAGTGCAAGCACTTCCGCATTTTTCAACCTGACTTCAACGATCACGGGCATTGGAATCTTCTGCTGAACGGCTAGTGACATGTGAGATGGAAGAAAGACGGTCGATAGCAGAGTTGCTCCGTGAGGCTGCAGACCGTTTGGAGTAATGTATGTACACAACAATACTGTATTCAATAGATCGATAGTTAGCACGCGAAGGTATATTTACGTTGCAAATCTAAATTATTTCTGTTTGTGTAGCAGGTACTGCCGAAATCGTACCGCCACCATTGTCTCACGTGCCCCCACACGATGGTAAATTCACTAGCCTAGCTTGTCAGTTTGTTTGGGGTTACTTCTGCATAAATGTACGTTCATGCGGTAACATCACCAAAACCTTTGGCTGTCTAGATTAGTGATACGAACATTAACCAAGTAACTGCACAGATATATCCAACAATAAATCTTTCCTTTGAAATTTAGCATCAACAATGAAGTTTTGCAAGTGGCATACAATTCGTTCCATTATTTATTCATATGATTTCTATGTGATTTCTATTGTGTCACAACAGCAAGATCAAGCATACCATCTTCCACATCTTCATCTTTTGCTGCACCTAGACACCCAGTTGATGGTAAGTTAATATTTACTGGAGGGATTCTTTAACCCTAAAGTAATTGATAAGGCAATGCTCAGTAGGTCCAACCTTTTGGTTTTTTTTTCTTCTTCATTAAGCTGAAGTGGCACGGCTGTTTAGCCCCTACCGAGGCCAAACCACACGACGTCAAACTTCCAGAAATTCAAGAAGTACATCTCTTACATACACACATAATTTCTGCTGTCTTGGAGAGAAAAACACATGCTTGGTTCCAAGCAAACCAGAAAAGGATGACCTTTCCAGGGCAGGGCTGGGCGAGAAGCGTCTTACCTTTCAAGGTATATTGTGTTCAACCATATTTAGGTTGTTAGATAGTCTAACTATGCCAGACGTCAAAGCCTTTTTTAATTGGTAGTGAGAATTGGGAAGTGTGAATATTATAGATTTAATCATTATTACAGTACACTATTTACTTTCACATACACTTTTTGCACCACTGAACCTTTTAAGCTGTGAATCAATTCTTGTGATGCAGAAGTGTCAGTGGATAACTGATAATGTTACTGTTTGTCTACCTATTTCTTGTAGGTAATCACACCAGCACAGATGAGTTGATGGAATTTCTTGTATGCTCATTTCCTAAATTGAGAAGTGCTGGAGGATTTGAATTACTCAGAATTTCTGGAATGACACGTCTATTCTTACAGTACATGGTTTAGTTTTGAAAATTGAAAGTGTAACTTTCCTTTTTATTGTTAAAAGGATTGGGATATAATCCCACCCCAATAAATTGGGATTTATAAAAAATATATATTAATAGGAATATCTAACATGTTGTTTGTTAGGGCTTCTGGGGTGTCAGCGAGTGGTTCAGATAGTAGGTCTGAGGCGTCAGCAAGTGCTTCAGATAGTAGACTACCCAGACAGGCAGTCAGGTATAATCCAGGATTTGGCACAGGAAACCATGTGTCATCCAGGGAAACTGAAGCGGTGACTGAGATCATTGATGTAGATGCTGTTAAGGAGTCGGGTATTTTAAATAGTCGTATCATACATTTGATTAAGTAAAACAGATTTTTAAGGGGGATGATTAGCTAATCGCAATATTGCATTAGAAAGGTTTGAGACGGTAAACAAAAAATATACATTTTCATATATATATTTATACCTCTTTTGCATTGTTTCCAAACCAAAATGAAGGCCAAAAATATATCTTGTTAGTGGAGTATGGATTTCGGGTGGTTGTGTGTCATGAAGTAGTGCTTGTGCAATAAGACTTGTGAGGGAGAAGGTACATTTACAGGTTTTTATTGAGAAACAAGATCTTATCAACATTGCCTGGGCTCAGGCGATTACGTTTTTTATCAACCACCTGGCAAGCCTTAGAGAAAAAGCGCTCACATGGCACCAAGGTTGCAGGGATGGCCAGATGGACCATCGCCAATTTGTAAAGGTGAGGGAAGACCCCTTCATTTCTGGCCCAGTAAACCAAGGGGTCTTCCACTCTGTCCAAGTAGGCATCTGCCAGGTACCGCTGTACCTCAATTGTAGCACTGGCAGTGGTGCTCTGCACTCTCCTGGTGTCACTCACTCGGTCATCAAGGAGTGACCACAGGTTGATGTCGTGCACGCTCCCCTTTCAAGAAAATAAATCATTAGGAATAAATCATTTCTAAGGAATGTTAAAGATACAAGTACATATCCAAGAATAACACCTCTGATGTTGTCGGTCCAGCTTGTCTCTGATGGCTGGTGCCAGGCGTGGAAGCAGGTGTAGGTGGCGTGGGAGCTGGTGGAGGTGGTGTGGGAGCTGGTGGAGGTGGCGTGGGAGCTGGTGGAGGTGGCATGGGAGCTGGTGGAGGTGGTGTGGGAGCTGGAGCTGTTGCCTTGATGAGTTTTGCACACTCTGCTGTGACGTATTTAAGTGCATCCTTTGCTTTATCCGGGTTGCCAAATGCAATTGTTTAGAATCTTGGATCTAAAATGGTTGCAGCCTGTAGACAATGAACCGTCTCTGGACATTGCCTGGCCCTCAAACATCGCAGCAGCTTGTTGCCCAAATCTGCTGCTGTGGGGTCGCTTGTTACAGTCAGCTTCAATGCAATGCTGTGCTGTATCATCCTCACCATTGGAATAACCTGGAATAGAAGACAGATATTTAAATGTTAATTGTTTTCACGTTGTTTCACTTATTGTAAGTGCTGTTGGACTGATAGATACTAAACTGACCTTGGAGGCTGACATATTGCTCTCAGCTGACAATTCCACAGTTGCATGGTTGAAGGGGGCAAGGATGGAAAGTGACTGGCAGATGGTGTCATTTTCTGCACTTGACATTGCTGTCACGTCTGTCGTCAGACTAGAGAGAGCAGCTCCTACTGGTTCCCTCTGGTCGTGCAGACGCTCGAACATGGAGAAGGTGCTGTTCCATCGTGTCTCCACTTCCTGGATCAGCTTCAGTTGTGGCCTTCCAATCTGTCTCTGGACATCTGCAAACCTGTCCTTGGCTGTACAACTACTTCTAAATAATGTCACAATCCTCCTTGCTTTTGAGCGGATCGCTGTCAGATCAGCAGTATCATCAAGGCCCTTCTTCACCACTAAGTTTAATGTATGGGCAAAACATGAAACGTGACTGATATCTTTTTGGGTGAAGTGGCATGTCACACCCAGGTATGAATCCATGTTATTGGAGGTCCACATATCAGACGTCAGGCTGACACAAACAGCTGCATCCCTCAACTCAGCCTTTACCTTCTCCTTGGTTGTGTGGTATTTATCACACACCATGATCTTTAAAGCTCTTCTTGTTGGAAGAGTGTAGGCTGGATCCAGCTTCCCCACAAATGCTCTGAAGCCCTCATCCTCCACCACAGAAAACGTCTGTAGGTCCTTCACCACCATCTCCACCATTGCATCGTCAAGTGCTTGTTTCCTTGCTGTCAAGACAACAAATCGTTAAAATATCTATTATCATTTTCATTTTAATTAATTGTATTGTAACTTTCATACATATACTGTATAACTTATGTAGCCTACAACCGCTGACCATTACATATTGCGAAAGCAATCATACCGTGTGGTAGGACTGCAGGCCTCCCAGCAGCTACAGCAGCACCTGCAACAGCATCCTCTGCATTGGGTGCAGGTGGGTTTGCTAGCGCTGGGTGCTTAGCACGCAGATGCCTTAACATTGAAGATGTATTGTTACAGTTCGACAAATTCATAGGGCATTGCAAACACTGCACCTTGTTAGGGGAGACCAGATCAAAGTGCTCCCACACATGGGACCTTTGTCTCTTGTTGGCTCTATTCTCCATTTCTCAAGCTAACACTAGGCCTACTACAAACTATCTAAACTATTTATCTGAACTATCTATCAACTAATACTGAATATAAACAAACTATGGAAACACACAATTAACTAACTACGGCAGAACTAAACTATGAATAACTACACTGAAGCTAATACTGATAATATCTATACATATATTTTTTTATATATATATATTATTTTTTTCACACACAACAGCACACAAACAGACAAATGAACAAACAGGATTTCGCTAATGGCACACAAGTAACTAACTTTCTCTAACTGTCTCAAACTCTCGCAATCTCTCTAACTGTCTCAAACTCTCTCAATCTCTCTCTAACTGTCTCAAACTCACTCAATCTCTCTCAAACTGTCTCAATCTCTCTCAAACTCTCACAAATCTCTCAACCAAGGTCTCACGCATTCAAAACCTTTGGCTTTGCCGCCTCGTTTTATACCCCGACACATCAGAGTCTTTTGGCAAGTGCGACACAGGTTTCGTTCAAGTCACTTCACAAAACGTTTCGAAACATTTTGCCTCCTGACCGGAAGTGTTTTTAAAACCCATCTCGAAACGTTGTTCCGATGCAGTGAGTGTTGAATGTGTCGGGACAGTATCGACACCGTAGTACCGAGCAGCCCATCACTACTGGAATTCAATGTCAAGTTTTGTATTCTAGATTCCAGATCTTTTTACAGACAAAGTATATACCTATGTTGCCTAGTTAAGAATTTCAGACAATATGGCCACAGATTGTGTGTATACATCCAACACATTGGAGAAAGAACCTCCAGAGTCCTATCTGCAAGGATTAAACATGTATAACACATGCAAACCTGTAAGGGGTCTGCCTCTAGTTGATGATGAGTCCAGAGTTGGTGAGGTGACTGATTGCCCTCGGTCCAGAGTCGGTGGTGGTTCCAGCCATCTTTGAAGAACTGAAGGTGCCTTTGTATGTGTGGAAGAAAGCTCCAGTGCAGTGCATAGAGGTGAACTTCATCATCTGGATAAAGTAGGCCCTCATGCTCCAGGTTGTAGAAGTGGGTGTAGAAAAGATCAAGTAAAATATCTTTCCACAAGCGCTCAATTCTGTACAAAATAACAGCTAAATAATTACCAGTTAATATTTAGATGTATTTGAATTTTAATAGGTTAGCAAGAAGACTGTTGCAGCTTTTTGTTGTAACTGACTTAAAACTATTGACTTGCTGTGTATTTTATTTTTGTTGCTGGCTCTTTCCCACAGGTACACCCTTGCACTTTGAGGTTCATGTTGTTAAATTATCTAACTGTTACTTGTTCAACTACATGCTCTTATGGTTCTTCCCTTTGGGACGTATGCTTCATGTTTTGTCTACCCGCAATGTTTAGGGCTATCTCGTTGTTATGATCAGTGACCTATGCACTTTTGTAAAGCTCTCTTTTGGAAGTGGCTTTGGATAAAAGCGTCTGCTAAATTGCATAAATGTTTAGATGCATGATAACAGAGTTTTGAATTTCTTATTTTTATATAGATTTTATTTTAAATTGTTTTATTCTTAGATTGAGTAGTTCTTAGGAATTGTTAAACTTTTGTACCTTTACTTAATTTAAGATTCGTATATGTTTAGTGTTTGCACCTCCCTGCAACAGTAAATTCCATGTTTGTATAACATACATGGCAAATAAACCAAATTCAGATTCTGAATACCTTTGGTTGTGTACTCTTCTTCCAGAAATGTGTGAATTTCTGTTTACCCCTCTGCTGGTCAACATGTAGTGTGCCACATTAATGTTTTCTCCTCCTTTGTCTGATCTGACACGAGATGGCACACCATAGAGATGGACTGCTTGTCTGAAGCTATCCAGCACGGTTGAGGCACGGTTATTGGTAGCAGCATTTAGGTAAACAATGAGGCGACTGAATCCGTCAATACCACCATGCACAACAATGCGCCATCTGAAACTAAATATTTCATCTTACTTAACAAGCTGAAGAAATGCTCATAAGATCACTGTAAGAACAATGTGTTAACTATAGTTTACCTCAAACATGCATTCAATTAATAGAAAAGGATAGCAGCAACAGTGATGGATAATGGAAGTGCAATAGGATGTACTATAAAGTGACACAATTATAAACTCTTGCGGTGTACAAAGCACATCACAAGAAAGACAACACAAAACAGCCACACAGGGGCTGGGCAAGCTTTATGTACCTTATGGTTTCCATCTATGTGCCATAAACTGTTTGGAGCTGGTACAGAGTACCGTCTGCGCCTCACTGTCTGCAACATGAGAGTGCGCACCACAACACCTTCTGGATCAATACGGCGCATGGACTCTTGTACACGTTGTTCTTTTAAAAAGACAAAAACAATTAAATAAACAAAAGGCTATTATTTATAGTGGTACTTTGTGGACTTTAAATTTAAGGAAAACTACAGTCTATCTGTAGGATTATAAAAAAACAATAATGAACTTACTCTGAATCTTTATGCCCCGAGAGTTGAGATAGCCAATCATCATTTTGTACCCTGTATTGGGGTGATGTTGTAGGATCTCTGTCACCATGGCATCCAACTGCTGATCATCCATTTTTGTGTTCAAGTCAGAGACTGAATATTCCATAGAGTTTTGAGTTAATGTTCATGAGTTGGTTGTGGATCCAATGTTACAGTGGCATATTCACTTCAGATTTTCTCAACAATGACAATCTTGCACTAGATTTTAAGTGGTATGGGAACGTAAATTAGGCTGAGATTAACTTCTTGAGAGTTTTATTGCACTGGTGGGTGGGTTGACTATATACCTGAAGGCCTACTCGATCAACTAGCTAACTAACTAAGTGGTTCATTCAACGTTACCTTATTCCGTTGTGGGCCATCCTCTGCCGAATTGTTCTTTCGCTAACTCCAAACAATCGAGCAATGTCAACAGCTGTTAACCCCGATAGTAGGTATGACTCAAGGATGCTAATGGGCAAAGGATATAAAGGTCGTCCCGCGATCCTGCTCGTGCTGTCACTTGAGACTCCTATTTGGTGTGCAACGCGTTCCAAGTTTTCAAGAACAAGTGGGTCTAACTCTGTGTCCATTTCAGCAGCTTCAAGTCCTATATTTGCCATTATAGCCTCTACACGGAACAGTAGGTAGTCGGAACATACATTTTCATTTTCAACGAGATCGGCCAGCCTGGCCAAGTCTCTGGCAATTGCCCTTTTTATGTCGTCCATGACAGAAAGGATGGATGTAAGGCTAACATAATCGAATACAACGCGTTGAAAACGATTAGCCAATGGTGTATCAAATACCGCCTACCTATTTTTGATTGACACATCTCATTAACATATTGAGATGAGGAAATACAGGAATTAATGAATGAATAAATAAATGAATCAATAAATATATGAATAAATGAATGAATTAATAAATGAATGAATACATAAATGAATAAATAAATGAATAAATAAATGAATACAAAAATAAATACATACATAAATGTAAAATATATGTAACTATTGATTGACAATTGTGCATTAATTAATACATATATTCGTTTATTTCTGTCTAAATGCATGGATGTGGACATTTATTTATTCATTCATTCATTTGTAAATATGGCAGGTTTGGTCCTCCATACGATTGGAAGCGAAATGAAACAGGAGCTAAAGAAAAGGGTGGGGGCTTGGTCAGCACACCATTTCCAGAAAGAATGTGTGTGCGTCTCGCCAAGCTCACGTGTGTGTCAAGTCGTGTGACCACCTGTCCCTCTTTGCGCTGTATCGCACAGCATATTCAATATGCAACTCGCAAGGGGTGAAAATGCTGTGCAACACAACGCAAAGCGAGACAGGTGGTCACCCTAGTGTCAAGGAGCTGGATGAGCCTGTGACAATTTGGAGTGCGCGCTGTGGAGCCATTCAAATGAATTCAATTATATATAGACATACCAAGGTGAAATTGTTTGTGGTACTTCAGAGTGATGTCATCTTGAACCCTATTAGGTTTGAAAAACCATGAGTCAAAATGATATTAGATGTATTGACACAAAGATATTGAGGCGATGTGGACATTTACATAAATACACCCCTTTCAGCCATTTTTTATTGCATTTCTTATTCAATTTGACCATTTATAAAACATGTATTTTACTCCTCCGGAACAAATTTGGATCTATGGTTCATGAGGAGAAGGGTTTTGAAGGTTGTACCAAATTTGGACAGTACAAGAAAATTCATAAGTCTGACAATATGGGTCCTTGAGGCTTTTTTGTTCCCCATGAGAAATAGGGCATGTATACCAATTTTCAGGCATTTTGGAGAAATGGGGCGCTGGGGAAATCACGTAGACTTTGGGCGTGTTTTATAGCGCCACCTATGGGCACACATGGGCCACTAGCCGTCTGGGAGTAATGAGTGACTTGTTGTATCATTGGGCCAAATTGAAAAAAATTGGGTCCAGGACTTTTTGAGCTATTGGGCCATTTAGCGGAGAAATATAATAATAGATATAGCTGCAAGCAGCGATGCGGGTTCCTCCTCAAAATAGCAAAATATTATTAAAAATGTACAAGCAAAACGATTTCATATTTGGCCAACAACAATAGGCTGAAGGGGGATTTGAACTCATGAGCGTAAGGTTACAAGTCAGTCTCTCTATCTTCTCTGCTACATACCAACTGTTGGGAACCACGAGTGATGTCTGAGAAGTCTTGTGCAGTTGTCCCACGTTGGCAACAAATCAAACTAAACCTACTATATTCAACCGTGTTGGTTAAACAGTAATAACTAGTTCATTCACTGTGTTAATGAAATGCACTCCACGGCTACAAGCTAGCTTACGCTATACACGAGTCATTAACTTAATCATGCAAGCCCAGGTAACGAAACAATTGAGACCCATTCCCCTTTGACTACAATTACCTCTGCTGTTAAGACCGTTTAAGAAATGTTGCAACAGGCTACAGTCTGAATCACGGATATAGCTCTATGACATAAGTTACAATCAGGGGGTAAATTGGGGTTTGATATATCGGGGGGCTCTGTGGTTTCTGGGTTTCGATGGCACATGTGTATGCAAAGCCTACTAAACAGGTATCCTACTGAGTTTAATGACTAACGCAGACTACCTAACTCACTACCCTTCGAATACATTTGTATAGTACTACTATGTGCCTCTTTCAATTATATCTTTAACATATGAAACGTTGAGATTGTATCATCTTGCGGAAAAAACATGAAAAACTGAACCTAACAACAGCTAGGCTAGGCTAGCTCATAACGTTCAGTTCTCGTTCTTGCCAAACAACAATATATATATATATATATATAATATATTTAAGTTGTATGCATAATTTGTGATGACTTACTTTGATTTAGTAGTTGCTTCTCTTAGATGCTTGTTTGCCTTCATACCTCGTGGCAGAAAATAACCGCAAATAACCAGGCTTCACAGCTGTTTTTAGGTCACTTAATGATTTAATCACAGACATTCTTTATTATGTCTATGGATTTAATGGCCAGACATGGTAAAACAACAAAACTTTATTATTCATCAAATGCATACTTTACAATTTTCTTTGGCATGTGGCAGCACAATAAGAAAAAAGGCAGTAAACACATAACTGACAGCACACAAGCCTATAATACCAACAGTAGACTACATAGTAAATGGCAAACCAAAAGGGTAGACAAGCAATAAGTGAAACCAACGATCAATTGTGTTGACTTTCTATAGAGCAAGCAAATCATGACTTTTATAGTTGTTAATTACGAAAGGCAATTCACCTTTATATTAACTATAAAATAAACAATTAAACTAAACATTTAAGTAAATTGCATACATTTGAAAAGACTGACTTATTAAAGACTGACTAAATGTTAATCTTTCCATCAATCAAGCTGTTGTAGTGAATATCTATAATTTAGTGACTTTCTAGAAAGTTTCTGAGAAAACTGTAGCCTTGTGTTTTGATACTTAGTGCTAATAATATGAACAAGACACTGATGTGTGCAGGTGGCTACAGCTGTATCTCCATGTATAAAAAGCCTGTCTCTGGAGAATGTTTCATCAGATGCCGACAGACTACCCAATGTACGCTGTGTGTGTCAGGTCTTTTCCGCAAAAATCTATAAAAAATAAATACTTACTACATTCTATCAGCTTTGGGTGTATTCATTCTCAAATGTCCACCGCAATTGTCTATACCCCTGAGCCATAGCAACTACCATGTAAAAGGAAAACTTGCCAGTTAAATGAAAAAAAGCCAGATTTAGCTATTGTGTAGGAATCCCCTCAGAATGAAACATTACCTTTACTATTATGACTATACAGCTAGTCATACTGTGGTGTACCTGGACACCTGTTTAACTAAATAAATAATCAGTATCACAAAGATTTGAGGCAATGTCGACATTTACATAAATACACCCCTTTCAGCCATTTTGTATTGTACTGTCTGTCTCTGGAGGGCTGGCAGGCAGTGGCAAGCAGAGCCTGCAGGCAGGCAGAGCAGGCCAGCTGGATGAAGCCATCCTGGGGTCAGGGCTGAAGAGAAGCTGTCCAGCTAGAGAGGGGTAGTCCAGCAAGGGGTCTGTGTTGCTCACAGCATCCTCTGTTGCATCCTGATAGATAGATCTTTATTTGTCATTGTCACAGGTACACGAAATTAAAGTGCTTCCAGTCAGTGCAACATTCATTGGCCTAAAAATCAATAAAAGGATCAAATTACTAAAGTACTAAAATTACTAAAATAAACAACAATAACTAATAAATCAGAATAAATATACCTGAGACAGTACCATAAACAACACACCCATGTCATACATCCACAGTCATCACATAAAACATAACATGAAATTGTGCACATTCTTTTTTGGCAGCATTGACAGTGGTTATTGCAGTTGGATAAAAACTGTGTTTGAGTCTGTTTGTAATTGCCTTGATTGATCTGTACCGTCTGCCTGACGGCAACATTTCAAACAGGGAGTGCCCAGGATGTGAAGTGTCTTTTATGATGTTCTGGGCTTTTTTGAGACAACGGGATCTGTGTAGGTCTCCCAGTGCGGGGAGAGGGCAGCCAACAATCGTTTGAGCGGTGTTGATGACCCTCTGGAGCATTTTCCTCTGAGCCACTGTACAGCTGGTATACCAAATGCCTATGCAGTATGTGAGTATACTTTCAATGGAGGCTCGGTGAAAGAACACCAGCAGTCTTTGTGTGATGTTACTACTCAATTCCTGAGTATTCTCAGGAAGGACAGTCTCTGTTGGGCCTTTTTCAGCAGCTCAGAGGTGTCCACACTCCAGGATAGGCTGTCCTGTATGTGGACTCCCAGGAAGCAAAAGTCTGCCACCCTCTCCACACTGATCCGGCTGATGGTCAATGGTGTGATTTCGGTCTTCTTTCTCCTGTAGTCTATTAAGAGTTATTTTGTGTTTACAGTGTTAAGGAGAAGGTTGTTGGCCGTGCTCCAATTCGACAGCCGCTCCACTTCTTCTCTGTAGGCGGGCTCATCCCCCCCCAGAGATAAACCCCGCCACTGTGGTGCCATCTGCAAACTTTACAATGGTGTTACTGTGATGGACAGGGGTGCAGTCGTCTGTGTAGAGGAAGTAGAGCAGGGGACTGAGCACACAGCCCCGGGGGGAGCCAGTGCTGAAGCTAAGGGCTGTGGATGTGTCTGCGGCCAAAGAGGAAGCCGCTGATCCACCTGCAAGTGGTATAAGGGAGCCCGAGGTCCCCCAGCTTAATCACTAGCTTGTGTGGGAGGATGGTGTTGAATGCAGAGCTGTAATCCACAAAGAGCATTCGCACATAGCTCCCCTGCTGCTCCAGGTGTGACAGAGCGGCATGGGGGTGAAGGCTGCGGGGCATCCTCTGTTACACTCCGTATTTTTTGTTGAGCAGGCCTCTGCATGACCCTCAAGACCTGTAAAAGTGAAGAAAAGATCCATGTCAGTTGTGAAAAATTAAGCTTTTTGCATCTACACTTGACATAAACTACAGTTTTGACTGTGAAATGCAATGGCATTACTTGAACTTAAATCCAAATGTGTTACACTGATGGAGACCCGGCCATGCAGTCACTCCAAACATTTGGCTCGATTCCAGGCTCTGGCAAGAGTATTTAGCTCTAAACTGGTCAATATACACATCTGACCAAAGACCAACAACTCGCCCTTTGCCTGTTAACAGTGATTCTGACTGTCAGAGACCTTTAAATACGCAGACCGAGTGAAACTAGCCTGGCTAACGTAGGTCGCTTTCTCAGGAAAATGACAAATAAAATAGGCTTGTTTTGAAAGATCCTATATACTGGCTATCTTCAGCAGACTCTTGCCTACAAAAAGCCCTCCCTCCCTGACGTTTTAGGAGTAAAATTGAGTGAACTACAATGTCGTTTACACACTGCCAGTGAGTGAGCGAGCCGAGTCTGTCACTGAGGCTAAAACAATGTACCCCCGGGACGCAGTCTCACTCCACTTGCAAGTTTTCCACAAATCACAAAAATAATCGGAGCATCTGGCTAAAAGCACAATTCCCACATCTCCTAAAGGCTTGTGTGGGAGGATGGTGTTGAATGCAGAGCTGTAATCCACAAAGAGCATTCGCACATAGCTTCACTGCTGCTCCAGGTGTGACAGAGCGGCATGGAGTGCTCCTCCTCGACATTTTTGGTGTCGACCGAACTGTGAAATGGTGAACTTATGAACATGACGCGACCAAAACATGGCTGCCACTTAAGCCTATGCGGTCTCCCTGGTGCATAGGCTTATTACAAAGACTTTCACGAGCCAAATAAAAATTCTGAGCCGACAGGTCTGTGGGGAATCGCTTGTTCTCCTAAGAGCTGCCCTCCTCTTGCTTTTTGATGAATTCGCCGAGATGCTAACCTACATGATTCAGTACTGTAATTACACAGAGGGAAAAAGCTAGCTACTTTTCGAGTTCGGTTTTCCGTCACTTCAAACTCACGATCTAAAGGTCTCAAAGTGCTCAAACCTTCACAATAATTTAAGAGTAGTGTCCTTTCACGAACCCAATCATTGATTCTAGCTTAAAATTTGTAAAAATAGGACTTACCAAATGTGGCTGCCTCAGACACGGCTTTCAGGTGATTCTAGTTGAAAACAACAATGGCCGCCAATTTTTTAAAAATATTATTTATATTAAATATTAGTGCTGTCAAACGATTACAATATTTAATCGCGATTAATCGCATTAATGTCATAGTTAACTCGCGATTAATCACAATTAATCGCAAATTTTTATCTATTCTAAATGTCCCTGATTTCTTTTTGTCCCAATCTTTTTTCAAATTTTAATGCTCTTATCAACATAGAAAAGTGGTTCGGATTGCTTTGTGCAAATATATTTTTTATTGAACACAACATTGCAATCGCCTGGCTTTGACGAGGGGGCAGAGAATTCGCATCAGCTGTGTGCTTGGGCATCAAGTGGTATTTCAGACTGGACGTGCTGCGATGATAGCTCAGTTTACAACGACAAAACACACAGATCACTGGTCTTGTCAATAGAACCATTTGGCAACTTTTTAAAAGCAAACTTTCCATTCAGAATCTTATTGGCATCCATTTCGGCATCTCGCGCTCGTCATCCACTCAAAACGTAACGTTAGCCTACTACCAGAGAATGTCTAATATCCGTAAACGGGCTCTGCTACTACTCTTTAGCCAGCTCGCAAGCCAAACGAGTGTTTGGCGTGCCTGTTGTTTTGTTTCCGGTCTAGCTAGATCCGGTGTGGTGTTGTAGTTTTTCTAACGTCGGTAGTTGTTGCAACAGCATGTGAAAAAAACTACAAAGTTTGCTAGGCCAAAAAGAGCGTTAATCGCGCGATAAAATAATTGACGCCGTTAATTTGGGTTTGCGTTAACGCCGTTAATAACGCGTTAAACTGACAGCACTATTAAATATATATAAAATATTTATATTATAGTAATGGCGAGCTGCAATTGGAAGCGAAATGAGGGTGAGGGTGGGGCTTGGTCAGCACACAATTTCCAGAAAGGATGTGTGTGCATCTCGCCAAGCTCGAGCGTGTGTCAAGTAAGTTGACCACCTGTCCCTCTTTGCGCTGTATAGCACAGCATTTCAATATGTGACGTGCGGAAAAAGGGGTGAAAAATGCTGTGCGACACAACGCAAAGCGGGACGGGTGGTCACCCTAGTGTCAAGGGGCAGGATAAGTCTGTGAGAATTTGGAGCGCGCGCACTGTGGAGCAATTCAATCATATATTGACATACCAAGGTGAAATTGTTTATGGTACTAGAGATTGATGTCGTCTTGAACCCTATTAGGTTTGAAAAACAATCATTCAAAATTATATTTGATTTATTAACAAAAAAATATTGAGGCAATTTGTACATTTACATAAATACACTTCTTTCAGCCATTTTGTATTGTATTTATTATTCCATGGCAGCCTATACATATATTCTATGCATCTGTAACAAATTTCAAGTCGATTAGATTATGGTTCATGAGGAGAAGGGTTTTGAAGGTTTTACCAAATTTGGACAGTACAGCAAAATCTATCATGACCTTGAGGGTTCTTGAGGCTTTTTTGTTCCCCATGAGAAATAAGGCATGTATACCAATTTTCAGGCATTTTGGAATAATGGGGCGCTGGGGAAATCACGTAGACTTTGGGCATGTTTTATAGCGCCACCTATGGGCGTACATGGGCCACTAGCCGTCTGGGAGTAATGAGCGACCTGTTGAATCATTGGGCCAAATTGGAAAAAATCGGGTCCAGGACTTTTTGAGCTATTGGGCCATTTAGCGGAGAAATATAATAATAAGAATACTAACAAAAACAATAGGTTTCCTCCTACCGGAGGAACCCTAAATATGAATGCACACTTAGGAGAGTATATGTTTGTAGGGTAGCCAGGTGAACAATGGGTAGTTCTGTTTAAATATAATGTATGTTTTAATAGAAAATAGTACTTAGCACAAGCGCCAGGAATAAAATAAAATCTTTCCGTTTATTTTTGTAATATGAAAAGTTGTCACAACATGGCTGTGGGTCTCAACGACAGGAAGACAGCGCGAGGGTGGCGGTGCCCTGGGGGGGACATTGCGAAGGTTAAAAGAAAATGCTTCACTTTTTTTGTAAGTTGAATATTTTTGTAAGTGTTTTTGTAAGTTGTCTCATCACGACGATGGGTCACCATGACCCAAACACAGCACAAGGGTTAAAGTCCTTTTAAGCTCCTGAAAAGCGTTTTCAATGCATTTGCATTGTTTTGTATGAAAACAATGGATTTCCCATGACGATAACGATTATCATGTTATTTTGGTGGTTTATACGTGAGAAAAGGGTTTTGACATTGAAATGAAGTGTAACTCATCAGTAATATTATGTTTACTTCAGTGCTCCACATTACATGACAGTGCTTATATTTCTGCCTAAAGCAGGCCAAACTGACTCAAATCAACTGTATTTGATCTTATCCACACACTGCTGACCAGATTTTTGCCGACTCCACCTGACTGAATAGTTTCCCATCACCTATGACTATTCTACCATGTTAATCTGGGAGGTTTATACACGGGAAAGGAGTTTTGGCGTTGTCAATGCTTTTACAATGTTTGGCATGTAACTTTTGGCTGAAAGGTTTTCTTGTTGTTTTAACTGTCATTACATGTTTCTGTGGCTGTTTATACACGTTAAAGGTATTTTGTGAAGGTATTAAGCCACGAGATTCCTTTTTTGAGACTTTCATTCCTTCACTGCTTTCAAGTGCTTTTCAGCTCTTGATTTGCGTTTTCAATGCTTTTACAATGTTTGGCATGTAACTCCTGGCTGAATAGTTTTCTTGTTGTTTTAACTGTCATAATATGTTTCTGTAGCTTATTTTACATGGTCAATGTGTTTTGTGAAGGTATTGAGCCACATAGATTCCTTTTTTGAGACTTTCATTCCTTCACTGCTTTAAAGTGCTTTTCAGCTCTTGAATAGCGTTTTCAATGCTTTTACAATGTTTGGAATGTAACTTCTGGCTGAATGGATTTCTTGTTGTTTTAACTGTTATAACATGTTTCTGTGGCTTCTTTTACATGGTCAATGTGTTTTGTTAAGGTATTGAGCCACATAGATTCCTTTTCTGAGACTTTCATTCCTTCACTGCTTTAAAGTGCTTTTCAGCTCTTGATTTGCGTTTTCAATGCTTTTACAATGTTTGGCATATAACTTCTGGCTGAATGGTTTTCTTGTTGTTTTAACTGTTATAACATGTTTCTGTGGCTGTTTTTACATGGACAATGTGTTTTGTGAAGGTATTGAGCCATTAGATTCATTTTTTGAGACTTTAATTCCTTCACTGCTTGAAAGTGCTTTTCAGCTCTTGAATAGCGTTTCCAATGCTTTTACAATGTTTGGCATGTAACTTCTGGCTGAATGGTTTTCTTGTTGTTTTAACTGTCATAACATGTTTCTGTGGCTGTGTATACACGGTAAAGGTCTTTTGTGAAGGTATTGAGCCATTAGATTCCTTTTTTGAGACTTTCATTCCTTCACTGCTTTAAAGTGCTTTTCAGCTCTTGATTTGCGTTTTCAATGCTTTTACAATGTTTGGCATGTAACTTTTGGCTGAAAGGTTTTCTTGTTGTTTTAACTGTCATAACATGTTTCTGTGGCTGTTTTTACATGGTCAATGTGTTTTGTGAAGGTATTGAGCCGCGAGATTCCTTTTTGAGACTTTCATTCCTTCACTGCTTTAAAGTGCTTTTCAGCTCTTGAATGGCGTTTTTCAATGCTTTTACAATGTTTGGCATGTAACTTTTGGCTGAACGGTTTTCTTGTTGTTTTAACTGTTATAACATGTTTCAGTGGCTGTTTATACACGGTAAAGGTCTTTTGTGAAGGTATTGAGCCATTAGATTCCTTTTTTGAGACTTTCATTCCTTCACTGCTTAAAAGTGCTTTTCAGCTCTTGATTTGCGTTTTCAATGCTTTTACAATGTTTGGCATGTAACTTCTGGCTGAATGGTTTTCTTGTTGTTTTAACTGTTATAACATGTTTCTGTGGCTATTTTTACATGGTCAATGTGTTTGGTGAAGGTATTGAGCCACATAGATTCCTTTTTTGAGACTTTCATTCCTTCACTGCTTTAAAGTGCTTTTCAGCTCTTGAATAGCGTTTTCAGTGCTTTTAAAATGTTTGGCATGTAACTTCTGGCTGAATGGTTTTCTTGTTGTTTTAACTGTCATAACATGTTTCTGTGGCTGTGTATACACGGTAAAGGTCTTTTGTGAAGGTATTGAGCCACATAGATTCCTTTTTTGAGACTTTCATTCCTTCACTGCTTTAAAGTGCTTTTCAGCTCTTGAATAGCGTTTTCAATGCTTTTACAATGTTTGGAACGTAACTTCTGGCTGAATGGATTTCTTGTTGTTTTAACTGTTATAACATGTTTCTGTGGCTTATTTTACATGGTCAATGTGTTTTGTTAAGGTATCGAGCCACATAGATTCCTTTTTTGAGACTTTCATTCCTTCACTGCTTTAAAGTGCTTTTCAGCTCTTGAATGGCGTTTTTCAATGCTTTTACAATGTTTGGCATGTAACTTTTGGCTGAATGGTTTTCTTGTTGTTTTAACTGTTATAACATGTTTCTGTGGCTTATTTTACATGGTCAATGTGTTTTGTTAAGGTATTGAGCCACATAGATTCCTTTTCTGAGACTTTCATTCCTTCACTGCTTTAAAGTGCTTTTCAGCTCTTGATTTGCGTTTTCAATGCTTTTACAATGTTTGGAATGTAACTTCTGGCTGAATGGATTTCTTGTTGTTTTAACTGTTAAAACATGTTTCTGTGGCTTATTTTACATGGTCAATGTGTTTTGTTAAGGTATTGAGCCACATAGATTCCTTTTCTGAGACTTTCATTCCTTCACTGCTCTAAAGTGCTTTTCAGCTCCTGAATAGCGTTTTCAATGCATTTACAAAGTTTGGCATGTAACTTCTGGCTGAATGGTTTTCTTGATGTTTGAAGTGTTATAACATGCTTCTGTGGCTGTTTATACATGGTAAAGGGGTTTTGTGAAGATGTTTAGCCTTTAGATTCCGTTTTTGAGACTTTCATTTTTCTATGCTTTAAAGTGCTTTTCAGCTCCTGAATAGCCATTTCAATGCATTTACAAAGTTTGGCATGTAACTTCTGGCTGAATGGTTTTCTTGATGTTTGAAGTGTTATAACATGCTTCTGTGGCTGTTTATACATGGTAAAGGGGTTTTGTGAAGATGTTTAGCCTTTAGATTCCGTTTTTGAGACTTTCATTTTTTTATTGCTCTAAAGTGCTTTTCAGCTCCTGAACAGCGTTTTCAATGCATTTACAAAGTTTGGCATGTAACTTCTGGCTGAATGGTTTTCTTGATGTTTGAAGTGTTATAACATGCTTCTGTGGCTGTTTATACATGGTAAAGGGGTTTTGTGAAGTTGTTTAGCCTTTAGATTCCGTTTTTGAGACTTTCATTTTTGTATTGCTCTAAAGTGCTTTTCAGCTCCTGAACAGCGTTTTCAATGCATTTACAAAGTTTGGCATGTAACTTCTGGCTGAATGGTTTTCTTGATGTTTGAAGTGTTATAACATGCTTCTGTGGCTGTTTATACATGGTAAAGGGGTTTTGTGAATATGTTTAGCCTTTAGATTCCGTTTTTGAGACTTTCATTTTTTTATTGCTCTAAAGTGCTTTTCAGCTCCTGAACAGCGTTTTCAATGCATTTACAAAGTTTGGCATGTAACTTCTGGCTGAATGGTTTTCTTGATGTTTGAAGTGTTATAACATGCTTCTGTGGCTGTTTATACATGGTAAAAGGGTTTTGTGAAGATGTTTAGCCTTTAGATTCCGTTTTTGAGACTTTCATTTTTCTGTGCTTTAAAGTGCTTTTCAGCTCCTGAATAGCCATTTCAATGCATTTACAAAGTTTGGCTTGTAACTTCTGGCTGAATTGTTTTCTTGATCTTTGAAGTGTTATAACATGCTTCTGTGGCTGTTTATACATGGTAAAGGGGTTTTGTGAAGATGTTTAGCCTTCAGATTCCGTTTTTGAGACTTTCATTTTTTTATTGCTCTAAAGTGCTTTTCAGCTCCTGAACGGCGTTTTCAATGCATTTACAAAGTTTCGCATTTAACTTCTGGCTGAATGGTTTTCTTGATGTTTGAAGTGTTATAACATGCTTCTGTGGCTGTTTATACATGGTAAAGGGGTTTTGTGAAGATATCTAGCCTTTAGATTCCGTTTTTGAGACTTTCATTTTTCTATTGCTCTAAAGTGCTTTTCAGCTCCTGAACAGCATTTTCAATGCATTTACAAAGTTTATCATTTAACTTCTGGCTAAATGGTTTTCTTGATGTTTGAAGTGTTATAACATGCTTCTGTGGCTGTTTATACATGGTAAATGGGTTTTGTGAAGATGTTTAGCCTGTAGATTCCGTTTTTGAGACTTTCATTTTTCTATGCTCTAAAGTGCTTTTCAGCTCCTGAATAGCCATTTCAATGCATTTACAAAGTTTGGCATGTAACTTCTGGCTGAATGGTTTTCTTGATGTTTGAAGTGTTATAACATGCTTCTGTGGCTGTTTATACATGGTAAAGGGGTTTTGTGAAGATGTTTAGCCTTTAGATTCCGTTTTTGAGACTTTCATTTTTCTATTGCTCTAAAGTGCTTTTCAGCTCCTGAACAGCGTTTTCAATGTTTTTACAAAGTTTGGCATGTAACTTCTGGCTGAATGGTTTTCTTGATGTTTGAAGTGTTATAGAATGCTTCTATGGCTGTTTATACATGGTAAAGGGGTTTTGTGAAGATGTTTAGCCTTTAGATTCCGTTTTTGAGACTTTCATTTTTCTATTGCTCTAAAGTGCTTTTCAGCTCCTGAACAGCGTTTTCAATGCATTTACAAAGTTTGGCATGTAACTTCTGGCTGAATGGTTTTCTTGATGTTTGAAGTGTTATAACATGCTTCTGTGCCTGTTTATACATGGTAAATGGGTTTTGTGAAGATGTTTAGCCTTTAGATTCCGTTTTTGAGACTTTCATTTTTCTATTGCTCTAAAGTGCTTTTCAGCCCCTGAACAGCGTTTTCAATGCATTTACAAAGTTTGGCATGTAACTTCTGGCTGAATGGTTTTCTTGATGTTTGAAGTGTTATAACATGCTTCTGTGCCTGTTTATACATGGTAAAGGGGTTTTGTGAAGATGTTTAGCCTTTAGATTCCGTTTTTGAGACTTTCATTTTTCTATTGCTCTAAAGTGCTTTTCAGCTCCTGAACAGCGTTTTCAATGCATTTACAAAGTTTGGCATGTAACTTCTGGCTGAATGGTTTTCTTGATGTTTGAAGTGTTATAACATGCTTCTGTGCCTGTTTATACATGGTAAAGGGGTTTTGTGAAGATGTTTAGCCTTTAGATTCCGTTTTTGAGACTTTCATTTTTCTATTGCTCTAAAGTGCTTTTCAGCTCCTGAACAGCGTTTTCAATGCATTAAAGTTTGGCATGTAACTTCTGGCTGAATGGTTTTCTTGATGTTTGAAGTGTTGTAGAATGCTTCTGTGGCTGTTTATACATGGTAAAGGGGTTTTGTGAAGATGTTTAGCCTTTAGATTCCGTTTTTGAGACTTTCATTTTTTTATTGCTCTAAAGTGCTTTTCAGCTCCTGAACAGCGTTTTCAATGCATTTACAAAGTTTGGCATGTAACTTCTGGCTGAATGGTTTTCTTGATGTTTGAAGTGTTATAACATGCTTCTGTGGCTGTTTACACATGGTAAAAGTTTTTTTTGAAGATGTTTAGTCTTCAGATTCCGTTTTGAGACTTTTATTTTTGTATTGCTCTAAAGTGCTTTTCAGCTCCTGAATAGCGTTTTTAATGCATTTACAAAGTTTGGCATGTAACTTTTGGCTGAAAGGTTTTCTTGTTGTTTTAACTGTCATAACATGTTTCTGTGGCTGTTTTTACATGGTCAATGTGTTTTGTGAAGGTATTGAGCCGCGAGATTCCTTTTTGAGACTTTCATTCCTTCACTGCTTTAAAGTGCTTTTCAGCTCTTGAATGGCGTTTTTCAATGCTTTTACAATGTTTGGCATGTAACTTTTGGCTGAACGGTTTTCTTGTTGTTTTAACTGTTATAACATGTTTCAGTGGCTGTTTATACACGGTAAAGGTCTTTTGTGAAGGTATTGAGCCATTAGATTCCTTTTTTGAGACTTTCATTCCTTCACTGCTTAAAAGTGCTTTTCAGCTCTTGATTTGCGTTTTCAATGCTTTTACAATGTTTGGCATGTAACTTCTGGCTGAATGGTTTTCTTGTTGTTTTAACTGTTATAACATGTTTCTGTGGCTATTTTTACATGGTCAATGTGTTTGGTGAAGGTATTGAGCCACATAGATTCCTTTTTTGAGACTTTCATTCCTTCACTGCTTTAAAGTGCTTTTCAGCTCTTGAATAGCGTTTTCAGTGCTTTTACAATGTTTGGCATGTAACTTCTGGCTGAATGGTTTTCTTGTTGTTTTAACTGTCATAACATGTTTCTGTGGCTGTGTATACACGGTAAAGGTCTTTTGTGAAGGTATTGAGCCACATAGATTCCTTTTTTGAGACTTTCATTCCTTCACTGCTTTAAAGTGCTTTTCAGCTCTTGAATAGCGTTTTCAATGCTTTTACAATGTTTGGAACGTAACTTCTGGCTGAATGGATTTCTTGTTGTTTTAACTGTTATAACATGTTTCTGTGGCTTATTTTACATGGTCAATGTGTTTTGTTAAGGTATCGAGCCACATAGATTCCTTTTTTGAGACTTTCATTCCTTCACTGCTTTAAAGTGCTTTTCAGCTCTTGAATGGCGTTTTTCAATGCTTTTACAATGTTTGGCATGTAACTTTTGGCTGAATGGTTTTCTTGTTGTTTTAACTGTTATAACATGTTTCTGTGGCTTATTTTACATGGTCAATGTGTTTTGTTAAGGTATTGAGCCACATAGATTCCTTTTCTGAGACTTTCATTCCTTCACTGCTTTAAAGTGCTTTTCAGCTCTTGATTTGCGTTTTCAACGCTTTTACAATGTTTGGAATGTAACTTCTGGCTGAATGGATTTCTTGTTGTTTTAACTGTTAAAACATGTTTCTGTGGCTTATTTTACATGGTCAATGTGTTTTGTTAAGGTATTGAGCCACATAGATTCCTTTTCTGAGACTTTCATTCCTTCACTGCTCTAAAGTGCTTTTCAGCTCCTGAATAGCGTTTTCAATGCATTTACAAAGTTTGGCATGTAACTTCTGGCTGAATGGTTTTCTTGATGTTTGAAGTGTTATAACATGCTTCTGTGGCTGTTTATACATGGTAAAGGGGTTTTGTGAAGATGTTTAGCCTTTAGATTCCGTTTTTGAGACTTTCATTTTTCTATGCTTTAAAGTGCTTTTCAGCTCCTGAATAGCCATTTCAATGCATTTACAAAGTTTGGCATGTAACTTCTGGCTGAATGGTTTTCTTGATGTTTGAAGTGTTATAACATGCTTCTGTGGCTGTTTATACATGGTAAAGGGGTTTTGTGAAGATGTTTAGCCTTTAGATTCCGTTTTTGAGACTTTCATTTTTTTATTGCTCTAAAGTGCTTTTCAGCTCCTGAACAGCGTTTTCAATGCATTTACAAAGTTTGGCATGTAACTTCTGGCTGAATGGTTTTCTTGATGTTTGAAGTGTTATAACATGCTTCTGTGGCTGTTTATACATGGTAAAGGGGTTTTGTGAAGTTGTTTAGCCTTTAGATTCCGTTTTTGAGACTTTCATTTTTGTATTGCTCTAAAGTGCTTTTCAGCTCCTGAACAGCGTTTTCAATGCATTTACAAAGTTTGGCATGTAACTTCTGGCTGAATGGTTTTCTTGATGTTTGAAGTGTTATAACATGCTTCTGTGGCTGTTTATACATGGTAAAGGGGTTTTGTGAATATGTTTAGCCTTTAGATTCCGTTTTTGAGACTTTCATTTTTTTATTGCTCTAAAGTGCTTTTCAGCTCCTGAACAGCGTTTTCAATGCATTTACAAAGTTTGGCATGTAACTTCTGGCTGAATGGTTTTCTTGATGTTTGAAGTGTTATAACATGCTTCTGTGGCTGTTTATACATGGTAAAAGGGTTTTGTGAAGATGTTTAGCCTTTAGATTCCGTTTTTGAGACTTTCATTTTTCTGTGCTTTAAAGTGCTTTTCAGCTCCTGAATAGCCATTTCAATGCATTTACAAAGTTTGGCTTGTAACTTCTGGCTGAATGGTTTTCTTGATCTTTGAAGTGTTATAACATGCTTCTGTGGCTGTTTATACATGGTAAAGGGGTTTTGTGAAGATGTTTAGCCTTCAGATTCCGTTTTTGAGACTTTCATTTTTTTATTGCTCTAAAGTGCTTTTCAGCTCCTGAACGGCGTTTTCAATGCATTTACAAAGTTTCGCATTTAACTTCTGGCTGAATGGTTTTCTTGATGTTTGAAGTGTTATAACATGCTTCTGTGGCTGTTTATACATGGTAAAGGGGTTTTGTGAAGATATCTAGCCTTTAGATTCCGTTTTTGAGACTTTCATTTTTCTATTGCTCTAAAGTGCTTTTCAGCTCCTGAACAGCGTTTTCAATGCATTTACAAAGTTTGGCATGCAACTTCTGGCTGAATGGTTTTTTTGATGTTTGAAGTGTTATAACATGCTTCTGTGCCTGTTTATACATGGTAAAGGGGTTTTGTGAAGATGTTTAGCCTTTAGATTCCGTTTTTGAGACTTTCATTTTTTTATTGCTCTAAAGTGCTTTTCAGCTCCTGAACAGCGTTTTCAATGCATTTACAAAGTTTGGCATGTAACTTCTGGCTGAATGGTTTTCTTGATGTTTGAAGTGTTATAACATGCTTCTGTGCCTGTTTATACATGGTAAAGGGGTTTTGTGAAGATGTTTAGCCTTTAGATTCCGTTTTTGAGACTTTCATTTTTCTATTGCTCTAAAGTGCTTTTCAGCTCCTGAACAGCGTTTTCAATGCATTAAAGTTTGGCATGTAACTTCTGGCTGAATGGTTTTCTTGATGTTTGAAGTGTTGTAGAATGCTTCTGTGGCTGTTTATACATGGTAAAGGGGTTTTGTGAAGATGTTTAGCCTTTAGATTCCGTTTTTGAGACTTTCATTTTTTTATTGCTCTAAAGTGCTTTTCAGCTCCTGAACAGCGTTTTCAATGCATTTACAAAGTTTGGCATGTAACTTCTGGCTGAATGGTTTTCTTGATGTTTGAAGTGTTATAACATGCTTCTGTGGCTGTTTACACATGGTAAAAGTTTTTTTTTAAGATGTTTAGTCTTCAGATTCCGTTTTGAGACTTTTATTTTTGTATTGCTCTAAAGTGCTTTTCAGCTCCTGAATAGCGTTTTTAATGCATTTACAAAGTTTGGCATGTAACTTTTGGCTGAAAGGTTTTCTTGTTGTTTTAACTGTCATAACATGTTTCTGTGGCTGTTTTTACATGGTCAATGTGTTTTGTGAAGGTATTGAGCCGCGAGATTCCTTTTTGAGACTTTCATTCCTTCACTGCTTTAAAGTGCTTTTCAGCTCTTGAATGGCGTTTTTCAATGCTTTTACAATGTTTGGCATGTAACTTTTGGCTGAACGGTTTTCTTGTTGTTTTAACTGTTATAACATGTTTCAGTGGCTGTTTATACACGGTAAAGGTCTTTTGTGAAGGTATTGAGCCATTAGATTCCTTTTTTGAGACTTTCATTCCTTCACTGCTTAAAAGTGCTTTTCAGCTCTTGATTTGCGTTTTCAATGCTTTTACAATGTTTGGCATGTAACTTCTGGCTGAATGGTTTTCTTGTTGTTTTAACTGTTATAACATGTTTCTGTGGCTATTTTTACATGGTCAATGTGTTTGGTGAAGGTATTGAGCCACATAGATTCCTTTTTTGAGACTTTCATTCCTTCACTGCTTTAAAGTGCTTTTCAGCTCTTGAATAGCGTTTTCAGTGCTTTTACAATGTTTGGCATGTAACTTCTGGCTGAATGGTTTTCTTGTTGTTTTAACTGTCATAACATGTTTCTGTGGCTGTGTATACACGGTAAAGGTCTTTTGTGAAGGTATTGAGCCACATAGATTCCTTTTTTGAGACTTTCATTCCTTCACTGCTTTAAAGTGCTTTTCAGCTCTTGAATAGCGTTTTCAATGCTTTTACAATGTTTGGAACGTAACTTCTGGCTGAATGGATTTCTTGTTGTTTTAACTGTTATAACATGTTTCTGTGGCTTATTTTACATGGTCAATGTGTTTTGTTAAGGTATCGAGCCACATAGATTCCTTTTTTGAGACTTTCATTCCTTCACTGCTTTAAAGTGCTTTTCAGCTCTTGAATGGTGTTTTTCAATGCTTTTACAATGTTTGGCATGTAACTTTTGGCTGAATGGTTTTCTTGTTGTTTTAACTGTTAAAACATGTTTCTGTGGCTTATTTTACATGGTCAATGTGTTTTGTTAAGGTATTGAGCCACATAGATTCCTTTTCTGAGACTTTCATTCCTTCACTGCTTTAAAGTGCTTTTCAGCTCTTGATTTGCGTTTTCAATGCTTTTACAATGTTTGGAATGTAACTTCTGGCTGAATGGATTTCTTGTTGTTTTATCTGTTAAAACATGTTTCTGTGGCTTATTTTACATGGTCAATGTGTTTTGTTAAGGTATTGAGCCACATAGATTCCTTTTCTGAGACTTTCATTCCTTCACTGCTCTAAAGTGCTTTTCAGCTCCTGAATAGCGTTTTCAATGCATTTACAAAGTTTGGCATGTAACTTCTGGCTGAATGGTTTTCTTGATGTTTGAAGTGTTATAACATGCTTCTGTGGCTGTTTATACATGGTAAAGGGGTTTTGTGAAGATGTTTAGCCTTTAGATTCCGTTTTTGAGACTTTCATTTTTCTATGCTTTAAAGTGCTTTTCAGCTCCTGAATAGCCATTTCAATGCATTTACAAAGTTTGGCATGTAACTTCTGGCTGAATGGTTTTCTTGATGTTTGAAGTGTTATAACATGCTTCTGTGGCTGTTTATACATGGTAAAGGGGTTTTGTGAAGATGTTTAGCCTTTAGATTCCGTTTTTGAGACTTTCATTTTTGTATTGCTCTAAAGTGCTTTTCAGCTCCTGAACAGCGTTTTCAATGCATTTACAAAGTTTGACATGTAACTTCTGGCTGAATGGTTTTCTTGATGTTTGAAGTGTTATAACATGCTTCTGTGGCTGTTTATACATGGTAAAGGGGTTTTGTGAAGTTGTTTAGCCTTTAGATTCCGTTTTTGAGACTTTCATTTTTGTATTGCTCTAAAGTGCTTTTCAGCTCCTGAACAGCGTTTTCAATGCATTTACAAAGTTTGGCATGTAACTTCTGGCTGAATGGTTTTCTTGATGTTTGAAGTGTTATAACATGCTTCTGTGGCTGTTTATACATGGTAAAGGGGTTTTGTGAATATGTTTAGCCTTTAGATTCCGTTTTTGAGACTTTCATTTTTTTATTGCTCTAAAGTGCTTTTCAGCTCCTGAACAGCGTTTTCAATGCATTTACAAAGTTTGGCATGTAACTTCTGGCTGAATGGTTTTCTTGATGTTTGAAGTGTTATAACATGCTTCTGTGGCTGTTTATACATGGTAAAAGGGTTTTGTGAAGATGTTTAGCCTTTAGATTCCGTTTTTGAGACTTTCATTTTTCTGTGCTTTAAAGTGCTTTTCAGCTCCTGAATAGCCATTTCAATGCATTTACAAAGTTTGGCTTGTAACTTCTGGCTGAATGGTTTTCTTGATCTTTGAAGTGTTATAACATGCTTCTGTGGCTGTTTATACATGGTAAAGGGGTTTTGTGAAGATGTTTAGCCTTCAGATTCCGTTTTTGAGACTTTCATTTTTTTATTGCTCTAAAGTGCTTTTCAGCTCCTGAACGGCGTTTTCAATGCATTTACAAAGTTTCGCATTTAACTTCTGGCTGAATGGTTTTCTTGATGTTTGAAGTGTTATAACATGCTTCTGTGGCTGTTTATACATGGTAAAGGGGTTTTGTGAAGATATCTAGCCTTTAGATTCCGTTTTTGAGACTTTCATTTTTCTATTGCTCTAAAGTGCTTTTCAGCTCCTGAACAGCATTTTCAATGCATTTACAAAGTTTATCATTTAACTTCTGGCTAAATGGTTTTCTTGATGTTTGAAGTGTTATAACATGCTTCTGTGGCTGTTTATACATGGTAAATGGGTTTTGTGAAGATGTTTAGCCTGTAGATTCCGTTTTTGAGACTTTCATTTTTCTATGCTCTAAAGTGCTTTTCAGCTCCTGAATAGCCATTTCAATGCATTTACAAAGTTTGGCATGTAACTTCTGGCTGAATGGTTTTCTTGATGTTTGAAGTGTTATAACATGCTTCTGTGGCTGTTTATACATGGTAAAGGGGTTTTGTGAAGATGTTTAGCCTTTAGATTCCGTTTTTGAGACTTTCATTTTTCTATTGCTCTAAAGTGCTTTTCAGCTCCTGAACAGCGTTTTCAATGTTTTTACAAAGTTTGGCATGTAACTTCTGGCTGAATGGTTTTCTTGATGTTTGAAGTGTTATAGAATGCTTCTATGGCTGTTTATACATGGTAAAGGGGTTTTGTGAAGATGTTTAGCCTTTAGATTCCGTTTTTGAGACTTTCATTTTTCTATTGCTCTAAAGTGCTTTTCAGCTCCTGAACAGCGTTTTCAATGCATTTACAAAGTTTGGCATGTAACTTCTGGCTGAATGGTTTTCTTGATGTTTGAAGTGTTATAACATGCTTCTGTGCCTGTTTATACATGGTAAATGGGTTTTGTGAAGATGTTTAGCCTTTAGATTCCGTTTTTGAGACTTTCATTTTTCTATTGCTCTAAAGTGCTTTTCAGCCCCTGAACAGCGTTTTCAATGCATTTACAAAGTTTGGCATGTAACTTCCAGCTGAATGGTTTTCTTGATGTTTGAAGTGTTATAACATGCTTCTGTGCCTGTTTATACATGGTAAAGGGGTTTTGTGAAGATGTTTAGCCTTTAGATTCCGTTTTTGAGACTTTCATTTTTCTATTGCTCTAAAGTGCTTTTCAGCTCCTGAACAGCGTTTTCAATGCATTTACAAAGTTTGGCATGTAACTTCTGGCTGAATGGTTTTCTTGATGTTTGAAGTGTTATAACATGCTTCTGTGCCTGTTTATACATGGTAAAGGGGTTTTGTGAAGATGTTTAGCCTTTAGATTCCGTTTTTGAGACTTTCATTTTTCTATTGCTCTAAAGTGCTTTTCAGCTCCTGAACAGCGTTTTCAATGCATTAAAGTTTGGCATGTAACTTCTGGCTGAATGGTTTTCTTGATGTTTGAAGTGTTGTAGAATGCTTCTGTGGCTGTTTATACATGGTAAAGGGGTTTTGTGAAGATGTTTAGCCTTTAGATTCCGTTTTTGAGACTTTCATTTTTTTATTGCTCTAAAGTGCTTTTCAGCTCCTGAACAGCGTTTTCAATGCATTTACAAAGTTTGGCATGTAACTTCTGGCTGAATGGTTTTCTTGATGTTTGAAGTGTTATAACATGCTTCTGTGGCTGTTTATACATGGTAAAGGGGTTTTGTGAAGATGTTTAGCCTTTAGATTCCGTTTTTGAGACTTTCATTTTTCTATTGCTCTAAAGTGCTTTTCAGCTCCTGAACAGCGTTTTCAATGCATTTACAAAGTTTGGCATGTAACTTCTGGCTGAATGGTTTTCTTGATGTTTGAAGTGTTATAACATGCTTCTGTGGCTGTTTATACATGGTAAAGGGGTTTTGTGAAGATGTTTAGCCTTTAGATTCCGTTTTTGAGACTTTCATTTTTCTATTGCTCTAAAGTGCTTTTCAGCTCCTGAACAGCGTTTTCAATGCATTTACAAAGTTTGGCATGTAACTTCTGGCTGAATGGTTTTCTTGATGTTTGAAGTGTTATAACATGCTTCTGTGCCTGTTTATACATGGTAAAGGGGTTTTGTGAAGATGTTTAGCCTTTAGATTCCGTTTTTGAGACTTTCATTTTTCTATTGCTCTAAAGTGCTTTTCAGCTCCTGAACAGCGTTTTCAATGCATTAAAGTTTGGCATGTAACTTCTGGCTGAATGGTTTTCTTGATGTTTGAAGTGTTATAGAATGCTTCTGTGGCTGTTTATACATGGTAAAGGGGTTTTGTGAAGATGTTTAGCCTTTAGATTCCGTTTTTGAGACTTTCATTTTTTTATTGCTCTAAAGTGCTTTTCAGCTCCTGAACAGCGTTTTCAATGCATTTACAAAGTTTGGCATGTAACTTCTGGCTGAATGGTTTTCTTGATGTTTGAAGTGTTATAACATGCTTCTGTGCCTGTTTATACATGGTAAAGGGGTTTTGTGAAGATGTTTAGCCTTTAGATTCCGTTTTTGAGACTTTCATTTTTCTATTGCTCTAAAGTGCTTTTCAGCTCCTGAACAGCGTTTTCAATGCATTTACAAAGTTTGGCATGTAACTTCTGGCTGAATGGTTTTCTTGATGTTTGAAGTGTTATAACATGCTTCTGTGGCTGTTTATACATGGTAAAGGGGTTTTGTGAAGATGTTTAGCCTTTAGATTCCGTTTTTGAGACTTTCATTTTTCTATTGCTCTAAAGTGCTTTTCAGCTCCTGAACAGCGTTTTCAATGCATTTACAAAGTTTGGCATGTAACTTCTGGCTGAATGGTTTTCTTGATGTTTGAAGTGTTATAACATGCTTCTGTGGCTGTTTATACATGGTAAAGGGGTTTTGTGAAGATGTTTAGCCTTTAGATTCCGTTTTTGAGACTTTCATTTTTCTATTGCTCTAAAGTGCTTTTCAGCTCCTGAACAGCGTTTTCAATGCATTAAAGTTTGCATGTAACTTCTGGCTGAATGGTTTTCTTGATGTTTGAAGTGTTATAGAATGCTTCTGTGGCTGTTTATACATGGTAAAGGGGTTTTGTGAAGATGTTTAGCCTTTAGATTCCGTTTTTGAGACTTTCATTTTTTTATTGCTCTAAAGTGCTTTTCAGCTCCTGAACAGCGTTTTCAATGCATTTACAAAGTTTGGCATGTAACTTCTGGCTGAATGGTTTTCTTGATGTTTGAAGTGTTATAACATGCTTCTGTGCCTGTTTATACATGGTAAAGGGGTTTTGTGAAGATGTTTAGCCTTTAGATTCCGTTTTTGAGACTTTCATTTTTCTATTGCTCTAAAGTGCTTTTCAGCTCCTGAACAGCGTTTTCAATGCATTTACAAAGTTTGGCATGTAACTTCTGGCTGAATGGTTTTTTTGATGTTTGAAGTGTTATAACATGCTTCTGTGCCTGTTTATACATGGTAAAGGGGTTTTGTGAAGATGTTTAGCCTTTAGATTCCGTTTTTGAGACTTTCATTTTTTTATTGCTCTAAAGTGCTTTTCAGCTCCTGAACAGCGTTTTCAATGCATTTACAAAGTTTGGCATGTAACTTCTGGCTGAATGGTTTTCTTGATGTTTGAAGTGTTATAACATGCTTCTGTGGCTGTTTACACATGGTAAAAGTTTTTTTTGAAGATGTTTAGTCTTCAGATTCCGTTTTGAGACTTTTATTTTTGTATTGCTCTAAAGTGCTTTTCAGCTCCTGAATAGCGTTTTTAATGCATTTACAAAGTTTGGCATGTAACTTCTGGCTGAATGGTTTTCTTGATGTTTGAAGTGTTATAACATGCTTCTGTGGCTGTTTACACATGGTAAAAGTTTTTTTTGAAGATGTTTAGTCTTCAGATTCCGTTTTGAGACTTTTATTTTTGTATTGCTCTAAAGTGCTTTTCAGCTCCTGAATAGCGTTTTTAATGCATTTACAAAGTTTGGCATGTAACTTCTGGCTGAATGGTTTTCTTGATGTTTGAAGTGTTATAACATGCTTCTGTGGCTGTTTATACATGGTAAAGGGGTTTTGTGAAGATGTTTAGCCTTTAGATTCCGTTTTTGAGACTTTAATTTTTGTATTGCTCTAAAGTGCTTTTCAGCTCCTGAACAGCGTTTTCAATAGATTTACAAAGTTTGGCATGTAACTTCTGGCTGAATGGTTTTCTTTATGTTTGAAGTGTTATAACATGCTTCTGTGGCTGTTTATACATGGTAAAGGGGTTTTGTGAAGATGTTCAGCCTTTAGATTCCGTTTTTGAGACTTTCATTTTTCTATTGCTGTAAAGTGCTTTTCAGCTCCCGAACAGCGTTTTCAATGCATTTACAAAGTTTGGCATGTAACTTCTGGCTGAATGGTTTTCTTGATGTTTGAAGTGTTATAACATGCTTCTGTGGCTGTTTATACATGGTAAAGGGGTTTTGTGAAGATGTTTAGCCTTTAGATTCCGTTTTTGAGACTTTCATTTTTCTATTGCTCTAAAGTGCTTTTCAGCTCCCGAACAGCGTTTTCAATGCATTTACAAAGTTTGGCATGTAACTTCTGGCTGAATGGTTTTCTTGATGTTTGAAGTGTTATAACATGCTTCTGTGGCTGTTTATACATGGTAAAGGGGTTTTGTGAAGATGTTTAGCCTTTAGATTCCGTTTTTGAGACTTTCATTTTTCTATTGCTCTAAAGTGCTTTTCAGCTCCTGAACAGCGTTTTCAATGCATTTACAAAGTTTGGCATGTAACTTCTGGCTGAATGGTTTTCTTGATGTTTGAAGTGTTATAACATGCTTCTGTGGCTGTTTATACATGGTAAAGGGGTTTTGTGAAGATGTTTAGCCTTTAGATTCCGTTTTTGAGACTTTCATTTTTCTATTGCTCTAAAGTGCTTTTCAGCTCCTGAACAGCGTTTTCAATGCATTTACAAAGTTTGGCATGTAACTTCTGGCTGAATGGTTTTCTTGATGTTTGAAGTGTTATAACATGCTTCTGTGGCTGTTTATACATGGTAAAGGGGTTTTGTGAAGATGTTTAGCCTTTAGATTCCGTTTTTGAGACTTTCATTTTTCTATTGCTCTAAAGTGCTTTTCAGCTCCTGAACAGCGTTTTCAATGCATTTACAAAGTTTGGCATGTAACTTCTGGCTGAATGGTTTTCTTGATGTTTGAAGTGTTATAACATGCTTCTGTGCCTGTTTATACATGGTAAAGGGGTTTTGTGAAGATGTTTAGCCTTTAGATTCCGTTTTTGAGACTTTCATTTTTCTATTGCTCTAAAGTGCTTTTCAGCTCCTGAACAGCGTTTTCAATGCATTTACAAAGTTTGGCATGTAACTTCTGGCTGAATGGTTTTCTTGATGTTTGAAGTGTTATAACATGCTTCTGTGGCTGTTTATACATGGTAAAGGGGTTTTGTGAAGATGTTTAGCCTTTAGATTCCGTTTTTGAGACTTTCATTTTTCTATTGCTCTAAAGTGCTTTTCAGCTCCTGAACAGCGTTTTCAATGCATTTACAAAGTTTGGCATGTAACTTCTGGCTGAATGGTTTTCTTGATGTTTGAAGTGTTATAACATGCTTCTGTGGCTGTTTATACATGGTAAAGGGGTTTTGTGAAGATGTTTAGCCTTTAGATTCCGTTTTTGAGACTTTCATTTTTCTATTGCTCTAAAGTGCTTTTCAGCTCCTGAACAGCGTTTTCAATGCATTTACAAAGTTTGGCATGTAACTTCTGGCTGAATGGTTTTCTTGATGTTTGAAGTGTTATAACATGCTTCTGTGGCTGTTTATACATGGTAAAGGGGTTTTGTGAAGATGTTTAGCCTTTAGATTCCGTTTTTGAGACTTTCATTTTTCTATTGCTCTAAAGTGCTTTTCAGCTCCTGAACAGCGTTTTCAATGCATTAAAGTTTGGCATGTAACTTCTGGCTGAATGGTTTTCTTGATGTTTGAAGTGTTATAGAATGTTTCTGTGGCTGTTTATACATGGTAAAGGGGTTTTGTGAAGATGTTTAGCCTTTAGATTCCGTTTTTGAGACTTTCATTTTTTTATTGCTCTAAAGTGCTTTTCAGCTCCTGAACAGCGTTTTCAATGCATTTACAAAGTTTGGCATGTAACTTCTGGCTGAATGGTTTTCTTGATGTTTGAAGTGTTATAACATGCTTCTGTGCCTGTTTATACATGGTAAAGGGGTTTTGTGAAGATGTTTAGCCTTTAGATTCCGTTTTTGAGACTTTCATTTTTCTATTGCTCTAAAGTGCTTTTCAGCTCTTGAACAGCGTTTTCAATGCATTTACAAAGTTTGGCATGTAACTTCTGGCTGAATGGTTTTTTTGATGTTTGAAGTGTTATAACATGCTTCTGTGCCTGTTTATACATGGTAAAGGGGTTTTGTGAAGATGTTTAGCCTTTAGATTCCGTTTTTGAGACTTTCATTTTTTTATTGCTCTAAAGTGCTTTTCAGCTCCTGAACAGCGTTTTCAATGCATTTACAAAGTTTGGCATGTAACTTCTGGCTGAATGGTTTTCTTGATGTTTGAAGTGTTATAACATGCTTCTGTGGCTGTTTACACATGGTAAAAGTTTTTTTTGAAGATGTTTAGTCTTCAGATTCCGTTTTGAGACTTTTATTTTTGTATTGCTCTAAAGTGCTTTTCAGCTCCTGAATAGCGTTTTTAATGCATTTACAAAGTTTGGCATGTAACTTCTGGCTGAATGGTTTTCTTGATGTTTGAAGTGTTATAACATGCTTCTGTGGCTGTTTACACATGGTAAAAGTTTTTTTTGAAGATGTTTAGTCTTCAGATTCCGTTTTGAGACTTTTATTTTTGTATTGCTCTAAAGTGCTTTTCAGCTCCTGAATAGCGTTTTTAATGCATTTACAAAGTTTGGCATGTAACTTCTGGCTGAATGGTTTTCTTGATGTTTGAAGTGTTATAACATGCTTCTGTGGCTGTTTATACATGGTAAAGGGGTTTTGTGAAGATGTTTAGCCTTTAGATTCCGTTTTTGAGACTTTAATTTTTGTATTGCTCTAAAGTGCTTTTCAGCTCCTGAACAGCGTTTTCAATAGATTTACAAAGTTTGGCATGTAACTTCTGGCTGAATGGTTTTCTTTATGTTTGAAGTGTTATAACATGCTTCTGTGGCTGTTTATACATGGTAAAGGGGTTTTGTGAAGATGTTCAGCCTTTAGATTCCGTTTTTGAGACTTTCATTTTTCTATTGCTGTAAAGTGCTTTTCAGCTCCCGAACAGCGTTTTCAATGCATTTACAAAGTTTGGCATGTAACTTCTGGCTGAATGGTTTTCTTGATGTTTGAAGTGTTATAACATGCTTCTGTGGCTGTTTATACATGGTAAAGGGGTTTTGTGAAGATGTTTAGCCTTTAGATTCCGTTTTTGAGACTTTCATTTTTCTATTGCTCTAAAGTGCTTTTCAGCTCCCGAACAGCGTTTTCAATGCATTTACAAAGTTTGGCATGTAACTTCTGGCTGAATGGTTTTCTTGATGTTTGAAGTGTTATAACATGCTTCTGTGGCTGTTTATACATGGTAAAGGGGTTTTGTGAAGATGTTTAGCCTTTAGATTCCGTTTTTGAGACTTTCATTTTTCTATTGCTCTAAAGTGCTTTTCAGCTCCTGAACAGCGTTTTCAATGCATTTACAAAGTTTGGCATGTAACTTCTGGCTGAATGGTTTTCTTGATGTTTGAAGTGTTATAACATGCTTCTGTGGCTGTTTATACATGGTAAAGGGGTTTTGTGAAGATGTTTAGCCTTTAGATTCCGTTTTTGAGACTTTCATTTTTCTATTGCTCTAAAGTGCTTTTCAGCTCCTGAACAGCGTTTTCAATGCATTTACAAAGTTTGGCATGTAACTTCTGGCTGAATGGTTTTCTTGATGTTTGAAGTGTTATAACATGCTTCTGTGGCTGTTTATACATGGTAAAGGGGTTTTGTGAAGATGTTTAGCCTTTAGATTCCGTTTTTGAGACTTTCATTTTTCTATTGCTCTAAAGTGCTTTTCAGCTCCTGAACAGCGTTTTCAATGCATTTACAAAGTTTGGCATGTAACTTCTGGCTGAATGGTTTTCTTGATGTTTGAAGTGTTATAACATGCTTCTGTGCCTGTTTATACATGGTAAAGGGGTTTTGTGAAGATGTTTAGCCTTTAGATTCCGTTTTTGAGACTTTCATTTTTCTATTGCTCTAAAGTGCTTTTCAGCTCCTGAACAGCGTTTTCAATGCATTTACAAAGTTTGGCATGTAACTTCTGGCTGAATGGTTTTCTTGATGTTTGAAGTGTTATAACATGCTTCTGTGGCTGTTTATACATGGTAAAGGGGTTTTGTGAAGATGTTTAGCCTTTAGATTCCGTTTTTGAGACTTTCATTTTTCTATTGCTCTAAAGTGCTTTTCAGCTCCTGAACAGCGTTTTCAATGCATTTACAAAGTTTGGCATGTAACTTCTGGCTGAATGGTTTTCTTGATGTTTGAAGTGTTATAACATGCTTCTGTGGCTGTTTATACATGGTAAAGGGGTTTTGTGAAGATGTTTAGCCTTTAGATTCCGTTTTTGAGACTTTCATTTTTCTATTGCTCTAAAGTGCTTTTCAGCTCCTGAACAGCGTTTTCAATGCATTTACAAAGTTTGGCATGTAACTTCTGGCTGAATGGTTTTCTTGATGTTTGAAGTGTTATAACATGCTTCTGTGGCTGTTTATACATGGTAAAGGGGTTTTGTGAAGATGTTTAGCCTTTAGATTCCGTTTTTGAGACTTTCATTTTTCTATTGCTCTAAAGTGCTTTTCAGCTCCTGAACAGCGTTTTCAATGCATTTACAAAGTTTGGCATGTAACTTCTGGCTGAATGGTTTTCTTGATGTTTGAAGTGTTATAACATGCTTCTGTGGCTGTTTATACATGGTAAAGGGGTTTTGTGAAGATGTTTAGCCTTTAGATTCCGTTTTTGAGACTTTCATTTTTCTATTGCTCTAAAGTGCTTTTCAGCTCCTGAACAGCGTTTTCAATGCATTAAAGTTTGGCATGTAACTTCTGGCTGAATGGTTTTCTTGATGTTTGAAGTGTTATAGAATGCTTCTGTGGCTGTTTATACATGGTAAAGGGGTTTTGTGAAGATGTTTAGCCTTTAGATTCCGTTTTTGAGACTTTCATTTTTTTATTGCTCTAAAGTGCTTTTCAGCTCCTGAACAGCGTTTTCAATGCATTTACAAAGTTTGGCATGTAACTTCTGGCTGAATGGTTTTCTTGATGTTTGAAGTGTTATAACATGCTTCTGTGGCTGTTTATACATGGTAAAGGGGTTTTGTGAAGATGTTTAGCCTTTAGATTCCGTTTTTGAGACTTTCATTTTTCTATTGCTCTAAAGTGCTTTTCAGCTCCTGAACAGCGTTTTCAATGCATTTACAAAGTTTGGCATGTAACTTCTGGCTGAATGGTTTTTTTGATGTTTGAAGTGTTATAACATGCTTCTGTGCCTGTTTATACATGGTAAAGGGGTTTTGTGAAGATGTTTAGCCTTTAGATTCCGTTTTTGAGACTTTCATTTTTTTATTGCTCTAAAGTGCTTTTCAGCTCCTGAACAGCGTTTTCAATGCATTTACAACGTTTGGCATGTAACTTCTGGCTGAATGGTTTTCTTGATGTTTGAAGTGTTATAACATGCTTCTGTGGCTGTTTACACATGGTAAAAGTTTTTTTTGAAGATGTTTAGTCTTCAGATTCCGTTTTGAGACTTTTATTTTTGTATTGCTCTAAAGTGCTTTTCAGCTCCTGAATAGCGTTTTTAATGCATTTACAAAGTTTGGCATGTAACTTCTGGCTGAATGGTTTTCTTGATGTTTGAAGTGTTATAACATGCTTCTGTGGCTGTTTACACATGGTAAAAGTTTTTTTTGAAGATGTTTAGTCTTCAGATTCCGTTTTGAGACTTTTATTTTTGTATTGCTCTAAAGTGCTTTTCAGCTCCTGAATAGCGTTTTTAATGCATTTACAAAGTTTGGCATGTAACTTCTGGCTGAATGGTTTTCTTGATGTTTGAAGTGTTATAACATGCTTCTGTGGCTGTTTATACATGGTAAAGGGGTTTTGTGAAGATGTTTAGCCTTTAGATTCCGTTTTTGAGACTTTAATTTTTGTATTGCTCTAAAGTGCTTTTCAGCTCCTGAACAGCGTTTTCAATAGATTTACAAAGTTTGGCATGTAACTTCTGGCTGAATGGTTTTCTTTATGTTTGAAGTGTTATAACATGCTTCTGTGGCTGTTTATACATGGTAAAGGGGTTTTGTGAAGATGTTCAGCCTTTAGATTCCGTTTTTGAGACTTTCATTTTTCTATTGCTGTAAAGTGCTTTTCAGCTCCCGAACAGCGTTTTCAATGCATTTACAAAGTTTGGCATGTAACTTCTGGCTGAATGGTTTTCTTGATGTTTGAAGTGTTATAACATGCTTCTGTGGCTGTTTATACATGGTAAAGGGGTTTTGTGAAGATGTTTAGCCTTTAGATTCCGTTTTTGAGACTTTCATTTTTCTATTGCTCTAAAGTGCTTTTCAGCTCCCGAACAGCGTTTTCAATGCATTTACAAAGTTTGGCATGTAACTTCTGGCTGAATGGTTTTCTTGATGTTTGAAGTGTTATAACATGCTTCTGTGGCTGTTTATACATGGTAAAGGGGTTTTGTGAAGATGTTTAGCCTTTAGATTCCGTTTTTGAGACTTTCATTTTTCTATTGCTCTAAAGTGCTTTTCAGCTCCCGAACAGCGTTTTCAATGCATTTACAAAGTTTGGCATGTAACTTCTGGCTGAATGGTTTTCTTGATGTTTGAAGTGTTATAACATGCTTCTGTGGCTGTTTATACATGGTAAAGGGGTTTTGTGAAGATGTTTAGCCTTTAGATTCCGTTTTTGAGACTTTCATTTTTCTATTGCTCTAAAGTGCTTTTCAGCTCCTGAACAGCGTTTTCAATGCATTTACAAAGTTTGGCATGTAACTTCTGGCTGAATGGTTTTCTTGATGTTTGAAGTGTTATAACATGCTTCTGTGGCTGTTTATACATGGTAAAGGGGTTTTGTGAAGATGTTTAGCCTTTAGATTCCGTTTTTGAGACTTTCATTTTTCTATTGCTCTAAAGTGCTTTTCAGCTCCCGAACAGCGTTTTCAATGCATTTACAAAGTTTGGCATGTAACTTCTGGCTGAATGGTTTTCTTGATGTTTGAAGTGTTATAACATGCTTCTGTGGCTGTTTATACATGGTAAAGGGGTTTTGTGAAGATGTTTAGCCTTTAGATTCCGTTTTTGAGACTTTCATTTTTCTATTGCTCTAAAGTGCTTTTCAGCTCCCGAACAGCGTTTTCAATGCATTTACAAAGTTTGGCATGTAACTTCTGGCTGAATGGTTTTCTTGATGTTTGAAGTGTTATAACATGCTTCTGTGGCTGTTTATACATGGTAAAGGGGTTTTGTGAAGATGTTTAGCCTTTAGATTCCGTTTTTGAGACTTTCATTTTTCTATTGCTCTAAAGTGCTTTTCAGCTCCTGAACAGCGTTTTCAATGCATTTACAAAGTTTGGCATGTAACTTCTGGCTGAATGGTTTTCTTGATGTTTGAAGTGTTATAACATGCTTCTGTGGCTGTTTATACATGGTAAAGGGGTTTTGTGAAGATGTTTAGCCTTTAGATTCCGTTTTTGAGACTTTCATTTTTCTATTGCTCTAAAGTGCTTTTCAGCTCCCGAACAGCGTTTTCAATGCATTTACAAAGTTTGGCATGTAACTTCTGGCTGAATGGTTTTCTTGATGTTTGAAGTGTTATAACATGCTTCTGTGGCTGTTTATACATGGTAAAGGGGTTTTGTGAAGATGTTTAGCCTTTAGATTCCGTTTTTGAGACTTTCATTTTTCTATTGCTCTAAAGTGCTTTTCAGCTCCTGAACAGCGTTTTCAATGCATTTACAAAGTTTGGCATGTAACTTCTGGCTGAATGGTTTTCTTGATGTTTGAAGTGTTATAACATGCTTCTGTGGCTGTTTATACATGGTAAAGGGGTTTTGTGAAGATGTTTAGCCTTTAGATTCCGTTTTTGAGACTTTCATTTTTCTATTGCTCTAAAGTGCTTTTCAGCTCCTGAACAGCGTTTTCAATGCATTTACAAAGTTTGGCATGTAACTTCTGGCTGAATGGTTTTCTTGATGTTTGAAGTGTTATAACATGCTTCTGTGCCTGTTTATACATGGTAAAGGGGTTTTGTGAAGATGTTTAGCCTTTAGATTCCGTTTTTGAGACTTTCATTTTTCTATTGCTCTAAAGTGCTTTTCAGCTCCTGAACAGCGTTTTCAATGCATTTACAAAGTTTGGCATGTAACTTCTGGCTGAATGGTTTTCTTGATGTTTGAAGTGTTATAACATGCTTCTGTGGCTGTTTATACATGGTAAAGGGGTTTTGTGAAGATGTTTAGCCTTTAGATTCCGTTTTTGAGACTTTCATTTTTCTATTGCTCTAAAGTGCTTTTCAGCTCCTGAACAGCGTTTTCAATGCATTTACAAAGTTTGGCATGTAACTTCTGGCTGAATGGTTTTCTTGATGTTTGAAGTGTTATAACATGCTTCTGTGCCTGTTTATACATGGTAAAGGGGTTTTGTGAAGATGTTTAGCCTTTAGATTCCGTTTTTGAGACTTTCATTTTTCTATTGCTCTAAAGTGCTTTTCAGCTCCTGAACAGCGTTTTCAATGCATTTACAAAGTTTGGCATGTAACTTCTGGCTGAATGGTTTTCTTGATGTTTGAAGTGTTATAACATGCTTCTGTGCCTGTTTATACATGGTAAAGGGGTTTTGTGAAGATGTTTAGCCTTTAGATTCCGTTTTTGAGACTTTCATTTTTCTATTGCTCTAAAGTGCTTTTCAGCTCCTGAACAGCGTTTTCAATGCATTTACAAAGTTTGGCATGTAACTTCTGGCTGAATGGTTTTCTTGATGTTTGAAGTGTTATAACATGCTTCTGTGGCTGTTTATACATGGTAAAGGGGTTTTGTGAAGATGTTTAGCCTTTAGATTCCGTTTTTGAGACTTTCATTTTTCTATTGCTCTAAAGTGCTTTTCAGCTCCTGAACAGCGTTTTCAATGCATTTACAAAGTTTGGCATGTAACTTCTGGCTGAATGGTTTTCTTGATGTTTGAAGTGTTATAACATGCTTCTGTGGCTGTTTATACATGGTAAAGGGGTTTTGTGAAGATGTTTAGCCTTTAGATTCCGTTTTTGAGACTTTCATTTTTCTATTGCTCTAAAGTGCTTTTCAGCTCCTGAACAGCGTTTTCAATGCATTAAAGTTTGGCATGTAACTTCTGGCTGAATGGTTTTCTTGATGTTTGAAGTGTTATAGAATGCTTCTGTGGCTGTTTATACATGGTAAAGGGGTTTTGTGAAGATGTTTAGCCTTTAGATTCCGTTTTTGAGACTTTCATTTTTCTATTGCTCTAAAGTGCTTTTCAGCTCCTGAACAGCGTTTTCAATGCATTTACAAAGTTTGGCATGTAACTTCTGGCTGAATGGTTTTCTTGATGTTTGAAGTGTTATAACATGCTTCTGTGCCTGTTTATACATGGTAAAGGGGTTTTGTGAAGATGTTTAGCCTTTAGATTCCGTTTTTGAGACTTTCATTTTTCTATTGCTCTAAAGTGCTTTTCAGCTCCTGAACAGCGTTTTCAATGCATTAAAGTTTGGCATGTAACTTCTGGCTGAATGGTTTTCTTGATGTTTGAAGTGTTATAGAATGCTTCTGTGGCTGTTTATACATGGTAAAGGGGTTTTGTGAAGATGTTTAGCCTTTAGATTCCGTTTTTGAGACTTTCATTTTTCTATTGCTCTAAAGTGCTTTTCAGCTCCTGAACAGCGTTTTCAATGCATTTACAAAGTTTGGCATGTAACTTCTGGCTGAATGGTTTTCTTGATGTTTGAAGTGTTGTAACATGCTTCTGTGCCTGTTTATACATGGTAAAGGGGTTTTGTGAAGATGTTTAGCCTTTAGATTCCGTTTTTGAGACTTTCATTTTTCTATTGCTCTAAAGTGCTTTTCAGCTCCTGAACAGCGTTTTCAATGCATTTACAAAGTTTGGCATGTAACTTCTGGCTGAATGGTTTTCTTGATGTTTGAAGTGTTATAACATGCTTCTGTGCCTGTTTATACATGGTAAAGGGGTTTTGTGAAGATGTTTAGCCTTTAGATTCCGTTTTTGAGACTTTCATTTTTTTATTGCTCTAAAGTGCTTTTCAGCTCCTGAACAGCGTTTTCAATGCATTTACAAAGTTTGGCATGTAACTTCTGGCTTAATGGTTTTCTTGATGTTTGAAGTGTTATAACATGCTTCTGTGGCTGTTTATACATGGTAAAGGGGTTTTGTGAAGATGTTTAGCCTTTAGATTCCGTTTTTGAGACTTTCATTTTTCTATTGCTCTAAAGTGCTTTTCAGCTCCTGAACAGCGTTTTCAATGCATTTACAAAGTTTGGCATGTAACTTCTGGCTGAATGGTTTTCTTGATGTTTGAAGTGTTATAACATGCTTCTGTGCCTGTTTATACATGGTAAAGGGGTTTTGTGAAGATGTTTAGCCTTTAGATTCCGTTTTTGAGACTTTCATTTTTCTATTGCTCTAAAGTGCTTTTCAGCTCCTGAACAGCGTTTTCAATGCATTTACAAAGTTTGGCATGCAACTTCTGGCTGAATGGTTTTTTTGATGTTTGAAGTGTTATAACATGCTTCTGTGCCTGTTTATACATGGTAAAGGGGTTTTGTGAAGATGTTTAGCCTTTAGATTCCGTTTTTGAGACTTTCATTTTTTTATTGCTCTAAAGTGCTTTTCAGCTCCTGAACAGCGTTTTCAATGCATTTACAAAGTTTGGCATGTAACTTCTGGCTGAATGGTTTTCTTGATGTTTGAAGTGTTATAACATGCTTCTGTGCCTGTTTATACATGGTAAAGGGGTTTTGTGAAGATGTTTAGCCTTTAGATTCCGTTTTTGAGACTTTCATTTTTCTATTGCTCTAAAGTGCTTTTCAGCTCCTGAACAGCGTTTTCAATGCATTTACAAAGTTTGGCATGTAACTTCTGGCTGAATGGTTTTCTTGATGTTTGAAGTGTTATAGAATGCTTCTGTGGCTGTTTATACATGGTAAAGGGGTTTTGTGAAGATGTTTAGCCTTTAGATTCCATTTTTGAGACTTTCATTTTTCTATTGCTCTAAAGTGCTTTTCAGCTCCTGAACAGCGTTTTCAATGCATTTACAAAGTTTGGCATGTAACTTCTGGCTGAATGGTTTTCGTGATGTTTGAAGTGTTATAGAATGCTTCTGTGGCTGTTTATACATGGTACAGGGGTTTTGTGAAGATGTTTAGCCTTTAGATTCCGTTTTTGAGACTTTCATTTTTCTATTGCTCTAAAGTGCTTTTCAGCTCCTAGCGTTTTCAATGCATTTACAAAGTTTGGCATGTAACTTCTGGCTGAATGGTTTTCTTGATGTTTGAAGTGTTATAACATGCTTCTGTGCCTGTTTATACATGGTAAAGGGGTTTTGTGAAGATGTTTAGCCTTTAGATTCCGTTTTTGAGACTTTCATTTTTCTATTGCTCTAAAGTGCTTTTCAGCTCCTGAACAGCGTTTTCAATGCATTTACAAAGTTTGGCATGTAACTTCTGGCTGAATGGTTTTCTTGATGTTTGAAGTGTTATAACATGCTTCTGTGGCTGTTTATACATGGTAAAGGGGTTTTGTGAAGATGTTTAGCCTTTAGATTCCGTTTTTGAGACTTTCATTTTTCTATTGCTCTAAAGTGCTTTTCAGCTCCTGAACAGCGTTTTCAATGCATTTACAAAGTTTGGCATGTAACTTCTGGCTAAATGGTTTTCTTGATGTTTGAAGTGTTATAACATGCTTCTGTGGCTGTTTATACATGGTAAAGGGGTTTTGTGAAGATGTTTAGCCTTTAGATTCCGTTTTTGAGACTTTCATTTTTCTATTGCTCTAAAGTGCTTTTCAGCTCCTGAACAGCGTTTTCAATGCATTTACAAAGTTTGGCATGTAACTTCTGGCTGAATGGTTTTCTTGATGTTTGAAGTGTTATAACATGCTTCTGTGGCTGTTTATACATGGTAAAGGGGTTTTGTGAAGATGTTTAGCCTATAGATTCCGTTTTTGAGACTTTCATTTTTCTATTGCTCTAAAGTGCTTTTCAGCTCCTGAACAGCGTTTTCAATGCATTTACAAAGTTTGGCATGTAACTACTGGCTGAATGGTTTTCTTGATGTTTGAAGTGTTATAACATGCTTCTGTGCCTGTTTATACATGGTAAAGGGGTTTTGTGAAGATGTTTAGCCTTTAGATTCCGTTTTTGAGACTTTCATTTTTCTATTGCTCTAAAGTGCTTTTCAGCTCCTGAACAGCGTTTTCAATGCATTTACAAAGTTTGGCATGTAACTTCTGGCTGAATGGTTTTCTTGATGTTTGAAGTGTTATAACATGCTTCTGTGCCTGTTTATACATGGTAAAGGGGTTTTGTGAAGATGTTTAGCCTTTAGATTCCGTTTTTGAGACTTTCATTTTTTTATTGCTCTAAAGTGCTTTTCAGCTCCTGAACAGCGTTTTCAATGCATTTACAAAGTTTGGCATGTAACTTCTGGCTTAATGGTTTTCTTGATGTTTGAAGTGTTATAACATGCTTCTGTGGCTGTTTATACATGGTAAAGGGGTTTTGTGAAGATGTTTAGCCTTTAGATTCCGTTTTTGAGACTTTCATTTTTCTATTGCTCTAAAGTGCTTTTCAGCTCCTGAACAGCGTTTTCAATGCATTTACAAAGTTTGGCATGTAACTTCTGGCTGAATGGTTTTCTTGATGTTTGAAGTGTTATAACATGCTTCTGTGCCTGTTTATACATGGTAAAGGGGTTTTGTGAAGATGTTTAGCCTTTAGATTCCGTTTTTGAGACTTTCATTTTTCTATTGCTCTAAAGTGCTTTTCAGCTCCTGAACAGCGTTTTCAATGCATTTACAAAGTTTGGCATGCAACTTCTGGCTGAATGGTTTTTTTGATGTTTGAAGTGTTATAACATGCTTCTGTGCCTGTTTATACATGGTAAAGGGGTTTTGTGAAGATGTTTAGCCTTTAGATTCCGTTTTTGAGACTTTCATTTTTTTATTGCTCTAAAGTGCTTTTCAGCTCCTGAACAGCGTTTTCAATGCATTTACAAAGTTTGGCATGTAACTTCTGGCTGAATGGTTTTCTTGATGTTTGAAGTGTTATAACATGCTTCTGTGCCTGTTTATACATGGTAAAGGGGTTTTGTGAAGATGTTTAGCCTTTAGATTCCGTTTTTGAGACTTTCATTTTTCTATTGCTCTAAAGTGCTTTTCAGCTCCTGAACAGCGTTTTCAATGCATTTACAAAGTTTGGCATGTAACTTCTGGCTGAATGGTTTTCTTGATGTTTGAAGTGTTATAGAATGCTTCTGTGGCTGTTTATACATGGTAAAGGGGTTTTGTGAAGATGTTTAGCCTTTAGATTCCATTTTTGAGACTTTCATTTTTCTATTGCTCTAAAGTGCTTTTCAGCTCCTGAACAGCGTTTTCAATGCATTTACAAAGTTTGGCATGTAACTTCTGGCTGAATGGTTTTCGTGATGTTTGAAGTGTTATAGAATGCTTCTGTGGCTGTTTATACATGGTACAGGGGTTTTGTGAAGATGTTTAGCCTTTAGATTCCGTTTTTGAGACTTTCATTTTTCTATTGCTCTAAAGTGCTTTTCAGCTCCTAGCGTTTTCAATGCATTTACAAAGTTTGGCATGTAACTTCTGGCTGAATGGTTTTCTTGATGTTTGAAGTGTTATAACATGCTTCTGTGCCTGTTTATACATGGTAAAGGGGTTTTGTGAAGATGTTTAGCCTTTAGATTCCGTTTTTGAGACTTTCATTTTTCTATTGCTCTAAAGTGCTTTTCAGCTCCTGAACAGCGTTTTCAATGCATTTACAAAGTTTGGCATGTAACTTCTGGCTGAATGGTTTTCTTGATGTTTGAAGTGTTATAACATGCTTCTGTGCCTGTTTATACATGGTAAAGGGGTTTTGTGAAGATGTTTAGCCTTTAGATTCCGTTTTTGAGACTTTCATTTTTCTATTGCTCTAAAGTGCTTTTCAGCTCCTGAACAGCGTTTTCAATGCATTTACAAAGTTTGGCATGTAACTTCTGGCTAAATGGTTTTCTTGATGTTTGAAGTGTTATAACATGCTTCTGTGGCTGTTTATACATGGTAAAGGGGTTTTGTGAAGATGTTTAGCCTTTAGATTCCGTTTTTGAGACTTTCATTTTTCTATTGCTCTAAAGTGCTTTTCAGCTCCTGAACAGCGTTTTCAATGCATTTACAAAGTTTGGCATGTAACTTCTGGCTGAATGGTTTTCTTGATGTTTGAAGTGTTATAACATGCTTCTGTGGCTGTTTATACATGGTAAAGGGGTTTTGTGAAGATGTTTAGCCTATAGATTCCGTTTTTGAGACTTTCATTTTTCTATTGCTCTAAAGTGCTTTTCAGCTCCTGAACAGCGTTTTCAATGCATTTACAAAGTTTGGCATGTAACTTCTGGCTGAATGGTTTTCTTGATATTTGAAGTGTTATAACATGCTTCTGTGGCTGTTTATACATGGTAAAGGGGTTTTGTGAAGATGTTTAGCCTTTAGATTCCGTTTTTGAGACTTTCATTTTTCTATTGCTCTAAAGTGCTTTTCAGCTCCTGAACAGCGTTTTCAATGCATTTACAAAGTTTGGCATGTAACTTCTGGCTGAATGGTTTTCTTGATGTTTGAAGTGTTATAACATGCTTCTGTGGCTGTTTATACATGGTGAAGGGGTTTTGTGACGATGTTTAGCCTTTAGATTCCGTTTTTGAGACTTTCATTTTTCTATTGCTCTAAAGTGCTTTTCAGCTCCTGAACAGCGTTTTCAATGCATTTACAAAGTTTGGCATGTAACTTCTGGCTGAATGGTTTTCTTGATGTTTGAAGTGTTATAACATGCTTCTGTGGCTGTTTATACATGGTGAAGGGGTTTTGTGAAGATGTTTAGCCTTTAGATTCCGTTTTTGAGACTTTCATTTTTCTATTGCTCTAAAGTGCATTTCAGCTCCTGAACAGCGTTTTCAATGCATTTACAAAGTTTGGCATGTAACTTCTGGCTGAATGGTTTTCTTGATGTTTGAAGTGTTATAACATGCTTCTGTGCCTGTTTATACATGGTAAAGGGGTTTTGTGAAGATGTTTAGCCTTTAGATTCCGTTTTTGAGACTTTCATTTTTTTATTGCTCTAAAGTGCTTTTCAGCTCCTGAACAGCGTTTTCAATGCATTTACAAAGTTTGGCATGTAACTTCTGGCTGAATGGTTTTCTTGATGTTTGAAGTGTTATAACATGCTTCTGTGCCTGTTTATACATGGTAAAGGGGTTTTGTGAAAATGTTTAGCCTTTAGATTCCGTTTTTGAGACTTTCATTTTTCTATTGCTCTAAAGTGCTTTTCAGCTCCTGAACAGCGTTTTCAATGCATTTACAAAGTTTGGCATGTAACTACTGGCTGAATGGTTTTCTTGATGTTTGAAGTGTTATAACATGCTTCTGTGCCTGTTTATACATGGTAAAGGGGTTTTGTGAAGATGTTTAGCCTTTAGATTCCGTTTTTGAGACTTTCATTTTTCTATTGCTCTAAAGTGCTTTTCAGCTCCTGAACAGCGTTTTCAATGCATTTACAAAGTTTGGCATGTAACTTCTGGTTGAATGGTTTTTTTTGATGTTTGAAGTGTTATAACATGCTTCTGTGCCTGTTTATACATGGTAAAGGGGTTTTGTGAAGATGTTTAGCCTTTAGATTCTGTTTTTGAGACTTTCATTTTTCTATTGCTCTAAAGTGCTTTTCAGCTCCTGAACAGCGTTTTCAATGCATTTACAAAGTTTGGCATGTAACTTCTGGCTGAATGGTTTTCTTGATGTTTGAAGTGTTATAACATGCTTCTGTGGCTGTTTATACATGGTAAAGGGGTTTTGTGAAGATGTTTAGCCTTTAGATTCCGTTTTTGAGACTTTCATTTTTCTATTGCTCTAAAGTGCTTTTCAGCTCCTGAACAGCGTTTTCAATGCATTTACAAAGTTTGGCATGTAACTTCTGGCTGAATGGTTTTCTTGATGTTTGAAGTGTTATAACATGCTTCTGTGGCTGTTTATACATGGTGAAGGGGTTTTGTGACGATGTTTAGCCTTTAGATTCCGTTTTTGAGACTTTCATTTTTCTATTGCTCTAAAGTGCTTTTCAGCTCCTGAACAGCGTTTTCAATGCATTTACAAAGTTTGGCATGTAACTTCTGGCTGAATGGTTTTCTTGATGTTTGAAGTGTTATAACATGCTTCTGTGGCTGTTTATACATGGTAAAGGGGTTTTGTGAAGATGTTTAGCCTTTAGATTCCGTTTTTGAGACTTTCATTTTTCTATCGCTCTAAAGTGCTTTTCAGCTCCTGAACAGCGTTTTCAATGCATTTACAAAGTTTGGCATGTAACTTCTGGCTGAATGGTTTTCTTGATGTTTGAAGTGTTATAACATGCTTCTGTGGCTGTTTATACATGGTAAAGGGGTTTTGTGAAGATGTTTAGCCTTTAGATTCCGTTTTTGAGACTTTCATTTTTCTATTGCTCTAAAGTGCTTTTCAGCTCCTGAACAGCGTTTTCAATGCATTTACAAAGTTTGGCATGTAACTTCTGGCTGAATGGTTTTCTTGATGTTTGAAGTGTTATAACTTGCTTCTGTGGCTGTTTATACATGGTAAAGGGGTTTTGTGAAGATGTTTAGCCTTTAGATTCCGTTTTTGAGACTTTCATTTTTCTATTGCTCTAAAGTGCTTTTCAGCTCCTGAACAGCGTTTTCAATGCATTTACAAAGTTTGGCATGTAACTTCTGGCTGAATGGTTTTCTTGATGTTTGAAGTGTTATAACTTTCTTCTGTGGCTGTTTATACATGGTAAAGGGGTTTTGTGAAGATGTTTAGCCTTTAGATTCCGTTTTTGAGACTTTCATTTTTCTATTGCTCTAAAGTGCTTTTCAGCTCCTGAACAGCGTTTTCAATGCATTTAAAAAGTTTGGCATGTAACTTCTGGCTGAATGGTTTTCTTGATGTTTGAAGTGTTATAACAAGCTTCTGTGCCTGTTTATACATGGTAAAGGGGTTTTGTGAAGATGTTTAGCCTTTAGATTCCGTTTTTGAGACTTTCATTTTTCTATTGCTCTAAAGTGCTTTTCAGCTCCTGAACAGCGTTTTCAATGCATTTACAAAGTTTGGCATGTAACTTCTGGCTGAATGGTTTTCTTGATGTTTGAAGTGTTATAACATGCTTCTGTGGCTGTTTATACATGGTAAAGGGGTTTTGTGAAGATGTTTAGCCTTTAGATTCCGTTTTTGAGACTTTCATTTTTCTATTGCTCTAAAGTGCTTTTCAGCTCCTGAACAGCGTTTTCAATGCATTTACAAAGTTTGGCATGTAACTTCTGGCTGAATGGTTTTCTTGATGTTTGAAGTGTTATAACATGCTTCTGTGGCTGTTTATACATGGTGAAGGGGTTTTGTGACGATGTTTAGCCTTTAGATTCCGTTTTTGAGACTTTCATTTTTCTATTGCTCTAAAGTGCTTTTCAGCTCCTGAACAGCGTTTTCAATGCATTTACAAAGTTTGGCATGTAACTTCTGGCTGAATGGTTTTCTTGATGTTTGAAGTGTTATAACATGCTTCTGTGGCTGTTTATACATGGTAAAGGGGTTTTGTGAAGATGTTTAGCCTTTAGATTCCGTTTTTGAGACTTTCATTTTTCTATTGCTCTAAAGTGCTTTTCAGCTCCTGAACAGCGTTTTCAATGCATTTACAAAGTTTGGCATGTAACTTCTGGCTGAATGGTTTTCTTGATGTTTGAAGTGTTATAACATGCTTCTGTGGCTGTTTATACATGGTAAAGGGGTTTTGTGAAGATGTTTAGCCTTTAGATTCCGTTTTTGAGACTTTCATTTTTCTATTGCTCTAAAGTGCTTTTCAGCTCCTGAACAGCGTTTTCAATGCATTTACAAAGTTTGGCATGTAACTTCTGGCTGAATGGTTTTCTTGATGTTTGAAGTGTTATAACATGCTTCTGTGGCTGTTTATACATGGTAAAGGGGTTTTGTGAAGATGTTTAGCCTTTAGATTCCGTTTTTGAGACTTTCATTTTTCTATTGCTCTAAAGTGCTTTTCAGCTCCTGAACAGCGTTTTCAATGCATTTACAAAGTTTGGCATGTAACTTCTGGCTGAATGGTTTTCTTGATGTTTGAAGTGTTATAGAATGCTTCTGTGGCTGTTTATACATGGTAAAGGGGTTTTGTGAAGATGTTTAGCCTTTAGATTCCGTTTTTGAGACTTTCATTTTTCTATTGCTCTAAAGTGCTTTTCAGCTCCTGAACAGCGTTTTCAATGCATTTACAAAGTTTGGCATGTAACTTCTGGCTGAATGGTTTTCTTGATGTTTGAAGTGTTATAACATGCTTCTGTGGCTGTTTATACATGGTGAAGGGGTTTTGTGACGATGTTTAGCCTTTAGATTCCGTTTTTGAGACTTTCATTTTTCTATTGCTCTAAAGTGCTTTTCAGCTCCTGAACAGCGTTTTCAATGCATTTACAAAGTTTGGCATGTAACTTCTGGCTGAATGGTTTTCTTGATGTTTGAAGTGTTATAACATGCTTCTGTGGCTGTTTATACATGGTAAAGGGGTTTTGTGAAGATGTTTAGCCTTTAGATTCCGTTTTTGAGACTTTCATTTTTCTATCGCTCTAAAGTGCTTTTCAGCTCCTGAACAGCGTTTTCAATGCATTTACAAAGTTTGGCATGTAACTTCTGGCTGAATGGTTTTCTTGATGTTTGAAGTGTTATAACATGCTTCTGTGGCTGTTTATACATGGTAAAGGGGTTTTGTGAAGATGTTTAGCCTTTAGATTCCGTTTTTGAGACTTTCATTTTTCTATTGCTCTAAAGTGCTTTTCAGCTCCTGAACAGCGTTTTCAATGCATTTACAAAGTTTGGCATGTAACTTCTGGCTGAATGGTTTTCTTGATGTTTGAAGTGTTATAACTTGCTTCTGTGGCTGTTTATACATGGTAAAGGGGTTTTGTGAAGATGTTTAGCCTTTAGATTCCGTTTTTGAGACTTTCATTTTTCTATTGCTCTAAAGTGCTTTTCAGCTCCTGAACAGCGTTTTCAATGCATTTACAAAGTTTGGCATGTAACTTCTGGCTGAATGGTTTTCTTGATGTTTGAAGTGTTATAACTTTCTTCTGTGGCTGTTTATACATGGTAAAGGGGTTTTGTGAAGATGTTTAGCCTTTAGATTCCGTTTTTGAGACTTTCATTTTTCTATTGCTCTAAAGTGCTTTTCAGCTCCTGAACAGCGTTTTCAATGCATTTAAAAAGTTTGGCATGTAACTTCTGGCTGAATGGTTTTCTTGATGTTTGAAGTGTTATAACAAGCTTCTGTGCCTGTTTATACATGGTAAAGGGGTTTTGTGAAGATGTTTAGCCTTTAGATTCCGTTTTTGAGACTTTCATTTTTCTATTGCTCTAAAGTGCTTTTCAGCTCCTGAACAGCGTTTTCAATGCATTTACAAAGTTTGGCATGTAACTTCTGGCTGAATGGTTTTCTTGATGTTTGAAGTGTTATAACATGCTTCTGTGGCTGTTTATACATGGTAAAGGGGTTTTGTGAAGATGTTTAGCCTTTAGATTCCGTTTTTGAGACTTTCATTTTTCTATTGCTCTAAAGTGCTTTTCAGCTCCTGAACAGCGTTTTCAATGCATTTACAAAGTTTGGCATGTAACTTCTGGCTGAATGGTTTTCTTGATGTTTGAAGTGTTATAACATGCTTCTGTGGCTGTTTATACATGGTGAAGGGGTTTTGTGACGATGTTTAGCCTTTAGATTCCGTTTTTGAGACTTTCATTTTTCTATTGCTCTAAAGTGCTTTTCAGCTCCTGAACAGCGTTTTCAATGCATTTACAAAGTTTGGCATGTAACTTCTGGCTGAATGGTTTTCTTGATGTTTGAAGTGTTATAACATGCTTCTGTGGCTGTTTATACATGGTAAAGGGGTTTTGTGAAGATGTTTAGCCTTTAGATTCCGTTTTTGAGACTTTCATTTTTCTATTGCTCTAAAGTGCTTTTCAGCTCCTGAACAGCGTTTTCAATGCATTTACAAAGTTTGGCATGTAACTTCTGGCTGAATGGTTTTCTTGATGTTTGAAGTGTTATAACATGCTTCTGTGGCTGTTTATACATGGTAAAGGGGTTTTGTGAAGATGTTTAGCCTTTAGATTCCGTTTTTGAGACTTTCATTTTTCTATTGCTCTAAAGTGCTTTTCAGCTCCTGAACAGCGTTTTCAATGCATTTACAAAGTTTGGCATGTAACTTCTGGCTGAATGGTTTTCTTGATGTTTGAAGTGTTATAACATGCTTCTGTGGCTGTTTATACATGGTAAAGGGGTTTTGTGAAGATGTTTAGCCTTTAGATTCCGTTTTTGAGACTTTCATTTTTCTATTGCTCTAAAGTGCTTTTCAGCTCCTGAACAGCGTTTTCAATGCATTTACAAAGTTTGGCATGTAACTTCTGGCTGAATGGTTTTCTTGATGTTTGAAGTGTTATAACTTGCTTCTGTGGCTGTTTATACATGGTAAAGGGGTTTTGTGAAGATGTTTAGCCTTTAGATTCCGTTTTTGAGACTTTCATTTTTCTATTGCTCTAAAGTGCTTTTCAGCTCCTGAACAGCGTTTTCAATGCATTTACAAAGTTTGGCATGTAACTTCTGGCTGAATGGTTTTCTTGATGTTTGAAGTGTTATAACTTGCTTCTGTGGCTGTTTATACATGGTAAAGGGGTTTTGTGAAGATGTTTAGCCTTTAGATTCCGTTTTTGAGACTTTCATTTTTCTATTGCTCTAAAGTGCTTTTCAGCTCCTGAACAGCGTTTTCAATGCATTTACAAAGTTTGGCATGTAACTTCTGGCTGAATGGTTTTCTTGATGTTTGAAGTGTTATAACTTGCTTCTGTGGCTGTTTATACATGGTAAAGGGGTTTTGTGAAGATGTTTAGCCTTTAGATTCCGTTTTTGAGACTTTCATTTTTCTATTGCTCTAAAGTGCTTTTCAGCTCCTGAACAGCGTTTTCAATGCATTTACAAAGTTTGGCATGTAACTTCTGGCTGAATGGTTTTCTTGATGTTTGAAGTGTTATAGAATGCTTCTGTGGCTGTTTATACATGGTACAGGGGTTTTGTGAAGATGTTTAGCCTTTAGATTCCGTTTTTGAGACTTTCATTTTTCTATTGCTCTAAAGTGCTTTTCAGCTCCTAGCGTTTTCAATGCATTTACAAAGTTTGGCATGTAACTTCTGGCTGAATGGTTTTCTTGATGTTTGAAGTGTTATAACATGCTTCTGTGCCTGTTTATACATGGTAAAGGGGTTTTGTGAAGATGTTTAGCCTTTAGATTCCGTTTTTGAGACTTTCATTTTTCTATTGCTCTAAAGTGCTTTTCAGCTCCTGAACAGCGTTTTCAATGCATTTACAAAGTTTGGCATGTAACTTCTGGCTGAATGGTTTTCTTGATGTTTGAAGTGTTATAACATGCTTCTGTGGCTGTTTATACATGGTAAAGGGGTTTTGTGAAGATGTTTAGCCTATAGATTCCGTTTTTGAGACTTTCATTTTTCTATTGCTCTAAAGTGCTTTTCAGCTCCTGAACAGCGTTTTCAATGCATTTACAAAGTTTGGCATTTAACTTCTGGCTGAATGGTTTTCTTGATATTTGAAGTGTTATAACATGCTTCTGTGGCTGTTTATACATGGTAAAGGGGTTTTGTGAAGATGTTTAGCCTATAGATTCCGTTTTTGAGACTTTCATTTTTCTATTGCTCTAAAGTGCTTTTCAGCTCCTGAACAGCGTTTTCAATGCATTTACAAAGTTTGGCATGTAACTTCTGGCTGAATGGTTTTCTTGATATTTGAAGTGTTATAACATGCTTCTGTGGCTGTTTATACATGGTAAAGGGGTTTTGTGAAGATGTTTAGCCTTTAGATTCCGTTTTTGAGACTTTCATTTTTCTATTGCTCTAAAGTGCTTTTCAGCTCCTGAACAGCGTTTTCAATGCATTTACAAAGTTTGGCATGTAACTACTGGCTGAATGGTTTTCTTGATGTTTGAAGTGTTATAACAAGCTTCTGTGCCTGTTTATACATGGTAAAGGGGTTTTGTGAAGATGTTTAGCCTTTAGATTCCGTTTTTGAGACTTTCATTTTTCTATTGCTCTAAAGTGCTTTTCAGCTCCTGAACAGCGTTTTCAATGCATTTACAAAGTTTGGCATGTAACTTCTGGCTGAATGGTTTTCTTGATGTTTGAAGTGTTATAACATGCTTCTGTGGCTGTTTATACATGGTGAAGGGGTTTTGTGACGATGTTTAGCCTTTAGATTCCGTTTTTGAGACTTTCATTTTTCTATTGCTCTAAAGTGCTTTTCAGCTCCTGAACAGCGTTTTCAATGCATTTACAAAGTTTGGCATGTAACTTCTGGCTGAATGGTTTTCTTGATGTTTGAAGTGTTATAACATGCTTCTGTGGCTGTTTATACATGGTGAAGGGGTTTTGTGAAGATGTTTAGCCTTTAGATTCCGTTTTTGAGACTTTCATTTTTCTATTGCTCTAAAGTGCTTTTCAGCTCCTGAACAGCGTTTTCAATGCATTTACAAAGTTTGGCATGTAACTACTGGCTGAATGGTTTTCTTGATGTTTGAAGTGTTATAACATGCTTCTGTGGCTGTTTATACATGGTAAAGGGGTTTTGTGAAGATGTTTAGCCTTTAGATTCCGTTTTTGAGACTTTCATTTTTCTATTGCTCTAAAGTGCTTTTCAGCTCCTGAACAGCGTTTTCAATGCATTTACAAAGTTTGGCATGTAACTACTGGCTCAATGGTTTTCTTGATGTTTGAAATGTTATAACATGCTTCTGTGCCTGTTTATACATGGTAAAGGGGTTTTGTGAAGATGTTTAGCCTTTAGATTCCGTTTTTGAGACTTTCATTTTTCTATTGCTCTAAAGTGCTTTTCAGCTCCTGAACAGCGTTTTCAATGCATTTACAAAGTTTGGCATGTAACTTCTGGCTGAATGGTTTTCTTGATGTTTGAAGTGTTATAACATGCTTCTGTGCCTGTTTATACATGGTAAAGGGGTTTTGTGAAGATGTTTAGCTTTTAGATTCCGTTTTTGAGACTTTCATTTTTCTATTGCTCTAAAGTGCTTTTCAGCTCCTGAACAGCGTTTTCAGTGCATTTACAAAGTTTGGCATGTAACTTCTGGCTGAATGGTTTTCTTGATGTTTGAAGTGTTATAACATGCTTCTGTGGCTGTTTATACATGGTGAAGGGGTTTTGTGACGATGTTTAGCCTTTAGATTCCGTTTTTGAGACTTTCATTTTTCTATTGCTCTAAAGTGCTTTTCAGCTCCTGAACAGCGTTTTCAATGCATTTACAAAGTTTGGCATGTAACTTCTGGCTGAATGGTTTTCTTGATGTTTGAAGTGTTATAACATGCTTCTGTGGCTGTTTATACATGGTGAAGGGGTTTTGTGACGATGTTTAGCCTTTAGATTCCGTTTTTGAGACTTTCATTTTTCTATTGCTCTAAAGTGCTTTTCAGCTCCTGAACAGCGTTTTCAATGCATTTACAAAGTTTGGCATGTAACTTCTGGCTGAATGGTTTTCTTGATGTTTGAAGTGTTATAACATGCTTCTGTGCCTGTTTATACATGGTAAAGGGGTTTTGTGAAGATGTTTAGCCTTTAGATTCCGTTTTTGAGACTTTCATTTTTCTATTGCTCTAAAGTGCTTTTCAGCTCCTGAACAGCGTTTTCAATGCATTTACAAAGTTTGGCATGTAACTTCTGGTTGAATGGTTTTTTTGATGTTTGAAGTGTTATAACATGCTTCTGTGCCTGTTTATACATGGTAAAGGGGTTTTGTGAAGATGTTTAGCCTTTAGATTCCGTTTTTGAGACTTTCATTTTTCTATTGCTCTAAAGTGCTTTTCAGCTCCTGAACAGCGTTTTCAATGCATTTACAAAGTTTGGCATGTAACTTCTGGCTGAATGGTTTTCTTGATGTTTGAAGTGTTATAACATGCTTCTGTGGCTGTTTATACATGGTAAAGGGGTTTTGTGAAGATGTTTAGCCTTTAGATTCCGTTTTTGAGACTTTCATTTTTCTATCGCTCTAAAGTGCTTTTCAGCTCCTGAACAGCGTTTTCAATGCATTTACAAAGTTTGGCATGTAACTTCTGGCTGAATGGTTTTCTTGATGTTTGAAGTGTTATAACATGCTTCTGTGGCTGTTTATACATGGTGAAGGGGTTTTGTGACGATGTTTAGCCTTTAGATTCCGTTTTTGAGACTTTCATTTTTCTATTGCTCTAAAGTGCTTTTCAGCTCCTGAACAGCGTTTTCAATGCATTTACAAAGTTTGGCATGTAACTTCTGGCTGAATGGTTTTCTTGATGTTTGAAGTGTTATAACATGCTTCTGTGGCTGTTTATACATGGTAAAGGGGTTTTGTGAAGATGTTTAGCCTTTAGATTCCGTTTTTGAGACTTTCATTTTTCTATTGCTCTAAAGTGCTTTTCAGCTCCTGAACAGCGTTTTCAATGCATTTACAAAGTTTGGCATGTAACTTCTGGCTGAATGGTTTTCTTGATGTTTGAAGTGTTATAACATGCTTCTGTGGCTGTTTATACATGGTAAAGGGGTTTTGTGAAGATGTTTAGCCTTTAGATTCCGTTTTTGAGACTTTCATTTTTCTATTGCTCTAAAGTGCTTTTCAGCTCCTGAACAGCGTTTTCAATGCATTTACAAAGTTTGGCATGTAACTTCTGGCTGAATGGTTTTCTTGATGTTTGAAGTGTTATAACTTGCTTCTGTGGCTGTTTATACATGGTAAAGGGGTTTTGTGAAGATGTTTAGCCTTTAGATTCCGTTTTTGAGACTTTCATTTTTCTATTGCTCTAAAGTGCTTTTCAGCTCCTGAACAGCGTTTTCAATGCATTTACAAAGTTTGGCATGTAACTTCTGGCTGAATGGTTTTCTTGATGTTTGAAGTGTTATAACTTTCTTCTGTGGCTGTTTATACATGGTAAAGGGGTTTTGTGAAGATGTTTAGCCTTTAGATTCCGTTTTTGAGACTTTCATTTTTCTATTGCTCTAAAGTGCTTTTCAGCTCCTGAACAGCGTTTTCAATGCATTTAAAAAGTTTGGCATGTAACTTCTGGCTGAATGGTTTTCTTGATGTTTGAAGTGTTATAACAAGCTTCTGTGCCTGTTTATACATGGTAAAGGGGTTTTGTGAAGATGTTTAGCCTTTAGATTCCGTTTTTGAGACTTTCATTTTTCTATTGCTCTAAAGTGCTTTTCAGCTCCTGAACAGCGTTTTCAATGCATTTACAAAGTTTGGCATGTAACTTCTGGCTGAATGGTTTTCTTGATGTTTGAAGTGTTATAACATGCTTCTGTGGCTGTTTATACATGGTAAAGGGGTTTTGTGAAGATGTTTAGCCTTTAGATTCCGTTTTTGAGACTTTCATTTTTCTATTGCTCTAAAGTGCTTTTCAGCTCCTGAACAGCGTTTTCAATGCATTTACAAAGTTTGGCATGTAACTTCTGGCTGAATGGTTTTCTTGATGTTTGAAGTGTTATAACATGCTTCTGTGGCTGTTTATACATGGTGAAGGGGTTTTGTGACGATGTTTAGCCTTTAGATTCCGTTTTTGAGACTTTCATTTTTCTATTGCTCTAAAGTGCTTTTCAGCTCCTGAACAGCGTTTTCAATGCATTTACAAAGTTTGGCATGTAACTTCTGGCTGAATGGTTTTCTTGATGTTTGAAGTGTTATAACATGCTTCTGTGGCTGTTTATACATGGTAAAGGGGTTTTGTGAAGATGTTTAGCCTTTAGATTCCGTTTTTGAGACTTTCATTTTTCTATTGCTCTAAAGTGCTTTTCAGCTCCTGAACAGCGTTTTCAATGCATTTACAAAGTTTGGCATGTAACTTCTGGCTGAATGGTTTTCTTGATGTTTGAAGTGTTATAACTTGCTTCTGTGGCTGTTTATACATGGTAAAGGGGTTTTGTGAAGATGTTTAGCCTTTAGATTCCGTTTTTGAGACTTTCATTTTTCTATTGCTCTAAAGTGCTTTTCAGCTCCTGAACAGCGTTTTCAATGCATTTACAAAGTTTGGCATGTAACTTCTGGCTGAATGGTTTTCTTGATGTTTGAAGTGTTATAACTTGCTTCTGTGGCTGTTTATACATGGTAAAGGGGTTTTGTGAAGATGTTTAGCCTTTAGATTCCGTTTTTGAGACTTTCATTTTTCTATTGCTCTAAAGTGCTTTTCAGCTCCTGAACAGCGTTTTCAATGCATTTACAAAGTTTGGCATGTAACTTCTGGCTGAATGGTTTTCTTGATGTTTGAAGTGTTATAGAATGCTTCTGTGGCTGTTTATACATGGTACAGGGGTTTTGTGAAGATGTTTAGCCTTTAGATTCCGTTTTTGAGACTTTCATTTTTCTATTGCTCTAAAGTGCTTTTCAGCTCCTAGCGTTTTCAATGCATTTACAAAGTTTGGCATGTAACTTCTGGCTGAATGGTTTTCTTGATGTTTGAAGTGTTATAACATGCTTCTGTGCCTGTTTATACATGGTAAAGGGGTTTTGTGAAGATGTTTAGCCTTTAGATTCCGTTTTTGAGACTTTCATTTTTCTATTGCTCTAAAGTGCTTTTCAGCTCCTGAACAGCGTTTTCAATGCATTTACAAAGTTTGGCATGTAACTTCTGGCTGAATGGTTTTCTTGATGTTTGAAGTGTTATAACATGCTTCTGTGGCTGTTTATACATGGTAAAGGGGTTTTGTGAAGATGTTTAGCCTATAGATTCCGTTTTTGAGACTTTCATTTTTCTATTGCTCTAAAGTGCTTTTCAGCTCCTGAACAGCGTTTTCAATGCATTTACAAAGTTTGGCATGTAACTTCTGGCTGAATGGTTTTCTTGATGTTTGAAGTGTTATAACATGCTTCTGTGGCTGTTTATACATGGTAAAGGGGTTTTGTGAAGATGTTTAGCCTTTAGATTCCGTTTTTGAGACTTTCATTTTTCTATTGCTCTAAAGTGCTTTTCAGCTCCTGAACAGCGTTTTCAATGCATTTACAAAGTTTGGCATGTAACTTCTGGCTGAATGGTTTTCTTGATGTTTGAAGTGTTATAACATGCTTCTGTGGCTGTTTATACATGGTGAAGGGGTTTTGTGACGATGTTTAGCCTTTAGATTCCGTTTTTGAGACTTTCATTTTTCTATTGCTCTAAAGTGCTTTTCAGCTCCTGAACAGCGTTTTCAATGCATTTACAAAGTTTGGCATGTAACTTCTGGCTGAATGGTTTTCTTGATGTTTGAAGTGTTATAACATGCTTCTGTGGCTGTTTATACATGGTAAAGGGGTTTTGTGAAGATGTTTAGCCTTTAGATTCCGTTTTTGAGACTTTCATTTTTCTATTGCTCTAAAGTGCTTTTCAGCTCCTGAACAGCGTTTTCAATGCATTTACAAAGTTTGGCATGTAACTTCTGGCTGAATGGTTTTCTTGATGTTTGAAGTGTTATAACATGCTTCTGTGGCTGTTTATACATGGTGAAGGGGTTTTGTGACGATGTTTAGCCTTTAGATTCCGTTTTTGAGACTTTCATTTTTCTATTGCTCTAAAGTGCTTTTCAGCTCCTGAACAGCGTTTTCAATGCATTAAAGTTTGGCATGTAACTTCTGGCTGAATGGTTTTCTTGATGTTTGAAGTGTTATAACATGCTTCTGTGCCTGTTTATACATGGTAAAGGGGTTTTGTGAAGATGTTTAGCCTTTAGATTCCGTTTTTGAGATTTTCATTTTTCTATTGCTCTAAAGTGCTTTTCAGCTCCTGAACAGCGTTTTCAATGCATTTACAAAGTTTGCAGGTAACTTCTGGCTGAATGGTTTTTTTGATGTTTGAAGTGTTATAACATGCTTCTGTGCCTGTTTATACATGGTAAAGGGGTTTTGTGAAGATGTTTAGCCTTTAGATTCCGTTTTTGAGACTTTCATTTTTTTATTGCTCTAAAGTGCTTTTCAGCTCCTGAACAGCGTTTTCAATGCATTTACAAAGTTTGGCATGTAACTTCTGGCTGAATGGTTTTCTTGATGTTTGAAGTGTTATAACTTGCTTCTGTGGCTGTTTATACATGGTGAAGGGGTTTTGTGAAGATGTTTAGCCTTTAGATTCCGTTTTTGAGACTTTCATTTTTCTATTGCTCTAAAGTGCTTTTCAGCTCCTGAACAGCGTTTTCAATGCATTTACAAAGTTTGGCATGTAACTTCTGGCTGAATGGTTTTCTTGATGTTTGAAGTGTTATAACAAGCTTCTGTGCCTGTTTATACATGGTAAAGGGGTTTTGTGAAGATGTTTAGCCTTTAGATTCCGTTTTTGAGACTTTCATTTTTCTATTGCTCTAAAGTGCTTTTCAGCTCCTGAACAGCGTTTTCAATGCATTTACAAAGTTTGGCATGTAACTTCTGGCTGAATGGTTTTCTTGATGTTTGAAGTGTTATAGAATGCTTCTGTGGCTGTTTATACATGGTAAAGGGGTTTTGTGAAGATGTTTAGCCTTTAGATTCCGTTTTTGAGACTTTCATTTTTCTATTGCTCTAAAGTGCTTTTCAGCTCCTGAACAGCATTTTCAATGCATTTACAAAGTTTGGCATGTAACTTCTGGCTGAATAGTTTTCTTGATGTTTGAAGTGTTATAACATGCTTCTGTGCCTGTTTATACATGGTAAAGGGGTTTTGTGAAGATGTTTAGCCTTTAGATTCCGTTTTTGAGACTTTCATTTTTTTATTGCTCTAAAGTGCTTTTCAGCTCCTGAACAGCGTTTTCAATGCATTTACAAAGTTTGGCATGTAACTTCTGGCTGAATGGTTTTCTTGATGTTTGAAGTGTTATAGAATGCTTCTTTGGCTGTTTATACATGGTAAAGGGGTTTTGTGAAGATGTTTAGCCTTTAGATTCCGTTTTTGAGACTTTCATTTTTCTATTGCTCTAAAGTGCTTTTCAGCTCCTGAACAGCATTTTCAATGCATTTACAAAGTTTGGCATGTAACTTCTGGCTGAATGGTTTTCTTGATGTTTGAAGTGTTATAGAATGCTTCTGTGGCTGTTTATACATGGTAAAGGGGTTTTGTGAAGATGTTTAGCCTTTAGATTCCGTTTTTGAGACTTTCATTTTTCTATTGCTCTAAAGTGCTTTTCAGCTCCTGAACAGCATTTTCAATGCATTTACAAAGTTTGGCATGTAACTTCTGGCTGAATAGTTTTCTTGATGTTTGAAGTGTTATAACATGCTTCTGTGCCTGTTTATACATGGTAAAGGGGTTTTGTGAAGATGTTTAGCCTTTAGATTCCGTTTTTGAGACTTTCATTTTTTTATTGCTCTAAAGTGCTTTTCAGCTCCTGAACAGCGTTTTCAATGCATTTACAAAGTTTGGCATGTAACTTCTGGCTGAATGGTTTTCTTGATGTTTGAAGTGTTATAGAATGCTTCTTTGGCTGTTTATACATGGTAAAGGGGTTTTGTGAAGATGTTTAGCCTTTAGATTCCGTTTTTGAGACTTTCATTTTTCTATTGCTCTAAAGTGCTTTTCAGCTCCTGAACAGCATTTTCAATGCATTTACAAAGTTTGGCATGTAACTTCTGGCTGAATGGTTTTCTTGATGTTTGAAGTGTTATAGAATGCTTCTGTGGCTGTTTATACATGGTAAAGGGGTTTTGTGAAGATGTTTAGCCTTTAGATTCCGTTTTTGAGACTTTCATTTTTCTATTGCTCTAAAGTGCTTTTCAGCTCCTGAACAGCATTTTCAATGCATTTACAAAGTTTGGCATGTAACTTCTGGCTGAATAGTTTTCTTGATGTTTGAAGTGTTATAACATGCTTCTGTGCCTGTTTATACATGGTAAAGGGGTTTTGTGAAGATGTTTAGCCTTTAGATTCCGTTTTTGAGACTTTCATTTTTTTATTGCTCTAAAGTGCTTTTCAGCTCCTGAACAGCGTTTTCAATGCATTTACAAAGTTTGGCATGTAACTTCTGGCTGAATGGTTTTCTTGATGTTTGAAGTGTTATAGAATGCTTCTGTGCCTGTTTATACATGGTAAAGGGGTTTTGTGAAGATGTTTAGCCTTTAGATTCCGTTTTTGAGACTTTCATTTTTCTATTGCTCTAAAGTGCTTTTCAGCTCCTGAACAGCGTTTTCAATGCATTTACAAAGTTTGGCATGTAACTTCTGGCTGAATGGTTTTCTTGATGTTTGAAGTGTTATAACATGCTTCTGTGCCTGTTTATACATGGTAAAGGGGTTTTGTGAAGATGTTTAGCCTTTAGATTCCGTTTTTGAGACTTTCATTTTTTTATTGCTCTAAAGTGCTTTTCAGCTCCTGAACAGCGTTTTCAATGCATTTACAAAGTTTGGCATGTAACTTCTGGCTGAATGGTTTTCTTGATGTTTGAAGTGTTATAACATGCTTCTGTGGCTGTTTATACATGGTAAAGGGGTTTTGTGAAGATGTTTAGCCTTTAGATTCCGTTTTTGAGACTTTCATTTTTCTATTGCTCTAAAGTGCTTTTCAGCTCCTGAACAGCGTTTTCAATGCATTTACAAAGTTTGGCATGTAACTACTGGCTGAATGGTTTTCTTGATGTTTGAAGTGTTATAACATGCTTCTGTGCCTGTTTATACATGGTAAAGGGGTTTTGTGAAGATGTTTAGCCTTTAGATTCCGTTTTTGAGACTTTCATTTTTCTATTGCTCTTAAGTGCTTTTCAGCTCCTGAACAGCGTTTTCAATGCATTTACAAAGTTTGGCATGTAACTTCTGGCTGAATGGTTTTCTTGATGTTTGAAGTGTTATAACATGCTTCTGTGCCTGTTTATACATGGTAAAGGGGTTTTGTGAAGATGTTTAGCCTTTAGATTCCGTTTTTGAGACTTTCATTTTTCTATTGCTCTAAAGTGCTTTTCAGCTCCTGAACAGCGTTTTCAATGCATTTACAAAGTTTGGCATGTAACTTCTGGCTGAATGGTTTTCTTGATGTTTGAAGTGTTATAACATGCTTCTGTGCCTGTTTATATATGGTAAAGGGGTTTTGTGAAGATGTTGAGCCTTTAGATTCCGTTTTTGAGACTTTAATTTTTTTATTGCTCTAAAGTATTTTTCAGCTCCTGAACAGCGTTTTCAATGCATTTACAAAGTTTGGCATGTAACTTCTGGCTGAATGGTTTTCTTGATGTTTGAAGTGTTATAACATGTTTCTGTGGCTGTTTATACATGGTAAAGGGGTTTTGTGAAGATGTTTAGCCTTTAGATTCCGTTTTTGAGACTTTCATTTTTCTATTGCTCTAAAGTGCTTTTCAGCTCCTGAACAGCGTTTTCAATGCATTTACAAAGTTTGGCATGTAACTACTGGCTGAATGGTTTTCTTGATGTTTGAAGTGTTATAACATGCTTCTGTGCCTGTTTATACATGGTAAAGGGGTTTTGTGAAGATGTTTAGCCTTTAGATTCCGTTTTTGAGACTTTCATTTTTCTATTGCTCTAAAGTGCTTTTCAGCTCCTGAACAGCGTTTTCAATGCATTTACAAAGTTTGCAGGTAACTTCTGGCTGAATGGTTTTTTTGATGTTTGAAGTGTTATAACATGCTTCTGTGCCTGTTTATACATGGTAAAGGGGTTTTGTGAAGATGTTTAGCCTTTAGATTCCGTTTTTGAGACTTTCATTTTTTTATTGCTCTAAAGTGCTTTTCAGCTCCTGAACAGCGTTTTCAATGCATTTACAAAGTTTGGCATGTAACTTCTGGCTGAATGGTTTTCTTGATGTTTGAAGTGTTATAACTTGCTTCTGTGGCTGTTTATACATGGTGAAGGGGTTTTGTGAAGATGTTTAGCCTTTAGATTCCGTTTTTGAGACTTTCATTTTTCTATTGCTCTAAAGTGCTTTTCAGTTCCTGAACAGCGTTTTCAATGCATTTACAAAGTTTGGCATGTAACTTCTGGCTGAATGGTTTTCTTGATGTTTGAAGTGTTATAACATGCTTCTGTGGCTGTTTATACATGGTAAAGGGGTTTTGTGAAGATGTTTAGCCTTTAGATTCCGTTTTTGAGACTTTCATTTTTCTATTGCTCTAAAGTGCTTTTCAGCTCCTGAACAGCGTTTTCAATGCATTTACAAAGTTTGGCATGTAACTTCTGGCTGAATGGTTTTCTTGATGTTTGAAGTGTTATAACATGCTTCTGTGCCTGTTTATACATGGTAAAGGGGTTTTGTGAAGATGTTTAGCCTTTAGATTCCGTTTTTGAGACTTTCATTTTTCTATTGCTCTAAAGTGCTTTTCAGCTCCTGAACAGCGTTTTCAATGCATTTACAAAGTTTGGCATGTAACTTCTGGCTGAATGGTTTTCTTGATGTTTGAAGTGTTATAGAATGCTTCTGTGGCTGTTTATACATGGTAAAGGGGTTTTGTGAAGATGTTTAGCCTTTAGATTCCGTTTTTGAGACTTTCATTTTTCTATTGCTCTAAAGTGCTTTTCAGCTCCTGAACAGCATTTTCAATGCATTTACAAAGTTTGGCATGTAACTTCTGGCTGAATAGTTTTCTTGATGTTTGAAGTGTTATAACATGCTTCTGTGCCTGTTTATACATGGTAAAGGGGTTTTGTGAAGATGTTTAGCCTTTAGATTCCGTTTTTGAGACTTTCATTTTTTTATTGCTCTAAAGTGCTTTTCAGCTCCTGAACAGCGTTTTCAATGCATTTACAAAGTTTGGCATGTAACTTCTGGCTGAATGGTTTTCTTGATGTTTGAAGTGTTATAGAATGCTTCTGTGGCTGTTTATACATGGTAAAGGGGTTTTGTGAAGATGTTTAGCCTTTAGATTCCGTTTTTGAGACTTTCATTTTTCTATTGCTCTAAAGTGCTTTTCAGCTCCTGAACAGCATTTTCAATGCATTTACAAAGTTTGGCATGTAACTTCTGGCTGAATGGTTTTCTTGATGTTTGAAGTGTTATAGAATGCTTCTGTGGCTGTTTATACATGGTAAAGGGGTTTTGTGAAGATGTTTAGCCTTTAGATTCCGTTTTTGAGACTTTCATTTTTCTATTGCTCTAAAGTGCTTTTCAGCTCCTGAACAGCATTTTCAATGCATTTACAAAGTTTGGCATGTAACTTCTGGCTGAATAGTTTTCTTGATGTTTGAAGTGTTATAACATGCTTCTGTGCCTGTTTATACATGGTAAAGGGGTTTTGTGAAGATGTTTAGCCTTTAGATTCCGTTTTTGAGACTTTCATTTTTTTATTGCTCTAAAGTGCTTTTCAGCTCCTGAACAGCGTTTTCAATGCATTTACAAAGTTTGGCATGTAACTTCTGGCTGAATGGTTTTCTTGATGTTTGAAGTGTTATAGAATGCTTCTGTGCCTGTTTATACATGGTAAAGGGGTTTTGTGAAGATGTTTAGCCTTTAGATTCCGTTTTTGAGACTTTCATTTTTCTATTGCTCTAAAGTGCTTTTCAGCTCCTGAACAGCGTTTTCAATGCATTTACAAAGTTTGGCATGTAACTTCTGGCTGAATGGTTTTCTTGATGTTTGAAGTGTTATAACATGCTTCTGTGCCTGTTTATACATGGTAAAGGGGTTTTGTGAAGATGTTTAGCCTTTAGATTCCGTTTTTGAGACTTTCATTTTTTTATTGCTCTAAAGTGCTTTTCAGCTCCTGAACAGCGTTTTCAATGCATTTACAAAGTTTGGCATGTAACTTCTGGCTGAATGGTTTTCTTGATGTTTGAAGTGTTATAACATGCTTCTGTGGCTGTTTATACATGGTAAAGGGGTTTTGTGAAGATGTTTAGCCTTTAGATTCCGTTTTTGAGACTTTCATTTTTCTATTGCTCTAAAGTGCTTTTCAGCTCCTGAACAGCGTTTTCAATGCATTTACAAAGTTTGGCATGTAACTACTGGCTGAATGGTTTTCTTGATGTTTGAAGTGTTATAACATGCTTCTGTGCCTGTTTATACATGGTAAAGGGGTTTTGTGAAGATGTTTAGCCTTTAGATTCCGTTTTTGAGACTTTCATTTTTCTATTGCTCTTAAGTGCTTTTCAGCTCCTGAACAGCGTTTTCAATGCATTTACAAAGTTTGGCATGTAACTTCTGGCTGAATGGTTTTCTTGATGTTTGAAGTGTTATAACATGCTTCTGTGCCTGTTTATACATGGTAAAGGGGTTTTGTGAAGATGTTTAGCCTTTAGATTCCGTTTTTGAGACTTTCATTTTTCTATTGCTCTAAAGTGCTTTTCAGCTCCTGAACAGCGTTTTCAATGCATTTACAAAGTTTGGCATGTAACTTCTGGCTGAATGGTTTTCTTGATGTTTGAAGTGTTATAACATGCTTCTGTGCCTGTTTATATATGGTAAAGGGGTTTTGTGAAGATGTTGAGCCTTTAGATTCCGTTTTTGAGACTTTCATTTTTTTATTGCTCTAAAGTATTTTTCAGCTCCTGAACAGCGTTTTCAATGCATTTACAAAGTTTGGCATGTAACTTCTGGCTGAATGGTTTTCTTGATGTTTGAAGTGTTATAACATGTTTCTGTGGCTGTTTATACATGGTAAAGGGGTTTTGTGAAGATGTTTAGCCTTTAGATTCCGTTTTTGAGACTTTCATTTTTCTATTGCTCTAAAGTGCTTTTCAGCTCCTGAACAGCGTTTTCAATGCATTTACAAAGTTTGGCATGTAACTACTGGCTGAATGGTTTTCTTGATGTTTGAAGTGTTATAACATGCTTCTGTGCCTGTTTATACATGGTAAAGGGGTTTTGTGAAGATGTTTAGCCTTTAGATTCCGTTTTTGAGACTTTCATTTTTCTATTGCTCTAAAGTGCTTTTCAGCTCCTGAACAGCGTTTTCAATGCATTTACAAAGTTTGCAGGTAACTTCTGGCTGAATGGTTTTCTTGATGTTTGAAGTGTTATAACATGCTTCTGTGCCTGTTTATACATGGTAAAGGGGTTTTGTGAAGATGTTTAGCCTTTAGATTCCGTTTTTGAGACTTTCATTTTTTTATTGCTCTAAAGTGCTTTTCAGCTCCTGAACAGCGTTTTCAATGCATTTACAAAGTTTGGCATGTAACTTCTGGCTGAATGGTTTTCTTGATGTTTGAAGTGTTATAACATGCTTCTGTGGCTGTTTATACATGGTAAAGGGGTTTTGTGAAGATGTTTAGCCTTTAGATTCCGTTTTTGAGACTTTCATTTTTCTATTGCTCTAAAGTGCTTTTCAGCTCCTGAACAGCGTTTTCAATGCATTTACAAAGTTTGGCATGTAACTACTGGCTGAATGGTTTTCTTGATGTTTGAAGTGTTATAACATGCTTCTGTGCCTGTTTATACATGGTAAAGGGGTTTTGTGAAGATGTTTAGCCTTTAGATTCCGTTTTTGAGACTTTCATTTTTCTATTGCTCTTAAGTGCTTTTCAGCTCCTGAACAGCGTTTTCAATGCATTTACAAAGTTTGGCATGTAACTTCTGGCTGAATGGTTTTCTTGATGTTTGAAGTGTTATAACATGCTTCTGTGCCTGTTTATACATGGTAAAGGGGTTTTGTGAAGATGTTTAGCCTTTAGATTCCGTTTTTGAGACTTTCATTTTTCTATTGCTCTAAAGTGCTTTTCAGCTCCTGAACAGCGTTTTCAATGCATTTACAAAGTTTGGCATGTAACTTCTGGCTGAATGGTTTTCTTGATGTTTGAAGTGTTATAACATGCTTCTGTGCCTGTTTATATATGGTAAAGGGGTTTTGTGAAGATGTTGAGCCTTTAGATTCCGTTTTTGAGACTTTCATTTTTTTATTGCTCTAAAGTATTTTTCAGCTCCTGAACAGCGTTTTCAATGCATTTACAAAGTTTGGCATGTAACTTCTGGCTGAATGGTTTTCTTGATGTTTGAAGTGTTATAACATGTTTCTGTGGCTGTTTATACATGGTAAAGGGGTTTTGTGAAGATGTTTAGCCTTTAGATTCCGTTTTTGAGACTTTCATTTTTCTATTGCTCTAAAGTGCTTTTCAGCTCCTGAACAGCGTTTTCAATGCATTTACAAAGTTTGGCATGTAACTACTGGCTGAATGGTTTTCTTGATGTTTGAAGTGTTATAACATGCTTCTGTGCCTGTTTATACATGGTAAAGGGGTTTTGTGAAGATGTTTAGCCTTTAGATTCCGTTTTTGAGACTTTCATTTTTCTATTGCTCTAAAGTGCTTTTCAGCTCCTGAACAGCGTTTTCAATGCATTTACAAAGTTTGCAGGTAACTTCTGGCTGAATGGTTTTTTTGATGTTTGAAGTGTTATAACATGCTTCTGTGCCTGTTTATACATGGTAAAGGGGTTTTGTGAAGATGTTTAGCCTTTAGATTCCGTTTTTGAGACTTTCATTTTTTTATTGCTCTAAAGTGCTTTTCAGCTCCTGAACAGCGTTTTCAATGCATTTACAAAGTTTGGCATGTAACTTCTGGCTGAATGGTTTTCTTGATGTTTGAAGTGTTATAACTTGCTTCTGTGGCTGTTTATACATGGTGAAGGGGTTTTGTGAAGATGTTTAGCCTTTAGATTCCGTTTTTGAGACTTTCATTTTTCTATTGCTCTAAAGTGCTTTTCAGCTCCTGAACAGCGTTTTCAATGCATTTACAAAGTTTGGCATGTAACTTCTGGCTGAATGGTTTTCTTGATGTTTGAAGTGTTATAACAAGCTTCTGTGCCTGTTTATACATGGTAAAGGGGTTTTGTGAAGATGTTTAGCCTTTAGATTCCGTTTTTGAGACTTTCATTTTTCTATTGCTCTAAAGTGCTTTTCAGCTCCTGAACAGCGTTTTCAATGCATTTACAAAGTTTGGCATGTAACTTCTGGCTGAATGGTTTTCTTGATGTTTGAAGTGTTATAACATGCTTCTGTGGCTGTTTATACATGGTGAAGGGGTTTTGTGACGATGTTTAGCCTTTAGATTCCGTTTTTGAGACTTTCATTTTTCTATTGCTCTAAAGTGCTTTTCAGCTCCTGAACAGCGTTTTCAATGCATTTACAAAGTTTGGCATGTAACTTCTGGCTGAATGGTTTTCTTGATGTTTGAAGTGTTATAACATGCTTCTGTGGCTGTTTATACATGGTAAAGGGGTTTTGTGAAGATGTTTAGCCTTTAGATTCCGTTTTTGAGACTTTCATTTTTCTATTGCTCTAAAGTGCTTTTCAGCTCCTGAACAGCGTTTTCAATGCATTTACAAAGTTTGGCATGTAACTTCTGGCTGAATGGTTTTCTTGATGTTTGAAGTGTTATAACATGCTTCTGTGGCTGTTTATACATGGTAAAGGGGTTTTGTGAAGATGTTTAGCCTTTAGATTCCGTTTTTGAGACTTTCATTTTTCTATTGCTCTAAAGTGCTTTTCAGCTCCTGAACAGCATTTTCAATGCATTTACAAAGTTTGGCATGTAACTTCTGGCTGAATAGTTTTCTTGATGTTTGAAGTGTTATAACATGCTTCTGTGCCTGTTTATACATGGTAAAGGGGTTTTGTGAAGATGTTTAGCCTTTAGATTCCGTTTTTGAGACTTTCATTTTTCTATTGCTCTAAAGTGCTTTTCAGCTCCTGAACAGCATTTTCAATGCATTTACAAAGTTTGGCATGTAACTTCTGGCTGAATAGTTTTCTTGATGTTTGAAGTGTTATAACATGCTTCTGTGCCTGTTTATACATGGTAAAGGGGTTTTGTGAAGATGTTTAGCCTTTAGATTCCGTTTTTGAGACTTTCATTTTTTTATTGCTCTAAAGTGCTTTTCAGCTCCTGAACAGCGTTTTCAATGCATTTACAAAGTTTGGCATGTAACTTCTGGCTGAATGGTTTTCTTGATGTTTGAAGTGTTATAGAATGCTTCTGTGGCTGTTTATACATGGTAAAGGGGTTTTGTGAAGATGTTTAGCCTTTAGATTCCGTTTTTGAGACTTTAATTTTTCTATTGCTCTAAAGTGCTTTTCAGCTCCTGAACAGCATTTTCAATGCATTTACAAAGTTTGGCATGTAACTTCTGGCTGAATAGTTTTCTTGATGTTTGAAGTGTTATAACATGCTTCTGTGCCTGTTTATACATGGTAAAGGGGTTTTGTGAAGATGTTTAGCCTTTAGATTCCGTTTTTGAGACTTTCATTTTTCTATTGCTCTAAAGTGCTTTTCAGCTCCTGAACAGCATTTTCAATGCATTTACAAAGTTTGGCATGTAACTTCTGGCTGAATAGTTTTCTTGATGTTTGAAGTGTTATAACATGCTTCTGTGCCTGTTTATACATGGTAAAGGGGTTTTGTGAAGATGTTTAGCCTTTAGATTCCGTTTTTGAGACTTTCATTTTTTTATTGCTCTAAAGTGCTTTTCAGCTCCTGAACAGCGTTTTCAATGCATTTACAAAGTTTGGCATGTAACTTCTGGCTGAATGGTTTTCTTGATGTTTGAAGTGTTATAGAATGCTTCTGTGGCTGTTTATACATGGTAAAGGGGTTTTGTGAAGATGTTTAGCCTTTAGATTCCGTTTTTGAGACTTTCATTTTTCTATTGCTCTAAAGTGCTTTTCAGCTCCTGAACAGCGTTTTCAATGCATTTACAAAGTTTGGCATGTAACTTCTGGCTGAATGGTTTTCTTGATGTTTGAAGTGTTATAACATGTTTCTGTGGCTGTTTATACATGGTAAAGGGGTTTTGTGAAGATGTTTAGCCTTTAGATTCCGTTTTTGAGACTTTCATTTTTCTATTGCTCTAAAGTGCTTTTCAGCTCCTGAACAGCGTTTTCAATGCATTTACAAAGTTTGGCATGTAACTACTGGCTGAATGGTTTTCTTGATGTTTGAAGTGTTATAACATGCTTCTGTGCCTGTTTATACATGGTAAAGGGGTTTTGTGAAGATGTTTAGCCTTTAGATTCCGTTTTTGAGACTTTCATTTTTCTATTGCTCTTAAGTGCTTTTCAGCTCCTGAACAGCGTTTTCAATGCATTTACAAAGTTTGGCATGTAACTTCTGGCTGAATGGTTTTCTTGATGTTTGAAGTGTTATAACATGCTTCTGTGCCTGTTTATACATGGTAAAGGGGTTTTGTGAAGATGTTTAGCCTTTAGATTCCGTTTTTGAGACTTTCATTTTTCTATTGCTCTAAAGTGCTTTTCAGCTCCTGAACAGCGTTTTCAATGCATTTACAAAGTTTGGCATGTAACTTCTGGCTGAATGGTTTTCTTGATGTTTGAAGTGTTATAACATGCTTCTGTGCCTGTTTATATATGGTAAAGGGGTTTTGTGAAGATGTTGAGCCTTTAGATTCCGTTTTTGAGACTTTCATTTTTTTATTGCTCTAAAGTATTTTTCAGCTCCTGAACAGCGTTTTCAATGCATTTACAAAGTTTGGCATGTAACTTCTGGCTGAATGGTTTTCTTGATGTTTGAAGTGTTATAACATGTTTCTGTGGCTGTTTATACATGGTAAAGGGGTTTTGTGAAGATGTTTAGCCTTTAGATTCCGTTTTTGAGACTTTCATTTTTCTATTGCTCTAAAGTGCTTTTCAGCTCCTGAACAGCGTTTTCAATGCATTTACAAAGTTTGGCATGTAACTACTGGCTGAATGGTTTTCTTGATGTTTGAAGTGTTATAACATGCTTCTGTGCCTGTTTATACATGGTAAAGGGGTTTTGTGAAGATGTTTAGCCTTTAGATTCCGTTTTTGAGACTTTCATTTTTCTATTGCTCTAAAGTGCTTTTCAGCTCCTGAACAGCGTTTTCAATGCATTTACAAAGTTTGCAGGTAACTTCTGGCTGAATGGTTTTTTTGATGTTTGAAGTGTTATAACATGCTTCTGTGCCTGTTTATACATGGTAAAGGGGTTTTGTGAAGATGTTTAGCCTTTAGATTCCGTTTTTGAGACTTTCATTTTTTTATTGCTCTAAAGTGCTTTTCAGCTCCTGAACAGCGTTTTCAATGCATTTACAAAGTTTGGCATGTAACTTCTGGCTGAATGGTTTTCTTGATGTTTGAAGTGTTATAACTTGCTTCTGTGGCTGTTTATACATGGTGAAGGGGTTTTGTGAAGATGTTTAGCCTTTAGATTCCGTTTTTGAGACTTTCATTTTTCTATTGCTCTAAAGTGCTTTTCAGCTCCTGAACAGCGTTTTCAATGCATTTACAAAGTTTGGCATGTAACTTCTGGCTGAATGGTTTTCTTGATGTTTGAAGTGTTATAACAAGCTTCTGTGCCTGTTTATACATGGTAAAGGGGTTTTGTGAAGATGTTTAGCCTTTAGATTCCGTTTTTGAGACTTTCATTTTTCTATTGCTCTAAAGTGCTTTTCAGCTCCTGAACAGCGTTTTCAATGCATTTACAAAGTTTGGCATGTAACTTCTGGCTGAATGGTTTTCTTGATGTTTGAAGTGTTATAACATGCTTCTGTGGCTGTTTATACATGGTGAAGGGGTTTTGTGACGATGTTTAGCCTTTAGATTCCGTTTTTGAGACTTTCATTTTTCTATTGCTCTAAAGTGCTTTTCAGCTCCTGAACAGCGTTTTCAATGCATTTACAAAGTTTGGCATGTAACTTCTGGCTGAATGGTTTTCTTGATGTTTGAAGTGTTATAACATGCTTCTGTGGCTGTTTATACATGGTAAAGGGGTTTTGTGAAGATGTTTAGCCTTTAGATTCCGTTTTTGAGACTTTCATTTTTCTATTGCTCTAAAGTGCTTTTCAGCTCCTGAACAGCGTTTTCAATGCATTTACAAAGTTTGGCATGTAACTTCTGGCTGAATGGTTTTCTTGATGTTTGAAGTGTTATAACATGCTTCTGTGGCTGTTTATACATGGTAAAGGGGTTTTGTGAAGATGTTTAGCCTTTAGATTCCGTTTTTGAGACTTTCATTTTTCTATTGCTCTAAAGTGCTTTTCAGCTCCTGAACAGCATTTTCAATGCATTTACAAAGTTTGGCATGTAACTTCTGGCTGAATAGTTTTCTTGATGTTTGAAGTGTTATAACATGCTTCTGTGCCTGTTTATACATGGTAAAGGGGTTTTGTGAAGATGTTTAGCCTTTAGATTCCGTTTTTGAGACTTTCATTTTTCTATTGCTCTAAAGTGCTTTTCAGCTCCTGAACAGCATTTTCAATGCATTTACAAAGTTTGGCATGTAACTTCTGGCTGAATAGTTTTCTTGATGTTTGAAGTGTTATAACATGCTTCTGTGCCTGTTTATACATGGTAAAGGGGTTTTGTGAAGATGTTTAGCCTTTAGATTCCGTTTTTGAGACTTTCATTTTTTTATTGCTCTAAAGTGCTTTTCAGCTCCTGAACAGCGTTTTCAATGCATTTACAAAGTTTGGCATGTAACTTCTGGCTGAATGGTTTTCTTGATGTTTGAAGTGTTATAGAATGCTTCTGTGGCTGTTTATACATGGTAAAGGGGTTTTGTGAAGATGTTTAGCCTTTAGATTCCGTTTTTGAGACTTTAATTTTTCTATTGCTCTAAAGTGCTTTTCAGCTCCTGAACAGCATTTTCAATGCATTTACAAAGTTTGGCATGTAACTTCTGGCTGAATAGTTTTCTTGATGTTTGAAGTGTTATAACATGCTTCTGTGCCTGTTTATACATGGTAAAGGGGTTTTGTGAAGATGTTTAGCCTTTAGATTCCGTTTTTGAGACTTTCATTTTTCTATTGCTCTAAAGTGCTTTTCAGCTCCTGAACAGCATTTTCAATGCATTTACAAAGTTTGGCATGTAACTTCTGGCTGAATAGTTTTCTTGATGTTTGAAGTGTTATAACATGCTTCTGTGCCTGTTTATACATGGTAAAGGGGTTTTGTGAAGATGTTTAGCCTTTAGATTCCGTTTTTGAGACTTTCATTTTTTTATTGCTCTAAAGTGCTTTTCAGCTCCTGAACAGCGTTTTCAATGCATTTACAAAGTTTGGCATGTAACTTCTGGCTGAATGGTTTTCTTGATGTTTGAAGTGTTATAGAATGCTTCTGTGGCTGTTTATACATGGTAAAGGGGTTTTGTGAAGATGTTTAGCCTTTAGATTCCGTTTTTGAGACTTTCATTTTTCTATTGCTCTAAAGTGCTTTTCAGCTCCTGAACAGCGTTTTCAATGCATTTACAAAGTTTGGCATGTAACTTCTGGCTGAATGGTTTTCTTGATGTTTGAAGTGTTATAACATGTTTCTGTGGCTGTTTATACATGGTAAAGGGGTTTTGTGAAGATGTTTAGCCTTTAGATTCCGTTTTTGAGACTTTCATTTTTCTATTGCTCTAAAGTGCTTTTCAGCTCCTGAACAGCGTTTTCAATGCATTTACAAAGTTTGGCATGTAACTACTGGCTGAATGGTTTTCTTGATGTTTGAAGTGTTATAACATGCTTCTGTGCCTGTTTATACATGGTAAAGGGGTTTTGTGAAGATGTTTAGCCTTTAGATTCCGTTTTTGAGACTTTCATTTTTCTATTGCTCTAAAGTGCTTTTCAGCTCCTGAACAGCGTTTTCAATGCATTTACAAAGTTTGCAGGTAACTTCTGGCTGAATGGTTTTTTTGATGTTTGAAGTGTTATAACATGCTTCTGTGCCTGTTTATACATGGTAAAGGGGTTTTGTGAAGATGTTTAGCCTTTAGATTCCGTTTTTGAGACTTTCATTTTTTTATTGCTCTAAAGTGCTTTTCAGCTCCTGAACAGCGTTTTCAATGCATTTACAAAGTTTGGCATGTAACTTCTGGCTGAATGGTTTTCTTGATGTTTGAAGTGTTATAACTTGCTTCTGTGGCTGTTTATACATGGTGAAGGGGTTTTGTGAAGATGTTTAGCCTTTAGATTCCGTTTTTGAGACTTTCATTTTTCTATTGCTCTAAAGTGCTTTTCAGCTCCTGAACAGCGTTTTCAATGCATTTACAAAGTTTGGCATGTAACTTCTGGCTGAATGGTTTTCTTGATGTTTGAAGTGTTATAACAAGCTTCTGTGCCTGTTTATACATGGTAAAGGGGTTTTGTGAAGATGTTTAGCCTTTAGATTCCGTTTTTGAGACTTTCATTTTTCTATTGCTCTAAAGTGCTTTTCAGCTCCTGAACAGCGTTTTCAATGCATTTACAAAGTTTGGCATGTAACTTCTGGCTGAATGGTTTTCTTGATGTTTGAAGTGTTATAACATGCTTCTGTGGCTGTTTATACATGGTGAAGGGGTTTTGTGACGATGTTTAGCCTTTAGATTCCGTTTTTGAGACTTTCATTTTTCTATTGCTCTAAAGTGCTTTTCAGCTCCTGAACAGCGTTTTCAATGCATTTACAAAGTTTGGCATGTAACTTCTGGCTGAATGGTTTTCTTGATGTTTGAAGTGTTATAACATGCTTCTGTGGCTGTTTATACATGGTAAAGGGGTTTTGTGAAGATGTTTAGCCTTTAGATTCCGTTTTTGAGACTTTCATTTTTCTATTGCTCTAAAGTGCTTTTCAGCTCCTGAACAGCGTTTTCAATGCATTTACAAAGTTTGGCATGTAACTTCTGGCTGAATGGTTTTCTTGATGTTTGAAGTGTTATAACATGCTTCTGTGGCTGTTTATACATGGTAAAGGGGTTTTGTGAAGATGTTTAGCCTTTAGATTCCGTTTTTGAGACTTTCATTTTTCTATTGCTCTAAAGTGCTTTTCAGCTCCTGAACAGCATTTTCAATGCATTTACAAAGTTTGGCATGTAACTTCTGGCTGAATAGTTTTCTTGATGTTTGAAGTGTTATAACATGCTTCTGTGCCTGTTTATACATGGTAAAGGGGTTTTGTGAAGATGTTTAGCCTTTAGATTCCGTTTTTGAGACTTTCATTTTTCTATTGCTCTAAAGTGCTTTTCAGCTCCTGAACAGCATTTTCAATGCATTTACAAAGTTTGGCATGTAACTTCTGGCTGAATAGTTTTCTTGATGTTTGAAGTGTTATAACATGCTTCTGTGCCTGTTTATACATGGTAAAGGGGTTTTGTGAAGATGTTTAGCCTTTAGATTCCGTTTTTGAGACTTTCATTTTTTTATTGCTCTAAAGTGCTTTTCAGCTCCTGAACAGCGTTTTCAATGCATTTACAAAGTTTGGCATGTAACTTCTGGCTGAATGGTTTTCTTGATGTTTGAAGTGTTATAGAATGCTTCTGTGGCTGTTTATACATGGTAAAGGGGTTTTGTGAAGATGTTTAGCCTTTAGATTCCGTTTTTGAGACTTTAATTTTTCTATTGCTCTAAAGTGCTTTTCAGCTCCTGAACAGCATTTTCAATGCATTTACAAAGTTTGGCATGTAACTTCTGGCTGAATAGTTTTCTTGATGTTTGAAGTGTTATAACATGCTTCTGTGCCTGTTTATACATGGTAAAGGGGTTTTGTGAAGATGTTTAGCCTTTAGATTCCGTTTTTGAGACTTTCATTTTTCTATTGCTCTAAAGTGCTTTTCAGCTCCTGAACAGCATTTTCAATGCATTTACAAAGTTTGGCATGTAACTTCTGGCTGAATAGTTTTCTTGATGTTTGAAGTGTTATAACATGCTTCTGTGCCTGTTTATACATGGTAAAGGGGTTTTGTGAAGATGTTTAGCCTTTAGATTCCGTTTTTGAGACTTTCATTTTTTTATTGCTCTAAAGTGCTTTTCAGCTCCTGAACAGCGTTTTCAATGCATTTACAAAGTTTGGCATGTAACTTCTGGCTGAATGGTTTTCTTGATGTTTGAAGTGTTATAGAATGCTTCTGTGGCTGTTTATACATGGTAAAGGGGTTTTGTGAAGATGTTTAGCCTTTAGATTCCGTTTTTGAGACTTTCATTTTTCTATTGCTCTAAAGTGCTTTTCAGCTCCTGAACAGCATTTTCAATGCATTTACAAAGTTTGGCATGTAACTTCTGGCTGAATAGTTTTCTTGATGTTTGAAGTGTTATAACATGCTTCTGTGCCTGTTTATACATGGTAAAGGGGTTTTGTGAAGATGTTTAGCCTTTAGATTCCGTTTTTGAGACTTTCATTTTTCTATTGCTCTAAAGTGCTTTTCAGCTCCTGAACAGCGTTTTCAATGCATTTACAAAGTTTGGCATGTAACTACTGGCTGAATGGTTTTCTTGATGTTTGAAGTGTTATAACATGCTTCTGTGCCTGTTTATACATGGTAAAGGGGTTTTGTGAAGATGTTTAGCCTTTAGATTCCGTTTTTGAGACTTTCATTTTTCTATTGCTCTAAAGTGCTTTTCAGCTCCTGAACAGCGTTTTCAATGCATTTACAAAGTTTGGCATGTAACTTCTGGCTGAATGGTTTTCTTGATGTTTGAAGTGTTATAACATGCTTCTGTGCCTGTTTATACATGGTAAAGGGGTTTTGTGAAGATGTTTAGCCTTTAGATTCAGTTTTTGAGACTTTCATTTTTCTATTGCTCTAAAGTGCTTTTCAGCTCCTGAACAGCGTTTTCAATGCATTTACAAAGTTTGGCATGTAACTTCTGGCTGAATGGTTTTCTTGATGTTTGAAGTGTTATAACATGCTTCTGTGCCTGTTTATACATGGTAAAGGGGTTTTGTGAAGATGTTGAGCCTTTAGATTCCGTTTTTGAGACTTTCATTTTTTTATTGCTCTAAAGTATTTTTCAGCTCCTGAACAGCGTTTTCAATGCATTTACAAAGTTTGGCATGTAACTTCTGGCTGAATGGTTTTCTTGATGTTTGAAGTGTTATAACATGTTTCTGTGGCTGTTTATACATGGTAAAGGGGTTTTGTGAAGATGTTTAGCCTTTAGATTCCGTTTTTGAGACTTTCATTTTTCTATTGCTCTAAAGTGCTTTTCAGCTCCTGAACAGCGTTTTCAATGCATTTACAAAGTTTGGCATGTAACTACTGGCTGAATGGTTTTCTTGATGTTTGAAGTGTTATAACATGCTTCTGTGCCTGTTTATACATGGTAAAGGGGTTTTGTGAAGATGTTTAGCCTTTAGATTCCGTTTTTGAGACTTTCATTTTTCTATTGCTCTAAAGTGCTTTTCAGCTCCTGAACAGCGTTTTCAATGCATTTACAAAGTTTGGCATGTAACTTCTGGCTGAATGGTTTTCTTGATGTTTGAAGTGTTATAACATGCTTCTGTGCCTGTTTATACATGGTAAAGGGGTTTTGTGAAGATGTTGAGCCTTTAGATTCCTTTTTTGAGACTTTCATTTTTTTATTGCTCTAAAGTGTTTTTCAGCTCCTGAACAGCGTTTTCAATGCATTTACAAAGTTTGGCATGTAACTTCTGGCTGAATGGTTTTCTTGATGTTTGAAGTGTTATAACATGCTTCTGTGCCTGTTTATACATGGTAAAGGGGTTTTGTGAAGATGTTGAGCCTTTAGATTCCGTTTTTGAGACTTTCATTTTTTTATTGCTCTAAAGTGCTTTTCAGCTCCTGAACAGCGTTTTCAATGCATTTACTAAGTTTGGCATGTAACTTCTGGCTGAATGGTTTTCTTGATGTTTGAAGTGTTATAACATGCTTCTGTGCCTGTTTATACATGGTAAAGGGGTTTTGTGAAGATGTTTAGCCTTTAGATTCCGTTTTTGAGACTTTCATTTTTCTATTGCTCTAAAGTGCTTTTCAGCTCCTGAACAGCGTTTTCAATGCATTTACAAAGTTTGGCATGTAACTTCTGGCTGAATGGTTTTCTTGATGTTTGAAGTGTTATAACATGCTTCTGTGCCTGTTTATACATGGTAAAGGGGTTTTGTGAAGATGTTGAGCCTTTAGATTCCGTTTTTGAGACTTTCATTTTTTTATTGCTCTAAAGTGTTTTTCAGCTCCTGAACAGCGTTTTCAATGCATTTACAAAGTTTGGCATGTAACTTCTGGCTGAATGGTTTTCTTGATGTTTGAAGTGTTATAACATGTTTCTGTGGCTGTTTATACATGGTAAAGGGGTTTTGTGAAGATGTTTAGCCTTTAGATTCCGTTTTTGAGACTTTCATTTTTCTATTGCTCTAAAGTGCTTTTCAGCTCCTGAACAGCGTTTTCAATGCATTTACAAAGTTTGGCATGTAACTACTGGCTGAATGGTTTTCTTGATGTTTGAAGTGTTATAACATGCTTCTGTGCCTGTTTATACATGGTAAAGGGGTTTTGTGAAGATGTTTAGCCTTTAGATTCCGTTTTTGAGACTTTCATTTTTCTATTGCTCTAAAGTGCTTTTCAGCTCCTGAACAGCGTTTTCAATGCATTTACAAAGTTTGGCATGTAACTTCTGGCTGAATGGTTTTCTTCATGTTTGAAGTGTTATAACATGCTTCTGTGCCTGTTTATACATGGTAAAGGGGTTTTGTGAAGATGTTGAGCCTTTAGATTCCTTTTTTGAGACTTTCATTTTTTTATTGCTCTAAAGTGTTTTTCAGCTCCTGAACAGCGTTTTCAATGCATTTACAAAGTTTGGCATGTAACTTCTGGCTGAATGGTTTTCTTGATGTTTGAAGTGTTATAACATGCTTCTGTGCCTGTTTATACATGGTAAAGGGGTTTTGTGAAGATGTTTAGCCTTTAGATTCCGTTTTTGAGACTTTCATTTTTTTATTGCTCTAAAGTGCTTTTCAGCTCCTGAACAGCGTTTTCAATGCATTTACAAAGTTTGGCATGTAACTTCTGGCTGAATGGTTTTCTTGATGTTTGAAGTGTTATAACATGCTTCTGTGCCTGTTTATACATGGTAAAGGGGTTTTGTGAAGATGTTTAGCCTTTAGATTCCGTTTTTGAGACTTTCATTTTTCTATTGCTCTAAAGTGCTTTTCAGCTCCTGAACAGCGTTTTCAATGCATTTACAAAGTTTGGCATGTAACTACTGGCTGAATGGTTTTCTTGATGTTTGAAGTGTTATAACATGCTTCTGTGCCTGTTTATACATGGTAAAGGGGTTTTGTGAAGATGTTTAGCCTTTAGATTCCGTTTTTGAGACTTTCATTTTTCTATTGCTCTAAAGTGCTTTTCAGCTCCTGAACAGCGTTTTCAATGCATTTACAAAGTTTGGCATGTAACTACTGGCTGAATGGTTTTCTTGATGTTTGAAGTGTTATAACATGCTTCTGTGCCTGTTTATACATGGTAAAGGGGTTTTGTGAAGATGTTTAGCCTTTAGATTCCGTTTTTGAGACTTTCATTTTTCTATTGCTCTAAAGTGCTTTTCAGCTCCTGAACAGCGTTTTCAATGCATTTACAAAGTTTGGCATGTAACTTCTGGCTGAATGGTTTTCTTGATGTTTGAAGTGTTATAACATGCTTCTGTGCCTGTTTATACATGGTAAAGGGGTTTTGTGAAGATGTTTAGCCTTTAGATTCCGTTTTTGAGACTTTCATTTTTTTATTGCTCTAAAGTGCTTTTCAGCTCCTGAACAGCGTTTTCAATGCATTTACAAAGTTTGGCATGTAACTTCTGGCTTAATGGTTTTCTTGATGTTTGAAGTGTTATAACATGCTTCTGTGCCTGTTTATACATGGTAAAGGGGTTTTGTGAAGATGTTTAGCCTTTAGATTCCGTTTTTGAGACTTTCATTTTTCTATTGCTCTAAAGTGCTTTTCAGCTCCTGAACAGCGTTTTCAATGCATTTACAAAGTTTGGCATGTAACTTCTGGCTGAATGGTTTTCTTGATGTTTGAAGTGTTATAACATGCTTCTGTGCCTGTTTATACATGGTAAAGGGGTTTTGTGAAGATGTTTAGCCTTTAGATTCCGTTTTTGAGACTTTCATTTTTCTATTGCTCTAAAGTGCTTTTCAGCTCCTGAACAGCGTTTTCAATGCATTTACAAAGTTTGGCATGTAACTTCTGGCTGAATGGTTTTCTTGATGTTTGAAGTGTTATAACATGCTTCTGTGCCTGTTTATACATGGTAAAGGGGTTTTGTGAAGATGTTGAGCCTTTAGATTCCGTTTTTGAGACTTTCATTTTTTTATTGCTCTAAAGTGTTTTTCAGCTCCTGAACAGCGTTTTCAATGCATTTACAAAGTTTGGCATGTAACTTCTGGCTGAATGGTTTTCTTGATGTTTGAAGTGTTATAACATGTTTCTGTGGCTGTTTATACATGGTAAAGGGGTTTTGTGAAGATGTTTAGCCTTTAGATTCCTTTTTTGAGACTTTCATTTTTTTATTGCTCTAAAGTGTTTTTCAGCTCCTGAACAGCGTTTTCAATGCATTTACAAAGTTTGGCATGTAACTTCTGGCTGAATGGTTTTCTTGATGTTTGAAGTGTTATAACATGCTTCTGTGCCTGTTTATACATGGTAAAGGGGTTTTGTGAAGATGTTTAGCCTTTAGATTCCGTTTTTGAGACTTTCATTTTTTTATTGCTCTAAAGTGCTTTTCAGCTCCTGAACAGCGTTTTCAATGCATTTACAAAGTTTGGCATGTAACTTCTGGCTGAATGGTTTTCTTGATGTTTGAAGTGTTATAACATGCTTCTGTGCCTGTTTATACATGGTAAAGGGGTTTTGTGAAGATGTTTAGCCTTTAGATTCCGTTTTTGAGACTTTCATTTTTCTATTGCTCTAAAGTGCTTTTCAGCTCCTGAACAGCGTTTTCAATGCATTTACAAAGTTTGGCATGTAACTACTGGCTGAATGGTTTTCTTGATGTTTGAAGTGTTATAACATGCTTCTGTGCCTGTTTATACATGGTAAAGGGGTTTTGTGAAGATGTTTAGCCTTTAGATTCCGTTTTTGAGACTTTCATTTTTCTATTGCTCTAAAGTGCTTTTCAGCTCCTGAACAGCGTTTTCAATGCATTTACAAAGTTTGGCATGTAACTACTGGCTGAATGGTTTTCTTGATGTTTGAAGTGTTATAACATGCTTCTGTGCCTGTTTATACATGGTAAAGGGGTTTTGTGAAGATGTTTAGCCTTTAGATTCCGTTTTTGAGACTTTCATTTTTCTATTGCTCTAAAGTGCTTTTCAGCTCCTGAACAGCGTTTTCAATGCATTTACAAAGTTTGGCATGTAACTTCTGGCTGAATGGTTTTCTTGATGTTTGAAGTGTTATAACATGCTTCTGTGCCTGTTTATACATGGTAAAGGGGTTTTGTGAAGATGTTTAGCCTTTAGATTCCGTTTTTGAGACTTTCATTTTTTTATTGCTCTAAAGTGCTTTTCAGCTCCTGAACAGCGTTTTCAATGCATTTACAAAGTTTGGCATGTAACTTCTGGCTTAATGGTTTTCTTGATGTTTGAAGTGTTATAACATGCTTCTGTGCCTGTTTATACATGGTAAAGGGGTTTTGTGAAGATGTTTAGCCTTTAGATTCCGTTTTTGAGACTTTCATTTTTCTATTGCTCTAAAGTGCTTTTCAGCTCCTGAACAGCGTTTTCAATGCATTTACAAAGTTTGGCATGTAACTTCTGGCTGAATGGTTTTCTTGATGTTTGAAGTGTTATAACATGCTTCTGTGCCTGTTTATACATGGTAAAGGGGTTTTGTGAAGATGTTGAGCCTTTAGATTCCTTTTTTGAGACTTTCATTTTTTTATTGCTCTAAAGTGTTTTTCAGGTCCTGAACAGCGTTTTCAATGCATTTACAAAGTTTGGCATGTAACTTCTGGCTGAATGGTTTTCTTGATGTTTGAAGTGTTATAACATGCTTCTGTGCCTGTTTATACATGGTAAAGGGGTTTTGTGAAGATGTTTAGCCTTTAGATTCCGTTTTTGAGACTTTCATTTTTTTATTGCTCTAAAGTGCTTTTCAGCTCCTGAACAGCGTTTTCAATGCATTTACAAAGTTTGGCATGTAACTTCTGGCTGAATGGTTTTCTTGATGTTTGAAGTGTTATAACATGCTTCTGTGCCTGTTTATACATGGTAAAGGGGTTTTGTGAAGATGTTTAGCCTTTAGATTCCGTTTTTGAGACTTTCATTTTTCTATTGCTCTAAAGTGCTTTTCAGCTCCTGAATAGCGTTTTCAATGCATTTACAAAGTTTGGCATGTAACTTCTGGCTGAATGGTTTTCTTGATGTTTGAAGTGTTATAACATGCTTCTGTGCCTGTTTATACATGGTAAAGGGGTTTTGTGAAGATGTTTAGCCTTTAGATTCCGTTTTTGAGACTTTCATTTTTCTATTGCTCTAAAGTGCTTTTCAGCTCCTGAACAGCGTTTTCAATGCATTTACAAAGTTTGGCATGTAACTACTGGCTGAATGGTTTTCTTGATGTTTGAAGTGTTATAACATGCTTCTGTGCCTGTTTATACATGGTAAAGGGGTTTTGTGAAGATGTTTAGCCTTTAGATTCCGTTTTTGAGACTTTCATTTTTCTATTGCTCTAAAGTGCTTTTCAGCTCCTGAACAGCGTTTTCAATGCATTTACAAAGTTTGGCATGTAACTTCTGGCTGAATGGTTTTCTTGATGTTTGAAGTGTTATAACATGCTTCTGTGCCTGTTTATACATGGTAAAGGGGTTTTGTGAAGATGTTTAGCCTTTAGATTCCGTTTTTGAGACTTTCATTTTTTTATTGCTCTAAAGTGCTTTTCAGCTCCTGAACAGCGTTTTCAATGCATTTACAAAGTTTGGCATGTAACTTCTGGCTTAATGGTTTTCTTGATGTTTGAAGTGTTATAACATGCTTCTGTGCCTGTTTATACATGGTAAAGGGGTTTTGTGAAGATGTTTAGCCTTTAGATTCCGTTTTTGAGACTTTCATTTTTCTATTGCTCTAAAGTGCTTTTCAGCTCCTGAACAGCGTTTTCAATGCATTTACAAAGTTTGGCATGTAACTTCTGGCTGAATGGTTTTCTTGATGTTTGAAGTGTTATAACATGCTTCTGTGCCTGTTTATACATGGTAAAGGGGTTTTGTGAAGATGTTTAGCCTTTAGATTCCGTTTTTGAGACTTTCATTTTTCTATTGCTCTAAAGTGCTTTTCAGCTCCTGAACAGCGTTTTCAATGCATTTACAAAGTTTGGCATGTAACTTCTGGCTGAATGGTTTTCTTGATGTTTGAAGTGTTATAACATGCTTCTGTGCCTGTTTATACATGGTAAAGGGGTTTTGTGAAGATGTTGAGCCTTTAGATTCCGTTTTTGAGACTTTCATTTTTTTATTGCTCTAAAGTGTTTTTCAGCTCCTGAACAGCGTTTTCAATGCATTTACAAAGTTTGGCATGTAACTTCTGGCTGAATGGTTTTCTTGATGTTTGAAGTGTTATAACATGTTTCTGTGGCTGTTTATACATGGTAAAGGGGTTTTGTGAAGATGTTTAGCCTTTAGATTCCTTTTTTGAGACTTTCATTTTTTTATTGCTCTAAAGTGTTTTTCAGCTCCTGAACAGCGTTTTCAATGCATTTACAAAGTTTGGCATGTAACTTCTGGCTGAATGGTTTTCTTGATGTTTGAAGTGTTATAACATGCTTCTGTGCCTGTTTATACATGGTAAAGGGGTTTTGTGAAGATGTTTAGCCTTTAGATTCCGTTTTTGAGACTTTCATTTTTTTATTGCTCTAAAGTGCTTTTCAGCTCCTGAACAGCGTTTTCAATGCATTTACAAAGTTTGGCATGTAACTTCTGGCTGAATGGTTTTCTTGATGTTTGAAGTGTTATAACATGCTTCTGTGCCTGTTTATACATGGTAAAGGGGTTTTGTGAAGATGTTTAGCCTTTAGATTCCGTTTTTGAGACTTTCATTTTTCTATTGCTCTAAAGTGCTTTTCAGCTCCTGAACAGCGTTTTCAATGCATTTACAAAGTTTGGCATGTAACTACTGGCTGAATGGTTTTCTTGATGTTTGAAGTGTTATAACATGCTTCTGTGCCTGTTTATACATGGTAAAGGGGTTTTGTGAAGATGTTTAGCCTTTAGATTCCGTTTTTGAGACTTTCATTTTTCTATTGCTCTAAAGTGCTTTTCAGCTCCTGAACAGCGTTTTCAATGCATTTACAAAGTTTGGCATGTAACTACTGGCTGAATGGTTTTCTTGATGTTTGAAGTGTTATAACATGCTTCTGTGCCTGTTTATACATGGTAAAGGGGTTTTGTGAAGATGTTTAGCCTTTAGATTCCGTTTTTGAGACTTTCATTTTTCTATTGCTCTAAAGTGCTTTTCAGCTCCTGAACAGCGTTTTCAATGCATTTACAAAGTTTGGCATGTAACTTCTGGCTGAATGGTTTTCTTGATGTTTGAAGTGTTATAACATGCTTCTGTGCCTGTTTATACATGGTAAAGGGGTTTTGTGAAGATGTTTAGCCTTTAGATTCCGTTTTTGAGACTTTCATTTTTTTATTGCTCTAAAGTGCTTTTCAGCTCCTGAACAGCGTTTTCAATGCATTTACAAAGTTTGGCATGTAACTTCTGGCTTAATGGTTTTCTTGATGTTTGAAGTGTTATAACATGCTTCTGTGCCTGTTTATACATGGTAAAGGGGTTTTGTGAAGATGTTTAGCCTTTAGATTCCGTTTTTGAGACTTTCATTTTTCTATTGCTCTAAAGTGCTTTTCAGCTCCTGAACAGCGTTTTCAATGCATTTACAAAGTTTGGCATGTAACTTCTGGCTGAATGGTTTTCTTGATGTTTGAAGTGTTATAACATGCTTCTGTGCCTGTTTATACATGGTAAAGGGGTTTTGTGAAGATGTTTAGCCTTTAGATTCCGTTTTTGAGACTTTCATTTTTTTATTGCTCTAAAGTGCTTTTCAGCTCCTGAACAGCGTTTTCAATGCATTTACAAAGTTTGGCATGTAACTTCTGGCTTAATGGTTTTCTTGATGTTTGAAGTGTTATAACATGCTTCTGTGGCTGTTTATACATGGTAAAGGGGTTTTGTGAAGATGTTTAGCCTTTAGATTCCGTTTTTGAGACTTTCATTTTTTTATTGCTCTAAAGTGTTTTTCAGCTCCTGAACAGCGTTTTCAATGCATTTACAAAGTTTGGCATGTAACTTCTGGCTGAATGGTTTTCTTGATGTTTGAAGTGTTATAACATGCTTCTGTGCCTGTTTATACATGGTAAAGGGGTTTTGTGAAGATGTTTAGCCTTTAGATTCCGTTTTTGAGACTTTCATTTTTTTATTGCTCTAAAGTGCTTTTCAGCTCCTGAACAGCGTTTTCAATGCATTTACAAAGTTTGGCATGTAACTTCTGGCTGAATGGTTTTCTTGATGTTTGAAGTGTTATAACATGCTTCTGTGCCTGTTTATACATGGTAAAGGGGTTTTGTGAAGATGTTTAGCCTTTAGATTCCGTTTTTGAGACTTTCATTTTTCTATTGCTCTAAAGTGCTTTTCAGCTCCTGAATAGCGTTTTCAATGCATTTACAAAGTTTGGCATGTAACTTCTGGCTGAATGGTTTTCTTGATGTTTGAAGTGTTATAACATGCTTCTGTGCCTGTTTATACATGGTAAAGGGGTTTTGTGAAGATGTTTAGCCTTTAGATTCCGTTTTTGAGACTTTCATTTTTCTATTGCTCTAAAGTGCTTTTCAGCTCCTGAACAGCGTTTTCAATGCATTTACAAAGTTTGGCATGTAACTTCTGGCTGAATGGTTTTCTTGATGTTTGAAGTGTTATAACATGCTTCTGTGGCTGTTTATACATGGTAAAGGGGTTTTGTGAAGATGTATAGCCTTCAGATTCCGTTTTGAGACTTTTATTTTTGTATTACTCTAAAGTGCTTTTCAGCTCCTGAATAGCGTTTTCAATGCATTTACAAAGTTTGGCATGTAACTTCTGGCTGAATGGTTTTCTTGATGTTTGAAGTGTTATAACATGCTTCTGTGGCTGTTTATACATGGTAAAGGTTTTTTTTGAAGATGTTTAGCCTTTATATTCCATTTCTGAGACTTTCATTTTTCTATGCTCCAAAGTGCTTTTCAGCTCCTAAATAGCATTTTCAATGCATTTACAAAGTTTGGCATGTAACTTCTGGCTGAATGGTTTTCTTGATGTTTGAAGTGTTATAACATGCTTCTGTGCCTGTTTAAAGGGGTTTTGTGAAGATTTTTAGCCTTTAGATTGCGTTTTTGAGACTTTCATTTTTCTATTGCTCTAAAGTGCTTTTCAGCTCCTGAACAGCGTTTTCAATGCATTTACAAAGTTTGGCATGTAACTTCTTGCTGAATGGTTTTCTTGATGTTTGAAGTGTTATAACATGCTTCTGTGGCAGTTTATACATGGTAAAGGGGTTTTGTGAAGATGTTTAGCCTTCAGATTCCGTTTTGAGACTTTTATTTTTGTATTACTCTAAAGTGCTTTTCAGCTCCTGAATAGCGTTTTCAATGCATTTACAAAGTTTGGCATGTAACTTCTGGCTGAATGGTTTTCTTGATGTTTGAAGTGTTATAACATGCTTCTGTGCCTGTTTATACATGGTAAAGGGGTTTTGTGAAGATGTTTAGCCTTTAGATTCCGTTTTTGAGACTTTCATTTTTTTATTGCTCTAAAGTGCTTTTCAGCTCCTGAACAGCGTTTTCAATGCATTTACTAAGTTTGGCATGTAACTTCTGGCTGAATGGTTTTCTTGATGTTTGAAGTGTTATAACATGCTTCTGTGCCTGTTTATACATGGTAAAGGGGTTTTGTGAAGATGTTTAGCCTTTAGATTCCGTTTTTGAGACTTTCATTTTTTTATTGCTCTAAAGTGCTTTTCAGCTCCTGAACAGCGTTTTCAATGCATTTACAAAGTTTGGCATGTAACTTCTGGCTTAATGGTTTTCTTGATGTTTGAAGTGTTATAACATGCTTCTGTGGCTGTTTATACATGGTAAAGGGGTTTTGTGAAGATGTTTAGCCTTTAGATTCCGTTTTTGAGACTTTCATTTTTCTATTGCTCTAAAGTGCTTTTCAGCTCCTGAACAGCGTTTTCAATGCATTTACAAAGTTTGGCATGTAACTTCTGGCTGAATGGTTTTCTTGATGTTTGAAGTGTTATAACATGCTTCTGTGCCTGTTTATACATGGTAAAGGGGTTTTGTGAAGATGTTGAGCCTTTAGATTCCTTTTTTGAGACTTTCATTTTTTTATTGCTCTAAAGTGTTTTTCAGCTCCTGAACAGCGTTTTCAATGCATTTACAAAGTTTGGCATGTAACTTCTGGCTGAATGGTTTTCTTGATGTTTGAAGTGTTATAACATGCTTCTGTGCCTGTTTATACATGGTAAAGGGGTTTTGTGAAGATGTTTAGCCTTTAGATTCCGTTTTTGAGACTTTCATTTTTCTATTGCTCTAAAGTGCTTTTCAGCTCCTGAACAGCGTTTTCAATGCATTTACAAAGTTTGGCATGTAACTTCTGGCTGAATGGTTTTCTTGATGTTTGAAGTGTTATAACATGCTTCTGTGCCTGTTTATACATGGTAAAGGGGTTTTGTGAAGATAATTAGCCTTTAGATTCCGTTTTTGAGACTTTCATTTTTCTATTGCTCTAAAGTGCTTTTCAGCTCCTGAATAGCGTTTTCAATGCATTTACAAAGTTTGGCATGTAACTTCTGGCTGAATGGTTTTCTTGATGTTTGAAGTGTTATAACATGCTTCTGTGCCTGTTTATACATGGTAAAGGGGTTTTGTGAAGATGTTTAGCCTTTAGATTCCGTTTTTGAGACTTTCATTTTTCTATTGCTCTAAAGTGCTTTTCAGCTCCTGAACAGCGTTTTCAATGCATTTACAAAGTTTGGCATGTAACTTCTGGCTGAATGGTTTTCTTGATGTTTGAAGTGTTATAACATGCTTCTGTGGCTGTTTATACATGGTAAAGGGGTTTTGTGAAGATGTATAGCCTTCAGATTCCGTTTTGAGACTTTTATTTTTGTATTACTCTAAAGTGCTTTTCAGCTCCTGAATAGCGTTTTCAATGCATTTACAAAGTTTGGCATGTAACTTCTGGCTGAATGGTTTTCTTGATGTTTGAAGTGTTATAACATGCTTCTGTGGCTGTTTATACATGGTAAAGGTTTTTTTTGAAGATGTTTAGCCTTTATATTCCATTTTTGAGACTTTCATTTTTCTATGCTCCAAAGTGCTTTTCAGCTCCTAAATAGCATTTTCAATGCATTTACAAAGTTTGGCATGTAACTTCTGGCTGAATGGTTTTCTTGATGTTTGAAGTGTTATAACATGCTTCTGTGCCTGTTTATACATGGTAAAGGGGTTTTGTGAAGATGTTTAGCCTTTAGATTCCGTTTTTGAGACTTTCATTTTTCTATTGCTCTAAAGTGCTTTTCAGCTCCTGAACAGCGTTTTCAATTCATTTACAAAGTTTGGCATGTAACTTCTGGCTGAATGGTTTTCTTGATGTTTGAAGTGTTATAACATGCTTCTGTGCCTGTTTATACATGGTAAAGGGGTTTTGTGAAGATGTTTAGCCTTTAGATTCCGTTTTTGAGACTTTCATTTTTTTATTGCTCTAAAGTGCTTTTCAGCTCCTGAACAGCGTTTTCAATGCATTTACAAAGTTTGGCATGTAACTTCTGGCTGAATGGTTTTCTTGATGTTTGAAGTGTTATAACATGCTTCTGTGCCTGTTTATACATGGTAAAGGGGTTTTGTGAAGATGTTTAGCCTTTAGATTCCGTTTTTGAGACTTTCATTTTTCTATTGCTCTAAAGTGCTTTTCAGCTCCTGAACAGCGTTTTCAATGCATTTACAAAGTTTGGCATGTAACTACTGGCTGAATGGTTTTCTTGATGTTTGAAGTGTTATAACATGCTTCTGTGCCTGTTTATACATGGTAAAGGGGTTTTGTGAAGATGTTTAGCCTTTAGATTCCGTTTTTGAGACTTTCATTTTTCTATTGCTCTAAAGTGCTTTTCAGCTCCTGAACAGCGTTTTCAATGCATTTACAAAGTTTGGCATGTAACTACTGGCTGAATGGTTTTCTTGATGTTTGAAGTGTTATAACATGCTTCTGTGCCTGTTTATACATGGTAAAGGGGTTTTGTGAAGATGTTTAGCCTTTAGATTCCGTTTTTGAGACTTTCATTTTTCTATTGCTCTAAAGTGCTTTTCAGCTCCTGAACAGCGTTTTCAATGCATTTACAAAGTTTGGCATGTAACTTCTGGCTGAATGGTTTTCTTGATGTTTGAAGTGTTATAACATGCTTCTGTGGCTGTTTATACATGGTAAAGGGGTTTTGTGAAGATGTATAGCCTTCAGATTCCGTTTTGAGACTTTTATTTTTGTATTACTCTAAAGTGCTTTTCAGCTCCTGAATAGCGTTTTCAATGCATTTACAAAGTTTGGCATGTAACTTCTGGCTGAATGGTTTTCTTGATGTTTGAAGTGTTATAACATGCTTCTGTGGCTGTTTATACATGGTAAAGGTTTTTTTTGAAGATGTTTAGCCTTTATATTCCATTTTTGAGACTTTCATTTTTCTATGCTCCAAAGTGCTTTTCAGCTCCTAAATAGCATTTTCAATGCATTTACAAAGTTTGGCATGTAACTTCTGGCTGAATGGTTTTCTTGATGTTTGAAGTGTTATAACATGCTTCTGTGCCTGTTTATACATGGTAAAGGGGTTTTGTGAAGATGTTTAGCCTTTAGATTCCGTTTTTGAGACTTTCATTTTTCTATTGCTCTAAAGTGCTTTTCAGCTCCTGAACAGCGTTTTCAATTCATTTACAAAGTTTGGCATGTAACTTCTGGCTGAATGGTTTTCTTGATGTTTGAAGTGTTATAACATGCTTCTGTGCCTGTTTATACATGGTAAAGGGGTTTTGTGAAGATGTTTAGCCTTTAGATTCCGTTTTTGAGACTTTCATTTTTTTATTGCTCTAAAGTGCTTTTCAGCTCCTGAACAGCGTTTTCAATGCATTTACAAAGTTTGGCATGTAACTTCTGGCTGAATGGTTTTCTTGATGTTTGAAGTGTTATAACATGCTTCTGTGCCTGTTTATACATGGTAAAGGGGTTTTGTGAAGATGTTTAGCCTTTAGATTCCGTTTTTGAGACTTTCATTTTTCTATTGCTCTAAAGTGCTTTTCAGCTCCTGAACAGCGTTTTCAATGCATTTACAAAGTTTGGCATGTAACTACTGGCTGAATGGTTTTCTTGATGTTTGAAGTGTTATAACATGCTTCTGTGCCTGTTTATACATGGTAAAGGGGTTTTGTGAAGATGTTTAGCCTTTAGATTCCGTTTTTGAGACTTTCATTTTTCTATTGCTCTAAAGTGCTTTTCAGCTCCTGAACAGCGTTTTCAATGCATTTACAAAGTTTGGCATGTAACTACTGGCTGAATGGTTTTCTTGATGTTTGAAGTGTTATAACATGCTTCTGTGCCTGTTTATACATGGTAAAGGGGTTTTGTGAAGATGTTTAGCCTTTAGATTCCGTTTTTGAGACTTTCATTTTTCTATTGCTCTAAAGTGCTTTTCAGCTCCTGAACAGCGTTTTCAATGCATTTACAAAGTTTGGCATGTAACTTCTGGCTGAATGGTTTTCTTGATGTTTGAAGTGTTATAACATGCTTCTGTGCCTGTTTATACATGGTAAAGGGGTTTTGTGAAGATGTTTAGCCTTTAGATTCCGTTTTTGAGACTTTCATTTTTTTATTGCTCTAAAGTGCTTTTCAGCTCCTGAACAGCGTTTTCAATGCATTTACAAAGTTTGGCATGTAACTTCTGGCTTAATGGTTTTCTTGATGTTTGAAGTGTTATAACATGCTTCTGTGGCTGTTTATACATGGTAAAGGGGTTTTGTGAAGATGTTTAGCCTTTAGATTCCGTTTTTGAGACTTTCATTTTTCTATTGCTCTAAAGTGCTTTTCAGCTCCTGAACAGCGTTTTCAATGCATTTACAAAGTTTGGCATGTAACTTCTGGCTGAATGGTTTTCTTGATGTTTGAAGTGTTATAACATGCTTCTGTGCCTGTTTATACATGGTAAAGGGGTTTTGTGAAGATGTTTAGCCTTTAGATTCCGTTTTTGAGACTTTCATTTTTTTATTGCTCTAAAGTGCTTTTCAGCTCCTGAACAGCGTTTTCAATGCATTTACAAAGTTTGGCATGTAACTTCTGGCTTAATGGTTTTCTTGATGTTTGAAGTGTTATAACATGCTTCTGTGCCTGTTTATACATGGTAAAGGGGTTTTGTGAAGATGTTGAGCCTTTAGATTCCTTTTTTGAGACTTTCATTTTTTTATTGCTCTAAAGTGTTTTTCAGCTCCTGAACAGCGTTTTCAATGCATTTACAAAGTTTGGCATGTAACTTCTGGCTGAATGGTTTTCTTGATGTTTGAAGTGTTATAACATGCTTCTGTGCCTGTTTATACATGGTAAAGGGGTTTTGTGAAGATGTTTAGCCTTTAGATTCCGTTTTTGAGACTTTCATTTTTCTATTGCTCTAAAGTGCTTTTCAGCTCCTGAACAGCGTTTTCAATGCATTTACAAAGTTTGGCATGTAACTACTGGCTGAATGGTTTTCTTGATGTTTGAAGTGTTATAACATGCTTCTGTGCCTGTTTATACATGGTAAAGGGGTTTTGTGAAGATGTTTAGCCTTTAGATTCCGTTTTTGAGACTTTCATTTTTCTATTGCTCTAAAGTGCTTTTCAGCTCCTGAACAGCGTTTTCAATGCATTTACAAAGTTTGGCATGTAACTACTGGCTGAATGGTTTTCTTGATGTTTGAAGTGTTATAACATGCTTCTGTGCCTGTTTATACATGGTAAAGGGGTTTTGTGAAGATGTTTAGCCTTTAGATTCCGTTTTTGAGACTTTCATTTTTCTATTGCTCTAAAGTGCTTTTCAGCTCCTGAACAGCGTTTTCAATGCATTTACAAAGTTTGGCATGTAACTTCTGGCTGAATGGTTTTCTTGATGTTTGAAGTGTTATAACATGCTTCTGTGCCTGTTTATACATGGTAAAGGGGTTTTGTGAAGATGTTGAGCCTTTAGATTCGGTTTTTGAGACTTTCATTTTTTTATTGCTCTAAAGTGCTTTTCAGCTCCTGAACAGCGTTTTCAATGCATTTACTAAGTTTGGCATGTAACTTCTGGCTGAATGGTTTTCTTGATGTTTGAAGTGTTATAACATGCTTCTGTGCCTGTTTATACATGGTAAAGGGGTTTTGTGAAGATGTTTAGCCTTTAGATTCCGTTTTTGAGACTTTCATTTTTCTATTGCTCTAAAGTGCTTTTCAGCTCCTGAACAGCGTTTTCAATGCATTTACAAAGTTTGGCATGTAACTTCTGGCTGAATGGTTTTCTTGATGTTTGAAGTGTTATAACATGCTTCTGTGCCTGTTTATACATGGTAAAGGGGTTTTGTGAAGATGTTGAGCCTTTAGATTCCTTTTTTGAGACTTTCATTTTTTTATTGCTCTAAAGTGTTTTTCAGCTCCTGAACAGCGTTTTCAATGCATTTACAAAGTTTGGCATGTAACTTCTGGCTGAATGGTTTTCTTGATGTTTGAAGTGTTATAACATGCTTCTGTGCCTGTTTATACATGGTAAAGGGGTTTTGTGAAGATGTTTAGCCTTTAGATTCCGTTTTTGAGACTTTCATTTTTTTATTGCTCTAAAGTGCTTTTCAGCTCCTGAACAGCGTTTTCAATGCATTTACAAAGTTTGGCATGTAACTTCTGGCTGAATGGTTTTCTTGATGTTTGAAGTGTTATAACATGCTTCTGTGCCTGTTTATACATGGTAAAGGGGTTTTGTGAAGATGTTTAGCCTTTAGATTCCGTTTTTGAGACTTTCATTTTTCTATTGCTCTAAAGTGCTTTTCAGCTCCTGAACAGCGTTTTCAATGCATTTACAAAGTTTGGCATGTAACTTCTGGCTGAATGGTTTTCTTGATGTTTGAAGTGTTATAACATGCTTCTGTGCCTGTTTATACATGGTAAAGGGGTTTTGTGAAGATGTTTAGCCTTTAGATTCCGTTTTTGAGACTTTCATTTTTTTATTGCTCTAAAGTGCTTTTCAGCTCCTGAACAGCGTTTTCAATGCATTTACAAAGTTTGGCATGTAACTTCTGGCTGAATGGTTTTCTTGATGTTTGAAGTGTTATAACATGCTTCTGTGCCTGTTTATACATGGTAAAGGGGTTTTGTGAAGATGTTTAGCCTTTAGATTCCGTTTTTGAGACTTTCATTTTTCTATTGCTCTAAAGTGCTTTTCAGCTCCTGAACAGCGTTTTCAATGCATTTACAAAGTTTGGCATGTAACTACTGGCTGAATGGTTTTCTTGATGTTTGAAGTGTTATAACATGCTTCTGTGCCTGTTTATACATGGTAAAGGGGTTTTGTGAAGATGTTTAGCCTTTAGATTCCGTTTTTGAGACTTTCATTTTTCTATTGCTCTAAAGTGCTTTTCAGCTCCTGAACAGCGTTTTCAATGCATTTACAAAGTTTGGCATGTAACTACTGGCTGAATGGTTTTCTTGATGTTTGAAGTGTTATAACATGCTTCTGTGCCTGTTTATACATGGTAAAGGGGTTTTGTGAAGATGTTTAGCCTTTAGATTCCGTTTTTGAGACTTTCATTTTTCTATTGCTCTAAAGTGCTTTTCAGCTCCTGAACAGCGTTTTCAATGCATTTACAAAGTTTGGCATGTAACTTCTGGCTGAATGGTTTTCTTGATGTTTGAAGTGTTATAACATGCTTCTGTGCCTGTTTATACATGGTAAAGGGGTTTTGTGAAGATGTTGAGCCTTTAGATTCGGTTTTTGAGACTTTCATTTTTTTATTGCTCTAAAGTGCTTTTTTTCAGCTCCTGAACAGCGTTTTCAATGCATTTACTAAGTTTGGCATGTAACTTCTGGCTGAATGGTTTTCTTGATGTTTGAAGTGTTATAACATGCTTCTGTGCCTGTTTATACATGGTAAAGGGGTTTTGTGAAGATGTTTAGCCTTTAGATTCCGTTTTTGAGACTTTCATTTTTCTATTGCTCTAAAGTGCTTTTCAGCTCCTGAACAGCGTTTTCAATGCATTTACAAAGTTTGGCATGTAACTTCTGGCTGAATGGTTTTCTTGATGTTTGAAGTGTTATAACATGCTTCTGTGCCTGTTTATACATGGTAAAGGGGTTTTGTGAAGATGTTTAGCCTTTAGATTCCGTTTTTGAGACTTTCATTTTTCTATTGCTCTAAAGTGCTTTTCAGCTCCTGAACAGCGTTTTCAATGCATTTACAAAGTTTGGCATGTAACTACTGGCTGAATGGTTTTCTTGATGTTTGAAGTGTTATAACATGCTTCTGTGCCTGTTTATACATGGTAAAGGGGTTTTGTGAAGATGTTTAGCCTTTAGATTCCGTTTTTGAGACTTTCATTTTTCTATTGCTCTAAAGTGCTTTTCAGCTCCTGAACAGCGTTTTCAATGCATTTACAAAGTTTGGCATGTAACTACTGGCTGAATGGTTTTCTTGATGTTTGAAGTGTTATAACATGCTTCTGTGCCTGTTTATACATGGTAAAGGGGTTTTGTGAAGATGTTTAGCCTTTAGATTCCGTTTTTGAGACTTTCATTTTTCTATTGCTCTAAAGTGCTTTTCAGCTCCTGAACAGCGTTTTCAATGCATTTACAAAGTTTGGCATGTAACTTCTGGCTGAATGGTTTTCTTGATGTTTGAAGTGTTATAACATGCTTCTGTGCCTGTTTATACATGGTAAAGGGGTTTTGTGAAGATGTTTAGCCTTTAGATTCCGTTTTTGAGACTTTCATTTTTTTATTGCTCTAAAGTGCTTTTCAGCTCCTGAACAGCGTTTTCAATGCATTTACAAAGTTTGGCATGTAACTTCTGGCTTAATGGTTTTCTTGATGTTTGAAGTGTTATAACATGCTTCTGTGGCTGTTTATACATGGTAAAGGGGTTTTGTGAAGATGTTTAGCCTTTAGATTCCGTTTTTGAGACTTTCATTTTTCTATTGCTCTAAAGTGCTTTTCAGCTCCTGAACAGCGTTTTCAATGCATTTACAAAGTTTGGCATGTAACTTCTGGCTGAATGGTTTTCTTGATGTTTGAAGTGTTATAACATGCTTCTGTGCCTGTTTATACATGGTAAAGGGGTTTTGTGAAGATGTTTAGCCTTTAGATTCCGTTTTTGAGACTTTCATTTTTTTATTGCTCTAAAGTGCTTTTCAGCTCCTGAACAGCGTTTTCAATGCATTTACAAAGTTTGGCATGTAACTTCTGGCTTAATGGTTTTCTTGATGTTTGAAGTGTTATAACATGCTTCTGTGCCTGTTTATACATGGTAAAGGGGTTTTGTGAAGATGTTGAGCCTTTAGATTCCTTTTTTGAGACTTTCATTTTTTTATTGCTCTAAAGTGTTTTTCAGCTCCTGAACAGCGTTTTCAATGCATTTACAAAGTTTGGCATGTAACTTCTGGCTGAATGGTTTTCTTGATGTTTGAAGTGTTATAACATGCTTCTGTGCCTGTTTATACATGGTAAAGGGGTTTTGTGAAGATGTTTAGCCTTTAGATTCCGTTTTTGAGACTTTCATTTTTCTATTGCTCTAAAGTGCTTTTCAGCTCCTGAACAGCGTTTTCAATGCATTTACAAAGTTTGGCATGTAACTACTGGCTGAATGGTTTTCTTGATGTTTGAAGTGTTATAACATGCTTCTGTGCCTGTTTATACATGGTAAAGGGGTTTTGTGAAGATGTTTAGCCTTTAGATTCCGTTTTTGAGACTTTCATTTTTCTATTGCTCTAAAGTGCTTTTCAGCTCCTGAACAGCGTTTTCAATGCATTTACAAAGTTTGGCATGTAACTACTGGCTGAATGGTTTTCTTGATGTTTGAAGTGTTATAACATGCTTCTGTGCCTGTTTATACATGGTAAAGGGGTTTTGTGAAGATGTTTAGCCTTTAGATTCCGTTTTTGAGACTTTCATTTTTCTATTGCTCTAAAGTGCTTTTCAGCTCCTGAACAGCGTTTTCAATGCATTTACAAAGTTTGGCATGTAACTTCTGGCTGAATGGTTTTCTTGATGTTTGAAGTGTTATAACATGCTTCTGTGCCTGTTTATACATGGTAAAGGGGTTTTGTGAAGATGTTGAGCCTTTAGATTCGGTTTTTGAGACTTTCATTTTTTTATTGCTCTAAAGTGCTTTTCAGCTCCTGAACAGCGTTTTCAATGCATTTACTAAGTTTGGCATGTAACTTCTGGCTGAATGGTTTTCTTGATGTTTGAAGTGTTATAACATGCTTCTGTGCCTGTTTATACATGGTAAAGGGGTTTTGTGAAGATGTTTAGCCTTTAGATTCCGTTTTTGAGACTTTCATTTTTCTATTGCTCTAAAGTGCTTTTCAGCTCCTGAACAGCGTTTTCAATGCATTTACAAAGTTTGGCATGTAACTTCTGGCTGAATGGTTTTCTTGATGTTTGAAGTGTTATAACATGCTTCTGTGCCTGTTTATACATGGTAAAGGGGTTTTGTGAAGATGTTGAGCCTTTAGATTCCTTTTTTGAGACTTTCATTTTTTTATTGCTCTAAAGTGTTTTTCAGCTCCTGAACAGCGTTTTCAATGCATTTACAAAGTTTGGCATGTAACTTCTGGCTGAATGGTTTTCTTGATGTTTGAAGTGTTATAACATGCTTCTGTGCCTGTTTATACATGGTAAAGGGGTTTTGTGAAGATGTTTAGCCTTTAGATTCCGTTTTTGAGACTTTCATTTTTTTATTGCTCTAAAGTGCTTTTCAGCTCCTGAACAGCGTTTTCAATGCATTTACAAAGTTTGGCATGTAACTTCTGGCTGAATGGTTTTCTTGATGTTTGAAGTGTTATAACATGCTTCTGTGCCTGTTTATACATGGTAAAGGGGTTTTGTGAAGATGTTTAGCCTTTAGATTCCGTTTTTGAGACTTTCATTTTTCTATTGCTCTAAAGTGCTTTTCAGCTCCTGAACAGCGTTTTCAATGCATTTACAAAGTTTGGCATGTAACTACTGGCTGAATGGTTTTCTTGATGTTTGAAGTGTTATAACATGCTTCTGTGCCTGTTTATACATGGTAAAGGGGTTTTGTGAAGATGTTTAGCCTTTAGATTCCGTTTTTGAGACTTTCATTTTTCTATTGCTCTAAAGTGCTTTTCAGCTCCTGAACAGCGTTTTCAATGCATTTACAAAGTTTGGCATGTAACTACTGGCTGAATGGTTTTCTTGATGTTTGAAGTGTTATAACATGCTTCTGTGCCTGTTTATACATGGTAAAGGGGTTTTGTGAAGATGTTTAGCCTTTAGATTCCGTTTTTGAGACTTTCATTTTTCTATTGCTCTAAAGTGCTTTTCAGCTCCTGAACAGCGTTTTCAATGCATTTACAAAGTTTGGCATGTAACTTCTGGCTGAATGGTTTTCTTGATGTTTGAAGTGTTATAACATGCTTCTGTGCCTGTTTATACATGGTAAAGGGGTTTTGTGAAGATGTTGAGCCTTTAGATTCGGTTTTTGAGACTTTCGTTTTTTTATTGCTCTAAAGTGCTTTTTTTCAGCTCCTGAACAGCGTTTTCAATGCATTTACTAAGTTTGGCATGTAACTTCTGGCTGAATGGTTTTCTTGATGTTTGAAGTGTTATAACATGCTTCTGTGCCTGTTTATACATGGTAAAGGGGTTTTGTGAAGATGTTTAGCCTTTAGATTCCGTTTTTGAGACTTTCATTTTTCTATTGCTCTAAAGTGCTTTTCAGCTCCTGAACAGCGTTTTCAATGCATTTACAAAGTTTGGCATGTAACTTCTGGCTGAATGGTTTTCTTGATGTTTGAAGTGTTATAACATGTTTCTGTGGCTGTTTATACATGGTAAAGGGGTTTTGTGAAGATGTTTAGCCTTTAGATTCCGTTTTTGAGACTTTCATTTTTCTATTGCTCTAAAGTGCTTTTCAGCTCCTGAACAGCGTTTTCAATGCATTTACAAAGTTTGGCATGTAACTACTGGCTGAATGGTTTTCTTGATGTTTGAAGTGTTATAACATGCTTCTGTGCCTGTTTATACATGGTAAAGGGGTTTTGTGAAGATGTTTAGCCTTTAGATTCCGTTTTTGAGACTTTCATTTTTCTATTGCTCTAAAGTGCTTTTCAGCTCCTGAACAGCGTTTTCAATGCATTTACAAAGTTTGGCATGTAACTTCTGGCTGAATGGTTTTCTTGATGTTTGAAGTGTTATAACATGCTTCTGTGCCTGTTTAAAGGGGTTTTGTGAAGATGTTTAGCCTTTAGATTCCGTTTTTGAGACTTTCATTTTTCTATTGCTCTAAAGTGCTTTTCAGCTCCTGAACAGCGTTTTCAATGCATTTACAAAGTTTGGCATGTAACTTCTTGCTGAATGGTTTTCTTGATGTTTGAAGTGTTATAACATGCTTCTGTGGCAGTTTATACATGGTAAAGGGGTTTTGTGAAGATGTTTAGCCTTCAGATTCCGTTTTGAGACTTTTATTTTTGTATTACTCTAAAGTGCTTTTCAGCTCCTGAATAGCGTTTTCAATGCATTTACAAAGTTTGGCATGTAACTTCTGGCTGAATGGTTTTCTTGATGTTTGAAGTGTTATAACATGCTTCTGTGCCTGTTTATACATGGTAAAGGGGTTTTGTGAAGATGTTTAGCCTTTAGATTCCGTTTTTGAGACTTTCATTTTTCTATTGCTCTAAAGTGCTTTTCAGCTCCTGAACAGCGTTTTCAATGCATTTACAAAGTTTGGCATGTAACTTCTGGCTGAATGGTTTTCTTGATGTTTGAAGTGTTATAACATGCTTCTGTGCCTGTTTATACATGGTAAAGGGGTTTTGTGAAGATGTTGAGCCTTTAGATTCCTTTTTTGAGACTTTCATTTTTTTATTGCTCTAAAGTGTTTTTCAGCTCCTGAACAGCGTTTTCAATGCATTTACAAAGTTTGGCATGTAACTTCTGGCTGAATGGTTTTCTTGATGTTTGAAGTGTTATAACATGCTTCTGTGCCTGTTTAAAGGGGTTTTGTGAAGATGTTTAGCCTTTAGATTCCGTTTTTGAGACTTTCATTTTTCTATTGCTCTAAAGTGCTTTTCAGCTCCTGAACAGCGTTTTCAATGCATTTACAAAGTTTGGCATGTAACTTCTTGCTGAATGGTTTTCTTGATGTTTGAAGTGTTATAACATGCTTCTGTGGCAGTTTATACATGGTAAAGGGGTTTTGTGAAGATGTTTAGCCTTCAGATTCCGTTTTGAGACTTTTATTTTTGTATTACTCTAAAGTGCTTTTCAGCTCCTGAATAGCGTTTTCAATGCATTTACAAAGTTTGGCATGTAACTTCTGGCTGAATGGTTTTCTTGATGTTTGAAGTGTTATAACATGCTTCTGTGCCTGTTTATACATGGTAAAGGGGTTTTGTGAAGATGTTTAGCCTTTAGATTCCGTTTTTGAGACTTTCATTTTTTTATTGCTCTAAAGTGCTTTTCAGCTCCTGAACAGCGTTTTCAATGCATTTACTAAGTTTGGCATGTAACTTCTGGCTGAATGGTTTTCTTGATGTTTGAAGTGTTATAACATGCTTCTGTGCCTGTTTATACATGGTAAAGGGGTTTTGTGAAGATGTTTAGCCTTTAGATTCCGTTTTTGAGACTTTCATTTTTCTATTGCTCTAAAGTGCTTTTCAGCTCCTGAACAGCGTTTTCAATGCATTTACAAAGTTTGGCATGTAACTTCTTGCTGAATGGTTTTCTTGATGTTTGAAGTGTTATAACATGCTTCTGTGGCAGTTTATACATGGTAAAGGGGTTTTGTGAAGATGTTTAGCCTTCAGATTCCGTTTTGAGACTTTTATTTTTGTATTACTCTAAAGTGCTTTTCAGCTCCTGAATAGCGTTTTCAATGCATTTACAAAGTTTGGCATGTAACTTCTGGCTGAATGGTTTTCTTGATGTTTGAAGTGTTATAACATGCTTCTGTGCCTGTTTATACATGGTAAAGGGGTTTTGTGAAGATGTTTAGCCTTTAGATTCCGTTTTTGAGACTTTCATTTTTTTATTGCTCTAAAGTGCTTTTCAGCTCCTGAACAGCGTTTTCAATGCATTTACTAAGTTTGGCATGTAACTTCTGGCTGAATGGTTTTCTTGATGTTTGAAGTGTTATAACATGCTTCTGTGCCTGTTTATACATGGTAAAGGGGTTTTGTGAAGATGTTTAGCCTTTAGATTCCGTTTTTGAGACTTTCATTTTTCTATTGCTCTAAAGTGCTTTTCAGCTCCTGAACAGCGTTTTCAATGCATTTACAAAGTTTGGCATGTAACTTCTGGCTGAATGGTTTTCTTGATGTTTGAAGTGTTATAACATGCTTCTGTGCCTGTTTATACATGGTAAAGGGGTTTTGTGAAGATGTTTAGCCTTTAGATTCCGTTTTTGAGACTTTCATTTTTTTATTGCTCTAAAGTGCTTTTCAGCTCCTGAACAGCGTTTTCAATGCATTTACAAAGTTTGGCATGTAACTTCTGGCTGAATGGTTTTCTTGATGTTTGAAGTGTTATAACATGCTTCTGTGCCTGTTTATACATGGTAAAGGGGTTTTGTGAAGATGTTTAGCCTTTAGATTCCGTTTTTGAGACTTTCATTTTTCTATTGCTCTAAAGTGCTTTTCAGCTCCTGAACAGCGTTTTCAATGCATTTACAAAGTTTGGCATGTAACTTCTGGCTGAATGGTTTTCTTGATGTTTGAAGTGTTATAACATGCTTCTGTGCCTGTTTATACATGGTAAAGGGGTTTTGTGAAGATGTTGAGCCTTTAGATTCCTTTTTTGAGACTTTCATTTTTTTATTGCTCTAAAGTGTTTTTCAGCTCCTGAACAGCGTTTTCAATGCATTTACAAAGTTTGGCATGTAACTTCTGGCTGAATGGTTTTCTTGATGTTTGAAGTGTTATAACATGCTTCTGTGCCTGTTTATACATGGTAAAGGGGTTTTGTGAAGATGTTTAGCCTTTAGATTCCGTTTTTGAGACTTTCATTTTTTTATTGCTCTAAAGTGCTTTTCAGCTCCTGAACAGCGTTTTCAATGCATTTACAAAGTTTGGCATGTAACTTCTGGCTGAATGGTTTTCTTGATGTTTGAAGTGTTATAACATGCTTCTGTGCCTGTTTATACATGGTAAAGGGGTTTTGTGAAGATGTTTAGCCTTTAGATTCCGTTTTTGAGACTTTCATTTTTCTATTGCTCTAAAGTGCTTTTCAGCTCCTGAACAGCGTTTTCAATGCATTTACAAAGTTTGGCATGTAACTTCTGGCTTAATGGTTTTCTTGATGTTTGAAGTGTTATAACATGCTTCTGTGGCTGTTTATACATGGTAAAGGGGTTTTGTGAAGATGTTTAGCCTTTAGATTCCGTTTTTGAGACTTTCATTTTTCTATTGCTCTAAAGTGCTTTTCAGCTCCTGAACAGCGTTTTCAATGCATTTACAAAGTTTGGCATGTAACTTCTGGCTGAATGGTTTTCTTGATGTTTGAAGTGTTATAACATGCTTCTGTGCCTGTTTATACATGGTAAAGGGGTTTTGTGAAGATGTTGAGCCTTTAGATTCCTTTTTTGAGACTTTCATTTTTTTATTGCTCTAAAGTGTTTTTCAGCTCCTGAACAGCGTTTTCAATGCATTTACAAAGTTTGGCATGTAACTTCTGGCTGAATGGTTTTCTTGATGTTTGAAGTGTTATAACATGCTTCTGTGCCTGTTTATACATGGTAAAGGGGTTTTGTGAAGATGTTTAGCCTTTAGATTCCGTTTTTGAGACTTTCATTTTTTTATTGCTCTAAAGTGCTTTTCAGCTCCTGAACAGCGTTTTCAATGCATTTACAAAGTTTGGCATGTAACTTCTGGCTGAATGGTTTTCTTGATGTTTGAAGTGTTATAACATGCTTCTGTGCCTGTTTATACATGGTAAAGGGGTTTTGTGAAGATTTTTAGCCTGTAGATTCCGTTTTTGAGACTTTCATTTTTCTATTGCTCTAAAGTGCTTTTCAGCTCCTGAACAGCGTTTTCAATGCATTTACAAAGTTTGGCATGTAACTTCTGGCTGAATGGTTTTCTTGATGTTTGAAGTGTTATAACATGCTTCTGTGCCTGTTTATACATGGTAAAGGGGTTTTGTGAAGATGTTTAGCCTTTAGATTCCGTTTTTGAGACTTTCATTTTTCTATTGCTCTAAAGTGCTTTTCAGCTCCTGAACAGCGTTTTCAATGCATTTACAAAGTTTGGCATGTAACTTCTGGCTTAATGGTTTTCTTGATGTTTGAAGTGTTATAACATGCTTCTGTGGCTGTTTATACATGGTAAAGGGGTTTTGTGAAGATGTTTAGCCTTTAGATTCCGTTTTTGAGACTTTCATTTTTCTATTGCTCTAAAGTGCTTTTCAGCTCCTGAACAGCGTTTTCAATGCATTTACAAAGTTTGGCATGTAACTTCTGGCTGAATGGTTTTCTTGATGTTTGAAGTGTTATAACATGCTTCTGTGCCTGTTTATACATGGTAAAGGGGTTTTGTGAAGATGTTGAGCCTTTAGATTCCTTTTTTGAGACTTTCATTTTTTTATTGCTCTAAAGTGTTTTTCAGCTCCTGAACAGCGTTTTCAATGCATTTACAAAGTTTGGCATGTAACTTCTGGCTGAATGGTTTTCTTGATGTTTGAAGTGTTATAACATGCTTCTGTGCCTGTTTATACATGGTAAAGGGGTTTTGTGAAGATGTTTAGCCTTTAGATTCCGTTTTTGAGACTTTCATTTTTTTATTGCTCTAAAGTGCTTTTCAGCTCCTGAACAGCGTTTTCAATGCATTTACAAAGTTTGGCATGTAACTTCTGGCTGAATGGTTTTCTTGATGTTTGAAGTGTTATAACATGCTTCTGTGCCTGTTTATACATGGTAAAGGGGTTTTGTGAAGATTTTTAGCCTGTAGATTCCGTTTTTGAGACTTTCATTTTTCTATTGCTCTAAAGTGCTTTTCAGCTCCTGAACAGCGTTTTCAATGCATTTACAAAGTTTGGCATGTAACTTCTGGCTGAATGGTTTTCTTGATGTTTGAAGTGTTATAACATGCTTCTGTGCCTGTTTATACATGGTAAAGGGGTTTTGGAAGATGTTTAGCCTTTAGATTCCGTTTTTGAGACTTTCATTTTTTTATTGCTCTAAAGTGCTTTTCAGCTCCTGAACAGCGTTTTCAATGCATTTACAAAGTTTGGCATGTAACTTCTGGCTGAATGGTTTTCTTGATGTTTGAAGTGTTATAACATGCTTCTGTGCCTGTTTATACATGGTAAAGGGGTTTTGTGAAGATGTTTAGCCTTTAGATTCCGTTTTTGAGACTTTCATTTTTCTATTGCTCTAAAGTGCTTTTCAGCTCCTGAACAGCGTTTTCAATGCATTTACAAAGTTTGGCATGTAACTACTGGCTGAATGGTTTTCTTGATGTTTGAAGTGTTATAACATGCTTCTGTGCCTGTTTATACATGGTAAAGGGGTTTTGTGAAGATGTTTAGCCTTTAGATTCCGTTTTTGAGACTTTCATTTTTCTATTGCTCTAAAGTGCTTTTCAGCTCCTGAACAGCGTTTTCAATGCATTTACAAAGTTTGGCATGTAACTACTGGCTGAATGGTTTTCTTGATGTTTGAAGTGTTATAACATGCTTCTGTGCCTGTTTATACATGGTAAAGGGGTTTTGTGAAGATGTTTAGCCTTTAGATTCCGTTTTTGAGACTTTCATTTTTTTATTGCTCTAAAGTGCTTTTCAGCTCCTGAACAGCGTTTTCAATGCATTTACAAAGTTTGGCATGTAACTTCTGGCTGAATGGTTTTCTTGATGTTTGAAGTGTTATAACATGCTTCTGTGCCTGTTTATACATGGTAAAGGGGTTTTGTGAAGATGTTGAGCCTTTAGATTCGGTTTTTGAGACTTTCATTTTTTTATTGCTCTAAAGTGCTTTTCAGCTCCTGAACAGCGTTTTCAATGCATTTACTAAGTTTGGCATGTAACTTCTGGCTGAATGGTTTTCTTGATGTTTGAAGTGTTATAACATGCTTCTGTGCCTGTTTATACATGGTAAAGGGGTTTTGTGAAGATGTTTAGCCTTTAGATTCCGTTTTTGAGACTTTCATTTTTCTATTGCTCTAAAGTGCTTTTCAGCTCCTGAACAGCGTTTTCAATGCATTTACAAAGTTTGGCATGTAACTTCTGGCTGAATGGTTTTCTTGATGTTTGAAGTGTTATAACATGCTTCTGTGCCTGTTTATACATGGTAAAGGGGTTTTGTGAAGATGTTTAGCCTTTAGATTCCGTTTTTGAGACTTTCATTTTTCTATTGCTCTAAAGTGCTTTTCAGCTCCTGAACAGCGTTTTCAATGCATTTACAAAGTTTGGCATGTAACTTCTGGCTGAATGGTTTTCTTGATGTTTGAAGTGTTATAACATGCTTCTGTGCCTGTTTATACATGGTAAAGGGGTTTTGTGAAGATGTTTAGCCTTTAGATTCCGTTTTTGAGACTTTCATTTTTCTATTGCTCTAAAGTGCTTTTCAGCTCCTGAACAGCGTTTTCAATGCATTTACAAAGTTTGGCATGTAACTACTGGCTGAATGGTTTTCTTGATGTTTGAAGTGTTATAACATGCTTCTGTGCCTGTTTATACATGGTAAAGGGGTTTTGTGAAGATGTTTAGCCTTTAGATTCCGTTTTTGAGACTTTCATTTTTCTATTGCTCTAAAGTGCTTTTCAGCTCCTGAACAGCGTTTTCAATGCATTTACAAAGTTTGGCATGTAACTTCTGGCTGAATGGTTTTCTTGATGTTTGAAGTGTTATAACATGCTTCTGTGCCTGTTTATACATGGTAAAGGGGTTTTGTGAAGATGTTTAGCCTTTAGATTCCGTTTTTGAGACTTTCATTTTTCTATTGCTCTAAAGTGCTTTTCAGCTCCTGAACAGCGTTTTCAATGCATTTACAAAGTTTGGCATGTAACTTCTGGCTGAATGGTTTTCTTGATGTTTGAAGTGTTATAACATGCTTCTGTGCCTGTTTATACATGGTAAAGGGGTTTTGTGAAGATGTTGAGCCTTTAGATTCCGTTTTTGAGACTTTCATTTTTTTATTGCTCTAAAGTGTTTTTCAGCTCCTGAACAGCGTTTTCAATGCATTTACAAAGTTTGGCATGTAACTTCTGGCTGAATGGTTTTCTTGATGTTTGAAGTGTTATAACATGTTTCTGTGGCTGTTTATACATGGTAAAGGGGTTTTGTGAAGATGTTTAGCCTTTAGATTCCGTTTTTGAGACTTTCATTTTTCTATTGCTCTAAAGTGCTTTTCAGCTCCTGAACAGCGTTTTCAATGCATTTACAAAGTTTGGCATGTAACTACTGGCTGAATGGTTTTCTTGATGTTTGAAGTGTTATAACATGCTTCTGTGCCTGTTTATACATGGTAAAGGGGTTTTGTGAAGATGTTTAGCCTTTAGATTCCGTTTTTGAGACTTTCATTTTTCTATTGCTCTAAAGTGCTTTTCAGCTCCTGAACAGCGTTTTCAATGCATTTACAAAGTTTGGCATGTAACTTCTGGCTGAATGGTTTTCTTGATGTTTGAAGTGTTATAACATGCTTCTGTGCCTGTTTATACATGGTAAAGGGGTTTTGTGAAGATGTTTAGCCTTTAGATTCCGTTTTTGAGACTTTCATTTTTCTATTGCTCTAAAGTGCTTTTCAGCTCCTGAACAGCGTTTTCAATGCATTTACAAAGTTTGGCATGTAACTTCTGGCTGAATGGTTTTCTTGATGTTTGAAGTGTTATAACATGCTTCTGTGCCTGTTTATACATGGTAAAGGGGTTTTGTGAAGATGTTTAGCCTTTAGATTCCGTTTTTGAGACTTTCATTTTTCTATTGCTCTAAAGTGCTTTTCAGCTCCTGAACAGCGTTTTCAATGCATTTACAAAGTTTGGCATGTAACTACTGGCTGAATGGTTTTCTTGATGTTTGAAGTGTTATAACATGCTTCTGTGCCTGTTTATACATGGTAAAGGGGTTTTGTGAAGATGTTTAGCCTTTAGATTCCGTTTTTGAGACTTTCATTTTTCTATTGCTCTAAAGTGCTTTTCAGCTCCTGAACAGCGTTTTCAATGCATTTACAAAGTTTGGCATGTAACTTCTGGCTGAATGGTTTTCTTGATGTTTGAAGTGTTATAACATGCTTCTGTGCCTGTTTATACATGGTAAAGGGGTTTTGTGAAGATGTTTAGCCTTTAGATTCCGTTTTTGAGACTTTCATTTTTCTATTGCTCTAAAGTGCTTTTCAGCTCCTGAACAGCGTTTTCAATGCATTTACAAAGTTTGGCATGTAACTTCTGGCTGAATGGTTTTCTTGATGTTTGAAGTGTTATAACATGCTTCTGTGCCTGTTTATACATGGTAAAGGGGTTTTGTGAAGATGTTGAGCCTTTAGATTCCGTTTTTGAGACTTTCATTTTTTTATTGCTCTAAAGTGTTTTTCAGCTCCTGAACAGCGTTTTCAATGCATTTACAAAGTTTGGCATGTAACTTCTGGCTGAATGGTTTTCTTGATGTTTGAAGTGTTATAACATGTTTCTGTGGCTGTTTATACATGGTAAAGGGGTTTTGTGAAGATGTTTAGCCTTTAGATTCCGTTTTTGAGACTTTCATTTTTCTATTGCTCTAAAGTGCTTTTCAGCTCCTGAACAGCGTTTTCAATGCATTTACAAAGTTTGGCATGTAACTACTGGCTGAATGGTTTTCTTGATGTTTGAAGTGTTATAACATGCTTCTGTGCCTGTTTATACATGGTAAAGGGGTTTTGTGAAGATGTTTAGCCTTTAGATTCCGTTTTTGAGACTTTCATTTTTCTATTGCTCTAAAGTGCTTTTCAGCTCCTGAACAGCGTTTTCAATGCATTTACAAAGTTTGGCATGTAACTTCTGGCTGAATGGTTTTCTTGATGTTTGAAGTGTTATAACATGCTTCTGTGCCTGTTTATACATGGTAAAGGGGTTTTGTGAAGATGTTGAGCCTTTAGATTCCTTTTTTGAGACTTTCATTTTTTTATTGCTCTAAAGTGTTTTTCAGCTCCTGAACAGCGTTTTCAATGCATTTACAAAGTTTGGCATGTAACTTCTGGCTGAATGGTTTTCTTGATGTTTGAAGTGTTATAACATGCTTCTGTGCCTGTTTATACATGGTAAAGGGGTTTTGTGAAGATGTTTAGCCTTTAGATTCCGTTTTTGAGACTTTCATTTTTTTATTGCTCTAAAGTGCTTTTCAGCTCCTGAACAGCGTTTTCAATGCATTTACAAAGTTTGGCATGTAACTTCTGGCTGAATGGTTTTCTTGATGTTTGAAGTGTTATAACATGCTTCTGTGCCTGTTTATACATGGTAAAGGGGTTTTGTGAAGATGTTTAGCCTTTAGATTCCGTTTTTGAGACTTTCATTTTTCTATTGCTCTAAAGTGCTTTTCAGCTCCTGAACAGCGTTTTCAATGCATTTACAAAGTTTGGCATGTAACTACTGGCTGAATGGTTTTCTTGATGTTTGAAGTGTTATAACATGCTTCTGTGCCTGTTTATACATGGTAAAGGGGTTTTGTGAAGATGTTTAGCCTTTAGATTCCGTTTTTGAGACTTTCATTTTTCTATTGCTCTAAAGTGCTTTTCAGCTCCTGAACAGCGTTTTCAATGCATTTACAAAGTTTGGCATGTAACTACTGGCTGAATGGTTTTCTTGATGTTTGAAGTGTTATAACATGCTTCTGTGCCTGTTTATACATGGTAAAGGGGTTTTGTGAAGATGTTTAGCCTTTAGATTCGGTTTTTGAGACTTTCATTTTTCTATTGCTCTAAAGTGCTTTTCAGCTCCTGAACAGCGTTTTCAATGCATTTACAAAGTTTGGCATGTAACTTCTGGCTGAATGGTTTTCTTGATGTTTGAAGTGTTATAACATGCTTCTGTGCCTGTTTATACATGGTAAAGGGGTTTTGTGAAGATGTTTAGCCTTTAGATTCCGTTTTTGAGACTTTCATTTTTTTATTGCTCTAAAGTGCTTTTCAGCTCCTGAACAGCGTTTTCAATGCATTTACAAAGTTTGGCATGTAACTTCTGGCTTAATGGTTTTCTTGATGTTTGAAGTGTTATAACATGCTTCTGTGGCTGTTTATACATGGTAAAGGGGTTTTGTGAAGATGTTTAGCCTTTAGATTCCGTTTTTGAGACTTTCATTTTTCTATTGCTCTAAAGTGCTTTTCAGCTCCTGAACAGCGTTTTCAATGCATTTACAAAGTTTGGCATGTAACTACTGGCTGAATGGTTTTCTTGATGTTTGAAGTGTTATAACATGCTTCTGTGCCTGTTTATACATGGTAAAGGGGTTTTGTGAAGATGTTTAGCCTTTAGATTCCGTTTTTGAGACTTTCATTTTTCTATTGCTCTAAAGTGCTTTTCAGCTCCTGAACAGCGTTTTCAATGCATTTACAAAGTTTGGCATGTAACTTCTGGCTGAATGGTTTTCTTGATGTTTGAAGTGTTATAACATGCTTCTGTGCCTGTTTATACATGGTAAAGGGGTTTTGTGAAGATGTTTAGCCTTTAGATTCCGTTTTTGAGACTTTCATTTTTTTATTGCTCTAAAGTGCTTTTCAGCTCCTGAACAGCGTTTTCAATGCATTTACAAAGTTTGGCATGTAACTTCTGGCTTAATGGTTTTCTTGATGTTTGAAGTGTTATAACATGCTTCTGTGGCTGTTTATACATGGTAAAGGGGTTTTGTGAAGATGTTTAGCCTTTAGATTCCGTTTTTGAGACTTTCATTTTTCTATTGCTCTAAAGTGCTTTTCAGCTCCTGAACAGCGTTTTCAATGCATTTACAAAGTTTGGCATGTAACTTCTGGCTGAATGGTTTTCTTGATGTTTGAAGTGTTATAACATGCTTCTGTGCCTGTTTATACATGGTAAAGGGGTTTTGTGAAGATGTTGAGCCTTTAGATTCCTTTTTTGAGACTTTCATTTTTTTATTGCTCTAAAGTGTTTTTCAGCTCCTGAACAGCGTTTTCAATGCATTTACAAAGTTTGGCATGTAACTTCTGGCTGAATGGTTTTCTTGATGTTTGAAGTGTTATAACATGCTTCTGTGCCTGTTTATACATGGTAAAGGGGTTTTGTGAAGATGTTTAGCCTTTAGATTCCGTTTTTGAGACTTTCATTTTTTTATTGCTCTAAAGTGCTTTTCAGCTCCTGAACAGCGTTTTCAATGCATTTACAAAGTTTGGCATGTAACTTCTGGCTGAATGGTTTTCTTGATGTTTGAAGTGTTATAACATGCTTCTGTGCCTGTTTATACATGGTAAAGGGGTTTTGTGAAGATGTTTAGCCTTTAGATTCCGTTTTTGAGACTTTCATTTTTCTATTGCTCTAAAGTGCTTTTCAGCTCCTGAATAGCGTTTTCAATGCATTTACAAAGTTTGGCATGTAACTTCTGGCTGAATGGTTTTCTTGATGTTTGAAGTGTTATAACATGCTTCTGTGCCTGTTTATACATGGTAAAGGGGTTTTGTGAAGATGTTTAGCCTTTAGATTCCGTTTTTGAGACTTTCATTTTTTTATTGCTCTAAAGTGCTTTTCAGCTCCTGAACAGCCTTTTCAATGCATTTACTAAGTTTGGCATGTAACTTCTGGCTGAATGGTTTTCTTGATGTTTGAAGTGTTATAACATGCTTCTGTGCCTGTTTATACATGGTAAAGGGGTTTTGTGAAGATGTTTAGCCTTTAGATTCCGTTTTTGAGACTTTCATTTTTCTATTGCTCTAAAGTGCTTTTCAGCTCCTGAACAGCGTTTTCAATGCATTTACAAAGTTTGGCATGTAACTTCTGGCTGAATGGTTTTCTTGATGTTTGAAGTGTTATAACATGCTTCTGTGCCTGTTTATACATGGTAAAGGGGTTTTGTGAAGATGTTTAGCCTTTAGATTCCGTTTTTGAGACTTTCATTTTTCTATTGCTCTAAAGTGCTTTTCAGCTCCTGAACAGCGTTTTCAATGCATTTACAAAGTTTGGCATGTAACTTCTGGCTGAATGGTTTTCTTGATGTTTGAAGTGTTATAACATGCTTCTGTGCCTGTTTATACATGGTAAAGGGGTTTTGTGAAGATGTTTAGCCTTTAGATTCCGTTTTTGAGACTTTCTTTTTTTTATTGCTCTAAAGTGCTTTTCAGCTCCTGAACAGCGTTTTCAATGCATTTACTAAGTTTGGCATGTAACTTCTGGCTGAATGGTTTTCTTGATGTTTGAAGTGTTATAACATGCTTCTGTGCCTGTTTATACATGGTAAAGGGGTTTTGTGAAGATGTTTAGCCTTTAGATTCCGTTTTTGAGACTTTCATTTTTCTATTGCTCTAAAGTGCTTTTCAGCTCCTGAACAGCGTTTTCAATGCATTTACAAAGTTTGGCATGTAACTTCTGGCTGAATGGTTTTCTTGATGTTTGAAGTGTTATAACATGCTTCTGTGCCTGTTTATACATGGTAAAGGGGTTTTGTGAAGATGTTTAGCCTTTAGATTCCGTTTTTGAGACTTTCATTTTTTTATTGCTCTAAAGTGCTTTTCAGCTCCTGAACAGCGTTTTCAATGCATTTACAAAGTTTGGCATGTAACTTCTGGCTGAATGGTTTTCTTGATGTTTGAAGTGTTATAACATGCTTCTGTGGCTGTTTATACATGGTAAAGGGGTTTTGTGAAGATGTTTAGCCTTTAGATTCCGTTTTTGAGACTTTCATTTTTCTATTGCTCTAAAGTGCTTTTCAGCTCCTGAACAGCGTTTTCAATGCATTTACAAAGTTTGGCATGTAACTACTGGCTGAATGGTTTTCTTGATGTTTGAAGTGTTATAACATGCTTCTGTGCCTGTTTATACATGGTAAAGGGGTTTTGTGAAGATGTTTAGCCTTTAGATTCCGTTTTTGAGACTTTCATTTTTCTATTGCTCTAAAGTGCTTTTCAGCTCCTGAACAGCGTTTTCAATGCATTTACAAAGTTTGGCATGTAACTACTGGCTGAATGGTTTTCTTGATGTTTGAAGTGTTATAACATGCTTCTGTGCCTGTTTATACATGGTAAAGGGGTTTTGTGAAGATGTTTAGCCTTTAGATTCCGTTTTTGAGACTTTCATTTTTCTATTGCTCTAAAGTGCTTTTCAGCTCCTGAACAGCGTTTTCAATGCATTTACAAAGTTTGGCATGTAACTTCTGGCTGAATGGTTTTCTTGATGTTTGAAGTGTTATAACATGCTTCTGTGCCTGTTTATACATGGTAAAGGGGTTTTGTGAAGATGTTTAGCCTTTAGATTCCGTTTTTGAGACTTTCATTTTTTTATTGCTCTAAAGTGCTTTTCAGCTCCTGAACAGCGTTTTCAATGCATTTACAAAGTTTGGCATGTAACTTCTGGCTTAATGGTTTTCTTGATGTTTGAAGTGTTATAACATGCTTCTGTGGCTGTTTATACATGGTAAAGGGGTTTTGTGAAGATGTTTAGCCTTTAGATTCCGTTTTTGAGACTTTCATTTTTCTATTGCTCTAAAGTGCTTTTCAGCTCCTGAACAGCGTTTTCAATGCATTTACAAAGTTTGGCATGTAACTACTGGCTGAATGGTTTTCTTGATGTTTGAAGTGTTATAACATGCTTCTGTGCCTGTTTATACATGGTAAAGGGGTTTTGTGAAGATGTTTAGCCTTTAGATTCCGTTTTTGAGACTTTCATTTTTCTATTGCTCTAAAGTGCTTTTCAGCTCCTGAACAGCGTTTTCAATGCATTTACAAAGTTTGGCATGTAACTTCTGGCTGAATGGTTTTCTTGATGTTTGAAGTGTTATAACATGCTTCTGTGCCTGTTTATACATGGTAAAGGGGTTTTGTGAAGATGTTTAGCCTTTAGATTCCGTTTTTGAGACTTTCATTTTTTTATTGCTCTAAAGTGCTTTTCAGCTCCTGAACAGCGTTTTCAATGCATTTACAAAGTTTGGCATGTAACTTCTGGCTTAATGGTTTTCTTGATGTTTGAAGTGTTATAACATGCTTCTGTGGCTGTTTATACATGGTAAAGGGGTTTTGTGAAGATGTTTAGCCTTAAGATTCCGTTTTTGAGACTTTCATTTTTCTATTGCTCTAAAGTGCTTTTCAGCTCCTGAACAGCGTTTTCAATGCATTTACAAAGTTTGGCATGTAACTTCTGGCTGAATGGTTTTCTTGATGTTTGAAGTGTTATAACATGCTTCTGTGCCTGTTTATACATGGTAAAGGGGTTTTGTGAAGATGTTGAGCCTTTAGATTCCTTTTTTGAGACTTTCATTTTTTTATTGCTCTAAAGTGTTTTTCAGCTCCTGAACAGCGTTTTCAATGCATTTACAAAGTTTGGCATGTAACTTCTGGCTGAATGGTTTTCTTGATGTTTGAAGTGTTATAACATGCTTCTGTGCCTGTTTATACATGGTAAAGGGGTTTTGTGAAGATGTTTAGCCTTTAGATTCCGTTTTTGAGACTTTCATTTTTTTATTGCTCTAAAGTGCTTTTCAGCTCCTGAACAGCGTTTTCAATGCATTTACAAAGTTTGGCATGTAACTTCTGGCTGAATGGTTTTCTTGATGTTTGAAGTGTTATAACATGCTTCTGTGCCTGTTTATACATGGTAAAGGGGTTTTGTGAAGATGTTTAGCCTTTAGATTCCGTTTTTGAGACTTTCATTTTTCTATTGCTCTAAAGTGCTTTTCAGCTCCTGAATAGCGTTTTCAATGCATTTACAAAGTTTGGCATGTAACTTCTGGCTGAATGGTTTTCTTGATGTTTGAAGTGTTATAACATGCTTCTGTGCCTGTTTATACATGGTAAAGGGGTTTTGTGAAGATGTTTAGCCTTTAGATTCCGTTTTTGAGACTTTCATTTTTTTATTGCTCTAAAGTGCTTTTCAGCTCCTGAACAGCGTTTTCAATGCATTTACTAAGTTTGGCATGTAACTTCTGGCTGAATGGTTTTCTTGATGTTTGAAGTGTTATAACATGCTTCTGTGCCTGTTTATACATGGTAAAGGGGTTTTGTGAAGATGTTTAGCCTTTAGATTCCGTTTTTGAGACTTTCATTTTTTTATTGCTCTAAAGTGCTTTTCAGCTCCTGAACAGCGTTTTCAATGCATTTACAAAGTTTGGCATGTAACTTCTGGCTGAATGGTTTTCTTGATGTTTGAAGTGTTATAACATGCTTCTGTGCCTGTTTATACATGGTAAAGGGGTTTTGTGAAGATGTTTAGCCTTTAGATTCCGTTTTTGAGACTTTCATTTTTCTATTGCTCTAAAGTGCTTTTCAGCTCCTGAATAGCGTTTTCAATGCATTTACAAAGTTTGGCATGTAACTTCTGGCTGAATGGTTTTCTTGATGTTTGAAGTGTTATAAAATGCTTCTGTGCCTGTTTATACATGGTAAAGGGGTTTTGTGAAGATGTTTAGCCTTTAGATTCCGTTTTTGAGACTTTCATTTTTTTATTGCTCTAAAGTGCTTTTCAGCTCCTGAACAGCGTTTTCAATGCATTTACTAAGTTTGGCATGTAACTTCTGGCTGAATGGTTTTCTTGATGTTTGAAGTGTTATAACATGCTTCTGTGCCTGTTTATACATGGTAAAGGGGTTTTGTGAAGATGTTTAGCCTTTAGATTCCGTTTTTGAGACTTTCATTTTTCTATTGCTCTAAAGTGCTTTTCAGCTCCTGAACAGCGTTTTCAATGCATTTACAAAGTTTGGCATGTAACTTCTGGCTGAATGGTTTTCTTGATGTTTGAAGTGTTATAACATGCTTCTGTGCCTGTTTATACATGGTAAAGGGGTTTTGTGAAGATGTTTAGCCTTTAGATTCCGTTTTTGAGACTTTCATTTTTTTATTGCTCTAAAGTGCTTTTCAGCTCCTGAACAGCGTTTTCAATGCATTTACAAAGTTTGGCATGTAACTTCTGGCTGAATGGTTTTCTTGATGTTTGAAGTGTTATAACATGCTTCTGTGCCTGTTTATACATGGTAAAGGGGTTTTGTGAAGATGTTTAGCCTTTAGATTCCGTTTTTGAGACTTTCATTTTTCTATTGCTCTAAAGTGCTTTTCAGCTCCTGAACAGCGTTTTCAATGCATTTACAAAGTTTGGCATGTAACTACTGGCTGAATGGTTTTCTTGATGTTTGAAGTGTTATAACATGCTTCTGTGCCTGTTTATACATGGTAAAGGGGTTTTGTGAAGATGTTTAGCCTTTAGATTCCGTTTTTGAGACTTTCATTTTTCTATTGCTCTAAAGTGCTTTTCAGCTCCTGAACAGCGTTTTCAATGCATTTACAAAGTTTGGCATGTAACTACTGGCTGAATGGTTTTCTTGATGTTTGAAGTGTTATAACATGCTTCTGTGCCTGTTTATACATGGCAAAGGGGTTTTGTGAAGATGTTTAGCCTTTAGATTCCGTTTTTGAGACTTTCATTTTTCTATTGCTCTAAAGTGCTTTTCAGCTCCTGAACAGCGTTTTCAATGCATTTACAAAGTTTGGCATGTAACTTCTGGCTGAATGGTTTTCTTGATGTTTGAAGTGTTATAACATGCTTCTGTGCCTGTTTATACATGGTAAAGGGGTTTTGTGAAGATGTTTAGCCTTTAGATTCCGTTTTTGAGACTTTCATTTTTTTATTGCTCTAAAGTGCTTTTCAGCTCCTGAACAGCGTTTTCAATGCATTTACAAAGTTTGGCATGTAACTTCTGGCTTAATGGTTTTCTTGATGTTTGAAGTGTTATAACATGCTTCTGTGGCTGTTTATACATGGTAAAGGGGTTTTGTGAAGATGTTTAGCCTTTAGATTCCGTTTTTGAGACTTTCATTTTTCTATTGCTCTAAAGTGCTTTTCAGCTCCTGAACAGCGTTTTCAATGCATTTACAAAGTTTGGCATGTAACTTCTGGCTGAATGGTTTTCTTGATGTTTGAAGTGTTATAACATGCTTCTGTGCCTGTTTATACATGGTAAAGGGGTTTTGTGAAGATGTTGAGCCTTTAGATTCCTTTTTTGAGACTTTCATTTTTTTATTGCTCTAAAGTGTTTTTCAGCTCCTGAACAGCGTTTTCAATGCATTTACAAAGTTTGGCATGTAACTTCTGGCTGAATGGTTTTCTTGATGTTTGAAGTGTTATAACATGCTTCTGTGCCTGTTTATACATGGTAAAGGGGTTTTGTGAAGATGTTTAGCCTTTAGATTCCGTTTTTGAGACTTTCATTTTTTTATGCTCTAAAGTGCTTTTCAGCTCCTGAACAGCGTTTTCAATGCATTTACAAAGTTTGGCATGTAACTTCTGGCTGAATGGTTTTCTTGATGTTTGAAGTGTTATAACATGCTTCTGTGCCTGTTTATACATGGTAAAGGGGTTTTGTGAAGATGTTTAGCCTTTAGATTCCGTTTTTGAGACTTTCATTTTTCTATTGCTCTAAATTGCTTTTCAGCTCCTGAACAGCGTTTTCAATGCATTTACAAAGTTTGGCATGTAACTTCTGGCTGAATGGTTTTCTTGATGTTTGAAGTGTTATAACATGCTTCTGTGCCTGTTTATACATGGTAAAGGGGTTTTGTGAAGATGTTTAGCCTTTAGATTCCGTTTTTGAGACTTTCATTTTTTTATTGCTCTAAAGTGCTTTTCAGCTCCTGAACAGCGTTTTCAATGCATTTACAAAGTTTGGCATGTAACTTCTGGCTGAATGGTTTTCTTGATGTTTGAAGTGTTATAACATGCTTCTGTGCCTGTTTATACATGGTAAAGGGGTTTTGTGAAGATGTTTAGCCTTTAGATTCCGTTTTTGAGACTTTCATTTTTCTATTGCTCTAAAGTGCTTTTCAGCTCCTGAACAGCGTTTTCAATGCATTTACAAAGTTTGGCATGTAACTACTGGCTGAATGGTTTTCTTGATGTTTGAAGTGTTATAACATGCTTCTGTGCCTGTTTATACATGGTAAAGGGGTTTTGTGAAGATGTTTAGCCTTTAGATTCCGTTTTTGAGACTTTCATTTTTCTATTGCTCTAAAGTGCTTTTCAGCTCCTGAACAGCGTTTTCAATTTATTTACAAAGTTTGGCATGTAACTTCTGGCTGAATGGTTTTCTTGATGTTTGAAGTGTTATAACATGCTTCTGTGCCTGTTTATACATGGTAAAGGGGTTTTGTGAAGATGTTGAGCCTTTAGATTCCTTTTTTGAGACTTTCATTTTTTTATTGCTCTAAAGTGTTTTTCAGCTCCTGAACAGCGTTTTCAATGCATTTACAAAGTTTGGCATGTAACTTCTGGCTGAATGGTTTTCTTGATGTTTGAAGTGTTATAACATGCTTCTGTGCCTGTTTATACATGGTAAAGGGGTTTTGTGAAGATGTTTAGCCTTTAGATTCCGTTTTTGAGACTTTCATTTTTTTATTGCTCTAAAGTGCTTTTCAGCTCCTGAACAGCGTTTTCAATGCATTTACAAAGTTTGGCATGTAACTTCTGGCTGAATGGTTTTCTTGATGTTTGAAGTGTTATAACATGCTTCTGTGCCTGTTTATACATGGTAAAGGGGTTTTGTGAAGATGTTTAGCCTTTAGATTCCGTTTTTGAGACTTTCATTTTTCTATTGCTCTAAAGTGCTTTTCAGCTCCTGAACAGCGTTTTCAATGCATTTACAAAGTTTGGCATGTAACTTCTGGCTGAATGGTTTTCTTGATGTTTGAAGTGTTATAACATGCTTCTGTGCCTGTTTATACATGGTAAAGGGGTTTTGTGAAGATGTTTAGCCTTTAGATTCCGTTTTTGAGACTTTCATTTTTTTATTGCTCTAAAGTGCTTTTCAGCTCCTGAACAGCGTTTTCAATGCATTTACAAAGTTTGGCATGTAACTTCTGGCTGAATGGTTTTCTTGATGTTTGAAGTGTTATAACATGCTTCTGTGCCTGTTTATACATGGTAAAGGGGTTTTGTGAAGATGTTTAGCCTTTAGATTCCGTTTTTGAGACTTTCATTTTTCTATTGCTCTAAAGTGCTTTTCAGCTCCTGAATAGCGTTTTCAATGCATTTACAAAGTTTGGCATGTAACTTCTGGCTGAATGGTTTTCTTGATGTTTGAAGTGTTATAACATGCTTCTGTGCCTGTTTATACATGGTAAAGGGGTTTTGTGAAGATGTTTAGCCTTTAGATTCCGTTTTTGAGACTTTCATTTTTTTATTGCTCTAAAGTGCTTTTCAGCTCCTGAACAGCCTTTTCAATGCATTTACTAAGTTTGGCATGTAACTTCTGGCTGAATGGTTTTCTTGATGTTTGAAGTGTTATAACATGCTTCTGTGCCTGTTTATACATGGTAAAGGGGTTTTGTGAAGATGTTTAGCCTTTAGATTCCGTTTTTGAGACTTTCATTTTTCTATTGCTCTAAAGTGCTTTTCAGCTCCTGAACAGCGTTTTCAATGCATTTACAAAGTTTGGCATGTAACTTCTGGCTGAATGGTTTTCTTGATGTTTGAAGTGTTATAACATGCTTCTGTGCCTGTTTATACATGGTAAAGGGGTTTTGTGAAGATGTTTAGCCTTTAGATTCCGTTTTTGAGACTTTCATTTTTCTATTGCTCTAAAGTGCTTTTCAGCTCCTGAACAGCGTTTTCAATGCATTTACAAAGTTTGGCATGTAACTTCTGGCTGAATGGTTTTCTTGATGTTTGAAGTGTTATAACATGCTTCTGTGCCTGTTTATACATGGTAAAGGGGTTTTGTGAAGATGTTTAGCCTTTAGATTCCGTTTTTGAGACTTTCTTTTTTTTATTGCTCTAAAGTGCTTTTCAGCTCCTGAACAGCGTTTTCAATGCATTTACTAAGTTTGGCATGTAACTTCTGGCTGAATGGTTTTCTTGATGTTTGAAGTGTTATAACATGCTTCTGTGCCTGTTTATACATGGTAAAGGGGTTTTGTGAAGATGTTTAGCCTTTAGATTCCGTTTTTGAGACTTTCATTTTTCTATTGCTCTAAAGTGCTTTTCAGCTCCTGAACAGCGTTTTCAATGCATTTACAAAGTTTGGCATGTAACTTCTGGCTGAATGGTTTTCTTGATGTTTGAAGTGTTATAACATGCTTCTGTGCCTGTTTATACATGGTAAAGGGGTTTTGTGAAGATGTTTAGCCTTTAGATTCCGTTTTTGAGACTTTCATTTTTTTATTGCTCTAAAGTGCTTTTCAGCTCCTGAACAGCGTTTTCAATGCATTTACAAAGTTTGGCATGTAACTTCTGGCTGAATGGTTTTCTTGATGTTTGAAGTGTTATAACATGCTTCTGTGGCTGTTTATACATGGTAAAGGGGTTTTGTGAAGATGTTTAGCCTTTAGATTCCGTTTTTGAGACTTTCATTTTTCTATTGCTCTAAAGTGCTTTTCAGCTCCTGAACAGCGTTTTCAATGCATTTACAAAGTTTGGCATGTAACTACTGGCTGAATGGTTTTCTTGATGTTTGAAGTGTTATAACATGCTTCTGTGCCTGTTTATACATGGTAAAGGGGTTTTGTGAAGATGTTTAGCCTTTAGATTCCGTTTTTGAGACTTTCATTTTTCTATTGCTCTAAAGTGCTTTTCAGCTCCTGAACAGCGTTTTCAATGCATTTACAAAGTTTGGCATGTAACTACTGGCTGAATGGTTTTCTTGATGTTTGAAGTGTTATAACATGCTTCTGTGCCTGTTTATACATGGTAAAGGGGTTTTGTGAAGATGTTTAGCCTTTAGATTCCGTTTTTGAGACTTTCATTTTTCTATTGCTCTAAAGTGCTTTTCAGCTCCTGAACAGCGTTTTCAATGCATTTACAAAGTTTGGCATGTAACTTCTGGCTGAATGGTTTTCTTGATGTTTGAAGTGTTATAACATGCTTCTGTGCCTGTTTATACATGGTAAAGGGGTTTTGTGAAGATGTTTAGCCTTTAGATTCCGTTTTTGAGACTTTCATTTTTTTATTGCTCTAAAGTGCTTTTCAGCTCCTGAACAGCGTTTTCAATGCATTTACAAAGTTTGGCATGTAACTTCTGGCTTAATGGTTTTCTTGATGTTTGAAGTGTTATAACATGCTTCTGTGGCTGTTTATACATGGTAAAGGGGTTTTGTGAAGATGTTTAGCCTTTAGATTCCGTTTTTGAGACTTTCATTTTTCTATTGCTCTAAAGTGCTTTTCAGCTCCTGAACAGCGTTTTCAATGCATTTACAAAGTTTGGCATGTAACTACTGGCTGAATGGTTTTCTTGATGTTTGAAGTGTTATAACATGCTTCTGTGCCTGTTTATACATGGTAAAGGGGTTTTGTGAAGATGTTTAGCCTTTAGATTCCGTTTTTGAGACTTTCATTTTTCTATTGCTCTAAAGTGCTTTTCAGCTCCTGAACAGCGTTTTCAATGCATTTACAAAGTTTGGCATGTAACTTCTGGCTGAATGGTTTTCTTGATGTTTGAAGTGTTATAACATGCTTCTGTGCCTGTTTATACATGGTAAAGGGGTTTTGTGAAGATGTTTAGCCTTTAGATTCCGTTTTTGAGACTTTCATTTTTTTATTGCTCTAAAGTGCTTTTCAGCTCCTGAACAGCGTTTTCAATGCATTTACAAAGTTTGGCATGTAACTTCTGGCTTAATGGTTTTCTTGATGTTTGAAGTGTTATAACATGCTTCTGTGGCTGTTTATACATGGTAAAGGGGTTTTGTGAAGATGTTTAGCCTTAAGATTCCGTTTTTGAGACTTTCATTTTTCTATTGCTCTAAAGTGCTTTTCAGCTCCTGAACAGCGTTTTCAATGCATTTACAAAGTTTGGCATGTAACTTCTGGCTGAATGGTTTTCTTGATGTTTGAAGTGTTATAACATGCTTCTGTGCCTGTTTATACATGGTAAAGGGGTTTTGTGAAGATGTTGAGCCTTTAGATTCCTTTTTTGAGACTTTCATTTTTTTATTGCTCTAAAGTGTTTTTCAGCTCCTGAACAGCGTTTTCAATGCATTTACAAAGTTTGGCATGTAACTTCTGGCTGAATGGTTTTCTTGATGTTTGAAGTGTTATAACATGCTTCTGTGCCTGTTTATACATGGTAAAGGGGTTTTGTGAAGATGTTTAGCCTTTAGATTCCGTTTTTGAGACTTTCATTTTTTTATTGCTCTAAAGTGCTTTTCAGCTCCTGAACAGCGTTTTCAATGCATTTACAAAGTTTGGCATGTAACTTCTGGCTGAATGGTTTTCTTGATGTTTGAAGTGTTATAACATGCTTCTGTGCCTGTTTATACATGGTAAAGGGGTTTTGTGAAGATGTTTAGCCTTTAGATTCCGTTTTTGAGACTTTCATTTTTCTATTGCTCTAAAGTGCTTTTCAGCTCCTGAATAGCGTTTTCAATGCATTTACAAAGTTTGGCATGTAACTTCTGGCTGAATGGTTTTCTTGATGTTTGAAGTGTTATAACATGCTTCTGTGCCTGTTTATACATGGTAAAGGGGTTTTGTGAAGATGTTTAGCCTTTAGATTCCGTTTTTGAGACTTTCATTTTTTTATTGCTCTAAAGTGCTTTTCAGCTCCTGAACAGCGTTTTCAATGCATTTACTAAGTTTGGCATGTAACTTCTGGCTGAATGGTTTTCTTGATGTTTGAAGTGTTATAACATGCTTCTGTGCCTGTTTATACATGGTAAAGGGGTTTTGTGAAGATGTTTAGCCTTTAGATTCCGTTTTTGAGACTTTCATTTTTTTATTGCTCTAAAGTGCTTTTCAGCTCCTGAACAGCGTTTTCAATGCATTTACAAAGTTTGGCATGTAACTTCTGGCTGAATGGTTTTCTTGATGTTTGAAGTGTTATAACATGCTTCTGTGCCTGTTTATACATGGTAAAGGGGTTTTGTGAAGATGTTTAGCCTTTAGATTCCGTTTTTGAGACTTTCATTTTTCTATTGCTCTAAAGTGCTTTTCAGCTCCTGAATAGCGTTTTCAATGCATTTACAAAGTTTGGCATGTAACTTCTGGCTGAATGGTTTTCTTGATGTTTGAAGTGTTATAAAATGCTTCTGTGCCTGTTTATACATGGTAAAGGGGTTTTGTGAAGATGTTTAGCCTTTAGATTCCGTTTTTGAGACTTTCATTTTTTTATTGCTCTAAAGTGCTTTTCAGCTCCTGAACAGCGTTTTCAATGCATTTACTAAGTTTGGCATGTAACTTCTGGCTGAATGGTTTTCTTGATGTTTGAAGTGTTATAACATGCTTCTGTGCCTGTTTATACATGGTAAAGGGGTTTTGTGAAGATGTTTAGCCTTTAGATTCCGTTTTTGAGACTTTCATTTTTCTATTGCTCTAAAGTGCTTTTCAGCTCCTGAACAGCGTTTTCAATGCATTTACAAAGTTTGGCATGTAACTTCTGGCTGAATGGTTTTCTTGATGTTTGAAGTGTTATAACATGCTTCTGTGCCTGTTTATACATGGTAAAGGGGTTTTGTGAAGATGTTTAGCCTTTAGATTCCGTTTTTGAGACTTTCATTTTTTTATTGCTCTAAAGTGCTTTTCAGCTCCTGAACAGCGTTTTCAATGCATTTACAAAGTTTGGCATGTAACTTCTGGCTGAATGGTTTTCTTGATGTTTGAAGTGTTATAACATGCTTCTGTGCCTGTTTATACATGGTAAAGGGGTTTTGTGAAGATGTTTAGCCTTTAGATTCCGTTTTTGAGACTTTCATTTTTCTATTGCTCTAAAGTGCTTTTCAGCTCCTGAACAGCGTTTTCAATGCATTTACAAAGTTTGGCATGTAACTACTGGCTGAATGGTTTTCTTGATGTTTGAAGTGTTATAACATGCTTCTGTGCCTGTTTATACATGGTAAAGGGGTTTTGTGAAGATGTTTAGCCTTTAGATTCCGTTTTTGAGACTTTCATTTTTCTATTGCTCTAAAGTGCTTTTCAGCTCCTGAACAGCGTTTTCAATGCATTTACAAAGTTTGGCATGTAACTACTGGCTGAATGGTTTTCTTGATGTTTGAAGTGTTATAACATGCTTCTGTGCCTGTTTATACATGGCAAAGGGGTTTTGTGAAGATGTTTAGCCTTTAGATTCCGTTTTTGAGACTTTCATTTTTCTATTGCTCTAAAGTGCTTTTCAGCTCCTGAACAGCGTTTTCAATGCATTTACAAAGTTTGGCATGTAACTTCTGGCTGAATGGTTTTCTTGATGTTTGAAGTGTTATAACATGCTTCTGTGCCTGTTTATACATGGTAAAGGGGTTTTGTGAAGATGTTTAGCCTTTAGATTCCGTTTTTGAGACTTTCATTTTTTTATTGCTCTAAAGTGCTTTTCAGCTCCTGAACAGCGTTTTCAATGCATTTACAAAGTTTGGCATGTAACTTCTGGCTTAATGGTTTTCTTGATGTTTGAAGTGTTATAACATGCTTCTGTGGCTGTTTATACATGGTAAAGGGGTTTTGTGAAGATGTTTAGCCTTTAGATTCCGTTTTTGAGACTTTCATTTTTCTATTGCTCTAAAGTGCTTTTCAGCTCCTGAACAGCGTTTTCAATGCATTTACAAAGTTTGGCATGTAACTTCTGGCTGAATGGTTTTCTTGATGTTTGAAGTGTTATAACATGCTTCTGTGCCTGTTTATACATGGTAAAGGGGTTTTGTGAAGATGTTGAGCCTTTAGATTCCTTTTTTGAGACTTTCATTTTTTTATTGCTCTAAAGTGTTTTTCAGCTCCTGAACAGCGTTTTCAATGCATTTACAAAGTTTGGCATGTAACTTCTGGCTGAATGGTTTTCTTGATGTTTGAAGTGTTATAACATGCTTCTGTGCCTGTTTATACATGGTAAAGGGGTTTTGTGAAGATGTTTAGCCTTTAGATTCCGTTTTTGAGACTTTCATTTTTTTATGCTCTAAAGTGCTTTTCAGCTCCTGAACAGCGTTTTCAATGCATTTACAAAGTTTGGCATGTAACTTCTGGCTGAATGGTTTTCTTGATGTTTGAAGTGTTATAACATGCTTCTGTGCCTGTTTATACATGGTAAAGGGGTTTTGTGAAGATGTTTAGCCTTTAGATTCCGTTTTTGAGACTTTCATTTTTCTATTGCTCTAAATTGCTTTTCAGCTCCTGAACAGCGTTTTCAATGCATTTACAAAGTTTGGCATGTAACTTCTGGCTGAATGGTTTTCTTGATGTTTGAAGTGTTATAACATGCTTCTGTGCCTGTTTATACATGGTAAAGGGGTTTTGTGAAGATGTTTAGCCTTTAGATTCCGTTTTTGAGACTTTCATTTTTTTATTGCTCTAAAGTGCTTTTCAGCTCCTGAACAGCGTTTTCAATGCATTTACAAAGTTTGGCATGTAACTTCTGGCTGAATGGTTTTCTTGATGTTTGAAGTGTTATAACATGCTTCTGTGCCTGTTTATACATGGTAAAGGGGTTTTGTGAAGATGTTTAGCCTTTAGATTCCGTTTTTGAGACTTTCATTTTTCTATTGCTCTAAAGTGCTTTTCAGCTCCTGAACAGCGTTTTCAATGCATTTACAAAGTTTGGCATGTAACTACTGGCTGAATGGTTTTCTTGATGTTTGAAGTGTTATAACATGCTTCTGTGCCTGTTTATACATGGTAAAGGGGTTTTGTGAAGATGTTTAGCCTTTAGATTCCGTTTTTGAGACTTTCATTTTTCTATTGCTCTAAAGTGCTTTTCAGCTCCTGAACAGCGTTTTCAATTTATTTACAAAGTTTGGCATGTAACTTCTGGCTGAATGGTTTTCTTGATGTTTGAAGTGTTATAACATGCTTCTGTGCCTGTTTATACATGGTAAAGGGGTTTTGTGAAGATGTTGAGCCTTTAGATTCCTTTTTTGAGACTTTCATTTTTTTATTGCTCTAAAGTGTTTTTCAGCTCCTGAACAGCGTTTTCAATGCATTTACAAAGTTTGGCATGTAACTTCTGGCTGAATGGTTTTCTTGATGTTTGAAGTGTTATAACATGCTTCTGTGCCTGTTTATACATGGTAAAGGGGTTTTGTGAAGATGTTTAGCCTTTAGATTCCGTTTTTGAGACTTTCATTTTTTTATTGCTCTAAAGTGCTTTTCAGCTCCTGAACAGCGTTTTCAATGCATTTACAAAGTTTGGCATGTAACTTCTGGCTGAATGGTTTTCTTGATGTTTGAAGTGTTATAACATGCTTCTGTGCCTGTTTATACATGGTAAAGGGGTTTTGTGAAGATGTTTAGCCTTTAGATTCCGTTTTTGAGACTTTCATTTTTCTATTGCTCTAAAGTGCTTTTCAGCTCCTGAACAGCGTTTTCAATGCATTTACAAAGTTTGGCATGTAACTTCTGGCTGAATGGTTTTCTTGATGTTTGAAGTGTTATAACATGCTTCTGTGCCTGTTTATACATGGTAAAGGGGTTTTGTGAAGATGTTTAGCCTTTAGATTCCGTTTTTGAGACTTTCATTTTTTTATTGCTCTAAAGTGCTTTTCAGCTCCTGAACAGCGTTTTCAATGCATTTACAAAGTTTGGCATGTAACTTCTGGCTGAATGGTTTTCTTGATGTTTGAAGTGTTATAACATGCTTCTGTGCCTGTTTATACATGGTAAAGGGGTTTTGTGAAGATGTTTAGCCTTTAGATTCCGTTTTTGAGACTTTCATTTTTCTATTGCTCTAAAGTGCTTTTCAGCTCCTGAATAGCGTTTTCAATGCATTTACAAAGTTTGGCATGTAACTTCTGGCTGAATGGTTTTCTTGATGTTTGAAGTGTTATAACATGCTTCTGTGCCTGTTTATACATGGTAAAGGGGTTTTGTGAAGATGTTTAGCCTTTAGATTCCGTTTTTGAGACTTTCATTTTTTTATTGCTCTAAAGTGCTTTTCAGCTCCTGAACAGCCTTTTCAATGCATTTACTAAGTTTGGCATGTAACTTCTGGCTGAATGGTTTTCTTGATGTTTGAAGTGTTATAACATGCTTCTGTGCCTGTTTATACATGGTAAAGGGGTTTTGTGAAGATGTTTAGCCTTTAGATTCCGTTTTTGAGACTTTCATTTTTCTATTGCTCTAAAGTGCTTTTCAGCTCCTGAACAGCGTTTTCAATGCATTTACAAAGTTTGGCATGTAACTTCTGGCTGAATGGTTTTCTTGATGTTTGAAGTGTTATAACATGCTTCTGTGCCTGTTTATACATGGTAAAGGGGTTTTGTGAAGATGTTTAGCCTTTAGATTCCGTTTTTGAGACTTTCATTTTTCTATTGCTCTAAAGTGCTTTTCAGCTCCTGAACAGCGTTTTCAATGCATTTACAAAGTTTGGCATGTAACTTCTGGCTGAATGGTTTTCTTGATGTTTGAAGTGTTATAACATGCTTCTGTGCCTGTTTATACATGGTAAAGGGGTTTTGTGAAGATGTTTAGCCTTTAGATTCCGTTTTTGAGACTTTCTTTTTTTTATTGCTCTAAAGTGCTTTTCAGCTCCTGAACAGCGTTTTCAATGCATTTACTAAGTTTGGCATGTAACTTCTGGCTGAATGGTTTTCTTGATGTTTGAAGTGTTATAACATGCTTCTGTGCCTGTTTATACATGGTAAAGGGGTTTTGTGAAGATGTTTAGCCTTTAGATTCCGTTTTTGAGACTTTCATTTTTCTATTGCTCTAAAGTGCTTTTCAGCTCCTGAACAGCGTTTTCAATGCATTTACAAAGTTTGGCATGTAACTTCTGGCTGAATGGTTTTCTTGATGTTTGAAGTGTTATAACATGCTTCTGTGCCTGTTTATACATGGTAAAGGGGTTTTGTGAAGATGTTTAGCCTTTAGATTCCGTTTTTGAGACTTTCATTTTTTTATTGCTCTAAAGTGCTTTTCAGCTCCTGAACAGCGTTTTCAATGCATTTACAAAGTTTGGCATGTAACTTCTGGCTGAATGGTTTTCTTGATGTTTGAAGTGTTATAACATGCTTCTGTGGCTGTTTATACATGGTAAAGGGGTTTTGTGAAGATGTTTAGCCTTTAGATTCCGTTTTTGAGACTTTCATTTTTCTATTGCTCTAAAGTGCTTTTCAGCTCCTGAACAGCGTTTTCAATGCATTTACAAAGTTTGGCATGTAACTACTGGCTGAATGGTTTTCTTGATGTTTGAAGTGTTATAACATGCTTCTGTGCCTGTTTATACATGGTAAAGGGGTTTTGTGAAGATGTTTAGCCTTTAGATTCCGTTTTTGAGACTTTCATTTTTCTATTGCTCTAAAGTGCTTTTCAGCTCCTGAACAGCGTTTTCAATGCATTTACAAAGTTTGGCATGTAACTACTGGCTGAATGGTTTTCTTGATGTTTGAAGTGTTATAACATGCTTCTGTGCCTGTTTATACATGGTAAAGGGGTTTTGTGAAGATGTTTAGCCTTTAGATTCCGTTTTTGAGACTTTCATTTTTTTATTGCTCTAAAGTGCTTTTCAGCTCCTGAACAGCGTTTTCAATGCATTTACTAAGTTTGGCATGTAACTTCTGGCTGAATGGTTTTCTTGATGTTTGAAGTGTTATAACATGCTTCTGTGCCTGTTTATACATGGTAAAGGGGTTTTGTGAAGATGTTTAGCCTTTAGATTCCGTTTTTGAGACTTTCATTTTTCTATTGCTCTAAAGTGCTTTTCAGCTCCTGAACAGCGTTTTCAATGCATTTACAAAGTTTGGCATGTAACTTCTGGCTGAATGGTTTTCTTGATGTTTGAAGTGTTATAACATGCTTCTGTGCCTGTTTATACATGGTAAAGGGGTTTTGTGAAGATGTTTAGCCTTTAGATTCCGTTTTTGAGACTTTCATTTTTCTATTGCTCTAAAGTGCTTTTCAGCTCCTGAACAGCGTTTTCAATGCATTTACAAAGTTTGGCATGTAACTTCTGGCTGAATGGTTTTCTTGATGTTTGAAGTGTTATAACATGCTTCTGTGCCTGTTTATACATGGTAAAGGGGTTTTGTGAAGATGTTTAGCCTTTAGATTCCGTTTTTGAGACTTTCTTTTTTTTATTGCTCTAAAGTGCTTTTCAGCTCCTGAACAGCGTTTTCAATGCATTTACTAAGTTTGGCATGTAACTTCTGGCTGAATGGTTTTCTTGATGTTTGAAGTGTTATAACATGCTTCTGTGCCTGTTTATACATGGTAAAGGGGTTTTGTGAAGATGTTTAGCCTTTAGATTCCGTTTTTGAGACTTTCATTTTTCTATTGCTCTAAAGTGCTTTTCAGCTCCTGAACAGCGTTTTCAATGCATTTACAAAGTTTGGCATGTAACTTCTGGCTGAATGGTTTTCTTGATGTTTGAAGTGTTATAACATGCTTCTGTGCCTGTTTATACATGGTAAAGGGGTTTTGTGAAGATGTTTAGCCTTTAGATTCCGTTTTTGAGACTTTCATTTTTTTATTGCTCTAAAGTGCTTTTCAGCTCCTGAACAGCGTTTTCAATGCATTTACAAAGTTTGGCATGTAACTTCTGGCTGAATGGTTTTCTTGATGTTTGAAGTGTTATAACATGCTTCTGTGGCTGTTTATACATGGTAAAGGGGTTTTGTGAAGATGTTTAGCCTTTAGATTCCGTTTTTGAGACTTTCATTTTTCTATTGCTCTAAAGTGCTTTTCAGCTCCTGAACAGCGTTTTCAATGCATTTACAAAGTTTGGCATGTAACTACTGGCTGAATGGTTTTCTTGATGTTTGAAGTGTTATAACATGCTTCTGTGCCTGTTTATACATGGTAAAGGGGTTTTGTGAAGATGTTTAGCCTTTAGATTCCGTTTTTGAGACTTTCATTTTTCTATTGCTCTAAAGTGCTTTTCAGCTCCTGAACAGCGTTTTCAATGCATTTACAAAGTTTGGCATGTAACTACTGGCTGAATGGTTTTCTTGATGTTTGAAGTGTTATAACATGCTTCTGTGCCTGTTTATACATGGTAAAGGGGTTTTGTGAAGATGTTTAGCCTTTAGATTCCGTTTTTGAGACTTTCATTTTTCTATTGCTCTAAAGTGCTTTTCAGCTCCTGAACAGCGTTTTCAATGCATTTACAAAGTTTGGCATGTAACTTCTGGCTGAATGGTTTTCTTGATGTTTGAAGTGTTATAACATGCTTCTGTGCCTGTTTATACATGGTAAAGGGGTTTTGTGAAGATGTTTAGCCTTTAGATTCCGTTTTTGAGACTTTCATTTTTTTATTGCTCTAAAGTGCTTTTCAGCTCCTGAACAGCGTTTTCAATGCATTTACAAAGTTTGGCATGTAACTTCTGGCTTAATGGTTTTCTTGATGTTTGAAGTGTTATAACATGCTTCTGTGGCTGTTTATACATGGTAAAGGGGTTTTGTGAAGATGTTTAGCCTTTAGATTCCGTTTTTGAGACTTTCATTTTTCTATTGCTCTAAAGTGCTTTTCAGCTCCTGAACAGCGTTTTCAATGCATTTACAAAGTTTGGCATGTAACTACTGGCTGAATGGTTTTCTTGATGTTTGAAGTGTTATAACATGCTTCTGTGCCTGTTTATACATGGTAAAGGGGTTTTGTGAAGATGTTTAGCCTTTAGATTCCGTTTTTGAGACTTTCATTTTTCTATTGCTCTAAAGTGCTTTTCAGCTCCTGAACAGCGTTTTCAATGCATTTACAAAGTTTGGCATGTAACTTCTGGCTGAATGGTTTTCTTGATGTTTGAAGTGTTATAACATGCTTCTGTGCCTGTTTATACATGGTAAAGGGGTTTTGTGAAGATGTTTAGCCTTTAGATTCCGTTTTTGAGACTTTCATTTTTTTATTGCTCTAAAGTGCTTTTCAGCTCCTGAACAGCGTTTTCAATGCATTTACAAAGTTTGGCATGTAACTTCTGGCTTAATGGTTTTCTTGATGTTTGAAGTGTTATAACATGCTTCTGTGGCTGTTTATACATGGTAAAGGGGTTTTGTGAAGATGTTTAGCCTTAAGATTCCGTTTTTGAGACTTTCATTTTTCTATTGCTCTAAAGTGCTTTTCAGCTCCTGAACAGCGTTTTCAATGCATTTACAAAGTTTGGCATGTAACTTCTGGCTGAATGGTTTTCTTGATGTTTGAAGTGTTATAACATGCTTCTGTGCCTGTTTATACATGGTAAAGGGGTTTTGTGAAGATGTTGAGCCTTTAGATTCCTTTTTTGAGACTTTCATTTTTTTATTGCTCTAAAGTGTTTTTCAGCTCCTGAACAGCGTTTTCAATGCATTTACAAAGTTTGGCATGTAACTTCTGGCTGAATGGTTTTCTTGATGTTTGAAGTGTTATAACATGCTTCTGTGCCTGTTTATACATGGTAAAGGGGTTTTGTGAAGATGTTTAGCCTTTAGATTCCGTTTTTGAGACTTTCATTTTTTTATTGCTCTAAAGTGCTTTTCAGCTCCTGAACAGCGTTTTCAATGCATTTACAAAGTTTGGCATGTAACTTCTGGCTGAATGGTTTTCTTGATGTTTGAAGTGTTATAACATGCTTCTGTGCCTGTTTATACATGGTAAAGGGGTTTTGTGAAGATGTTTAGCCTTTAGATTCCGTTTTTGAGACTTTCATTTTTCTATTGCTCTAAAGTGCTTTTCAGCTCCTGAATAGCGTTTTCAATGCATTTACAAAGTTTGGCATGTAACTTCTGGCTGAATGGTTTTCTTGATGTTTGAAGTGTTATAACATGCTTCTGTGCCTGTTTATACATGGTAAAGGGGTTTTGTGAAGATGTTTAGCCTTTAGATTCCGTTTTTGAGACTTTCATTTTTTTATTGCTCTAAAGTGCTTTTCAGCTCCTGAACAGCGTTTTCAATGCATTTACTAAGTTTGGCATGTAACTTCTGGCTGAATGGTTTTCTTGATGTTTGAAGTGTTATAACATGCTTCTGTGCCTGTTTATACATGGTAAAGGGGTTTTGTGAAGATGTTTAGCCTTTAGATTCCGTTTTTGAGACTTTCATTTTTTTATTGCTCTAAAGTGCTTTTCAGCTCCTGAACAGCGTTTTCAATGCATTTACAAAGTTTGGCATGTAACTTCTGGCTGAATGGTTTTCTTGATGTTTGAAGTGTTATAACATGCTTCTGTGCCTGTTTATACATGGTAAAGGGGTTTTGTGAAGATGTTTAGCCTTTAGATTCCGTTTTTGAGACTTTCATTTTTCTATTGCTCTAAAGTGCTTTTCAGCTCCTGAACAGCGTTTTCAATGCATTTACAAAGTTTGGCATGTAACTTCTGGCTGAATGGTTTTCTTGATGTTTGAAGTGTTATAACATGCTTCTGTGCCTGTTTATACATGGTAAAGGGGTTTTGTGAAGATGTTTAGCCTTTAGATTCCGTTTTTGAGACTTTCATTTTTTTATTGCTCTAAAGTGCTTTTCAGCTCCTGAACAGCGTTTTCAATGCATTTACAAAGTTTGGCATGTAACTTCTGGCTGAATGGTTTTCTTGATGTTTGAAGTGTTATAACATGCTTCTGTGGCTGTTTATACATGGTAAAGGGGTTTTGTGAAGATGTTTAGCCTTTAGATTCCGTTTTTGAGACTTTCATTTTTCTATTGCTCTAAAGTGCTTTTCAGCTCCTGAACAGCGTTTTCAATGCATTTACAAAGTTTGGCATGTAACTACTGGCTGAATGGTTTTCTTGATGTTTGAAGTGTTATAACATGCTTCTGTGCCTGTTTATACATGGTAAAGGGGTTTTGTGAAGATGTTTAGCCTTTAGATTCCGTTTTTGAGACTTTCATTTTTCTATTGCTCTAAAGTGCTTTTCAGCTCCTGAACAGCGTTTTCAATGCATTTACAAAGTTTGGCATGTAACTACTGGCTGAATGGTTTTCTTGATGTTTGAAGTGTTATAACATGCTTCTGTGCCTGTTTATACATGGTAAAGGGGTTTTGTGAAGATGTTTAGCCTTTAGATTCCGTTTTTGAGACTTTCATTTTTCTATTGCTCTAAAGTGCTTTTCAGCTCCTGAACAGCGTTTTCAATGCATTTACAAAGTTTGGCATGTAACTTCTGGCTGAATGGTTTTCTTGATGTTTGAAGTGTTATAACATGCTTCTGTGCCTGTTTATACATGGTAAAGGGGTTTTGTGAAGATGTTTAGCCTTTAGATTCCGTTTTTGAGACTTTCATTTTTTTATTGCTCTAAAGTGCTTTTCAGCTCCTGAACAGCGTTTTCAATGCATTTACAAAGTTTGGCATGTAACTTCTGGCTTAATGGTTTTCTTGATGTTTGAAGTGTTATAACATGCTTCTGTGGCTGTTTATACATGGTAAAGGGGTTTTGTGAAGATGTTTAGCCTTTAGATTCCGTTTTTGAGACTTTCATTTTTCTATTGCTCTAAAGTGCTTTTCAGCTCCTGAACAGCGTTTTCAATGCATTTACAAAGTTTGGCATGTAACTACTGGCTGAATGGTTTTCTTGATGTTTGAAGTGTTATAACATGCTTCTGTGCCTGTTTATACATGGTAAAGGGGTTTTGTGAAGATGTTTAGCCTTTAGATTCCGTTTTTGAGACTTTCATTTTTCTATTGCTCTAAAGTGCTTTTCAGCTCCTGAACAGCGTTTTCAATGCATTTACAAAGTTTGGCATGTAACTTCTGGCTGAATGGTTTTCTTGATGTTTGAAGTGTTATAACATGCTTCTGTGCCTGTTTATACATGGTAAAGGGGTTTTGTGAAGATGTTTAGCCTTTAGATTCCGTTTTTGAGACTTTCATTTTTTTATTGCTCTAAAGTGCTTTTCAGCTCCTGAACAGCGTTTTCAATGCATTTACAAAGTTTGGCATGTAACTTCTGGCTTAATGGTTTTCTTGATGTTTGAAGTGTTATAACATGCTTCTGTGGCTGTTTATACATGGTAAAGGGGTTTTGTGAAGATGTTTAGCCTTAAGATTCCGTTTTTGAGACTTTCATTTTTCTATTGCTCTAAAGTGCTTTTCAGCTCCTGAACAGCGTTTTCAATGCATTTACAAAGTTTGGCATGTAACTTCTGGCTGAATGGTTTTCTTGATGTTTGAAGTGTTATAACATGCTTCTGTGCCTGTTTATACATGGTAAAGGGGTTTTGTGAAGATGTTGAGCCTTTAGATTCCTTTTTTGAGACTTTCATTTTTTTATTGCTCTAAAGTGTTTTTCAGCTCCTGAACAGCGTTTTCAATGCATTTACAAAGTTTGGCATGTAACTTCTGGCTGAATGGTTTTCTTGATGTTTGAAGTGTTATAACATGCTTCTGTGCCTGTTTATACATGGTAAAGGGGTTTTGTGAAGATGTTTAGCCTTTAGATTCCGTTTTTGAGACTTTCATTTTTTTATTGCTCTAAAGTGCTTTTCAGCTCCTGAACAGCGTTTTCAATGCATTTACAAAGTTTGGCATGTAACTTCTGGCTGAATGGTTTTCTTGATGTTTGAAGTGTTATAACATGCTTCTGTGCCTGTTTATACATGGTAAAGGGGTTTTGTGAAGATGTTTAGCCTTTAGATTCCGTTTTTGAGACTTTCATTTTTCTATTGCTCTAAAGTGCTTTTCAGCTCCTGAATAGCGTTTTCAATGCATTTACAAAGTTTGGCATGTAACTTCTGGCTGAATGGTTTTCTTGATGTTTGAAGTGTTATAACATGCTTCTGTGCCTGTTTATACATGGTAAAGGGGTTTTGTGAAGATGTTTAGCCTTTAGATTCCGTTTTTGAGACTTTCATTTTTTTATTGCTCTAAAGTGCTTTTCAGCTCCTGAACAGCGTTTTCAATGCATTTACTAAGTTTGGCATGTAACTTCTGGCTGAATGGTTTTCTTGATGTTTGAAGTGTTATAACATGCTTCTGTGCCTGTTTATACATGGTAAAGGGGTTTTGTGAAGATGTTTAGCCTTTAGATTCCGTTTTTGAGACTTTCATTTTTTTATTGCTCTAAAGTGCTTTTCAGCTCCTGAACAGCGTTTTCAATGCATTTACAAAGTTTGGCATGTAACTTCTGGCTGAATGGTTTTCTTGATGTTTGAAGTGTTATAACATGCTTCTGTGCCTGTTTATACATGGTAAAGGGGTTTTGTGAAGATGTTTAGCCTTTAGATTCCGTTTTTGAGACTTTCATTTTTCTATTGCTCTAAAGTGCTTTTCAGCTCCTGAATAGCGTTTTCAATGCATTTACAAAGTTTGGCATGTAACTTCTGGCTGAATGGTTTTCTTGATGTTTGAAGTGTTATAAAATGCTTCTGTGCCTGTTTATACATGGTAAAGGGGTTTTGTGAAGATGTTTAGCCTTTAGATTCCGTTTTTGAGACTTTCATTTTTTTATTGCTCTAAAGTGCTTTTCAGCTCCTGAACAGCGTTTTCAATGCATTTACTAAGTTTGGCATGTAACTTCTGGCTGAATGGTTTTCTTGATGTTTGAAGTGTTATAACATGCTTCTGTGCCTGTTTATACATGGTAAAGGGGTTTTGTGAAGATGTTTAGCCTTTAGATTCCGTTTTTGAGACTTTCATTTTTCTATTGCTCTAAAGTGCTTTTCAGCTCCTGAACAGCGTTTTCAATGCATTTACAAAGTTTGGCATGTAACTTCTGGCTGAATGGTTTTCTTGATGTTTGAAGTGTTATAACATGCTTCTGTGCCTGTTTATACATGGTAAAGGGGTTTTGTGAAGATGTTTAGCCTTTAGATTCCGTTTTTGAGACTTTCATTTTTTTATTGCTCTAAAGTGCTTTTCAGCTCCTGAACAGCGTTTTCAATGCATTTACAAAGTTTGGCATGTAACTTCTGGCTGAATGGTTTTCTTGATGTTTGAAGTGTTATAACATGCTTCTGTGCCTGTTTATACATGGTAAAGGGGTTTTGTGAAGATGTTTAGCCTTTAGATTCCGTTTTTGAGACTTTCATTTTTCTATTGCTCTAAAGTGCTTTTCAGCTCCTGAACAGCGTTTTCAATGCATTTACAAAGTTTGGCATGTAACTACTGGCTGAATGGTTTTCTTGATGTTTGAAGTGTTATAACATGCTTCTGTGCCTGTTTATACATGGTAAAGGGGTTTTGTGAAGATGTTTAGCCTTTAGATTCCGTTTTTGAGACTTTCATTTTTCTATTGCTCTAAAGTGCTTTTCAGCTCCTGAACAGCGTTTTCAATGCATTTACAAAGTTTGGCATGTAACTACTGGCTGAATGGTTTTCTTGATGTTTGAAGTGTTATAACATGCTTCTGTGCCTGTTTATACATGGCAAAGGGGTTTTGTGAAGATGTTTAGCCTTTAGATTCCGTTTTTGAGACTTTCATTTTTCTATTGCTCTAAAGTGCTTTTCAGCTCCTGAACAGCGTTTTCAATGCATTTACAAAGTTTGGCATGTAACTTCTGGCTGAATGGTTTTCTTGATGTTTGAAGTGTTATAACATGCTTCTGTGCCTGTTTATACATGGTAAAGGGGTTTTGTGAAGATGTTTAGCCTTTAGATTCCGTTTTTGAGACTTTCATTTTTTTATTGCTCTAAAGTGCTTTTCAGCTCCTGAACAGCGTTTTCAATGCATTTACAAAGTTTGGCATGTAACTTCTGGCTTAATGGTTTTCTTGATGTTTGAAGTGTTATAACATGCTTCTGTGGCTGTTTATACATGGTAAAGGGGTTTTGTGAAGATGTTTAGCCTTTAGATTCCGTTTTTGAGACTTTCATTTTTCTATTGCTCTAAAGTGCTTTTCAGCTCCTGAACAGCGTTTTCAATGCATTTACAAAGTTTGGCATGTAACTTCTGGCTGAATGGTTTTCTTGATGTTTGAAGTGTTATAACATGCTTCTGTGCCTGTTTATACATGGTAAAGGGGTTTTGTGAAGATGTTGAGCCTTTAGATTCCTTTTTTGAGACTTTCATTTTTTTATTGCTCTAAAGTGTTTTTCAGCTCCTGAACAGCGTTTTCAATGCATTTACAAAGTTTGGCATGTAACTTCTGGCTGAATGGTTTTCTTGATGTTTGAAGTGTTATAACATGCTTCTGTGCCTGTTTATACATGGTAAAGGGGTTTTGTGAAGATGTTTAGCCTTTAGATTCCGTTTTTGAGACTTTCATTTTTTTATGCTCTAAAGTGCTTTTCAGCTCCTGAACAGCGTTTTCAATGCATTTACAAAGTTTGGCATGTAACTTCTGGCTGAATGGTTTTCTTGATGTTTGAAGTGTTATAACATGCTTCTGTGCCTGTTTATACATGGTAAAGGGGTTTTGTGAAGATGTTTAGCCTTTAGATTCCGTTTTTGAGACTTTCATTTTTCTATTGCTCTAAATTGCTTTTCAGCTCCTGAACAGCGTTTTCAATGCATTTACAAAGTTTGGCATGTAACTTCTGGCTGAATGGTTTTCTTGATGTTTGAAGTGTTATAACATGCTTCTGTGCCTGTTTATACATGGTAAAGGGGTTTTGTGAAGATGTTTAGCCTTTAGATTCCGTTTTTGAGACTTTCATTTTTTTATTGCTCTAAAGTGCTTTTCAGCTCCTGAACAGCGTTTTCAATGCATTTACAAAGTTTGGCATGTAACTTCTGGCTGAATGGTTTTCTTGATGTTTGAAGTGTTATAACATGCTTCTGTGCCTGTTTATACATGGTAAAGGGGTTTTGTGAAGATGTTTAGCCTTTAGATTCCGTTTTTGAGACTTTCATTTTTCTATTGCTCTAAAGTGCTTTTCAGCTCCTGAACAGCGTTTTCAATGCATTTACAAAGTTTGGCATGTAACTACTGGCTGAATGGTTTTCTTGATGTTTGAAGTGTTATAACATGCTTCTGTGCCTGTTTATACATGGTAAAGGGGTTTTGTGAAGATGTTTAGCCTTTAGATTCCGTTTTTGAGACTTTCATTTTTCTATTGCTCTAAAGTGCTTTTCAGCTCCTGAACAGCGTTTTCAATTTATTTACAAAGTTTGGCATGTAACTTCTGGCTGAATGGTTTTCTTGATGTTTGAAGTGTTATAACATGCTTCTGTGCCTGTTTATACATGGTAAAGGGGTTTTGTGAAGATGTTGAGCCTTTAGATTCCTTTTTTGAGACTTTCATTTTTTTATTGCTCTAAAGTGTTTTTCAGCTCCTGAACAGCGTTTTCAATGCATTTACAAAGTTTGGCATGTAACTTCTGGCTGAATGGTTTTCTTGATGTTTGAAGTGTTATAACATGCTTCTGTGCCTGTTTATACATGGTAAAGGGGTTTTGTGAAGATGTTTAGCCTTTAGATTCCGTTTTTGAGACTTTCATTTTTTTATTGCTCTAAAGTGCTTTTCAGCTCCTGAACAGCGTTTTCAATGCATTTACAAAGTTTGGCATGTAACTTCTGGCTGAATGGTTTTCTTGATGTTTGAAGTGTTATAACATGCTTCTGTGCCTGTTTATACATGGTAAAGGGGTTTTGTGAAGATGTTTAGCCTTTAGATTCCGTTTTTGAGACTTTCATTTTTCTATTGCTCTAAAGTGCTTTTCAGCTCCTGAACAGCGTTTTCAATGCATTTACAAAGTTTGGCATGTAACTTCTGGCTGAATGGTTTTCTTGATGTTTGAAGTGTTATAACATGCTTCTGTGCCTGTTTATACATGGTAAAGGGGTTTTGTGAAGATGTTTAGCCTTTAGATTCCGTTTTTGAGACTTTCATTTTTCTATTGCTCTAAAGTGCTTTTCAGCTCCTGAACAGCGTTTTCAATGCATTTACAAAGTTTGGCATGTAACTACTGGCTGAATGGTTTTCTTGATGTTTGAAGTGTTATAACATGCTTCTGTGCCTGTTTATACATGGTAAAGGGGTTTTGTGAAGATGTTTAGCCTTTAGATTCCGTTTTTGAGACTTTCATTTTTCTATTGCTCTAAAGTGCTTTTCAGCTCCTGAACAGCGTTTTCAATTTATTTACAAAGTTTGGCATGTAACTTCTGGCTGAATGGTTTTCTTGATGTTTGAAGTGTTATAACATGCTTCTGTGCCTGTTTATACATGGTAAAGGGGTTTTGTGAAGATGTTGAGCCTTTAGATTCCTTTTTTGAGACTTTCATTTTTTTATTGCTCTAAAGTGTTTTTCAGCTCCTGAACAGCGTTTTCAATGCATTTACAAAGTTTGGCATGTAACTTCTGGCTGAATGGTTTTCTTGATGTTTGAAGTGTTATAACATGCTTCTGTGCCTGTTTATACATGGTAAAGGGGTTTTGTGAAGATGTTTAGCCTTTAGATTCCGTTTTTGAGACTTTCATTTTTTTATTGCTCTAAAGTGCTTTTCAGCTCCTGAACAGCGTTTTCAATGCATTTACAAAGTTTGGCATGTAACTTCTGGCTGAATGGTTTTCTTGATGTTTGAAGTGTTATAACATGCTTCTGTGCCTGTTTATACATGGTAAAGGGGTTTTGTGAAGATGTTTAGCCTTTAGATTCCGTTTTTGAGACTTTCATTTTTCTATTGCTCTAAAGTGCTTTTCAGCTCCTGAACAGCGTTTTCAATGCATTTACAAAGTTTGGCATGTAACTTCTGGCTGAATGGTTTTCTTGATGTTTGAAGTGTTATAACATGCTTCTGTGCCTGTTTATACATGGTAAAGGGGTTTTGTGAAGATGTTTAGCCTTTAGATTCCGTTTTTGAGACTTTCATTTTTTTATTGCTCTAAAGTGCTTTTCAGCTCCTGAACAGCGTTTTCAATGCATTTACAAAGTTTGGCATGTAACTTCTGGCTGAATGGTTTTCTTGATGTTTGAAGTGTTATAACATGCTTCTGTGCCTGTTTATACATGGTAAAGGGGTTTTGTGAAGATGTTTAGCCTTTAGATTCCGTTTTTGAGACTTTCATTTTTCTATTGCTCTAAAGTGCTTTTCAGCTCCTGAACAGCGTTTTCAATGCATTTACAAAGTTTGGCATGTAACTACTGGCTGAATGGTTTTCTTGATGTTTGAAGTGTTATAACATGCTTCTGTGCCTGTTTATACATGGTAAAGGGGTTTTGTGAAGATGTTTAGCCTTTAGATTCCGTTTTTGAGACTTTCATTTTTCTATTGCTCTAAAGTGCTTTTCAGCTCCTGAACAGCGTTTTCAATGCATTTACAAAGTTTGGCATGTAACTACTGGCTGAATGGTTTTCTTGATGTTTGAAGTGTTATAACATGCTTCTGTGCCTGTTTATACATGGTAAAGGGGTTTTGTGAAGATGTTTAGCCTTTAGATTCCGTTTTTGAGACTTTCATTTTTCTATTGCTCTAAAGTGCTTTTCAGCTCCTGAACAGCGTTTTCAATGCATTTACAAAGTTTGGCATGTAACTTCTGGCTGAATGGTTTTCTTGATGTTTGAAGTGTTATAACATGCTTCTGTGCCTGTTTATACATGGTAAAGGGGTTTTGTGAAGATGTTTAGCCTTTAGATTCCGTTTTTGAGACTTTCATTTTTTTATTGCTCTAAAGTGCTTTTCAGCTCCTGAACAGCGTTTTCAATGCATTTACAAAGTTTGGCATGTAACTTCTGGCTGAATGGTTTTCTTGATGTTTGAAGTGTTATAACATGCTTCTGTGGCTGTTTATACATGGTAAAGGGGTTTTGTGAAGATGTTTAGCCTTTAGATTCCGTTTTTGAGACTTTCATTTTTCTATTGCTCTAAAGTGCTTTTCAGCTCCTGAACAGCGTTTTCAATGCATTTACAAAGTTTGGCATGTAACTTCTGGCTGAATGGTTTTCTTGATGTTTGAAGTGTTATAACATGCTTCTGTGCCTGTTTATACATGGTAAAGGGGTTTTGTGAAGATGTTTAGCCTTTAGATTCCGTTTTTGAGACTTTCATTTTTTTATTGCTCTAAAGTGTTTTTCAGCTCCTGAACAGCGTTTTCAATGCATTTACAAAGTTTGGCATGTAACTTCTGGCTGAATGGTTTTCTTGATGTTTGAAGTGTTATAACATGCTTCTGTGCCTGTTTATACATGGTAAAGGGGTTTTGTGAAGATGTTTAGCCTTTAGATTCCGTTTTTGAGACTTTCATTTTTCTATTGCTCTAAAGTGCTTTTCAACTCCTGAACAGCGTTTTCAATGCATTTACAAAGTTTGGCATGTAACTTCTGGCTGAATGGTTTTCTTGATGTTTGAAGTGTTATAACATGCTTCTGTGCCTGTTTATACATGGTAAAGGGGTTTTGTGAAGATGTTTAGCCTTTAGATTCCGTTTTTGAGACTTTCATTTTTTTATTGCTCTAAAGTGTTTTTCAGCTCCTGAACAGCGTTTTCAATGCATTTACAAAGTTTGGCATGTAACTTCTGGCTGAATGGTTTTCTTGATGTTTGAAGTGTTATAACATGCTTCTGTGCCTGTTTATACATGGTAAAGGGGTTTTGTGAAGATGTTTAGCCTTTAGATTCCGTTTTTGAGACTTTCATTTTTCTATTGCTCTAAAGTGCTTTTCAGCTCCTGAACAGCGTTTTCAATGTATTTACAAAGTTTGGCATGTAACTTCTGGCTGAATGGTTTTCTTGATGTTTGAAGTGTTATAAAATGCTTCTGTGCCTGTTTATACATGGTAAAGGGGTTTTGTGAAGATGTTTAGCCTTTAGATTCCGTTTTTGAGACTTTCATTTTTTTATTGCTCTAAAGTGCTTTTCAGCTCCTGAACAGCGTTTTCAATGCATTTACAAAGTTTGGCATGTAACTTCTGGCTGAATGGTTTTCTTGATGTTTGAAGTGTTATAACATGCTTCTGTGGCTGTTTATACATGGTAAAGGGGTTTTGTGAAGATGTTTAGCCTTTAGATTCCGTTTTTGAGACTTTCATTTTTCTATTGCTCTAAAGTGCTTTTCAGCTCCTGAACAGCGTTTTCAATGCATTTACAAAGTTTGGCATGTAACTTCTGGCTGAATGGTTTTCTTGATGTTTGAAGTGTTATAACATGCTTCTGTGCCTGTTTATACATGGTAAAGGGGTTTTGTGAAGATGTTTAGCCTTTAGATTCCGTTTTTGAGACTTTCATTTTTTTATTGCTCTAAAGTGTTTTTCAGCTCCTGAACAGCGTTTTCAATGCATTTACAAAGTTTGGCATGTAACTTCTGGCTGAATGGTTTTCTTGATGTTTGAAGTGTTATAACATGCTTCTGTGCCTGTTTATACATGGTAAAGGGGTTTTGTGAAGATGTTTAGCCTTTAGATTCCGTTTTTGAGACTTTCATTTTTCTATTGCTCTAAAGTGCTTTTCAACTCCTGAACAGCGTTTTCAATGCATTTACAAAGTTTGGCATGTAACTTCTGGCTGAATGGTTTTCTTGATGTTTGAAGTGTTATAACATGCTTCTGTGCCTGTTTATACATGGTAAAGGGGTTTTGTGAAGATGTTTAGCCTTTAGATTCCGTTTTTGAGACTTTCATTTTTTTATTGCTCTAAAGTGTTTTTCAGCTCCTGAACAGCGTTTTCAATGCATTTACAAAGTTTGGCATGTAACTTCTGGCTGAATGGTTTTCTTGATGTTTGAAGTGTTATAACATGCTTCTGTGCCTGTTTATACATGGTAAAGGGGTTTTGTGAAGATGTTTAGCCTTTAGATTCCGTTTTTGAGACTTTCATTTTTCTATTGCTCTAAAGTGCTTTTCAGCTCCTGAACAGCGTTTTCAATGCATTTACAAAGTTTGGCATGTAACTTCTGGCTGAATGGTTTTCTTGATGTTTGAAGTGTTATAAAATGCTTCTGTGCCTGTTTATACATGGTAAAGGGGTTTTGTGAAGATGTTTAGCCTTTAGATTCCGTTTTTGAGACTTTCATTTTTTTATTGCTCTAAAGTGCTTTTCAGCTCCTGAACAGCGTTTTCAATGCATTTACAAAGTTTGGCATGTAACTTCTGGCTGAATGGTTTTCTTGATGTTTGAAGTGTTATAACATGCTTCTGTGCCTGTTTATACATGGTAAAGGGGTTTTGTGAAGATGTTTAGCCTTTAGATTCCGTTTTTGAGACTTTCATTTTTCTATTGCTCTAAAGTGCTTTTCAGCTCCTGAACAGCGTTTTCAATGTATTTACAAAGTTTGGCATGTAACTTCTGGCTGAATGGTTTTCTTGATGTTTGAAGTGTTATAAAATGCTTCTGTGCCTGTTTATACATGGTAAAGGGGTTTTGTGAAGATGTTTAGCCTTTAGATTCCGTTTTTGAGACTTTCATTTTTTTATTGCTCTAAAGTGCTTTTCAGCTCCTGAACAGCGTTTTCAATGCATTTACAAAGTTTGGCATGTAACTTCTGGCTGAATGGTTTTCTTGATGTTTGAAGTGTTATAACATGCTTCTGTGCCTGTTTATACATGGTAAAGGGGTTTTGTGAAGATGTTTAGCCTTTAGATTCCGTTTTTGAGACTTTCATTTTTCTATTGCTCTAAAGTGCTTTTCAGCTCCTGAACAGCGTTTTCAATGCATTTACAAAGTTTGGCATGTAACTACTGGCTGAATGGTTTTCTTGATGTTTGAAGTGTTATAACATGCTTCTGTGCCTGTTTATACATGGTAAAGGGGTTTTGTGAAGATGTTTAGCCTTTAGATTCCGTTTTTGAGACTTTCATTTTTCTATTGCTCTAAAGTGCTTTTCAGCTCCTGAACAGCGTTTTCAATGCATTTACAAAGTTTGGCATGTAACTACTGGCTGAATGGTTTTCTTGATGTTTGAAGTGTTATAACATGCTTCTGTGCCTGTTTATACATGGTAAAGGGGTTTTGTGAAGATGTTTAGCCTTTAGATTCCGTTTTTGAGACTTTCATTTTTCTATTGCTCTAAAGTGCTTTTCAGCTCCTGAACAGCGTTTTCAATGCATTTACAAAGTTTGGCATGTAACTTCTGGCTGAATGGTTTTCTTGATGTTTGAAGTGTTATAACATGCTTCTGTGCCTGTTTATACATGGTAAAGGGGTTTTGTGAAGATGTTTAGCCTTTAGATTCCGTTTTTGAGACTTTCATTTTTCTATTGCTCTAATCTGCTTTTCAGCTCCTGAACAGCGTTTTCAATGCATTTACAAAGTTTGGCATGTAACTACTGGCTGAATGGTTTTCTTGATGTTTGAAGTGTTATAACATGCTTCTGTGCCTGTTTATACATGGTAAAGGGGTTTTGTGAAGATGTTTAGCCTTTAGATTCCGTTTTTGAGACTTTCATTTTTCTATTGCTCTAAAGTGCTTTTCAGCTCCTGAACAGCGTTTTCAATGCATTTACAAAGTTTGGCATGTAACTTCTGGCTGAATGGTTTTCTTGATGTTTGAAGTGTTATAACATGCTTCTGTGCCTGTTTATACATGGTAAAGGGGTTTTGTGAAGATGTTTAGCCTTTAGATTCCGTTTTTGAGACTTTCATTTTTTTATTGCTCTAAAGTGCTTTTCAGCTCCTGAACAGCGTTTTCAATGCATTTACAAAGTTTGGCATGTAACTTCTGGCTGAATGGTTTTCTTGATGTTTGAAGTGTTATAACATGCTTCTGTGGCTGTTTATACATGGTAAAGGGGTTTTGTGAAGATGTTTAGCCTTTAGATTCCGTTTTTGAGACTTTCATTTTTCTATTGCTCTAAAGTGCTTTTCAGCTCCTGAACAGCGTTTTCAATGCATTTACAAAGTTTGGCATGTAACTTCTGGCTGAATGGTTTTCTTGATGTTTGAAGTGTTATAACATGCTTCTGTGCCTGTTTATACATGGTAAAGGGGTTTTGTGAAGATGTTGAGCCTTTAGATTCCTTTTTTGAGACTTTCATTTTTTTATTGCTCTAAAGTGTTTTTCAGCTCCTGAACAGCGTTTTCAATGCATTTACAAAGTTTGGCATGTAACTTCTGGCTGAATGGTTTTCTTGATGTTTGAAGTGTTATAACATGCTTCTGTGCCTGTTTATACATGGTAAAGGGGTTTTGTGAAGATGTTTAGCCTTTAGATTCCGTTTTTGAGACTTTCATTTTTTTATTGCTCTAAAGTGCTTTTCAGCTCCTGAACAGCGTTTTCAATGCATTTACAAAGTTTGGCATGTAACTTCTGGCTGAATGGTTTTCTTGATGTTTGAAGTGTTATAACATGCTTCTGTGCCTGTTTATACATGGTAAAGGGGTTTTGTGAAGATGTTTAGCCTTTAGATTCCGTTTTTGAGACTTTCATTTTTTTATTGCTCTAAAGTGCTTTTCAGCTCCTGAACAGCGTTTTCAATGCATTTACAAAGTTTGGCATGTAACTTCTGGCTGAATGGTTTTCTTGATGTTTGAAGTGTTATAACATGCTTCTGTGCCTGTTTATACATGGTAAAGGGGTTTTGTGAAGATGTTTAGCCTTTAGATTCCGTTTTTGAGACTTTCATTTTTCTATTGCTCTAAAGTGCTTTTCAGCTCCTGAACAGCGTTTTCAATGCATTTACAAAGTTTGGCATGTAACTACTGGCTGAATGGTTTTCTTGATGTTTGAAGTGTTATAACATGCTTCTGTGCCTGTTTATACATGGTAAAGGGGTTTTGTGAAGATGTTTAGCCTTTAGATTCCGTTTTTGAGACTTTCATTTTTCTATTGCTCTAAAGTGCTTTTCAGCTCCTGAACAGCGTTTTCAATGCATTTACAAAGTTTGGCATGTAACTTCTGGCTGAATGGTTTTCTTGATGTTTGAAGTGTTATAACATGCTTCTGTGCCTGTTTATACATGGTAAAGGGGTTTTGTGAAGATGTTTAGCCTTTAGATTCCGTTTTTGAGACTTTCATTTTTTTATTGCTCTAAAGTGCTTTTCAGCTCCTGAACAGCGTTTTCAATGCATTTACAAAGTTTGGCATGTAACTTCTGGCTTAATGGTTTTCTTGATGTTTGAAGTGTTATAACATGCTTCTGTGGCTGTTTATACATGGTAAAGGGGTTTTGTGAAGATGTTTAGCCTTTAGATTCCGTTTTTGAGACTTTCATTTTTCTTTTGCTCTAAAGTGCTTTTCAGCTCCTGAACAGCGTTTTCAATGCATTTACAAAGTTTGGCATGTAACTTCTGGCTGAATGGTTTTCTTGATGTTTGAAGTGTTATAACATGCTTCTGTGCCTGTTTATACATGGTAAAGGGGTTTTGTGAAGATGTTGAGCCTTTAGATTCCTTTTTTGAGACTTTCATTTTTTTATTGCTCTAAAGTGTTTTTCAGCTCCTGAACAGCGTTTTCAATGCATTTACAAAGTTTGGCATGTAACTTCTGGCTGAATGGTTTTCTTGATGTTTGAAGTGTTATAACATGCTTCTGTGCCTGTTTATACATGGTAAAGGGGTTTTGTGAAGATGTTTAGCCTTTAGATTCCGTTTTTGAGACTTTCATTTTTCTATTGCTCTAAAGTGCTTTTCAGCTCCTGAACAGCGTTTTCAATGCATTTACAAAGTTTGGCATGTAACTTCTGGCTGAATGGTTTTCTTGATGTTTGAAGTGTTATAACATGCTTCTGTGCCTGTTTATACATGGTAAAGGGGTTTTGTGAAGATGTTTAGCCTTTAGATTCCGTTTTTGAGACTTTCATTTTTCTATTGCTCTAAAGTGCTTTTCAGCTCCTGAACAGCGTTTTCAATGCATTTACAAAGTTTGGCATGTAACTTCTGGCTGAATGGTTTTCTTGATGTTTGAAGTGTTATAAAATGCTTCTGTGCCTGTTTATACATGGTAAAGGGGTTTTGTGAAGATGTTTAGCCTTTAGATTCCGTTTTTGAGACTTTCATTTTTTTATTGCTCTAAAGTGCTTTTCAGCTCCTGAACAGCGTTTTCAATGCATTTACAAAGTTTGGCATGTAACTTCTGGCTGAATGTTTTTCTTGATGTTTGAAGTGTTATAACATGCTTCTGTGCCTGTTTATACATGGTAAAGGGGTTTTGTGAAGATGTTTAGCCTTTAGATTCCGTTTTTGAGACTTTCATTTTTCTATTGCTCTAAAGTGCTTTTCAGCTCCTGAACAGCGTTTTCAATGCATTTACAAAGTTTGGCATGTAACTACTGGCTGAATGGTTTTCTTGATGTTTGAAGTGTTATAACATGCTTCTGTGCCTGTTTATACATGGTAAAGGGGTTTTGTGAAGATGTTTAGCCTTTAGATTCCGTTTTTGAGACTTTCATTTTTCTATTGCTCTAAAGTGCTTTTCAGCTCCTGAACAGCGTTTTCAATGCATTTACAAAGTTTGGCATGTAACTACTGGCTGAATGGTTTTCTTGATGTTTGAAGTGTTATAACATGCTTCTGTGCCTGTTTATACATGGTAAAGGGGTTTTGTGAAGATGTTTAGCCTTTAGATTCCGTTTTTGAGACTTTCATTTTTCTATTGCTCTAAAGTGCTTTTCAGCTCCTGAACAGCGTTTTCAATGCATTTACAAAGTTTGGCATGTAACTTCTGGCTGAATGGTTTTCTTGATGTTTAAAGTGTTATAACATGCTTCTGTGCCTGTTTATACATGGTAAAGGGGTTTTGTGAAGATGTTTAGCCTTTAGATTCCGTTTTTGAGACTTTCATTTTTCTATTGCTCTAAAGTGCTTTTCAGCTCCTGAACAGCGTTTTCAATGCATTTACAAAGTTTGGCATGTAACTACTGGCTGAATGGTTTTCTTGATGTTTGAAGTGTTATAACATGCTTCTGTGCCTGTTTATACATGGTAAAGGGGTTTTGTGAAGATGTTTAGCCTTTAGATTCCGTTTTTGAGACTTTCATTTTTCTATTGCTCTAAAGTGCTTTTCAGCTCCTGAACAGCGTTTTCAATGCATTTACAAAGTTTGGCATGTAACTTCTGGCTGAATGGTTTTCTTGATGTTTGAAGTGTTATAACATGCTTCTGTGCCTGTTTATACATGGTAAAGGGGTTTTGTGAAGATGTTTAGCCTTTAGATTCCGTTTTTGAGACTTTCATTTTTTTATTGCTCTAAAGTGCTTTTCAGCTCCTGAACAGCGTTTTCAATGCATTTACAAAGTTTGGCATGTAACTTCTGGCTTAATGGTTTTCTTGATGTTTGAAGTGTTATAACATGCTTCTGTGGCTGTTTATACATGGTAAAGGGGTTTTGTGAAGATGTTTAGCCTTTAGATTCCGTTTTTGAGACTTTCATTTTTCTATTGCTCTAAAGTGCTTTTCAGCTCCTGAACAGCGTTTTCAATGCATTTACAAAGTTTGGCATGTAACTTCTGGCTGAATGGTTTTCTTGATGTTTGAAGTGTTATAACATGCTTCTGTGCCTGTTTATACATGGTAAAGGGGTTTTGTGAAGATGTTGAGCCTTTAGATTCCTTTTTTGAGACTTTCATTTTTTTATTGCTCTAAAGTGTTTTTCAGCTCCTGAACAGCGTTTTCAATGCATTTACAAAGTTTGGCATGTAACTTCTGGCTGAATGGTTTTCTTGATGTTTGAAGTGTTATAACATGCTTCTGTGCCTGTTTATACATGGTAAAGGGGTTTTGTGAAGATGTTTAGCCTTTAGATTCCGTTTTTGAGACTTTCATTTTTTTATTGCTCTAAAGTGCTTTTCAGCTCCTGAACAGCGTTTTCAATGCATTTACAAAGTTTGGCATGTAACTTCTGGCTGAATGGTTTTCTTGATGTTTGAAGTGTTATAACATGCTTCTGTGCCTGTTTATACATGGTAAAGGGGTTTTGTGAAGATGTTTAGCCTTTAGATTCCGTTTTTGAGACTTTCATTTTTCTATTGCTCTAAAGTGCTTTTCAGCTCCTGAACAGCGTTTTCAATGCATTTACAAAGTTTGGCATGTAACTTCTGGCTGAATGGTTTTCTTGATGTTTGAAGTGTTATAACATGCTTCTGTGCCTGTTTATACATGGTAAAGGGGTTTTGTGAAGATGTTTAGCCTTTAGATTCCGTTTTTGAGACTTTCATTTTTTTATTGCTCTAAAGTGCTTTTCAGCTCCTGAACAGCGTTTTCAATGCATTTACAAAGTTTGGCATGTAACTTCTGGCTGAATGGTTTTCTTGATGTTTGAAGTGTTATAACATGCTTCTGTGCCTGTTTATACATGGTAAAGGGGTTTTGTGAAGATGTTTAGCCTTTAGATTCCGTTTTTGAGACTTTCATTTTTCTATTGCTCTAAAGTGCTTTTCAGCTCCTGAACAGCGTTTTCAATGCATTTACAAAGTTTGGCATGTAACTACTGGCTGAATGGTTTTCTTGATGTTTGAAGTGTTATAACATGCTTCTGTGCCTGTTTATACATGGTAAAGGGGTTTTGTGAAGATGTTTAGCCTTTAGATTCCGTTTTTGAGACTTTCATTTTTCTATTGCTCTAAAGTGCTTTTCAGCTCCTGAACAGCGTTTTCAATGCATTTACAAAGTTTGGCATGTAACTTCTGGCTGAATGGTTTTCTTGATGTTTGAAGTGTTATAACATGCTTCTGTGCCTGTTTATACATGGTAAAGGGGTTTTGTGAAGATGTTTAGCCTTTAGATTCCGTTTTTGAGACTTTCATTTTTTTATTGCTCTAAAGTGCTTTTCAGCTCCTGAACAGCGTTTTCAATGCATTTACAAAGTTTGGCATGTAACTTCTGGCTGAATGGTTTTCTTGATGTTTGAAGTGTTATAACATGCTTCTGTGCCTGTTTATACATGGTAAAGGGGTTTTGTGAAGATGTTTAGCCTTTAGATTCCGTTTTTGAGACTTTCATTTTTCTATTGCTCTAAAGTGCTTTTCAGCTCCTGAACAGCGTTTTCAATGCATTTACAAAGTTTGGCATGTAACTACTGGCTGAATGGTTTTCTTGATGTTTGAAGTGTTATAACATGCTTCTGTGCCTGTTTATACATGGTAAAGGGGTTTCGTGAAGATGTTTAGCCTTTAGATTCCGTTTTTGAGACTTTCATTTTTCTATTGCTCTAAAGTGCTTTTCAGCTCCTGAACAGCGTTTTCAATGCATTTACAAAGTTTGGCATGTAACTACTGGCTGAATGGTTTTCTTGATGTTTGAAGTGTTATAACATGCTTCTGTGCCTGTTTATACATGGTAAAGGGGTTTTGTGAAGATGTTTAGCCTTTAGATTCCGTTTTTGAGACTTTCATTTTTCTATTGCTCTAAAGTGCTTTTCAGCTCCTGAACAGCGTTTTCAATGCATTTACAAAGTTTGGCATGTAACTTCTGGCTGAATGGTTTTCTTGATGTTTGAAGTGTTATAACATGCTTCTGTGCCTGTTTATACATGGTAAAGGGGTTTTGTGAAGATGTTTAGCCTTTAGATTCCGTTTTTGAGACTTTCATTTTTTTATTGCTCTAAAGTGCTTTTCAGCTCCTGAACAGCGTTTTCAATGCATTTACAAAGTTTGGCATGTAACTTCTGGCTTAATGGTTTTCTTGATGTTTGAAGTGTTATAACATGCTTCTGTGGCTGTTTATACATGGTAAAGGGGTTTTGTGAAGATGTTTAGCCTTTAGATTCCGTTTTTGAGACTTTCATTTTTCTATTGCTCTAAAGTGCTTTTCAGCTCCTGAACAGCGTTTTCAATGCATTTACAAAGTTTGGCATGTAACTACTGGCTGAATGGTTTTCTTGATGTTTGAAGTGTTATAACATGCTTCTGTGCCTGTTTATACATGGTAAAGGGGTTTTGTGAAGATGTTTAGCCTTTAGATTCCGTTTTTGAGACTTTCATTTTTCTATTGCTCTAAAGTGCTTTTCAGCTCCTGAACAGCGTTTTCAATGCATTTACAAAGTTTGGCATGTAACTTCTGGCTGAATGTTTTTCTTGATGTTTGAAGTGTTATAACATGCTTCTGTGCCTGTTTATACATGGTAAAGGGGTTTTGTGAAGATGTTTAGCCTTTAGATTCCGTTTTTGAGACTTTCATTTTTTTATTGCTCTAAAGTGCTTTTCAGCTCCTGAACAGCGTTTTCAATGCATTTACAAAGTTTGGCATTTAACTTCTGGCTGAATGGTTTTCTTGATGTTTGAAGTGTTATAACATGCTTCTGTGGCTGTTTATACATGGTAAAGGGGTTTTGTGAAGATGTTTAGCCTTTAGATTCCGTTTTTGAGACTTTCATTTTTCTATTGCTCTAAAGTGCTTTTCAGCTCCTGAACAGCGTTTTCAATGCATTTACAAAGTTTGGCATGTAACTACTGGCTGAATGGTTTTCTTGATGTTTGAAGTGTTATAACATGCTTCTGTGCCTGTTTATACATGGTAAAGGGGTTTTGTGAAGATGTTTAGCCTTTAGATTCCGTTTTTGAGACTTTCATTTTTCTATTGCTCTAAAGTGCTTTTCAGCTCCTGAACAGCGTTTTCAATGCATTTACAAAGTTTGGCATGTAACTACTGGCTGAATGGTTTTCTTGATGTTTGAAGTGTTATAACATGCTTCTGTGCCTGTTTATACATGGTAAAGGGGTTTTGTGAAGATGTTTAGCCTTTAGATTCCGTTTTTGAGACTTTCATTTTTCTATTGCTCTAAAGTGCTTTTCAGCTCCTGAACAGCGTTTTCAATGCATTTACAAAGTTTGGCATGTAACTTCTGGCTGAATGGTTTTCTTGATGTTTGAAGTGTTATAACATGCTTCTGTGCCTGTTTATACATGGTAAAGGGGTTTTGTGAAGATGTTTAGCCTTTAGATTCCGTTTTTGAGACTTTCATTTTTTTATTGCTCTAAAGTGCTTTTCAGCTCCTGAACAGCGTTTTCAATGCATTTACAAAGTTTGGCATGTAACTTCTGGCTTAATGGTTTTCTTGATGTTTGAAGTGTTATAACATGCTTCTGTGGCTGTTTATACATGGTAAAGGGGTTTTGTGAAGATGTTTAGCCTTTAGATTCCGTTTTTGAGACTTTCATTTTTCTATTGCTCTAAAGTGCTTTTCAGCTCCTGAACAGCGTTTTCAATGCATTTACAAAGTTTGGCATGTAACTACTGGCTGAATGGTTTTCTTGATGTTTGAAGTGTTATAACATGCTTCTGTGCCTGTTTATACATGGTAAAGGGGTTTTGTGAAGATGTTTAGCCTTTAGATTCCGTTTTTGAGACTTTCATTTTTCTATTGCTCTAAAGTGCTTTTCAGCTCCTGAACAGCGTTTTCAATGCATTTACAAAGTTTGGCATGTAACTTCTGGCTGAATGTTTTTCTTGATGTTTGAAGTGTTATAACATGCTTCTGTGCCTGTTTATACATGGTAAAGGGGTTTTGTGAAGATGTTTAGCCTTTAGATTCCGTTTTTGAGACTTTCATTTTTTTATTGCTCTAAAGTGCTTTTCAGCTCCTGAACAGCGTTTTCAATGCATTTACAAAGTTTGGCATTTAACTTCTGGCTGAATGGTTTTCTTGATGTTTGAAGTGTTATAACATGCTTCTGTGGCTGTTTATACATGGTAAAGGGGTTTTGTGAAGATGTTTAGCCTTTAGATTCCGTTTTTGAGACTTTCATTTTTCTATTGCTCTAAAGTGCTTTTCAGCTCCTGAACAGCGTTTTCAATGCATTTACAAAGTTTGGCATGTAACTTCTGGCTGAATGGTTTTCTTGATGTTTGAAGTGTTATAACATGCTTCTGTGCCTGTTTATACATGGTAAAGGGGTTTTGTGAAGATGTTTAGCCTTTAGATTCCGTTTTTGAGACTTTCATTTTTTTATTGCTCTAAAGTGTTTTTCAGCTCCTGAACAGCGTTTTCAATGCATTTACAAAAGTTTGGCATGTAACTTCTGGCTGAATGGTTTTCTTGATGTTTGAAGTGTTATAACATGCTTCTGTGCCTGTTTATACATGGTAAAGGGGTTTTGTGAAGATGTTTAGCCTTTAGATTCCGTTTTTGAGACTTTCATTTTTCTATTGCTCTAAAGTGCTTTTCAGCTCCTGAACAGCGTTTTCAATGCATTTACAAAGTTTGGCATGTAACTTCTGGCTGAATGGTTTTCTTGATGTTTGAAGTGTTATAAAATGCTTCTGTGCCTGTTTATACATGGTAAAGGGGTTTTGTGAAGATGTTTAGCCTTTAGATTCCGTTTTTGAGACTTTCATTTTTTTATTGCTCTAAAGTGCTTTTCAGCTCCTGAACAGCGTTTTCAATGCATTTACAAAGTTTGGCATGTAACTTCTGGCTGAATGGTTTTCTTGATGTTTGAAGTGTTATAACATGCTTCTGTGCCTGTTTATACATGGTAAAGGGGTTTTGTGAAGATGTTTAGCCTTTAGATTCCGTTTTTGAGACTTTCATTTTTCTATTGCTCTAAAGTGCTTTTCAGCTCCTGAACAGCGTTTTCAATGCATTTACAAAGTTTGGCATGTAACTACTGGCTGAATGGTTTTCTTGATGTTTGAAGTGTTATAGAATGCTTCTGTGGCTGTTTATACATCGTACAGGGGTTTTGTGAAGATGTTTAGCCTTTAGATTCCGTTTTTGAGACTTTCATTTTTCTATTGCTCTAAAGTGCTTTTCAGCTCCTAGCGTTTTCAATGCATTTACAAAGTTTGGCATGTAACTTCTGGCTGAATGGTTTTCTTGATGTTTGAAGTGTTATAACATGCTTCTGTGCCTGTTTATACATGGTAAAGGGGTTTTGTGAAGATGTTTAGCCTTTAGATTCCGTTTTTGAGACTTTCATTTTTCTATTGCTCTAAAGTGCTTTTCAGCTCCTGAACAGCGTTTTCAATGCATTTACAAAGTTTGGCATGTAACTTCTGGCTGAATGGTTTTCTTGATGTTTGAAGTGTTATAACATGCTTCTGTGCCTGTTTATACATGGTAAAGGGGTTTTGTGAAGATGTTTAGCCTTTAGATTCCGTTTTTGAGACTTTCATTTTTTTATTGCTCTAAAGTGCTTTTCAGCTCCTGAACAGCGTTTTCAATGCATTTACAAAGTTTGGCATGTAACTTCTGGCTTAATGGTTTTCTTGATGTTTGAAGTGTTATAACATGCTTCTGTGGCTGTTTATACATGGTAAAGGGGTTTTGTGAAGATGTTTAGCCTTTAGATTCCGTTTTTGAGACTTTCATTTTTCTATTGCTCGAAAGTGCTTTTCAGCTCCTGAACAGCGTTTTCTATGCATTTACAAAGTTTGGCATGTAACTTCTGGCTGAATGGTTTTCTTGATGTTTGAAGTGTTATAGAATGCTTCTGTGGCTGTTTATACATGGTACAGGGGTTTTGTGAAGATGTTTAGCCTTTAGATTCCGTTTTTGAGACTTTCATTTTTCTATTGCTCTAAAGTGCTTTTCAGCTCCTGAACAGCGTTTTCAATGCATTTACAAAGTTTGGCATGTAACTTCTGGCTGAATGGTTTTCTTGATGTTTGAAGTGTTATAACATGCTTCTGTGCCTGTTTATACATGGTAAAGGGGTTTTGTGAAGATGTTTAGCCTTTAGATTCCGTTTTTGAGACTTTTATTTTTCTATTGCTCTAAAGTGCTTTTCAGCTCCTGAACAGCGTTTTCAATGCATTTACAAAGTTTGGCATGTAACTTCTGGCTGAATGGTTTTCTTGATGTTTGAAGTGTTATAACATGCTTCTGTGCCTGTTTATACATGGTAAAGGGGTTTTGTGAAGATGTTTAGCCTTTAGATTCCGTTTTTGAGACTTTCATTTTTCTATTGCTCTAAAGTGCTTTTCAGCTCCTGAACAGCGTTTTCAATGCATTTACAAAGTTTGGCATGTAACTACTGGCTGAATGGTTTTCTTGATGTTTGAAGTGTTATAACATGCTTCTGTGCCTGTTTATACATGGTAAAGGGGTTTTGTGAAGATGTTTAGCCTTTAGATTCCGTTTTTGAGACTTTCATTTTTCTATTGCTCTAAAGTGCTTTTCAGCTCCTGAACAGCGTTTTCAATGCATTTACAAAGTTTGGCATGTAACTTCTGGCTGAATGGTTTTCTTGATGTTTGAAGTGTTATAACATGCTTCTGTGCCTGTTTATACATGGTAAAGGGGTTTTGTGAAGATGTTTAGCCTTTAGATTCCGTTTTTGAGACTTTCATTTTTCTATTGCTCTAAAGTGCTTTTCAGCTCCTGAACAGCGTTTTCAATGCATTTACAAAGTTTGGCATGTAACTTCTGGCTGAATGGTTTTCTTGATGTTTGAAGTGTTATAACATGCTTCTGTGCCTGTTTATACATGGTAAAGGGGTTTTGTGAAGATGTTGAGCCTTTAGATTCCTTTTTTGAGACTTTCATTTTTTTATTGCTCTAAAGTGTTTTTCAGCTCCTGAACAGCGTTTTCAATGCATTTACAAAGTTTGGCATGTAACTTCTGGCTGAATGGTTTTCTTGATGTTTGAAGTGTTATAACATGCTTCTGTGCCTGTTTATACATGGTAAAGGGGTTTTGTGAAGATGTTTAGCCTTTAGATTCCGTTTTTGAGACTTTCATTTTTTTATTGCTCTAAAGTGCTTTTCAGCTCCTGAACAGCGTTTTCAATGCATTTACAAAGTTTGGCATGTAACTTCTGGCTGAATGGTTTTCTTGATGTTTGAAGTGTTATAACATGCTTCTGTGCCTGTTTATACATGGTAAAGGGGTTTTGTGAAGATGTTTAGCCTTTAGATTCCGTTTTTGAGACTTTCATTTTTCTATTGCTCTAAAGTGCTTTTCAGCTCCTGAACAGCGTTTTCAATGCATTTACAAAGTTTGGCATGTAACTTCTGGCTGAATGGTTTTCTTGATGTTTGAAGTGTTATAACATGCTTCTGTGCCTGTTTATACATGGTAAAGGGGTTTTGTGAAGATGTTTAGCCTTTAGATTCCGTTTTTGAGACTTTCATTTTTTTATTGCTCTAAAGTGCTTTTCAGCTCCTGAACAGCGTTTTCAATGCATTTACAAAGTTTGGCATGTAACTTCTGGCTGAATGGTTTTCTTGATGTTTGAAGTGTTATAACATGCTTCTGTGCCTGTTTATACATGGTAAAGGGGTTTTGTGAAGATGTTTAGCCTTTAGATTCCGTTTTTGAGACTTTCATTTTTCTATTGCTCTAAAGTGCTTTTCAGCTCCTGAACAGCGTTTTCAATGCATTTACAAAGTTTGGCATGTAACTTCTGGCTGAATGGTTTTCTTGATGTTTGAAGTGTTATAACATGCTTCTGTGCCTGTTTATACATGGTAAAGGGGTTTTGTGAAGATGTTTAGCCTTTAGATTCCGTTTTTGAGACTTTCATTTTTTTATTGCTCTAAAGTGCTTTTCAGCTCCTGAACAGCGTTTTCAATGCATTTACAAAGTTTGGCATGTAACTTCTGGCTTAATGGTTTTCTTGATGTTTGAAGTGTTATAACATGCTTCTGTGGCTGTTTATACATGGTAAAGGGGTTTTGTGAAGATGTTTAGCCTTTAGATTCCGTTTTTGAGACTTTCATTTTTCTATTGCTCTAAAGTGCTTTTCAGCTCCTGAACAGCGTTTTCAATGCATTTACAAAGTTTGGCATGTAACTACTGGCTGAATGGTTTTCTTGATGTTTGAAGTGTTATAACATGCTTCTGTGCCTGTTTATACATGGTAAAGGGGTTTTGTGAAGATGTTTAGCCTTTAGATTCCGTTTTTGAGACTTTCATTTTTCTATTGCTCTAAAGTGCTTTTCAGCTCCTGAACAGCGTTTTCAATGCATTTACAAAGTTTGGCATGTAACTACTGGCTGAATGGTTTTCTTGATGTTTGAAGTGTTATAACATGCTTCTGTGCCTGTTTATACATGGTAAAGGGGTTTTGTGAAGATGTTTAGCCTTTAGATTCCGTTTTTGAGACTTTCATTTTTTTATTGCTCTAAAGTGCTTTTCAGCTCCTGAACAGCGTTTTCAATGCATTTACAAAGTTTGGCATGTAACTTCTGGCTTAATGGTTTTCTTGATGTTTGAAGTGTTATAACATGCTTCTGTGGCTGTTTATACATGGTAAAGGGGTTTTGTGAAGATGTTTAGCCTTTAGATTCCGTTTTTGAGACTTTCATTTTTCTATTGCTCTAAAGTGCTTTTCAGCTCCTGAACAGCGTTTTCAATGCATTTACAAAGTTTGGCATGTAACTTCTGGCTGAATGGTTTTCTTGATGTTTGAAGTGTTATAACATGCTTCTGTGCCTGTTTATACATGGTAAAGGGGTTTTGTGAAGATGTTGAGCCTTTAGATTCCTTTTTTGAGACTTTCATTTTTTTATTGCTCTAAAGTGTTTTTCAGCTCCTGAACAGCGTTTTCAATGCATTTACAAAGTTTGGCATGTAACTTCTGGCTGAATGGTTTTCTTGATGTTTGAAGTGTTATAACATGCTTCTGTGCCTGTTTATACATGGTAAAGGGGTTTTGTGAAGATGTTTAGCCTTTAGATTCCGTTTTTGAGACTTTCATTTTTCTATTGCTCTAAAGTGCTTTTCAGCTCCTGAACAGCGTTTTCAATGCATTTACAAAGTTTGGCATGTAACTTCTGGCTGAATGGTTTTCTTGATGTTTGAAGTGTTATAACATGCTTCTGTGCCTGTTTATACATGGTAAAGGGGTTTTGTGAAGATGTTTAGCCTTTAGATTCCGTTTTTGAGACTTTCATTTTTTTATTGCTCTAAAGTGCTTTTCAGCTCCTGAACAGCGTTTTCAATGCATTTACAAAGTTTGGCATGTAACTTCTGGCTTAATGGTTTTCTTGATGTTTGAAGTGTTATAACATGCTTCTGTGGCTGTTTATACATGGTAAAGGGGTTTTGTGAAGATGTTTAGCCTTTAGATTCCGTTTTTGAGACTTTCATTTTTCTATTGCTCTAAAGTGCTTTTCAGCTCCTGAACAGCGTTTTCAATGCATTTACAAAGTTTGGCATGTAACTTCTGGCTGAATGGTTTTCTTGATGTTTGAAGTGTTATAACATGCTTCTGTGCCTGTTTATACATGGTAAAGGGGTTTTGTGAAGATGTTTAGCCTTTAGATTCCGTTTTTGAGACTTTCATTTTTTTATTGCTCTAAAGTGCTTTTCAGCTCCTGAACAGCGTTTTCAATGCATTTACAAAGTTTGGCATGTAACTTCTGGCTTAATGGTTTTCTTGATGTTTGAAGTGTTATAACATGCTTCTGTGGCTGTTTATACATGGTAAAGGGGTTTTGTGAAGATGTTTAGCCTTTAGATTCCGTTTTTGAGACTTTCATTTTTTTATTGCTCTAAAGTGCTTTTCAGCTCCTGAACAGCGTTTTCAATGCATTTACAAAGTTTGGCATGTAACTTCTGGCTTAATGGTTTTCTTGATGTTTGAAGTGTTATAACATGCTTCTGTGGCTGTTTATACATGGTAAAGGGGTTTTGTGAAGATGTTTAGCCTTTAGATTCCGTTTTTGAGACTTTCATTTTTTTATTGCTCTAAAGTGCTTTTCAGCTCCTGAACAGCGTTTTCAATGCATTTACAAAGTTTGGCATGTAACTTCTGGCTTAATGGTTTTCTTGATGTTTGAAGTGTTATAACATGCTTCTGTGGCTGTTTATACATGGTAAAGGGGTTTTGTGAAGATGTTTAGCCTTTAGATTCCGTTTTTGAGACTTTCATTTTTTTATTGCTCTAAAGTGCTTTTCAGCTCCTGAACAGCGTTTTCAATGCATTTACAAAGTTTGGCATGTAACTTCTGGCTTAATGGTTTTCTTGATGTTTGAAGTGTTATAACATGCTTCTGTGCCTGTTTATACATGGTAAAGGGGTTTTGTGAAGATGTTTAGCCTTTAGATTCCGTTTTTGAGACTTTCATTTTTCTATTGCTCTAAAGTGCTTTTCAGCTCCTGAACAGCGTTTTCAATGCATTTACAAAGTTTGGCATGTAACTTCTGGCTGAATGGTTTTCTTGATGTTTGAAGTGTTATAACATGCTTCTGTGCCTGTTTATACATGGTAAAGGGGTTTTGTGAAGATGTTTAGCCTTTAGATTCCGTTTTTGAGACTTTCATTTTTTTATTGCTCTAAAGTGTTTTTCAGCTCCTGAACAGCGTTTTCAATGCATTTACAAAGTTTGGCATGTAACTTCTGGCTGAATGGTTTTCTTGATGTTTGAAGTGTTATAACATGCTTCTGTGCCTGTTTATACATGGTAAAGGGGTTTTGTGAAGATGTTTAGCCTTTAGATTCCGTTTTTGAGACTTTCATTTTTCTATTGCTCTAAAGTGCTTTTCAGCTCCTGAACAGCGTTTTCAATGCATTTACAAAGTTTGGCATGTAACTTCTGGCTGAATGGTTTTCTTGATGTTTGAAGTGTTATAAAATACTTCTGTGCCTGTTTATACATGGTAAAGGGGTTTTGTGAAGATGTTTAGCCTTTAGATTCCGTTTTTGAGACTTTCATTTTTTTATTGCTCTAAAGTGCTTTTCAGCTCCTGAACAGCGTTTTCAATGCATTTACAAAGTTTGGCATGTAACTTCTGGCTGAATGGTTTTCTTGATGTTTGAAGTGTTATAACATGCTTCTGTGCCTGTTTATACATGGTAAAGGGGTTTTGTGAAGATGTTTAGCCTTTAGATTCCGTTTTTGAGACTTTCATTTTTCTATTGCTCTAAAGTGCTTTTCAGCTCCTGAACAGCGTTTTCAATGCATTTACAAAGTTTGGCATGTAACTACTGGCTGAATGGTTTTCTTGATGTTTGAAGTGTTATAACATGCTTCTGTGCCTGTTTATACATGGTAAAGGGGTTTTGTGAAGATGTTTAGCCTTTAGATTCCGTTTTTGAGACTTTCATTTTTCTATTGCTCTAAAGTGCTTTTCAGCTCCTGAACAGCGTTTTCAATGCATTTACAAAGTTTGGCATGTAACTACTGGCTGAATGGTTTTCTTGATGTTTGAAGTGTTATAACATGCTTCTGTGCCTGTTTATACATGGTAAAGGGGTTTTGTGAAGATGTTTAGCCTTTAGATTCCGTTTTTGAGACTTTCATTTTTCTATTGCTCTAAAGTGCTTTTCAGCTCCTGAACAGCGTTTTCAATGCATTTACAAAGTTTGGCATGTAACTTCTGGCTGAATGGTTTTCTTGATGTTTGAAGTGTTATAACATGCTTCTGTGCCTGTTTATACATGGTAAAGGGGTTTTGTGAAGATGTTTAGCCTTTAGATTCCGTTTTTGAGACTTTCATTTTTCTATTGCTCTAAAGTGCTTTTCAGCTCCTGAACAGCGTTTTCAATGCATTTACAAAGTTTGGCATGTAACTACTGGCTGAATGGTTTTCTTGATGTTTGAAGTGTTATAACATGCTTCTGTGCCTGTTTATACATGGTAAAGGGGTTTTGTGAAGATGTTTAGCCTTTAGATTCCGTTTTTGAGACTTTCATTTTTCTATTGCTCTAAAGTGCTTTTCAGCTCCTGAACAGCGTTTTCAATGCATTTACAAAGTTTGGCATGTAACTACTGGCTGAATGGTTTTCTTGATGTTTGAAGTGTTATAACATGCTTCTGTGCCTGTTTATACATGGTAAAGGGGTTTTGTGAAGATGTTTAGCCTTTAGATTCCGTTTTTGAGACTTTCATTTTTCTATTGCTCTAAAGTGCTTTTCAGCTCCTGAACAGCGTTTTCAATGCATTTACAAAGTTTGGCATGTAACTTCTGGCTGAATGGTTTTCTTGATGTTTGAAGTGTTATAACATGCTTCTGTGCCTGTTTATACATGGTAAAGGGGTTTTGTGAAGATGTTTAGCCTTTAGATTCCGTTTTTGAGACTTTCATTTTTCTATTGCTCTAAAGTGCTTTTCAGCTCCTGAACAGCGTTTTCAATGCATTTACAAAGTTTGGCATGTAACTACTGGCTGAATGGTTTTCTTGATGTTTGAAGTGTTATAACATGCTTCTGTGCCTGTTTATACATGGTAAAGGGGTTTTGTGAAGATGTTTAGCCTTTAGATTCCGTTTTTGAGACTTTCATTTTTCTATTGCTCTAAAGTGCTTTTCAGCTCCTGAACAGCGTTTTCAATGCATTTACAAAGTTTGGCATGTAACTTCTGGCTGAATGGTTTTCTTGATGTTTGAAGTGTTATAACATGCTTCTGTGCCTGTTTATACATGGTAAAGGGGTTTTGTGAAGATGTTGAGCCTTTAGATTCCTTTTTTGAGACTTTCATTTTTTTATTGCTCTAAAGTGTTTTTCAGCTCCTGAACAGCGTTTTCAATGCATTTACAAAGTTTGGCATGTAACTTCTGGCTGAATGGTTTTCTTGATGTTTGAAGTGTTATAACATGCTTCTGTGCCTGTTTATACATGGTAAAGGGGTTTTGTGAAAATGTTTAGCCTTTAGATTCCGTTTTTGAGACTTTCATTTTTTTATTGCTCTAAAGTGCTTTTCAGCTCCTGAACAGCGTTTTCAATGCATTTACAAAGTTTGGCATGTAACTTCTGGCTGAATGGTTTTCTTGATGTTTGAAGTGTTATAACATGCTTCTGTGCCTGTTTATACATGGTAAAGGGGTTTTGTGAAGATGTTTAGCCTTTAGATTCCGTTTTTGAGACTTTCATTTTTCTATTGCTCTAAAGTGCTTTTCAGCTCCTGAACAGCGTTTTCAATGCATTTACAAAGTTTGGCATGTAACTTCTGGCTGAATGGTTTTCTTGATGTTTGAAGTGTTATAACATGCTTCTGTGCCTGTTTATACATGGTAAAGGGGTTTTGTGAAGATGTTTAGCCTTTAGATTCCGTTTTTGAGACTTTCATTTTTTTATTGCTCGAAAGTGCTTTTCAGCTCCTGAACAGCGTTTTCAATGCATTTACAAAGTTTGGCATGTAACTTCTGGCTGAATGGTTTTCTTGATGTTTGAAGTGTTATAACATGCTTCTGTGCCTGTTTATACATGGTAAAGGGGTTTTGTGAAGATGTTTAGCCTTTAGATTCCGTTTTTGAGACTTTCATTTTTCTATTGCTCTAAAGTGCTTTTCAGCTCCTGAACAGCGTTTTCAATGCATTTACAAAGTTTGGCATGTAACTACTGGCTGAATGGTTTTCTTGATGTTTGAAGTGTTATAACATGCTTCTGTGCCTGTTTATACATGGTAAAGGGGTTTTGTGAAGATGTTTAGCCTTTAGATTCCGTTTTTGAGACTTTCATTTTTCTATTGCTCTAAAGTGCTTTTCAGCTCCTGAACAGCGTTTTCAATGCATTTACAAAGTTTGGCATGTAACTACTGGCTGAATGGTTTTCTTGATGTTTGAAGTGTTATAACATGCTTCTGTGCCTGTTTATACATGGTAAAGGGGTTTTGTGAAGATGTTTAGCCTTTAGATTCCGTTTTTGAGACTTTCATTTTTCTATTGCTCTAAAGTGCTTTTCAGCTCCTGAACAGCGTTTTCAATGCATTTACAAAGTTTGGCATGTAACTACTGGCTGAATGGTTTTCTTGATGTTTGAAGTGTTATAACATGCTTCTGTGCCTGTTTATACATGGTAAAGGGGTTTTGTGAAGATGTTTAGCCTTTAGATTCCGTTTTTGAGACTTTCATTTTTCTATTGCTCTAAAGTGCTTTTCAGCTCCTGAACAGCGTTTTCAATGCATTTACAAAGTTTGGCATGTAACTTCTGGCTGAATGGTTTTCTTGATGTTTGAAGTGTTATAACATGCTTCTGTGGCTGTTTATACATGGTGAAGGGGTTTTGTGACGATGTTTAGCCTTTAGATTCCGTTTTTGAGACTTTCATTTTTCTATTGCTCTAAAGTGCTTTTCAGCTCCTGAACAGCGTTTTCAATGCATTTACAAAGTTTGGCATGTAACTACTGGCTGAATGGTTTTCTTGATGTTTGAAGTGTTATAACATGCTTCTGTGCCTGTTTATACATGGTAAAGGGGTTTTGTGAAGATGTTTAGCCTTTAGATTCCGTTTTTGAGACTTTCATTTTTCTATTGCTCTAAAGTGCTTTTCAGCTCCTGAACAGCGTTTTCAATGCATTTACAAAGTTTGGCATGTAACTACTGGCTGAATGGTTTTCTTGATGTTTGAAGTGTTATAACATGCTTCTGTGCCTGTTTATACATGGTAAAGGGGTTTTGTGAAGATGTTTAGCCTTTAGATTCCGTTTTTGAGACTTTCATTTTTTTATTGCTCTAAAGTGCTTTTCAGCTCCTGAACAGCGTTTTCAATGCATTTACAAAGTTTGGCATGTAACTTCTGGCTTAATGGTTTTCTTGATGTTTGAAGTGTTATAACATGCTTCTGTGGCTGTTTATACATGGTAAAGGGGTTTTGTGAAGATGTTTAGCCTTTAGATTCCGTTTTTGAGACTTTCATTTTTCTATTGCTCTAAAGTGCTTTTCAGCTCCTGAACAGCGTTTTCAATGCATTTACAAAGTTTGGCATGTAACTTCTGGCTGAATGGTTTTCTTGATGTTTGAAGTGTTATAACATGCTTCTGTGCCTGTTTATACATGGTAAAGGGGTTTTGTGAAGATGTTGAGCCTTTAGATTCCTTTTTTGAGACTTTCATTTTTTTATTGCTCTAAAGTGTTTTTCAGCTCCTGAACAGCGTTTTCAATGCATTTACAAAGTTTGGCATGTAACTTCTGGCTGAATGGTTTTCTCGATGTTTGAAGTGTTATAACATGCTTCTGTGCCTGTTTATACATGGTAAAGGGGTTTTGTGAAGATGTTTAGCCTTTAGATTCCGTTTTTGAGACTTTCATTTTTCTATTGCTCTAAAGTGCTTTTCAGCTCCTGAACAGCGTTTTCAATGCATTTACAAAGTTTGGCATGTAACTTCTGGCTGAATGGTTTTCTTGATGTTTGAAGTGTTATAACATGCTTCTGTGCCTGTTTATACATGGTAAAGGGGTTTTGTGAAGATGTTTAGCCTTTAGATTCCGTTTTTGAGACTTTCATTTTTCTATTGCTCTAAAGTGCTTTTCAGCTCCTGAACAGCGTTTTCAATGCATTTACAAAGTTTGGCATGTAACTTCTGGCTGAATGGTTTTCTTGATGTTTGAAGTGTTATAACATGCTTCTGTGCCTGTTTATACATGGTAAAGGGGTTTTGTGAAGATGTTTAGCCTTTAGATTCCGTTTTTGAGACTTTCATTTTTCTATTGCTCTAAAGTGCTTTTCAGCTCCTGAACAGCGTTTTCAATGCATTTACAAAGTTTGGCATGTAACTTCTGGCTGAATGGTTTTCTTGATGTTTGAAGTGTTATAACATGCTTCTGTGGCTGTTTATACATGGTGAAGGGGTTTTGTGACGATGTTTAGCCTTTAGATTCCGTTTTTGAGACTTTCATTTTTCTATTGCTCTAAAGTGTTTTTCAGCTCCTGAACAGCGTTTTCAATGCATTTACAAAGTTTGGCATGTAACTTCTGGCTGAATGGTTTTCTTGATGTTTGAAGTGTTATAACATGCTTCTGTGCCTGTTTATACATGGTAAAGGGGTTTTGTGAAGATGTTTAGCCTTTAGATTCCGTTTTTGAGACTTTCATTTTTCTATTGCTCTAAAGTGCTTTTCAGCTCCTGAACAGCGTTTTCAATGCATTTACAAAGTTTGGCATGTAACTTCTGGCTGAATGGTTTTCTTGATGTTTGAAGTGTTATAACATGCTACTGTGCCTGTTTATACATGGTAAAGGGGTTTTGTGAAGATGTTTAGCCTTTAGATTCCGTTTTTGAGACTTTCATTTTTCTATTGCTCTAAAGTGCTTTTCAGCTCCTGAACAGCGTTTTCAATGCATTTACAAAGTTTGGCATGTAACTTCTGGCTGAATGGTTTTCTTGATGTTTGAAGTGTTATAACATGCTTCTGTGCCTGTTTATACATGGTAAAGGGGTTTTGTGAAGATGTTTAGCCTTTAGATTCCGTTTTTGAGACTTTCATTTTTCTATTGCTCTAAAGTGCTTTTCAGCTCCTGAACAGCGTTTTCAATGCATTTACAAAGTTTGGCATGTAACTTCTGGCTGAATGGTTTTCTTGATGTTTGAAGTGTTATAACATGCTTCTGTGGCTGTTTATACATGGTGAAGGGGTTTTGTGACGATGTTTAGCCTTTAGATTCCGTTTTTGAGACTTTCATTTTTCTATTGCTCTAAAGTGTTTTTCAGCTCCTGAACAGCGTTTTCAATGCATTTACAAAGTTTGGCATGTAACTTCTGGCTGAATGGTTTTCTTGATGTTTGAAGTGTTATAACATGCTTCTGTGCCTGTTTATACATGGTAAAGGGGTTTTGTGAAGATGTTTAGCCTTTAGATTCCGTTTTTGAGACTTTCATTTTTCTATTGCTCTAAAGTGCTTTTCAGCTCCTGAACAGCGTTTTCAATGCATTTACAAAGTTTGGCATGTAACTTCTGGCTGAATGGTTTTCTTGATGTTTGAAGTGTTATAACATGCTTCTGTGCCTGTTTATACATGGTAAAGGGGTTTTGTGAAGATGTTTAGCCTTTAGATTCCGTTTTTGAGACTTTCATTTTTCTATTGCTCTAAAGTGCTTTTCAGCTCCTGAACAGCGTTTTCAATGCATTTACAAAGTTTGGCATGTAACTACTGGCTGAATGGTTTTCTTGATGTTTGAAGTGTTATAACATGCTTCTGTGCCTGTTTATACATGGTAAAGGGGTTTTGTGAAGATGTTTAGCCTTTAGATTCCGTTTTTGAGACTTTCATTTTTCTATTGCTCTAAAGTGCTTTTCAGCTCCTGAACAGCGTTTTCAATGCATTTACAAAGTTTGGCATGTAACTTCTGGCTGAATGGTTTTCTTGATGTTTGAAGTGTTATAACATGCTTCTGTGCCTGTTTATACATGGTAAAGGGGTTTTGTGAAGATGTTTAGCCTTTAGATTCCGTTTTTGAGACTTTCATTTTTTTATTGCTCTAAAGTGCTTTTCAGCTCCTGAACAGCGTTTTCAATGCATTTACAAAGTTTGGCATGTAACTACTGGCTGAATGGTTTTCTTGATGTTTGAAGTGTTATAACATGCTTCTGTGCCTGTTTATACATGGTAAAGGGGTTTTGTGAAGATGTTTAGCCTTTAGATTCCGTTTTTGAGACTTTCATTTTTCTATTGCTCTAAAGTGCTTTTCAGCTCCTGAACAGCGTTTTCAATGCATTTACAAAGTTTGGCATGTAACTTCTGGCTGAATGGTTTTCTTGATGTTTGAAGTGTTATAACATGCTTCTGTGCCTGTTTATACATGGTAAAGGGGTTTTGTGAAGATGTTTAGCCTTTAGATTCCGTTTTTGAGACTTTCATTTTTTTATTGCTCTAAAGTGCTTTTCAGCTCCTGAACAGCGTTTTCAATGCATTTACAAAGTTTGGCATGTAACTTCTGGCTTAATGGTTTTCTTGATGTTTGAAGTGTTATAACATGCTTCTGTGGCTGTTTATACATGGTAAAGGGGTTTTGTGAAGATGTTTAGCCTTTAGATTCCGTTTTTGAGACTTTCATTTTTCTATTGCTCTAAAGTGCTTTTCAGCTCCTGAACAGCGTTTTCAATGCATTTACAAAGTTTGGCATGTAACTTCTGGCTGAATGGTTTTCTTGATGTTTGAAGTGTTATAACATGCTTCTGTGCCTGTTTATACATGGTAAAGGGGTTTTGTGAAGATGTTTAGCCTTTAGATTCCGTTTTTGAGACTTTCATTTTTTTATTGCTCTAAAGTGCTTTTCAGCTCCTGAACAGCGTTTTCAATGCATTTACAAAGTTTGGCATGTAACTTCTGGCTGAATGGTTTTCTTGATGTTTGAAGTGTTATAACATGCTTCTGTGCCTGTTTATACATGGTAAAGGGGTTTTGTGAAGATGTTTAGCCTTTAGATTCCGTTTTTGAGACTTTCATTTTTCTATTGCTCTAAAGTGCTTTTCAGCTCCTGAACAGCGTTTTCAATGCATTTACAAAGTTTGGCATGTAACTACTGGCTGAATGGTTTTCTTGATGTTTGAAGTGTTATAACATGCTTCTGTGCCTGTTTATACATGGTAAAGGGGTTTTGTGAAGATGTTTAGCCTTTAGATTCCGTTTTTGAGACTTTCATTTTTCTATTGCTCTAAAGTGCTTTTCAGCTCCTGAACAGCGTTTTCAATGCATTTACAAAGTTTGGCATGTAACTTCTGGCTGAATGGTTTTCTTGATGTTTGAAGTGTTATAACATGCTTCTGTGGCTGTTTATACATGGTGAAGGGGTTTTGTGACGATGTTTAGCCTTTAGATTCCGTTTTTGAGACTTTCATTTTTCTATTGCTCTAAAGTGCTTTTCAGCTCCTGAACAGCGTTTTCAATGCATTTACAAAGTTTGGCATGTAACTACTGGCTGAATGGTTTTCTTGATGTTTGAAGTGTTATAACATGCTTCTGTGCCTGTTTATACATGGTAAAGGGGTTTTGTGAAGATGTTTAGCCTTTAGATTCCGTTTTTGAGACTTTCATTTTTCTATTGCTCTAAAGTGCTTTTCAGCTCCTGAACAGCGTTTTCAATGCATTTACAAAGTTTGGCATGTAACTACTGGCTGAATGGTTTTCTTGATGTTTGAAGTGTTATAACATGCTTCTGTGCCTGTTTATACATGGTAAAGGGGTTTTGTGAAGATGTTTAGCCTTTAGATTCCGTTTTTGAGACTTTCATTTTTTTATTGCTCTAAAGTGCTTTTCAGCTCCTGAACAGCGTTTTCAATGCATTTACAAAGTTTGGCATGTAACTTCTGGCTTAATGGTTTTCTTGATGTTTGAAGTGTTATAACATGCTTCTGTGGCTGTTTATACATGGTAAAGGGGTTTTGTGAAGATGTTTAGCCTTTAGATTCCGTTTTTGAGACTTTCATTTTTCTATTGCTCTAAAGTGCTTTTCAGCTCCTGAACAGCGTTTTCAATGCATTTACAAAGTTTGGCATGTAACTTCTGGCTGAATGGTTTTCTTGATGTTTGAAGTGTTATAACATGCTTCTGTGCCTGTTTATACATGGTAAAGGGGTTTTGTGAAGATGTTGAGCCTTTAGATTCCTTTTTTGAGACTTTCATTTTTTTATTGCTCTAAAGTGTTTTTCAGCTCCTGAACAGCGTTTTCAATGCATTTACAAAGTTTGGCATGTAACTTCTGGCTGAATGGTTTTCTTGATGTTTGAAGTGTTATAACATGCTTCTGTGCCTGTTTATACATGGTAAAGGGGTTTTGTGAAGATGTTTAGCCTTTAGATTCCGTTTTTGAGACTTTCATTTTTCTATTGCTCTAAAGTGCTTTTCAGCTCCTGAACAGCGTTTTCAATGCATTTACAAAGTTTGGCATGTAACTTCTGGCTGAATGGTTTTCTTGATGTTTGAAGTGTTATAACATGCTTCTGTGCCTGTTTATACATGGTAAAGGGGTTTTGTGAAGATGTTTAGCCTTTAGATTCCGTTTTTGAGACTTTCATTTTTCTATTGCTCTAAAGTGCTTTTCAGCTCCTGAACAGCGTTTTCAATGCATTTACAAAGTTTGGCATGTAACTTCTGGCTGAATGGTTTTCTTGATGTTTGAAGTGTTATAACATGCTTCTGTGCCTGTTTATACATGGTAAAGGGGTTTTGTGAAGATGTTTAGCCTTTAGATTCCGTTTTTGAGACTTTCATTTTTCTATTGCTCTAAAGTGCTTTTCAGCTCCTGAACAGCGTTTTCAATGCATTTACAAAGTTTGGCATGTAACTTCTGGCTGAATGGTTTTCTTGATGTTTGAAGTGTTATAACATGCTTCTGTGGCTGTTTATACATGGTGAAGGGGTTTTGTGACGATGTTTAGCCTTTAGATTCCGTTTTTGAGACTTTCATTTTTCTATTGCTCTAAAGTGTTTTTCAGCTCCTGAACAGCGTTTTCAATGCATTTACAAAGTTTGGCATGTAACTTCTGGCTGAATGGTTTTCTTGATGTTTGAAGTGTTATAACATGCTTCTGTGCCTGTTTATACATGGTAAAGGGGTTTTGTGAAGATGTTTAGCCTTTAGATTCCGTTTTTGAGACTTTCATTTTTCTATTGCTCTAAAGTGCTTTTCAGCTCCTGAACAGCGTTTTCAATGCATTTACAAAGTTTGGCATGTAACTTCTGGCTGAATGGTTTTCTTGATGTTTGAAGTGTTATAACATGCTTCTGTGCCTGTTTATACATGGTAAAGGGGTTTTGTGAAGATGTTTAGCCTTTAGATTCCGTTTTTGAGACTTTCATTTTTCTATTGCTCTAAAGTGCTTTTCAGCTCCTGAACAGCGTTTTCAATGCATTTACAAAGTTTGGCATGTAACTTCTGGCTGAATGGTTTTCTTGATGTTTGAAGTGTTATAACATGCTTCTGTGCCTGTTTATACATGGTAAAGGGGTTTTGTGAAGATGTTTAGCCTTTAGATTCCGTTTTTGAGACTTTCATTTTTTTATTGCTCTAAAGTGCTTTTCAGCTCCTGAACAGCGTTTTCAATGCATTTACAAAGTTTGGCATGTAACTTCTGGCTTAATGGTTTTCTTGATGTTTGAAGTGTTATAACATGCTTCTGTGGCTGTTTATACATGGTAAAGGGGTTTTGTGAAGATGTTTAGCCTTTAGATTCCGTTTTTGAGACTTTCATTTTTCTATTGCTCTAAAGTGCTTTTCAGCTCCTGAACAGCGTTTTCAATGCATTTACAAAGTTTGGCATGTAACTACTGGCTGAATGGTTTTCTTGATGTTTGAAGTGTTATAACATGCTTCTGTGCCTGTTTATACATGGTAAAGGGGTTTTGTGAAGATGTTTAGCCTTTAGATTCCGTTTTTGAGACTTTCATTTTTCTATTGCTCTAAAGTGCTTTTCAGCTCCTGAACAGCGTTTTCAATGCATTTACAAAGTTTGGCATGTAACTACTGGCTGAATGGTTTTCTTGATGTTTGAAGTGTTATAACATGCTTCTGTGCCTGTTTATACATGGTAAAGGGGTTTTGTGAAGATGTTTAGCCTTTAGATTCCGTTTTTGAGACTTTCATTTTTTTATTGCTCTAAAGTGCTTTTCAGCTCCTGAACAGCGTTTTCAATGCATTTACAAAGTTTGGCATGTAACTTCTGGCTTAATGGTTTTCTTGATGTTTGAAGTGTTATAACATGCTTCTGTGGCTGTTTATACATGGTAAAGGGGTTTTGTGAAGATGTTTAGCCTTTAGATTCCGTTTTTGAGACTTTCATTTTTCTATTGCTCTAAAGTGCTTTTCAGCTCCTGAACAGCGTTTTCAATGCATTTACAAAGTTTGGCATGTAACTTCTGGCTGAATGGTTTTCTTGATGTTTGAAGTGTTATAACATGCTTCTGTGCCTGTTTATACATGGTAAAGGGGTTTTGTGAAGATGTTGAGCCTTTAGATTCCTTTTTTGAGACTTTCATTTTTTTATTGCTCTAAAGTGTTTTTCAGCTCCTGAACAGCGTTTTCAATGCATTTACAAAGTTTGGCATGTAACTTCTGGCTGAATGGTTTTCTTGATGTTTGAAGTGTTATAACATGCTTCTGTGCCTGTTTATACATGGTAAAGGGGTTTTGTGAAGATGTTTAGCCTTTAGATTCCGTTTTTGAGACTTTCATTTTTCTATTGCTCTAAAGTGCTTTTCAGCTCCTGAACAGCGTTTTCAATGCATTTACAAAGTTTGGCATGTAACTTCTGGCTGAATGGTTTTCTTGATGTTTGAAGTGTTATAACATGCTTCTGTGCCTGTTTATACATGGTAAAGGGGTTTTGTGAAGATGTTTAGCCTTTAGATTCCGTTTTTGAGACTTTCATTTTTCTATTGCTCTAAAGTGCTTTTCAGCTCCTGAACAGCGTTTTCAATGCATTTACAAAGTTTGGCATGTAACTACTGGCTGAATGGTTTTCTTGATGTTTGAAGTGTTATAACATGCTTCTGTGCCTGTTTATACATGGTAAAGGGGTTTTGTGAAGATGTTTAGCCTTTAGATTCCGTTTTTGAGACTTTCATTTTTCTATTGCTCTAAAGTGCTTTTCAGCTCCTGAACAGCGTTTTCAATGCATTTACAAAGTTTGGCATGTAACTTCTGGCTGAATGGTTTTCTTGATGTTTGAAGTGTTATAACATGCTTCTGTGCCTGTTTATACATGGTAAAGGGGTTTTGTGAAGATGTTTAGCCTTTAGATTCCGTTTTTGAGACTTTCATTTTTTTATTGCTCTAAAGTGCTTTTCAGCTCCTGAACAGCGTTTTCAATGCATTTACAAAGTTTGGCATGTAACTTCTGGCTTAATGGTTTTCTTGATGTTTGAAGTGTTATAACATGCTTCTGTGGCTGTTTATACATGGTAAAGGGGTTTTGTGAAGATGTTTAGCCTTTAGATTCCGTTTTTGAGACTTTCATTTTTCTATTGCTCTAAAGTGCTTTTCAGCTCCTGAACAGCGTTTTCAATGCATTTACAAAGTTTGGCATGTAACTACTGGCTGAATGGTTTTCTTGATGTTTGAAGTGTTATAACATGCTTCTGTGCCTGTTTATACATGGTAAAGGGGTTTTGTGAAGATGTTTAGCCTTTAGATTCCGTTTTTGAGACTTTCATTTTTCTATTGCTCTAAAGTGCTTTTCAGCTCCTGAACAGCGTTTTCAATGCATTTACAAAGTTTGGCATGTAACTACTGGCTGAATGGTTTTCTTGATGTTTGAAGTGTTATAACATGCTTCTGTGCCTGTTTATACATGGTAAAGGGGTTTTGTGAAGATGTTTAGCCTTTAGATTCCGTTTTTGAGACTTTCATTTTTTTATTGCTCTAAAGTGCTTTTCAGCTCCTGAACAGCGTTTTCAATGCATTTACAAAGTTTGGCATGTAACTTCTGGCTTAATGGTTTTCTTGATGTTTGAAGTGTTATAACATGCTTCTGTGGCTGTTTATACATGGTAAAGGGGTTTTGTGAAGATGTTTAGCCTTTAGATTCCGTTTTTGAGACTTTCATTTTTCTATTGCTCTAAAGTGCTTTTCAGCTCCTGAACAGCGTTTTCAATGCATTTACAAAGTTTGGCATGTAACTACTGGCTGAATGGTTTTCTTGATGTTTGAAGTGTTATAACATGCTTCTGTGCCTGTTTATACATGGTAAAGGGGTTTTGTGAAGATGTTTAGCCTTTAGATTCCGTTTTTGAGACTTTCATTTTTCTATTGCTCTAAAGTGCTTTTCAGCTCCTGAACAGCGTTTTCAATGCATTTACAAAGTTTGGCATGTAACTACTGGCTGAATGGTTTTCTTGATGTTTGAAGTGTTATAACATGCTTCTGTGCCTGTTTATACATGGTAAAGGGGTTTTGTGAAGATGTTTAGCCTTTAGATTCCGTTTTTGAGACTTTCATTTTTTTATTGCTCTAAAGTGCTTTTCAGCTCCTGAACAGCGTTTTCAATGCATTTACAAAGTTTGGCATGTAACTTCTGGCTTAATGGTTTTCTTGATGTTTGAAGTGTTATAACATGCTTCTGTGGCTGTTTATACATGGTAAAGGGGTTTTGTGAAGATGTTTAGCCTTTAGATTCCGTTTTTGAGACTTTCATTTTTCTATTGCTCTAAAGTGCTTTTCAGCTCCTGAACAGCGTTTTCAATGCATTTACAAAGTTTGGCATGTAACTTCTGGCTGAATGGTTTTCTTGATGTTTGAAGTGTTATAACATGCTTCTGTGCCTGTTTATACATGGTAAAGGGGTTTTGTGAAGATGTTGAGCCTTTAGATTCCTTTTTTGAGACTTTCATTTTTTTATTGCTCTAAAGTGTTTTTCAGCTCCTGAACAGCGTTTTCAATGCATTTACAAAGTTTGGCATGTAACTTCTGGCTGAATGGTTTTCTTGATGTTTGAAGTGTTATAACATGCTTCTGTGCCTGTTTATACATGGTAAAGGGGTTTTGTGAAGATGTTTAGCCTTTAGATTCCGTTTTTGAGACTTTCATTTTTCTATTGCTCTAAAGTGCTTTTCAGCTCCTGAACAGCGTTTTCAATGCATTTACAAAGTTTGGCATGTAACTTCTGGCTGAATGGTTTTATTGATGTTTGAAGTGTTATAACATGCTTCTGTGCCTGTTTATACATGGTAAAGGGGTTTTGTGAAGATGTTTAGCCTTTAGATTCCGTTTTTTAGACTTTCATTTTTCTATTGCTCTAAAGTGCTTTTCAGCTCCTGAACAGCGTTTTCAATGCATTTACAAAGTTTGGCATGTAACTACTGGCTGAATGGTTTTCTTGATGTTTGAAGTGTTATAACATGCTTCTGTGCCTGTTTATACATGGTAAAGGGGTTTTGTGAAGATGTTTAGCCTTTAGATTCCGTTTTTGAGACTTTCATTTTTTTATTGCTCTAAAGTGCTTTTCAGCTCCTGAACAGCGTTTTCAATGCATTTACAAAGTTTGGCATGTAACTTCTGGCTTAATGGTTTTCTTGATGTTTGAAGTGTTATAACATGCTTCTGTGGCTGTTTATACATGGTAAAGGGGTTTTGTGAAGATGTTTAGCCTTTAGATTCCGTTTTTGAGACTTTCATTTTTCTATTGCTCTAAAGTGCTTTTCAGCTCCTGAACAGCGTTTTCAATGCATTTACAAAGTTTGGCATGTAACTTCTGGCTGAATGGTTTTCTTGATGTTTGAAGTGTTATAACATGCTTCTGTGCCTGTTTATACATGGTAAAGGGGTTTTGTGAAGATGTTGAGCCTTTAGATTCCTTTTTTGAGACTTTCATTTTTTTATTGCTCTAAAGTGTTTTTCAGCTCCTGAACAGCGTTTTCAATGCATTTACAAAGTTTGGCATGTAACTTCTGGCTGAATGGTTTTCTTGATGTTTGAAGTGTTATAACATGCTTCTGTGGCTGTTTATACATGGTAAAGGGGTTTTGTGAAGATGTTTAGCCTTTAGATTCCGTTTTTGAGACTTTCATTTTTCTATTGCTCTAAAGTGCTTTTCAGCTCCTGAACAGCGTTTTCAATGCATTTACAAAGTTTGGCATGTAACTACTGGCTGAATGGTTTTCTTGATGTTTGAAGTGTTATAACATGCTTCTGTGCCTGTTTATACATGGTAAAGGGGTTTTGTGAAGATGTTTAGCCTTTAGATTCCGTTTTTGAGACTTTCATTTTTTTATTGCTCTAAAGTGCTTTTCAGCTCCTGAACAGCGTTTTCAATGCATTTACAAAGTTTGGCATGTAACTTCTGGCTGAATGGTTTTCTTGATGTTTGAAGTGTTATAACATGCTTCTGTGCCTGTTTATACATGGTAAAGGGGTTTTGTGAAGATGTTTAGCCTTTAGATTCCGTTTTTGAGACTTTCATTTTTTTATTGCTCTAAAGTGCTTTTCAGCTCCTGAACAGCGTTTTCAATGCATTTACAAAGTTTGGCATGTAACTTCTGGCTTAATGGTTTTCTTGATGTTTGAAGTGTTATAACATGCTTCTGTGGCTGTTTATACATGGTAAAGGGGTTTTGTGAAGATGTTTAGCCTTTAGATTCCGTTTTTGAGACTTTCATTTTTCTATTGCTCTAAAGTGCTTTTCAGCTCCTGAACAGCGTTTTCAATGCATTTACAAAGTTTGGCATGTAACTTCTGGCTGAATGGTTTTCTTGATGTTTGAAGTGTTATAACATGCTTCTGTGCCTGTTTATACATGGTAAAGGGGTTTTGTGAAGATGTTTAGCCTTTAGATTCCGTTTTTGAGACTTTCATTTTTCTATTGCTCTAAAGTGCTTTTCAGCTCCTGAACAGCGTTTTCAATGCATTTACAAAGTTTGGCATGTAACTTCTGGCTGAATGGTTTTCTTGATGTTTGAAGTGTTATAACATGCTTCTGTGCCTGTTTATACATGGTAAAAGGGTTTTGTGAAGATGTTTAGCCTTTAGATTCCGTTTTTGAGACTTTCATTTTTTTATTGCTCTAAAGTGCTTTTCAGCTCCTGAACAGCGTTTTCAATGCATTTACAAAGTTTGGCATGTAACTTCTGGCTTAATGGTTTTCTTGATGTTTGAAGTGTTATAACATGCTTCTGTGCCTGTTTATACATGGTAAAGGGGTTTTGTGAAGATGTTTAGCCTTTAGATTCCGTTTTTGAGACTTTCATTTTTCTATTGCTCTAAAGTGCTTTTCAGCTCCTGAACAGCGTTTTCAATGCATTTACAAAGTTTGGCATGTAACTACTGGCTGAATGGTTTTCTTGATGTTTGAAGTGTTATAACATGCTTCTGTGCCTGTTTATACATGGTAAAGGGGTTTTGTGAAGATGTTTAGCCTTTAGATTCCGTTTTTGAGACTTTCATTTTTTTATTGCTCTAAAGTGCTTTTCAGCTCCTGAACAGCGTTTTCAATGCATTTACAAAGTTTGGCATGTAACTACTGGCTGAATGGTTTTCTTGATGTTTGAAGTGTTATAACATGCTTCTGTGCCTGTTTATACATGGTAAAGGGGTTTTGTGAAGATGTTGAGCCTTTAGATTCCTTTTTTGAGACTTTCATTTTTTTATTGCTCTAAAGTGTTTTTCAGCTCCTGAACAGCGTTTTCAATGCATTTACAAAGTTTGGCATGTAACTTCTGGCTGAATGGTTTTCTTGATGTTTGAAGTGTTATAACATGCTTCTGTGCCTGTTTATACATGGTAAAGGGGTTTTGTGAAGATGTTTAGCCTTTAGATTCCGTTTTTGAGACTTTCATTTTTCTATTGCTCTAAAGTGCTTTTCAGCTCCTGAACAGCGTTTTCAATGCATTTACAAAGTTTGGCATGTAACTTCTGGCTGAATGGTTTTCTTGATGTTTGAAGTGTTATAACATGCTTCTGTGCCTGTTTATACATGGTAAAGGGGTTTTGTGAAGATGTTTAGCCTTTAGATTCCGTTTTTGAGACTTTCATTTTTCTATTGCTCTAAAGTGCTTTTCAGCTCCTGAACAGCGTTTTCAATGCATTTACAAAGTTTGGCATGTAACTACTGGCTGAATGGTTTTCTTGATGTTTGAAGTGTTATAACATGCTTCTGTGCCTGTTTATACATGGTAAAGGGGTTTTGTGAAGATGTTTAGCCTTTAGATTCCGTTTTTGAGACTTTCATTTTTCTATTGCTCTAAAGTGCTTTTCAGCTCCTGAACAGCGTTTTCAATGCATTTACAAAGTTTGGCATGTAACTTCTGGCTGAATGGTTTTCTTGATGTTTGAAGTGTTATAACATGCTTCTGTGCCTGTTTATACATGGTAAAGGGGTTTTGTGAAGATGTTTAGCCTTTAGATTCCGTTTTTGAGACTTTCATTTTTTTATTGCTCTAAAGTGCTTTTCAGCTCCTGAACAGCGTTTTCAATGCATTTACAAAGTTTAGCATGTAACTTCTGGCTTAATGGTTTTCTTGATGTTTGAAGTGTTATAACATGCTTCTGTGGCTGTTTATACATGGTAAAGGGGTTTTGTGAAGATGTTTAGCCTTTAGATTCCGTTTTTGAGACTTTCATTTTTCTATTGCTCTAAAGTGCTTTTCAGCTCCTGAACAGCGTTTTCAATGCATTTACAAAGTTTGGCATGTAACTACTGGCTGAATGGTTTTCTTGATGTTTGAAGTGTTATAACATGCTTCTGTGCCTGTTTATACATGGTAAAGGGGTTTTGTGAAGATGTTTAGCCTTTAGATTCCGTTTTTGAGACTTTCATTTTTCTATTGCTCTAAAGTGCTTTTCAGCTCCTGAACAGCGTTTTCAATGCATTTACAAAGTTTGGCATGTAACTACTGGCTGAATGGTTTTCTTGATGTTTGAAGTGTTATAACATGCTTCTGTGCCTGTTTATACATGGTAAAGGGGTTTTGTGAAGATGTTTAGCCTTTAGATTCCGTTTTTGAGACTTTCATTTTTTTATTGCTCTAAAGTGCTTTTCAGCTCCTGAACAGCGTTTTCAATGCATTTACAAAGTTTGGCATGTAACTTCTGGCTTAATGGTTTTCTTGATGTTTGAAGTGTTATAACATGCTTCTGTGGCTGTTTATACATGGTAAAGGGGTTTTGTGAAGATGTTTAGCCTTTAGATTCCGTTTTTGAGACTTTCATTTTTCTATTGCTCTAAAGTGCTTTTCAGCTCCTGAACAGCGTTTTCAATGCATTTACAAAGTTTGGCATGTAACTTCTGGCTGAATGGTTTTCTTGATGTTTGAAGTGTTATAACATGCTTCTGTGCCTGTTTATACATGGTAAAGGGGTTTTGTGAAGATGTTGAGCCTTTAGATTCCTTTTTTGAGACTTTCATTTTTTTATTGCTCTAAAGTGTTTTTCAGCTCCTGAACAGCGTTTTCAATGCATTTACAAAGTTTGGCATGTAACTTCTGGCTGAATGGTTTTCTTGATGTTTGAAGTGTTATAACATGCTTCTGTGCCTGTTTATACATGGTAAAGGGGTTTTGTGAAGATGTTTAGCCTTTAGATTCCGTTTTTGAGACTTTCATTTTTCTATTGCTCTAAAGTGCTTTTCAGCTCCTGAACAGCGTTTTCAATGCATTTACAAAGTTTGGCATGTAACTACTGGCTGAATGGTTTTCTTGATGTTTGAAGTGTTATAACATGCTTCTGTGCCTGTTTATACATGGTAAAGGGGTTTTGTGAAGATGTTTAGCCTTTAGATTCCGTTTTTGAGACTTTCATTTTTCTATTGCTCTAAAGTGCTTTTCAGCTCCTGAACAGCGTTTTCAATGCATTTACAAAGTTTGGCATGTAACTACTGGCTGAATGGTTTTCTTGATGTTTGAAGTGTTATAACATGCTTCTGTGCCTGTTTATACATGGTAAAGGGGTTTTGTGAAGATGTTTAGCCTTTAGATTCCGTTTTTGAGACTTTCATTTTTCTATTGCTCTAAAGTGCTTTTCAGCTCCTGAACAGCGTTTTCAATGCATTTACAAAGTTTGGCATGTAACTACTGGCTGAATGGTTTTCTTGATGTTTGAAGTGTTATAACATGCTTCTGTGCCTGTTTATACATGGTAAAGGGGTTTTGTGAAGATGTTTAGCCTTTAGATTCCGTTTTTGAGACTTTCATTTTTCTATTGCTCTAAAGTGCTTTTCAGCTCCTGAACAGCGTTTTCAATGCATTTACAAAGTTTGGCATGTAACTTCTGGCTGAATGGTTTTCTTGATGTTTGAAGTGTTATAACATGCTTCTGTGCCTGTTTATACATGGTAAAGGGGTTTTGTGAAGATGTTTAGCCTTTAGATTCCGTTTTTGAGACTTTCATTTTTTTATTGCTCTAAAGTGCTTTTCAGCTCCTGAACAGCGTTTTCAATGCATTTACAAAGTTTGGCATGTAACTTCTGGCTTAATGGTTTTCTTGATGTTTGAAGTGTTATAACATGCTTCTGTGGCTGTTTATACATGGTAAAGGGGTTTTGTGAAGATGTTTAGCCTTTAGATTCCGTTTTTGAGACTTTCATTTTTCTATTGCTCTAAAGTGCTTTTCAGCTCCTGAACAGCGTTTTCAATGCATTTACAAAGTTTGGCATGTAACTACTGGCTGAATGGTTTTCTTGATGTTTGAAGTGTTATAACATGCTTCTGTGCCTGTTTATACATGGTAAAGGGGTTTTGTGAAGATGTTTAGCCTTTAGATTCCGTTTTTGAGACTTTCATTTTTCTATTGCTCTAAAGTGCTTTTCAGCTCCTGAACAGCGTTTTCAATGCATTTACAAAGTTTGGCATGTAACTACTGGCTGAATGGTTTTCTTGATGTTTGAAGTGTTATAACATGCTTCTGTGCCTGTTTATACATGGTAAAGGGGTTTTGTGAAGATGTTTAGCCTTTAGATTCCGTTTTTGAGACTTTCATTTTTCTATTGCTCTAAAGTGCTTTTCAGCTCCTGAACAGCGTTTTCAATGCATTTACAAAGTTTGGCATGTAACTACTGGCTGAATGGTTTTCTTGATGTTTGAAGTGTTATAACATGCTTCTGTGCCTGTTTATACATGGTAAAGGGGTTTTGTGAAGATGTTTAGCCTTTAGATTCCGTTTTTGAGACTTTCATTTTTTTATTGCTCTAAAGTGCTTTTCAGCTCCTGAACAGCGTTTTCAATGCATTTACAAAGTTTGGCATGTAACTTCTGGCTTAATGGTTTTCTTGATGTTTGAAGTGTTATAACATGCTTCTGTGGCTGTTTATACATGGTAAAGGGGTTTTGTGAAGATGTTTAGCCTTTAGATTCCGTTTTTGAGACTTTCATTTTTCTATTGCTCTAAAGTGCTTTTCAGCTCCTGAACAGCGTTTTCAATGCATTTACAAAGTTTGGCATGTAACTTCTGGCTGAATGGTTTTCTTGATGTTTGAAGTGTTATAACATGCTTCTGTGCCTGTTTATACATGGTAAAGGGGTTTTGTGAAGATGTTGAGCCTTTAGATTCCTTTTTTGAGACTTTCATTTTTTTATTGCTCTAAAGTGTTTTTCAGCTCCTGAACAGCGTTTTCAATGCATTTACAAAGTTTGGCATGTAACTTCTGGCTGAATGGTTTTCTTGATGTTTGAAGTGTTATAACATGCTTCTGTGCCTGTTTATACATGGTAAAGGGGTTTTGTGAAGATGTTTAGCCTTTAGATTCCGTTTTTGAGACTTTCATTTTTCTATTGCTCTAAAGTGCTTTTCAGCTCCTGAACAGCGTTTTCAATGCATTTACAAAGTTTGGCATGTAACTACTGGCTGAATGGTTTTCTTGATGTTTGAAGTGTTATAACATGCTTCTGTGCCTGTTTATACATGGTAAAGGGGTTTTGTGAAGATGTTTAGCCTTTAGATTCCGTTTTTGAGACTTTCATTTTTTTATTGCTCTAAAGTGCTTTTCAGCTCCTGAACAGCGTTTTCAATGCATTTACAAAGTTTGGCATGTAACTTCTGGCTTAATGGTTTTCTTGATGTTTGAAGTGTTATAACATGCTTCTGTGCCTGTTTATACATGGTAAAGGGGTTTTGTGAAGATGTTTAGCCTTTAGATTCCGTTTTTGAGACTTTCATTTTTCTATTGCTCTAAAGTGCTTTTCAGCTCCTGAACAGCGTTTTCAATGCATTTACAAAGTTTGGCATGTAACTACTGGCTGAATGGTTTTCTTGATGTTTGAAGTGTTATAACATGCTTCTGTGCCTGTTTATACATGGTAAAGGGGTTTTGTGAAGATGTTTAGCCTTTAGATTCCGTTTTTGAGACTTTCATTTTTCTATTGCTCTAAAGTGCTTTTCAGCTCCTGAACAGCGTTTTCAATGCATTTACAAAGTTTGGCATGTAACTACTGGCTGAATGGTTTTCTTGATGTTTGAAGTGTTATAACATGCTTCTGTGCCTGTTTATACATGGTAAAGGGGTTTTGTGAAGATGTTTAGCCTTTAGATTCCGTTTTTGAGACTTTCATTTTTCTATTGCTCTAAAGTGCTTTTCAGCTCCTGAACAGCGTTTTCAATGCATTTACAAAGTTTGGCATGTAACTTCTGGCTGAATGGTTTTCTTGATGTTTGAAGTGTTATAACATGCTTCTGTGCCTGTTTATACATGGTAAAGGGGTTTTGTGAAGATGTTTAGCCTTTAGATTCCGTTTTTGAGACTTTCATTTTTTTATTGCTCTAAAGTGCTTTTCAGCTCCTGAACAGCGTTTTCAATGCATTTACAAAGTTTGGCATGTAACTTCTGGCTTAATGGTTTTCTTGATGTTTGAAGTGTTATAACATGCTTCTGTGGCTGTTTATACATGGTAAAGGGGTTTTGTGAAGATGTTTAGCCTTTAGATTCCGTTTTTGAGACTTTCATTTTTCTATTGCTCTAAAGTGCTTTTCAGCTCCTGAACAGCGTTTTCAATGCATTTACAAAGTTTGGCATGTAACTTCTGGCTGAATGGTTTTCTTGATGTTTGAAGTGTTATAACATGCTTCTGTGCCTGTTTATACATGGTAAAGGGGTTTTGTGAAGATGTTTAGCCTTTAGATTCCGTTTTTGAGACTTTCATTTTTCTATTGCTCTAAAGTGCTTTTCAGCTCCTGAACAGCGTTTTCAATGCATTTACAAAGTTTGGCATGTAACTTCTGGCTGAATGGTTTTCTTGATGTTTGAAGTGTTATAACATGCTTCTGTGCCTGTTTATACATGGTAAAGGGGTTTTGTGAAGATGTTTAGCCTTTAGATTCCGTTTTTGAGACTTTCATTTTTTTATTGCTCTAAAGTGCTTTTCAGCTCCTGAACAGCGTTTTCAATGCATTTACAAAGTTTGGCATGTAACTTCTGGCTTAATGGTTTTCTTGATGTTTGAAGTGTTATAACATGCTTCTGTGGCTGTTTATACATGGTAAAGGGGTTTTGTGAAGATGTTTAGCCTTTAGATTCCGTTTTTGAGACTTTCATTTTTCTATTGCTCTAAAGTGCTTTTCAGCTCCTGAACAGCGTTTTCAATGCATTTACAAAGTTTGGCATGTAACTTCTGGCTGAATGGTTTTCTTGATGTTTGAAGTGTTATAACATGCTTCTGTGCCTGTTTATACATGGTAAAGGGGTTTTGTGAAGATGTTTAGCCTTTAGATTCCGTTTTTGAGACTTTCATTTTTCTATTGCTCTAAAGTGCTTTTCAGCTCCTGAACAGCGTTTTCAATGCATTTACAAAGTTTGGCATGTAACTTCTGGCTGAATGGTTTTCTTGATGTTTGAAGTGTTATAACATGCTTCTGTGCCTGTTTATACATGGTAAAGGGGTTTTGTGAAGATGTTTAGCCTTTAGATTCCGTTTTTGAGACTTTCATTTTTTTATTGCTCTAAAGTGCTTTTCAGCTCCTGAACAGCGTTTTCAATGCATTTACAAAGTTTGGCATGTAACTTCTGGCTTAATGGTTTTCTTGATGTTTGAAGTGTTATAACATGCTTCTGTGCCTGTTTATACATGGTAAAGGGGTTTTGTGAAGATGTTTAGCCTTTAGATTCCGTTTTTGAGACTTTCATTTTTCTATTGCTCTAAAGTGCTTTTCAGCTCCTGAACAGCGTTTTCAATGCATTTACAAAGTTTGGCATGTAACTACTGGCTGAATGGTTTTCTTGATGTTTGAAGTGTTATAACATGCTTCTGTGCCTGTTTATACATGGTAAAGGGGTTTTGTGAAGATGTTTAGCCTTTAGATTCCGTTTTTGAGACTTTCATTTTTTTATTGCTCTAAAGTGCTTTTCAGCTCCTGAACAGCGTTTTCAATGCATTTACAAAGTTTGGCATGTAACTTCTGGCTTAATGGTTTTCTTGATGTTTGAAGTGTTATAACATGCTTCTGTGCCTGTTTATACATGGTAAAGGGGTTTTGTGAAGATGTTGAGCCTTTAGATTCCTTTTTTGAGACTTTCATTTTTTTATTGCTCTAAAGTGTTTTTCAGCTCCTGAACAGCGTTTTCAATGCATTTACAAAGTTTGGCATGTAACTTCTGGCTGAATGGTTTTCTTGATGTTTGAAGTGTTATAACATGCTTCTGTGCCTGTTTATACATGGTAAAGGGGTTTTGTGAAGATGTTTAGCCTTTAGATTCCGTTTTTGAGACTTTCATTTTTCTATTGCTCTAAAGTGCTTTTCAGCTCCTGAACAGCGTTTTCAATGCATTTACAAAGTTTGGCATGTAACTTCTGGCTGAATGGTTTTCTTGATGTTTGAAGTGTTATAACATGCTTCTGTGCCTGTTTATACATGGTAAAGGGGTTTTGTGAAGATGTTTAGCCTTTAGATTCCGTTTTTGAGACTTTCATTTTTTTATTGCTCTAAAGTGCTTTTCAGCTCCTGAACAGCGTTTTCAATGCATTTACAAAGTTTGGCATGTAACTTCTGGCTTAATGGTTTTCTTGATGTTTGAAGTGTTATAACATGCTTCTGTGGCTGTTTATACATGGTAAAGGGGTTTTGTGAAGATGTTTAGCCTTTAGATTCCGTTTTTGAGACTTTCATTTTTCTATTGCTCTAAAGTGCTTTTCAGCTCCTGAACAGCGTTTTCAATGCATTTACAAAGTTTGGCATGTAACTTCTGGCTGAATGGTTTTCTTGATGTTTGAAGTGTTATAGAATGCTTCTGTGGCTGTTTATACATGGTACAGGGGTTTTGTGAAGATGTTTAGCCTTTAGATTCCGTTTTTGAGACTTTCATTTTTCTATTGCTCTAAAGTGCTTTTCAGCTCCTGAACAGCGTTTTCAATGCATTTACAAAGTTTGGCATGTAACTTCTGGCTGAATGGTTTTCTTGATGTTTGAAGTGTTATAACATGCTTCTGTGCCTGTTTATACATGGTGAAGGGGTTTTGTGAAGATGTTTAGCCTTTAGATTCCGTTTTTGAGACTTTCATTTTTTTATTGCTCTAAAGTGCTTTTCAGCTCCTGAACAGCGTTTTCAATGCATTTACAAAGTTTGGCATGTAACTTCTGGCTGAATGGTTTTCTTGATGTTTGAAGTGTTATAACATGCTTCTGTGGCTGTTTATACATGGTGAAGGGGTTTTGTGACGATGTTTAGCCTTTAGATTCCGTTTTTGAGACTTTCATTTTTCTATTGCTCTAAAGTGCTTTTCAGCTCCTGAACAGCGTTTTCAATGCATTTACAAAGTTTGGCATGTAACTTCTGGCTGAATGGTTTTCTTGATGTTTGAAGTGTTATAACATGCTTCTGTGGCTGTTTATACATGGTGAAGGGGTTTTGTGAAGATGTTTAGCCTTTAGATTCCGTTTTTGAGACTTTCATTTTTCTATTGCTCTAAAGTGCTTTTCAGCTCCTGAACAGCGTTTTCAATGCATTTACAAAGTTTGGCATGTAACTTCTGGCTGAATGGTTTTCTTGATGTTTGAAGTGTTATAACATGCTTCTGTGCCTGTTTATACATGGTAAAGGGGTTTTGTGAAGATGTTTAGCCTTTAGATTCCGTTTTTGAGACTTTCATTTTTCTATTGCTCTAAAGTGCTTTTCAGCTCCTGAACAGCGTTTTCAATGCATTTACAAAGTTTGGCATGTAACTTCTGGCTGAATGGTTTTCTTGATGTTTGAAGTGTTATAACATGCTTCTGTGCCTGTTTATACATGGTAAAGGGGTTTTGTGAAGATGTTTAGCCTTTAGATTCCGTTTTTGAGACTTTCATTTTTCTATTGCTCTAAAGTGCTTTTCAGCTCCTGAACAGCGTTTTCAATGCATTTACAAAGTTTGGCATGTAACTACTGGCTGAATGGTTTTCTTGATGTTTGAAGTGTTATAACATGCTTCTGTGCCTGTTTATACATGGTAAAGGGGTTTTGTGAAGATGTTTAGCCTTTAGATTCCGTTTTTGAGACTTTCATTTTTCTATTGCTCTAAAGTGCTTTTCAGCTCCTGAACAGCGTTTTCAATGCATTTACAAAGTTTGGCATGTAACTTCTGGCTGAATGGTTTTCTTGATGTTTGAAGTGTTATAACATGCTTCTGTGCCTGTTTATACATGGTAAAGGGGTTTTGTGAAGATGTTTAGCCTTTAGATTCCGTTTTTGAGACTTTCATTTTTTTATTGCTCTAAAGTGCTTTTCAGCTCCTGAACAGCGTTTTCAATGCATTTACAAAGTTTGGCATGTAACTTCTGGCTGAATGGTTTTCTTGATGTTTGAAGTGTTATAACATGCTTCTGTGCCTGTTTATACATGGTGAAGGGGTTTTGTGACGATGTTTAGCCTTTAGATTCCGTTTTTGAGACTTTCATTTTTCTATTGCTCTAAAGTGCTTTTCAGCTCCTGAACAGCGTTTTCAATGCATTTACAAAGTTTGGCATGTAACTTCTGGCTGAATGGTTTTCTTGATGTTTGAAGTGTTATAGAATGCTTCTGTGGCTGTTTATACATGGTACAGGGGTTTTGTGAAGATGTTTAGCCTTTAGATTCCGTTTTTGAGACTTTCATTTTTCTATTGCTCTAAAGTGCTTTTCAGCTCCTGAACAGCGTTTTCAATGCATTTACAAAGTTTGGCATGTAACTTCTGGCTGAATGGTTTTCTTGATGTTTGAAGTGTTATAACATGCTTCTGTGCCTGTTTATACATGGTGAAGGGGTTTTGTGAAGATGTTTAGCCTTTAGATTCCGTTTTTGAGACTTTCATTTTTTTATTGCTCTAAAGTGCTTTTCAGCTCCTGAACACAATTTCAATGCATTTACAAAGTTTGGCATGTAACTTCTGGCTGAATGGTTTTCTTGATGTTTGAAGTGTTATAACATGCTTCTGTGGCTGTTTATACATGGTGAAGGGGTTTTGTGACGATGTTTAGCCTTTAGATTCCGTTTTTGAGACTTTCATTTTTCTATTGCTCTAAAGTGCTTTTCAGCTCCTGAACAGCGTTTTCAATGCATTTACAAAGTTTGGCATGTAACTTCTGGCTGAATGGTTTTCTTGATGTTTGAAGTGTTATAACATGCTTCTGTGGCTGTTTATACATGGTGAAGGGGTTTTGTGAAGATGTTTAGCCTTTAGATTCCGTTTTTGAGACTTTCATTTTTCTATTGCTCTAAAGTGCTTTTCAGCTCCTGAACAGCGTTTTCAATGCATTTACAAAGTTTGGCATGTAACTTCTGGCTGAATGGTTTTCTTGATGTTTGAAGTGTTATAACATGCTTCTGTGCCTGTTTATACATGGTAAAGGGGTTTTGTGAAGATGTTTAGCCTTTAGATTCCGTTTTTGAGACTTTCATTTTTCTATTGCTCTAAAGTGCTTTTCAGCTCCTGAACAGCGTTTTCAATGCATTTACAAAGTTTGGCATGTAACTTCTGGCTGAATGGTTTTCTTGATGTTTGAAGTGTTATAACATGCTTCTGTGCCTGTTTATACATGGTGAAGGGGTTTTGTGAAGATGTTTAGCCTTTAGATTCCGTTTTTGAGACTTTCATTTTTTTATTGCTCTAAAGTGCTTTTCAGCTCCTGAACAGCGTTTTCAATGCATTTACAAAGTTTGGCATGTAACTTCTGGCTGAATGGTTTTCTTGATGTTTGAAGTGTTATAACATGCTTCTGTGCCTGTTTATACATGGTAAAGGGGTTTTGTGAAGATGTTTAGCCTTTAGATTCCGTTTTTGAGACTTTCATTTTTCTATTGCTCTAAAGTGCTTTTCAGCTCCTGAACAGCGTTTTCAATGCATTTACAAAGTTTGGCATGTAACTACTGGCTGAATGGTTTTCTTGATGTTTGAAGTGTTATAACATGCTTCTGTGCCTGTTTATACATGGTAAAGGGGTTTTGTGAAGATGTTTAGCCTTTAGATTCCGTTTTTGAGACTTTCATTTTTCTATTGCTCTAAAGTGCTTTTCAGCTCCTGAACAGCGTTTTCAATGCATTTACAAAGTTTGGCATGTAACTTCTGGCTGAATGGTTTTCTTGATGTTTGAAGTGTTATAACATGCTTCTGTGCCTGTTTATACATGGTAAAGGGGTTTTGTGAAGATGTTTAGCCTTTAGATTCCGTTTTTGAGACTTTCATTTTTTTATTGCTCTAAAGTGCTTTTCAGCTCCTGAACAGCGTTTTCAATGCATTTACAAAGTTTGGCATGTAACTTCTGGCTGAATGGTTTTCTTGATGTTTGAAGTGTTATAACATGCTTCTGTGCCTGTTTATACATGGTGAAGGGGTTTTGTGACGATGTTTAGCCTTTAGATTCCGTTTTTGAGACTTTCATTTTTCTATTGCTCTAAAGTGCTTTTCAGCTCCTGAACAGCGTTTTCAATGCATTTACAAAGTTTGGCATGTAACTTCTGGCTGAATGGTTTTCTTGATGTTTGAAGTGTTATAGAATGCTTCTGTGGCTGTTTATACATGGTACAGGGGTTTTGTGAAGATGTTTAGCCTTTAGATTCCGTTTTTGAGACTTTCATTTTTCTATTGCTCTAAAGTGCTTTTCAGCTCCTGAACAGCGTTTTCAATGCATTTACAAAGTTTGGCATGTAACTTCTGGCTGAATGGTTTTCTTGATGTTTGAAGTGTTATAACATGCTTCTGTGCCTGTTTATACATGGTGAAGGGGTTTTGTGAAGATGTTTAGCCTTTAGATTCCGTTTTTGAGACTTTCATTTTTTTATTGCTCTAAAGTGCTTTTCAGCTCCTGAACAGCGTTTTCAATGCATTTACAAAGTTTGGCATGTAACTTCTGGCTGAATGGTTTTCTTGATGTTTGAAGTGTTATAACATGCTTCTGTGGCTGTTTATACATGGTGAAGGGGTTTTGTGACGATGTTTAGCCTTTAGATTCCGTTTTTGAGACTTTCATTTTTCTATTGCTCTAAAGTGCTTTTCAGCTCCTGAACAGCGTTTTCAATGCATTTACAAAGTTTGGCATGTAACTTCTGGCTGAATGGTTTTCTTGATGTTTGAAGTGTTATAACATGCTTCTGTGGCTGTTTATACATGGTGAAGGGGTTTTGTGAAGATGTTTAGCCTTTAGATTCCGTTTTTGAGACTTTCATTTTTCTATTGCTCTAAAGTGCTTTTCAGCTCCTGAACAGCGTTTTCAATGCATTTACAAAGTTTGGCATGTAACTTCTGGCTGAATGGTTTTCTTGATGTTTGAAGTGTTATAACATGCTTCTGTGCCTGTTTATACATGGTAAAGGGGTTTTGTGAAGATGTTTAGCCTTTAGATTCGGTTTTTGAGACTTTCATTTTTTTATTGCTCTAAAGTGCTTTTCAGCTCCTGAACAGCGTTTTCAATGCATTTACAAAGTTTGGCATGTAACTTCTGGCTGAATGGTTTTCTTGATGTTTGAAGTGTTATAACATGCTTCTGTGCCTGTTTATACATGGTGAAGGGGTTTTGTGACGATGTTTAGCCTTTAGATTCCGTTTTTGAGACTTTCATTTTTCTATTGCTCTAAAGTGCTTTTCAGCTCCTGAACAGCGTTTTCAATGCATTTACAAAGTTTGGCATGTAACTTCTGGCTGAATGGTTTTCTTGATGTTTGAAGTGTTATAGAATGCTTCTGTGGCTGTTTATACATGGTACAGGGGTTTTGTGAAGATGTTTAGCCTTTAGATTCCGTTTTTGAGACTTTCATTTTTCTATTGCTCTAAAGTGCTTTTCAGCTCCTGAACAGCGTTTTCAATGCATTTACAAAGTTTGGCATGTAACTTCTGGCTGAATGGTTTTCTTGATGTTTGAAGTGTTATAACATGCTTCTGTGGCTGTTTATACATGGTGAAGGGGTTTTGTGAAGATGTTTAGCCTTTAGATTCCGTTTTTGAGACTTTCATTTTTCTATTGCTCTAAAGTGCTTTTCAGCTCCTGAACAGCGTTTTCAATGCATTTACAAAGTTTGGCATGTAACTTCTGGCTGAATGGTTTTCTTGATGTTTGAAGTGTTATAACATGCTTCTGTGCCTGTTTATACATGGTAAAGGGGTTTTGTGAAGATGTTTAGCCTTTAGATTCCGTTTTTGAGACTTTCATTTTTTTATTGCTCTAAAGTGCTTTTCAGCTCCTGAACAGCGTTTTCAATGCATTTACAAAGTTTGGCATGTAACTTCTGGCTGAATGGTTTTCTTGATGTTTGAAGTGTTATAACATGCTTCTGTGCCTGTTTATACATGGTAAAGGGGTTTTGTGAAGATGTTTAGCCTTTAGATTCCGTTTTTGAGACTTTCATTTTTTTATTGCTCTAAAGTGCTTTTCAGCTCCTGAACAGCGTTTTCAATGCATTTACAAAGTTTGGCATGTAACTTCTGGCTTAATGGTTTTCTTGATGTTTGAAGTGTTATAACATGCTTCTGTGGCTGTTTATACATGGTAAAGGGGTTTTGTGAAGATGTTTAGCCTTTAGATTCCGTTTTTGAGACTTTCATTTTTCTATTGCTCTAAAGTGCTTTTCAGCTCCTGAACAGCGTTTTCAATGCATTTACAAAGTTTGGCATGTAACTTCTGGCTGAATGGTTTTCTTGATGTTTGAAGTGTTATAGAATGCTTCTGTGGCTGTTTATACATGGTACAGGGGTTTTGTGAAGATGTTTAGCCTTTAGATTCCGTTTTTGAGACTTTCATTTTTCTATTGCTCTAAAGTGCTTTTCAGCTCCTGAACAGCGTTTTCAATGCATTTACAAAGTTTGGCATGTAACTTCTGGCTGAATGGTTTTCTTGATGTTTGAAGTGTTATAACATGCTTCTGTGCCTGTTTATACATGGTGAAGGGGTTTTGTGAAGATGTTTAGCCTTTAGATTCCGTTTTTGAGACTTTCATTTTTTTATTGCTCTAAAGTGCTTTTCAGCTCCTGAACAGCGTTTTCAATGCATTTACAAAGTTTGGCATGTAACTTCTGGCTGAATGGTTTTCTTGATGTTTGAAGTGTTATAACATGCTTCTGTGGCTGTTTATACATGGTGAAGGGGTTTTGTGACGATGTTTAGCCTTTAGATTCCGTTTTTGAGACTTTCATTTTTCTATTGCTCTAAAGTGCTTTTCAGCTCCTGAACAGCGTTTTCAATGCATTTACAAAGTTTGGCATGTAACTTCTGGCTGAATGGTTTTCTTGATGTTTGAAGTGTTATAACATGCTTCTGTGGCTGTTTATACATGGTGAAGGGGTTTTGTGAAGATGTTTAGCCTTTAGATTCCGTTTTTGAGACTTTCATTTTTCTATTGCTCTAAAGTGCTTTTCAGCTCCTGAACAGCGTTTTCAATGCATTTACAAAGTTTGGCATGTAACTTCTGGCTGAATGGTTTTCTTGATGTTTGAAGTGTTATAACATGCTTCTGTGCCTGTTTATACATGGTAAAGGGGTTTTGTGAAGATGTTTAGCCTTTAGATTCCGTTTTTGAGACTTTCATTTTTCTATTGCTCTAAAGTGCTTTTCAGCTCCTGAACAGCGTTTTCAATGCATTTACAAAGTTTGGCATGTAACTTCTGGCTGAATGGTTTTCTTGATGTTTGAAGTGTTATAACATGCTTCTGTGCCTGTTTATACATGGTGAAGGGGTTTTGTGAAGATGTTTAGCCTTTAGATTCCGTTTTTGAGACTTTCATTTTTTTATTGCTCTAAAGTGCTTTTCAGCTCCTGAACAGCGTTTTCAATGCATTTACAAAGTTTGGCATGTAACTTCTGGCTGAATGGTTTTCTTGATGTTTGAAGTGTTATAACATGCTTCTGTGCCTGTTTATACATGGTAAAGGGGTTTTGTGAAGATGTTTAGCCTTTAGATTCCGTTTTTGAGACTTTCATTTTTCTATTGCTCTAAAGTGCTTTTCAGCTCCTGAACAGCGTTTTCAATGCATTTACAAAGTTTGGCATGTAACTACTGGCTGAATGGTTTTCTTGATGTTTGAAGTGTTATAACATGCTTCTGTGCCTGTTTATACATGGTAAAGGGGTTTTGTGAAGATGTTTAGCCTTTAGATTCCGTTTTTGAGACTTTCATTTTTCTATTGCTCTAAAGTGCTTTTCAGCTCCTGAACAGCGTTTTCAATGCATTTACAAAGTTTGGCATGTAACTTCTGGCTGAATGGTTTTCTTGATGTTTGAAGTGTTATAACATGCTTCTGTGCCTGTTTATACATGGTAAAGGGGTTTTGTGAAGATGTTTAGCCTTTAGATTCCGTTTTTGAGACTTTCATTTTTTTATTGCTCTAAAGTGCTTTTCAGCTCCTGAACAGCGTTTTCAATGCATTTACAAAGTTTGGCATGTAACTTCTGGCTGAATGGTTTTCTTGATGTTTGAAGTGTTATAACATGCTTCTGTGCCTGTTTATACATGGTGAAGGGGTTTTGTGACGATGTTTAGCCTTTAGATTCCGTTTTTGAGACTTTCATTTTTCTATTGCTCTAAAGTGCTTTTCAGCTCCTGAACAGCGTTTTCAATGCATTTACAAAGTTTGGCATGTAACTTCTGGCTGAATGGTTTTCTTGATGTTTGAAGTGTTATAGAATGCTTCTGTGGCTGTTTATACATGGTACAGGGGTTTTGTGAAGATGTTTAGCCTTTAGATTCCGTTTTTGAGACTTTCATTTTTCTATTGCTCTAAAGTGCTTTTCAGCTCCTGAACAGCGTTTTCAATGCATTTACAAAGTTTGGCATGTAACTTCTGGCTGAATGGTTTTCTTGATGTTTGAAGTGTTATAACATGCTTCTGTGCCTGTTTATACATGGTGAAGGGGTTTTGTGAAGATGTTTAGCCTTTAGATTCCGTTTTTGAGACTTTCATTTTTTTATTGCTCTAAAGTGCTTTTCAGCTCCTGAACAGCGTTTTCAATGCATTTACAAAGTTTGGCATGTAACTTCTGGCTGAATGGTTTTCTTGATGTTTGAAGTGTTATAACATGCTTCTGTGGCTGTTTATACATGGTGAAGGGGTTTTGTGACGATGTTTAGCCTTTAGATTCCGTTTTTGAGACTTTCATTTTTCTATTGCTCTAAAGTGCTTTTCAGCTCCTGAACAGCGTTTTCAATGCATTTACAAAGTTTGGCATGTAACTTCTGGCTGAATGGTTTTCTTGATGTTTGAAGTGTTATAACATGCTTCTGTGGCTGTTTATACATGGTGAAGGGGTTTTGTGAAGATGTTTAGCCTTTAGATTCCGTTTTTGAGACTTTCATTTTTCTATTGCTCTAAAGTGCTTTTCAGCTCCTGAACAGCGTTTTCAATGCATTTACAAAGTTTGGCATGTAACTTCTGGCTGAATGGTTTTCTTGATGTTTGAAGTGTTATAACATGCTTCTGTGCCTGTTTATACATGGTAAAGGGGTTTTGTGAAGATGTTTAGCCTTTAGATTCGGTTTTTGAGACTTTCATTTTTTTATTGCTCTAAAGTGCTTTTCAGCTCCTGAACAGCGTTTTCAATGCATTTACAAAGTTTGGCATGTAACTTCTGGCTGAATGGTTTTCTTGATGTTTGAAGTGTTATAACATGCTTCTGTGCCTGTTTATACATGGTGAAGGGGTTTTGTGACGATGTTTAGCCTTTAGATTCCGTTTTTGAGACTTTCATTTTTCTATTGCTCTAAAGTGCTTTTCAGCTCCTGAACAGCGTTTTCAATGCATTTACAAAGTTTGGCATGTAACTTCTGGCTGAATGGTTTTCTTGATGTTTGAAGTGTTATAGAATGCTTCTGTGGCTGTTTATACATGGTACAGGGGTTTTGTGAAGATGTTTAGCCTTTAGATTCCGTTTTTGAGACTTTCATTTTTCTATTGCTCTAAAGTGCTTTTCAGCTCCTGAACAGCGTTTTCAATGCATTTACAAAGTTTGGCATGTAACTTCTGGCTGAATGGTTTTCTTGATGTTTGAAGTGTTATAACATGCTTCTGTGGCTGTTTATACATGGTGAAGGGGTTTTGTGAAGATGTTTAGCCTTTAGATTCCGTTTTTGAGACTTTCATTTTTCTATTGCTCTAAAGTGCTTTTCAGCTCCTGAACAGCGTTTTCAATGCATTTACAAAGTTTGGCATGTAACTTCTGGCTGAATGGTTTTCTTGATGTTTGAAGTGTTATAACATGCTTCTGTGCCTGTTTATACATGGTAAAGGGGTTTTGTGAAGATGTTTAGCCTTTAGATTCCGTTTTTGAGACTTTCATTTTTTTATTGCTCTAAAGTGCTTTTCAGCTCCTGAACAGCGTTTTCAATGCATTTACAAAGTTTGGCATGTAACTTCTGGCTGAATGGTTTTCTTGATGTTTGAAGTGTTATAACATGCTTCTGTGGCTGTTTATACATGGTGAAGGGGTTTTGTGACGATGTTTAGCCTTTAGATTCCGTTTTTGAGACTTTCATTTTTCTATTGCTCTAAAGTGCTTTTCAGCTCCTGAACAGCGTTTTCAATGCATTTACAAAGTTTGGCATGTAACTTCTGGCTGAATGGTTTTCTTGATGTTTGAAGTGTTATAACATGCTTCTGTGCCTGTTTATACATGGTAAAGGGGTTTTGTGAAGATGTTTAGCCTTTAGATTCCGTTTTTGAGACTTTCATTTTTTTATTGCTCTAAAGTGCTTTTCAGCTCCTGAACAGCGTTTTCAATGCATTTACAAAGTTTGGCATGTAACTTCTGGCTGAATGGTTTTCTTGATGTTTGAAGTGTTATAACATGCTTCTGTGCCTGTTTATACATGGTGAAGGGGTTTTGTGACGATGTTTAGCCTTTAGATTCCGTTTTTGAGACTTTCATTTTTCTATTGCTCTAAAGTGCTTTTCAGCTCCTGAACAGCGTTTTCAATGCATTTACAAAGTTTGGCATGTAACTTCTGGCTGAATGGTTTTCTTGATGTTTGAAGTGTTATAACATGCTTCTGTGGCTGTTTATACATGGTAAAGGGGTTTTGTGAAGATGTTTAGCCTTTAGATTCCGTTTTTGAGACTTTCATTTTTCTATTGCTCTAAAGTGCTTTTCAGCTCCTGAACAGCGTTTTCAATGCATTTACAAAGTTTGGCATGTAACTACTGGCTGAATGGTTTTCTTGATGTTTGAAGTGTTATAACATGCTTCTGTGCCTGTTTATACATGGTAAAGGGGTTTTGTGAAGATGTTTAGCCTTTAGATTCCGTTTTTGAGACTTTCATTTTTCTATTGCTCTAAAGTGCTTTTCAGCTCCTGAACAGCGTTTTCTATGCATTTACAAAGTTTGGCATGTAACTTCTGGCTGAATGGTTTTCTTGATGTTTGAAGTGTTATAACATGCTTCTGTGCCTGTTTATACATTGTAAAGGGGTTTTGTGAAGATGCTTAGCCTTTAGATTCCGTTTTTGAGACTTTCATTTTTTTATTGCTCTAAAGTGCTTTTCAGCTCCTGAACAGCGTTTTCAATGCATTTACAAAGTTTGGCATGTAACTTCTGGCTTAATGGTTTTCTTGATGTTTGAAGTGTTATAACATGCTTCTGTGCCTGTTTATACATGGTAAAGGGGTTTTGTGAAGATGTTTAGCCTTTAGATTCCGTTTTTGAGACTTTCATTTTTCTATTGCTCTAAAGTGCTTTTCAGCTCCTGAACAGCGTTTTCAATGCATTTACAAAGTTTGGCATGTAACTTCTGGCTGAATGGTTTTCTTGATGTTTGAAGTGTTATAACATGCTTCTGTGGCTGTTTATACATGGTGAAGGGGTTTTGTGAAGATGTTTAGCCTTTAGATTCCGTTTTTGAGACTTTCATTTTTCTATTGCTCTAAAGTGCTTTTCAGCTCCTGAACAGCGTTTTCAATGCATTTACAAAGTTTGGCATGTAACTTCTGGCTGAATGGTTTTCTTGATGTTTGAAGTGTTATAACATGCTTCTGTGGCTGTTTATACATGGTGAAGGGGTTTTGTGACGATGTTTAGCCTTTAGATTCCGTTTTTGAGACTTTCATTTTTCTATTGCTCTAAAGTGCTTTTCAGCTCCTGAACAGCGTTTTCAATGCATTTACAAAGTTTGGCATGTAACTTCTGGCTGAATGGTTTTCTTGATGTTTGAAGTGTTATAACATGCTTCTGTGGCTGTTTATACATGGTGAAGGGGTTTTGTGAAGATGTTTAGCCTTTAGATTCCGTTTTTGAGACTTTCATTTTTCTATTGCTCTAAAGTGCTTTTCAGCTCCTGAACAGCGTTTTCAATGCATTTACAAAGTTTGGCATGTAACTTCTGGCTGAATGGTTTTCTTGATGTTTGAAGTGTTATAACATGCTTCTGTGCCTGTTTATACATGGTAAAGGGGTTTTGTGAAGATGTTTAGCCTTTAGATTCCGTTTTTGAGACTTTCATTTTTTTATTGCTCTAAAGTGCTTTTCAGCTCCTGAACAGCGTTTTCAATGCATTTACAAAGTTTGGCATGTAACTTCTGGCTGAATGGTTTTCTTGATGTTTGAAGTGTTATAACATGCTTCTGTGCCTGTTTATACATGGTGAAGGGGTTTTGTGACGATGTTTAGCCTTTAGATTCCGTTTTTGAGACTTTCATTTTTCTATTGCTCTAAAGTGCTTTTCAGCTCCTGAACAGCGTTTTCAATGCATTTACAAAGTTTGGCATGTAACTTCTGGCTGAATGGTTTTCTTGATGTTTGAAGTGTTATAGAATGCTTCTGTGGCTGTTTATACATGGTACAGGGGTTTTGTGAAGATGTTTAGCCTTTAGATTCCGTTTTTGAGACTTTCATTTTTCTATTGCTCTAAAGTGCTTTTCAGCTCCTGAACAGCGTTTTCAATGCATTTACAAAGTTTGGCATGTAACTTCTGGCTGAATGGTTTTCTTGATGTTTGAAGTGTTATAACATGCTTCTGTGGCTGTTTATACATGGTGAAGGGGTTTTGTGAAGATGTTTAGCCTTTAGATTCCGTTTTTGAGACTTTCATTTTTCTATTGCTCTAAAGTGCTTTTCAGCTCCTGAACAGCGTTTTCAATGCATTTACAAAGTTTGGCATGTAACTTCTGGCTGAATGGTTTTCTTGATGTTTGAAGTGTTATAACATGCTTCTGTGCCTGTTTATACATGGTAAAGGGGTTTTGTGAAGATGTTTAGCCTTTAGATTCCGTTTTTGAGACTTTCATTTTTTTATTGCTCTAAAGTGCTTTTCAGCTCCTGAACAGCGTTTTCAATGCATTTACAAAGTTTGGCATGTAACTTCTGGCTGAATGGTTTTCTTGATGTTTGAAGTGTTATAACATGCTTCTGTGGCTGTTTATACATGGTGAAGGGGTTTTGTGACGATGTTTAGCCTTTAGATTCCGTTTTTGAGACTTTCATTTTTCTATTGCTCTAAAGTGCTTTTCAGCTCCTGAACAGCGTTTTCAATGCATTTACAAAGTTTGGCATGTAACTTCTGGCTGAATGGTTTTCTTGATGTTTGAAGTGTTATAACATGCTTCTGTGGCTGTTTATACATGGTGAAGGGGTTTTGTGAAGATGTTTAGCCTTTAGATTCCGTTTTTGAGACTTTCATTTTTCTATTGCTCTAAAGTGCTTTTCAGCTCCTGAACAGCGTTTTCAATGCATTTACAAAGTTTGGCATGTAACTTCTGGCTGAATGGTTTTCTTGATGTTTGAAGTGTTATAACATGCTTCTGTGCCTGTTTATACATGGTAAAGGGGTTTTGTGAAGATGTTTAGCCTTTAGATTCCGTTTTTGAGACTTTCATTTTTCTATTGCTCTAAAGTGCTTTTCAGCTCCTGAACAGCGTTTTCAATGCATTTACAAAGTTTGGCATGTAACTTCTGGCTGAATGGTTTTCTTGATGTTTGAAGTGTTATAACATGCTTCTGTGCCTGTTTATACATGGTGAAGGGGTTTTGTGACGATGTTTAGCCTTTAGATTCCGTTTTTGAGACTTTCATTTTTCTATTGCTCTAAAGTGCTTTTCAGCTCCTGAACAGCGTTTTCAATGCATTTACAAAGTTTGGCATGTAACTTCTGGCTGAATGGTTTTCTTGATGTTTGAAGTGTTATAACATGCTTCTGTGCCTGTTTATACATGGTGAAGGGGTTTTGTGACGATGTTTAGCCTTTAGATTCCGTTTTTGAGACTTTCATTTTTCTATTGCTCTAAAGTGCTTTTCAGCTCCTGAACAGCGTTTTCAATGCATTTACAAAGTTTGGCATGTAACTTCTGGCTGAATGGTTTTCTTGATGTTTGAAGTGTTATAACATGCTTCTGTGGCTGTTTATACATGGTAAAGGGGTTTTGTGAAGATGTTTAGCCTTTAGATTCCGTTTTTGAGACTTTCATTTTTCTATTGCTCTAAAGTGCTTTTCAGCTCCTGAACAGCGTTTTCAATGCATTTACAAAGTTTGGCATGTAACTTCTGGCTGAATGGTTTTCTTGATGTTTGAAGTGTTATAACATGCTTCTGTGGCTGTTTATACATGGTGAAGGGGTTTTGTGACGATGTTTAGCCTTTAGATTCCGTTTTTGAGACTTTCATTTTTCTATTGCTCTAAAGTGCTTTTCAGCTCCTGAACAGCGTTTTCAATGCATTTACAAAGTTTGGCATGTAACTTCTGGCTGAATGGTTTTCTTGATGTTTGAAGTGTTATAACATGCTTCTGTGCCTGTTTATACATGGTAAAGGGGTTTTGTGAAGATGTTTAGCCTTTAGATTCCGTTTTTGAGACTTTCATTTTTCTATTGCTCTAAAGTGCTTTTCAGCTCCTGAACAGCGTTTTCAATGCATTTACAAAGTTTGGCATGTAACTTCTGGCTGAATGGTTTTCTTGATGTTTGAAGTGTTATAACATGCTTCTGTGGCTGTTTATACATGGTAAAGGGGTTTTGTGAAGATGTTTAGCCTTTAGATTCCGTTTTTGAGACTTTCATTTTTCTATTGCTCTAAAGTGCTTTTCAGCTCCTGAACAGCGTTTTCAATGCATTTACAAAGTTTGGCATGTAACTTCTGGCTGAATGGTTTTCTTGATGTTTGAAGTGTTATAACATGCTTCTGTGGCTGTTTATACATGGTGAAGGGGTTTTGTGACGATGTTTAGCCTTTAGATTCCGTTTTTGAGACTTTCATTTTTCTATTGCTCTAAAGTGCTTTTCAGCTCCTGAACAGCGTTTTCAATGCATTTACAAAGTTTGGCATGTAACTTCTGGCTGAATGGTTTTCTTGATGTTTGAAGTGTTATAACATGCTTCTGTGCCTGTTTATACATGGTAAAGGGGTTTTGTGAAGATGTTTAGCCTTTAGATTCCGTTTTTGAGACTTTCATTTTTCTATTGCTCTAAAGTGCTTTTCAGCTCCTGAACAGCGTTTTCAATGCATTTACAAAGTTTGGCATGTAACTTCTGGCTGAATGGTTTTCTTGATGTTTGAAGTGTTATAACATGCTTCTGTGGCTGTTTATACATGGTAAAGGGGTTTTGTGAAGATGTTTAGCCTTTAGATTCCGTTTTGAGACTTTCATTTTTCTATTGCTCTAAAGTGCTTTTCAGCTCCTGAACAGCGTTTTCAATGCATTTACAAAGTTTGGCATGTAACTTCTGGCTGAATGGTTTTCTTGATGTTTGAAGTGTTATAACATGCTTCTGTGCCTGTTTATACATGGTAAAGGGGTTTTGTGAAGATGTTTAGCCTTTAGATTCCGTTTTTGAGACTTTCATTTTTCTATTGCTCTAAAGTGCTTTTCAGCTCCTGAACAGCGTTTTCAATGCATTTACAAAGTTTGGCATGTAACTTCTGGCTGAATGGTTTTCTTGATGTTTGAAGTGTTATAACATGCTTCTGTGCCTGTTTATACATGGTGAAGGGGTTTTGTGACGATGTTTAGCCTTTAGATTCCGTTTTTGAGACTTTCATTTTTCTATTGCTCTAAAGTGCTTTTCAGCTCCTGAACAGCGTTTTCAATGCATTTACAAAGTTTGGCATGTAACTTCTGGCTGAATGGTTTTCTTGATGTTTGAAGTGTTATAACATGCTTCTGTGGCTGTTTATACATGGTAAAGGGGTTTTGTGAAGATGTTTAGCCTTTAGATTCCGTTTTTGAGACTTTCATTTTTCTATTGCTCTAAAGTGCTTTTCAGCTCCTGAACAGCGTTTTCAATGCATTTACAAAGTTTGGCATGTAACTTCTGGCTGAATGGTTTTCTTGATGTTTGAAGTGTTATAACATGCTTCTGTGGCTGTTTATACATGGTGAAGGGGTTTTGTGACGATGTTTAGCCTTTAGATTCCGTTTTTGAGACTTTCATTTTTCTATTGCTCTAAAGTGCTTTTCAGCTCCTGAACAGCGTTTTCAATGCATTTACAAAGTTTGGCATGTAACTTCTGGCTGAATGGTTTTCTTGATGTTTGAAGTGTTATAACATGCTTCTGTGCCTGTTTATACATGGTAAAGGGGTTTTGTGAAGATGTTTAGCCTTTAGATTCCGTTTTTGAGACTTTCATTTTTCTATTGCTCTAAAGTGCTTTTCAGCTCCTGAACAGCGTTTTCAATGCATTTACAAAGTTTGGCATGTAACTTCTGGCTGAATGGTTTTCTTGATGTTTGAAGTGTTATAACATGCTTCTGTGGCTGTTTATACATGGTAAAGGGGTTTTGTGAAGATGTTTAGCCTTTAGATTCCGTTTTGAGACTTTCATTTTTCTATTGCTCTAAAGTGCTTTTCAGCTCCTGAACAGCGTTTTCAATGCATTTACAAAGTTTGGCATGTAACTTCTGGCTGAATGGTTTTCTTGATGTTTGAAGTGTTATAACATGCTTCTGTGGCTGTTTATACATGGTAAAGGGGTTTTGTGAAGATGTTTAGCCTTTAGATTCCGTTTTTGAGACTTTCATTTTTCTATTGCTCTAAAGTGCTTTTCAGCTCCTGAACAGCGTTTTCAATGCATTTACAAAGTTTGGCATGTAACTTCTGGCTGAATGGTTTTCTTGATGTTTGAAGTGTTATAACATGCTTCTGTGGCTGTTTATACATGGTGAAGGGGTTTTGTGAAGATGTTTAGCCTTTAGATTCCGTTTTTGAGACTTTCATTTTTCTATTGCTCTAAAGTGCTTTTCAGCTCCTGAACAGCGTTTTCAATGCATTTACAAAGTTTGGCATGTAACTTCTGGCTGAATGGTTTTCTTGATGTTTGAAGTGTTATAACATGCTTCTGTGGCTGTTTATACATGGTGAAGGGGTTTTGTGACGATGTTTAGCCTTTAGATTCCGTTTTTGAGACTTTCATTTTTCTATTGCTCTAAAGTGCTTTTCAGCTCCTGAACAGCGTTTTCAATGCATTTACAAAGTTTGGCATGTAACTACTGGCTGAATGGTTTTCTTGATGTTTGAAGTGTTATAACATGCTTCTGTGGCTGTTTATACATGGTAAAGGGGTTTTGTGAAGATGTTTAGCCTTTAGATTCCGTTTTTGAGACTTTCATTTTTCTATTGCTCTAAAGTGCTTTTCAGCTCCTGAACAGCGTTTTCAATGCATTTACAAAGTTTGGCATGTAACTTCTGGCTGAATGGTTTTCTTGATGTTTGAAGTGTTATAACATGCTTCTGTCCCTGTTTATACATGGTGAAGGGGTTTTGTGACGATGTTTAGCCTTTAGATTCCGTTTTTGAGACTTTCATTTTTCTATTGCTCTAAAGTGCTTTTCAGCTCCTGAACAGCGTTTTCAATGCATTTACAAAGTTTGGCATGTAACTTCTGGCTGAATGGTTTTCTTGATGTTTGAAGTGTTATAACATGCTTCTGTGGCTGTTTATACATGGTAAAGGGGTTTTGTGAAGATGTTTAGCCTTTAGATTCCGTTTTTGAGACTTTCATTTTTCTATTGCTCTAAAGTGCTTTTCAGCTCCTGAACAGCGTTTTCAATGCATTTACAAAGTTTGGCATGTAACTTCTGGCTGAATGGTTTTCTTGATGTTTGAAGTGTTATAACATGCTGCTGTGGCTGTTTATACATGGTGAAGGGGTTTTGTGACGATGTTTAGCCTTTAGATTCCGTTTTTGAGACTTTCATTTTTCTATTGCTCTAAAGTGCTTTTCAGCTCCTGAACAGCGTTTTCAATGCATTTACAAAGTTTGGCATGTAACTACTGGCTGAATGGTTTTCTTGATGTTTGAAGTGTTATAACATGCTTCTGTGGCTGTTTATACATGGTAAAGGGGTTTTGTGAAGATGTTTAGCCTTTAGATTCCGTTTTTGAGACTTTCATTTTTCTATTGCTCTAAAGTGCTTTTCAGCTCCTGAACAGCGTTTTCAATGCATTTACAAAGTTTGGCATGTAACTTCTGGCTGAATGGTTTTCTTGATGTTTGAAGTGTTATAACATGCTTCTGTGCCTGTTTATACATGGTAAAGGGGTTTTGTGAAGATGTTTAGCCTTTAGATTCCGTTTTTGAGACTTTCATTTTTCTATTGCTCTAAAGTGCTTTTCAGCTCCTGAACAGCGTTTTCAATGCATTTACAAAGTTTGGCATGTAACTTCTGGCTGAATGGTTTTCTTGATGTTTGAAGTGTTATAACATGCTTCTGTGCCTGTTTATACATGGTGAAGGGGTTTTGTGACGATGTTTAGCCTTTAGATTCCGTTTTTGAGACTTTCATTTTTCTATTGCTCTAAAGTGCTTTTCAGCTCCTGAACAGCGTTTTCAATGCATTTACAAAGTTTGGCATGTAACTTCTGGCTGAATGGTTTTCTTGATGTTTGAAGTGTTATAACATGCTTCTGTGGCTGTTTATACATGGTAAAGGGGTTTTGTGAAGATGTTTAGCCTTTAGATTCCGTTTTTGAGACTTTCATTTTTCTATTGCTCTAAAGTGCTTTTCAGCTCCTGAACAGCGTTTTCAATGCATTTACAAAGTTTGGCATGTAACTTCTGGCTGAATGGTTTTCTTGATGTTTGAAGTGTTATAACATGCTTCTGTGGCTGTTTATACATGGTGAAGGGGTTTTGTGACGATGTTTAGCCTTTAGATTCCGTTTTTGAGACTTTCATTTTTCTATTGCTCTAAAGTGCTTTTCAGCTCCTGAACAGCGTTTTCAATGCATTTACAAAGTTTGGCATGTAACTTCTGGCTGAATGGTTTTCTTGATGTTTGAAGTGTTATAACATGCTTCTGTGCCTGTTTATACATGGTAAAGGGGTTTTGTGAAGATGTTTAGCCTTTAGATTCCGTTTTTGAGACTTTCATTTTTCTATTGCTCTAAAGTGCTTTTCAGCTCCTGAACAGCGTTTTCAATGCATTTACAAAGTTTGGCATGTAACTTCTGGCTGAATGGTTTTCTTGATGTTTGAAGTGTTATAACATGCTTCTGTGGCTGTTTATACATGGTAAAGGGGTTTTGTGAAGATGTTTAGCCTTTAGATTCCGTTTTGAGACTTTCATTTTTCTATTGCTCTAAAGTGCTTTTCAGCTCCTGAACAGCGTTTTCAATGCATTTACAAAGTTTGGCATGTAACTTCTGGCTGAATGGTTTTCTTGATGTTTGAAGTGTTATAACATGCTTCTGTGCCTGTTTATACATGGTAAAGGGGTTTTGTGAAGATGTTTAGCCTTTAGATTCCGTTTTTGAGACTTTCATTTTTCTATTGCTCTAAAGTGCTTTTCAGCTCCTGAACAGCGTTTTCAATGCATTTACAAAGTTTGGCATGTAACTACTGGCTGAATGGTTTTCTTGATGTTTGAAGTGTTATAACATGCTTCTGTGGCTGTTTATACATGGTAAAGGGGTTTTGTGAAGATGTTTAGCCTTTAGATTCCGTTTTTGAGACTTTCATTTTTCTATTGCTCTAAAGTGCTTTTCAGCTCCTGAACAGCGTTTTCAATGCATTTACAAAGTTTGGCATGTAACTTCTGGCTGAATGGTTTTCTTGATGTTTGAAGTGTTATAACATGCTTCTGTGGCTGTTTATACATGGTGAAGGGGTTTTGTGAAGATGTTTAGCCTTTAGATTCCGTTTTTGAGACTTTCATTTTTCTATTGCTCTAAAGTGCTTTTCAGCTCCTGAACAGCGTTTTCAATGCATTTACAAAGTTTGGCATGTAACTTCTGGCTGAATGGTTTTCTTGATGTTTGAAGTGTTATAACATGCTTCTGTGGCTGTTTATACATGGTGAAGGGGTTTTGTGACGATGTTTAGCCTTTAGATTCCGTTTTTGAGACTTTCATTTTTCTATTGCTCTAAAGTGCTTTTCAGCTCCTGAACAGCGTTTTCAATGCATTTACAAAGTTTGGCATGTAACTACTGGCTGAATGGTTTTCTTGATGTTTGAAGTGTTATAACATGCTTCTGTGGCTGTTTATACATGGTAAAGGGGTTTTGTGAAGATGTTTAGCCTTTAGATTCCGTTTTTGAGACTTTCATTTTTCTATTGCTCTAAAGTGCTTTTCAGCTCCTGAACAGCGTTTTCAATGCATTTACAAAGTTTGGCATGTAACTTCTGGCTGAATGGTTTTCTTGATGTTTGAAGTGTTATAACATGCTTCTGTCCCTGTTTATACATGGTGAAGGGGTTTTGTGACGATGTTTAGCCTTTAGATTCCGTTTTTGAGACTTTCATTTTTCTATTGCTCTAAAGTGCTTTTCAGCTCCTGAACAGCGTTTTCAATGCATTTACAAAGTTTGGCATGTAACTTCTGGCTGAATGGTTTTCTTGATGTTTGAAGTGTTATAACATGCTTCTGTGGCTGTTTATACATGGTAAAGGGGTTTTGTGAAGATGTTTAGCCTTTAGATTCCGTTTTTGAGACTTTCATTTTTCTATTGCTCTAAAGTGCTTTTCAGCTCCTGAACAGCGTTTTCAATGCATTTACAAAGTTTGGCATGTAACTTCTGGCTGAATGGTTTTCTTGATGTTTGAAGTGTTATAACATGCTGCTGTGGCTGTTTATACATGGTGAAGGGGTTTTGTGACGATGTTTAGCCTTTAGATTCCGTTTTTGAGACTTTCATTTTTCTATTGCTCTAAAGTGCTTTTCAGCTCCTGAACAGCGTTTTCAATGCATTTACAAAGTTTGGCATGTAACTACTGGCTGAATGGTTTTCTTGATGTTTGAAGTGTTATAACATGCTTCTGTGGCTGTTTATACATGGTAAAGGGGTTTTGTGAAGATGTTTAGCCTTTAGATTCCGTTTTTGAGACTTTCATTTTTCTATTGCTCTAAAGTGCTTTTCAGCTCCTGAACAGCGTTTTCAATGCATTTACAAAGTTTGGCATGTAACTTCTGGCTGAATGGTTTTCTTGATGTTTGAAGTGTTATAACATGCTTCTGTGCCTGTTTATACATGGTAAAGGGGTTTTGTGAAGATGTTTAGCCTTTAGATTCCGTTTTTGAGACTTTCATTTTTCTATTGCTCTAAAGTGCTTTTCAGCTCCTGAACAGCGTTTTCAATGCATTTACAAAGTTTGGCATGTAACTTCTGGCTGAATGGTTTTCTTGATGTTTGAAGTGTTATAACATGCTTCTGTGCCTGTTTATACATGGTGAAGGGGTTTTGTGACGATGTTTAGCCTTTAGATTCCGTTTTTGAGACTTTCATTTTTCTATTGCTCTAAAGTGCTTTTCAGCTCCTGAACATAGTTTTCAATGCATTTACAAAGTTTGGCATGTAACTTCTGGCTGAATGGTTTTCTTGATGTTTGAAGTGTTATAACATGCTTCTGTGGCTGTTTATACATGGTAAAGGGGTTTTGTGAAGATGTTTAGCCTTTAGATTCCGTTTTTGAGACTTTCATTTTTCTATTGCTCTAAAGTGCTTTTCAGCTCCTGAACAGCGTTTTCAATGCATTTACAAAGTTTGGCATGTAACTTCTGGCTGAATGGTTTTCTTGATGTTTGAAGTGTTATAACATGCTTCTGTGGCTGTTTATACATGGTGAAGGGGTTTTGTGACGATGTTTAGCCTTTAGATTCCGTTTTTGAGACTTTCATTTTTCTATTGCTCTAAAGTGCTTTTCAGCTCCTGAACAGCGTTTTCAATGCATTTACAAAGTTTGGCATGTAACTTCTGGCTGAATGGTTTTCTTGATGTTTGAAGTGTTATAACATGCTTCTGTGCCTGTTTATACATGGTAAAGGGGTTTTGTGAAGATGTTTAGCCTTTAGATTCCGTTTTTGAGACTTTCATTTTTCTATTGCTCTAAAGTGCTTTTCAGCTCCTGAACAGCGTTTTCAATGCATTTACAAAGTTTGGCATGTAACTTCTGGCTGAATGGTTTTCTTGATGTTTGAAGTGTTATAACATGCTTCTGTGGCTGTTTATACATGGTAAAGGGGTTTTGTGAAGATGTTTAGCCTTTAGATTCCGTTTTGAGACTTTCATTTTTCTATTGCTCTAAAGTGCTTTTCAGCTCCTGAACAGCGTTTTCAATGCATTTACAAAGTTTGGCATGTAACTTCTGGCTGAATGGTTTTCTTGATGTTTGAAGTGTTATAACATGCTTCTGTGGCTGTTTATACATGGTGAAGGGGTTTTGTGACGATGTTTAGCCTTTAGATTCCGTTTTTGAGACTTTCATTTTTCTATTGCTCTAAAGTGCTTTTCAGCTCCTGAACAGCGTTTTCAATGCATTTACAAAGTTTGGCATGTAACTTCTGGCTGAATGGTTTTCTTGATGTTTGAAGTGTTATAACATGCTTCTGTGGCTGTTTATACATGGTGAAGGGGTTTTGTGAAGATGTTTAGCCTTTAGATTCCGTTTTTGAGACTTTCATTTTTCTATTGCTCTAAAGTGCTTTTCAGCTCCTGAACAGCGTTTTCAATGCATTTACAAAGTTTGGCATGTAACTTCTGGCTGAATGGTTTTCTTGATGTTTGAAGTGTTATAACATGCTTCTGTGGCCGTATATACATGGTGAAGGGGTTTTGTGACGATGTTTAGCCTTTAGATTCCGTTTTTGAGACTTTCATTTTTCTATTGCTCTAAAGTGCTTTTCAGCTCCTGAACAGCGTTTTCAATGCATTTACAAAGTTTGGCATGTAACTACTGGCTGAATGGTTTTCTTGATGTTTGAAGTGTTATAACATGCTTCTGTGGCTGTTTATACATGGTAAAGGGGTTTTGTGAAGATGTTTAGCCTTTAGATTCCGTTTTTGAGACTTTCATTTTTCTATTGCTCTAAAGTGCTTTTCAGCTCCTGAACAGCGTTTTCAATGCATTTACAAAGTTTGGCATGTAACTTCTGGCTGAATGGTTTTCTTGATGTTTGAAGTGTTATAACATGCTTCTGTGCCTGTTTATACATGGTGAAGGGGTTTTGTGAAGATGTTTAGCCTTTAGATTCCGTTTTTGAGACTTTCATTTTTTTATTGCTCTAAAGTGCTTTTCAGCTCCTGAACAGCGTTTTCAATGCATTTCCAAAGTTTGGCATGTAACTTCTGGCTGAATGGTTTTCTTGATGTTTGAAGTGTTATAACATGCTTCTGTCCCTGTTTATACATGGTGAAGGGGTTTTGTGACGATGTTTAGCCTTTAGATTCCGTTTTTGAGACTTTCATTTTTCTATTGCTCTAAAGTGCTTTTCAGCTCCTGAACAGCGTTTTCAATGCATTTACAAAGTTTGGCATGTAACTTCTGGCTGAATGGTTTTCTTGATGTTTGAAGTGTTATAACATGCTTCTGTGGCTGTTTATACATGGTAAAGGGGTTTTGTGAAGATGTTTAGCCTTTAGATTCCGTTTTTGAGACTTTCATTTTTCTATTGCTCTAAAGTGCTTTTCAGCTCCTGAACAGCGTTTTCAATGCATTTACAAAGTTTGGCATGTAACTTCTGGCTGAATGGTTTTCTTGATGTTTGAAGTGTTATAACATGCTGCTGTGGCTGTTTATACATGGTGAAGGGGTTTTGTGACGATGTTTAGCCTTTAGATTCCGTTTTTGAGACTTTCATTTTTCTATTGCTCTAAAGTGCTTTTCAGCTCCTGAACAGCGTTTTCAATGCATTTACAAAGTTTGGCATGTAACTACTGGCTGAATGGTTTTCTTGATGTTTGAAGTGTTATAACATGCTTCTGTGGCTGTTTATACATGGTAAAGGGGTTTTGTGAAGATGTTTAGCCTTTAGATTCCGTTTTTGAGACTTTCATTTTTCTATTGCTCTAAAGTGCTTTTCAGCTCCTGAACAGCGTTTTCAATGCATTTACAAAGTTTGGCATGTAACTTCTGGCTGAATGGTTTTCTTGATGTTTGAAGTGTTATAACATGCTTCTGTGGCTGTTCATACATGGTAAAGGGGTTTTGTGAAGATGTTTAGCCTTTAGATTCCGTTTTTGAGACTTTCATTTTTCTATTGCTCTAAAGTGCTTTTCAGCTCCTGAACAGCGTTTTCAATGCATTAAAGTTTGGCATGTAACTTCTGGCTGAATGGTTTTCTTGATGTTTGAAGTGTTATAGAATGCTTCTGTGGCTGTTTATACATGGTAAAGGGGTTTTGTGAAGATGTTTAGCCTTTAGATTCCGTTTTTGAGACTTTCATTTTTTTATTGCTCTAAAGTGCTTTTCAGCTCCTGAACAGCGTTTTCAATGCATTTACAAAGTTTGGCATGTAACTTCTGGCTGAATGGTTTTCTTGATGTTTGAAGTGTTATAACATGCTTCTGTGCCTGTTTATACATGGTAAAGGGGTTTTGTGAAGATGTTTAGCCTTTAGATTCCGTTTTTGAGACTTTCATTTTTCTATTGCTCTAAAGTGCTTTTCAGCTCCTGAACAGCGTTTTCAATGCATTTACAAAGTTTGGCATGTAACTTCTGGCTGAATGGTTTTCTTGATGTTTGAAGTGTTATAACATGCTTCTGTGGCTGTTTATACATGGTAAAGGGGTTTTGTGAAGATGTTTAGCCTTTAGATTCCGTTTTTGAGACTTTCATTTTTCTATTGCTCTAAAGTGCTTTTCAGCTCCTGAACAGCGTTTTCAATGCATTTACAAAGTTTGGCATGTAACTTCTGGCTGAATGGTTTTCTTGATGTTTGAAGTGTTATAACATGCTTCTGTGGCTGTTTATACATGGTAAAGGGGTTTTGTGAAGATGTTTAGCCTTTAGATTCCGTTTTTGAGACTTTCATTTTTCTATTGCTCTAAAGTGCTTTTCAGCTCCTGAACAGCGTTTTCAATGCATTAAAGTTTGGCATGTAACTTCTGGCTGAATGGTTTTCTTGATGTTTAAAGTGTTATACAATGCTTCTGTGGCTGTTTATACATGGTAAAGGGGTTTTGTGAAGATGTTTAGCCTTTAGATTCCGTTTTTGAGACTTTCATTTTTTTATTGCTCTAAAGTGCTTTTCAGCTCCTGAACAACGTTTTCAATGCATTTACAAAGTTTGGCATGTAACTTCTGGCTGAATGGTTTTCTTGATGTTTGAAGTGTTATAACATGCTTCTGTGCCTGTTTATACATGGTAAAGGGGTTTTGTGAAGATGTTTAGCCTTTAGATTCCGTTTTTGAGACTTTCATTTTTCTATTGCTCTAAAGTGCTTTTCAGCTCCTGAACAGCGTTTTCAATGCATTTACAAAGTTTGGCATGTAACTTCTGGCTGAATGGTTTTCTTGATGTTTGAAGTGTTATAGAATGCTTCTGTGGCTGTTTATACATGGTAAAGGGGTTTTGTGAAGATGTTTAGCCTTTAGATTCCGTTTTTGAGACTTTCATTTTTTTATTGCTCTAAAGTGCTTTTCAGCTCCTGAACAGCGTTTTCAATGCATTTACAAAGTTTGGCATGTAACTTCTGGCTGAATGGTTTTCTTGATGTTTGAAGTGTTATAACATGCTTCTGTGCCTGTTTATACATGGTAAAGGGGTTTTGTGAAGATGTTTAGCCTTTAGATTCCGTTTTTGAGACTTTCATTTTTCTATTGCTCTAAAGTGCTTTTCAGCTCCTGAACAGCGTTTTCAATGCATTTACAAAGTTTGGCATGTAACTTCTGGCTGAATGGTTTTCTTGATGTTTGAAGTGTTATAACATGCTTCTGTGCCTGTTTATACATGGTAAAGGGGTTTTGTGAAGATGTTTAGCCTTTAGATTCCGTTTTTGAGACTTTCATTTTTCTATTGCTCTAAAGTGCTTTTCAGCTCCTGAACAGCGTTTTCAATGCATTAAAGTTTGGCATGTAACTTCTGGCTGAATGGTTTTCTTGATGTTTAAAGTGTTATAGAATGCTTCTGTGGCTGTTTATACATGGTAAAGGGGTTTTGTGAAGATGTTTAGCCTTTAGATTCCGTTTTTGAGACTTTCATTTTTTTATTGCTCTAAAGTGCTTTTCAGCTCCTGAACAGCGTTTTCAATGCATTTACAAAGTTTGGCATGTAACTTCTGGCTGAATGGTTTTCTTGATGTTTGAAGTGTTATAACATGCTTCTGTGCCTGTTTATACATGGTAAAGGGGTTTTGTGAAGATGTTTAGCCTTTAGATTCCGTTTTTGAGACTTTCATTTTTCTATTGCTCTAAAGTGCTTTTCAGCTCCTGAACAGCGTTTTCAATGCATTTACAAAGTTTGGCATGTAACTTCTGGCTGAATGGTTTTCTTGATGTTTGAAGTGTTATAGAATGCTTCTGTGGCTGTTTATACATGGTAAAGGGGTTTTGTGAAGATGTTTAGCCTTTAGATTCCGTTTTTGAGACTTTCATTTTTTTATTGCTCTAAAGTGCTTTTCAGCTCCTGAACAGCGTTTTCAATGCATTTACAAAGTTTGGCATGTAACTTCTGGCTGAATGGTTTTCTTGATGTTTGAAGTGTTATAACATGCTTCTGTGCCTGTTTATACATGGTAAAGGGGTTTTGTGAAGATGTTTAGCCTTTAGATTCCGTTTTTGAGACTTTCATTTTTCTATTGCTCTAAAGTGCTTTTCAGCTCCTGAACAGCGTTTTCAATGCATTTACAAAGTTTGGCATGTAACTTCTGGCTGAATGGTTTTCTTGATGTTTGAAGTGTTATAACATGCTTCTGTGGCTGTTTATACATGGTAAAGGGGTTTTGTGAAGATGTTTAGCCTTTAGATTCCGTTTTTGAGACTTTCATTTTTCTATTGCTCTAAAGTGCTTTTCAGCTCCTGAACAGCGTTTTCAATGCATTTACAAAGTTTGGCATGTAACTTCTGGCTGAATGGTTTTCTTGATGTTTGAAGTGTTATAACATGCTTCTGTGGCTGTTTATACATGGTAAAGGGGTTTTGTGAAGATGTTTAGCCTTTAGATTCCGTTTTTGAGACTTTCATTTTTCTATTGCTCTAAAGTGCTTTTCAGCTCCTGAACAGCGTTTTCAAAGCATTAAAGTTTGGCATGTAACTTCTGGCTGAATGGTTTTCTTGATGTTTGAAGTGTTATAGAATGCTTCTGTGGCTGTTTATACATGGTAAAGGGGTTTTGTGAAGATGTTTAGCCTTTAGATTCCGTTTTTGAGACTTTCATTTTTTTATTGCTCTAAAGTGCTTTTCAGCTCCTGAACAGCGTTTTCAATGCATTTACAAAGTTTGGCATGTAACTTCTGGCTGAATGGTTTTCTTGATGTTTGAAGTGTTATAACATGCTTCTGTGCCTGTTTATACATGGTAAAGGGGTTTTGTGAAGATGTTTAGCCTTTAGATTCCGTTTTTGAGACTTTCATTTTTCTATTGCTCTAAAGTGCTTTTCAACTCCTGAACAGCGTTTTCAATGCATTTACAAAGTTTGGCATGTAACTTCTGGCTGAATGGTTTTTTTGATGTTTGAAGTGTTATAACATGCTTCTGTGCCTGTTTATACATGGTAAAGGGGTTTTGTGAAGATGTTTAGCCTTTAGATTCCGTTTTTGAGACTTTCATTTTTTTATTGCTCTAAAGTGCTTTTCAGCTCCTGAACAGCGTTTTCAATGCATTTACAAAGTTTGGCATGTAACTTCTGGCTGAATGGTTTTCTTGATGTTTGAAGTGTTATAACATGCTTCTGTGGCTGTTTACACATGGTAAAAGTTTTTTTTGAAGATGTTTAGTCTTCAGATTCCGTTTTGAGACTTTTATTTTTGTATTGCTCTAAAGTGCTTTTCAGCTCCTGAATAGCGTTTTTAATGCATTTACAAAGTTTGGCATGTAACTTCTGGCTGAATGGTTTTCTTGATGTTTGAAGTGTTATAACATGCTTCTGTGGCTGTTTACACATGGTAAAGGGGTTTTGTGAAGATGTTTAGCCTTTAGATTCCGTTTTTGAGACTTTCATTTTTCTATTGCTCTAAAGTGCTTTTCAGCTCCTGAACAGCGTTTTCAATGCATTTACAAAGTTTGGCATGTAACTACTGGCTGAATGGTTTTCTTGATGTTTGAAGTGTTATAACATGCTTCTGTGGCTGTTTATACATGGTAAAGGGGTTTGTGAAGATGTTCAGCCTTTAGATTCCGTTTTTGAGACTTTCATTTTTCTATTGCTGTAAAGTGCTTTTCAGCTCCTGAACAGCGTTTTCAATGCATTTACAAAGTTTGGCATGTAACTTCTGGCTGAATGGTTTTCTTGATGTTTGAAGTGTTATAACATGCTTCTGTGGCTGTTCATACATGGTAAAGGGGTTTTGTGAAGATGTTTAGCCTTTAGATTCCGTTTTTGAGACTTTCATTTTTCTATTGCTGTAAAGTGCTTTTCAGCTCCTGAACAGCGTTTTCAATGCATTTACAAAGTTTGGCATGTAACTTCTGGCTGAATGGTTTTCTTGATGTTTGAAGTGTTATAACATGCTTCTGTGGCTGTTCATACATGGTAAAGGGGTTTTGTGAAGATGTTTAGCCTTTAGATTCCGTTTTTGAGACTTTCATTTTTCTATTGCTCTAAAGTGCTTTTCAGCTCCTGAACAGCGTTTTCAATGCATTTACAAAGTTTGGCATGTAACTACTGGCTGAATGGTTTTCTTGATGTTTGAAGTGTTATAACATGCTTCTGTGGCTGTTTATACATGGTAAAGGGGTTTTGTGAAGATGTTTAGCCTTTAGATTCCGTTTTTGAGACTTTCATTTTTCTATTGCTCTAAAGTGCTTTTCAGCTCCTGAACAGCGTTTTCAATGCATTTACAAAGTTTGGCATGTAACTACTGGCTGAATGGTTTTCTTGATGTTTGAAGTGTTATAACATGCTTCTGTGCCTGTTTATACATGGTAAAGGGGTTTTGTGAAGATGTTTAGCCTTTAGATTCCGTTTTTGAGACTTTCATTTTTCTATTGCTCTAAAGTGCTTTTCAGCTCCTGAACAGCGTTTTCAATGCATTTACAAAGTTTGGCATGTAACTTCTGGCTGAATGGTTTTCTTGATGTTTGAAGTGTTATAACATGCTTCTGTGCCTGTTTATACATGGTAAAGGGGTTTTGTGAAGATGTTTAGCCTTTAGATTCCGTTTTTGAGACTTTCATTTTTCTATTGCTCTAAAGTGCTTTTCAGCTCCTGAACAGCGTTTTCAATGCATTTACAAAGTTTGGCATGTAACTTCTGGCTGAATGGTTTTCTTGATGTTTGAAGTGTTATAACATGCTTCTGTGGCTGTTTATACATGGTACAGGGGTTTTGTGAAGATGTTCAGCCTTTAGATTCCGTTTTTGAGACTTTCATTTTTCTATTGCTGTAAAGTGCTTTTCAGCTCCTGAACAGCGTTTTCAATGCATTTACAAAGTTTGGCATGTAACTTCTGGCTGAATGGTTTTCTTGATGTTTGAAGTGTTATAACATGCTTCTGTGGCTGTTCATACATGGTAAAGGGGTTTTGTGAAGATGTTTAGCCTTTAGATTCCGTTTTTGAGACTTTCATTTTTCTATTGCTGTAAAGTGCTTTTCAGCTCCTGAACAGCGTTTTCAATGCATTTACAAAGTTTGGCATGTAACTTCTGGCTGAATGGTTTTCTTGATGTTTGAAGTGTTATAACATGCTTCTGTGGCTGTTCATACATGGTAAAGGGGTTTTGTGAAGATGTTTAGCCTTTTTAGATTCCGTTTTTGAGACTTTCATTTTTCTATTGCTCTAAAGTGCTTTTCAGCTCCTGAACAGCGTTTTCAATGCATTTACAAAGTTTGGCATGTAACTACTGGCTGAATGGTTTTCTTGATGTTTGAAGTGTTATAACATGCTTCTGTGGCTGTTTATACATGGTAAAGGGGTTTTGTGAAAGATGTTTAGCCTTTAGATTCCGTTTTTGAGACTTTCATTTTTCTATTGCTCTAAAGTGCTTTTCAGCTCCTGAACAGCGTTTTCAATGCATTAAAGTTTGGCATGTAACTTCTGGCTGAATGGTTTTCTTGATGTTTAAAGTGTTATAGAATGCTTCTGTGGCTGTTTATACATGGTAAAGGGGTTTTGTGAAGATGTTTAGCCTTTAGATTCCGTTTTTGAGACTTTCATTTTTTTATTGCTCTAAAGTGCTTTTCAGCTCCTGAACAGCGTTTTCAATGCATTTACAAAGTTTGGCATGTAACTTCTGGCTGAATGGTTTTCTTGATGTTTGAAGTGTTATAACATGCTTCTGTGCCTGTTTATACATGGTAAAGGGGTTTTGTGAAGATGTTTAGCCTTTAGATTCCGTTTTTGAGACTTTCATTTTTCTATTGCTCTAAAGTGCTTTTCAGCTCCTGAACAGCGTTTTCAATGCATTTACAAAGTTTGGCATGTAACTTCTGGCTGAATGGTTTTCTTGATGTTTGAAGTGTTATAGAATGCTTCTGTGGCTGTTTATACATGGTAAAGGGGTTTTGTGAAGATGTTTAGCCTTTAGATTCCGTTTTTGAGACTTTCATTTTTTTATTGCTCTAAAGTGCTTTTCAGCTCCTGAACAGCGTTTTCAATGCATTTACAAAGTTTGGCATGTAACTTCTGGCTGAATGGTTTTCTTGATGTTTGAAGTGTTATAACATGCTTCTGTGCCTGTTTATACATGGTAAAGGGGTTTTGTGAAGATGTTTAGCCTTTAGATTCCGTTTTTGAGACTTTCATTTTTCTATTGCTCTAAAGTGCTTTTCAGCTCCTGAACAGCGTTTTCAATGCATTTACAAGGTTTGGCATGTAACTTCTGGCTGAATGGTTTTCTTGATGTTTGAAGTGTTATAACATGCTTCTGTGGCTGTTTATACATGGTAAAGGGGTTTTGTGAAGATGTTTAGCCTTTAGATTCCGTTTTTGAGACTTTCATTTTTCTATTGCTCTAAAGTGCTTTTCAGCTCCTGAACAGCGTTTTCAATGCATTTACAAAGTTTGGCATGTAACTTCTGGCTGAATGGTTTTCTTGATGTTTGAAGTGTTATAACATGCTTCTGTGGCTGTTTATACATGGTAAAGGGGTTTTGTGAAGATGTTTAGCCTTTAGATTCCGTTTTTGAGACTTTCATTTTTCTATTGCTCTAAAGTGCTTTTCAGCTCCTGAACAGCGTTTTCAAAGCATTAAAGTTTGGCATGTAACTTCTGGCTGAATGGTTTTCTTGATGTTTGAAGTGTTATAGAATGCTTCTGTGGCTGTTTATACATGGTAAAGGGGTTTTGTGAAGATGTTTAGCCTTTAGATTCCGTTTTTGAGACTTTCATTTTTTTATTGCTCTAAAGTGCTTTTCAGCTCCTGAACAGCGTTTTCAATGCATTTACAAAGTTTGGCATGTAACTTCTGGCTGAATGGTTTTCTTGATGTTTGAAGTGTTATAACATGCTTCTGTGCCTGTTTATACATGGTAAAGGGGTTTTGTGAAGATGTTTAGCCTTTAGATTCCGTTTTTGAGACTTTCATTTTTCTATTGCTCTAAAGTGCTTTTCAGCTCCTGAACAGCGTTTTCAATGCATTTACAAAGTTTGGCATGTAACTTCTGGCTGAATGGTTTTTTTGATGTTTGAAGTGTTATAACATGCTTCTGTGCCTGTTTATACATGGTAAAGGGGTTTTGTGAAGATGTTTAGCCTTTAGATTCCGTTTTTGAGACTTTCATTTTTTTATTGCTCTAAAGTGCTTTTCAGCTCCTGAACAGCGTTTTCAATGCATTTACAAAGTTTGGCATGTAACTTCTGGCTGAATGGTTTTCTTGATGTTTGAAGTGTTATAACATGCTTCTGTGGCTGTTTACACATGGTAAAAGTTTTTTTTGAAGATGTTTAGTCTTCAGATTCCGTTTTGAGACTTTTATTTTTGTATTGCTCTAAAGTGCTTTTCAGCTCCTGAATAGCGTTTTTAATGCATTTACAAAGTTTGGCATGTAACTTCTGGCTGAATGGTTTTCTTGATGTTTGAAGTGTTATAACATGCTTCTGTGGCTGTTTACACATGGTAAAAGTTTTTTTTGAAGATGTTTAGTCTTCAGATTCCGTTTTGAGACTTTTATTTTTGTATTGCTCTAAAGTGCTTTTCAGCTCCTGAATAGCGTTTTTAATGCATTTACAAAGTTTGGCATGTAACTTCTGGCTGAATGGTTTTCTTGATGTTTGAAGTGTTATAACATGCTTCTGTGGCTGTTTATACATGGTAAAGGGGTTTTGTGAAGATGTTTAGCCTTTAGATTCCGTTTTTGAGACTTTAATTTTTGTATTGCTCTAAAGTGCTTTTCAGCTCCTGAACAGCGTTTTCAATAGATTTACAAAGTTTGGCATGTAACTTCTGGCTGAATGGTTTTCTTTATGTTTGAAGTGTTATAACATGCTTCTGTGGCTGTTTATACATGGTAAAGGGGTTTGTGAAGATGTTCAGCCTTTAGATTCCGTTTTTGAGACTTTCATTTTTCTATTGCTGTAAAGTGCTTTTCAGCTCCTGAACAGCGTTTTCAATGCATTTACAAAGTTTGGCATGTAACTTCTGGCTGAATGGTTTTCTTGATGTTTGAAGTGTTATAACATGCTTCTGTGGCTGTTTATACATGGTGAAGGGGTTTTGTGAAGATGTTTAGCCTTTAGATTCCGTTTTTGAGACTTTCATTTTTCTATTGCTCTAAAGTGCTTTTCAGCTCCTGAACAGCGTTTTCAATGCATTTACAAAGTTTGGCATGTAACTACTGGCTGAATGGTTTTCTTGATGTTTGAAGTGTTATAACATGCTTCTGTGGCTGTTTTTACATGGTAAAGGGGTTTTGTGAAGATGTTTAGCCTTTAGATTCCGTTTTTGAGACTTTCATTTTTCTATTGCTCTAAAGTGCTTTTCAGCTCCTGAACAGCGTTTTCAATGCATTTACAAAGTTTGGCATGTAACTACTGGCTGAATGGTTTTCTTGATGTTTGAAGTGTTATAACATGCTTCTGTGGCTGTTTATACATGGTGAAGGGGTTTGTGAAGATGTTCAGCCTTTAGATTCCGTTTTTGAGACTTTCATTTTTCTATTGCTGTAAAGTGCTTTTCAGCTCCTGAACAGCGTTTTCAATGCATTTACAAAGTTTGGCATGTAACTTCTGGCTGAATGGTTTTCTTGATGTTTGAAGTGTTATAACATGCTTCTGTGGCTGTTCATACATGGTAAAGGGGTTTTGTGAAGATGTTTAGCCTTTAGATTCCGTTTTTGAGACTTTCATTTTTCTATTGCTGTAAAGTGCTTTTCAGCTCCTGAACAGCGTTTTCAATGCATTTACAAAGTTTGGCATGTAACTTCTGGCTGAATGGTTTTCTTGATGTTTGAAGTGTTATAACATGCTTCTGTGGCTGTTCATACATGGTAAAGGGGTTTTGTGAAGATGTTTAGCCTTTAGATTCCGTTTTTGAGACTTTCATTTTTCTATTGCTCTAAAGTGCTTTTCAGCTCCTGAACAGCGTTTTCAATGCATTTACAAAGTTTGGCATGTAACTACTGGCTGAATGGTTTTCTTGATGTTTGAAGTGTTATAACATGCTTCTGTGGCTGTTTATACATGGTAAAGGGGTTTTGTGAAGATGTTTAGCCTTTAGATTCCGTTTTTGAGACTTTCATTTTTCTATTGCTCTAAAGTGCTTTTCAGCTCCTGAACAGCGTTTTCAATGCATTTACAAAGTTTGGCATGTAACTACTGGCTGAATGGTTTTCTTGATGTTTGAAGTGTTATAACATGCTTCTGTGCCTGTTTATACATGGTAAAGGGGTTTTGTGAAGATGTTTAGCCTTTAGATTCCGTTTTTGAGACTTTCATTTTTCTATTGCTCTAAAGTGCTTTTCAGCTCCTGAACAGCGTTTTCAATGCATTTACAAAGTTTGGCATGTAACTTCTGGCTGAATGGTTTTCTTGATGTTTGAAGTGTTATAACATGCTTCTGTGCCTGTTTATACATGGTAAAGGGGTTTTGTGAAGATGTTTAGCCTTTAGATTCCGTTTTTGAGACTTTCATTTTTCTATTGCTCTAAAGTGCTTTTCAGCTCCTGAACAGCGTTTTCAATGCATTTACAAAGTTTGGCATGTAACTTCTGGCTGAATGGTTTTCTTGATGTTTGAAGTGTTATAACATGCTTCTGTGGCTGTTTATACATGGTACAGGGGTTTTGTGAAGATGTTCAGCCTTTAGATTCCGTTTTTGAGACTTTCATTTTTCTATTGCTGTAAAGTGCTTTTCAGCTCCTGAACAGCGTTTTCAATGCATTTACAAAGTTTGGCATGTAACTTCTGGCTGAATGGTTTTCTTGATGTTTGAAGTGTTATAACATGCTTCTGTGGCTGTTCATACATGGTAAAGGGGTTTTGTGAAGATGTTTAGCCTTTAGATTCCGTTTTTGAGACTTTCATTTTTCTATTGCTGTAAAGTGCTTTTCAGCTCCTGAACAGCGTTTTCAATGCATTTACAAAGTTTGGCATGTAACTTCTGGCTGAATGGTTTTCTTGATGTTTGAAGTGTTATAACATGCTTCTGTGGCTGTTCATACATGGTAAAGGGGTTTTGTGAAGATGTTTAGCCTTTAGATTCCGTTTTTGAGACTTTCATTTTTCTATTGCTCTAAAGTGCTTTTCAGCTCCTGAACAGCGTTTTCAATGCATTTACAAAGTTTGGCATGTAACTACTGGCTGAATGGTTTTCTTGATGTTTGAAGTGTTATAACATGCTTCTGTGGCTGTTTATACATGGTAAAGGGGTTTTGTGAAGATGTTTAGCCTTTAGATTCCGTTTTTGAGACTTTCATTTTTCTATTGCTCTAAAGTGCTTTTCAGCTCCTGAACAGCGTTTTCAATGCATTTACAAAGTTTGGCATGTAACTTCTGGCTTAATGGGTTTACTTGATGTTTGAAGTGTTATAACATGCTTCTGTGGCTGTTTATACATGGTAAAGGGGTTTTGTGAAGATGTTTAGCCTTTAGATTCCGTTTTTGAGACTTTCATTTTTCTATTGCTCTAAAGTGCTTTTCAGCTCCTGAACAGCGTTTTCAATGCATTTACAAAGTTTGGCATGTAACTTCTGGCTGAATGGTTTTCTTGATGTTTGAAGTGTTATAACATGCTTCTGTGCCTGTTTATACATGGTAAAGGGGTTTTGTGAAGATGTTTAGCCTTTAGATTCCGTTTTTGAGACTTTCATTTTTCTATTGCTCTAAAGTGCTTTTCAGCTCCTGAACAGCGTTTTCAATGCATTTACAAAGTTTGGCATGTAACTTCTGGCTGAATGGTTTTCTTGATGTTTGAAGTGTTATAAAATGCTTCTGTGGCTGTTTATACATGGTACAGGGGTTTTGTGAAGATGTTTAGCCTTTAGATTCCGTTTTTGAGACTTTCATTTTTCTATTGCTCTAAAGTGCTTTTCAGCTCCTGAACAGCGTTTTCAATGCATTTACAAAGTTTGGCATGTAACTTCTGGCTGAATGGTTTTCTTGATGTTTGAAGTGTTATAACATGCTTCTGTGGCTGTTTACACATGGTAAAAGTTTTTTTTGAAGATGTTTAGTCTTCAGATTCCGTTTTGAGACTTTTATTTTTGTATTGCTCTAAAGTGCTTTTCAGCTCCTGAATAGCGTTTTTAATGCATTTACAAAGTTTGGCATGTAACTTCTGGCTGAATGGTTTTCTTGATGTTTGAAGTGTTATAACATGCTTCTGTGGCTGTTTACACATGGTAAAAGTTTTTTTTGAAGATGTTTAGTCTTCAGATTCCGTTTTGAGACTTTTATTTTTGTATTGCTCTAAAGTGCTTTTCAGCTCCTGAATAGCGTTTTTAATGCATTTACAAAGTTTGGCATGTAACTTCTGGCTGAATGGTTTTCTTGATGTTTGAAGTGTTATAACATGCTTCTGTGGCTGTTTATACATGGTAAAGGGGTTTTGTGAAGATGTTTAGCCTTTAGATTCCGTTTTTGAGACTTTAATTTTTGTATTGCTCTAAAGTGCTTTTCAGCTCCTGAACAGCGTTTTCAATAGATTTACAAAGTTTGGCATGTAACTTCTGGCTGAATGGTTTTCTTTATGTTTGAAGTGTTATAACATGCTTCTGTGGCTGTTTATACATGGTAAAGGGGTTTGTGAAGATGTTCAGCCTTTAGATTCCGTTTTTGAGACTTTCATTTTTCTATTGCTGTAAAGTGCTTTTCAGCTCCTGAACAGCGTTTTCAATGCATTTACAAAGTTTGGCATGTAACTTCTGGCTGAATGGTTTTCTTGATGTTTGAAGTGTTATAACATGCTTCTGTGGCTGTTTATACATGGTGAAGGGGTTTTGTGAAGATGTTTAGCCTTTAGATTCCGTTTTTGAGACTTTCATTTTTCTATTGCTCTAAAGTGCTTTTCAGCTCCTGAACAGCGTTTTCAATGCATTTACAAAGTTTGGCATGTAACTACTGGCTGAATGGTTTTCTTGATGTTTGAAGTGTTATAACATGCTTCTGTGCCTGTTTATACATGGTAAAGGGGTTTGTGAAGATGTTCAGCCTTTAGATTCCGTTTTTGAGACTTTCATTTTTCTATTGCTGTAAAGTGCTTTTCAGCTCCTGAACAGCGTTTTCAATGCATTTACAAAGTTTGGCATGTAACTTCTGGCTGAATGGTTTTCTTGATGTTTGAAGTGTTATAACATGCTTCTGTGGCTGTTCATACATGGTAAAGGGGTTTTGTGAAGATGTTTAGCCTTTAGATTCCGTTTTTGAGACTTTCATTTTTCTATTGCTGTAAAGTGCTTTTCAGCTCCTGAACAGCGTTTTCAATGCATTTACAAAGTTTGGCATGTAACTTCTGGCTGAATGGTTTTCTTGATGTTTGAAGTGTTATAACATGCTTCTGTGGCTGTTCATACATGGTAAAGGGGTTTTGTGAAGATGTTTAGCCTTTAGATTCCGTTTTTGAGACTTTCATTTTTCTATTGCTCTAAAGTGCTTTTCAGCTCCTGAACAGCGTTTTCAATGCATTTACAAAGTTTGGCATGTAACTACTGGCTGAATGGTTTTCTTGATGTTTGAAGTGTTATAACATGCTTCTGTGGCTGTTTATACATGGTAAAGGGGTTTTGTGAAGATGTTTAGCCTTTAGATTCCGTTTTTGAGACTTTCATTTTTCTATTGCTCTAAAGTGCTTTTCAGCTCCTGAACAGCGTTTTCAATGCATTTACAAAGTTTGGCATGTAACTACTGGCTGAATGGTTTTCTTGATGTTTGAAGTGTTATAACATGCTTCTGTGCCTGTTTATACATGGTAAAGGGGTTTTGTGAAGATGTTTAGCCTTTAGATTCCGTTTTTGAGACTTTCATTTTTCTATTGCTCTAAAGTGCTTTTCAGCTCCTGAACAGCGTTTTCAATGCATTTACAAAGTTTGGCATGTAACTTCTGGCTGAATGGTTTTCTTGATGTTTGAAGTGTTATAACATGCTTCTGTGCCTGTTTATACATGGTAAAGGGGTTTTGTGAAGATGTTTAGCCTTTAGATTCCGTTTTTGAGACTTTCATTTTTCTATTGCTCTAAAGTGCTTTTCAGCTCCTGAACAGCGTTTTCAATGCATTTACAAAGTTTGGCATGTAACTTCTGGCTGAATGGTTTTCTTGATGTTTGAAGTGTTATAACATGCTTCTGTGGCTGTTTATACATGGTACAGGGGTTTTGTGAAGATGTTCAGCCTTTAGATTCCGTTTTTGAGACTTTCATTTTTCTATTGCTCTAAAGTGCTTTTCAGCTCCTGAACAGCGTTTTCAATGCATTTACAAAGTTTGGCATGTAACTTCTGGCTGAATGGTTTTCTTGATGTTTGAAGTGTTATAACATGCTTCTGTGCCTGTTTATACATGGTAAAGGGGTTTTGTGAAGATGTTTAGCCTTTAGATTCCGTTTTTGAGACTTTCATTTTTCTATTGCTCTAAAGTGCTTTTCAGCTCCTGAACAGCGTTTTCAATGCATTTACAAAGTTTGGCATGTAACTTCTGGCTGAATGGTTTTCTTGATGTTTGAAGTGTTATAACATGCTTCTGTGCCTGTTTATACATGGTAAAGGGGTTTTGTGAAGATGTTTAGCCTTTAGATTCCGTTTTTGAGACTTTCATTTTTTTATTGCTCTAAAGTGCTTTTCAGCTCCTGAACAGCGTTTTCAATGCATTTACAAAGTTTGGCATGTAACTTCTGGCTTAATGGGTTTCTTGATGTTTGAAGTGTTATAACATGCTTCTGTGGCTGTTTATACATGGTAAAGGGGTTTTGTGAAGATGTTTAGCCTTTAGATTCCGTTTTTGAGACTTTCATTTTTCTATTGCTCTAAAGTGCTTTTCAGCTCCTGAACAGCGTTTTCAATGCATTTACAAAGTTTGGCATGTAACTTCTGGCTGAATGGTTTTCTTGATGTTTGAAGTGTTATAACATGCTTCTGTGCCTGTTTATACATGGTAAAGGGGTTTTGTGAAGATGTTTAGCCTTTAGATTCCGTTTTTGAGACTTTCATTTTTCTATTGCTCTAAAGTGCTTTTCAGCTCCTGAACAGCGTTTTCAATGCATTTACAAAGTTTGGCATGTAACTTCTGGCTGAATGGTTTTCTTGATGTTTGAAGTGTTATAACATGCTTCTGTGCCTGTTTATACATGGTACAGGGGTTTTGTGAAGATGTTTAGCCTTTAGATTCCGTTTTTGAGACTTTCATTTTTCTATTGCTCTAAAGTGCTTTTCAGCTCCTGAACAGCGTTTTCAATGCATTTACAAAGTTTGGCATGTAACTTCTGGCTGAATGGTTTTCTTGATGTTTGAAGTGTTATAACATGCTTCTGTGGATGTTTATACATGGTGAAGGGGTTTTGTGAAGATGTTTAGCCTTTAGATTCCGTTTTTGAGACTTTCATTTTTCTATTGCTCTAAAGTGCTTTTCAGCTCCTGAACAGCGTTTTCAATGCATTTACAAAGTTTGGCATGTAACTACTGGCTGAATGGTTTTCTTGATGTTTGAAGTGTTATAACATGCTTCTGTGGCTGTTTATACATGGTAAAGGGGTTTTGTGAAGATGTTTAGCCTTTAGATTCCGTTTTTGAGACTTTCATTTTTCTATTGCTCTAAAGTGCTTTTCAGCTCCTGAACAGCGTTTTCAATGCATTTACAAAGTTTGGCATGTAACTACTGGCTGAATGGTTTTCTTGATGTTTGAAGTGTTATAACATGCTTCTGTGGCTGTTTATACATGGTAAAGGGGTTTTGTGAAGATGTTTAGCCTTTAGATTCCGTTTTTGAGACTTTCATTTTTCTATTGCTCTAAAGTGCTTTTCAGCTCCTGAACAGCGTTTTCAATGCATTTACAAAGTTTGGCATGTAACTACTGGCTGAATGGTTTTCTTGATGTTTGAAGTGTTATAACATGCTTCTGTGGCTGTTTATACATGGTAAAGGGGTTTTGTGAAGATGTTTAGCCTTTAGATTCCGTTTTTGAGACTTTCATTTTTCTATTGCTCTAAAGTGCTTTTCAGCTCCTGAACAGCGTTTTCAATGCATTTACAAAGTTTGGCATGTAACTTCTGGCTGAATGGTTTTCTTGATGTTTGAAGTGTTATAACATGCTTCTGTGCCTGTTTATACATGGTAAAGGGGTTTTGTGAAGATGTTTAGCCTTTAGATTCCGTTTTTGAGACTTTCATTTTTTTATTGCTCTAAAGTGCTTTTCAGCTCCTGAACAGCGTTTTCAATGCATTTACAAAGTTTGGCATGTAACTTCTGGCTTAATGGGTTTCTTGATGTTTGAAGTGTTATAACATGCTTCTGTGGCTGTTTATACATGGTAAAGGGGTTTTGTGAAGATGTTTAGCCTTTAGATTCCGTTTTTGAGACTTTCATTTTTCTATTGCTCTAAAGTGCTTTTCAGCTCCTGAACAGCGTTTTCAATGCATTTACAAAGTTTGGCATGTAACTTCTGGCTGAATGGTTTTCTTGATGTTTGAAGTGTTATAACATGCTTCTGTGCCTGTTTATACATGGTAAAGGGGTTTTGTGAAGATGTTTAGCCTTTAGATTCCGTTTTTGAGACTTTCATTTTTCTATTGCTCTAAAGTGCTTTTCAGCTCCTGAACAGCGTTTTCAATGCATTTACAAAGTTTGGCATGTAACTTCTGGCTGAATGGTTTTCTTGATGTTTGAAGTGTTATAACATGCTTCTGTGGCTGTTTATACATGGTACAGGGGTTTTGTGAAGATGTTTAGCCTTTAGATTCCGTTTTTGAGACTTTCATTTTTCTATTGCTCTAAAGTGCTTTTCAGCTCCTGAACAGCGTTTTCAATGCATTTACAAAGTTTGGCATGTAACTTCTGGCTGAATGGTTTTCTTGATGTTTGAAGTGTTATAACATGCTTCTGTGGCTGTTTACACATGGTGAAGGGGTTTTGTGAAGATGTTTAGCCTTTAGATTCCGTTTTTGAGACTTTCATTTTTCTATTGCTCTAAAGTGCTTTTCAGCTCCTGAACAGCGTTTTCAATGCATTTACAAAGTTTGGCATGTAACTACTGGCTGAATGGTTTTCTTGATGTTTGAAGTGTTATAACATGCTTCTGTGGCTGTTTATACATGGTAAAGGGGTTTTGTGAAGATGTTTAGCCTTTAGATTCCGTTTTTGAGACTTTCATTTTTCTATTGCTCTAAAGTGCTTTTCAGCTCCTGAACAGCGTTTTCAATGCATTTACAAAGTTTGGCATGTAACTACTGGCTGAATGGTTTTCTTGATGTTTGAAGTGTTATAACATGCTTCTGTGCCTGTTTATACATGGTAAAGGGGTTTTGTGAAGATGTTTAGCCTTTAGATTCCGTTTTTGAGACTTTCATTTTTCTATTGCTCTAAAGTGCTTTTCAGCTCCTGAACAGCGTTTTCAATGCATTTACAAAGTTTGGCATGTAACTTCTGGCTGAATGGTTTTCTTGATGTTTGAAGTGTTATAACATGCTTCTGTGCCTGTTTATACATGGTAAAGGGGTTTTGTGAAGATGTTTAGCCTTTAGATTCCGTTTTTGAGACTTTCATTTTTCTATTGCTCTAAAGTGCTTTTCAGCTCCTGAACAGCGTTTTCAATGCATTTACAAAGTTTGGCATGTAACTTCTGGCTGAATGGTTTTCTTGATGTTTGAAGTGTTATAACATGCTTCTGTGGCTGTTTATACATGGTACAGGGGTTTTGTGAAGATGTTTAGCCTTTAGATTCCGTTTTTGAGACTTTCATTTTTCTATTGCTCTAAAGTGCTTTTCAGCTCCTGAACAGCGTTTTCAATGCATTTACAAAGTTTGGCATGTAACTTCTGGCTGAATGGTTTTCTTGATGTTTGAAGTGTTATAACATGCTTCTGTGGCTTTTTATACATGGTGAAGGGGTTTTGTGAAGATGTTTAGCCTTTAGATTCCGTTTTTGAGACTTTCATTTTTCTATTGCTCTAAAGTGCTTTTCAGCTCCTGAACAGCGTTTTCAATGCATTTACAAAGTTTGGCATGTAACTTCTGGCTGAATGGTTTTCTTGATGTTTGAAGTGTTATAACATGCTTCTGTGCCTGTTTATACATGGTAAAGGGGTTTTGTGAAGATGTTTAGCCTTTAGATTCCGTTTTTGAGACTTTCATTTTTTTATTGCTCTAAAGTGCTTTTCAGCTCCTGAACAGCGTTTTCAATGCATTTACAAAGTTTGGCATGTAACTTCTGGCTTAATGGGTTTCTTGATGTTTGAAGTGTTATAACATGCTTCTGTGGCTGTTTATACATGGTAAAGGGGTTTTGTGAAGATGTTTAGCCTTTAGATTCCGTTTTTGAGACTTTCATTTTTCTATTGCTCTAAAGTGCTTTTCAGCTCCTGAACAGCGTTTTCAATGCATTTACAAAGTTTGGCATGTAACTTCTGGCTGAATGGTTTTCTTGATGTTTGAAGTGTTATAACATGCTTCTGTGCCTGTTTATACATGGTAAAGGGGTTTTGTGAAGATGTTTAGCCTTTAGATTCCGTTTTTGAGACTTTCATTTTTCTATTGCTCTAAAGTGCTTTTCAGCTCCTGAACAGCGTTTTCAATGCATTTACAAAGTTTGGCATGTAACTTCTGGCTGAATGGTTTTCTTGATGTTTGAAGTGTTATAACATGCTTCTGTGGCTGTTTATACATGGTACAGGGGTTTTGTGAAGATGTTTAGCCTTTAGATTCCGTTTTTGAGACTTTCATTTTTCTATTGCTCTAAAGTGCTTTTCAGCTCCTGAACAGCGTTTTCAATGCATTTACAAAGTTTGGCATGTAACTTCTGGCTGAATGGTTTTCTTGATGTTTGAAGTGTTATAACATGCTTCTGTGGCTGTTTATACATGGTGAAGGGGTTTTGTGAAGATGTTTAGCCTTTAGATTCCGTTTTTGAGACTTTCATTTTTCTATTGCTCTAAAGTGCTTTTCAGCTCCTGAACAGCGTTTTCAATGCATTTACAAAGTTTGGCATGTAACTACTGGCTGAATGGTTTTCTTGATGTTTGAAGTGTTATAACATGCTTCTGTGGCTGTTTATACATGGTAAAGGGGTTTTGTGAAGATGTTTAGCCTTTAGATTCCGTTTTTGAGACTTTCATTTTTCTATTGCTCTAAAGTGCTTTTCAGCTCCTGAACAGCGTTTTCAATGCATTTACAAAGTTTGGCATGTAACTACTGGCTGAATGGTTTTCTTGATGTTTGAAGTGTTATAACATGCTTCTGTGCCTGTTTATACATGGTAAAGGGGTTTTGTGAAGATGTTTAGCCTTTAGATTCCGTTTTTGAGACTTTCATTTTTCTATTGCTCTAAAGTGCTTTTCAGCTCCTGAACAGCGTTTTCAATGCATTTACAAAGTTTGGCATGTAACTTCTGGCTGAATGGTTTTCTTGATGTTTGAAGTGTTATAACATGCTTCTGTGCCTGTTTATACATGGTAAAGGGGTTTTGTGAAGATGTTTAGCCTTTAGATTCCGTTTTTGAGACTTTCATTTTTTTATTGCTCTAAAGTGCTTTTCAGCTCCTGAACAGCGTTTTCAATGCATTTACAAAGTTTGGCATGTAACTTCTGGCTTAATGGGTTTCTTGATGTTTGAAGTGTTATAACATGCTTCTGTGGCTGTTTATACATGGTAAAGGGGTTTTGTGAAGATGTTTAGCCTTTAGATTCCGTTTTTGAGACTTTCATTTTTCTATTGCTCTAAAGTGCTTTTCAGCTCCTGAACAGCGTTTTCAATGCATTTACAAAGTTTGGCATGTAACTTCTGGCTGAATGGTTTTCTTGATGTTTGAAGTGTTATAACATGCTTCTGTGCCTGTTTATACATGGTAAAGGGGTTTTGTGAAGATGTTTAGCCTTTAGATTCCGTTTTTGAGACTTTCATTTTTCTATTGCTCTAAAGTGCTTTTCAGCTCCTGAACAGCGTTTTCAATGCATTTACAAAGTTTGGCATGTAACTTCTGGCTGAATGGTTTTCTTGATGTTTGAAGTGTTATAACATGCTTCTGTGGCTGTTTATACATGGTACAGGGGTTTTGTGAAGATGTTTAGCCTTTAGATTCCGTTTTTGAGACTTTCATTTTTCTATTGCTCTAAAGTGCTTTTCAGCTCCTGAACAGCGTTTTCAATGCATTTACAAAGTTTGGCATGTAACTTCTGGCTGAATGGTTTTCTTGATGTTTGAAGTGTTATAACATGCTTCTGTGGCTGTTTATACATGGTGAAGGGGTTTTGTGAAGATGTTTAGCCTTTAGATTCCGTTTTTGAGACTTTCATTTTTCTATTGCTCTAAAGTGCTTTTCAGCTCCTGAACAGCGTTTTCAATGCATTTACAAAGTTTGGCATGTAACTACTGGCTGAATGGTTTTCTTGATGTTTGAAGTGTTATAACATGCTTCTGTGGCTGTTTATACATGGTAAAGGGGTTTTGTGAAGATGTTTAGCCTTTAGATTCCGTTTTTGAGACTTTCATTTTTCTATTGCTCTAAAGTGCTTTTCAGCTCCTGAACAGCGTTTTCAATGCATTTACAAAGTTTGGCATGTAACTACTGGCTGAATGGTTTTCTTGATGTTTGAAGTGTTATAACATGCTTCTGTGCCTGTTTATACATGGTAAAGGGGTTTTGTGAAGATGTTTAGCCTTTAGATTCCGTTTTTGAGACTTTCATTTTTCTATTGCTCTAAAGTGCTTTTCAGCTCCTGAACAGCGTTTTCAATGCATTTACAAAGTTTGGCATGTAACTTCTGGCTGAATGGTTTTCTTGATGTTTGAAGTGTTATAACATGCTTCTGTGCCTGTTTATACATGGTAAAGGGGTTTTGTGAAGATGTTTAGCCTTTAGATTCCGTTTTTGAGACTTTCATTTTTCTATTGCTCTAAAGTGCTTTTCAGCTCCTGAACAGCGTTTTCAATGCATTTACAAAGTTTGGCATGTAACTTCTGGCTGAATGGTTTTCTTGATGTTTGAAGTGTTATAACATGCTTCTGTGGCTGTTTATACATGGTACAGGGGTTTTGTGAAGATGTTTAGCCTTTAGATTCCGTTTTTGAGACTTTCATTTTTCTATTGCTCTAAAGTGCTTTTCAGCTCCTGAACAGCGTTTTCAATGCATTTACAAAGTTTGGCATGTAACTTCTGGCTGAATGGTTTTCTTGATGTTTGAAGTGTTATAACATGCTTCTGTGGCTTTTTATACATGGTGAAGGGGTTTTGTGAAGATGTTTAGCCTTTAGATTCCGTTTTTGAGACTTTCATTTTTCTATTGCTCTAAAGTGCTTTTCAGCTCCTGAACAGCGTTTTCAATGCATTTACAAAGTTTGGCATGTAACTTCTGGCTGAATGGTTTTCTTGATGTTTGAAGTGTTATAACATGCTTCTGTGCCTGTTTATACATGGTAAAGGGGTTTTGTGAAGATGTTTAGCCTTTAGATTCCGTTTTTGAGACTTTCATTTTTCTATTGCTCTAAAGTGCTTTTCAGCTCCTGAACAGCGTTTTCAATGCATTTACAAAGTTTGGCATGTAACTTCTGGCTGAATGGTTTTCTTGATGTTTGAAGTGTTATAACATGCTTCTGTGGCTGTTTATACATGGTAAAGGGGTTTTGTGAAGATGTTTAGCCTTTAGATTCCGTTTTTGAGACTTTCATTTTTCTATTGCTCTAAAGTGCTTTTCAGCTCCTGAACAGCGTTTTCAATGCATTTACAAAGTTTGGCATGTAACTTCTGGCTGAATGGTTTTCTTGATGTTTGAAGTGTTATAACATGCTTCTGTGCCTGTTTATACATGGTAAAGGGGTTTTGTGAAGATGTTTAGCCTTTAGATTCCGTTTTTGAGACTTTCATTTTTCTATTGCTCTAAAGTGCTTTTCAGCTCCTGAACAGCGTTTTCAATGCATTTACAAAGTTTGGCATGTAACTTCTGGCTGAATGGTTTTCTTGATGTTTGAAGTGTTATAACATGCTTCTGTGGCTGTTTATACATGGTAAAGGGGTTTTGTGAAGATGTTTAGCCTTTAGATTCCGTTTTTGAGACTTTCATTTTTCTATTGCTCTAAAGTGCTTTTCAGCTCCTGAACAGCGTTTTCAATGCATTTACAAAGTTTGGCATGTAACTTCTGGCTGAATGGTTTTCTTGATGTTTGAAGTGTTATAACATGCTTCTGTGGCTGTTTATACATGGTGAAGGGGTTTTGTGACGATGTTTAGCCTTTAGATTCCGTTTTTGAGACTTTCATTTTTCTATTGCTCTAAAGTGCTTTTCAGCTCCTGAACAGCGTTTTCAATGCATTTACAAAGTTTGGCATGTAACTACTGGCTGAATGGTTTTCTTGATGTTTGAAGTGTTATAACATGCTTCTGTGGCTGTTTATACATGGTAAAGGGGTTTTGTGAAGATGTTTAGCCTTTAGATTCCGTTTTTGAGACTTTCATTTTTTTATTGCTCTAAAGTGCTTTTCAGCTCCTGAACAGCGTTTTCAATGCATTTACAAAGTTTGGCATGTAACTTCTGGCTGAATGGTTTTCTTGATGTTTGAAGTGTTATAACATGCTTCTGTGCCTGTTTATACATGGTAAAGGGGTTTTGTGAAGATGTTTAGCCTTTAGATTCCGTTTTTGAGACTTTCATTTTTCTATTGCTCTAAAGTGCTTTTCAGCTCCTGAACAGCGTTTTCAATGCATTTACAAAGTTTGGCATGTAACTTCTGGCTGAATGGTTTTCTTGATGTTTGAAGTGTTATAGAATGCTTCTGTGGCTGTTTATACATGGTAAAGGGGTTTTGTGAAGATGTTTAGCCTTTAGATTCCGTTTTTGAGACTTTCATTTTTCTATTGCTCTAAAGTGCTTTTCAGCTCCTGAACAGCGTTTTCAATGCATTAAAGTTTGGCATGTAACTTCTGGCTGAATGGTTTTCTTGATGTTTGAAGTGTTATAGAATGCTTCTGTGGCTGTTTATACATGGTAAAGGGGTTTTGTGAAGATGTTTAGCCTTTAGATTCCGTTTTTGAGACTTTCATTTTTTTATTGCTCTAAAGTGCTTTTCAGCTCCTGAACAGCGTTTTCAATGCATTTACAAAGTTTGGCATGTAACTTCTGGCTGAATGGTTTTCTTGATGTTTGAAGTGTTATAACATGCTTCTGTGCCTGTTTATACATGGTAAAGGGGTTTTGTGAAGATGTTTAGCCTTTAGATTCCGTTTTTGAGACTTTCATTTTTCTATTGCTCTAAAGTGCTTTTCAGCTCCTGAACAGCGTTTTCAATGCATTTACAAAGTTTGGCATGTAACTTCTGGCTGAATGGTTTTTTTGATGTTTGAAGTGTTATAACATGCTTCTGTGCCTGTTTATACATGGTAAAGGGGTTTTGTGAAGATGTTTAGCCTTTAGATTCCGTTTTTGAGACTTTCATTTTTTTATTGCTCTAAAGTGCTTTTCAGCTCCTGAACAGCGTTTTCAATGCATTTACAAAGTTTGGCATGTAACTTCTGGCTGAATGGTTTTCTTGATGTTTGAAGTGTTATAACATGCTTCTGTGGCTGTTTACACATGGTAAAAGTTTTTTTTGAAGATGTTTAGTCTTCAGATTCCGTTTTGAGACTTTTATTTTTGTATTGCTCTAAAGTGCTTTTCAGCTCCTGAATAGCGTTTTTAATGCATTTACAAAGTTTGGCATGTAACTTCTGGCTGAATGGTTTTCTTGATGTTTGAAGTGTTATAACATGCTTCTGTGGCTGTTTATACATGGTAAAGGGGTTTTGTGAAGATGTTTAGCCTTTAGATTCCATTTTTGAGACTTTCATTTTTCTATTGCTCTAAAGTGCTTTTCAGCTCCTGAACAGCGTTTTCAATGCATTTACAAAGTTTGGCATGTAACTACTGGCTGAATGGTTTTCTTGATGTTTGAAGTGTTATAACATGCTTCTGTGGCTGTTTATACATGGTAAAGGGGTTTTGTGAAGATGTTTAGCCTTTAGATTCCGTTTTTGAGACTTTCATTTTTCTATTGCTCTAAAGTGCTTTTCAGCTCCTGAACAGCGTTTTCAATGCATTTACAAAGTTTGGCATGTAACTACTGGCTGAATGGTTTTCTTGATGTTTGAAGTGTTATAACATGCTTCTGTGGCTGTTTATACATGGTAAAGGGGTTTTGTGAAGATGTTTAGCCTTTAGATTCCGTTTTTGAGACTTTCATTTTTCTATTGCTCTAAAGTGCTTTTCAGCTCCTGAACAGCGTTTTCAATGCATTTACAAAGTTTGGCATGTAACTTCTGGCTGAATGGTTTTCTTGATGTTTGAAGTGTTATAACATGCTTCTGTGCCTGTTTATACATGGTAAAGGGGTTTTGTGAAGATGTTTAGCCTTTAGATTCCGTTTTTGAGACTTTCATTTTTTTATTGCTCTAAAGTGCTTTTCAGCTCCTGAACAGCGTTTTCAATGCATTTACAAAGTTTGGCATGTAACTTCTGGCTTAATGGGTTTCTTGATGTTTGAAGTGTTATAACATGCTTCTGTGGCTGTTTATACATGGTAAAGGGGTTTTGTGAAGATGTTTAGCCTTTAGATTCCGTTTTTGAGACTTTCATTTTTCTATTGCTCTAAAGTGCTTTTCAGCTCCTGAACAGCGTTTTCAATGCATTTACAAAGTTTGGCATGTAACTTCTGGCTGAATGGTTTTCTTGATGTTTGAAGTGTTATAACATGCTTCTGTGCCTGTTTATACATGGTAAAGGGGTTTTGTGAAGATGTTTAGCCTTTAGATTCCGTTTTTGAGACTTTCATTTTTCTATTGCTCTAAAGTGCTTTTCAGCTCCTGAACAGCGTTTTCAATGCATTTACAAAGTTTGGCATGTAACTTCTGGCTGAATGGTTTTCTTGATGTTTGAAGTGTTATAACATGCTTCTGTGGCTGTTTATACATGGTACAGGGGTTTTGTGAAGATGTTTAGCCTTTAGATTCCGTTTTTGAGACTTTCATTTTTCTATTGCTCTAAAGTGCTTTTCAGCTCCTGAACAGCGTTTTCAATGCATTTACAAAGTTTGGCATGTAACTTCTGGCTGAATGGTTTTCTTGATGTTTGAAGTGTTATAACATGCTTCTGTGGCTGTTTATACATGGTGAAGGGGTTTTGTGAAGATGTTTAGCCTTTAGATTCCGTTTTTGAGACTTTCATTTTTCTATTGCTCTAAAGTGCTTTTCAGCTCCTGAACAGCGTTTTCAATGCATTTACAAAGTTTGGCATGTAACTACTGGCTGAATGGTTTTCTTGATGTTTGAAGTGTTATAACATGCTTCTGTGGCTGTTTATACATGGTAAAGGGGTTTTGTGAAGATGTTTAGCCTTTAGATTCCGTTTTTGAGACTTTCATTTTTCTATTGCTCTAAAGTGCTTTTCAGCTCCTGAACAGCGTTTTCAATGCATTTACAAAGTTTGGCATGTAACTACTGGCTGAATGGTTTTCTTGATGTTTGAAGTGTTATAACATGCTTCTGTGCCTGTTTATACATGGTAAAGGGGTTTTGTGAAGATGTTTAGCCTTTAGATTCTGTTTTTGAGACTTTCATTTTTCTATTGCTCTAAAGTGCTTTTCAGCTCCTGAACAGCGTTTTCAATGCATTTACAAAGTTTGGCATGTAACTTCTGGCTGAATGGTTTTCTTGATGTTTGAAGTGTTATAACATGCTTCTGTGCCTGTTTATACATGGTAAAGGGGTTTTGTGAAGATGTTTAGCCTTTAGATTCCGTTTTTGAGACTTTCATTTTTCTATTGCTCTAAAGTGCTTTTCAGCTCCTGAACAGCGTTTTCAATGCATTTACAAAGTTTGGCATGTAACTTCTGGCTGAATGGTTTTCTTGATGTTTGAAGTGTTATAACATGCTTCTGTGGCTGTTTATACATGGTACAGGGGTTTTGTGAAGATGTTTAGCCTTTAGATTCCGTTTTTGAGACTTTCATTTTTCTATTGCTCTAAAGTGCTTTTCAGCTCCTGAACAGCGTTTTCAATGCATTTACAAAGTTTGGCATGTAACTTCTGGCTGAATGGTTTTCTTGATGTTTGAAGTGTTATAACATGCTTCTGTGGCTTTTTATACATGGTGAAGGGGTTTTGTGAAGATGTTTAGCCTTTAGATTCCGTTTTTGAGACTTTCATTTTTCTATTGCTCTAAAGTGCTTTTCAGCTCCTGAACAGCGTTTTCAATGCATTTACAAAGTTTGGCATGTAACTACTGGCTGAATGGTTTTCTTGATGTTTGAAGTGTTATAACATGCTTCTGTGCCTGTTTATACATGGTAAAGGGGTTTTGTGAAGATGTTTAGCCTTTAGATTCCGTTTTTGAGACTTTCATTTTTCTATTGCTCTAAAGTGCTTTTCAGCTCCTGAACAGCGTTTTCAATGCATTTACAAAGTTTGGCATGTAACTTCTGGCTGAATGGTTTTCTTGATGTTTGAAGTGTTATAACATGCTTCTGTGCCTGTTTATACATGGTAAAGGGGTTTTGTGAAGATGTTTAGCCTTTAGATTCCGTTTTTGAGACTTTCATTTTTCTATTGCTCTAAAGTGCTTTTCAGCTCCTGAACAGCGTTTTCAATGCATTTACAAAGTTTGGCATGTAACTTCTGGCTGAATGGTTTTCTTGATGTTTGAAGTGTTATAACATGCTTCTGTGGCTGTTTATACATGGTACAGGGGTTTTGTGAAGATGTTTAGCCTTTAGATTCCGTTTTTGAGACTTTCATTTTTCTATTGCTCTAAAGTGCTTTTCAGCTCCTGAACAGCGTTTTCAATGCATTTACAAAGTTTGGCATGTAACTTCTGGCTGAATGGTTTTCTTGATGTTTGAAGTGTTATAACATGCTTCTGTGGCTTTTTATACATGGTGAAGGGGTTTTGTGAAGATGTTTAGCCTTTAGATTCCGTTTTTGAGACTTTCATTTTTCTATTGCTCTAAAGTGCTTTTCAGCTCCTGAACAGCGTTTTCAATGCATTTACAAAGTTTGGCATGTAACTTCTGGCTGAATGGTTTTCTTGATGTTTGAAGTGTTATAACATGCTTCTGTGCCTGTTTATACATGGTAAAGGGGTTTTGTGAAGATGTTTAGCCTTTAGATTCCGTTTTTGAGACTTTCATTTTTCTATTGCTCTAAAGTGCTTTTCAGCTCCTGAACAGCGTTTTCAATGCATTTACAAAGTTTGGCATGTAACTTCTGGCTGAATGGTTTTCTTGATGTTTGAAGTGTTATAACATGCTTCTGTGGCTGTTTATACATGGTAAAGGGGTTTTGTGAAGATGTTTAGCCTTTAGATTCCGTTTTTGAGACTTTCATTTTTCTATTGCTCTAAAGTGCTTTTCAGCTCCTGAACAGCGTTTTCAATGCATTTACAAAGTTTGGCATGTAACTTCTGGCTGAATGGTTTTCTTGATGTTTGAAGTGTTATAACATGCTTCTGTGCCTGTTTATACATGGTAAAGGGGTTTTGTGAAGATGTTTAGCCTTTAGATTCCGTTTTTGAGACTTTCATTTTTCTATTGCTCTAAAGTGCTTTTCAGCTCCTGAACAGCGTTTTCAATGCATTTACAAAGTTTGGCATGTAACTTCTGGCTGAATGGTTTTCTTGATGTTTGAAGTGTTATAACATGCTTCTGTGGCTGTTTATACATGGTAAAGGGGTTTTGTGAAGATGTTTAGCCTTTAGATTCCGTTTTTGAGACTTTCATTTTTCTATTGCTCTAAAGTGCTTTTCAGCTCCTGAACAGCGTTTTCAATGCATTTACAAAGTTTGGCATGTAACTTCTGGCTGAATGGTTTTCTTGATGTTTGAAGTGTTATAACATGCTTCTGTGGCTGTTTATACATGGTGAAGGGGTTTTGTGACGATGTTTAGCCTTTAGATTCCGTTTTTGAGACTTTCATTTTTCTATTGCTCTAAAGTGCTTTTCAGCTCCTGAACAGCGTTTTCAATGCATTTACAAAGTTTGGCATGTAACTACTGGCTGAATGGTTTTCTTGATGTTTGAAGTGTTATAACATGCTTCTGTGGCTGTTTATACATGGTAAAGGGGTTTTGTGAAGATGTTTAGCCTTTAGATTCCGTTTTTGAGACTTTCATTTTTTTATTGCTCTAAAGTGCTTTTCAGCTCCTGAACAGCGTTTTCAATGCATTTACAAAGTTTGGCATGTAACTTCTGGCTGAATGGTTTTCTTGATGTTTGAAGTGTTATAACATGCTTCTGTGCCTGTTTATACATGGTAAAGGGGTTTTGTGAAGATGTTTAGCCTTTAGATTCCGTTTTTGAGACTTTCATTTTTCTATTGCTCTAAAGTGCTTTTCAGCTCCTGAACAGCGTTTTCAATGCATTTACAAAGTTTGGCATGTAACTTCTGGCTGAATGGTTTTCTTGATGTTTGAAGTGTTATAGAATGCTTCTGTGGCTGTTTATACATGGTAAAGGGGTTTTGTGAAGATGTTTAGCCTTTAGATTCCGTTTTTGAGACTTTCATTTTTCTATTGCTCTAAAGTGCTTTTCAGCTCCTGAACAGCGTTTTCAATGCATTAAAGTTTGGCATGTAACTTCTGGCTGAATGGTTTTCTTGATGTTTGAAGTGTTATAGAATGCTTCTGTGGCTGTTTATACATGGTAAAGGGGTTTTGTGAAGATGTTTAGCCTTTAGATTCCGTTTTTGAGACTTTCATTTTTTTATTGCTCTAAAGTGCTTTTCAGCTCCTGAACAGCGTTTTCAATGCATTTACAAAGTTTGGCATGTAACTTCTGGCTGAATGGTTTTCTTGATGTTTGAAGTGTTATAACATGCTTCTGTGCCTGTTTATACATGGTAAAGGGGTTTTGTGAAGATGTTTAGCCTTTAGATTCCGTTTTTGAGACTTTCATTTTTCTATTGCTCTAAAGTGCTTTTCAGCTCCTGAACAGCGTTTTCAATGCATTTACAAAGTTTGGCATGTAACTTCTGGCTGAATGGTTTTTTTGATGTTTGAAGTGTTATAACATGCTTCTGTGCCTGTTTATACATGGTAAAGGGGTTTTGTGAAGATGTTTAGCCTTTAGATTCCGTTTTTGAGACTTTCATTTTTTTATTGCTCTAAAGTGCTTTTCAGCTCCTGAACAGCGTTTTCAATGCATTTACAAAGTTTGGCATGTAACTTCTGGCTGAATGGTTTTCTTGATGTTTGAAGTGTTATAACATGCTTCTGTGGCTGTTTACACATGGTAAAAGTTTTTTTTGAAGATGTTTAGTCTTCAGATTCCGTTTTGAGACTTTTATTTTTGTATTGCTCTAAAGTGCTTTTCAGCTCCTGAATAGCGTTTTTAATGCATTTACAAAGTTTGGCATGTAACTTCTGGCTGAATGGTTTTCTTGATGTTTGAAGTGTTATAACATGCTTCTGTGGCTGTTTATACATGGTAAAGGGGTTTTGTGAAGATGTTTAGCCTTTAGATTCCATTTTTGAGACTTTCATTTTTCTATTGCTCTAAAGTGCTTTTCAGCTCCTGAACAGCGTTTTCAATGCATTTACAAAGTTTGGCATGTAACTACTGGCTGAATGGTTTTCTTGATGTTTGAAGTGTTATAACATGCTTCTGTGGCTGTTTATACATGGTAAAGGGGTTTTGTGAAGATGTTTAGCCTTTAGATTCCGTTTTTGAGACTTTCATTTTTCTATTGCTCTAAAGTGCTTTTCAGCTCCTGAACAGCGTTTTCAATGCATTTACAAAGTTTGGCATGTAACTACTGGCTGAATGGTTTTCTTGATGTTTGAAGTGTTATAACATGCTTCTGTGGCTGTTTATACATGGTAAAGGGGTTTTGTGAAGATGTTTAGCCTTTAGATTCCGTTTTTGAGACTTTCATTTTTCTATTGCTCTAAAGTGCTTTTCAGCTCCTGAACAGCGTTTTCAATGCATTTACAAAGTTTGGCATGTAACTTCTGGCTGAATGGTTTTCTTGATGTTTGAAGTGTTATAACATGCTTCTGTGCCTGTTTATACATGGTAAAGGGGTTTTGTGAAGATGTTTAGCCTTTAGATTCCGTTTTTGAGACTTTCATTTTTTTATTGCTCTAAAGTGCTTTTCAGCTCCTGAACAGCGTTTTCAATGCATTTACAAAGTTTGGCATGTAACTTCTGGCTTAATGGGTTTCTTGATGTTTGAAGTGTTATAACATGCTTCTGTGGCTGTTTATACATGGTAAAGGGGTTTTGTGAAGATGTTTAGCCTTTAGATTCCGTTTTTGAGACTTTCATTTTTCTATTGCTCTAAAGTGCTTTTCAGCTCCTGAACAGCGTTTTCAATGCATTTACAAAGTTTGGCATGTAACTTCTGGCTGAATGGTTTTCTTGATGTTTGAAGTGTTATAACATGCTTCTGTGCCTGTTTATACATGGTAAAGGGGTTTTGTGAAGATGTTTAGCCTTTAGATTCCGTTTTTGAGACTTTCATTTTTCTATTGCTCTAAAGTGCTTTTCAGCTCCTGAACAGCGTTTTCAATGCATTTACAAAGTTTGGCATGTAACTTCTGGCTGAATGGTTTTCTTGATGTTTGAAGTGTTATAACATGCTTCTGTGGCTGTTTATACATGGTACAGGGGTTTTGTGAAGATGTTTAGCCTTTAGATTCCGTTTTTGAGACTTTCATTTTTCTATTGCTCTAAAGTGCTTTTCAGCTCCTGAACAGCGTTTTCAATGCATTTACAAAGTTTGGCATGTAACTTCTGGCTGAATGGTTTTCTTGATGTTTGAAGTGTTATAACATGCTTCTGTGGCTGTTTATACATGGTGAAGGGGTTTTGTGAAGATGTTTAGCCTTTAGATTCCGTTTTTGAGACTTTCATTTTTCTATTGCTCTAAAGTGCTTTTCAGCTCCTGAACAGCGTTTTCAATGCATTTACAAAGTTTGGCATGTAACTACTGGCTGAATGGTTTTCTTGATGTTTGAAGTGTTATAACATGCTTCTGTGGCTGTTTATACATGGTAAAGGGGTTTTGTGAAGATGTTTAGCCTTTAGATTCCGTTTTTGAGACTTTCATTTTTCTATTGCTCTAAAGTGCTTTTCAGCTCCTGAACAGCGTTTTCAATGCATTTACAAAGTTTGGCATGTAACTACTGGCTGAATGGTTTTCTTGATGTTTGAAGTGTTATAACATGCTTCTGTGCCTGTTTATACATGGTAAAGGGGTTTTGTGAAGATGTTTAGCCTTTAGATTCTGTTTTTGAGACTTTCATTTTTCTATTGCTCTAAAGTGCTTTTCAGCTCCTGAACAGCGTTTTCAATGCATTTACAAAGTTTGGCATGTAACTTCTGGCTGAATGGTTTTCTTGATGTTTGAAGTGTTATAACATGCTTCTGTGCCTGTTTATACATGGTAAAGGGGTTTTGTGAAGATGTTTAGCCTTTAGATTCCGTTTTTGAGACTTTCATTTTTCTATTGCTCTAAAGTGCTTTTCAGCTCCTGAACAGCGTTTTCAATGCATTTACAAAGTTTGGCATGTAACTTCTGGCTGAATGGTTTTCTTGATGTTTGAAGTGTTATAACATGCTTCTGTGGCTGTTTATACATGGTACAGGGGTTTTGTGAAGATGTTTAGCCTTTAGATTCCGTTTTTGAGACTTTCATTTTTCTATTGCTCTAAAGTGCTTTTCAGCTCCTGAACAGCGTTTTCAATGCATTTACAAAGTTTGGCATGTAACTTCTGGCTGAATGGTTTTCTTGATGTTTGAAGTGTTATAACATGCTTCTGTGGCTTTTTATACATGGTGAAGGGGTTTTGTGAAGATGTTTAGCCTTTAGATTCCGTTTTTGAGACTTTCATTTTTCTATTGCTCTAAAGTGCTTTTCAGCTCCTGAACAGCGTTTTCAATGCATTTACAACGTTTGGCATGTAACTTCTGGCTGAATGGTTTTCTTGATGTTTGAAGTGTTATAACATGCTTCTGTGCCTGTTTATACATGGTAAAGGGGTTTTGTGAAGATGTTTAGCCTTTAGATTCCGTTTTTGAGACTTTCATTTTTTTATTGCTCTAAAGTGCTTTTCAGCTCCTGAACAGCGTTTTCAATGCATTTACAAAGTTTGGCATGTAACTTCTGGCTGAATGGTTTTCTTGATGTTTGAAGTGTTATAACATGCTTCTGTGCCTGTTTATACATGGTAAAGGGGTTTTGTGAAGATGTTTAGCCTTTAGATTCCGTTTTTGAGACTTTCATTTTTCTATTGCTCTAAAGTGCTTTTCAGCTCCTGAACAGCGTTTTCAATGCATTTACAAAGTTTGGCATGTAACTTCTGGCTGAATGGTTTTCTTGATGTTTGAAGTGTTATAACATGCTTCTGTGCCTGTTTATACATGGTAAAGGGGTTTTGTGAAGATGTTTAGCCTTTAGATTCCGTTTTTGAGACTTTCATTTTTTTATTGCTCTAAAGTGCTTTTCAGCTCCTGAACAGCGTTTTCAATGCATTTACAAAGTTTGGCATGTAACTTCTGGCTGAATGGTTTTCTTGATGTTTGAAGTGTTATAACATGCTTCTGTGCCTGTTTATACATGGTAAAGGGGTTTTGTGAAGATGTTTAGCCTTTAGATTCCGTTTTTGAGACTTTCATTTTTTGCTCTAAAGTGCTTTTCAGCTCCTGAACAGCGTTTTCAATGCATTTACAAAGTTTGGCATGTAACTTCTGGCTGAATGGTTTTCTTGATGTTTGAAGTGTTATAACATGCTTCTGTGGCTGTTTATACATGGTAAAGGGGTTTTGTGAAGATGTTTAGCCTTTAGATTCCGTTTTTGAGACTTTCATTTTTCTATTGCTCTAAAGTGCTTTTCAGCTCCTGAACAGCGTTTTCAATGCATTTACAAAGTTTGGCATGTAACTTCTGGCTGAATGGTTTTCTTGATGTTTGAAGTGTTATAACATGCTTCTGTGGCTGTTTATACATGGTGAAGGGGTTTTGTGACGATGTTTAGCCTTTAGATTCCGTTTTTGAGACTTTCATTTTTCTATTGCTCTAAAGTGCTTTTCAGCTCCTGAACAGCGTTTTCAATGCATTTACAAAGTTTGGCATGTAACTACTGGCTGAATGGTTTTCTTGATGTTTGAAGTGTTATAACATGCTTCTGTGGCTGTTTATACATGGTAAAGGGGTTTTGTGAAGATGTTTAGCCTTTAGATTCCGTTTTTGAGACTTTCATTTTTTTATTGCTCTAAAGTGCTTTTCAGCTCCTGAACAGCGTTTTCAATGCATTTACAAAGTTTGGCATGTAACTTCTGGCTGAATGGTTTTCTTGATGTTTGAAGTGTTATAACATGCTTCTGTGCCTGTTTATACATGGTAAAGGGGTTTTGTGAAGATGTTTAGCCTTTAGATTCCGTTTTTGAGACTTTCATTTTTCTATTGCTCTAAAGTGCTTTTCAGCTCCTGAACAGCGTTTTCAATGCATTTACAAAGTTTGGCATGTAACTTCTGGCTGAATGGTTTTCTTGATGTTTGAAGTGTTATAACATGCTTCTGTGGCTGTTTATACATGGTAAAGGGGTTTTGTGAAGATGTTTAGCCTTTAGATTCCGTTTTTGAGACTTTCATTTTTCTATTGCTCTAAAGTGCTTTTCAGCTCCTGAACAGCGTTTTCAATGCATTAAAGTTTGGCATGTAACTTCTGGCTGAATGGTTTTCTTGATGTTTGAAGTGTTATAGAATGCTTCTGTGGCTGTTTATACATGGTAAAGGGGTTTTGTGAAGATGTTTAGCCTTTAGATTCCGTTTTTGAGACTTTCATTTTTTTATTGCTCTAAAGTGCTTTTCAGCTCCTGAACAGCGTTTTCAATGCATTTACAAAGTTTGGCATGTAACTTCTGGCTGAATGGTTTTCTTGATGTTTGAAGTGTTATAACATGCTTCTGTGCCTGTTTATACATGGTAAAGGGGTTTTGTGAAGATGTTTAGCCTTTAGATTCCGTTTTTGAGACTTTCATTTTTCTATTGCTCTAAAGTGCTTTTCAGCTCCTGAACAGCGTTTTCAATGCATTTACAAAGTTTGGCATGTAACTTCTGGCTGAATGGTTTTTTTGATGTTTGAAGTGTTATAACATGCTTCTGTGCCTGTTTATACATGGTAAAGGGGTTTTGTGAAGATGTTTAGCCTTTAGATTCCGTTTTTGAGACTTTCATTTTTTTATTGCTCTAAAGTGCTTTTCAGCTCCTGAACAGCGTTTTCAATGCATTTACAAAGTTTGGCATGTAACTTCTGGCTGAATGGTTTTCTTGATGTTTGAAGTGTTATAACATGCTTCTGTGGCTGTTTACACATGGTAAAAGTTTTTTTTGAAGATGTTTAGTCTTCAGATTCCGTTTTGAGACTTTTATTTTTGTATTGCTCTAAAGTGCTTTTCAGCTCCTGAATAGCGTTTTTAATGCATTTACAAAGTTTGGCATGTAACTTCTGGCTGAATGGTTTTCTTGATGTTTGAAGTGTTATAACATGCTTCTGTGGCTGTTTACACATGGTAAAAGTTTTTTTTGAAGATGTTTAGTCTTCAGATTCCGTTTTGAGACTTTTATTTTTGTATTGCTCTAAAGTGCTTTTCAGCTCCTGAATAGCGTTTTTAATGCATTTACAAAGTTTGGCATGTAACTTCTGGCTGAATGGTTTTCTTGATGTTTGAAGTGTTATAACATGCTTCTGTGGCTGTTTATACATGGTAAAGGGGTTTTGTGAAGATGTTTAGCCTTTAGATTCCGTTTTTGAGACTTTCATTTTTTGCTCTAAAGTGCTTTTCAGCTCCTGAACAGCGTTTTCAATGCATTTACAAAGTTTGGCATGTAACTTCTGGCTGAATGGTTTTCTTGATGTTTGAAGTGTTATAACATGCTTCTGTGGCTGTTTATACATGGTAAAGGGGTTTTGTGAAGATGTTTAGCCTTTAGATTCCGTTTTTGAGACTTTCATTTTTCTATTGCTCTAAAGTGCTTTTCAGCTCCTGAACAGCGTTTTCAATGCATTTACAAAGTTTGGCATGTAACTTCTGGCTGAATGGTTTTCTTGATGTTTGAAGTGTTATAACATGCTTCTGTGGCTGTTTATACATGGTGAAGGGGTTTTGTGACGATGTTTAGCCTTTAGATTCCGTTTTTGAGACTTTCATTTTTCTATTGCTCTAAAGTGCTTTTCAGCTCCTGAACAGCGTTTTCAATGCATTTACAAAGTTTGGCATGTAACTACTGGCTGAATGGTTTTCTTGATGTTTGAAGTGTTATAACATGCTTCTGTGGCTGTTTATACATGGTAAAGGGGTTTTGTGAAGATGTTTAGCCTTTAGATTCCGTTTTTGAGACTTTCATTTTTTTATTGCTCTAAAGTGCTTTTCAGCTCCTGAACAGCGTTTTCAATGCATTTACAAAGTTTGGCATGTAACTTCTGGCTGAATGGTTTTCTTGATGTTTGAAGTGTTATAACATGCTTCTGTGCCTGTTTATACATGGTAAAGGGGTTTTGTGAAGATGTTTAGCCTTTAGATTCCGTTTTTGAGACTTTCATTTTTCTATTGCTCTAAAGTGCTTTTCAGCTCCTGAACAGCGTTTTCAATGCATTTACAAAGTTTGGCATGTAACTTCTGGCTGAATGGTTTTCTTGATGTTTGAAGTGTTATAACATGCTTCTGTGGCTGTTTATACATGGTAAAGGGGTTTTGTGAAGATGTTTAGCCTTTAGATTCCGTTTTTGAGACTTTCATTTTTCTATTGCTCTAAAGTGCTTTTCAGCTCCTGAACAGCGTTTTCAATGCATTAAAGTTTGGCATGTAACTTCTGGCTGAATGGTTTTCTTGATGTTTGAAGTGTTATAGAATGCTTCTGTGGCTGTTTATACATGGTAAAGGGGTTTTGTGAAGATGTTTAGCCTTTAGATTCCGTTTTTGAGACTTTCATTTTTTTATTGCTCTAAAGTGCTTTTCAGCTCCTGAACAGCGTTTTCAATGCATTTACAAAGTTTGGCATGTAACTTCTGGCTGAATGGTTTTCTTGATGTTTGAAGTGTTATAACATGCTTCTGTGCCTGTTTATACATGGTAAAGGGGTTTTGTGAAGATGTTTAGCCTTTAGATTCCGTTTTTGAGACTTTCATGTTTCTATTGCTCTAAAGTGCTTTTCAGCTCCTGAACAGCGTTTTCAATGCATTTACAAAGTTTGGCATGTAACTTCTGGCTGAATGGTTTTTTTGATGTTTGAAGTGTTATAACATGCTTCTGTGCCTGTTTATACATGGTAAAGGGGTTTTGTGAAGATGTTTAGCCTTTAGATTCCGTTTTTGAGACTTTCATTTTTTTATTGCTCTAAAGTGCTTTTCAGCTCCTGAACAGCGTTTTCAATGCATTTACAAAGTTTGGCATGTAACTTCTGGCTGAATGGTTTTCTTGATGTTTGAAGTGTTATAACATGCTTCTGTGGCTGTTTACACATGGTAAAAGTTTTTTTTGAAGATGTTTAGTCTTCAGATTCCGTTTTGAGACTTTTATTTTTGTATTGCTCTAAAGTGCTTTTCAGCTCCTGAATAGCGTTTTTAATGCATTTACAAAGTTTGGCATGTAACTTCTGGCTGAATGGTTTTCTTGATGTTTGAAGTGTTATAACATGCTTCTGTGGCTGTTTACACATGGTAAAAGTTTTTTTTGAAGATGTTTAGTCTTCAGATTCCGTTTTGAGACTTTTATTTTTGTATTGCTCTAAAGTGCTTTTCAGCTCCTGAATAGCGTTTTTAATGCATTTACAAAGTTTGGCATGTAACTTCTGGCTGAATGGTTTTCTTGATGTTTGAAGTGTTATAACATGCTTCTGTGGCTGTTTATACATGGTAAAGGGGTTTTGTGAAGATGTTTAGCCTTTAGATTCCGTTTTTGAGACTTTAATTTTTGTATTGCTCTAAAGTGCTTTTCAGCTCCTGAACAGCGTTTTCAATAGATTTACAAAGTTTGGCATGTAACTTCTGGCTGAATGGTTTTCTTTATGTTTGAAGTGTTATAACATGCTTCTGTGGCTGTTTATACATGGTAAAGGGGTTTTGTGAAGATGTTCAGCCTTTAGATTCCGTTTTTGAGACTTTCATTTTTCTATTGCTGTAAAGTGCTTTTCAGCTCCTGAACAGCGTTTTCAATGCATTTACAAAGTTTGGCATGTAACTTCTGGCTGAATGGTTTTCTTGATGTTTGAAGTGTTATAACATGCTTCTGTGGCTGTTCATACATGGTAAAGGGGTTTTGTGAAGATGTTTAGCCTTTAGATTCCGTTTTTGAGACTTTCATTTTTCTATTGCTCTAAAGTGCTTTTCAGCTCCTGAACAGCGTTTTCAATGCATGTACAAAGTTTGGCATGTAACTTCTGGCTGAATGGTTTTCTTGATGTTTGAAGTGTTATAACATGCTTCTGTGGCTGTTTATACATGGTGAAGGGGTTTTGTGACGATGTTTAGCCTTTAGATTCCGTTTTTGAGACTTTCATTTTTCTATTGCTCTAAAGTGCTTTTCAGCTCCTGAACAGCGTTTTCAATGCATTTACAAAGTTTGGCATGTAACTTCTGGCTGAATGGTTTTCTTGATGTTTGAAGTGTTATAACATGCTTCTGTGGCTGTTTATACATGGTGAAGGGGTTTTGTGAAGATGTTTAGCCTTTAGATTCCGTTTTTGAGACTTTCATTTTTCTATTGCTCTAAAGTGCTTTTCAGCTCCTGAACAGCGTTTTCAATGCATTTACAAAGTTTGGCATGTAACTTCTGGCTGAATGGTTTTCTTGATGTTTGAAGTGTTATAACATGCTTCTGTGCCTGTTTATACATGGTAAAGGGGTTTTGTGAAGATGTTTAGCCTTTAGATTCCGTTTTTGAGACTTTCATTTTTTTTTTGCTCTAAAGTGCTTTTCAGCTCCTGAACAGCGTTTTCAATGCATTTACAAAGTTTGGCATGTAACTTCTGGCTGAATGGTTTTCTTGATGTTTGAAGTGTTATAACATGCTTCTGTGCCTGTTTATACATGGTGAAGGGGTTTTGTGAAGATGTTTAGCCTTTAGATTCCGTTTTTGAGACTTTCATTTTTCTATTGCTCTAAAGTGCTTTTCAGCTCCTGAACAGCGTTTTCAATGCATTTACAAAGTTTGGCATGTAACTTCTGGCTGAATGGTTTTCTTGATGTTTGAAGTGTTATAACATGCTTCTGTGGCTGTTTATACATGGTAAACGGGTTTTGTGAAGATGTTTAGCCTTTAGATTCCGTTTTTGAGACTTTCATTTTTCTATTGCTCTAAAGTGCTTTTCAGCTCCTGAACAGCGTTTTCAATGCATTTACAAAGTTTGGCATGTAACTTCTGGTTGAATGGTTTTTTTGATGTTTGAAGTGTTATAACATGCTTCTGTGCCTGTTTATACATGGTAAAGGGGTTTTGTGAAGATGTTTAGCCTTTAGATTCCGTTTTTGAGACTTTCATTTTTCTATTGCTCTAAAGTGCTTTTCAGCTCCTGAACAGCGTTTTCAATGCATTTACAAAGTTTGGCATGTAACTTCTGGCTGAATGGTTTTCTTGATGTTTGAAGTGTTATAACATGCTTCTGTGGCTGTTTATACATGGTAAAGGGGTTTTGTGAAGATGTTTAGCCTTTAGATTCCGTTTTTGAGACTTTCATTTTTCTATTGCTCTAAAGTGCTTTTCAGCTCCTGAACAGCGTTTTCAATGCATTTACAAAGTTTGGCATGTAACTTCTGGCTGAATGGTTTTCTTGATGTTTGAAGTGTTATAACTTGCTTCTGTGGCTGTTTATACATGGTAAAGGGGTTTTGTGAAGATGTTTAGCCTTTAGATTCCGTTTTTGAGACTTTCATTTTTCTATTGCTCTAAAGTGCTTTTCAGCTCCTGAACAGCGTTTTCAATGCATTTACAAAGTTTGGCATGTAACTTCTGGCTGAATGGTTTTCTTGATGTTTGAAGTGTTATAACTTGCTTCTGTGGCTGTTTATACATGGTAAAGGGGTTTTGTGAAGATGTTTAGCCTTTAGATTCCGTTTTTGAGACTTTCATTTTTCTATTGCTCTAAAGTGCTTTTCAGCTCCTGAACAGCGTTTTCAATGCATTTACAAAGTTTGGCATGTAACTTCTGGCTGAATGGTTTTCTTGATGTTTGAAGTGTTATAACATGCTTCTGTGCCTGTTTATACATGGTAAAGGGGTTTTGTGAAGATGTTTAGCCTTTAGATTCCGTTTTTGAGACTTTCATTTTTCTATTGCTCTAAAGTGCTTTTCAGCTCCTGAACAGCGTTTTCAATGCATTTACAAAGTTTGGCATGTAACTTCTGGCTGAATGGTTTTCTTGATGTTTGAAGTGTTATAACATGCTTCTGTGGCTGTTTATACATGGTGAAGGGGTTTTGTGACGATGTTTAGCCTTTAGATTCCGTTTTTGAGACTTTCATTTTTCTATTGCTCTAAAGTGCTTTTCAGCTCCTGAACAGCGTTTTCAATGCATTTACAAAGTTTGGCATGTAACTTCTGGCTGAATGGTTTTCTTGATGTTTGAAGTGTTATAACATGCTTCTGTGGCTGTTTATACATGGTGAAGGGGTTTTGTGAAGATGTTTAGCCTTTAGATTCCGTTTTTGAGACTTTCATTTTTCTATTGCTCTAAAGTGCTTTTCAGCCCCTGAACAGCGTTTTCAATGCATTTACAAAGTTTGGCATGTAACTTCTGGCTGAATGGTTTTCTTGATGTTTGAAGTGTTATAACATGCTTCTGTGCCTGTTTATACATGGTAAAGGGGTTTTGTGAAGATGTTTAGCCTTTAGATTCCGTTTTTGAGACTTTCATTTTTCTATTGCTCTAAAGTGCTTTTCAGCTCCTGAACAGCGTTTTCAATGCATTTACAAAGTTTGGCATGTAACTTCTGGTTGAATGGGTTTTTTGATGTTTGAAGTGTTATAACATGCTTCTGTGCCTGTTTATACATGGTAAAGGGGTTTTGTGAAGATGTTTAGCCTTTAGATTCCGTTTTTGAGACTTTCATTTTTCTATTGCTCTAAAGTGCTTTTCAGCTCCTGAACAGCGTTTTCAATGCATTTACAAAGTTTGGCATGTAACTTCTGGCTGAATGGTTTTCTTGATGTTTGAAGTGTTATAACATGCTTCTGTGGCTGTTTATACATGGTAAAGGGGTTTTGTAAAGATGTTTAGCCTTTAGATTCGGTTTTTGAGACTTTCATTTTTCTATTGCTCTAAAGTGCTTTTCAGCTCCTGAACAGCGTTTTCAATGCATTTACAAAGTTTGGCATGTAACTTCTGGCTGAATGGTTTTCTTGATGTTTGAAGTGTTATAACATGCTTCTGTGGCTGTTTATACATGGTGAAGGGGTTTTGTGACGATGTTTAGCCTTTAGATTCCGTTTTTGAGACTTTCATTTTTCTATTGCTCTAAAGTGCTTTTCAGCTCCTGAACAGCGTTTTCAATGCATTTACAAAGTTTGCAGGTAACTTCTGGCTGAATGGTTTTCTTGATGTTTGAAGTGTTATAACATGCTTCTGTGCCTGTTTATACATGGTAAAGGGGTTTTGTGAAGATGTTTAGCCTTTAGATTCCGTTTTTGAGACTTTCATTTTTTTATTGCTCTAAAGTGCTTTTCAGCTCCTGAACAGCGTTTTCAATGCATTTACAAAGTTTGGCATGTAACTTCTGGCTGAATGGTTTTCTTGATGTTTGAAGTGTTATAACATGCTTCTGTGGCTGTTTATACATGGTAAAGGGGTTTTGTGAAGATGTTTAGCCTTTAGATTCCGTTTTTGAGACTTTCATTTTTCTATTGCTCTAAAGTGCTTTTCAGCTCCTGAACAGCGTTTTCAATAGATTTACAAAGTTTGGCATGTAACTTCTGGCTGAATGGTTTTCTTTATGTTTGAAGTGTTATAACATGCTTCTGTGGCTGTTTATACATGGTAAAGGGGTTTTGTGAAGATGTTCAGCCTTTAGATTCCGTTTTTGAGACTTTCATTTTTCTATTGCTGTAAAGTGCTTTTCAGCTCCTGAACAGCGTTTTCAATGCATTTACAAAGTTTGGCATGTAACTTCTGGCTGAATGGTTTTCTTGATGTTTGAAGTGTTATAACATGCTTCTGTGGCTGTTCATACATGGTAAAGGGGTTTTGTGAAGATGTTTAGCCTTTAGATTCCGTTTTTGAGACTTTCATTTTTCTATTGCTCTAAAGTGCTTTTCAGCTCCTGAACAGCGTTTTCAATGCATGTACAAAGTTTGGCATGTAACTTCTGGCTGAATGGTTTTCTTGATGTTTGAAGTGTTATAACATGCTTCTGTGGCTGTTTATACATGGTGAAGGGGTTTTGTGACGATGTTTAGCCTTTAGATTCCGTTTTTGAGACTTTCATTTTTCTATTGCTCTAAAGTGCTTTTCAGCTCCTGAACAGCGTTTTCAATGCATTTACAAAGTTTGGCATGTAACTTCTGGCTGAATGGTTTTCTTGATGTTTGAAGTGTTATAACATGCTTCTGTGGCTGTTTATACATGGTGAAGGGGTTTTGTGACGATGTTTAGCCTTTAGATTCCGTTTTTGAGACTTTCATTTTTCTATTGCTCTAAAGTGCTTTTCAGCTCCTGAACAGCGTTTTCAATGCATTTACAAAGTTTGCAGGTAACTTCTGGCTGAATGGTTTTCTTGATGTTTGAAGTGTTATAACATGCTTCTGTGCCTGTTTATACATGGTAAAGGGGTTTTGTGAAGATGTTTAGCCTTTAGATTCCGTTTTTGAGACTTTCATTTTTTTATTGCTCTAAAGTGCTTTTCAGCTCCTGAACAGCGTTTTCAATGCATTTACAAAGTTTGGCATGTAACTTCTGGCTGAATGGTTTTCTTGATGTTTGAAGTGTTATAACATGCTTCTGTGGCTGTTTATACATGGTAAAGGGGTTTTGTGAAGATGTTTAGCCTTTAGATTCCGTTTTTGAGACTTTCATTTTTCTATTGCTCTAAAGTGCTTTTCAGCTCCTGAACAGCGTTTTCAATGCATTTACAAAGTTTGGCATGTAACTTCTGGTTGAATGGGTTTTTTGATGTTTGAAGTGTTATAACATGCTTCTGTGCCTGTTTATACATGGTAAAGGGGTTTTGTGAAGATGTTTAGCCTTTAGATTCCGTTTTTGAGACTTTCATTTTTCTATTGCTCTAAAGTGCTTTTCAGCTCCTGAACAGCGTTTTCAATGCATTTACAAAGTTTGGCATGTAACTTCTGGCTGAATGGTTTTCTTGATGTTTGAAGTGTTATAACATGCTTCTGTGGCTGTTTATACATGGTAAAGGGGTTTTGTAAAGATGTTTAGCCTTTAGATTCGGTTTTTGAGACTTTCATTTTTCTATTGCTCTAAAGTGCTTTTCAGCTCCTGAACAGCGTTTTCAATGCATTTACAAAGTTTGGCATGTAACTTCTGGCTGAATGGTTTTCTTGATGTTTGAAGTGTTATAACATGCTTCTGTGGCTGTTTATACATGGTGAAGGGGTTTTGTGACGATGTTTAGCCTTTAGATTCCGTTTTTGAGACTTTCATTTTTCTATTGCTCTAAAGTGCTTTTCAGCTCCTGAACAGCGTTTTCAATGCATTTACAAAGTTTGCAGGTAACTTCTGGCTGAATGGTTTTCTTGATGTTTGAAGTGTTATAACATGCTTCTGTGCCTGTTTATACATGGTAAAGGGGTTTTGTGAAGATGTTTAGCCTTTAGATTCCGTTTTTGAGACTTTCATTTTTTTATTGCTCTAAAGTGCTTTTCAGCTCCTGAACAGCGTTTTCAATGCATTTACAAAGTTTGGCATGTAACTTCTGGCTGAATGGTTTTCTTGATGTTTGAAGTGTTATAACATGCTTCTGTGGCTGTTTATACATGGTAAAGGGGTTTTGTGAAGATGTTTAGCCTTTAGATTCCGTTTTTGAGACTTTCATTTTTCTATTGCTCTAAAGTGCTTTTCAGCTCCTGAACAGCGTTTTCAATAGATTTACAAAGTTTGGCATGTAACTTCTGGCTGAATGGTTTTCTTTATGTTTGAAGTGTTATAACATGCTTCTGTGGCTGTTTATACATGGTAAAGGGGTTTTGTGAAGATGTTCAGCCTTTAGATTCCGTTTTTGAGACTTTCATTTTTCTATTGCTGTAAAGTGCTTTTCAGCTCCTGAACAGCGTTTTCAATGCATTTACAAAGTTTGGCATGTAACTTCTGGCTGAATGGTTTTCTTGATGTTTGAAGTGTTATAACATGCTTCTGTGGCTGTTCATACATGGTAAAGGGGTTTTGTGAAGATGTTTAGCCTTTAGATTCCGTTTTTGAGACTTTCATTTTTCTATTGCTCTAAAGTGCTTTTCAGCTCCTGAACAGCGTTTTCAATGCATGTACAAAGTTTGGCATGTAACTTCTGGCTGAATGGTTTTCTTGATGTTTGAAGTGTTATAACATGCTTCTGTGGCTGTTTATACATGGTGAAGGGGTTTTGTGACGATGTTTAGCCTTTAGATTCCGTTTTTGAGACTTTCATTTTTCTATTGCTCTAAAGTGCTTTTCAGCTCCTGAACAGCGTTTTCAATGCATTTACAAAGTTTGGCATGTAACTTCTGGCTGAATGGTTTTCTTGATGTTTGAAGTGTTATAACATGCTTCTGTGGCTGTTTATACATGGTGAAGGGGTTTTGTGACGATGTTTAGCCTTTAGATTCCGTTTTTGAGACTTTCATTTTTCTATTGCTCTAAAGTGCTTTTCAGCTCCTGAACAGCGTTTTCAATGCATTTACAAAGTTTGCAGGTAACTTCTGGCTGAATGGTTTTCTTGATGTTTGAAGTGTTATAACATGCTTCTGTGCCTGTTTATACATGGTAAAGGGGTTTTGTGAAGATGTTTAGCCTTTAGATTCCGTTTTTGAGACTTTCATTTTTTTATTGCTCTAAAGTGCTTTTCAGCTCCTGAACAGCGTTTTCAATGCATTTACAAAGTTTGGCATGTAACTTCTGGCTGAATGGTTTTCTTGATGTTTGAAGTGTTATAACATGCTTCTGTGGCTGTTTATACATGGTAAAGGGGTTTTGTGAAGATGTTTAGCCTTTAGATTCCGTTTTTGAGACTTTCATTTTTCTATTGCTCTAAAGTGCTTTTCAGCTCCTGAACAGCGTTTTCAATAGATTTACAAAGTTTGGCATGTAACTTCTGGCTGAATGGTTTTCTTTATGTTTGAAGTGTTATAACATGCTTCTGTGGCTGTTTATACATGGTAAACGGGTTTTGTGAAGATGTTCAGCCTTTAGATTCCGTTTTTGAGACTTTCATTTTTCTATTGCTGTAAAGTGCTTTTCAGCTCCTGAACAGCGTTTTCAATGCATTTACAAAGTTTGGCATGTAACTTCTGGCTGAATGGTTTTCTTGATGTTTGAAGTGTTATAACATGCTTCTGTGGCTGTTCATACATGGTAAAGGGGTTTTGTGAAGATGTTTAGCCTTTAGATTCCGTTTTTGAGACTTTCATTTTTCTATTGCTCTAAAGTGCTTTTCAGCTCCTGAACAGCGTTTTCAATGCATGTACAAAGTTTGGCATGTAACTTCTGGCTGAATGGTTTTCTTGATGTTTGAAGTGTTATAACATGCTTCTGTGGCTGTTTATACATGGTGAAGGGGTTTTGTGACGATGTTTAGCCTTTAGATTCCGTTTTTGAGACTTTCATTTTTCTATTGCTCTAAAGTGCTTTTCAGCTCCTGAACAGCGTTTTCAATGCATTTACAAAGTTTGGCATGTAACTTCTGGCTGAATGGTTTTCTTGATGTTTGAAGTGTTATAACATGCTTCTGTGGCTGTTTATACATGGTGAAGGGGTTTTGTGAAGATGTTTAGCCTTTAGATTCCGTTTTTGAGACTTTCATTTTTCTATTGCTCTAAAGTGCTTTTCAGCTCCTGAACAGCGTTTTCAATGCATTTACAAAGTTTGGCATGTAACTTCTGGCTGAATGGTTTTCTTGATGTTTGAAGTGTTATAACATGCTTCTGTGCCTGTTTATACATGGTAAAGGGGTTTTGTGAAGATGTTTAGCCTTTAGATTCCGTTTTTGAGACTTTCATTTTTTTTTTGCTCTAAAGTGCTTTTCAGCTCCTGAACAGCGTTTTCAATGCATTTACAAAGTTTGGCATGTAACTTCTGGCTGAATGGTTTTCTTGATGTTTGAAGTGTTATAACATGCTTCTGTGCCTGTTTATACATGGTGAAGGGGTTTTGTGAAGATGTTTAGCCTTTAGATTCCGTTTTTGAGACTTTCATTTTTCTATTGCTCTAAAGTGCTTTTCAGCTCCTGAACAGCGTTTTCAATGCATTTACAAAGTTTGGCATGTAACTTCTGGCTGAATGGTTTTCTTGATGTTTGAAGTGTTATAACATGCTTCTGTGGCTGTTTATACATGGTAAACGGGTTTTGTGAAGATGTTTAGCCTTTAGATTCCGTTTTTGAGACTTTCATTTTTCTATTGCTCTAAAGTGCTTTTCAGCTCCTGAACAGCGTTTTCAATGCATTTACAAAGTTTGGCATGTAACTTCTGGTTGAATGGTTTTTTTGATGTTTGAAGTGTTATAACATGCTTCTGTGCCTGTTTATACATGGTAAAGGGGTTTTGTGAAGATGTTTAGCCTTTAGATTCCGTTTTTGAGACTTTCATTTTTCTATTGCTCTAAAGTGCTTTTCAGCTCCTGAACAGCGTTTTCAATGCATTTACAAAGTTTGGCATGTAACTTCTGGCTGAATGGTTTTCTTGATGTTTGAAGTGTTATAACATGCTTCTGTGGCTGTTTATACATGGTAAAGGGGTTTTGTGAAGATGTTTAGCCTTTAGATTCCGTTTTTGAGACTTTCATTTTTCTATTGCTCTAAAGTGCTTTTCAGCTCCTGAACAGCGTTTTCAATGCATTTACAAAGTTTGGCATGTAACTTCTGGCTGAATGGTTTTCTTGATGTTTGAAGTGTTATAACTTGCTTCTGTGGCTGTTTATACATGGTAAAGGGGTTTTGTGAAGATGTTTAGCCTTTAGATTCCGTTTTTGAGACTTTCATTTTTCTATTGCTCTAAAGTGCTTTTCAGCTCCTGAACAGCGTTTTCAATGCATTTACAAAGTTTGGCATGTAACTTCTGGCTGAATGGTTTTCTTGATGTTTGAAGTGTTATAACTTGCTTCTGTGGCTGTTTATACATGGTAAAGGGGTTTTGTGAAGATGTTTAGCCTTTAGATTCCGTTTTTGAGACTTTCATTTTTCTATTGCTCTAAAGTGCTTTTCAGCTCCTGAACAGCGTTTTCAATGCATTTACAAAGTTTGGCATGTAACTTCTGGCTGAATGGTTTTCTTGATGTTTGAAGTGTTATAACATGCTTCTGTGCCTGTTTATACATGGTAAAGGGGTTTTGTGAAGATGTTTAGCCTTTAGATTCCGTTTTTGAGACTTTCATTTTTCTATTGCTCTAAAGTGCTTTTCAGCTCCTGAACAGCGTTTTCAATGCATTTACAAAGTTTGGCATGTAACTTCTGGCTGAATGGTTTTCTTGATGTTTGAAGTGTTATAACATGCTTCTGTGGCTGTTTATACATGGTGAAGGGGTTTTGTGACGATGTTTAGCCTTTAGATTCCGTTTTTGAGACTTTCATTTTTCTATTGCTCTAAAGTGCTTTTCAGCTCCTGAACAGCGTTTTCAATGCATTTACAAAGTTTGGCATGTAACTTCTGGCTGAATGGTTTTCTTGATGTTTGAAGTGTTATAACATGCTTCTGTGGCTGTTTATACATGGTGAAGGGGTTTTGTGAAGATGTTTAGCCTTTAGATTCCGTTTTTGAGACTTTCATTTTTCTATTGCTCTAAAGTGCTTTTCAGCTCCTGAACAGCGTTTTCAATGCATTTACAAAGTTTGGCATGTAACTTCTGGCTGAATGGTTTTCTTGATGTTTGAAGTGTTATAACATGCTTCTGTGCCTGTTTATACATGGTAAAGGGGTTTTGTGAAGATGTTTAGCCTTTAGATTCCGTTTTTGAGACTTTCATTTTTCTATTGCTCTAAAGTGCTTTTCAGCTCCTGAACAGCGTTTTCAATGCATTTACAAAGTTTGGCATGTAACTTCTGGTTGAATGGGTTTTTTGATGTTTGAAGTGTTATAACATGCTTCTGTGCCTGTTTATACATGGTAAAGGGGTTTTGTGAAGATGTTTAGCCTTTAGATTCCGTTTTTGAGACTTTCATTTTTCTATTGCTCTAAAGTGCTTTTCAGCTCCTGAACAGCGTTTTCAATGCATTTACAAAGTTTGGCATGTAACTTCTGGCTGAATGGTTTTCTTGATGTTTGAAGTGTTATAACATGCTTCTGTGGCTGTTTATACATGGTAAAGGGGTTTTGTAAAGATGTTTAGCCTTTAGATTCGGTTTTTGAGACTTTCATTTTTCTATTGCTCTAAAGTGCTTTTCAGCTCCTGAACAGCGTTTTCAATGCATTTACAAAGTTTGGCATGTAACTTCTGGCTGAATGGTTTTCTTGATGTTTGAAGTGTTATAACATGCTTCTGTGGCTGTTTATACATGGTGAAGGGGTTTTGTGACGATGTTTAGCCTTTAGATTCCGTTTTTGAGACTTTCATTTTTCTATTGCTCTAAAGTGCTTTTCAGCTCCTGAACAGCGTTTTCAATGCATTTACAAAGTTTGCAGGTAACTTCTGGCTGAATGGTTTTCTTGATGTTTGAAGTGTTATAACATGCTTCTGTGCCTGTTTATACATGGTAAAGGGGTTTTGTGAAGATGTTTAGCCTTTAGATTCCGTTTTTGAGACTTTCATTTTTTTATTGCTCTAAAGTGCTTTTCAGCTCCTGAACAGCGTTTTCAATGCATTTACAAAGTTTGGCATGTAACTTCTGGCTGAATGGTTTTCTTGATGTTTGAAGTGTTATAACATGCTTCTGTGCCTGTTTATACATGGTAAAGGGGTTTTGTGAAGATGTTTAGCCTTTAGATTCCGTTTTTGAGACTTTCATTTTTCTATTGCTCTAAAGTGCTTTTCAGCTCCTGAACAGCGTTTTCAATGCATTTACAAAGTTTGGCATGTAACTTCTGGCTGAATGGTTTTTTTGATGTTTGAAGTGTTATAACATGCTTCTGTGGCTGTTTTTATACATGGTAAATGGGTTTTGTGAAGATGTTTAGCCTTTAGATTCAGTTTTTGAGACTTTCATTTTTTTATTGCTCTAAAGTGCTTTTCATCTCCTGAATAGCGTTTCCAATGCATTCACAAAGTTTGGCATATAACTTCTGGCTGAATGGTTTTCTTGATGTTTGAAGTGTTATAACATGCTTCTGTGGCTGTTTATACATGGTAAAGGGGTTTTGTGAAGATGTTTAGCCTTTAGATTCCGTTTTTGAGACTTTCATTTTTCTATTGCTCTAAAGTGCTTTTCAGCTCCTGAACAGCGTTTTCAATGCATTTACAAAGTTTGGCATGTAACTTCTGGCTGAATGGTTTTCTTGATGTTTGAAGTGTTATAACATGCTTCTGTGCCTGTTTATACATGGTAAAGGGGTTTTGTGAAGATGTTTAGCCTTTAGATTCCGTTTTTGAGACTTTCATTTTTCTATTGCTCTAAAGTGCTTTTCAGCTCCTGAACAGCGTTTTCAATGCATTTACAAAGTTTGGCATGTAACTTCTGGCTGAATGGTTTTTTTGATGTTTGAAGTGTTATAACATGCTTCTGTGGCTGTTTTTATACATGGTAAATGGGTTTTGTGAAGATGTTTAGCCTTTAGATTCAGTTTTTGAGACTTTCATTTTTTTATTGCTCTAAAGTGCTTTTCATCTCCTGAATAGCGTTTCCAATGCATTCACAAAGTTTGGCATATAACTTCTGGCTGAATGGTTTTCTTGATGTTTGAAGTGTTATAACATGCTTCTGTGGCTGTTTATACATGGTAAAGGGGTTTTGTGAAGATGTTTAGCCTTTAGATTCCGTTTTTGAGACTTTCATTTTTCTATTGCTCTAAAGTGCTTTTCAGCTCCTGAACAGCGTTTTCAATGCATTTACAAAGTTTGGCATGTAACTTCTGGCTGAATGGTTTTCTTGATGTTTGAAGTGTTATAACATGCTTCTGTGCCTGTTTATACATGGTAAAGGGGTTTTGTGAAGATGTTTAGCCTTTAGATTCCGTTTTTGAGACTTTCATTTTTCTATTGCTCTAAAGTGCTTTTCAGCTCCTGAACAGCGTTTTCAATGCATTTACAAAGTTTGGCATGTAACTACTGGCTGAATGGTTTTCTTGATGTTTGAAGTGTTATAACATGCTTCTGTGCCTGTTTATACATGGTAAAGGGGTTTTGTGAAGATGTTTAGCCTTTAGATTCCGTTTTTGAGACTTTCATTTTTCTATTGCTCTAAAGTGCTTTTCAGCTCCTGAACAGCGTTTTCAATGCATTTACAAAGTTTGGCATATAACTTCTGGCTGAATGGTTTTCTTGATGTTTGAAGTGTTATAACATGCTTCTGTGGCTGTTTATACATGGTAAAGGGGTTTTGTGAAGATGTTTAGCCTTTAGATTCCGTTTTTGAGACTTTCATTTTTCTATTGCTCTAAAGTGCTTTTCAGCTCCTGAACAGCGTTTTCAATGCATTTACAAAGTTTGGCATGTAACTTCTGGCTGAATGGTTTTCTTGATGTTTGAAGTGTTATAACATGCTTCTGTGCCTGTTTATACATGGTAAAGGGGTTTTGTGAAGATGTTTAGCCTTTAGATTCCGTTTTTGAGACTTTCATTTTTCTATTGCTCTAAAGTGCTTTTCAGCTCCTGAACAGCGTTTTCAATGCATTTACAAAGTTTGGCATGTAACTTCTGGCTGAATGGTTTTCTTGATGTTTGAAGTGTTATAACATGCTTCTGTGGCTGTTTATACATGGTAAAGGGGTTTTGTAAAGATGTTTAGCCTTTAGATTCGGTTTTTGAGACTTTCATTTTTCTATTGCTCTAAAGTGCTTTTCAGCTCCTGAACAGCGTTTTCAATGCATTTACAAAGTTTGGCATGTAACTTCTGGCTGAATGGTTTTCTTGATGTTTGAAGTGTTATAACATGCTTCTGTGGCTGTTTATACATGGTGAAGGGGTTTTGTGACGATGTTTAGCCTTTAGATTCCGTTTTTGAGACTTTCATTTTTCTATTGCTCTAAAGTGCTTTTCAGCTCCTGAACAGCGTTTTCAATGCATTTACAAAGTTTGGCATGTAACTTCTGGCTGAATGGTTTTCTTGATGTTTGAAGTGTTATAACATGCTTCTGTGGCTGTTTATACATGGTAAAGGGGTTTTGTGAAGATGTTTAGCCTTTAGATTCCGTTTTTGAGACTTTCATTCTTCTATTGCTCTAAAGTGCTTTTCAGCTCCTGAACAGCGTTTTCAATGCATTTACAAAGTTTGGCATGTAACTTCTGGCTGAATGGTTTTCTTGATGTTTGAAGTGTTATAACATGCTTCTGTGCCTGTTTATACATGGTAAAGGGGTTTTGTGAAGATGTTTAGCCTTTAGATTCCGTTTTTGAGACTTTCATTTTTCTATTGCTCTAAAGTGCTTTTCAGCTCCTGAACAGCGTTTTCAATGCATTTACAAAGTTTGGCATGTAACTTCTGGCTGAATGGTTTTCTTGATGTTTGAAGTGTTATAACATGCTTCTGTGCCTGTTTATACATGGTAAAGGGGCTTTGTGAAGATGTTTAGCCTTTAGATTCCGTTTTAGAGACTTTCATTTTTCTATTGCTCTAAAGTGCTTTTCAGCTCCTGAATAGCGTTTTCAATGCATTTACAAAGTTTGGCATGTAACTTCTGGATGAATGGTTTTCTTGATGTTTGAAGTGTTATAACATGCTTCTGTGGCTGTTTATATATGGTAAAGGGGTTTTGTGAAGATGTTTAGCCTTTAGATTCCGTTTTTGAGACTTTCATTTTTCTATTGCTCTAAAGTGCTTTTCAGCTCCTGAACAGCGTTTTCAATAGATTTACAAAGTTTGGCATGTAACTTCTGGCTGAATGGTTTTCTTTATGTTTGAAGTGTTATAACATGCTTCTGTGGCTGTTTATACATGGTAAAGGGGTTTTGTGAAGATGTTCAGCCTTTAGATTCCGTTTTTGAGACTTTCATTTTTCTATTGCTGTAAAGTGCTTTTCAGCTCCTGAACAGCGTTTTCAATGCATTTACAAAGTTTGGCATGTAACTTCTGGCTGAATGGTTTTCTTGATGTTTGAAGTGTTATAACATGCTTCTGTGGCTGTTCATACATGGTGAAGGGGTTTTGTGACGATGTTTAGCCTTTAGATTCCGTTTTTGAGACTTTCATTTTTCTATTGCTCTAAAGTGCTTTTCAGCTCCTGAACAGCGTTTTCAATGCATTTACAAAGTTTGGCATGTAACTTCTGGCTGAATGGTTTTCTTGATGTTTGAAGTGTTATAACATGCTTCTGTGGCTGTTTATACATGGTGAAGGGGTTTTGTGAAGATGTTTAGCCTTTAGATTCCGTTTTTGAGACTTTCATTTTTCTATTGCTCTAAAGTGCTTTTCAGCTCCTGAACAGCGTTTTCAATGCATTTACAAAGTTTGGCATGTAACTTCTGGCTGAATGGTTTTCTTGATGTTTGAAGTGTTATAACATGCTTCTGTGCCTGTTTATACATGGTAAAGGGGTTTTGTGAAGATGTTTAGCCTTTAGATTCCGTTTTTGAGACTTTCATTTTTCTATTGCTCTAAAGTGCTTTTCAGCTCCTGAACAGCGTTTTCAATGCATTTACAAAGTTTGGCATGTAACTTCTGGCTGAATGGTTTTCTTGATGTTTGAAGTGTTATAACATGCTTCTGTGGCTGTTTATACATGGTAAAGGGGTTTTGTAAAGATGTTTAGCCTTTAGATTCGGTTTTTGAGACTTTCATTTTTCTATTGCTCTAAAGTGCTTTTCAGCTCCTGAACAGCGTTTTCAATGCATTTACAAAGTTTGGCATGTAACTTCTGGCTGAATGGTTTTCTTGATGTTTGAAGTGTTATAACATGCTTCTGTGGCTGTTTATACATGGTGAAGGGGTTTTGTGACGATGTTTAGCCTTTAGATTCCGTTTTTGAGACTTTCATTTTTCTATTGCTCTAAAGTGCTTTTCAGCTCCTGAACAGCGTTTTCAATGCATTTACAAAGTTTGGCATGTAACTTCTGGCTGAATGGTTTTCTTGATGTTTGAAGTGTTATAACATGCTTCTGTGGCTGTTTATACATGGTAAAGGGGTTTTGTGAAGATGTTTAGCCTTTAGATTCCGTTTTTGAGACTTTCATTCTTCTATTGCTCTAAAGTGCTTTTCAGCTCCTGAACAGCGTTTTCAATGCATTTACAAAGTTTGGCATGTAACTTCTGGCTGAATGGTTTTCTTGATGTTTGAAGTGTTATAACATGCTTCTGTGCCTGTTTATACATGGTAAAGGGGTTTTGTGAAGATGTTTAGCCTTTAGATTCCGTTTTTGAGACTTTCATTTTTCTATTGCTCTAAAGTGCTTTTCAGCTCCTGAACAGCGTTTTCAATGCATTTACAAAGTTTGGCATGTAACTTCTGGCTGAATGGTTTTCTTGATGTTTGAAGTGTTATAACATGCTTCTGTGCCTGTTTATACATGGTAAAGGGGCTTTGTGAAGATGTTTAGCCTTTAGATTCCGTTTTAGAGACTTTCATTTTTCTATTGCTCTAAAGTGCTTTTCAGCTCCTGAATAGCGTTTTCAATGCATTTACAAAGTTTGGCATGTAACTTCTGGATGAATGGTTTTCTTGATGTTTGAAGTGTTATAACATGCTTCTGTGGCTGTTTATATATGGTAAAGGGGTTTTGTGAAGATGTTTAGCCTTTAGATTCCGTTTTTGAGACTTTCATTTTTCTATGCTCTAAAGTGCTTTTCAGCTCCTGAATAGCCATTTCAATACATTTACAAAGTTTGGCATGTAACTTCTGGCTGAATGGTTTTCTTGATGTTTGAAGTGTTATAACATGCTTCTGTGGCTGTTTATACATGGTAAAGGGGTTTTGTGAAGATGTTTAGCCTTTAGATTCCGTTTTTGAGACTTTCATTTTTTTATTGCTCTAAAGTGCTTTTCAGCTCCTGAACAGCGTTTTCAATGCATTTACAAAGTTTGGCATGTAACTTCTGGCTGAATGGTTTTCTTGATGTTTGAAGTGTTATAACATGCTTCTGTGCCTGTTTATACATGGTAAAGGGGTTTTGTGAAGATGTTTAGCCTTTAGATTCCGTTTTTGAGACTTTCATTTTTCTATTGCTCTAAAGTGCTTTTCAGCTCCTGAACAGCGTTTTCAATGCATTTACAAAGTTTGGCATGTAACTACTGGCTGAATGGTTTTCTTGATGTTTGAAGTGTTATAACATGCTTCTTTGGCTGTTTATACATGGTGAAGGGGTTTTGTGACGATGTTTAGCCTTTAGATTCCGTTTTTGAGACTTTCATTTTTCTATTGCTCTAAAGTGCTTTTCAGCTCCTGAACAGCGTTTTCAATGCATTTACAAAGTTTGGCATGTAACTTCTGGCTGAATGGTTTTCTTGATGTTTGAAGTGTTATAACATGCTTCTGTGGCTGTTTATACATGGTGAAGGGGTTTTGTGAAGATGTTTAGCCTTTAGATTCCGTTTTTGAGACTTTCATTTTTCTATTGCTCTAAAGTGCTTTTCAGCTCCTGAACAGCGTTTTCAATGCATTTACAAAGTTTGGCATGTAACTTCTGGCTGAATGGTTTTCTTGATGTTTGAAGTGTTATAACATGCTTCTGTGCCTGTTTATACATGGTAAAGGGGTTTTGTGAAGATGTTTAGCCTTTAGATTCCGTTTTTGAGACTTTCATTTTTCTATTGCTCTAAAGTGCTTTTCAGCTCCTAAACAGCGTTTTCAATGCATTTACAAAGTTTGGCATGTAACTTCTGGTTGAATGGGTTTTTTGATGTTTGAAGTGTTATAACATGCTTCTGTGCCTGTTTATACATGGTAAAGGGGTTTTGTGAAGATGTTTAGCCTTTAGATTCCGTTTTTGAGACTTTCATTTTTCTATTGCTCTAAAGTGCTTTTCAGCTCCTGAACAGCGTTTTCAATGCATTTACAAAGTTTGGCATGTAACTTCTGGCTGAATGGTTTTCTTGATGTTTGAAGTGTTATAACATGCTTCTGTGGCTGTTTATACATGGTAAAGGGGTTTTGTGAAGATGTTTAGCCTTTAGATTCCGTTTTTGAGACTTTCATTTTTCTATTGCTCTAAAGTGCTTTTCAGCTCCTGAACAGCGTTTTCAATGCATTTACAAAGTTTGGCATGTAACTTCTGGCTGAATGGTTTTCTTGATGTTTGAAGTGTTATAACATGCTTCTGTGGCTGTTTATACATGGTGAAGGGGTTTTGTGACGATGTTTAGCCTTTAGATTCCGTTTTTGAGACTTTCATTTTTCTATTGCTCTAAAGTGCTTTTCAGCTCCTGAACAGCGTTTTCAATGCATTTACAAAGTTTGCAGGTAACTTCTGGCTGAATGGTTTTTTTGATGTTTGAAGTGTTATAACATGCTTCTGTGCCTGTTTATACATGGTAAAGGGGTTTTGTGAAGATGTTTAGCCTTTAGATTCCGTTTTTGAGACTTTCATTTTTTTATTGCTCTAAAGTGGTTTTCAGCTCCTGAACAGCGTTTTCAATGCATTTACAAAGTTTGCAGGTAACTTCTGGCTGAATGGTTTTTTTGATGTTTGAAGTGTTATAACATGCTTCTGTGCCTGTTTATACATGGTAAAGGGGTTTTGTGAAGATGTTTAGCCTTTAGATTCCGTTTTTGAGACTTTCATTTTTTTATTGCTCTAAAGTGCTTTTCAGCTCCTGAACAGCGTTTTCAATGCATTTACAAAGTTTGTCATGTAACTTCTGGCTGAATGGTTTTCTTGATGTTTGAAGTGTTATAACTTGCTTCTGTGGCTGTTTATACATGGTAAAGGGGTTTTGTGAAGATGTTTAGCCTTTAGATTCCGTTTTTGAGATTTTCATTTTTCTATTGCTCTAAAGTGCTTTTCAGCTCCTGAACAGCGTTTTCAATGCATTTACAAAGTTTGCAGGTAACTTCTGGCTGAATGGTTTTTTTGATGTTTGAAGTGTTATAACATGCTTCTGTGCCTGTTTATACATGGTAAAGGGGTTTTGTGAAGATGTTTAGCCTTTAGATTCCGTTTTTGAGACTTTCATTTTTTTATTGCTCTAAAGTGGTTTTCAGCTCCTGAACAGCGTTTTCAATGCATTTACAAAGTTTGCAGGTAACTTCTGGCTGAATGGTTTTTTTGATGTTTGAAGTGTTATAACATGCTTCTGTGCCTGTTTATACATGGTAAAGGGGTTTTGTGAAGATGTTTAGCCTTTAGATTCCGTTTTTGAGACTTTCATTTTTTTATTGCTCTAAAGTGCTTTTCAGCTCCTGAACAGCGTTTTCAATGCATTTACAAAGTTTGTCATGTAACTTCTGGCTGAATGGTTTTCTTGATGTTTGAAGTGTTATAACTTGCTTCTGTGGCTGTTTATACATGGTAAAGGGGTTTTGTGAAGATGTTTAGCCTTTAGATTCCGTTTTTGAGATTTTCATTTTTCTATTGCTCTAAAGTGCTTTTCAGCTCCTGAACAGCGTTTTCAATGCATTTACAAAGTTTGCAGGTAACTTCTGGCTGAATGGTTTTTTTGATGTTTGAAGTGTTATAACATGCTTCTGTGCCTGTTTATACATGGTAAAGGGGTTTTGTGAAGATGTTTAGCCTTTAGATTCCGTTTTTGAGACTTTCATTTTTCTATTGCTCTAAAGTGCTTTTCAGCTCCTGAACAGCGTTTTCAATGCATTTACAAAGTTTGGCATGTAACTTCTGGCTGAATGGTTTTCTTGATGTTTGAAGTGTTATAACATGCTTCTGTGGCTGTTTATACATGGTAAAGGGGTTTTGTGAAGATGTTTAGCCTTTAGATTCCGTTTTTGAGACTTTCATTTTTCTATTGCTCTAAAGTGCTTTTCAGCTCCTGAACAGCGTTTTCAATGCATTTACAAAGTTTGGCATGTAACTTCTGGCTGAATGGTTTTCTTGATGTTTGAAGTGTTATAACATGCTTCTGTGGCTGTTTATACATGGTAAAGGGGTTTTGTGAAGATGTTTAGCCTTTAGATTCCGTTTTTGAGACTTTCATTTTTCTATTGCTCTAAAGTGCTTTTCAGCTCCTGAACAGCGTTTTCAATGCATTTACAAAGTTTGGCATGTAACTTCAGGCTGAATGGTTTTCTTGATGTTTGAAGTGTTATAACATGCTTCTGTGCCTGTTTATACATGGTAAAGGGGTTTTGTGAAGATGTTTAGCCTTTAGATTCCGTTTTTGAGACTTTCATTTTTCTATGCTCTAAAGTGCTTTTCAGCTCCTGAATAGCCATTTCAATACATTTACAAAGTTTGGCATGTAACTTCTGGCTGAATGGTTTTCTTGATGTTTGAAGCGTTATAACATGCTTCTGTGGCTGTTTTTATACATGGTAAATGGGTTTTTTGAAGATATTTAGCCTTTAGATTCCGTTTTTGAGACTTTCATTTTTTTATTGCTCTAAAGTGCTTTTCAGCTCCTGAATAGCGTTTTCAATGCATTTACAAAGTTTGGCATGTAACTTCTGGCTGAATGGTTTTCTTGATGTTTGAAGTGTTATAACATGCTTCTGTGGCTGTTTATACATGGTAAAGGGGTTTTGTGAAGATGTTTAGCCTTTAGATTCCGTTTTTGAGACTTTCATTATTCTATGCTCGAAAGTGCTTTTCAGCTCCTGAATAGCCATTTCAATGCATTTACAAAGTTTGGCATGTAACTTCTGGCTGAATGGTTTTCTTGATGTTTGAAGTGTTATAACATGCTTCTGTGGCTGTTTATACATGGTAAAGGGGTTTTGTGAAGATGTTTCGCCTTTATATTCCGTTTTTGAGACTTTCATTTTTCTATGCTCTAAAGTGCTTCTCAGCTCCTGAATAGCCATTTCAATGCATTCACAAAGTTTGGCATGTACCTTCTGGCTGAATGGTTTTCTTGATGTTTGAAGTGTTATAACATGCTTCTGTGGCTGTTTATACATGGTAAAGGGGTTTTGTGAAGATGTTTAGCCTTCAGATTCCGTTTTGAGACTTTTATTTTTGTATTGCTCTAAAGTGCTTTTCAGCTCCTAGCGTTTTCAATTCATTTACAAAGTTTGGCATGTAACTTCTGGCTGAATGGTTTTCTTGATGTTTGAAGTGTTATAACATGCTTCTGTGCCTGTTTAAAGGGGTTTTGTGAAGATGTTTAGCCTTTAGATTCCGTTTTTGAGACTTTCATTTTTCTATTGCTCTAAAGTGCTTTTCAGCTCCTGAACAGCGTTTTCAATGCATTTACAAAGTTTGGCATGTAACTTCTGGCTGAATGGTTTTCTTGATGTTTGAAGTGTTATAACATGCTTCTGTGCCTGTTTATACATGGTAAAGGGGCTTTGTGAAGATGTTTAGCCTTTAGATTCCGTTTTAGAGACTTTCATTTTTCTATTGCTCTAAAGTGCTTTTCAGCTCCTGAACAGCGTTTTCAATGCATTTACAAAGTTTGGCATGTAACTTCTGGCTGAATGGTTTTCTTGATGTTTGAAGTGTTATAACATGCTTCTGTGCCTGTTTATACATGGTAAAGGGTTTTTGTGAAGATGTTTAGCCTTTAGATTCCGTTTTTGAGACTTTCATTTTTCTATGCTCTAAAGTGCTTTTCAGCTCCTGAATAGCCATTTCAATACATTTACAAAGTTTGGCATGTAACTTCTGGCTGAATGGTTTTCTTGATGTTTGAAGCGTTATAACATGCTTCTGTGGCTGTTTTTATACATGGTAAATGGGTTTTTTGAAGATATTTAGCCTTTAGATTCCGTTTTTGAGACTTTCATTTTTTTATTGCTCTAAAGTGCTTTTCAGCTCCTGAATAGCGTTTTCAATGCATTTACAAAGTTTGGCATGTAACTTCTGGCTGAATGGTTTTCTTGATGTTTGAAGTGTTATAACATGCTTCTGTGGCTGTTTATACATGGTAAAGGGGTTTTGTGAAGATGTTTAGCCTTTAGATTCCGTTTTTGAGACTTCCATTATTCTATGCTCGAAAGTGCTTTTCAGCTCCTGAATAGCCATTTCAATGCATTTACAAAGTTTGGCATGTAACTTCTGGCTGAATGGTTTTCTTGATGTTTGAAGTGTTATAACATGCTTCTGTGGCTGTTTAAAGGGGTTTTGTGAAGATGTTTAGCCTTTAGATTCCGTTTTTGAGACTTTCATTTTTCTATTGCTCTAAAGTGCTTTTCAGCTCCTGAACAGCGTTTTCAATGCATTATTTTTGTATTGCTCAAAAGTGCTTTTCATCTCCTGAATAGCGTTTCCAATGCATTCACAAAGTTTGGCATATAACTTCTGGCTGAATGGTTTTCTTGATGTTTGAAGTGTTATAACATGCTTCTGTGGCTGTTTATACATGGTAAAGGGGTTTTGTGAAGATGTTTTGCCTTTATATTCCGTTTTTGAGACTTTCATTTTTCTATGCTCTAAAGTGCTTCTCAGCTCCTGAATAGCCATTTCAATGCATTCACAAAGTTTGGCATGTAACTTCTGGCTGAATGGTTTTCTTGATGTTTGAAGTGTTATAACATGCTTCTGTGGCTGTTTATACATGGTAAAGGGGTTTTGTGAAGATGTTTAGCCTTCAGATTCCGTTTTGAGACTTTTATTTTTGTATTGCTCTAAAGTGCTTTTCAGCTCCTAGCGTTTTCAATTCATTTACAAAGTTTGGCATGTAACTTCTGGCTGAATGGTTTTCTTGATGTTTGAAGTGTTATAACATGCTTCTGTGCCTGTTTAAAGGGGTTTTGTGAAGATGTTTAGCCTTTAGATTCCGTTTTTGAGACTTTCATTTTTCTATTGCTCTAAAGTGCTTTTCAGCTCCTGAACAGCGTTTTCAATGCATTTACAAAGTTTGGCATGTAACTTCTGGCTGAATGGTTTTCTTGATGTTTGAAGTGTTATAACATGCTTCTGTGCCTGTTTATACATGGTAAAGGGGCTTTGTGAAGATGTTTAGCCTTTAGATTCCGTTTTAGAGACTTTCATTTTTCTATTGCTCTAAAGTGCTTTTCAGCTCCTGAATAGCGTTTTCAATGCATTTACAAAGTTTGGCATGTAACTTCTGGATGAATGGTTTTCTTGATGTTTGAAGTGTTATAACATGCTTCTGTGGCTGTTTATATATGGTAAAGGGGTTTTGTGAAGATGTTTAGCCTTTAGATTCCGTTTTTGAGACTTTCATTTTTCTATGCTCTAAAGTGCTTTTCAGCTCCTGAATAGCCATTTCAATACATTTACAAAGTTTGGCATGTAACTTCTGGCTGAATGGTTTTCTTGATGTTTGAAGTGTTATAACATGCTTCTGTGGCTGTTTTTATACATGGTAAATGGGTTTTTTGAAGATATTTAGCCTTTAGATTCCGTTTTTGAGACTTTCATTTTTTTATTGCTCTAAAGTGCTTTTCAGCTCCTGAATAGCCATTTCAATGCATTTACAAAGTTTGGCATGTAACTTCTGGCTGAATGGTTTTCTTGATGTTTGAAGTGTTATAACATGCTTCTGTGGCTGTTTATACATGGTAAAGGGGTTTTGTGAAGATGTTTCGCCTTTATATTCCGTTTTTGAGACTTTCATTTTTCTATGCTCTAAAGTGCTTCTCAGCTCCTGAACAGTGTTTTCAATGCATTCACAAAGTTTGGCATGTAACTTCTGGCTGAATGGTTTTCTTGATGTTTGAAGTGTTATAACATGCTTCTGTGGCTGTTTATACATGGTAAAGGGGTTTTGTGAAGATGTTTAGCCTTCAGATTCCGTTTTGAGACTTTTATTTTTGTATTGCTCTAAAGTGCTTTTCAGCTCCTAGCGTTTTCAATTCATTTACAAAGTTTGGCATGTAACTTCTGGCTGAATGGTTTTCTTGATGTTTGAAGTGTTATAACATGCTTCTGTGCCTGTTTAAAGGGGTTTTGTGAAGATGTTTAGCCTTTAGATTCCGTTTTTGAGACTTTCATTTTTCTATTGCTCTAAAGTGCTTTTCAGCTCCTGAACAGCGTTTTCAATGCATTATTTTTGTATTGCTGAAAAGTGCTTTTCATCTCCTGAATAGCGTTTCCAATGCATTCACAAAGTTTGGCATATAACTTCTGGCTGAATGGTTTTCTTGATGTTTGAAGTGTTATAACATGCTTCTGTGGCTGTTTATACATGGTAAAGGGGTTTTGTGAAGATGTTTTGCCTTTATATTCCGTTTTTGAGACTTTCATTTTTCTATGCTCTAAAGTGCTTCTCAGCTCCTGAATAGCCATTTCAATGCATTCACAAAGTTTGGCATGTAACTTCTGGCTGAATGGTTTTCTTGATGTTTGAAGTGTTATAACATGCTTCTGTGGCTGTTTATACATGGTAAAGGGGTTTTGTGAAGATGTTTAGCCTTCAGATTCCGTTTTGAGACTTTTATTTTTGTATTGCTCTAAAGTGCTTTTCAGCTCCTAGCGTTTTCAATTCATTTACAAAGTTTGGCATGTAACTTCTGGCTGAATGGTTTTCTTGATGTTTGAAGTGTTATAACATGCTTCTGTGCCTGTTTAAAGGGGTTTTGTGAAGATGTTTAGCCTTTAGATTCCGTTTTTGAGACTTTCATTTTTCTATTGCTCTAAAGTGCTTTTCAGCTCCTGAACAGCGTTTTCAATGCATTTACAAAGTTTGGCATGTAACTTCTGGCTGAATGGTTTTCTTGATGTTTGAAGTGTTATAACATGCTTCTGTGGCTGTTTTTATACATGGTAAATGGGTTTTTTGAAGATGTTTAGCCTTTAGATTCCGTTTTTGAGACTTTCATTTTTTTATTGCTCTAAAGTGCTTTTCAGCTCCTGAATAGCGTTTTCAATGCATTTACAAAGTTTGGCATGTAACTTCTGGCTGAATGCTTTTCTTGATGTTTGAAGTGTTATAACATGCTTCTGTGGCTGTTTATACATGGTAAAGGGGTTTTGTGAAGATGTTTAGCCTTCAGATTCCGTTTTGAGACTTTTATTTTTGTATTGCTCTAAAGTGCTTTTCAGCTCCTGAATAGCCATTTCAATACATTTACAAAGTTTGGCATGTAACTTCTGGCTGAATGGTTTTATTGATGTTTGAAGTGTTATAACATGCTTCTGTGGCTGTTTTTATACATGGTAAAGGTTTTTTTTGAAGATGTTTAGCCTTTAGATTCCGTTTTTGAGACTTTCATTTTTGTATTGCTCTAAAGTGCTTTTCAGCTCCTGAATAGCGTTTTCAATGCATTTACAAAGTTTGGCATGTAACTTCTGGCTGAATGCTTTTCTTGATGTTTGAAGTGTTATAACATGCTTCTGTGGCTGTTTATACATGGTAAAGGGGTTTTGTGAAGATGTTTAGCCTTTAGATTCCGTTTTTGAGACTTTCATTATTCTATGCTCGAAAGTGCTTTTCAGCTCCTGAATAGCCATTTCAATGCATTTACAAAGTTTGGCATGTAACTTCTGGCTGAATGGTTTTCTTGATGTTTGAAGTGTTATAACATGCTTCTGTGGCTGTTTTTATACATGGTAAATGGGTTTTGTGAAGATGTTTAGCCTTTAGATTCAGTTTTTGAGACTTTCATTTTTTTATTGCTCTAAAGTGCTTTTCAGCTCCTGAACAGCCATTTCAATGCATTTACAAAGTTTGGCATGTAACTTCTGGCTGAATGGTTTTCTTGATGTTTGAAGTGTTATAACATGCTTCTGTGGCTGTTCATACATGGTATAGGGGTTTTGTGAAGATGTTTAGCCTTTAGATTCCGTTTTTGAGACTTTCATTTTTCTATTGCTCTAAAGTGCTTTTCAGCTCCTGAATAGCGTTTTCAATGCATTTACAAAGTTTGGCATGTAACTTCTGGCTGAATGGTTTTCTTGATGTTTGAAGTGTTATAACATGCTTCTGTGGCTGTTTATACATGGTAAAGGGGTTTTGTGAAGATGTTTAGCCTTTAGATTCCGTTTTTGAGACTCTCATTTTCTATGCTCTAAAGTGCTTTTCAACTCCTGAATAGCCATTTCAATGCATTTACAAAGTTTGGTGTGTAACTTCTGGATGAATGGTTTTCTTGATGTTTGAAGTGTTATAACATGCTCCTGTGGCTGTTTATACATGGTAAAGGGGTTTTGTGAAGATGTTTCGCCTTTATATTCCGTTTTTGAGACTTTCATTTTTCTATGCTCTAAAGTGCTTTTCAGCTCCTGAATAGCCATTTCAATGCATTCACAAAGTTTGGCATGTAACTTCTGGCTGAATGGTTTTCTTGATGTTTGAAGTGTTATAACATGCTTCTGTGGCTGTTTATACATGGTAAAGGGGTTTTGTGAAGATGTTTAGCCTTTAGATTCCGTTTTGAGACTTTTATTTTTGTATTGCTCTAAAGTGCTTTTCAGCTCCTAGCGTTTTCAATTCATTTACAAAGTTTGGCATGTAACTTCTGGCTGAATGGTTTTCTTGATGTTTGAAGTGTTATAACATGCTTCTGTGCCTGTTTAAAGGGGTTTTGTGAAGATGTTTAGCCTTTAGATTCCGTTTTTGAGACTTTCATTTTTCTATTGCTCTAAAGTGCTTTTCAGCTCCTGAACAGCGTTTTCAATGCATTTACAAAGTTTGGCATGTAACTTCTGGCTGAATGGTTTTCTTGATGTTTGAAGTGTTATAACATGCTTCTGTGGCTGTTTTTATACATGGTAAATGGGTTTTTTGAAGATGTTTAGCCTTTAGATTCCGTTTTTGAGACTTTCATTTTTTTATTGCTCTAAAGTGCTTTTCAGCTCCTGAATAGCGTTTTCAATGCATTTACAAAGTTTGGCATGTAACTTCTGGCTGAATGCTTTTCTTGATGTTTGAAGTGTTATAACATGCTTCTGTGGCTGTTTATACATGGTAAAGGGGTTTTGTGATGATGTTTAGCCTTCAGATTCCGTTTTGAGACTTTTATTTTTGTATTGCTCTAAAGTGCTTTTCAGCTCCTGAATAGCCATTTCAATACATTTACAAAGTTTGGCATGTAACTTCTGGCTGAATGGTTTTCTTGATGTTTGAAGTGTTATAACATGCTTCTGTGGCTGTTTTTATACATGGTAAATGGTTTTTTTGAAGATGTTTAGCCTTTAGATTCCGTTTTTGAGACTTTCATTTTTGTATTGCTCTAAAGTGCTTTTCAGCTCCTGAATAGCGTTTTCAATGCATTTACAAAGTTTGGCATGTAACTTCTGGCTGAATGCTTTTCTTGATGTTTGAAGTGTTATAACATGCTTCTGTGGCTGTTTATACATGGTAAAGGGGTTTTGTGAAGATGTTTAGCCTTTAGATTCCGTTTTTGAGACTTTCATTATTCTATGCTCGAAAGTGCTTTTCAGCTCCTGAATAGCCATTTCAATGCATTTACAAAGTTTGGCATGTAACTTCTGGCTGAATGGTTTTCTTGATGTTTGAAGTGTTATAACATGCTTCTGTGGCTGTTTTTATACATGGTAAATGGGTTTTGTGAAGATGTTTAGCCTTTAGATTCAGTTTTTGAGACTTTCATTTTTTTATTGCTCTAAAGTGCTTTTCAGCTCCTGAACAGCCATTTCAATGCATTTACAAAGTTTGGCATGTAACTTCTGGCTGAATGGTTTTCTTGATGTTTGAAGTGTTATAACATGCTTCTGTGCCTGTTTAAAGGGGTTTTGTGAAGATGTTTAGCCTTTAGATTCCGTTTTTGAGACTTTCATTTTTCTATTGCTCTAAAGTGCTTTTCAGCTCCTGAACAGCGTTTTCAATGCATTTACAAAGTTTGGCATGTAACTTCTGGCTGAATGGTTTTCTTGATGTTTGAAGTGTTATAACATGCTTCTGTGGCTGTTTATACATGGTAAAGGGGTTTTGTGATGATGTTTAGCCTTCAGATTCCGTTTTGAGACTTTTATTTTTGTATTGCTCTAAAGTGCTTTTCAGCTCCTGAATAGCGTTTTCAATGCATTTACAAAGTTTGGCATGTAACTTCTGGCTGAATGGTTTTCTTGATGTTTGAAGTGTTATAACATGCTTCTGTGGCTGTTTATACATGGTAAAGGGGTTTTGTGAAGATGTTTAGCCTTTAGATTCCGTTTTTGAGACTCTCATTTTCTATGCTCTAAAGTGCTTTTCAACTCCTGAATAGCCATTTCAATGCATTTACAAAGTTTGGTGTGTAACTTCTGGATGAATGGTTTTCTTGATGTTTGAAGTGTTATAACATGCTCCTGTGGCTGTTTATACATGGTAAAGGGGTTTTGTGAAGATGTTTCGCCTTTATATTCCGTTTTTGAGACTTTCATTTTTCTATGCTCTAAAGTGCTTTTCAGCTCCTGAATAGCCATTTCAATGCATTCACAAAGTTTGGCATGTAACTTCTGGCTGAATGGTTTTCTTGATGTTTGAAGTGTTATAACATGCTTCTGTGGCTGTTTATACATGGTAAAGGGGTTTTGTGAAGATGTTTAGCCTTTAGATTCCGTTTTGAGACTTTTATTTTTGTATTGCTCTAAAGTGCTTTTCAGCTCCTGAACAGCCATTTCAATGCATTTACAAAGTTTGGCATGTAACTTCTGGCTGAATGGTTTTCTTGATGTTTGAAGTGTTATAACATGCTTCTGTGCCTGTTTAAAGGGGTTTTGTGAAGATGTTTAGCCTTTAGATTCCGTTTTTGAGACTTTCATTTTTCTATTGCTCTAAAGTGCTTTTCAGCTCCTGAACAGCGTTTTCAATGCATTTACAAAGTTTGGCATGTAACTTCTGGCTGAATGGTTTTCTTGATGTTTGAAGTGTTATAACATGCTTCTGTGGCTGTTTATACATGGTAAAGGGGTTTTGTGATGATGTTTAGCCTTCAGATTCCGTTTTGAGACTTTTATTTTTGTATTGCTCTAAAGTGCTTTTCAGCTCCTGAATAGCGTTTTCAATGCATTTACAAAGTTTGGCATGTAACTTCTGGCTGAATGGTTTTCTTGATGTTTGAAGTGTTATAACATGCTTCTGTGGCTGTTTATACATGGTAAAGGGGTTTTGTGAAGATGTTTAGCCTTTAGATTCCGTTTTTGAGACTCTCATTTTCTATGCTCTAAAGTGCTTTTCAACTCCTGAATAGCCATTTCAATGCATTTACAAAGTTTGGTGTGTAACTTCTGGATGAATGGTTTTCTTGATGTTTGAAGTGTTATAACATGCTCCTGTGGCTGTTTATACATGGTAAAGGGGTTTTGTGAAGATGTTTCGCCTTTATATTCCGTTTTTGAGACTTTCATTTTTCTATGCTCTAAAGTGCTTTTCAGCTCCTGAATAGCCATTTCAATGCATTCACAAAGTTTGGCATGTAACTTCTGGCTGAATGGTTTTCTTGATGTTTGAAGTGTTATAACATGCTTCTGTGGCTGTTTATACATGGTAAAGGGGTTTTGTGAAGATGTTTAGCCTTTAGATTCCGTTTTGAGACTTTTATTTTTGTATTGCTCTAAAGTGCTTTTCAGCTCCTAGCGTTTTCAATTCATTTACAAAGTTTGGCATGTAACTTCTGGCTGAATGGTTTTCTTGATGTTTGAAGTGTTATAACATGCTTCTGTGCCTGTTTAAAGGGGTTTTGTGAAGATGTTTAGCCTTTAGATTCCGTTTTTGAGACTTTCATTTTTCTATTGCTCTAAAGTGCTTTTCAGCTCCTGAACAGCGTTTTCAATGCATTTACAAAGTTTGGCATGTAACTTCTGGCTGAATGGTTTTCTTGATGTTTGAAGTGTTATAACATGCTTCTGTGGCTGTTTTTATACATGGTAAATGGGTTTTTTGAAGATGTTTAGCCTTTAGATTCCGTTTTTGAGACTTTCATTTTTTTATTGCTCTAAAGTGCTTTTCAGCTCCTGAATAGCGTTTTCAATGCATTTACAAAGTTTGGCATGTAACTTCTGGCTGAATGCTTTTCTTGATGTTTGAAGTGTTATAACATGCTTCTGTGGCTGTTTATACATGGTAAAGGGGTTTTGTGAAGATGTTTAGCCTTCAGATTCCGTTTTGAGACTTTTATTTTTGTATTGCTCTAAAGTGCTTTTCAGCTCCTGAATAGCCATTTCAATACATTTACAAAGTTTGGCATGTAACTTCTGGCTGAATGGTTTTCTTGATGTTTGAAGTGTTATAACATGCTTCTGTGGCTGTTTTTATACATGGTAAATGGTTTTTTTGAAGATGTTTAGCCTTTAGATTCCGTTTTTGAGACTTTCATTTTTGTATTGCTCTAAAGTGCTTTTCAGCTCCTGAATAGCGTTTTCAATGCATTTACAAAGTTTGGCATGTAACTTCTGGCTGAATGCTTTTCTTGATGTTTGAAGTGTTATAACATGCTTCTGTGGCTGTTTATACATGGTAAAGGGGTTTTGTGAAGATGTTTAGCCTTTAGATTCCGTTTTTGAGACTTTCATTATTCTATGCTCGAAAGTGCTTTTCAGCTCCTGAATAGCCATTTCAATGCATTTACAAAGTTTGGCATGTAACTTCTGGCTGAATGGTTTTCTTGATGTTTGAAGTGTTATAACATGCTTCTGTGGCTGTTTTTATACATGGTAAATGGGTTTTGTGAAGATGTTTAGCCTTTAGATTCAGTTTTTGAGACTTTCATTTTTTTATTGCTCTAAAGTGCTTTTCAGCTCCTGAACAGCCATTTCAATGCATTTACAAAGTTTGGCATGTAACTTCTGGCTGAATGGTTTTCTTGATGTTTGAAGTGTTATAACATGCTTCTGTGGCTGTTCATACATGGTATAGGGGTTTTGTGAAGATGTTTAGCCTTTAGATTCCGTTTTTGAGACTTTCATTTTTCTATTGCTCTAAAGTGCTTTTCAGCTCCTGAATAGCGTTTTCAATGCATTTACAAAGTTTGGCATGTAACTTCTGGCTGAATGGTTTTCTTGATGTTTGAAGTGTTATAACATGCTTCTGTGGCTGTTTATACATGGTAAAGGGGTTTTGTGAAGATGTTTAGCCTTTAGATTCCGTTTTTGAGACTCTCATTTTCTATGCTCTAAAGTGCTTTTCAACTCCTGAATAGCCATTTCAATGCATTTACAAAGTTTGGTGTGTAACTTCTGGATGAATGGTTTTCTTGATGTTTGAAGTGTTATAACATGCTCCTGTGGCTGTTTATACATGGTAAAGGGGTTTTGTGAAGATGTTTCGCCTTTATATTCCGTTTTTGAGACTTTCATTTTTCTATGCTCTAAAGTGCTTTTCAGCTCCTGAATAGCCATTTCAATGCATTCACAAAGTTTGGCATGTAACTTCTGGCTGAATGGTTTTCTTGATGTTTGAAGTGTTATAACATGCTTCTGTGGCTGTTTATACATGGTAAAGGGGTTTTGTGAAGATGTTTAGCCTTTAGATTCCGTTTTGAGACTTTTATTTTTGTATTGCTCTAAAGTGCTTTTCAGCTCCTAGCGTTTTCAATTCATTTACAAAGTTTGGCATGTAACTTCTGGCTGAATGGTTTTCTTGATGTTTGAAGTGTTATAACATGCTTCTGTGCCTGTTTAAAGGGGTTTTGTGAAGATGTTTAGCCTTTAGATTCCGTTTTTGAGACTTTCATTTTTCTATTGCTCTAAAGTGCTTTTCAGCTCCTGAACAGCGTTTTCAATGCATTTACAAAGTTTGGCATGTAACTTCTGGCTGAATGGTTTTCTTGATGTTTGAAGTGTTATAACATGCTTCTGTGGCTGTTTATACATGGTAAAGGGGTTTTGTGATGATGTTTAGCCTTCAGATTCCGTTTTGAGACTTTTATTTTTGTATTGCTCTAAAGTGCTTTTCAGCTCCTGAATAGCGTTTTCAATGCATTTACAAAGTTTGGCATGTAACTTCTGGCTGAATGGTTTTCTTGATGTTTGAAGTGTTATAACATGCTTCTGTGGCTGTTTATACATGGTAAAGGTTTTTTTTGAAGATGTTTAGCCTTTATATTCCGTTTTTGAGACTTTCATTTTTCTATGCTCCAAAGTGCTTTTCAGCTCCTGAAGAGCCATTTCAATACATTTACAAAGTTTGGCATGTAACTTCTGGCTGAATGCTTTTCTTTATGTTTGAAGTGTTATAACATGCTTCTGTGGCTGTTTATACATGGTAAAGGGGTTTTGTGAAGATGTTTAGTCTTCAGATTCCGTTTTGAGACTTTTATTTTTGTATTGCTCTAAAGTGCTTTTCAGCTCCTAAATAGCGTTTTCAATGCATTTACAAAGTTTGGCATGTAACTTCTGGCTGAATGGTTTTCTTGATGTTTGAAGTGTTATAACATGCTTCTGTGGCTGTTCATACATGGTAAAAGTTTTTTTTGAAGATTTTTAGCCTTCAGATTCCGTTTTGAGACTTTTATTTTTGTATTGCTCTAAAGTGCTTTTCAGCTCCTAGCGTTTTCAATTCATTTACAAAGTTTGGCATGTAACTTCTGGCTGAATGGTTTTCTTGATGTTTGAAGTGTTATAACATGCTTCTGTGGCTGTTTGTATGTGGTAAAGGGGCTTTGTGAAGATGTTTAGCCTTTATATTCCGTTTTTGAGACTTTCATTTTTCTATGCTCTAAAGTGCTTTTCATCTCCTGAATAGCGTTTTCAATACATTTACAAAGTTTGGCATGTAACTTCTGGCTGAATGGTTTTCTTGATGTTTGAAGTGTTATAACATGCTTCTGTGGCTGTTTATACATGGTAAAGGGGTTTTGTGAAGATGTTTAGCCTTCAGATTCCGTTTTGAGACTTTTATTTTTGTATTGCTCTAAAGTGCTTTTCATCTCCTGAATAGCGTTTCCAATGCATTCACAAAGTTTGGCATATAACTTCTGGCTGAATGGTTTTCTTGATGTTTGAAGTGTTATAACATGCTTCTGTGCCTGTTTAAAGGGGTTTTGTGAAGATGTTTAGCCTTTAGATTCCGTTTTTGAGACTTTCATTTTTCTATTGCTCTAAAGTGCTTTTCAGCTCCTGAACAGCGTTTTCAATGCATTATTTTTGTATTGCTCAAAAGTGCTTTTCATCTCCTGAATAGCGTTTCCAATGCATTCACAAAGTTTGGCATATAACTTCTGGCTGAATGGTTTTCTTGATGTTTGAAGTGTTATAACATGCTTCTGTGGCTGTTTATACATGGTAAAGGGGTTTTGTGAAGATGTTTCGCCTTTATATTCCGTTTTTGAGACTTTCATTTTTCTATGCTCTAAAGTGCTTCTCAGCTCCTGAATAGCCATTTCAATGCATTCACAAAGTTTGGCATGTAACTTCTGGCTGAATGGTTTTCTTGATGTTTGAAGTGTTATAACATGCTTCTGTGGCTGTTTATACATGGTAAAGGGGTTTTGTGAAGATGTTTAGACTTCAGATTCCGTTTTGAGACTTTTATTTTTGTATTGCTCTAAAGTGCTTTTCATCTCCTGAATAGCGTTTCCAATGCATTCACAAAGTTTGGCATATAACTTCTGGCTGAATGGTTTTCTTGATGTTTGAAGTGTTATAACATGCTTCTGTGGCTGTTTATACATGGTAAAGGGGTTTTGTGAAGATGTTTCGCCTTTATATTCCGTTTTTGAGACTTTCATTTTTCTATGCTCTAAAGTGCTTTTCAGCTCCTGAATAGCCATTTCAATGCATTCACAAAGTTTGGCATGTAACTTCTGGCTGAATGGTTTTCTTGATGTTTGAAGTGTTATAACATGCTTCTGTGGCTGTTTATACATGGTAAAGGGGTTTTGTGAAGATGTTTAGCCTTCAGATTCCGTTTTGAGACTTTTATTTTTGTATTGCTCAAAAGTGCTTTTCATCTCCTGAATAGCGTTTCCAATGCATTCACAAAGTTTGGCATATAACTTCTGGCTGAATGGTTTTCTTGATGTTTGAAGTGTTATAACATGCTTCTGTGGCTGTTTATACATGGTAAAGGGGTTTTGTGAAGATGTTTCGCCTTTATATTCCGTTTTTGAGACTTTCATTTTTCTATGCTCTAAAGTGCTTCTCAGCTCCTGAATAGCCATTTCAATGCATTCACAAAGTTTGGCATGTAACTTCTGGCTGAATGGTTTTCTTGATGTTTGAAGTGTTATAACATGCTTCTGTGGCTGTTTATACATGGTAAAGGGGTTTTGTGAAGATGTTTAGCCTTCAGATTCCGTTTTGAGACTTTTATTTTTGTATTGCTCTAAAGTGCTTTTCAGCTCCTAGCGTTTTCAATTCATTTACAAAGTTTGGAATGTAACTTCTGGCTGAATGGTTTTCTTGATGTTTGAAGTGTTATAACATGCTTCTGTGCCTGTTTAAAGGGGTTTTGTGAAGATGTTTAGCCTTTAGATTCCGTTTTTGAGACTTTCATTTTTCTATTGCTCTAAAGTGCTTTTCAGCTCCTGAACAGCGTTTTCAATGCATTTACAAAGTTTGGCATGTAACTTCTGGCTGAATGGTTTTCTTGATGTTTGAAGTGTTATAACATGCTTCTGTGGCTGTTCATACATGGTAAAAGTTTTTTTTGAAGATTTTTAGCCTTCAGATTCCGTTTTGAGACTTTTATTTTTGTATTGCTCTAAAGTGCTTTTCAGCTCCTAGCGTTTTCAATTCATTTACAAAGTTTGGCATGTAACTTCTGGCTGAATGGTTTTCTTGATGTTTGAAGTGTTATAACATGCTTCTGTGGCTGTTTGTATGTGGTAAAGGGGCTTTGTGAAGATGTTTAGCCTTTATATTCCGTTTTTGAGACTTTCATTTTTCTATGCTCTAAAGTGCTTTTCATCTCCTGAATAGCGTTTTCAATACATTTACAAAGTTTGGCATGTAACTTCTGGCTGAATGGTTTTCTTGATGTTTGAAGTGTTATAACATGCTTCTGTGGCTGTTTATACATGGTAAAGGGGTTTTGTGAAGATGTTTAGCCTTCAGATTCCGTTTTGAGACTTTTATTTTTGTATTGCTCTAAAGTGCTTTTCATCTCCTGAATAGCGTTTCCAATGCATTCACAAAGTTTGGCATATAACTTCTGGCTGAATGGTTTTCTTGATGTTTGAAGTGTTATAAAATGCTTCTGTGCCTGTTTAAAGGGGTTTTGTGAAGATGTTTAGCCTTTAGATTCCGTTTTTGAGACTTTCATTTTTCTATTGCTCTAAAGTGCTTTTCAGCTCCTGAACAGCGTTTTCAATGCATTATTTTTGTATTGTTCAAAAGTGCTTTTCATCTCCTGAATAGCGTTTCCAATGCATTCACAAAGTTTGGCATATAACTTCTGGCTGAATGGTTTTCTTGATGTTTGAAGTGTTATAACATGCTTCTGTGGCTGTTTATACATGGTAAAGGGGTTTTGTGAAGATGTTTAGCCTTCAGATTCCGTTTTGAGACTTTTATTTTTGTATTGCTCTAAAGTGCTTTTCAGCTCCTGAACAGCGTTTTCAATGCATTTACAAAGTTTGGCATGTAACTTCTGGCTGAATGGTTTTCTTGATGTTTGAAGTGTTATAACATGCTTCTGTGCCTGTTTAAAGGGGTTTTGTGAAGATGTTTAGCCTTTAGATTCCGTTTTTGAGACTTTCATTTTTCTATTGCTCTAAAGTGCTTTTCAGCTCCTGAACAGCGTTTTCAATGCATTTACAAAGTTTGGCATGTAACTTCTGGCTGAATGGTTTTCTTGATGTTTGAAGTGTTATAACATGCTTCTGTGGCTGTTTATACATGGTAAAGGGGTTTTGTGATGATGTTTAGCCTTCAGATTCCGTTTTGAGACTTTTATTTTTGTATTGCTCTAAAGTGCTTTTCAGCTCCTGAATAGCGTTTTCAATGCATTTACAAAGTTTGGCATGTAACTTCTGGCTGAATGGTTTTCTTGATGTTTGAAGTGTTATAACATGCTTCTGTGGCTGTTTATACATGGTAAAGGTTTTTTTTGAAGATGTTTAGCCTTTATATTCCGTTTTTGAGACTTTCATTTTTCTATGCTCCAAAGTGCTTTTCAGCTCCTGAATAGCCATTTCAATACATTTACAAAGTTTGGCATGTAACTTCTGGCTGAATGCTTTTCTTTATGTTTGAAGTGTTATAACATGCTTCTGTGGCTGTTTATACATGGTAAAGGGGTTTTGTGAAGATGTTTAGTCTTCAGATTCCGTTTTGAGACTTTTATTTTTGTATTGCTCTAAAGTGCTTTTCAGCTCCTAAATAGCGTTTTCAATGCATTTACAAAGTTTGGCATGTAACTTCTGGCTGAATGGTTTTCTTGATGTTTGAAGTGTTATAACATGCTTCTGTGGCTGTTCATACATGGTAAAAGTTTTTTTTGAAGATTTTTAGCCTTCAGATTCCGTTTTGAGACTTTTATTTTTGTATTGCTCTAAAGTGCTTTTCAGCTCCTAGCGTTTTCAATTCATTTACAAAGTTTGGCATGTAACTTCTGGCTGAATGGTTTTCTTGATGTTTGAAGTGTTATAACATGCTGCTGTGGCTGTTTGTATGTGGTAAAGGGGCTTTGTGAAGATGTTTAGCCTTTATATTCCGTTTTTGAGACTTTCATTTTTCTATGCTCTAAAGTGCTTTTCATCTCCTGAATAGCGTTTTCAATACATTTACAAAGTTTGGCATGTAACTTCTGGCTGAATGGTTTTCTTGATGTTTGAAGTGTTATAACATGCTTCTGTGGCTGTTTATACATGGTAAAGGGGTTTTGTGAAGATGTTTAGCCTTCAGATTCCGTTTTGAGACTTTTATTTTTGTATTGCTCTAAAGTGCTTTTCATCTCCTGAATAGCGTTTCCAATGCATTCACAAAGTTTGGCATATAACTTCTGGCTAAATGGTTTTCTTGATGTTTGAAGTGTTATAACATGCTGCTGTGGCTGTTTGTATGTGGTAAAGGGGCTTTGTGAAGATGTTTAGCCTTTATATTCCGTTTTTGAGACTTTCATTTTTCTATGCTCTAAAGTGCTTTTCATCTCCTGAATAGCGTTTTCAATACATTTACAAAGTTTGGCATGTAACTTCTGGCTGAATGGTTTTCTTGATGTTTGAAGTGTTATAACATGCTTCTGTGGCTGTTTATACATGGTAAAGGGGTTTTGTGAAGATGTTTAGCCTTCAGATTCCGTTTTGAAACTTTTATTTTTGTATTGCTCTAAAGTGCTTTTCATCTCCTGAATAGCGTTTCCAATGCATTCACAAATTTTGGCATATAACTTCTGGCTGAATGGTTTTCTTGATGTTTGAAGTGTTATAACATGCTGCTTTGGCTGTTTGTATGTGGTAAAGGGGCTTTGTGAAGATGTTTAGCCTTTATATTCCGTTTTTGAGACTTTCATTTTTCTATGCTCTAAAGTGCTTTTCATCTCCTGAATAGCGTTTTCAATACATTTACAAAGTTTGGCATGTAACTTCTGGCTGAATGGTTTTCTTGATGTTTGAAGTGTTATAACATGCTTCTGTGGCTGTTTATACATGGTAAAGGGGTTTTGTGAAGATGTTTAGCCTTCAGATTCCGTTTTGAGACTTTTATTTTTGTATTGCTCTAAAGTGCTTTTCATCTCCTGAATAGCGTTTCCAATGCATTCACAAAGTTTGGCATATAACTTCTGGCTGAATGGTTTTCTTGATGTTTGAAGTGTTATAACATGCTTCTGTGGCTGTTTATACATGGTAAAGGGGTTTGGTGAAGATGTTTCGCCTTTATATTCCGTTTTTGAGACTTTCATTTTTCTATGCTCTAAAGTGCTTTTCAGCTCCTGAATAGCCATTTCAATGCATTCACAAAGTTTGGCATGTAACTTCTGGCTGAATGGTTTTCTTGATGTTTGAAGTGTTATAACATGCTTCTGTGGCTGTTTATACATGGTAAAGGGGTTTTGTGAAGATGTTTAGCCTTCAGATTCCGTTTTGAGACTTTTATTTTTGTATTGCTCAAAAGTGCTTTTCATCTCCTGAATAGCGTTTCCAATGCATTCACAAAGTTTGGCATATAACTTCTGGCTGAATGGTTTTCTTGATGTTTGAAGTGTTATAACATGCTTCTGTGGCTGTTTATACATGGTAAAGGGGTTTTGTGAAGATGTTTCGCCTTTATATTCCGTTTTTGAGACTTTCATTTTTCTATGCTCTAAAGTGCTTCTCAGCTCCTGAATAGCCATTTCAATGCATTCACAAAGTTTGGCATGTAACTTCTGGCTGAATGGTTTTCTTGATGTTTGAAGTGTTATAACATGCTTCTGTGGCTGTTTATACATGGTAAAGGGGTTTTGTGAAGATGTTTAGCCTTCAGATTCCGTTTTGAAACTTTTATTTTTGTATTGCTCTAAAGTGCTTTTCATCTCCTGAATAGCGTTTCCAATGCATTCACAAATTTTGGCATATAACTTCTGGCTGAATGGTTTTCTTGATGTTTGAAGTGTTATAACATGCTGCTTTGGCTGTTTGTATGTGGTAAAGGGGCTTTGTGAAGATGTTTAGCCTTTATATTCCGTTTTTGAGACTTTCATTTTTCTATGCTCTAAAGTGCTTTTCATCTCCTGAATAGCGTTTCCAATGCATTCACAAAGTTTGGCATATAACTTCTGGCTGAATGGTTTTCTTGATGTTTGAAGTGTTATAACATGCTTCTGTGGCTGTTTATACATGGTAAAGGGGTTTTGTGAAGATGTTTCGCCTTTATATTCCGTTTTTGAGACTTTCATTTTTCTATGCTCTAAAGTGCTTTTCAGCTCCTGAATAGCCATTTCAATGCATTCACAAAGTTTGGCATGTAACTTCTGGCTGAATGGTTTTCTTGATGTTTGAAGTGTTATAACATGCTTCTGTGGCTGTTTATACATGGTAAAGGGGTTTTGTGAAGATGTTTAGCCTTCAGATTCCGTTTTGAGACTTTTATTTTTGTATTGCTCAAAAGTGCTTTTCATCTCCTGAATAGCGTTTCCAATGCATTCACAAAGTTTGGCATATAACTTCTGGCTGAATGGTTTTCTTGATGTTTGAAGTGTTATAACATGCTTCTGTGGCTGTTTATACATGGTAAAGGGGTTTTGTGAAGATGTTTCGCCTTTATATTCCGTTTTTGAGACTTTCATTTTTCTATGCTCTAAAGTGCTTCTCAGCTCCTGAATAGCCATTTCAATGCATTCACAAAGTTTGGCATGTAACTTCTGGCTGAATGGTTTTCTTGATGTTTGAAGTGTTATAACATGCTTCTGTGGCTGTTTATACATGGTAAAGGGGTTTTGGTAAGAAGTTTAGCCTTTAGATTGCGTTTTTGAGACTTTCATTTTTCTATGCTCTAAAGTGTTTTTCAGCTCCTGAATAGCATTTTCAATGCATTTACTAAGTTTGGCATGTAACTTCTGGTTGAATGGTTTTCTTGATGTTTGAAGTGTTATAACATGCTTCTGTGGCTGTTTATACATGGTAAAGGGGTTTTGTGAAGATATTTAGCCTTCAGATTCTGTTTTGGGACTTTTATTTTTGTATTGCTCTAAAGTGCTTTTCATCTCCTGAATAGCGTTTCCAATGCATTCACAAAGTTTGGCATGTAACTTCTGGCTGAATGGTTTTCTTGATGTTTGAAGTGTTATAACATGCTTCTGTGGCTGTTTATACATGGTAAAAAAATTTTTTTGAAGATGTTTAGCCTTTAGATTCCGTTTTTGAGACTTTCATTTTTTTATTGCTCTAAAGTGCTTTTCAGCTCCTGAACAGCGTTTTCAATGCATTTACAAAGTTTGGCATGTAACTTCTGGCTGAATGGTTTTCTTGATGTTTGAAGTGTTATAACATGCTTCTGTGGCTGTTTATACATGGTAAAGGGGTTTTGTGAAGATGTTTAGCCTTTATATTCCGTTTTTGAGACTTTCATTTTTCTATGCTCTAAAGTGCTTTTCATCTCCTGAATAGCGTTTTCAATACATTTACAAAGTTTGGCATGTAACTTCTGGCTGAATGGTTTTCTTGATGTTTGAAGTGTTATAACATGCTTCTGTGGCTGTTTATACATGGTAAAGGGGTTTTGTGAAGATGTTTAGCCTTCAGATTCCGTTTTGAGACTTTCATTTTTCTATTGCTCTAAAGTGCTTTTCATCTCCTGAATAGCGTTTCCAATGCATTCACAAAGTTTGGCATATAACTTCTGGCTGAATGGTTTTCTTGATGTTTGAAGTGTTATAACATGCTTCTGTGGCTGTTTATACATGGTAAAGGGGTTTTGTGAAGATGTTTCGCCTTTATATTCCGTTTTTGAGACTTTCATTTTTCTATGCTCTAAAGTGCTTTTCAGCTCCTGAATAGCCATTTCAATGCATTCACAAAGTTTGGCATGTAACTTCTGGCTGAATGGTTTTCTTGATGTTTGAAGTGTTATAACATGCTTCTGTGGCTGTTTATACATGGTAAAGGGGTTTTGTGAAGATGTTTAGCCTTCAGATTCCGTTTTGAGACTTTTATTTTTGTATTGCTCAAAAGTGCTTTTCATCTCCTGAATAGCGTTTCCAATGCATTCACAAAGTTTGGCATATAACTTCTGGCTGAATGGTTTTCTTGATGTTTGAAGTGTTATAACATGCTTCTGTGGCTGTTTATACATGGTAAAGGGGTTTTGTGAAGATGTTTCGCCTTTATATTCCGTTTTTGAGACTTTCATTTTTCTATGCTCTAAAGTGCTTCTCAGCTCCTGAATAGCCATTTCAATGCATTCACAAAGTTTGGCATGTAACTTCTGGCTGAATGGTTTTCTTGATGTTTGAAGTGTTATAACATGCTTCTGTGGCTGTTTATACATGGTAAAGGGGTTTTGGGAAGAAGTTTAGCCTTTAGATTGCGTTTTTGAGACTTTCATTTTTCTATGCTCTAAAGTGTTTTTCAGCTCCTGAATAGCATTTTCAATGCATTTACTAAGTTTGGCATGTAACTTCTGGTTGAATGGTTTTCTTGATGTTTGAAGTGTTATAACATGCTTCTGTGGCTGTTTATACATGGTAAAGGGGTTTTGTGAAGATATTTAGCCTTCAGATTCTGTTTTGGGACTTTTATTTTTGTATTGCTCTAAAGTGCTTTTCATCTCCTGAATAGCGTTTCCAATGCATTCACAAAGTTTGGCATGTAACTTCTGGCTGAATGGTTTTCTTGATGTTTGAAGTGTTATAACATGCTTCTGTGGCTGTTTATACATGGTAAAAAAATTTTTTTGAAGATGTTTAGCCTTTAGATTCCGTTTTTGAGACTTTCATTTTTTTATTGCTCTAAAGTGCTTTTCAGCTCCTGAACAGCGTTTTCAATGCATTTACAAAGTTTGGCATGTAACTTCTGGCTGAATGGTTTTCTTGATGTTTGAAGTGTTATAACATGCTTCTGTGCCTGTTTATACATGGTAAAGGGGTTTTGTGAAGATGTTTAGCCTTTAGATTCCGTTTTTGAGACTTTCATTTTTCTATTGCTCTAAAGTGCTTTTCAGCTCCTGAACAGCGTTTTCAATGCATTTACAAAGTTTGGCATGTTACTTCTGGCTGAATGGTTTTCTTGATGTTTGAAGTGTTATAACATGCTTCTGTGGCTGTTTATACATGGTAAAGGGGTTTTGTGAAGATGTTTAGCCTTTAGATTCCGTTTTTGAGACTTTCATTTTTTTATTGCTCTAAAGTGCTTTTCAGCTCCTGAACAGCGTTTTCAATGCATTTACAAAGTTTGGCATGTAACTTCTGGCTGAATGGTTTTCTTGATGTTTGAAGTGTTATAACATGCTTCTGTGGCTGTTTATACATGGTAAAGGGGTTTTGTGAAGATGTTTAGCCTTTAGATTCCGTTTTTGAGACTTTCATTTTTCTATTGCTCTAAAGTGCTTTTCAGCTCCTGAACAGCGTTTTCAATGCATTTACAAAGTTTGACATGTAACTTCTGGCTGAATGGTTTTCTTGATGTTTGAAGTGTTATAACATGCTTCTGTGGCTGTTTATACATGGTAAAGGGGTTTTGTGAAGATGTTTAGCCTTTAGATTCCGTTTTTGAGACTTTCATTTTTCTATTGCTCTAAAGTGCTTTTCAGCTCCTGAACAGCGTTTTCAATGCATTTACAAAGTTTGGCATGTAACTTCTGGCTGAATGGTTTTCTTAATGTTTGAAGTGTTATAACATGCTTCTGTGGCTGTTTATACATGGTAAAGGGGTTTTGTGAAGATGTTTAGCCTTTAGATTCCGTTTTTGAGACTTTCATTTTTCTATTGCTCTAAAGTGCTTTTCAGCTCCTGAACAGCGTTTTCAATGCATTTACAAAGTTTGGCATGTAACTTCTGGCTGAATGGTTTTCTTGATGTTTGAAGTGTTATAACATGCTTCTGTGGCTGTTTATACATGGTAAAGGGGTTTTGTGAAGATGTTTAGCCTTTATATTCCGTTTTTGAGACTTTCATTTTTCTATGCTCTAAAGTGCTTTTCAGCTCCTGAATAGCCATTTCAATGCATTCACAAAGTTTGGCATGTAACTTCTGGCTGAATGGTTTTCTTGATGTTTGAAGTGTTATAACATGCTTCTGTGGCTGTTTATACATGGTAAAGGGGTTTTGTGAAGATGTTTAGCCTTTAGATTCCGTTTTTGAGACTTTCATTTTTCCATTGCTCTAAAGTGCTTTTCAGCTCCTGAACAGCGTTTTCAATGCATTTACAAAGTTTGGCATGTAACTTCTGGCTGAATGGTTTTCTTGATGTTTGAAGTGTTATAACATGCTTCTGTGGCTGTTTATACATGGTAAAGGGGTTTTGTGAAGATGTTTAGCCTTTAGATTCCGTTTTTGAGACTTTCATTTTTCTATTGCTCTAAAGTGCTTTTCAGCTCCTGAACAGCGTTTTCAATGCATTTACAAAGTTTGGCATGTTACTTCTGGCTGAATGGTTTTCTTGATGTTTGAAGTGTTATAACATGCTTCTGTGGCTGTTTATACATGGTAAAGGGGTTTTGTGAAGATGTTTAGCCTTTAGATTCCGTTTTTGAGACTTTCATTTTTTTATTGCTCTAAAGTGCTTTTCAGCTCCTGAACAGCGTTTTCAATGCATTTACAAAGTTTGGCATGTAACTTCTGGCTGAATGGTTTTCTTGATGTTTGAAGTGTTATAACATGCTTCTGTGGCTGTTTATACATGGTAAAGGGGTTTTGTGAAGATGTTTAGCCTTTAGATTCCGTTTTTGAGACTTTCATTTTTCTATTGCTCTAAAGTGCTTTTCAGCTCCTGAACAGCGTTTTCAATGCATTTACAAAGTTTGACATGTAACTTCTGGCTGAATGGTTTTCTTGATGTTTGAAGTGTTATAACATGCTTCTGTGGCTGTTTATACATGGTAAAGGGGTTTTGTGAAGATGTTTAGCCTTTAGATTCCGTTTTTGAGACTTTCATTTTTCTATTGCTCTAAAGTGCTTTTCAGCTCCTGAACAGCGTTTTCAATGCATTTACAAAGTTTGGCATGTAACTTCTGGCTGAATGGTTTTCTTAATGTTTGAAGTGTTATAACATGCTTCTGTGGCTGTTTATACATGGTAAAGGGGTTTTGTGAAGATGTTTAGCCTTTAGATTCCGTTTTTGAGACTTTCATTTTTCTATTGCTCTAAAGTGCTTTTCAGCTCCTGAACAGCGTTTTCAATGCATTTACAAAGTTTGGCATGTAACTTCTGGCTGAATGGTTTTCTTGATGTTTGAAGTGTTATAACATGCTTCTGTGGCTGTTTATACATGGTAAAGGGGTTTTGTGAAGATGTTTAGCCTTTATATTCCGTTTTTGAGACTTTCATTTTTCTATGCTCTAAAGTGCTTTTCAGCTCCTGAATAGCCATTTCAATGCATTCACAAAGTTTGGCATGTAACTTCTGGCTGAATGGTTTTCTTGATGTTTGAAGTGTTATAACATGCTTCTGTGGCTGTTTATACATGGTAAAGGGGTTTTGTGAAGATGTTTAGCCTTTAGATTCCGTTTTTGAGACTTTCATTTTTCCATTGCTCTAAAGTGCTTTTCAGCTCCTGAACAGCGTTTTCAATGCATTTACAAAGTTTGGCATGTAACTTCTGGCTGAATGGTTTTCTTGATGTTTGAAGTGTTATAACATGCTTCTGTGGCTGTTTATACATGGTAAAGGGGTTTTGTGAAGATGTTTAGCCTTTAGATTCCGTTTTTGAGACTTTCATTTTTTTATTGCTCTAAAGTGCTTTTCAGCTCCTGAACAGCGTTTTCAATGCATTTACAAAGTTTGGCATGTAACTTCTGGCTGAATGGTTTTCTTGATGTTTGAAGTGTTATAACATGCTTCTGTGGCTGTTTATACATGGTAAAGGGGTTTTGTGAAGATGTTTAGCCTTTAGATTCCGTTTTTGAGACTTTCATTTTTCTATTGCTCTAAAGTGCTTTTCAGCTCCTGAACAGCGTTTTCAATGCATTTACAAAGTTTGGCATGTAACTTCTGGCTGAATGGTTTTCTTGATGTTTGAAGTGTTATAACATGCTTCTGTGGCTGTTTATACATGGTAAAGGGGTTTTGTGAAGATGTTTAGCCTTTAGATTCCGTTTTTGAGACTTTCATTTTTCTATTGCTCTAAAGTGCTTTTCAGCTCCTGAACAGCGTTTTCAATGCATTTACAAAGTTTGGCATGTAACTTCTGGCTGAATGGTTTTCTTAATGTTTGAAGTGTTATAACATGCTTCTGTGCCTGTTTATACATGGTAAAGGGGTTTTGTGAAGATGTTTAGCCTTTAGATTCCGTTTTTGAGACTTTCATTTTTCTATTGCTCTAAAGTGCTTTTCAGCTCCTGAACAGCGTTTTCAATGCATTTACAAAGTTTGGCATGTAACTTCTGGCTGAATGGTTTTCTTGATGTTTGAAGTGTTATAACATGCTTCTGTGGCTGTTTATACATGGTAAAGGGGTTTTGTGAAGATGTTTAGCCTTTATATTCCGTTTTTGAGACTTTCATTTTTCTATGCTCTAAAGTGCTTTTCAGCTCCTGAATAGCCATTTCAATGCATTCACAAAGTTTGGCATGTAACTTCTGGCTGAATGGTTTTCTTGATGTTTGAAGTGTTATAACATGCTTCTGTGGCTGTTTATACATGGTAAAGGGGTTTTGTGAAGATGTTTAGCCTTTAGATTCCGTTTTTGAGACTTTCATTTTTCTATTGCTCTAAAGTGCTTTTCAGCTCCTGAACAGCGTTTTCAATGCATTTACAAAGTTTGGCATGTAACTTCTGGCTGAATGGTTTTCTTAATGTTTGAAGTGTTATAACATGCTTCTGTGCCTGTTTATACATGGTAAAGGGGTTTTGTGAAGATGTTTAGCCTTTAGATTCCGTTTTTGAGACTTTCATTTTTCTATTGCTCTAAAGTGCTTTTCAGCTCCTGAACAGCGTTTTCAATGCATTTACAAAGTTTGGCATGTAACTTCTGGCTGAATGGTTTTCTTGATGTTTGAAGTGTTATAACATGCTTCTGTGGCTGTTTATACATGGTAAAGGGGTTTTGTGAAGATGTTTAGCCTTTATATTCCGTTTTTGAGACTTTCATTTTTCTATGCTCTAAAGTGCTTTTCAGCTCCTGAATAGCCATTTCAATGCATTCACAAAGTTTGGCATGTAACTTCTGGCTGAATGGTTTTCTTGATGTTTGAAGTGTTATAACATGCTTCTGTGGTTGTTTATACATGGTAAAGGGGTTTTGTGAAGATGTTTAGCCTTTAGATTCCGTTTTTGAGACTTTCATTTTTCTATTGCTCTAAAGTGCTTTTCAGCTCCTGAACAGCGTTTTCAATGCATTTACAAAGTTTGGCATGTAACTTCTGGCTGAATGGTTTTCTTAATGTTTGAAGTGTTAGAACATGCTTCTGTGCCTGTTTATACATGGTAAAGGGGTTTTGTGAAGATGTTTAGCCTTTAGATTCCGTTTTTGAGACTTTCATTTTTCTATTGCTCTAAAGTGCTTTTCAGCTCCTGAACAGCGTTTTCAATGCATTTACAAAGTTTGGCATGTAACTTCTGGCTGAATGGTTTTCTTGATGTTTGAAGTGTTATAACATGCTTCTGTGGCTGTTTATACATGGTAAAGGGGTTTTGTGAAGATGTTTAGCCTTTATATTCCGTTTTTGAGACTTTCATTTTTCTATGCTCTAAAGTGCTTTTCAGCTCCTGAATAGCCATTTCAATGCATTCACAAAGTTTGGCATGTAACTTCTGGCTGAATGGTTTTCTTGATGTTTGAAGTGTTATAACATGCTTCTGTGGCTGTTTAAACATGGTAAAGGGGTTTTGGGAAGATGTTTAGCCTTTAGATTCCGTTTTTGAGACTTTCATTTTTCTATTGCTCTGAAGTGCTTTACAGCTCGTAAATAGCATTTTCAATGCATTTACAAAGTTTGGCATGTAACTTCTGGCTGAATGGTTTTCTTGATGTTTGAAGTGTTATAACATGCTTCTGTGGCTGTTTATACATGGTAAAGGGGTTTTGTGAAGATGTTTAGCCTTCAGATTCCGTTTTGAGACTTTTATTTTTGTATTGCTCTAAAGTGCTTTTCAGCTCCTAGCGTTTTCAATTCATTTACAAAGTTTGGCATGTAACTTCTGGCTGAATGGTTTTCTTGATGTTTGAAGTGTTATAACATGCTTCTGTGGCTGTTTGTATGTGGTAAAGGGGCTTTGTGAAGATGTTTAGCCTTTAGATTCCGTTTTTGAGACTTTCATTTTTCTATGCTCTAAAGTGCTTTTCATCTCCTGAATAGCGTTTTCAATGCATTTACAAAGTTTGGCATGTAACTTCTGGCTGAATGGTTTTCTTGATGTTTGAAGTGTTATAACATGCTTCTGTGGCTGTTTATACATGGTAAAGGGGTTTTGTGAAGATGTTTATTCTTCAGATTCCGTTTTGAGACTTTTTTTTTTGTATTGCTCTAAAGTGCTTTTCATCTCCTGAATAGCGTTTCCAATGCATTCACAAAGTTTGGCATGTAACTTCTGGCTGAATGGTTTTTTTGATGTTTGAAGTGTTATAACATGCTTCTGTGGCTGTTTATACATGGTAAAGGGGTTTTGTGAAGATGTTTAGCCTCTATATTCCGTTTTTGAGACTTTCATTTTTCTATGCTCTAAAGTGCTTTTCAGCTCCTGAATAGCCATTTCAATGCATTTACAAAGTTTGGCATGTAACTTCTGGCTGAATGGTTTTCTTGATGTTTGAAGTTTTATAACATGCTTCTGTGGCTGTTTATACATGGTAAAGGGGTTTTGTGAAGATGTTTAGCCTTCAGATTCCGTTTTGAGACTTTTATTTTTGTATGCTCTAAAGTGGTTTTCAGCTCCTGAATAGCGTTTCCAATGCATTCACAAAGTTTGGCATGTAACTTCTGGCTGAATGGTTTTCTTGATGTTTGAAGTGTTATAACATGCTTCTGTGGCTGTTTATACATGGTAAAGGGGTTTTGTGAAGATGTTTAGCCTTTATATTCCGTTTTTGAGACTTTCATTTTTCTATGCTCTAAAGTGCTTTTCAGCTCCTGAATAGCCATTTCAATGCATTTACAAAGTTTGGCATGTAACTTCTGGCTGAATGGTTTTCTTGATGTTTGAAGTGTTATAACATGCTTCTGTGGCTGTTTATACATGGTAAAGGGGTTTTGTGAAGATGTTTAGCCTTCAGATTCCGTTTTGAGACTTTTATTTTTGTATTGCTCTAAAGTGGTTTTCAGCTCCTGAATAGCGTTTCCAATGCATTCACAAAGTTTGGCATGTAACTTCTGGCTGAATGGTTTTCTTGATGTTTGAAGTGTTATAACATGCTCCTGTGGCTGTTTATACATGGTAAAGGGGTTTTGTGAAGATGTTTAGCCTTTATATTCCGTTTTTGAGACTTTCCTTTTTCTATGCTCTAAAGTGCTTTTCATCTCCTGAATAGCGTTTTCAATGCATTTACAAAGTTTTGCATGTAACTTCTGGCTGAATGGTTTTCTTGATGTTTGAAGTGTTATAACATGCTTCTGTGGCTGTTTATACATGGTAAAGGGGTTTTGTGAAGATGTTTAGCCTTTAGATTCCGTTTTTGAGACTTTCATTTTTCTATTGCTCTAAAGTGCTTTTCAGCTCCTGAACAGCGTTTTCAATGCATTTACAAAGTTTGGCATGTAACTTCTGGCTGAATGGTTTTCTTGATGTTTGAAGTGTTATAACATGCTTCTGTGGCTGTTTATACATGGTAAAGGGGTTTTGTGAAGATGTTTAGCCTTTAGATTCCGTTTTTGAGACTTTCATTTTTCTATTGCTCTAAAGTGCTTTTCAGCTCCTGAACAGCGTTTTCAATGCATTTACAAAGTTTGGCATGTAACTTCTGGCTGAATGGTTTTCTTGATGTTTGAAGTGTTATAACATGCTTCTGTGCCTGTTTATACATGGTAAAGGGGTTTTGTGAAGATGTTTAGCCTTTATATTCCGTTTTTGAGACTTTCATTTTTCTATGCTCTAAAGTGCTTTTCAGCTCCTGAATAGCCATTTCAATGCATTTACAAAGTTTGGCATGTAACTTCTGGCTGAATGGTTTTCTTGATGTTTGAAGTGTTATAACATGCTTCTGTGGCTGTTTATACATGGTAAAGGGGTTTTGTGAAGATGTTTAGCCTTCAGATTCCGTTTTGAGACTTTTATTTTTGTATTGCTCTAAAGTGGTTTTCAGCTCCTGAATAGCGTTTCCAATGCATTCACAAAGTTTGGCATGTAACTTCTGGCTGAATGGTTTTCTTGATGTTTGAAGTGTTATAACATGCTCCTGTGGCTGTTTATACATGGTAAAGGGGTTTTGTGAAGATGTTTAGCCTTTATATTCCGTTTTTGAGACTTTCCTTTTTCTATGCTCTAAAGTGCTTTTCATCTCCTGAATAGCGTTTTCAATGCATTTACAAAGTTTTGCATGTAACTTCTGGCTGAATGGTTTTCTTGATGTTTGAAGTGTTATAACATGCTTCTGTGGCTGTTTATACATGGTAAAGGGGTTTTGTGAAGATGTTTAGCCTTTAGATTCCGTTTTTGAGACTTTCATTTTTCTATTGCTCTAAAGTGCTTTTCAGCTCCTGAACAGCGTTTTCAATGCATTTACAAAGTTTGGCATGTAACTTCTGGCTGAATGGTTTTCTTGATGTTTGAAGTGTTATAACATGCTTCTGTGGCTGTTTATACATGGTAAAGGGGTTTTGTGAAGATGTTTAGCCTTTAGATTCCGTTTTTGAGACTTTCATTTTTCTATTGCTCTAAAGTGCTTTTCAGCTCCTGAACAGCGTTTTCAATGCATTTACAAAGTTTGGCATGTAACTTCTGGCTGAATGGTTTTCTTGATGTTTGAAGTGTTATAACATGCTTCTGTGCCTGTTTATACATGGTAAAGGGGTTTTGTGAAGATGTTTAGCCTTTATATTCCGTTTTTGAGACTTTCATTTTTCTATGCTCTAAAGTGCTTTTCAGCTCCTGAATAGCCATTTCAATGCATTTACAAAGTTTGGCATGTAACTTCTGGCTGAATGGTTTTCTTGATGTTTGAAGTTTTATAACATGCTTCTGTGGCTGTTTATACATGGTAAAGGGGTTTTGTGAAGATGTTTAGCCTTCAGATTCCGTTTTGAGACTTTTATTTTTGTATTGCTCTAAAGTGCTTTTCAGCTCCTGAATAGCGTTTTCAATGCATTTACAAAGTTTGGCATGTAACTTCTGGCTGAATGGTTTTCTTGATGTTTGAAGTGTTATAACATGCTTCTGTGGCTGTTTATACATGGTAAAGGGGTTTTGTGAAGATGTTTAGCCTTTATATTCCGTTTTTGAGACTTTCATTTTTCTATGCTCTGAAGTGCTTTTCAGCTCCTGAATAGCCATTTCAATGCATTCACAAAGTTTGGCATGTAACTTCTGGCTGAATGGTTTTCTTGATGTTTGAAGTGTTATAACATGCTTCTGTGGCTGTTTAAACATGGTAAAGGGGTTTTGGGAAGATGTTTAGCCTTTAGATTCCGTTTTTGAGACTTTCATTTTTCTATTGCTCTGAAGTGCTTTACAGCTCGTAAATAGCATTTTCAATGCATTTACAAAGTTTGGCATGTAACTTCTGGCTGAATGGTTTTCTTGATGTTTGAAGTGTTATAACATGCTTCTGTGGCTGTTTATACATGGTAAAGGGGTTTTGTGAAGATGTTTAGCCTTCAGATTCCGTTTTGAGACTTTTATTTTTGTATTGCTCTAAAGTGCTTTTCAGCTCCTAGCGTTTTCAATTCATTTACAAAGTTTGGCATGTAACTTCTGGCTGAATGGTTTTCTTGATGTTTGAAGTGTTATAACATGCTTCTGTGGCTGTTTGTATGTGGTAAAGGGGCTTTGTGAAGATGTTTAGCCTTTATATTCCGTTTTTTAGACTTTCCTTTTTCTATGCTCTAAAGTGCTTTTCATCTCCTGAATAGCGTTTTCAATGCATTTACAAAGTTTTGCATGTAACTTCTGGCTGAATGGTTTTCTTGATGTTTGAAGTGTTATAACATGCTTCTGTGGCTGTTTATACATGGTAAAGGGGTTTTGTGAAGATGTTTAGCCTTTAGATTCCGTTTTTGAGACTTTCATTTTTCTATTGCTCTAAAGTGCTTTTCAGCTCCTGAACAGCGTTTTCAATGCATTTACAAAGTTTGGCATGTAACTTCTGGCTGAATGGTTTTCTTGATGTTTGAAGTGTTATAACATGCTTCTGTGGCTGTTTATACATGGTAAAGGGGTTTTGTGAAGATGTTTAGCCTTTAGATTCCGTTTTTGAGACTTTCATTTTTCTATTGCTCTAAAGTGCTTTTCAGCTCCTGAACAGCGTTTTCAATGCATTTACAAAGTTTGGCATGTAACTTCTGGCTGAATGGTTTTCTTGATGTTTGAAGTGTTATAACATGCTTCTGTGCCTGTTTATACATGGTAAAGGGGTTTTGTGAAGATGTTTAGCCTTTATATTCCGTTTTTGAGACTTTCATTTTTCTATGCTCTAAAGTGCTTTTCAGCTCCTGAATAGCCATTTCAATGCATTTACAAAGTTTGGCATGTAACTTCTGGCTGAATGGTTTTCTTGATGTTTGAAGTTTTATAACATGCTTCTGTGGCTGTTTATACATGGTAAAGGGGTTTTGTGAAGATGTTTAGCCTTCAGATTCCGTTTTGAGACTTTTATTTTTGTATTGCTCTAAAGTGCTTTTCAGCTCCTGAATAGCGTTTTCAATGCATTTACAAAGTTTGGCATGTAACTTCTGGCTGAATGGTTTTCTTGATGTTTGAAGTGTTATAACATGCTTCTGTGGCTGTTTATACATGGTAAAGGGGTTTTGTGAAGATGTTTAGCCTTTATATTCCGTTTTTGAGACTTTCATTTTTCTATGCTCTGAAGTGCTTTTCAGCTCCTGAATAGCCATTTCAATGCATTCACAAAGTTTGGCATGTAACTTCTGGCTGAATGGTTTTCTTGATGTTTGAAGTGTTATAACATGCTTCTGTGGCTGTTTAAACATGGTAAAGGGGTTTTGGGAAGATGTTTAGCCTTTAGATTCCGTTTTTGAGACTTTCATTTTTCTATTGCTCTGAAGTGCTTTACAGCTCGTAAATAGCATTTTCAATGCATTTACAAAGTTTGGCATGTAACTTCTGGCTGAATGGTTTTCTTGATGTTTGAAGTGTTATAACATGCTTCTGTGGCTGTTTATACATGGTAAAGGGGTTTTGTGAAGATGTTTAGCCTTTATATTCCGTTTTTGAGACTTTCATTTTTCTACGCTCTAAAGTGCTTTTCATCTCCTGAATAGCGTTTTCAATGCATTTACAAAGTTTGGCATGTAACTTCTGGCTGAATGGTTTTCTTGATGTTTGAAGTGTTATAACATGCTTCTGTGGCTGTTTATACATGGTAAAGGGGTTTTGTGAAGATGTTTATTCTTCAGATTCCGTTTTGAGACTTTTTTTTTTGTATTGCTCTGAAGTGCTTTTCATCTCCTGAATAGCGTTTCCAATGCATTCACAAAGTTTGGCATGTAACTTCTGGCTGAATGGTTTTTTTGATGTTTGAAGTGTTATAACATGCTTCTGTGGCTGTTTATACATGGTAAAGGGGTTTTGTGAAGATGTTTAGCCTCTATATTCCGTTTTTGAGACTTTCATTTTTCTATGCTCTAAAGTGCTTTTCAGCTCCTGAATAGCCATTTCAATGCATTTACAAAGTTTGGCATGTAACTTCTGGCTGAATGGTTTTCTTGATGTTTGAAGTTTTATAACATGCTTCTGTGGCTGTTTATACATGGTAAAGGGGTTTTGTGAAGATGTTTAGCCTTCAGATTCCGTTTTGAGACTTTTATTTTTGTATTGCTCTAAAGTGGTTTTCAGCTCCTGAATAGCGTTTCCAATGCATTCACAAAGTTTGGCATGTAACTTCTGGCTGAATGGTTTTCTTGATGTTTGAAGTGTTATAACATGCTTCTGTGGCTGTTTATACATGGTAAAGGGGTTTTGTGAAGATGTTTAGCCTTTATATTCCGTTTTTGAGACTTTCATTTTTCTATGCTCTAAAGTGCTTTTCAGCTCCTGAATAGCCATTTCAATGCATTTACAAAGTTTGGCATGTAACTTCTGGCTGAATGGTTTTCTTGATGTTTGAAGTGTTATAACATGCTTCTGTGGCTGTTTATACATGGTAAAGGGGTTTTGTGAAGATGTTTAGCCTTCAGATTCCGTTTTGAGACTTTTATTTTTGTATTGCTCTAAAGTGCTTTTCATCTCCTGAATAGCGTTTCCAATGCATTCACAAAGTTTGGCATGTAACTTCTGGCTGAATGGTTTTCTTGATGTTTGAAGTGTTATAACATGCTTCTGTGGCTGTTTATACATGCTAAAGGGGTTTTGTGAAGATGTTTAGCCTTTATATTCCGTTTTTGAGACTTTCCTTTTTCTATGCTCTAAAGTGCTTTTCATCTCCTGAATAGCGTTTTCAATGCATTTACAAAGTTTTGCATGTAACTTCTGGCTGAATGGTTTTCTTGATGTTTGAAGTGTTATAACATGCTTCTGTGGCTGTTTATACATGGTAAAAGTTTTTTTTGAAGATGTTTAGCCTTTATATTCCGTTTTTGAGACTTTCATTTTTCTATGCTCCAAAGTGCTTTTCAGCTCCTGAATAGCCATTTCAATGCATTTACAAAGTTTGGCATGTAACTTCTGGCTGAATGGTTTTCTTGATGTTTGAAGTGTTATAACATGCTTCTGTGGCTGTTTTTACATGGTAAAGGGGTTTTGTGAAGATGTTTAGCCTTTATATTCCGTTTTTGAGACTTTCATTTTTCTATGCTCTAAAGTGCTTTTCAGCTCCTGAATAGCCATTTCAATGCATTTACAAAGTTTGGCATGTAACTTCTGGCTGAATGGTTTTCTTGATGTTTGAAGTGTTATAACATGCTTCTGTGGCTGTTTATACATGGTAAAGGGGTTTTGTGAAGATATTTAGCCTTCAGATTCCGTTTTGAGACTTTTATTTTTGTATTGCTCTAAAGTGCTTTTTATCTCCTGAATAGCGTTTCCAATGCATTTACAAAGTTTGGCATGTAACTTCTGGCTGAATGGTTTTCTTGATGTTTGAAGTGTTATAACATGCTTCTGTGGCTGTTTATACATGGTAAAGGGGTTTTGTGAAGATGTTTAGCCTTCAGATTCCGTTTTGAGACTTTTATTTTTGTATTGCTCTAAAGTGCTTTTCATCTCCTGAATAGCGTTTCCAATGCATTCACAAAGTTTGGCATGTAACTTCTGGCTGAATGGTTTTCTTGATGTTTGAAGTGTTATAACATGCTTCTGTGGCTGTTTATACATGGTAAAGGGGTTTTGTGAAGATGTTTAGCCTTCAGATTCCGTTTTGAGACTTTTATTTTTGTATTGCTCTAAAGTGCTTTTCATCTCCTGAATAGCGTTTCCAATGCATTCACAAAGTTTGGCATGTAACTTCTGGCTGAATGGTTTTCTTGATGTTTGAAGTGTTATAACATGCTTCTGTGGCTGTTTATACATGGTAAAGGGGTTTTGTGAAGATGTTTAGCCTTCAGATTCCGTTTTGAGACTTTTATTTTTGTATTGCTCTAAAGTGCTTTACAGCTCCTAAATAGCATTTTCAATGCATTTACAAAGTTTGGCATGTAACTTCTGGCTGAATGGTTTTCTTGATGTTTGAAGTGTTATAACATGCTTCTGTGGCTGTTTATACATGGTAAAGGGGTTTTGTGAAGATGTTTAGCCTTCAGATTCCGTTTTGAGACTTTTATTTTTGTATTGCTCTAAAGTGCTTTACAGCTCCTAAATAGCATTTTCAATGCATTTACAAAGTTTGGCATGTAACTTCTGGCTGAATGGTTTTCTTGATGTTTGAAGTGTTATAACATGCTTCTGTGGCTGTTTATACATGGTCAAAATTTTTTTTGAAGATGTTTAGCCTTTATATTCCGTTTTTGAGACTTTCATTTTTCTATGCTCCAAAGTGCTTTTCAGCTCCTGAATAGCCATTTCAATGCATTTACAAAGTTTGGCATTTAACTTCTGGCTGAATGGTTTTCTTGATGTTTGAAGTGTTATAACATGCTTCTGTGCCTGTTTAAAGGGGTTTTGTGAAGATGTTTAGCCTTTAGATTCCGTTTTTGAGACTTTCATTTTTCTATTGCTCTAAAGTGCTTTTCAGCTCCTGAACAGCGTTTTCAATGCATTTACAAAGTTTGGCATGTAACTTCTGGCTGAATGGTTTTCTTGATGTTTGAAGTGTTATAACATGCTTCTGTGGCTGTTTATACATGGTAAAGGGGTTTTGTGAAGATGTTTAGCCTTCAGATTCCGTTTTGAGACTTTTATTTTTGTATTACTCTAAAGTGCTTTTCAGCTCCTGAATAGCGTTTTCAATGCATTTACAAAGTTTGGCATGTAACTTCTGGCTGAATGGTTTTCTTGATGTTTGAAGTGTTATAACATGCTTCTGTGGCTGTTTATACATGGTAAAGGTTTTTTTTGAAGATGTTTAGCCTTTATATTCCATTTTTGAGACTTTCATTTTTCTATGCTCCAAAGTGCTTTTCATCTCCTAAATAGCATTTTCAATGCATTTACAAAGTTTGGCATGTAACTTCTGGCTGAATGGTTTTCTTGATGTTTGAAGTGTTATAACATGCTTCTGTGCCTGTTTCAAGGGGTTTTGTGAAGATGTTTAGCCTTTAGATTCCGTTTTTGAGACTTTCATTTTTCTATTGCTCTAAAGTGCTTTTCAGCTCCTGAACAGCGTTTTCAATGCATTTACAAAGTTTGGCATGTAACTTCTGGCTGAATGGTTTTCTTGATGTTTGAAGTGTTATAACATGCTTCTGTGGCTGTTTATACATGGTAAAGGGGTTTTGTGAAGATGTTTAGCCTTCAGATTCCGTTTTGAGACTTTTATTTTTGTATTACTCTAAAGTGCTTTTCAGCTCCTGAATAGCGTTTTCAATGCATTTACAAAGTTTGGCATGTAACTTCTGGCTGAATGGTTTTCTTGATGTTTGAAGTGTTATAACATGCTTCTGTGGCTGTTTATACATGGTAAAGGTTTTTTTTGAAGATGTTTAGCCTTTATATTCCATTTTTGAGACTTTCATTTTTCTATGCTCCAAAGTGCTTTTCAGCTCCTAAATAGCATTTTCAATGCATTTACAAAGTTTGGCATGTAACTTCTGGCTGAATGGTTTTCTTGATGTTTGAAGTGTTATAACATGCTTCTGTGCCTGTTTAAAGGGGTTTTGTGAAGATGTTTAGCCTTTAGATTCCGTTTTTGAGACTTTCATTTTTTTATTGCTCTAAAGTGCTTTTCAGCTCCTGAACAGCGTTTTCAATGCATTTACAAAGTTTGGCATGTAACTTCTTGCTGAATGGTTTTCTTGATGTTTGAAGTGTTATAACATGCTTCTGTGGCTGTTTATACATGGTAAAGGGGTTTTGTGAAGATGTTTAGCCTTCAGATTCCGTTTTGAGACTTTTATTTTTGTATTACTCTAAAGTGCTTTTCAGCTCCTGAATAGCGTTTTCAATGCATTTACAAAGTTTGGCATGTAACTTCTGGCTGAATGGTTTTCTTGATGTTTGAAGTGTTATAACATGCTTCTGTGGCTGTTTATACATGGTAAAGGTTTTTTTTGAAGATGTTTAGCCTTTATATTCCATTTTTGAGACTTTCATTTTTCTATGCTCCAAAGTGCTTTTCAGCTCCTAAATAGCATTTTCAATGCATTTACAAAGTTTGGCATGTAACTTCTGGCTGAATGGTTTTCTTGATGTTTGAAGTGTTATAACATGCTTCTGTGGCTGTTTATACATGGTAAAGGGGTTTTGTGAAGATGTTTCGCCTTTATATTCCGTTTTTGAGACTTTCATTTTTCTATGCTCTAAAGTGCTTTTCAGCTCCTGAATAGCCATTTCAATGCATTCACAAAGTTTGGCATGTAACTTCTGGCTGAATGGTTTTCTTGATGTTTGAAGTGTTATAACATGCTTCTGTGGCTGTTTATACATGGTAAAGGGGTTTTGGGAAGATGTTTAGCCTTTAGATTCCGTTTTTGAGACTTTCATTTTTCTATTGCTCTGAAGTGCTTTACAGCTCCTAAATAGCATTTTCAATGCATTTACAAAGTTTGGCATGTAACTTCTGGCTGAATGGTTTTCTTGATGTTTGAAGTGTTATAACATGCTTCTGTGGCTGTTTATACATGGTAAAGGGGTTTTGTGAAGATGTTTAGCCTTCAGATTCCGTTTTGAGACTTTTATTTTTGTATTGCTCTAAAGTGCTTTTCATCTCCTGAATAGTGTTTCCAATGCATTCACAAAGTTTGGCATGTAACTTCTGGCTGAATGGTTTTCTTGATGTTTGAAGTGTTATAACATGCTTCTGTGGCTGTTTTTACATGGTAAAGGGGTTTTGTGAAGATGTTTAGCCTTTAAATTCCGTTTTTGAGACTTTCATTTTTCTATGCTCTAAAGTGCTTTTCAGCTCCTGAATAGCCATTTCAATGCATTTACAAAGTTTGGCATGTAACTTCTGGCTAAATGGTTTTCTTGATGTTTGAAGTGTTATAACATGCTTCTGTGGCTGTTTATACATGGTAAAGGGGTTTTGTGAAGATATTTAGCCTTCAGATTCCGTTTTGAGACTTTTATTTTTGTATTGCTCTAAAGTGCTTTTCATCTCCTGAATAGCGTTTCCAATGCATTTACAAAGTTTGGCATGTAACTTCTGGCTGAATGGTTTTCTTGATGTTTGAAGTGTTATAACATGCTTCTGTGGCTGTTTATACATGGTAAAGGGGTTTTGTGAAGATGTTTAGCCTTTATATTCCGTTTTTGAGACTTTCATTTTTCTATGCTCTAAAGTGCTTTTCAGCTCCTGAATAGCCATTTCAATGCATTTACAAAGTTTGGCATGTAACTTCTGGCTGAATGGTTTTCTTGATGTTTGAAGTGTTATAACATGCTTCTGTGGCTGTTTATACATGGTAAAAGTTTTTTTTGAAGATGTTTAGCCTTTATATTCAGTTTTTGAGACTTTCATTTTTCTATGCTCCAAAGTGCTTTTCAGCTCCTGAATAGCCATTTCAATGCATTTACAAAGTTTGGCATGTAACTTCTGGCTGAATGGTTTTCTTGATGTTTGAAGTGTTATAACATGCTTCTGTGGCTGTTTATACATGGTAAAGGGGTTTTGGGAAGATGTTTAGCCTTTAGATTCCGTTTTTGAGACTTTCATTTTTCTATGCTCCAAAGTGCTTTTCAGCTCCTGAATAGCCATTTCAATGCATTTACAAAGTTTGGCATGTAACTTCTGGCTGAATGGTTTTCTTGATGTTTGAAGTGTTATAACATGCTTCTGTGCCTGTTTAAAGGGGTTTTGTGAAGATGTTTAGCCTTTAGATTCCGTTTTTGAGACTTTCATTTTTCTATGCTCCAAAGTGCTTTTCAGCTCCTGAATAGCCATTTCAATGCATTCACAAAGTTTGGCATGTAACTTCTGGCTGAATGGTTTTCTTGATGTTTGAAGTGTTATAACATGCTTCTGTGGCTGTTTATACATGGTAAAGGGGTTTTGTGAAGATGTTTAGCCTTCAGATTCCGTTTTGAGACTTTTATTTTTGTATTGCTCTAAAGTGCTTTTCATCTCCTGAATAGCGTTTCCAATGCATTCACAAAGTTTGGCATGTAACTTCTGGCTGAATGGTTTTCTTGATGTTTGAAGTGTTATAACATGCTTCTGTGGCTGTTTTTACATGGTAAAGGGGTTTTGTGAAGATGTTTAGCCTTTATATTCCGTTTTTGAGACTTTCATTTTTCTATGCTCTAAAGTGCTTTTCAGCTCCTGAATAGCCATTTCAATGCATTTACAAAGTTTGGCATGTAACTTCTGGCTGAATGGTTTTCTTGATGTTTGAAGTGTTATAACATGCTTCTGTGGCTGTTTATACATGGTAAAGGGGTTTTGTGAAGATATTTAGCCTTCAGATTCCGTTTTGAGACTTTTATTTTTGTATTGCTCTAAAGTGCTTTTTATCTCCTGAATAGCGTTTCCAATGCATTTACAAAGTTTGGCATGTAACTTCTGGCTGAATGGTTTTCTTGATGTTTGAAGTGTTATAACATGCTTCTGTGGCTGTTTATACATGGTAAAGGGGTTTTGTGAAGATGTTTTGCCTTCAGATTCCGTTTTGAGACTTTTATTTTTGTATTGCTCTAAAGTGCTTTTCATCTCCTGAATAGCGTTTCCAATGCATTCACAAAGTTTGGCATGTAACTTCTGGCTGAATGGTTTTCTTGATGTTTGAAGTGTTATAACATGCTTCTGTGGCTGTTTATACATGGTAAAAGTTTTTTTTGAAGATGTTTAGCCTTTATATTCCGTTTTTGAGACTTTCATTTTTCTATGCTCCAAAGTGCTTTTCAGCTCCTGAATAGCCATTTCAATGCATTTACAAAGTTTGGCATGTAACTTCTGGCTGAATGGTTTTCTTGATGTTTGAAGTGTTATAACATGCTTCTGTGGCTGTTTATACATGGTAAAGGGGTTTTGGGAAGATGTTTAGCCTTTAGATTCCGTTTTTGAGACATTCATTTTTCTATTGCTCTGAAGTGCTTTACAGCTCCTAAATAGCATTTTCAATGCATTTACAAAGTTTGGCATGTAACTTCTGGCTGAATGGTTTTCTTGATGTTTGAAGTGTTATAACATGCTTCTGTGGCTGTTTATACATGGTAAAGGGGTTTTGTGAAGATGTTTAGCCTTCAGATTCCGTTTTGAGACTTTTATTTTTGTATTGCTCTAAAGTGCTTTTCATCTCCTGAATAGCGTTTCCAATGCATTCACAAAGTTTGGCATGTAACTTCTGGCTGAATGGTTTTCTTGATGTTTGAAGTGTTATAACATGCTTCTGTGGCTGTTTTTACATGGTAAAGGGGTTTTGTGAAGATGTTTAGCCTTTATATTCCGTTTTTGAGACTTTCATTTTTCTATGCTCTAAAGTGCTTTTCAGCTCCTGAATAGCCATTTCAATGCATTTACAAAGTTTGGCATGTAACTTCTGGCTGAATGGTTTTCTTGATGTTTGAAGTGTTATAACATGCTTCTGTGGCTGTTTATACATGGTAAAGGGGTTTTGTGAAGATATTTAGCCTTCAGATTCCGTTTTGAGACTTTTATTTTTGTATTGCTCTAAAGTGCTTTACATCTCCTGAATAGCGTTTCCAATGCATTCACAAAGTTTGGCATGTAACTTCTGGCTGAATGGTTTTCTTGATGTTTGAAGTGTTATAACATGCTTCTGTGGCTGTTTATACATGGTAAAGGGGTTTTGTGAAGATGTTTAGCCTTCAGATTCCGTTTTGAGACTTTTATTTTTGTATTGCTCTAAAGTGCTTTTCATCTCCTGAATAGCGTTTCCAATGCATTCACAAAGTTTGGCATGTAACTTCTGGCTGAATGGTTTTCTTGATGTTTGAAGTGTTATAACTTGCTTCTGTGGCTGTTTATACATGGTAAAGGGGTTTTGTGAAGATGTTTAGCCTTTATATTCCGTTTTTGAGACTTTCATTTTTCTATGCTCTAAAGTGCTTTTCAGCTCCTGAATAGCCATTTCAATGCATTTACAAAGTTTGGCATGTAACTTCTGGCTGAATGGTTTTCTTGATGTTTGAAGTGTTATAACATGCTTCTGTGGCTGTTTATACATGGTCAAAAATTTTTTTGAAGATGTTTAGCCTTTATATTCCGTTTTTGAGACTTTCATTTTTCTATGCTCCAAAGTGCTTTTCAGCTCCTGAATAGCCATTTCAATGCATTTACAAAGTTTGGCATGTAACTTCTGGCTGAATGGTTTTCTTGATGTTTGAAGTGTTATAACATGCTTCTGTGCCTGTTTAAAGGGGTTTTGTGAAGATGTTTAGCCTTTAGATTCCGTTTTTGAGACATTCATTTTTCTATTGCTCTGAAGTGCTTTACAGCTCCTAAATAGCATTTTCAATGCATTTACAAAGTTTGGCATGTAACTTCTGGCTGAATGGTTTTCTTGATGTTTGAAGTGTTATAACATGCTTCTGTGGCTGTTTATACATGGTAAAGGGGTTTTGTGAAGATGTTTAGCCTTCAGATTCCGTTTTGAGACTTTTATTTTTGTATTGCTCTAAAGTGCTTTTCATCTCCTGAATAGCGTTTCCAATGCATTCACAAAGTTTGGCATGTAACTTCTGGCTGAATGGTTTTCTTGATGTTTGAAGTGTTATAACATGCTTCTGTGGCTGTTTTTACATGGTAAAGGGGTTTTGTGAAGATGTTTAGCCTTTATATTCCGTTTTTGAGACTTTCATTTTTCTATGCTCTAAAGTGCTTTTCAGCTCCTGAATAGCCATTTCAATGCATTTACAAAGTTTGGCATGTAACTTCTGGCTGAATGGTTTTCTTGATGTTTGAAGTGTTATAACATGCTTCTGTGGCTGTTTATACATGGTAAAGGGGTTTTGTGAAGATATTTAGCCTTCAGATTCCGTTTTGAGACTTTTATTTTTGTATTGCTCTAAAGTGCTTTTTATCTCCTGAATAGCGTTTCCAATGCATTTACAAAGTTTGGCATGTAACTTCTGGCTGAATGGTTTTCTTGATGTTTGAAGTGTTATAACATGCTTCTGTGGCTGTTTATACATGGTAAAGGGGTTTTGTGAAGATGTTTAGCCTTCAGATTCCGTTTTGAGACTTTTATTTTTGTATTGCTCTAAAGTGCTTTTCATCTCCTGAATAGCGTTTCCAATGCATTCACAAAGTTTGGCATGTAACTTCTGGCTGAATGGTTTTCTTGATGTTTGAAGTGTTATAACTTGCTTCTGTGGCTGTTTATACATGGTAAAGGGGTTTTGTGAAGATGTTTAGCCTTTATATTCCGTTTTTGAGACTTTCATTTTTCTATGCTCTAAAGTGCTTTTCAGCTCCTGAATAGCCATTTCAATGCATTTACAAAGTTTGGCATGTAACTTCTGGCTGAATGGTTTTCTTGATGTTTGAAGTGTTATAACATGCTTCTGTGGCTGTTTATACATGGTAAAAGTTTTTTTTGAAGATGTTTAGCCTTTATATTCCGTTTTTGAGACTTTCATTTTTCTATGCTCCAAAGTGCTTTTCAGCTCCTGAATAGCCATTTCAATGCATTTACAAAGTTTGGCATGTAACTTCTGGCTGAATGGTTTTCTTGATGTTTGAAGTGTTATAACATGCTTCTGTGCCTGTTTAAAGGGGTTTTGTGAAGATGTTTAGCCTTTAGATTCCGTTTTTGAGACTTTCATTTTTCTATTGCTCTAAAGTGCTTTTCAGCTCCTGAACAGCGTTTTCAATGCATTTACAAAGTTTGGCATGTAACTTCTGGCTGAATGGTTTTCTTGATGTTTAAAGTGTTATAACATGCTTCTGTGGCTGTTTATACATGGTAAAGGGGTTTTGTGAAGATGTTTAGCCTTCAGATTCCGTTTTGAGACTTTTATTTTTGTATTGCTCTAAAGTACTTTTCAGCTCCTGAATAGCGTTTTCAATGCATTTACAAAGTTTGGCATGTAACTTCTGGCTGAATGGTTTTCTTGATGTTTGAAGTGTTATAACATGCTTCTGTGGCTGTTTATACATGGTAAAGGTTTTTTTTGAAGATGTTTAGCCTTTATATTCCGTTTTTGAGACTTTCATTTTTCTATGCTCCAAAGTGCTTTTCAGCTCCTAAATAGCATTTTCAATGCATTTACAAAGTTTGGCATGTAACTTCTGGCTGAATGGTTTTCTTGATGTTTGAAGTGTTATAACATGCTTCTGTGGCTGTTTATACATGGTAAAGGGGTTTTGTGAAGATGTTTCGCCTTTATATTCCGTTTTTGAGACTTTCATTTTTCTATGCTCTAAAGTGCTTTTCAGCTCCTGAATAGCCATTTCAATGCATTCACAAAGTTTGGCATGTAACTTCTGGCTGAATGGTTTTCTTGATGTTTGAAGTGTTATAACATGCTTCTGTGGCTGTTTATACATGGTAAAGGGGTTTTGGGAAGATGTTTAGCCTTTAGATTCCGTTTTTGAGACTTTCATTTTTCTATTGCTCTGAAGTGCTTTACAGCTCCTAAATAGCATTTTCAATGCATTTACAAAGTTTGGCATGTAACTTCTGGCTGAATGGTTTTCTTGATGTTTGAAGTGTTATAACATGCTTCTGTGGCTGTTTATACATGGTAAAGGGGTTTTGTGAAGATGTTTAGCCTTCAGATTCCGTTTTGAGACTTTTATTTTTGTATTGCTCTAAAGTGCTTTTCATCTCCTGAATAGCGTTTCCAATGCATTCACAAAGTTTGGCATGTAACTTCTGGCTGAATGGTTTTCTTGATGTTTGAAGTGTTATAACATGCTTCTGTGGCTGTTTTTACATGGTAAAGGGGTTTTGTGAAGATGTTTAGCCTTTATATTCCGTTTTTGAGACTTTCAGTTTTCTATGCTCTAAAGTGCTTTTCAGCTCCTGAATAGCCATTTCAATGCATTTACAAAGTTTGGCATGTAACTTCTGGCTGAATGGTTTTCTTGATGTTTGAAGTGTTATAACATGCTTCTGTGGCTGTTTATACATTGTAAAGGGGTTTTGTGAAGATATTTAGCCTTCAGATTCCGTTTTGAGACTTTTATTTTTGTATTGCTCTAAAGTGCTTTTTATCTCCTGAATAGCGTTTCCAATGCATTTACAAAGTTTGGCATGTAACTTCTGGCTGAATGGTTTTCTTGATGTTTGAAGTGTTATAACATGCTTCTGTGGCTGTTTATACATGGTAAAGGGGTTTTGTGAAGATGTTTAGCCTTCAGATTCCGTTTTGAGACTTTTATTTTTGTATTGCTCTAAAGTGCTTTACATCTCCTGAATAGCGTTTCCAATGCATTCACAAAGTTTGGCATGTAACTTCTGGCTGAATGGTTTTCTTGATGTTTGAAGTGTTATAACATGCTTCTGTGGCTGTTTATACATGGTAAAGGGGTTTTGTGAAGATGTTTAGCCTTCAGATTCCGTTTTGAGACTTTTATTTTTGTATTGCTCTAAAGTGCTTTTCATCTCCTGAATAGCGTTTCCAATGCATTCACAAAGTTTGGCATGTAACTTCTGGCTGAATGGTTTTCTTGATGTTTGAAGTGTTATAACATGCTTCTGTGGCTGTTTATACATGGTAAAGGGGTTTTGTGAAGATGTTTAGCCTTCAGATTCCGTTTTGAGACTTTTATTTTTGTATTGCTCTAAAGTGCTTTACAGCTCCTAAATAGCATTTTCAATGCATTTACAAAGTTTGGCATGTAACTTCTGGCTGAATGGTTTTCTTGATGTTTGAAGTGTTATAACATGCTTCTGTGGCTGTTTATACATGGTCAAAATTTTTTTTGAAGATGTTTAGCCTTTATATTCCGTTTTTGAGACTTTCATTTTTCTATGCTCCAAAGTGCTTTTCAGCTCCTGAATAGCCATTTCAATGCATTTACAAAGTTTGGCATTTAACTTCTGGCTGAATGGTTTTCTTGATGTTTGAAGTGTTATAACATGCTTCTGTGCCTGTTTAAAGGGGTTTTGTGAAGATGTTTAGCCTTTAGATTCCGTTTTTGAGACTTTCATTTTTCTATTGCTCTAAAGTGCTTTTCAGCTCCTGAACAGCGTTTTCAATGCATTTACAAAGTTTGGCATGTAACTTCTGGCTGAATGGTTTTCTTGATGTTTGAAGTGTTATAACATGCTTCTGTGGCTGTTTATACATGGTAAAGGGGTTTTGTGAAGATGTTTAGCCTTCAGATTCCGTTTTGAGACTTTTATTTTTGTATTACTCTAAAGTGCTTTTCAGCTCCTGAATAGCGTTTTCAATGCATTTACAAAGTTTGGCATGTAACTTCTGGCTGAATGGTTTTCTTGATGTTTGAAGTGTTATAACATGCTTCTGTGGCTGTTTATACATGGTAAAGGTTTTTTTTGAAGATGTTTAGCCTTTATATTCCATTTTTGAGACTTTCATTTTTCTATGCTCCAAAGTGCTTTTCAGCTCCTAAATAGCATTTTCAATGCATTTACAAAGTTTGGCATGTAACTTCTGGCTGAATGGTTTTCTTGATGTTTGAAGTGTTATAACATGCTTCTGTGCCTGTTTAAAGGGGTTTTGTGAAGATGTTTAGCCTTTAGATTCCGTTTTTGAGACTTTCATTTTTCTATTGCTCTAAAGTGCTTTTCAGCTCCTGAACAGCGTTTTCAATGCATTTACAAAGTTTGGCATGTAACTTCTGGCTGAATGGTTTTCTTGATGTTTGAAGTGTTATAACATGCTTCTGTGGCTGTTTATACATGGTAAAGGGGTTTTGTGAAGATGTTTAGCCTTCAGATTCCGTTTTGAGACTTTTATTTTTGTATTACTCTAAAGTGCTTTTCAGCTCCTGAATAGCGTTTTCAATGCATTTACAAAGTTTGGCATGTAACTTCTGGCTGAATGGTTTTCTTGATGTTTGAAGTGTTATAACATGCTTCTGTGGCTGTTTATACATGGTAAAGGTTTTTTTTGAAGATGTTTAGCCTTTATATTCCATTTTTGAGACTTTCATTTTTCTATGCTCCAAAGTGCTTTTCAGCTCCTAAATAGCATTTTCAATGCATTTACAAAGTTTGGCATGTAACTTCTGGCTGAATGGTTTTCTTGATGTTTGAAGTGTTATAACATGCTTCTGTGCCTGTTTAAAGGGGTTTTGTGAAGATGTTTAGCCTTTAGATTCCGTTTTTGAGACTTTCATTTTTCTATTGCTCTAAAGTGCTTTTCAGCTCCTGAACAGCGTTTTCAATGCATTTACAAAGTTTGGCATGTAACTTCTGGCTGAATGGTTTTCTTGATGTTTGAAGTGTTATAACATGCTTCTGTGGCTGTTTATACATGGTAAAGGGGTTTTGTGAAGATGTTTAGCCTTCAGATTCCGTTTTGAGACTTTTATTTTTGTATTACTCTAAAGTGCTTTTCAGCTCCTGAATAGCGTTTTCAATGCATTTACAAAGTTTGGCATGTAACTTCTGGCTGAATGGTTTTCTTGATGTTTGAAGTGTTATAACATGCTTCTGTGGCTGTTTATACATGGTAAAGGTTTTTTTTGAAGATGTTTAGCCTTTATATTCCATTTTTGAGACTTTCATTTTTCTATGCTCCAAAGTGCTTTTCAGCTCCTAAATAGCATTTTCAATGCATTTACAAAGTTTGGCATGTAACTTCTGGCTGAATGGTTTTCTTGATGTTTGAAGTGTTATAACATGCTTCTGTGGCTGTTTATACATGGTAAAGGGGTTTTGTGAAGATGTTTCGCCTTTATATTCAGTTTTTGAGACTTTCATTTTTCTATGCTCTAAAGTGCTTTTCAGCTCCTGAATAGCCATTTCAATGCATTCACAAAGTTTGGCATGTAACTTCTGGCTGAATGGTTTTCTTGATGTTTGAAGTGTTATAACATGCTTCTGTGGCTGTTTATACATGGTAAAGGGGTTTTGGGAAGATGTTTAGCCTTTAGATTCCGTTTTTGAGACTTTCATTTTTCTATTGCTCTGAAGTGCTTTACAGCTCCTAAATAGCATTTTCAATGCATTTACAAAGTTTGGCATGTAACTTCTGGCTGAATGGTTTTCTTGATGTTTGAAGTGTTATAACATGCTTCTGTGGCTGTTTATACATGGTAAAGGGGTTTTGTGAAGATGTTTAGCCTTCAGATTCCGTTTTGAGACTTTTATTTTTGTATTGCTCTAAAGTGCTTTTCATCTCCTGAATAGTGTTTCCAATGCATTCACAAAGTTTGGCATGTAACTTCTGGCTGAATGGTTTTCTTGATGTTTGAATTGTTATAACATGCTTCTGTGGCTGTTTTTACATGGTAAAGGGGTTTTGTGAAGATGTTTAGCCTTTAAATTCCGTTTTTGAGACTTTCATTTTTCTATGCTCTAAAGTGCTTTTCAGCTCCTGAATAGCCATTTCAATGCATTTACAAAGTTTGGCATGTAACTTCTGGCTAAATGGTTTTCTTGATGTTTGAAGTGTTATAACATGCTTCTGTGGCTGTTTATACATGGTAAAGGGGTTTTGTGAAGATATTTAGCCTTCAGATTCCGTTTTGAGACTTTCATTTTTCTATTGCTCTGAAGTGCTTTACAGCTCCTAAATAGCATTTTCAATGCATTTACAAAGTTTGGCATGTAACTTCTGGCTGAATGGTTTTCTTGATGTTTGAAGTGTTATAACATGCTTCTGTGGCTGTTTATACATGGTAAAGGGGTTTTGTGAAGATGTTTAGCCTTCAGATTCCGTTTTGAGACTTTTATTTTTGTATTGCTCTAAAGTGCTTTTCATCTCCTGAATAGCGTTTCCAATGCATTCACAAAGTTTGGCATGTAACTTCTGGCTGAATGGTTTTCTTGATGTTTGAAGTGTTATAACATGCTTCTGTGGCTGTTTTTACATGGTAAAGGGGTTTTGTGAAGATGTTTAGCCTTTATATTCCGTTTTTGAGACTTTCATTTTTCTATGCTCTAAAGTGCTTTTCAGCTCCTGAATAGCCATTTCAATGCATTTACAAAGTTTGGCATGTAACTTCTGGCTGAATGGTTTTCTTGATGTTTGAAGTGTTATAACATGCTTCTGTGGCTGTTTATACATGGTAAAGGGGTTTTGTGAAGATATTTAGCCTTCAGATTCCGTTTTGAGACTTTTATTTTTGTATTGCTCTAAAGTGCTTTTTATCTCCTGAATAGCGTTTCCAATGCATTTACAAAGTTTGGCATGTAACTTCTGGCTGAATGGTTTTCTTGATGTTTGAAGTGTTATAACATGCTTCTGTGGCTGTTTATACATGGTAAAGGGGTTTTGTGAAGATGTTTAGCCTTCAGATTCCGTTTTGAGACTTTTATTTTTGTATTGCTCTAAAGTGCTTTACATCTCCTGAATAGCGTTTCCAATGCATTCACAAAGTTTGGCATGTAACTTCTGGCTGAATGGTTTTCTTGATGTTTGAAGTGTTATAACATGCTTCTGTGGCTGTTTATACATGGTAAAGGGGTTTTGGGAAGATGTTTAGCCTTTAGATTCCGTTTTTGAGACTTTCATTTTTCTATTGCTCTGAAGTGCTTTACAGCTCCTAAATAGCATTTTCAATGCATTTACAAAGTTTGGCATGTAACTTCTGGCTGAATGGTTTTCTTGATGTTTGAAGTGTTATAACATGCTTCTGTGGCTGTTTATACATGGTAAAGGGGTTTTGTGAAGATGTTTAGCCTTCAGATTCCGTTTTGAGACTTTTATTTTTGTATTGCTCTAAAGTGCTTTTCATCTCCTGAATAGTGTTTCCAATGCATTCACAAAGTTTGGCATGTAACTTCTGGCTGAATGGTTTTCTTGATGTTTGAATTGTTATAACATGCTTCTGTGGCTGTTTTTACATGGTAAAGGGGTTTTCTGAAGATGTTTAGCCTTTAAATTCCGTTTTTGAGACTTTCATTTTTCTATGCTCTAAAGTGCTTTTCAGCTCCTGAATAGCCATTTCAATGCATTTACAAAGTTTGGCATGTAACTTCTGGCTAAATGGTTTTCTTGATGTTTGAAGTGTTATAACATGCTTCTGTGGCTGTTTATACATGGTAAAGGGGTTTTGTGAAGATATTTAGCCTTCAGATTCCGTTTTGAGACTTTCATTTTTCTATTGCTCTGAAGTGCTTTACAGCTCCTAAATAGCATTTTCAATGCATTTACAAAGTTTGGCATGTAACTTCTGGCTGAATGGTTTTCTTGATGTTTGAAGTGTTATAACATGCTTCTGTGGCTGTTTATACATGGTAAAGGGGTTTTGTGAAGATGTTTAGCCTTCAGATTCCGTTTTGAGACTTTTATTTTTGTATTGCTCTAAAGTGCTTTTCATCTCCTGAATAGCGTTTCCAATGCATTCACAAAGTTTGGCATGTAACTTCTGGCTGAATGGTTTTCTTGATGTTTGAAGTGTTATAACATGCTTCTGTGGCTGTTTTTACATGGTAAAGGGGTTTTGTGAAGATGTTTAGCCTTTATATTCCGTTTTTGAGACTTTCATTTTTCTATGCTCTAAAGTGCTTTTCAGCTCCTGAATAGCCATTTCAATGCATTTACAAAGTTTGGCATGTAACTTCTGGCTGAATGGTTTTCTTGATGTTTGAAGTGTTATAACATGCTTCTGTGGCTGTTTTTACATGGTAAAGGGGTTTTGTGAAGATGTTTAGCCTTTATATTCCGTTTTTGAGACTTTTATTTTTCTATGCTCTAAAGTGCTTTTCAGCTCCTGAATAGCCATTTCAATGCATTTACAAAGTTTGGCATGTAACTTCTGGCTGAATGGTTTTCTTGATGTTTGAAGTGTTATAACATGCTTCTGTGGCTGTTTATACATGGTAAAGGGGTTTTGTGAAGATATTTAGCCTTCAGATTCCGTTTTGAGACTTTTATTTTTGTATTGCTCTAAAGTGCTTTTTATCTCCTGAATAGCGTTTCCAATGCATTTACAAAGTTTGGCATGTAACTTCTGGCTGAATGGTTTTCTTGATGTTTGAAGTGTTATAACATGCTTCTGTGGCTGTTTATACATGGTAAAGGGGTTTTGTGAAGATATTTAGCCTTCAGATTCCGTTTTGAGACTTTTATTTTTGTATTGCTCTAAAGTGCTTTTTATCTCCTGAATAGCGTTTCCAATGCATTTACAAAGTTTGGCATGTAACTTCTGGCTGAATGGTTTTCTTGATGTTTGAAGTGTTATAACATACTTCTGTGGCTGTTTATACATGGTAAAGGGGTTTTGTGAAGATGTTTAGCCTTCAGATTCCGTTTTGAGACTTTTATTTTTGTATTGCTCTAAAGTGCTTTACATCTCCTGAATAGCGTTTCCAATGCATTCACAAAGTTTGGCATGTAACTTCTGGCTGAATGGTTTTCTTGATGTTTGAAGTGTTATAACATGCTTCTGTGGCTGTTTATACATGGTAAAGGGGTTTTGTGAAGATGTTTAGCCTTCAGATTCCGTTTTGAGACTTTTATTTTTGTATTGCTCTAAAGTGCTTTTCATCTCCTGAATAGCGTTTCCAATGCATTCACAAAGTTTGGCATGTAACTTCTGGCTGAATGGTTTTCTTGATGTTTGAAGTGTTATAACATGCTTCTGTGGCTGTTTATACATGGTAAAGGGGTTTTGTGAAGATGTTTAGCCTTCAGATTCCGTTTTGAGACTTTTATTTTTGTATTGCTCTAAAGTGCTTTACAGCTCCTAAATAGCATTTTCAATGCATTTACAAAGTTTGGCATGTAACTTCTGGCTGAATGGTTTTCTTGATGTTTGAAGTGTTATAACATGCTTCTGTGGCTGTTTATACATGGTCAAATTTTTTTTTGAAGATGTTTAGCCTTTATATTCCGTTTTTGAGACTTTCATTTTTCTATGCTCCAAAGTGCTTTTCAGCTCCTGAATAGCCATTTCAATGCATTTACAAAGTTTGGCATTTAACTTCTGGCTGAATGGTTTTCTTGATGTTTGAAGTGTTATAACATGCTTCTGTGCCTGTTTAAAGGGGTTTTGTGAAGATGTTTAGCCTTTAGATTCCGTTTTTGAGACTTTCATTTTTCTATTGCTCTAAAGTGCTTTTCAGCTCCTGAACAGCGTTTTCAATGCATTTACAAAGTTTGGCATGTAACTTCTGGCTGAATGGTTTTCTTGATGTTTGAAGTGTTATAACATGCTTCTGTGGCTGTTTATACATGGTAAAGGGGTTTTGTGAAGATGTTTAGCCTTCAGATTCCGTTTTGAGACTTTTATTTTTGTATTACTCTAAAGTGCTTTTCAGCTCCTGAATAGCGTTTTCAATGCATTTACAAAGTTTGGCATGTAACTTCTGGCTGAATGGTTTTCTTGATGTTTGAAGTGTTATAACATGCTTCTGTGGCTGTTTATACATGGTAAAGGTTTTTTTTGAAGATGTTTAGCCTTTATATTCCATTTTTGAGACTTTCATTTTTCTATGCTCCAAAGTGCTTTTCAGCTCCTAAATAGCATTTTCAATGCATTTACAAAGTTTGGCATGTAACTTCTGGCTGAATGGTTTTCTTGATGTTTGAAGTGTTATAACATGCTTCTGTGCCTGTTTAAAGGGGTTTTGTGAAGATGTTTAGCCTTTAGATTCCGTTTTTGAGACTTTCATTTTTCTATTGCTCTAAAGTGCTTTTCAGCTCCTGAACAGCGTTTTCAATGCATTTACAAAGTTTGGCATGTAACTTCTGGCTGAATGGTTTTCTTGATGTTTGAAGTGTTATAACATGCTTCTGTGGCTGTTTATACATGGTAAAGGGGTTTTGTGAAGATGTTTAGCCTTCAGATTCCGTTTTGAGACTTTTATTTTTGTATTACTCTAAAGTGCTTTTCAGCTCCTGAATAGCGTTTTCAATGCATTTACAAAGTTTGGCATGTAACTTCTGGCTGAATGGTTTTCTTGATGTTTGAAGTGTTATATCATGCTTCTGTGGCTGTTTATACATGGTAAAGGTTTTTTTTGAAGATGTTTAGCCTTTATATTCCATTTTTGAGACTTTCATTTTTCTATGCTCCAAAGTGCTTTTCAGCTCCTAAATAGCATTTTCAATGCATTTACAAAGTTTGGCATGTAACTTCTGGCTGAATGGTTTTCTTGATGTTTGAAGTGTTATAACATGCTTCTGTGCCTGTTTAAAGGGGTTTTGTGAAGATGTTTATCCTTTAGATTCCGTTTTTGAGACTTTCATTTTTCTATTACTCTAAAGTGCTTTTCATCTCCTGAATAGCGTTTTCAATGCATTTACAAAGTTTGGCATGTAACTTCTGGCTGAATGGTTTTCTTGATGTTTGAAGTGTTATAACATGCTTCTGTGGCTGTTTATACATGGTAAAGGTTTTTTTTGAAGATGTTTAGCCTTTATATTCCATTTTTGAGACTTTCATTTTTCTATGCTCCAAAGTGCTTTTCAGCTCCTAAATAGCATTTTCAATGCATTTACAAAGTTTGGCATGTAACTTCTGGCTGAATGGTTTTCTTGATGTTTGAAGTGTTATAACATGCTTCTGTGGCTGTTTATACATGGTAAAGGGGTTTTGTGAAGATGTTTCGCCTTTATATTCCGTTTTTGAGACTTTCATTTTTCTATGCTCTAAAGTGCTTTTCAGCTCCTGAATAGCCATTTCAATGCATTCACAAAGTTTGGCATGTAACTTCTGGCTGAATGGTTTTCTTGATGTTTGAAGTGTTATAACATGCTTCTGTGGCTGTTTATACATGGTAAAGGGGTTTTGGGAAGATGTTTAGCCTTTAGATTCCGTTTTTGAGACTTTCATTTTTCTATTGCTCTGAAGTGCTTTACAGCTCCTAAATAGCATTTTCAATGCATTTACAAAGTTTGGCATGTAACTTCTGGCTGAATGGTTTTCTTGATGTTTGAAGTGTTATAACATGCTTCTGTGGCTGTTTATACATGGTAAAGGGGTTTTGTGAAGATGTTTAGCCTTCAGATTCCGTTTTGAGACTTTTATTTTTGTATTGCTCTAAAGTGCTTTTCATCTCCTGAATAGTGTTTCCAATGCATTCACAAAGTTTGGCATGTAACTTCTGGCTGAATGGTTTTCTTGATGTTTGAATTGTTATAACATGCTTCTGTGGCTGTTTTTACATGGTAAAGGGGTTTTGTGAAGATGTTTAGCCTTTATATTCCGTTTTTGAGACTTTCATTTTTCTATGCTCTAAAGTGCTTTTCAGCTCCTGAATAGCCATTTCAATGCATTTACAAAGTTTGGCATGTAACTTCTGGCTGAATGGTTTTCTTGATGTTTGAAGTGTTATAACATGCTTCTGTGGCTGTTTATACATGGTAAAGGGGTTTTGTGAAGATATTTAGCCTTCAGATTCCGTTTTGAGACTTTTATTTTTGTATTGCTCTAAAGTGCTTTTTATCTCCTGAATAGCGTTTCCAATGCATTTACAAAGTTTGGCATGTAACTTCTGGCTGAATGGTTTTCTTGATGTTTGAAGTGTTATAACATGCTTCTGTGGCTGTTTATACATGGTAAAGGGGTTTTGTGAAGATGTTTAGCCTTCAGATTCCGTTTTGAGACTTTTATTTTTGTATTGCTCTAAAGTGCTTTTCATCTCCTGAATAGCGTTTCCAATGCATTCACAAAGTTTGGCATGTAACTTCTGGCTGAATGGTTTTCTTGATGTTTGAAGTGTTATAACTTGCTTCTGTGGCTGTTTATACATGGTAAAGGGGTTTTGTGAAGATGTTTAGCCTTTATATTCCGTTTTTGAGACTTTCATTTTTCTATTGCTCTAAAGTGCTTTTCAGCTCCTGAATAGCCATTTCAATGCATTTACAAAGTTTGGCATGTAACTTCTGGCTGAATGGTTTTCTTGATGTTTGAAGTGTTATAACATGCTTCTGTGGCTGTTTATACATGGTAAAAGTTTTTTTTGAAGATGTTTAGCCTTTATATTCCGTTTTTGAGACTTTCATTTTTCTATGCTCCAAAGTGCTTTTCAGCTCCTGAATAGCCATTTCAATGCATTTACAAAGTTTGGCATGTAACTTCTGGCTGAATGGTTTTCTTGATGTTTGAAGTGTTATAACATGCTTCTGTGCCTGTTTAAAGGGGTTTTGTGAAGATGTTTAGCCTTTAGATTCCGTTTTTGAGACTTTCATTTTTCTATTGCTCTAAAGTGCTTTTCAGCTCCTGAACAGCGTTTTCAATGCATTTACAAAGTTTGGCATGTAACTTCTGGCTGAATGGTTTTCTTGATGTTTAAAGTGTTATAACATGCTTCTGTGGCTGTTTATACATGGTAAAGGGGTTTTGTGAAGATGTTTAGCCTTCAGATTCCGTTTTGAGACTTTTATTTTTGTATTGCTCTAAAGTACTTTTCAGCTCCTGAATAGCGTCTTCAATGCATTTACAAAGTTTGGCATGTAACTTCTGGCTGAATGGTTTTCTTGATGTTTGAAGTGTTATAACATGCTTCTGTGGCTGTTTATACATGGTAAAGGTTTTTTTTGAAGATGTTTAGCCTTTATATTCCGTTTTTGAGACTTTCATTTTTCTATGCTCCAAAGTGCTTTTCAGCTCCTAAATAGCATTTTCAATGCATTTACAAAGTTTGGCATGTAACTTCTGGCTGAATGGTTTTCTTGATGTTTGAAGTGTTATAACATGCTTCTGTGGCTGTTTATACATGGTAAAGGGGTTTTGTGAAGATGTTTCGCCTTTATATTCCGTTTTTGAGACTTTCATTTTTCTATGCTCTAAAGTGCTTTTCAGCTCCTGAATAGCCATTTCAATGCATTCACAAAGTTTGGCATGTAACTTCTGGCTGAATGGTTTTCTTGATGTTTGAAGTGTTATAACATGCTTCTGTGGCTGTTTAAACATGGTAAAGGGGTTTTGGGAAGATGTTTAGCCTTTAGATTCCGTTTTTGAGACTTTCATTTTTCTATTGCTCTGAAGTGCTTTACAGCTCGTAAATAGCATTTTCAATGCATTTACAAAGTTTGGCATGTAACTTCTGGCTGAATGGTTTTCTTGATGTTTGAAGTGTTATAACATGCTTCTGTGGCTGTTTATACATGGTAAAGGGGTTTTGTGAAGATGTTTAGCCTTTATATTCCGTTTTTGAGACTTTCATTTTTCTATGCTCTAAAGTGCTTTTCAGCTCCTGAATAGCCATTTCAATGCATTTACAAAGTTTGGCATGTAACTTCTGGCTGAATGGTTTTCTTGATGTTTGAAGTGTTATAACATGCTTCTGTGGCTGTTTATACATGGTAAAGGGGTTTTGTGAAGATGTTTAGCCTTCAGATTCCGTTTTGAGACTTTTATTTTTGTATTGCTCTAAAGTGCTTTTCAGCTCCTAGCGTTTTCAATTCATTTACAAAGTTTGGCATGTAACTTCTGGCTGAATGGTTTTCTTGATGTTTGAAGTGTTATAACATGCTTCTGTGGCTGTTTGTATGTGGTAAAGGGGCTTTGTGAAGATGTTTAGCCTTTATATTCCGTTTTTGAGACTTTCATTTTTCTATGCTCTAAAGTGCTTTTCATCTCCTGAATAGCGTTTTCAATGCATTTACAAAGTTTGGCATGTAACTTCTGGCTGAATGGTTTTCTTGATGTTTGAAGTGTTATAACATGCTTCTGTGGCTGTTTATACATGGTAAAGGGGTTTTGTGAAGATGTTTAGCCTTCAGATTCCGTTTTGAGACTTTTATTTTTGTATTGCTCTGAAGTGGTTTTCAGCTCCTGAATAGCGTTTCCAATGCATTCACAAAGTTTGGCATATAACTTCTGGCTGAATGGTTTTCTTTATGTTTGAAGTGTTATAACATGCTTCTGTGGCTGTTTATACATGGTAAAAGTTTTTTTTGAAGATGTTTAGCCTTTATATTCCGTTTTTGAGACTTTCATTTTTCTATGCTCCAAAGTGCTTTTCAGCTCCTGAATAGCCATTTCAATGCATTTACAAAGTTTGGCATGTAACTTCTGGCTGAATGGTTTTCTTGATGTTTGAAGTGGTATAATATGATTCTGTGGCTGTTTATACATGGTAAAGGGGTTTTGTGAAGATGTTTAGCCTTCAGATTCCGTTTTGAGACTTTTATTTTTGTATTGCTCTAAAGTGCTTTTCAGCTCCTGAATAGCGTTTTCAATGCATTTACAAAGTTTGGCATGTAACTTCTGGCTGAATGGTTTTCTTGATGTTTGAAGTGTTATAACATGCTTCTGTGGCTGTTTATACATGGTAAAGGGGTTTTGTGAAGATGTTTAGCCTTTATATTCCGTTTTTGAGACTTTCCTTTTTCTATGCTCTAAAGTGCTTTTCATCTCCTGAATAGCGTTTTCAATGCATTTACAAAGTTTGGCATGTAACTTCTGGCTGAATGGTTTTCTTGATGTTTGAAGTGTTATAACATGCTTCTGTGGCTGTTTATACATGGTAAAAGTTTTTTTTGAAGATGTTTAGCCTTTATATTCCGTTTTTGAGACTTTCATTTTTCTATTGCTCTAAAGTGCTTTTCAGCTCCTAGCGTTTTCAATTCATTTACAAAGTTTGGCATGTAACTTCTGGCTGAATGGTTTTCTTGATGTTTGAAGTGTTATAACATGCTTCTGTGGCTGTTTATATGTGGTAAAGGGGCTTTGTGAAGATGTTTAGCCTTTATATTCCGTTTTTGAGACTTTCATTTTTCTATGCTCTAAATTGCTTTTCATCTCCTGAATAGCGTTTCCAATGCATTCACAAAGTTTGGCATATAACTTCTGGCTGAATGGTTTTCTTGATGTTTGAAGTGTTATAACATGCTTCTGTGGCTGTTTATACATGGTAAAGGGGTTTTGTGAAGATGTTTCGCCTTTATATTCCGTTTTTGAGACTTTCATTTTTCTATGCTCTAAAGTGCTTTTCAGCTCCTGAATAGCCATTTCAATGCTTCACAAAGTTTGGCATGTAACTTCTGGCTGAATGGTTTTATTGATGTTTGAAGTGTTGAAACATGCTTCTGTGGCTGTTTATACATGGTAAAGGGGTTTTGTGAAGATGTTTAGCCTTCAGATTCCGTTTTGAGACTTTTATTTTTGTATTGCTCTAAAGTGCTTTTCAGCTCCTAGCGTTTTCAATTCATTTACAAAGTTTGGCATGTAACTTCTGGCTGAATGGTTTTCTTGATGTTTGAAGTGTTATAACATGCTTCTGTGGCTGTTTGTATGTGGTAAAGGGGCTTTGTGAAGATGTTTAGCCTTTATATTCCGTTTTTGAGACTTTCATTTTTCTATGCTCTAAAGTGCTTTTCATCTCCTGAATAGCGTTTTCAATGCATTTACAAAGTTTGGCATGTAACTTCTGGCTGAATGGTTTTCTTGATGTTTGAAGTGTTATAACATGCTTCTGTGGCTGTTTATACATGGTAAAGGGGTTTTGTGAAGATGTTTAGCCTTCAGATTCCGTTTTGAGACTTTTTTTTTTGTATTGCTCTAAAGTGCTTTTCATCTCCTGAATAGTGTTTCCAATGCATTCACAAAGTTTGGCATGTAACTTCTGGCTGAATGGTTTTCTTGATGTTTGAAGTGTTATAACATGCTTCTGTGGCTGTTTATACATGGTAAAGGGGTTTTGTGAAGATGTTTAGCCTTTATATTCCGTTTTTGAGACTTTCATTTTTCTATTGCTCTGAAGTGCTTTACAGCTCCTAAATAGCATTTTCAATGCATTTACAAAGTTTGGCATGTAACTTCTGGCTGAATGGTTTTCTTGATGTTTGAAGTGTTATAACATGCTTCTGTGGCTGTTTATACATGGTAAAGGGGTTTTGTGAAGATGTTTAGCCTTCAGATTTCGTTTTGAGACTTTTATTTTTGTATTGCTCTAAAGTGCTTTTCATCTCCTGAATAGCGTTTCGAATGCATTCACAAAGTTTGGCATGTAACTTCTGGCTGAATGGTTTTCTTGATGTTTGAAGTGTTATAACATGCTTCTGTGGCTGTTTATACATGGTAAAGGGGTTTTGTGAAGATGTTTAGCCTTTATATTCCGTTTTTGAGACTTTCATTTTTCTATGCTCTAAAGTGCTTTTCAGCTCCTGAATAGCCATTTCAATGCATTTACAAAGTTTGGCATGTAACTTCTGGCTGAATGGTTTTCTTGATGTTTGAAGTGTTATAACATGCTTCTGTGGCTGTTTATACATGGTAAAGGGGTTTTGTGAAGATGTTTAGCCTTCAGATTCCGTTTTGAGACTTTTATTTTTGTATTGCTCTAAAGTGCTTTTCATCTCCTGAATAGCGTTTCCAATGCATTCACAAAGTTTGGCATGTAACTTCTGGCTGAATGGTTTTCTTGATGTTTGAAGTGTTATAACATGCTTCTGTGGCTGTTTATACATGGTAAAGGGGTTTTGTGAAGATGTTTAGCCTTTATATTCCGTTTTTGAGACTTTCCTTTTTCTAAGCTCTAAAGTGCTTTTCATCTCCTGAATAGCGTTTTCAATGCATTTACAAAGTTTGGCATGTAACTTCTGGCTGAATGGTTTTCTTGATGTTTGAAATGTTATAACATGCTTCTGTGGCTGTTTATACATGGTAAAAGTTTTTTTTGAAGATGTTTAGCCTTTATATTCCGTTTTTGAGACTTTCATTTTTCTATGCTCCAAAGTGCTTTTCAGCTCCTGAATAGCCATTTCAATGCATTTACAAAGTTTGGCATGTAACTTCTGGCTGAATGGTTTTCTTGATGTTTGAAGTGGTATAATATGCTTCTGTGGCTGTTTATACATGGTAAAGGGGTTTTGTGAAGATGTTTAGCCTTCAGATTCCGTTTTGAGACTTTTATTTTTGTATTGCTCTAAAGTGCTTTTCATCTCCTGAATAGCGTTTCCAATGCATTCACAAAGTTTGGCATGTAACTTCTGGCTGAATGGTTTTCTTGATGTTTGAAGTGTTATAACATGCTTCTGTGGCTGTTTATACATGGTAAAGGGGTTTTGTGAAGATGTTTAGCCTTCAGATTCCGTTTTGAGACTTTTATTTTTGTATTGCTCTAAAGTGCTTTTCATCTCCTGAATAGCGTTTCCAATGCATTCACAAAGTTTGGCATGTAACTTCTGGCTGAATGGTTTTCTTGATGTTTGAAGTGTTATAACATGCTTCTGTGGCTGTTTATACATGGTAAAGGGGTTTTGTGAAGATGTTTAGCCTTCAGATTCCGTTTTGAGACTTTTATTTTTGTATTGCTCTAAAGTGCTTTTCATCTCCTGAATAGCGTTTTCAATGCATTTACAACGTTTGGCATGTAACTTCTGGCTGAATGGTTTTCTTGATGTTTGAAGTGTTATAACATGCTTCTGTGGCTATTTATACATGGTAAAGGGGTTTTGTGAAGATGTTTAGTCTTTATATTCCGTTTTTGAGACTTTCCTTTTTCTATGCTCTAAAGTGCTTTTCATCTCCTGAATAGCGTTTTCAATGCATTTACAAAGTTTGGCATGTATCTTCTGGCTGAATGGTTTTCTTGATGTTTGAAGTGTTATAACATGCTTCTGTGGCTGTTTATACATGGTAAAGGGGTTTTGTGAAGATGTTTAGCCTTCAGATTCCGTTTTGAGACTTTTATTTTTGTATTGCTCTAAAGTGCTTTTCATCTCCTGAATAGCGTTTCCAATGCATTCACAAAGTTTGGCATGTAACTTCTGGCTGAATGGTTTTCTTGATGTTTGAAGTGTTATAACATGCTTCTGTGGCTGTTTATACATGGTAAAGGGGTTTTGTGAAGATGTTTAGCCTTCAGATTCCGTTTTGAGACTTTTATTTTTGTATTGCTCTAAAGTGCTTTTCATCTCCTGAATAGCGTTTCCAATGCATTCACAAAGTTTGGCATGTAACTTCTGGCTGAATGGTTTTCTTGATGTTTGAAGTGTTATAACATGCTTCTGTGGCTGTTTATACATGGTAAAGGGGTTTTGTGAAGATGTTTAGCCTTTATATTCCGTTTTTGAGACTTTCCTTTTTCTATGCTCTAAAGTGCTTTTCATCTCCTGAATAGCGTTTTCAATGCATTTACAAAGTTTGGCATGTAACTTCTGGCTGAATGGTTTTCTTGATGTTTGAAGTGTTATAACATGCTTCTGTGGCTGTTCATACATGGTAAAAGTTTTTTTTGAAGATGTTTAGCCTTTATATTCCGTTTTTGAGACTTTCATTTTTCTATGCTCCAAAGTGCTTTTCAGCTCCTGAATAGCCATTTCAATGCATTTACAAAGTTTGGCATGTAACTTCTGGCTGAATGGTTTTCTTGATGTTTGAAGTGGTATAATATGCTTCTGTGGCTGTTTATACATGGTAAAGGGGTTTTGTGAAGATGTTTAGCCTTCAGATTCCGTTTTGAGACTTTTATTTTTGTATTGCTCTAAAGTGCTTTTCATCTCCTGAATAGCGTTTCCAATGCATTCACAAAGTTTGGCATGTAACTTCTGGCTGAATGGTTTTCTTGATGTTTGAAGTGTTATAACATGCTTCTGTGGCTGTTTATACATGGTAAAGGGGTTTTGTGAAGATGTTTAGCCTTCAGATTCCGTTTTGAGACTTTTATTTTTGTATTGCTCTAAAGTGCTTTTCATCTCCTGAATAGCGTTTCCAATGCATTCACAAAGTTTGGCATGTAACTTCTGGCTGAATGGTTTTCTTGATGTTTGAAGTGTTATAACATGCTTCTGTGGCTGTTTATACATGGTAAAAGTTTTTTTTGAAGATGTTTAGCCTTTATATTCCGTTTTTGAGACTTTCATTTTTCTATGCTCCAAAGTGCTTTTCAGCTCCTGAATAGCCATTTCAATGCATTTACAAAGTTTGGCATGTAACTTCTGGCTGAATGGTTTTCTTGATGTTTGAAGTGGTATAATATGCTTCTGTGGCTGTTTATACATGGTAAAGGGGTTTTGTGAAGATGTTTAGCCTTCAGATTCCGTTTTGAGACTTTTATTTTTGTATTGCTCTAAAGTGCTTTTCATCTCCTGAATAGCGTTTCCAATGCATTCACAAAGTTTGGCATGTAACTTGTGGCTGAATGGTTTTCTTGATGTTTGAAGTGTTATAACATGCTTCTGTGGCTGTTTATACATGGTAAAGGGGTTTTGTGAAGATGTTTAGCCTTCAGATTCCGTTTTGAGACTTTTATTTTTGTATTGCTCTAAAGTGCTTTTCATCTCCTGAATAGCGTTTCCAATGCATTCACAAAGTTTGGCATGTAACTTCTGGCTGAATGGTTTTCTTGATGTTTAAAGTGTTATAACATGCTTCTGTGGCTGTTTATACATGGTAAAGGGGTTTTGTGAAGATGTTTAGCCTTCAGATTCCGTTTTGAGACTTTTATTTTTGTATTGCTCTAAAGTGCTTTTCATCTCCTGAATAGCGTTTTCAATGCATTTACAACGTTTGGCATGTAACTTCTGGCTGAATGGTTTTCTTGATGTTTGAAGTGTTATAACATGCTTCTGTGGCTATTTATACATGGTAAAGGGGTTTTGTGAAGATGTTTAGTCTTTATATTCCGTTTTTGAGACTTTCCTTTTTCTATGCTCTAAAGTGCTTTTCATCTCCTGAATAGCGTTTTCAATGCATTTACAAAGTTTGGCATGTATCTTCTGGCTGAATGGTTTTCTTGATGTTTGAAGTGTTATAACATGCTTCTGTGGCTGTTTATACATGGTAAAGGGGTTTTGTGAAGATGTTTAGCCTTCAGATTCCGTTTTGAGACTTTTATTTTTGTATTGCTCTAAAGTGCTTTTCATCTCCTGAATAGCGTTTCCAATGCATTCACAAAGTTTGGCATGTAACTTCTGGCTGAATGGTTTTCTTGATGTTTGAAGTGTTATAACATGCTTCTGTGGCTGTTTATACATGGTAAAGGGGTTTTGTGAAGATGTTTAGCCTTCAGATTCCGTTTTGAGACTTTTATTTTTGTATTGCTCTAAAGTGCTTTTCATCTCCTGAATAGCGTTTCCAATGCATTCACAAAGTTTGGCATGTAACTTCTGGCTGAATGGTTTTCTTGATGTTTGAAGTGTTATAACATGCTTCTGTGGCTGTTTATACATGGTAAAGGGGTTTTGTGAAGATGTTTAGCCTTTATATTCCGTTTTTGAGACTTTCCTTTTTCTATGCTCTAAAGTGCTTTTCATCTCCTGAATAGCGTTTTCAATGCATTTACAAAGTTTGGCATGTAACTTCTGGCTGAATGGTTTTCTTGATGTTTGAAGTGTTATAACATGCTTCTGTGGCTGTTCATACATGGTAAAAGTTTTTTTTGAAGATGTTTAGCCTTTATATTCCGTTTTTGAGACTTTCATTTTTCTATGCTCCAAAGTGCTTTTCAGCTCCTGAATAGCCATTTCAATGCATTTACAAAGTTTGGCATGTAACTTCTGGCTGAATGGTTTTCTTGATGTTTGAAGTGGTATAATATGCTTCTGTGGCTGTTTATACATGGTAAAGGGGTTTTGTGAAGATGTTTAGCCTTCAGATTCCGTTTTGAGACTTTTATTTTTGTATTGCTCTAAAGTGCTTTTCATCTCCTGAATAGCGTTTCCAATGCATTCACAAAGTTTGGCATGTAACTTCTGGCTGAATGGTTTTCTTGATGTTTGAAGTGTTATAACATGCTTCTGTGGCTGTGTATACATGGTAAAGGGGTTTTGTGAAGATGTTTAGCCTTCAGATTCCGTTTTGAGACTTTTATTTTTGTATTGCTCTAAAGTGCTTTTCATCTCCTGAATAGCGTTTCCAATGCATTCACAAAGTTTGGCATGTAACTTCTGGCTGAATGGTTTTCTTGATGTTTGAAGTGTTATAACATGCTTCTGTGGCTGTTTATACATGGTAAAAGTTTTTTTTGAAGATGTTTAGCCTTTACATTCCGTTTTTGAGACTTTCATTTTTCTATGCTCCAAAGTGCTTTTCAGCTCCTGAATAGCCATTTCAATGCATTTACAAAGTTTGGCATGTAACTTCTGGCTGAATGGTTTTCTTGATGTTTGAAGTGGTATAATATGCTTCTGTGGCTGTTTATACATGGTAAAGGGGTTTTGTGAAGATGTTTAGCCTTCAGATTCCGTTTTGAGACTTTTATTTTTGTATTGCTCTAAAGTGCTTTTCATCTCCTGAATAGCGTTTCCAATGCATTCACAAAGTTTGGCATGTAACTTCTGGCTGAATGGTTTTCTTGATGTTTGAAGTGTTATAACATGCTTCTGTGGCTGTTTATACATGGTAAAGGGGTTTTGTGAAGATGTTTAGCCTTCAGATTCCGTTTTGAGACTTTTATTTTTGTATTGCTCTAAAGTGCTTTTCATCTCCTGAATAGCGTTTCCAATGCATTCACAAAGTTTGGCATGTAACTTCTGGCTGAATGGTTTTCTTGATGTTTGAAGTGTTATAACATGCTTCTGTGGCTGTTTATACATGGTAAAGGGGTTATGTGAAGATGTTTAGCCTTCAGATTCCGTTTTGAGACTTTTATTTTTGTATTGCTCTAAAGTGCTTTTCATCTCCTGAATAGCGTTTTCAATGCATTTACAACGTTTGGCATGTAACTTCTGGCTGAATGGTTTTCTTGATGTTTGAAGTGTTATAACATGCTTCTGTGGCTGTTTATACATGGTAAAGGGGTTTTGTGAATATGTTTAGTCTTTATATTCCGTTTTTGAGACTTTCCTTTTTCTATGCTCTAAAGTGCTTTTAATCTCCTGAATAGCGTTTTCAATGCATTTACAAAGTTTGGCATGTAACTTCTGGCTGAATGGTTTTCTTGATGTTTGAAGTGTTATAACATGCTTCTGTGGCTGTTTATACATGGTAAAGGGGTTTTGTGAAGATGTTTAGCCTTCAGATTCCGTTTTGAGACTTTTATTTTTGTATTGCTCTAAAGTGCTTTTCATCTCCTGAATAGCGTTTCCAATGCATTCACAAATTTTGGCATGTAACTTCTGGCTGAATGGTTTTCTTGATGTTTGAAGTGTTATAACATGCTTCTGTGGCTGTTTATACATGGTAAAGGGGTTTTGTGAAGATGTTTAGCCTTCAGATTCCGTTTTGAGACTTTTATTTTTGTATTGCTCTAAAGTGCTTTTCATCTCCTGAATAGCGTTTTCAATGCATTTACAACGTTTGGCATGTAACTTCTGGCTGAATGGTTTTCTTGATGTTTGAAGTTATATAACATGCTTCTGTGGCTGTTTATACATGGTAAAGGGGTTTTGTGAAGATGTTTAGCCTACAGATGACGTTTTGAGACTTTTATTTTTGTATTGCTCTAAAGTGCTTTTCATCTCCTGAATAGCGTTTCCAATGCATTCACAAAGTTTGGCATGTAACTTCTGGCTGAATGGTTTTCTTGATGTTTGAAGTGTTATAACATGCTTCTGTGGCTGTTTATACATGGTAAAGGGGTTTTGTGAAGATGTTTAGCCTTTATATTCCGTTTTTGAGACTTTCCTTTTTCTATGCTCTAAAGTGCTTTTCATCTCCTGAATAGCGTTTTCAATGCATTTACAAAGTTTGGCATGTAACTTCTGGCTGAATGGTTTTCTTGATGTTTGAAGTGTTATAACATGCTTCTGTGGCTGTTTATACATGGTAAAAGTTTTTTTTGAAGATGTTTAGCCTTTATATTCCGTTTTTGAGACTTTCATTTTTCTATGCTCCAAAGTGCTTTTCAGCTCCTGAATAGCCATTTCAATGCATTTACAAAGTTTGGCATGTAACTTCTGGCTGAATGGTTTTCTTGATGTTTGAAGTGGTATAATATGCTTCTGTGGCTGTTTATACATGGTAAAGGGGTTTTGTGAAGATGTTTAGCCTTCAGATTCCGTTTTGAGACTTTTATTTTTGTATTGCTCTAAAGTGCTTTTCATCTCCTGAATAGCGTTTCCAATGCATTCACAAAGTTTGGCATGTAACTTCTGGCTGAATGGTTTTCTTGATGTTTGAAGTGTTATAACATGCTTCTGTGGCTGTTTATACATGGTAAAGGGGTTTTGTGAAGATGTTTAGCCTTCAGATTCCGTTTTGAGACTTTTATTTTTGTATTGCTCTAAAGTGCTTTTCATCTCCTGAATAGCGTTTCCAATGCATTCACAAAGTTTGGCATGTAACTTCTGGCTGAATGGTTTTCTTGATGTTTGAAGTGTTATAACATGCTTCTGTGGCTGTTTATACATGGTAAAGGGGTTTTGTGAAGATGTTTAGCCTTCAGATTCCGTTTTGAGACTTTTATTTTTGTATTGCTCTAAAGTGCTTTTCATCTCCTGAATAGCGTTTCCAATGCATTCACAAAGTTTGGCATGTAACTTCTGGCTGAATGGTTTTCTTGATGTTTGAAGTGTTATAACATGCTTCTGTGGCTGTTTATACATGGTAAAGGGGTTTTGTGAAGATGTTTAGCCTTTATATTCCGTTTTTGAGACTTTCCTTTTTCTATGCTCTAAAGTGCTTTTCATCTCCTGAATAGCGTTTTCAATGCATTTACAAAGTTTGGCATGTAACTTCTGGCTGAATGGTTTTCTTGATGTTTGAAGTGTTATAACATGCTTCTGTGGCTGTTTATACATGGTAAAGGGGTTTTGTGAAGATGTTTAGCCTTCAGATTCCGTTTTCTAGACTTTCATTTTTGTATTGCTCAAAAGTGCTTTTCAGCTCCTGAATAGCGTTTTCAATGCATTTACAAAGTTTGGCATGTAACTTCTGGCTGATTTTTTTTAATGATGTTTGAAGTGTTATAACATGCTTCTGTGGCTGTTTATACATGGCAAAGGGGTTTTGTGAAGATGTTTAGCCTTTAGATTCCGTTTTTGAGACTTTCATTTTTGTATGTCTTTAATTAGCGTTTTCAATGCTTTTACAATGTTTGGCATGTAACTTCTGGCTGAATGGTTTTCTTGTTGTTTTAACTGTTTTAACATGTTTCTGTGGCTGTTCATACACGGTGAAGGTCTTTTGTGAAGGTATTGATTCATTAGATTTCTTTTTTGAGACTTTCATTCCTTCACTGCTTTAAAGTGCTTTTCAGCTCTTAAGAACTCTTCCGAGTCGACGATCACGCCGGCGTGATCAGAGCGCTGGTCAGCTTTCGGACCACGAAGCATGTAAACAAAGACACTCAAAGGGCTGCCGTCGATTTCATGCGATAGTGCAGACCTGAAGCTACATTTGAGTGTTTGAGTTGTGTAAATAGGCCAAGTAAAACTTAACTTACGATTTTTTCAATTCCATGAAAAAAGTGCGTTAAAAAAAGCGCTCTTTTATGCGCTCGTTGCGTTTATTTGAATATTTTCATCGTTTTTTGTCCAAAAATGAAACGGAGAAAAACGGGTGATTCTGCTCACTCATAGCTATAGCGTGCACGAGAAAGCGAGAGGCCAAAGAGACGTCTAAGAAAAAACGGATTAGGTTTATTATGACTAGTATTAGTCATAATAAACCTATTTTGAGTAGTTTTGGGGAGATTTTGAGTAGTTTAGGAGTACATTTGGACTTACTTTGGGTGAAATGAAGCGGACAGGATATCCTTACATGCCGTCGACTTTGTATTTCCGCTTGAGAGCAAAAAAAAAAAACATGTTGGCCTCCCAAGATTCTGTTGTTGACAGCGAGAGGTGAGAAAAACATGCATTGCTTTCGTTTATTTTATTATCTAATTCTATTCTACTTCACTATAGTACAAATTCCTTAGAACATCTTGATTTTTGAATCTTTTACATGTTTTATTGACATACAGAGAATAAAGAGAAAAAAAAGAATTGCAACGGAGAATTACCACGGTAGTCAAAGAGAAGGTTATAAATGAGCCAAGTCTGACATCTAGTGGATAATTTTTTTTTAAATTTTTTTTTTTGAATAATTTATGAAATATTATTTTGGACAGTTATTGATGGCACAATAACAGTGTATATGGATAGACCTGCTCTCTTTGTAAATATCTTGATTATATCTCAACTTTACCTTTTTATGTTCACATATACAACTTGTGCTTCAATATTAATCTTTTGAAAAGCTTTGTTGAGTATGTGTGTGTGAAATATGGTCATGTAGGTGAGATTGTGCTGAAAAAAATGATACCAAACATTGGTATGATAAACATTTCTTTATGCAGCATTTCAAGGCCAAATCAAAGGTACTCAAAAACGGCCAAAATAGCTCCAGACTCGTAGTGTTTTCAATGCTTTTACAATGTTTGGCATGTAACTTCTGGCTGAATGGTTTTCTTGTTGTTTTAAATGTCATAACATGTTTCTGTGGCTGTTCATACAAAGTAAAGGTCTTTTGTCAAGGTATTGAGCCATTAGATTTCTTTTTTGAGACTCTCATTCCTTCACTGCTTTAAAGTGCTTTTCAGCTCTTGAATAGCGTTTTCAATGCTTTTACAATGTTTGGCATGTAATTTCTGGTTGAATGGTTTTCTTGTTGTTTTAAATGTCATAACATGTTTCTGTGGCTGTTTTTACATGGTCAATGTCTTTTGTGAAGGTATTGAGCCACTAGATTCCTTTTTTGAGACTTTCTTTCCTTCACTGCTTTAAAGTGCTTTTCAGCTCTTGAATAGCGTTTTCAATGCTTTTCAATATGGCATGTAACTTTCGGCCTAATGGTTTTCTTGTTGTTTTAACTGTCATAACATGTTTCTGTGGCTGTTTATACACGGTAAAGTTTTTATGTGAAGGTATTGAGCCATTAGATTCCTTTTTTGAGACTTTCATTCCTTTACTACTTTAAAGTGCTTTTCAGCTCTTGAATAGCGTTTTCAATGCTTTTACAATGTTTGGCATGTAACTTCTGGCTGAATGGTTTTCTTGTTTTTTTAAGTGTTATAACATGTTTCCGTGGCTGTTCATACACGGTGAAGGTCTTTTTTGAAGGTATTGAGCCATTAGATTTCTTTTTTGAGACTTTCATTCCTTCACTGCTTTAAAGTGCTTTTCAGCTCTTGAATAGCGTTTTCAATTATTTTACAATGTTCTGCATGTAACTTCTGGCTGAATGGTTTTCTTGTTGTTTTAACTGTCATATCATATTTCTGTGGCTGTTTATACATGGTCAAGGTGTTTTGTGAAGGTATTGAGCCATTAAATTTCTTTTTTGAGACTTTCTTTCCTATACCGCTTTAAAGGGCTTTTCAGCTCTTGAATGTCCTCGCTGACGTTTCTGGTGTAAAATTGAGTGAAATACAACATTGTGCCCACTGCCAGTGAGCGAGTCTGACTGAGGCTAAGGTGAAAACAGTGTAACGGGGACGCAGTCTCACTCAGATTGCCAGTTTAAACTAATCAGATAAATAGTTGGACCAGCTGGCTAAAAGCAGAATTCCCATATCTCTTGAAAGCTGCCCTGCTCGACTTTTTAAATGTAGAATTGACTGTAAAACTGTAAAATTATGAACTTTGTGACATGACGTGAAGATATGGTTGCCGCTCGTCTATGCTGTACCGGGCGACATTCTCACTCAAATATCAAGACTTTTGTGACCCAAATCAAAATTCTGATGCGACAGATCAATGGGTAATCGCTTTCTCTCTTAAAGGCTGTCCTCCTCAACCTTTTTCGTCTTTTGAAATCTAACTATTTTTATTACTCGTCTGGTCCTTTTGCCATTTTAAATGCTATCCTTTCCCGGTTTTCTGCAACCACATTGCACGCGCATCCCGAATGTTTACAAATAAATAATTGGTCTATCCACCTTATTCCTAGCTCCCATGATCCATTTCCTGAATAACAGGCGCGACTTCCGGAGCTGGCGATTGTCATGGTAACGCTCATAAACAGTAATTGCAGCAAGCTAATTCTGATGCGAAATAAAACGTGGGAACTAGGGCTGTCCCCGACTCAGATTTTCTTTGGTCGACCAAGACTCGACTAAAATGTCTGAGAATCGACTATTGAAACACGTTTTTTTCTGAAAAAAAAAGTACAAACATTTTCTCGATCTGACTCAATGGCTGCTGGACATTGCAGATTCAGCCGCTAATAGCCTTCTAGTAATAAGACGATGCCGATGGTATTTATTTAGTATCTCTTACAATGTACTACAAATTAAAAATATTGTTTGTTAAACATGCAAATCATCAGAGTGCGCTTATCAATGCCTGAAAACTTGCAGCATGCGAACTTACATAGAAGCTGAGTGGGGAACGGTGCAACAGAAAGATGTTGTTGTCTAGGCCGGAGAAGATAATGTCATTCGATTTGGATATGATTCTTATAATAGGCATATTCATTTTTCAACCCAGCGCATGAGCGGAGTAGGGCTAGGCCAACTTACGTTTTTCAGGTGGTAGGCTACATCATTCGACATCGAACTATGAAAAATAACCCGTTGTTGGCAGAGTTTGCATTCAATGTTTTTCTAGTCACCCGGTACTTTGTAAATTTTAATGTACTTTAATGATGCTGCCATACCACAGATTCTTTTTACATTTTGACTAATAACACCGACAAAGTAGGCTTTGGCAGAGTTTGTAGTTCGGCAGCCAATTGTGCTTGTGCCGTGTGCAAACAGTAACACCTTTTCTTTTAAATTATATATTTATAGAGTTGCTTTATTGTTCTTAAATAATATAATCTACAATTTCTGTAGAACATTACGTTAATTCAGCAATGATGAAACAAGCGGGAATCAGATCTCACACTGCCATACGGCAGCTCGACTAAAAGAATCTTAGTCGACCAAGAGAATATCGACCAGAAAATTGACTTGTTGACTGAGTGGGGACAGTCCTAGTGGGAACACAGCCTTTTACACCTGAAACAGGTCAATTTGATCATACCTCTGCCTTCTACTATCGACTGATGGGAGGACGACCTGAGAAAGTGGCCTCAAATAATGTACACTAGCATATTTAGCTACTTTATTAACTCTGTTGCTACGGACGGTGAAGTGATGAATAACCTGAAAAGCTCTGAATCTTATCAGTAATTAAGTACCTCCACAGCAATAAAGTTGGTCGGGTTTTAATAAAGGAGGTGGGACACAACCGCGTCTACCTTAAAGCAGACATAGAGCCTAGTCAGAGCCTCAAAGTCCCACATCACCAGTCCTGGGATTTAGTTTCATCGTCAGCTGAAATACAAACGGCTGGGTGCTCATGTGTTGCTGGACCAGGGCACTACTAACCCACAAAAATTCCTATATGAACACTTGCATCCCACCTTTACTGGCAGAACTGTGACTAATTCTGTGGAGGTCTTTTGTAGCCCAAACACAAAGTAGGATGCGGATTTCTCGTCGTTTTTTTGTCCACAAAATGAAATGATTACAGTAGCATACACATACGATAGTGTTTTGGGTGGGCTCTTCAAGGCTAGGTTTTTCAGCTACATTCTTTTGTAGTCCTCATCTGTTGGCAGGCGATGGAAACTGTACCGTTTGTCACAAGAACAATCCGTTTCTGTTGTGGGTGTGTGTTCAACACACTGTTGTTGAAGCCACAGATTTAGCTAAGTCTGGTTGTTAGTAAAGCCGCAAACATCGCAATATGTAGCTTACCAGAGCTCCGCAATGACTTTTATAATAATAATAATAACAATATAAATGACAATGTGTTTAAATTGTTTTTGAATGTGTTTAAAAACAAACCAGTTTTAGTTAAATTACAGTTGAAATAAATGAATGGGTCTGCATAACTTGATAACGACCCCTTCATTGGAATCAGGTGTGTTGGAGCAGGGAAACATCTAAAACATGCAGGGCAGGGAGGCCCGAGGACCAGGATTGGGAACCCCTGCTTTAGAAAGAATCATTGTTGACAGCTGGCTGGGACGAACGTATAGCAGACCGCAACTTCTGCTACTCACCGGAAGTTGCACCCATAATCATTTCTACAGTAGACCCCCTGAGAATAAGGTGGATACAAAGGGAAAAAGCTAGCTACTTTTCGAGTTCGGTTTTCCGTCACTTCAAACTCACGATCTAAAGGTCTCAAAGTGCTCAAACCTTCACCATAATTCAAGAGTAGTGTACTTTCCCGAACCCAATCATTGATTCTAGCTTAAAATGTGTAAAAATAGGACTTACCGAACGTGGCTGCCTCCAACACGGCTATCAGGCGAAAACAACAATGAATTTATATTGAAAGGCGAGCTGCAATTGGAAGCGAAATGAAACAGGAGCTTAAGACCAAGGGTGGGGGCTTGGTCAGCCCACCATTTCAATGAAGAATGTGTGTGCATCTCGCCAAGCTCGCGCGTTTGTCAAGTAGGGTGACAAAATTGTCGCGCGCTGTATCCCACAACAATTTCCATATTCAAAGTGCGGAACAAGGGTTGAAAATGATGTGCGACACAACGCAAAGCGAGACAGGTGGTCACCCTAGTGTCAAGGAGCCGGATAAGCCTGTGAGAATTTGGAGTGTGCACTGAGGAGCAATTCAATTGAATTCAATCATATATAGACATATCAAGGTGAAATGGTTCATGCTACTTTAGAGTGATGTCGTCTTGAACCCTATTAGCTTTGAAAATGATATTTGATTTATTGACAAGATATTGAGGCAATGTGGACATTTACATAAATACACCCCTTTCAGCCATTTTGTATTGCATTTCTTATTCAATTTGACCTTTTGAAAAACATGTATTCTACACATCTGTAACACATTGGATATATGGTTAATGAGAAGGGTTTTGAAGGTTGTACCAAACTTGGACAGTACAGCAAAATATATAATGGCGGACCTTACGGGTTCTTGAGGGTTTTTTGTTGCCCATGAGATTTAAGGCATGTATACCAATTTTCAGGCATTTTGGAGTAATGGGGCGCTGGGGAAATCACATACACTGTGGGCGTGTTTCATAGTGCCACCTATGGGCGTACATGGGCCACTAGCCGTCTGGGAGTAATGAGTGATCTGTTGTATCATTGGGCCAAATTGGAAAAAATCGGGTCCAGGACTTTTTGATCTGTTGGGCCATTTAGCGGAGAAATATAATAATAATCAGAATACTTTCAAAAACTACCTATCGGAGGAACCCTAAGAGAATAAGAAGAAGAATACTAACAAAAACAATAGGTTTCCTCCTACCGGAGGAACCCTAATTAATGCTCATAGTGCAACAACTAATGTCCCCAGACACATTCCAGACATCTTTTCAAAAGGTACTGTGTAAAAACAACAACAGTGCAAAACAAAACAGTGGGTATAGCAGTGTAGCCATTCAGCTAACAAAATGAACATGTTTTTTTACAGAATTTCACACCTTTTTTGGGCTACTTCAACGTTTTTAGAGAAAAACTAACACGTCAACATGGTCTTGGGTAAGTTGGGAACGTCTTGGACTGATAATGATTCATGAGACACAGTTTGAAGCCTCAATACAAAGATACCTCCTTGCAAATTCTGCAAGTTGAGGCATATATTTCTATTCATTTTCCACCAGATGAGAAGATTGTCATCTGCGCTCAGTTCTGGCATTTTGCAGAAGGTACATCCATACACGACTCTTTGTGCCTTATTTATCAACAAGTCGAGGTGGGGCGATCGCTGCAGCCACAGTTTCCCTTCTTCCGCATGTGTTTTTCATCAAGTAGAAGCAGGGTAGAGGCAAAGTCCCTCCCCTTCAGGTGGACCCCGAGCCCATCTACAGAGAGCCTAACACGCTAGCATTCTGCTAATGAATGCTGATTGTATGACATCATTGACATTTTAAAAGGCTTTATAGAACAAAAAAGCAACTTTAAAAAAATGTTACACCCAGCAGGGTGTATTTTCTTTGCCTCGCTTTTCGAATGCAACATTCAAATTACTAGACAAAAAATCATATCCTGAGAAAAGTGGATTTTGATGGGTATAGCTCCATAGACCTCCATTTATTCTGAACACACCTGTGAGCGCCCTCATATGGAACCTTGAGTGGAACTTCAACCAGTTCTCTTAAGTCACTCTTGTAGTTCATATAATGTCATGACAAAGTGTGCAGACAAAATACAACTTTTACACACAAAAATCCGATACACTTTCTAGATCTGACATGATCTTATCTACAAAAAAGATGCATCAGACAAACGTTGACATGTGTAACCTTTTATTATATTACTCAATATCTGCAAATCAATCGCTAGATTATGACTTGCCACTACACATTCACCGTATGGATAGCGAGTGGCTGCCAGCCAGCATTTCAACGTTGAATGTCAATCGTGTGCCGGGTGAGCTAGCTAGGCTATGCAGTTAGCACAGAAGAAATTTACGTTATGTGATGAAACTGAATTAAAGTACAAAATACACACCAAGGACACCAACAATCTCAGCAACCCTGCGCCAGGTATCATTTTTTTTGTTTACGCCTCTGTAATCGAACATAGACGTATCATACAATACTGGGTATGAAGACACACATACGATGAATTGCTCTTCCAACTTGAAATTGTCAAACCTAGAAATGTTTACCATGAACAACAGTTGCTACGTTACAAGAAACAAGAAACCAACCCGATTGGCCAACGCTAACGTTTTCACGCTCCTCATTTACATAAAGTTGAGAAAATCCAACCTTCGACGCCCCGCTCGCCTTCCCACAATGCCCTACGCGCAGGGCCGGATTAAGACATTTTTAAGAATGAGGCCCCTATATCACCCCAACGCACATCATGACACACACACACAAACACAAATGACTTAGTAGCTTCTTGTTTACCTTACTACAGTACGAACTATGCGTTATTTGTGATTTAATAACATTTTGCGATAGAGTTACTGATCCCGGAAGTTTGAATCTGTGAATGTCATGCCAACTTTACCGAACTCGCCAAGTGCACTGACACATCAGTGATTTAAAGTCCACAGAGCCACTCTATAAATATGATCAGTTAAAACATGTGACTCACCATCATCACATCAGTGATATTAAAAGGCCCGTTTTTGCTCATTCGCAACCATGGACGGATTGGGAGTAAAAATAGGCCCTGGACTTTGATCCAGACCGGCCTACCAGAACCAGTCCCGTATACGCCACCACAGCGAGCGCCCTGCTGGTGTAACAGAGTTATAAATGTAAATAGATGAAATGTAAATAGAGTGTGAGTTTCGCCATAAATAAGCGTGTTCTATTAGTGTTGGTGTTTTGGAACCACCTTTGAGGATGTGACGCACTGCAGGTCTGCAAGATATGTGCCGTTGTCATAATCAGACAGAAGAGATATGCCTGTCAGCGGTAGGTTCATAATGCAATTTGAACATCACAATTTGTACATTTTTAGATAGCTAGATGCAGTGAATGTCGAACTTCGACAGGTAACGTGTATTTTCTATAATAAGTATGTATTTTGTTGGTGTGTAAAGTTTGTCAATGGGCAGAAAGTTTGATTGCATTATTTTACTTGAACACGAGGTTCATTGTACACACTGTGATTAGCTAGCTAGCTTGCTAGGAACTTCTCACTACTCATGTTCCGTTAGCTAGCTACATATGAATGGAATATAAATAGCCATACTGAACCTGACGTATTTTGTATTTCATTTTACTTGTGCAGATGCTGCATATCAACCGTTGTTTGTTCATACAACAGGTATGTTGTTCCATTGCCGAAATGTGTGTGTTACGTCTGCATTGTCGTTTTAATTGTTTGTGCACTGGTTTGTGTGATTAATGTGTTGTTGTATATAATCAGACAGAAGAGATATGCCTGTCAGCGATGCTGTATATCAACTGTTGTTTGTTCATACAACAGAATAAAGTTGGAAAGCTGCAAATCCGTCTCCGTCCCTGACTGCAATAGAACCGTTACACTAATACATGCAAATTCTGTGCCTGATGTGAAGCTTTGGGACTTCCACGCTTAATGCGGGCGCGCATAGCGTGCAAGCGAATTCTTTTGGCTGATTTGAGCGAAATAGTTTTTGAGCTGTATATGTAAAACAAACAAACATAGTTGTAAAACAAATGTAAAACAAACAAACATAATTTGTCCAATTGGTAAAACATTGTCCAGTGAAGGTAATTACGTTTACGTTTCTTAACCTGGTTTTCCATTTTATATTATCTCTATAGCTAACTTTCGATCTGTCAGTGTCACTGTTGTGTGTAAGCGACACTAAGGGCTGCATAGACGTTCATTTAGAATAGACTAACCGGGGGGAAAGGGGGCCCGGCCAACCGTGTCGCTCAATCTTCTTCAAACATTTTTATAAGTAGTAAAAATTATGGGCCGGCGGCCCTCCGGCCCAAAAGTGCTGATTGAGACTTGCCTCTACACATTCACTGTATGGATAGCGAGTGGCCGCCAGCCAGCATTTCAGCGTTGAATGTCAATCGTGTGCCGGGTGAGCTATAGACTATGCAGGCAGCACAGAAGAAAGTTACGTAATGTGAAGAAACTGAATTAAAGTACAAAATACAACAAACCAAGGACGCCGACAACCTCAGCAACCCTGCGCCAGGCATATTTTTTTTTGTTTACGTCTCTGTAATCTAACATAGACGTATCATACAATACTGGGTATGAAGACACATACGATGAGTTGCTCTTCCATCTTGAAAATTGTCAAAGTTTGACTCAAACCTAGAAATGTTTACCATTACCAACAGTTGCTACGTTACAAGAAACAAGAAACCAACCCGATTGGCCATCGCTGGCGTTTTCACGCTCCTCATTTACATAAAGTTCAGAAAATCCAACTTTCGCTGCCCCGCTCGCCTTCCCACAATGCCCTATGCGAGCTTCGCCGCCCCGCTCACCTTCCCACAATGCCCTACGCGGGCGTCAACGCCTGGTTTCATTGAAAATGAATGGGAAGCCGACGCCCCGCTCTGCCCGCCCCGCTGCAGTGTGAACGCACCGTTAGGCAACGTGTGTGGTATGTGTCCTGTAGGGCTGGGAGCTTCCTGCCGATGATGAACTCAGCAGAACGGACCACATTTCGTAGGGCCTTGCAGTCCCTGTCTGTGCAGCTCCCATACCACACTGTAATACAACCAGTCAGAATGCTCTCGATAGTGCATCTGTAAAAGTTAGTGAGGATGACTGAGTCCATACCAAACTTCTTCAGTCTCCTCAGTAAGAAGAGGCGCTTACGGGCCGCTTTGACCACCTTGTCCGTGTGAACAGACCAGGTGAGGTCATTGCTGATGTTAAACCCGAGGAACTTGAAGCAGCTGACCTTCTCCGCTTCCGATCCATTGATGAGTAGGGGTGCATGCTCCTCCTCCTGCCGCCTCTAGGTCAAGCGCGTAGCGCCATGCATAAACTGTGTCTGAGCAGGGTGCACAGGATCATCAGTGCATAAGAACCTCACATGCTGCTATCCCTGCATTTCAGTTGCACATTCCATTTTCCTCTGCACATTTAGAATTGCCATGATGTATATATTTTTACAGTTGTGTGAAAGAAGTTCAATGGAATGTTGAATCTATAAGCACTATCAGTTAGCTAACAATTTACAGCAACACCACCACACTAAGGGGCTAATAAAATTGATTGATGTGATCTTATAATATTACTAATACAAATAAAAATGGAAAAACACGACTAAGCCTACAGCATTTTGACATTTGTTTATTTAGCCTGTAGATATCAGTAGGAAATCTACAAAATTAGATGCATTGAATGAAGTTGGAAGAGCGAACTCCCAAGTCAATAAAGATTAATTGGCAAGTTTATAAACGTGAATACCCTAAAATGTAATTGATAGATAACCCATATTAGGCTAATCGAGTTAGATGGGGGAAACTTTTACTTTGAAGGAACAGGTAGTGCTGACGACACATTCGGCCAATGACAGGCATTTCACACTTACCTCCACCCACGTGAGAAAAATCCAAATATAAAGTTGTTTTATGTTTATTTGTTTTAAAACGAGAAAACAAAATAACACGTCAAAATCCGTTTTACCGTTTTTGCAAAAAACTCACAAACGTTTTTCGTATTCATGCGTGTTCCGTTATAATGATATATGGAATTAAACTCACGTACACGGACCTGGTCGGTTTGGGCCAAACATTTTAAATGCGTTAAGAGCACGTTCATCTCGATGACGAGTTTGTTCAGAATCCGCTAAGTAGCAGGTTGACTGACTGATTTCCTTCTCATACAGTCCAGTGCATTTCCCTGTTGGAGCCCAGCTTCAATGGGCTGCTTTGAACAGTTTTTTTCAGTACTTCGAAACTATACGGTCATTGGATAAATGCTGCGATTATGTCCCGCCCACGGACGCTCAGCGTCTCTGTGGGTGAATGGAGGAGTGGGCTAGCCTAGACGCTGGGCTTCTGCTTGATGATTGGAGGGTCTGTCGAAAGACTGCATCTCTTTTCGATGGACAGCCATTTAGGACAAAAAAAAGTCGCCAAAGCTATTAGAGCTCAGTCCTATCGCGGATTTTGGCCCCATTCTCGTGCTTTCTTTGACCGGACATTTTCGCACATTATTTTTGTTTTCACTCTTAATGTTTCTAATGTTATGCGCGGTGCCGTTGACCCACTCGGCATCTGGCAACCTGAGGCCCCCCTGATACGATTTACAGTATAAACAAACACTTTATTTAAATGCATTAAGCCTGAATTCATTTTCTTATATTTAAATTGTGTCAACCCCTCCTACTCCTATTCCTTCCCCTCATCCTTTCCCTCCTCCTCGTCCTCCTCGTCCTCCACCAGTTCCCCCGGAATCAACACCTGCAACAGAATTAGCTACAGTAACAACCCAGCTAACAAGGGACATCCTGGGGACGTTCGGTGGCATTCCTATTTGGTCCCCTATAAGTTATACCGTGACGTTATCCTTAGGATGTCCCTAGGACGTCCTTAGGACGTTATTAAAGTTCCTAAAAGGTCACAATTTAGACATTTATTTTTAAACTTTCAGGGGACGTTCCAGGAACGTCGCTGGTTGGTTATGATACGACATTATGTTGAAAAAATTTGGGGACATTCGGGACGTTCCAGGAACGTCCCAGGAACGTCTCTGGTTGGTTATGATATGACATTATGTTAAAAACTTTCGGGGGACATTCGGGACGTTCCGGGAAGGTCCCTGGTTGGTTATGATACAACATTATGTTTAAATATAGCTGCAAGCAGTAATGTGGTGGCCAAGCAGTCAAATGACCCATAAAACACTTTAGAAATCGTCAGAACAGGGTTCCGAGTGCATGCAGCAAGTTTGGTGTGAATCCATCAAAGATTTGCTGAGATACGACCCAACTTCCTGTTGGCTGGCTTAATGGCACATTTTGACTGCCTGTACCGGACAAACTGTTCTGAAAATCAGAAAATCATGTGAACCCCTTTGTGAGGCTTTGTCTGAAGATACTCTCTGCCAAATTTGGTGAAGATTGGACAACATGTGTAGGAGGAGTAAAGAAAAAACGTTTTTCAATTAATTCAAAATGGCGGCCGGATCAATTCGGCTACTATCACAAGTTATCATATATCACACACGGGACGTCCCAACATATCATGAGACAAAGGAATCACTTAATAAAAGCAAACAAATCAACAGTTATTGGCCAAAACACATTTTTGCTTCCTGCGGCCACGCCCAGTGATCACATGACACCAAATTAATTGGACAGCCTCAGAAGAGGGTTCAGAGTCATCATATTAAGTTTGGTGTTGATTTCTAAAAGATTAGCTGAGATATGACCCAACTTCCTGTTTGGTTGCTTTGTTGCCGATTTTTATTGGCTGTACCGGACAAACGGTTTTAAAAATCAAATATCCTTTGATAACTTCTGTGAGGGTTGGTCTGATGATAATGTGTGCCAATTCTGGGGAAGATTTGACAAAAATAGAAGTAGTTGAAGCGAAAAAACGTGTTTCCTTAAAATTCAAAATGGTGGAAAATCTATATAACCGGAAATTGACGTCATAGGGTGTGTTTAACTCGTCTTGATCCAGGGAATCCAATGGTACCTCATTTTTGAAAATCGGTCATACGGTTCAAAAGTTACGTGTGTAAACACAAGTCCAATTTTGACCAGTTGGTGGCGCTAGAGTGCTCCAATGAGAGACATGAAACTTGGTGTATATAAAGAGGGGACTGTGTTTTATATGTGTGCCAAATTTCACAACTTTTAACCATACGGTTCTAGGGGCTGCCATCGACTCCAATGACAGAAGAAGTGTAATAATAAATATAGCTGCAAGCAGCAATGTGGTGGCCAAGCAGTCAAATGACCCATAAAACACTTAAGAAATCCTCAGAACAGGGTTCCGAGTGCATGCAGCAAGTTTGGTGTGAATCCATCAAAGATTTGCTGAGATACGACCCAACTTCCTGTTGGCTGGCTTAATGGCACATTTTGACTGCCTGTACCGGGCAAATGGTTCGGAAAATCAAAAAATCATGTGAAACCCTATGTGAGGCTTGGTCTGAAGATACACTCTGCCAAATTTGGTGAAGATTGGACAACATGTGTAGGAGGAGTAAAGAAAAAACATTTTTCAATTAATTCAAAATGGCGGCCGGATCAATTCGGCTATTATCAAAAGTTATCATGTATCACATAGGGGATGTCCCAACATATCATGAGACAAAGGAATCACTTAATAAAAGCAAACAAATCAACAGTTATTGGCCAAAACACATTTTTGCTTCCTGCGGCCACGCCCAGTGATCACATGACACCAAATTAATTGGACAGCCTCAGAAGAGGATTCCGAGTCATCATATTAAGTTTAGTGTTGATTTCTCAAAGATTAGCTGAGATATGACCCAACTTCCTGTTTGGTTGCTTTGTTGCCGATTTTGATTGGCTGTACCGGACAAACGGTTTTGAAAACCCCACGAGAGACATGAAACTTTGTGAATATAAAGAGGGGACTGTGCTTAATAAGTGTGCCAAATTTCACAACTTTTTACCATACGGTTCTAGGGGCTGCCATAGACTCCAATGACAGAAGAAGTGTAATAATAAATATAGCTGCAAGCAGCAATGGAGGGGCCAAGCAGTCCAGAGCAGGACATGGCCTCCATAGCACTTGCGCAACAATTAAGTCACAATAACCTGTTGCACTCATGCAACACACCTAGTTTGGTTGAAATATCTGTTTGCGTTCCAAAGTACTGAGTGTTCAAAGTGTTTTTTTTCTGGTATAACACCACAGGCCTCCTCTGCTCCTCGTGGGAACAATGGAACCCAAGTTTGGTGACAATCGCACAAATGGTTGCTGAGATAGGCTCTTGCGTCTCGTTTGGCGGCTTCGCCGCTGCCTGAGTGTATGACACTTACATAATTGTGTGGTTAATATAGAATAGCAGACAGATATAAATGTATTGTTTAAAAGTTATGACCATTCTAGTGATGAATGAGAAAACAGGCTAAAGCATTTAGAATGTCAAGATTAATTTCACATCACCACTTCTCAAATACCTTTGCATTCAATAAATTGCATCTGAAAATAATGGACACCACCACTGAAATATGCATTTTATGTGTTCAATAAAACACACACTTTATTTGTTTTGAACATTAAACTGTGAGGGGAATGATATCTCAGCAAAACAACAAACTTTCTACTGTAAATATTTTTTTTTATAAATAACTGCAAAGCAGAAGATATATAAATGCATAAACTCAACTGCAATCCCTGTTGAGAAAGGAGAGGGAGAAGACAGGGAGATAAAGAGGCAGGGGGAAGACAACACCAATAAACACATCCTTTTCCATCTACGCCTTGTCGCGATACTGGTCACATTCAGATGACTGCCAAAACGGAAAACAGTTCCTATTGCAAAGCAAGCAAAGTCGTTTGCCATTACATTTCGGCGCGCAAGAAACTACATTTGTTTTATTTTCAGTCCTATTTTTACGATCATAGCCATAGCATAGCCAGGCAGTGGTTCTCAAATCTGTCCTCAAATACCACCTGTTCTGCATGTTTTAGATGTTTCCCTGCTCCAACACACCTGATTCAAATGCATGTTTGTTACCAGGCTTCTACAGAGCTAGATAACGACCCATTTATTTCAATCAGGTGTGTTGGAGCAGGAAAACATCTCATATGCAGGACAGGTGGTACCTGAGGACCGATTTGAGAACCACTGTGTTACAGGATTTTTTTCCATTCTAGGGAATATGGGTTGTGTGAAGTGACGACAAAGGAGGGACTACAGGTTTTAGCATAATAATCTGATTATTATGAGTATTAGTCTTATGGGAAACAGAAACAAATAATATACATTGATACATACCCAGATGATGTTCCTGGCTGGGTATCAGGTTAAATCTCATTTTTCCATCTCCTACTCGTCCTGGTCTTCCTCCAGCAGTTCCTGGTTCAGTAGGTCCTCCTCCTGTGTGGTAATCAACAGTCAGCTGCCTCCTCCTCTTGCAGGGATAGTCTTCCTTCACCTCTACAACAGAAAAAAAATCAAATTAGTAGCCTGCAGTGTGTTCTTCCCAAATCCGATAAACCATAACGTTGAACTGTGGACAGCCCTTTCACACCTTCCTTGCGAATAGTAAGATACAAACATCCTAAAATCACGTCTGTATGATGGATGGGTATAGCTATCTGCAAAAATATAGAAGGATGTTTCATGACATGAGAAAATCAACAAGCTAAACTTATCCAACTGCAGTAGCACACCAGTTTCCAGGCAGTTCTGAACCTACCTATCCCAACCTCAGGCAAATGTACGGAAGCAACAACATTGGCCCAAAAAGTTATTGATCTTTAGCTAAAATATGACATAGTATTGCTAATAACTATTTACTTCACACACACAAAAAAGTTGATATAAGAAGAGATTTGCTGCTTGCCTGTCAACAAGCACCGATTGGGTGAAGTCGAAAAACTAACTAGCAGCGTAGTTACTCCTCCGCGTAACTATCAAGGTTTTACTATATTCCACAATCGGCTAAATTGCCCAAAAAGTTATAAATATTTAGCTTAAAGTGTACATGGTGGTCCTAGCTAATGTTTATTATCCAGGTTTCCCAAAATTAGCTAAATCGTTCTTCTTTTTGCTCACGTCACTCCAGTCCTAGTTCTACAAATAAATGCTTCGTAACTAAAACATTTGACTTTTAATTTGAACAATGTTGACAATATTGATAACACATGTAAAGAAACTTGTCTTACCTCGTATGATCGACTCAGTTTTCAAAATGAAGCAATAAATCCAACTCTTGCGGTGATCTTATACCATACCATAGATATCCTTTATATGTCTGTACGGTCAGAAATAGGACTCTACCAGCAGTTTCAAAAACGTGTTTGTTTGGTTGCCACAGTGATTGTGCAGCTAGGATTGCTAACAAGCTGGGCAGACAGAATAATATACATTTACCTAGCATCCACACCTCAAACAAGTTAACCTAGACGCAAAACTATAAGTCCAATCAAAATAATGAGGATATTTTCCGAGACCCAAGACTCTGCCGAAACCAGAGATGTCCTTTATATGTCTGTGTGGTCAGAAATACGACTCTACTGGCAGTTTAGAAATCGTCTTCCTTGTGCTTTTTCTGAGAAATGTGTCCCTAGATTTTACATTGGTCTCTAACGTGTTTGTTTGGTTGCCACGGTGATGGTGCAGCTATGATTGCTAACAAGCTTGGCAGAGAGAATAATATACGTTTACCTAGCATCCACACCTCAAACAAGTTAACCTAGACGCAAAACTATAAGTCCAATTAAAAAAATGAGGATATTTTCCGAGACCCAAGACTCTGCCGAAACCAGCGATGTCCTTTATATGTCTGTGCGGACAGAAATACGACTCTACTGGCAGTTTAGAAATCGTAGTCCTTGTGCTTTGTCTGAGAAATGTGTCACTAGATTTGCATTGGTCTCTATGGGGCGAGAGTTGGACTTTGTCTCGCTTTCGTGGGGCTCTGAAAAAATGTGTAAGTCTGTTGGATTCCACAGACAACTGTCTACGACCAACACATAATTAGCTATCTATTGATCCAAAAATGGAGCATGAAGAGTGAAAATTGTGGCAATGCTGGCAAACTATAAATAATTTTGGAAACTGATTTCGAAGCTCCCCTCCACTCTAAGCGTTTCAGTCAGCACTCTAGACTCTCACATAGACACCCATGTAAATCTCAGAAACGGTTTGAAAAACTAATGAAACATTATCAGTGATATTAAAAAAAGTTGAAAAGATATCAAAAGGCTGAATTACAGAAAAAATAGTTTAGGGTTTTGTCAACATTTTAAAGTTTAAATGGTGGCTGTAGCTGAAAGATTGAGGAAGAAGAAGGATTTGAAGTTTAAGAGGATTGAGAGGATTTGAGACAAAAAGCCATGTAAAAAATATGATGAATATTGATATTTTCCATGAAATCCAAAATGGCGGCCGCGTCAATTCGGTTATTATGAAAAGTTATCAATGGCCAGGCTAGATATCTCACAAGACATCAAGAGACAAAGAAATTACTTTATTAAGGTAAACACTTCAACAGTTATTAGACAAAACACGTTTATGCTTCCGGCCACGCCCCCTTTTAGTCACATGACACCATTTTTGGAGGACATCCTTAGAATAAAGTTCCGAGTAGGCGTACCAACTTTGGTGTCACTGCTTCAAAGAACTGCTGAGATATGGCTTCACTTCCTGTTTGGCTGCTTTTCTGCAGAATATGATTGGCTGTACCGGACAAACGGTTAGGAAAATCAAATATCTTTCGATGAATTTTGTGAGGCTTGGTCGGAAGATCATATCTGGTAATTGTGAAGAAGATTTGACAAAATTTGTAGGAGGAGTAGGCTTTTAAAGGTTTTTGATAAAACCGGAAATAGCGGAAAATCTATATAACCGGAAATTGACGCCATGGTGTGCATTGCACTCGGCTTGATGCAGGGAATCCAATGGTACCTCATTTTTGAAGATGGGTCATACGGTTCAAAAGTTGCGTGTGTAAACACAACTCCAACTTTGACCCGTTGGTGGCGCTAGAGTGCCAAAGTATAGGACATGAAACTTTGTGAATTGGACCAGGGGACTGTCCCCAATGAGTGTGCCAAATTTCAAAACTTTCGACCAAGCGCTTCTCGGGCCTGCCATAGACACCCAGTCTTAAGAATAATAATAATAAATATAACTGCAAGCAGTAATGGCGGATTCCTCCAAACACTGCGAACCATTGAAAAATGTTTATTTTTGACAAATTGTAACTGTATAGAAAAATGTATGCTGCAGAATTACCAATGGCATACCAAATCTGAAATGCAATACCATCAAGATCCACAAGGGCCTTTATTTGAAGCCAGTAAGTGAAGGAAGGGGGCTTGGTGAGCTTATCCATTCCAGAAAGCCTTGTATTTTTATGCATTAAGGCGTGGCCTGTAGCGCCACCTATGGGTAATGGTGGGACATTTGTGGTGTGGTAGTTACTCTTGGCCTATACTATTAATGTTTCAGGATTTTAAAAACTTTTTACCATTGCATATAAAATCGGAAATGCAATACCAACAGGATCCACATGGGCTTTGGGTAAAGTGTGGTAGTTACTCTTGGCCTGTACTGTCAATGTGTCAGGATTTGGAGACCTTTTTACTATTGCATACAAAGTAGGAAATGCAATGACACCAAGGTCCTCAAGGGCCTATGCTGATATTCAAGGAATGAGTGGGGGCTTGGTCAGCCCACACAGTCCTGATATGTTGCGTGTGTGTCTTGCCAAGCCCGCGCGTGTCAAGGGAAGAATGAGTGTGTGAGAATTTGGAGCATGCGCGGGGAGGAGCAGGGGACACATTTCATTGTAAATTTCCCTAGAAATTAGCCAAGCATGCATGTTTCAAAGATTCACCAAAAATCGACCTTTCATCTTAGAGTCAACTTTTTCTCAGATTTGTGTACTAAACATTCTCAAGAGTCTTCATATGAACTTGTTTGACTGGCTTACGTGTAAAGCATTGCGAACCATTGAAAAATGTATATTCTTGACAAATTGTAACTGTATAGAAAAATCAATGCTGCAGAATTTCCAATGGGATACCAAATCTGAAATGCAATAACATCAACATCCACAAGGGCCTTTATTTCAAGCCAAGAAGTGAAGCGCTTTAATCTTCACAAGAAGTGAAGTGCTTTGTGCTTTAGGGCGTGGCCTGTAGCGACACCTATTGGTAATGGTGGGCCATTTGTGGTGTGGTAGTTACTCTTGGCCTATACTATCAATGTTTCAGGATGTTTTTAACTTTTTACCATTGCATACAAAATCGGAAATGCAATACCAACAAGATCCACATGGGCTTTTGTTAAAGTGTTGTTGTTACTCTTGGCCTTTACTATCAATGTTTCAGGATTTGGAGAACTTTTTACCATGGCTAACAAAATCTGAAATGCAATACCATCAAGATCCACATGGCCTTTGCAAAAGACCAAGGAACACTCTCCTGAAATGTTGCGTGTGCGTCTTGCCAAGCCCGCGCGTGTGTCAAGGGAAGACCTATGGGTAATAGTGGGCCATTTGTGGTGTGGTAGTTACTCTTGGTCTATACTATCAATGTTTCAGGATTTTTATAACTTTTTACCATTGTATACAAAATCGGAAAAGCAATACCAACAAGATCCACATGGGCTTTTTGTTAAAGTGTTTCTTTGCCTATACTATCTATGTTTCAGGATTTTGAGACCTTTTTACCATTGCATACAAAATCGGAAATGCAATACCATCAAGAGCCACATGGGCCTTTTTTTCAAGCCAATAAGTGAAGGGAGGGGGCTTGGTGAGCCTATCCATTCCAGAAAGCCTTGTGTATTTGTGCTTTTTGGCGTGGCCTGTAGCGCCACCTATGGGTAATGGTGGGCCATTTGTGGTGTGGTAGTTACTCTTGGTCTATACTATCAATGTTTCAGGATTTTTATAACTTTTTACCATTGCATACAAAATCGGAAATGCAATACCAACAAGATCCACATGGGCTTTTGTTAAAGTGTTTCTCGGCCTACACTATCAATGTTTCAGGATTTGAGACCTTTTTACCATTGCATACAAAATCGGAAATGCAATACCATCAAGAGCCACATGGGCCTTTGCTAAAGACCAAGGAATGAGTGGGGGCTTGGTCAGCCCACACTCTCCTGAAATGTTGCGTGTGCGTCTTGGCCGCGCGTGTGTCAAGGGAAGGCTGAGTGTGTGTGAGATTTTGGAGCACGCGCGGGGAGGAGCAAGGGAGACATTCATTGGAAATTTGCCTAGAAATTAGCCAAGCAAGCATGTTTCAAATATTCACCAAAAATCGACCTTTCATCTTACAGTCAACTTTTTCACAGATTTGTGTTATGAACATTCTCAAGAGTTTTCATATGAACTTGTGATTGAATCAGAGTATCAGTTTTTGAATGGCTGATGTGTAAAGCATAATTTTAGCGTTAGCGATAAGTTCAATTTGATTTATATCAATCATTTTTTGAGATATGAATTTGCCTTTGCACATGGTAACATGTTGTAGTGTCTTCCTCCGATCTACCAAGTTTAGTGTTGATATCTCAAAGATTTGCTGAGACATGACTTCACATCCTGTTTTGCGGCTTTTCTGATGAATTTGATTGGCTGTACCGGACAGACGGTTATGAGGATCAAAATTCCTTTGATAACTTTTGTGAGGCTTGGTCTGAAGATCATCTCTGGTGATTTTGAAGAAGATATGACAAAAATTGTAGGAGGAGTAGGCTTTCAAAGGTTTTTGATAAAACCGGAAATGGCGGGAAATCTATATAACCGGAAATTAACGCCATGGTGTGCGTTGAACTCGGCTTGATCCAGGGAATCCAATGGTACCTCATTTTTGAAAATGAGTCATACGGTTCAAAAGTTGCGTGTGTAAACACAAGTCCAACTTTGACCCATTGGTGGCGCTAGAGTGGTCTAATGGGAGACATGAAACTTGGTGTAGGTATAGAAGAAACTGTCCTTAATGAGTGTGCCAAATTTCACAAAAAGTTGTCGATGGGGTCTAGGGGCTGCCATTGACTCCCATGGTACAAGAATTACAAATAATAAAACCACCAATAACAATAGGTTTCCTCCTTACGGAGGAATCCTAACTAGAGAGCATACAAGTTCTGGGGAAATTGTGAGGGGGTGCTTGCGGCTGCCCCAGCTGCCCATACTCTCCTGGTGTTTACATATTTCAAAAAGCATTTAAGTGTATGACTACAGTTCTGACCATTGTGTTCCCTTGATAATAAGTTTGTAAAAATGACATGCATCACTCAGATGGAGGAGAGGTGATACTGGTTGGTTGGAAGAGAAGGAGGCCAAATGTAGCTCATGAAGATGCAGCGCTAGATAACTTATTAAATTGTAATCAGATATAAACAACTTGTTGGTTGCCCTATTATGTCCTATTATCCTCCTATTATCGTCCTATTATGTAATTTGAACGCCCTGAACGGCATCATTTGAGTAATGAGGGCAAGCGCAGGCTTATTGATTACTTAAAAAACGTTAAGTTTCATTATGCATGATAGAGGAGCCTAGTTAGAGAAGGATTTAGCAGTTTTATTATTAGAAGCCTATTTTATTAATAATTTTCAGAGTAACCTCAAACCTTTCTTTTGTTTCTTTGACCTTACATTTTCTTTGAGAGCTTAGTGGTCTCGGTTTAACATCATTATTTATAGCAACATCATTACCGGACACTGTTAGCTCGCAATGTGGACAAAGAATGCCCCTGCAACAAAGTTGTAACTTGGTAACAAGTAGCCAGCTAGAAACCGACCAGAAGTTTGTAGCCATATAAAGGCCTATATATATAGGCTACTTGATTTGGCTGCAAGATTTGCTGATTTTGAGTGTCCAAGATATGATGGATTCTGATCTGTGTCAACAGTCTAGCCATGTAGCTAAGGCTTGTCCGGGAAGAGTGGATTTTTTTTGTACGGCAAGTCTGGAAGATCAATTTAGGCTAGTGCTACTTGCCCCAATGCACTGGACAAGTTATTAAAACTCAAACAAAATAAAATGCAATGTTAGGCCTACTTCACGTTATGTGCCACTCATTACGTCTATCGATTTTATTTGAGCGAATTCTGCATCAGTAAAACCACCAACCCAAGATCTCTACAGACCAGCTAATTTCCTGCTCAACACTTCAACGGGGGCTTATTACTTGAAAGATGACTTAGGCTATTTACGGTCGTCTCAATTACACTATGAGGGGTGGGAAATACTGTGATTTGCTTAAGAAGGCAAATGGCTAGTAAAACATAACATTTCATAATAATTTCAGTAAATCAAGCAGCGCTGCAAGACCTAGTGAAATGTATATCCTACAGCAAAGCAAGGCTGAAGCAGGCTGACATGAATTATTTTCATGAACAGACAAAGTTTTGACATTGACAAAGTTTAGGCTGTGGCAATAAAGTTCAGGTTAGTAGTCAGATACTTTCACCTATTGAAAAACTTTTGAGTAAGGGGAAAGCCGAACATGTTCCGTCGCCGTTTGACTTCCTAAACAGCTGTGGAGATGTTTTTGTTAGCTACTCATTAGTGTCTCGGGTAGGCTACAGCGTTGCAGTGAGCCGCCACACTGATATGAAACCACAGGTAATGGTCATTCCACCAACAAATCGTTTATTAATGTCAAAATAAATCCTACAACAAAAACGTATTTGTGAGGAATGTTTATTTCAACGATTAAAAACAGATGCATCATGACCACTGTAGTATGTGTTGCCCAAGCAACAGAGGCTAATGTCATGATGCTAATGCTTCAGTGAAATAGTAGACTACCGTTTCCGAAAGTAGATGTGGGCCTACTTACTTAATAAATATCAGCTAATTTTGTACATTACATTTCACAATTATGTTTCACATCACAAAGTAAAATGATTAAATATCACCCTGGCCTCTTTGTTTGTGGCATTTCTGCAGCTGCCTTGCAGACTAGTATCCCCCAAGTTAACAGATGCGAAACTAATGTTCTGCTAGAGATAGTCACGCGAGTTTCGTGACGTTAGTGACGTTAGTGGCGTCAGTGACTGTGGCTAGCAAGTTAGCCACCGTTAGCTTCACTTTTCGCCACAAAAACGTAATTTCTACTTAAACCGTGCAATGGAACGTAAATCCCAATACAACCAACGCAATCGCTACCGAGACAAACCTTTTGACATCGCCGTTGTCTATGTAGTCCAAATATTGAGGCATCCTTAGGGGGGCGAAAAGAAACAATAAATAATAAATAATATATATGTGAGATAACAATGGTTTGTGCTCGCCGAAGGCAAGCACACCCCAATAATACTACCAATTACAATAGGTGCCTCGCAGCTTCGCTGCTTGGCCCCTAATAATAATAATAAAACTAACAATAACAATAGGTGCCTCGCAGCTTCGCTGTTTGGCCCCTAATAATAAAACTAACAATAACAATAGGTACCTCGCAGCTTCGCTGCTTGGCCCCTAACAATAGGTTTCCTCCTTACGGAGGAATCCTAATAAGAAAAGGTAGAATCACTTATGTGGCTTCGCCGCTTCGCGGCTTGGCCACCAATAATAATAAGAAGAAAAAAAGGTAGAATCACTTATGTGGCTTCGCCGCTTCGCGGCTTGGCCACCAATAATAATAAGAAAAGGTAGAATCACTTATGTGGCTTCGCCGCTTCGCAGCTTGGCCACCAATAAGAAGAAGAAGAAAAGGTAGAATCACTTATGTGGCTTCGCCGCTTCGCGGCTTGGCCACCAAATATAGCTGCAAGCAGCAATGGAGGGGCCAAGCAGTCCAGAGCAGGACATGGCCTCCATAGCACGTGCGCAACAATTAAGTCACAACAACCTCTTGCACTCATGCAACACACCACATTTGGTTGAAATATCTGTTTGAGTTCCAAAGTAGTGAGTGTTCAAAGTGTTTTTTTCTTCTGGTATAACACCACAGGCCTCCTCTGCTCCTCGTGGGAACGATGGAACCCAAGTTCGGTGACGATCGCACAAATGGTTGCTGAGTTACGCTCTCAGGTGTCTTTTGCAGCTTTGCCGCCGCCTTTGATCGGCTCTATCGAACAAACGGTTTTGAAAATGGAAAATCCATCTGACACCTTTGTGAAGCTTGGTCTGACGATCATCTGTGCCAAACTTAGTAAACATTGGACAAAATTTGGGGCGTGTAAAAGGTTTTTACACTTTTCCATATATTCCAAAATGGCGGCCGCATCAATTCGGTTGTTATGAAATATTATCGATGGTCAAGCTTGATATCTCACAAGACATCAACAGACAAAGAAATTACTTTATTAAGGTAAACACTTCAACAGGTATTAGCCAAAACACGTTTATGCTTCCGGCCACGCCCCCTTTTAGTCACATGACACCTTTGGAGGACATCCTCAGAATAAGGTTCCGAGTAGGCATACCAAATTTGGTGTCACTGTCTCAAAGAACTGCTGAGATATTCAAAAGTCGAAAGTTGACATAAAGCTTTGTGAATTGGACCAGGGGACTGTCCCCAATGAGTGTGCCAAATTTCAAAACTTTCGACCATGCGCTTATGGGGGCTGCCATAGACACCCAGTACTAAGAATAATAATAATAATAATACTAACATAATAATAATAATACTAGCTTCGCTGCTTGGCCCCTAATAATAATAATAATACTAACAATAACAATAGGTGCCTCGCAGCTTCGCTGCTTGGCCCCTAATAAGAAAAGGTAGAATCACTTATGTGGCTTCGCGGCTTGGCCACCAAAAATATCGGGGGACATTCGGGACGTTCCAGGAACGTCCCAGGAACGTCCCTGGTTGGTAATGATATGACATTATGTTCAAAACTTTTGGGGGGTTCCAGAACGTCATTCGTTGGTCATAACATAACCATCTAAATTCCGAACTGATATTTTCGTTTTTGTGTCATTCTGTGATGTGAATTGCTCGAGCTAGCCTACTGTCACTCTGGAAACTGTACAGTATTAAATCAATTGTTTATGTATGGTACCAATAACTTGCATTTGAGCGAAGCAATACATTATAGTCATAAATCATTTGGGGATGTACTGAAACAAAACATCTAAGCTGGATCCAGCCTATCCAAGCACCAGCTGTGTCTCTAGAAATGTTCCATACTAGCCTATTACAGCACATCTCTCGCGGACGTCACCGCTCGTGACGTGAGCCCTGTTGTTGAGTGAAGTTGTTGAGAGACAGCAAAACTTTTTGATCCCGCATCCTTCATTTATAGCTATAATACCGTTTGATAATCAATTCATGTAAATATATCTTCAACTTAAGTTTTAGTGTTGATAGTTTAGTTCTTTGTTTTTGTGTTTTTAATAGTTTTTAATTTTGTGTAGTTGGCTAGTAATTTAGCGCACTCCTGAGAAGGTGGGCCACCCGAAGGACAGAATTTGAGGTAAATATGTTTTAATACAAACTTTAGCTCTACTATCTATGTATTTGTATGTTTGTCCAACGTGAAATAGCCATATCGAAGATGAATGTATATTAATTTCTAGCCTATTTGAGTTGGCACTAGTTTTCTAAGCCGGCTAAATTGAGACGTCGTACAGTATCATCTTAATTTGTACAGTAGTTAACAATGTTCTCGATAACACTAGCTAGCTAACGAGCGAGCTTGAAATCGGATGCCTACACACTAGTGGTGTCGTGTCTTTAAGGATACAGAAAATACAAAACAGCTGCTACTTTTGGACAGGTGAAGGCTACAGCTCTAGCTAGTCAAGTAGCGTTAGCTCTATTGTAGAGTAGCAAGCTACTTTTGGACAGTTAGACTAGAGCCAGAGCCTGTTTAAGGAGAGCCTTGCCACTCCCTATTAAACCCCATTGTACCGAATTTGGCTGCAGTTCCACCAGAGTTCCACTGGGGGTGATCGCGAGCGAGTGCATGTTGAATGGGAGTCTATGGAGCTAAACGGCTAAATTTGTCTCTTTCGCCTGATTGTCGTTGAAAAATCTCCGATTTGATTGTAGTTTGTGCATGTTCAACATGGATTATAGGTTGAAAATTGAATGAACGAGTACTTATGTCCTTTTGATTTCTTACATGGTGAGTTGTTGTTGCCCATAACACGCTAGCATTCTGCTACTGAATGCTGATTGGTTAGTAAAGGACTGATACGACCAGAGCTCCCGCTTGATGGCATACGAAGCGGAATCAGAATGTCGGAGCATTAGCAACATTAGCAACAACATTAGCAAGCCAAAACTCTTTCAAGCATGTGTATTGACAGGGAGAGCCTAACTTGTCAGCTGTGTTGTCTATGCCCTGAGAGAAAAAAGTAAGTGACCAGAGCTTGCCGTCAAGCAGTAGCTCTGGTCGTAGGATGTTTATGACGTCAATGACATTTTCAAAAGCTTTTTAGAACAGAAAGGCGACTTTCAAAAAATCTAAAACCCGGCAGTGTTTATTTTTTTGGCCTCCCCTTTCGAATTCAGAATTCAAATTACTGGACAAAAAATTATATCCTGAGAAAAGTGGATTTTGAGGGGTACCGCTCCATAGACCTCCATTCATTCTGCACTCGCTCGTTAGCGCCCTCACATGGAATTTCAACCAGTTCAGAACCCAGAAGTTTCCCGAGAGTGGCAGTTCTCTCTATATTAGACATTCTCTGCTAGAGCTACAATAAACCAAGACTTTTTTCAAGAAAAGTATCATAATGACAGTTGGCTGTCATTGCCATATATATCTATGGTCATTGCCACTTAGCGTCATTGTTGTCCTGGTTACGGACTCAGACGCGCATGATCTCTAGTTATTGTTGCTACGTCGGACAAGCTCTAAATCGGATGCCTACACACTAGTGGTGTCGTGTCTTTAAGGATACAGAAAATACAAACAGCTGCTACTTTTGGACAGGTGAAGGCTACAGCTCTGGCTAGTCAAGTAGCGTTAGCTCTATTGTAGAGTAGCAAGCTACTTTTGGACTTTTAGACTAGAGCTACAATAAACCAAGACGTTTTTCAAGAAAAGTAGCTATCATAATGACAGTTGGCTGTCATTGCCATATATATCTATGGTCATTGCGACTTAGCGTCATTGTTGTCCTGGTTACAGACTCAGACGCGCATGATCTCTAGTTACTGTTGCTATGTTGGACAAGCTCTAAATCGGATGCCTACACTGGTGTCGTGTCTTTGAGGATACAGAAAATACAAAACAGCCGAAGCTGCTTTTGGACAGGTGAAGGCTACAGCCCTAGCAAGTCAAGTAGCGTTAGCTCTATTGTAGAGTAGCAAGCTACTTTTGGACAGTTATCTCTAGACTAGAGCTACAATAAACCAAGACTTTTTGCAAGAAAAGTAGCATAATGATATGCTACGTTGCTACGTCGGACAAATGTTCACGATGAGTATGAAGGAAAGTTGATTAGCACTAGCTAGATGGTTGTAAATATCTGGATACTGAAGGTCAGGGAAGCTTTCCGTTTCACTTGTTACGGTCCTAAAAATAACTCCAGGAGCATATGGATAAAATACACTTCCACTTAATGTTCTTTGCATTTGAACTGCTGTCTAACTGTAGCTAATTCATGTTGCAGGTGTTGATTCCGGACAAACTGGTGGAGGACGAGGATGAGGAGTAGGGAGAGGATGAGAAGGGGTTGACACAATTAAAATAGAAAAAAATTAATCAGGCTTTTAAAATGCATTTGAATAAAGTGTGTGTTTATACTGTAAATTGTGTTTTTTCTTGTACAAGCATACACATAATAAGTTACAATACACAATACTTAGCAGCAGCCTGTTATCCTTACAGTTGATTTTTTTAAATAAAGAAGTTAAATTACCTTGTTGAGTTTAAGTGAACACATTCAGTTTAGTTTTGCACAATAGGCTAATAATAATAGGCAAAAAAAAAACAACCATGAAGAAACACAACAATGGTTCTCAGTTGCCCCTGCCCGGAAGCGGGTCACCGGGGCCCGCAGAGTACCCACCCTTTTTGGAGTCTCTGGAGGGGGTGCTGGAAAGCGCTCCTCCCGGGGATTCCCTCGTCCTCCTGGGGGACTTCAATGCTCATGTGGGCAATGACAGTGAGACCTGGAGGGGCGTGATTGGGAGGAACGGCCCCCCCGATCTGAACCCGAGTGGTGTTCTGTTGTTGGACTTCTGTGCTAAACACGGCTTGTCCATAACGAACACCATGTTCAAGCATAAGGGCGTCCATATGTGCACCTGGCACCAGGACACCCGAGGTCTCAGTTCGATGATCGACTTCATAGTCGTGTCGTCGGACTTGAGGCCGCATGTCTTGGACACTCGGGTGAGGAGAGGGGCGGAGCTGTCAACTGATCACCACCTGGTGGTGAGTTGGCTCCGATGGTGGGGGAGGATCCAGAGCCTTTCCAGCCGTTCCCAGCAGACCCTCACATTACGTTTGGGCCTGCCAGGCCTGACCGGCGGAACCCTCTGTCAGAAGGAGCTTCAACTCCCACCTCCGGGAGAGCTTCGATCATGTCTCGGGGGGGGCCGGGGACATTGAGTCCGAATGGGCCATGTTCCGGGCCTCCATTGTTGAAGCGGCTGACCGGAGCTGCGGCCGCAAGGCGGTTGGTGCATGTCGCGGCGGTAACCCTCGGACCCGGTGGTGGACTCCGGAGGTGAGGGATGCCGTCAAGCTGAAGAAGGAGGCCTATCGGGCTTTATTGGCTGGTAGGACTCCTGAGGCAGCTGATGTGTACCGGCAGGCCAAGTGGAACGCGGCTCTGGCGGTCGCGGAGGCAAAAACCCGGGCATGGGAGGAGTTCGGCGAGGCCATGGAGAATGACTTCCGAACGGCTTCAAAAAGGTCCTGGACCACCATCCGGCGACTCAGGAGGGGGAAGCAGTGCTCTGTCAACACTGTATACGGTGGGGACGGTGCGCTGCTGACTTCGACGGGGGACGTCCTGGATCGGTGGAAGGAATACTTTGAAGACCTCCTTAATTCCACCAACACGCTTTCCAACGTGGAGGCAGAGTCTGGGGACATCGGGGGGGGCCCTTCTATCTCTGGGGCCGAGGTCGCCGAGGTGGTTGAAAAGCTCCGCGGTGGCAGGGCCCCTGGGGTGGACGAGGTCCGCCTGGAGTTCCTTAAGGCTCTGGATGTTGTAGGGCTGTCTTGGTTGACACGACTCTGCAACATCGCGTGGACATCGGGGACAGTGCCTCTGGACTGGCAGACCGGGGTGGTGGTTCCCCTCTTTAAAAAGGGGGACCGGAGGGTGTGCTCCAACTTTAGGGGGATCACACTCCTCAGCCTCCCTGGGAAAGTCTATTCCGGGGTCCTGGAGAGGAGGGTCCGCCGGATTGTCGAACCTCGGATTCAGGAGGAGCAATGTGGTTTTCGTCCTGGCCGTGGAACAGTGGACCAGCTCTATACCCTCCGCGGAGTCCTGGAGGGTACATGGGAGTTCGCCCAACCAGTCTACACATGTTTTGTGGATTTGGAAAAGGCGTTCGACCGTGTCCCTCGGGGGCTCATGTGGGGGGTGCTCCGAGAGTACGGGGTACCGGATTCCCTGATCGGGGCTGTCCGGTCCCTGTACGACCGGTGCCAGAGTTTGGTCCGCATTGCCGGTAGTAAGTCGAACTTGTTTCCGGTGAGGGTTGGACTCCGCCAGGGCTGCCCTATGTCACCGATTCTGTTCATTACCTATATGGACAGGATTTCTAGGCGCAGCCAGGGTGTTGAGGGGGTCCGGTTTGGTGACCTAAGGATTGGGTCGCTGCTTTTTGCAGATGATGTGGTCCTGTTGGCTTCATCGGGCCGTGACCTTCAGCTCTCACTGGAGCGGTTCGCAACCGAATGTGAAGCGGCTGGGATGCGAATCAGCACCTCCAAATCTGAGGCCATGGTTATCGACCGGAAAAGGGTGGAGTGCCATCTCCGGGTCGGGGAGGAGATCCTGAACCAAGTGGAGGAGTTCAAGTATCTCGGGGTCTTGTTCACGAGTGAGGGAAGAATGGAGCGCGAGGTCGACAGGCGGCTGAGTCGAAAGGCGAAGCTCTCTATTGACCAGTCGATCTACGTTCCTACCCTCACCTATGGTCACGAACTATGGGTAGTGACCGAAAGAACGAGATCGCGAATACAAGTGGCCGAAATGAGCTTTCTCCGCAGGGTGTCCGGGCTCTCCCTTAGAGATAGGGTGAGAAGCTCGGTCATCCGGGAGACGCTCAGAGTAGAACCGCTGCTCCTCCGCGTCGAGAGGAGCCAGCTGAGGTGGCTCGGGCATCTGATTAGGATGCCTCCTGGACGCCTCCCTGGTGAGGTGTTCCGGGCACGTCCCACTGGGAAGAGGCCCCGGGGAAGACCCAGGACACGCTGGAGGACTATGTCACTCGGCTGGCCTGGGAACGCCTCGGGGTCCCCCAGGAAGAGGTGGTGGAAGGGGCCGGGGAGAGGGAAGCCTGGGCCTCCCTGCTTAGGTCGTTGCCCCCGCGACCCGATCCCCGGACTAGCGGTAGATGACGACGACGACGACAATAGGCTAATATGCATTTTATACTTTATATACAAAAATATCCATTAAATGCATAAATGTGACTATAAATTAAGGTTGAGAAATTGATTCTGCATTTGGTATGCGAAAGTTATCAGGATGTCGCAAGGGAACGTCCCCATGACGTCGCAGACAAACGTCCCCTGAACGTCCCCTAAATGTTATGAGGACGATACATGGACGTCCCGGGGACGTTTGTCTGCGACATCCCCGGGACTTTCAAGGGACCCTACAAAAAAACGTCATGGGGACGTTCCCTTGCGACGTCCTGATAACATTCGGGGACGTTCAGGGGACGTCCTGGGGACGTCATTTTGTTAGCTGGGTAAGAGATCATGAGCGTCTGAGTCCGTAACCAGGACAACAATGACGTTAAGTGGCAATGACAGCCAACTGTCATTATGATACTTTTCTTGCAAAACGTCTTGGTTCATTGTAGCTCTACTAGTAGTCTAACTCAGTGTTTCCCAAAGACTGGGTCGCGACCCTCGGGTGGGTCGCAAGAGATTTTTTTGGGGTCGCCTTGTCACGATCTGAATCTCTGCCAGTGGCGATTTCTAATTATATGATAAACTAATTAATGGTCAAATATTTACTATTGTGTTAACATTTTAAATGCGTTAAAACACGTTCATATCGAAGACGAGTTCATTCAGAATCAGCTACATATATTAGCAGGTCGACTGACTGATTTCCTTCTCATACATTCCCGTAGTGCCACAGTGCATTTCCCTGTTGAAGCTCAGCTTCTATGGACTTCAATGGTGCTGCTTTGAACAGTTTTTTTCAGTGCTTCGAAACTATTCGGTATTGGATAAATGCTGCAATTACGTCCCGCCCATGGACGCTCAGGTGGGGGTGAATGGAGGAGTGGGCTGGCCTGGATGCAGGGCTTCCGCGTGATGATTGGAGGGTCTGTCGAAAGACATCTCCTTTTGATTGACAGTAATTTTGTACTATAAAAAGTCACCGAAGCTATTCAAGCTCAGTCCCATCGCGGATTCTGTAGGCTAAGTGTAGTCGAAAGAGCTGCTGAAACCTATTTCTTGGTATTTGCTTGGTGAAGTTGCTAACAAGTTTTCCTCATACATTTCATACAATTATACCACATGCCTTGTTTCAGTTTAACCTAATTCCCACATTTTCTTCGAGTTTAATTGTTTCATTGATCGTTCATTCATTCATTCATTGATTCATACTACATACATACATACATAAAGTAGGCAAGTGTCGTAAGGGTGAACTAGCCAGTGAACTAGAAAAATAATGTAAAATATATATGATTTAGGCCGAAAATGAACTTCCCCTATTTGAAAGACCAGCAGCCGTCTGCGCTTAATCAAACTCATCTTGTTGCGCTTGAGAACTTCGATCGCTATTTTCCAAAAGGGAGGTATGCCATTCTGAATTATAAAAGGTGGATGCAAAATTCCTTTGAATTTGAGAGTCCTCAAGCTTTGCTTGAGTTGACGCTTAGTCCTGCAGAAGAAACCGAGTTGTTGCAGCCCAGCTGCGATCGTACTGACGCTATGGATCTGTGACCTTTCTGGATAAGCATTTTGTCAGAATATCCTGTCCTCAGTAGGGCCAGTATTTCTAATTCAATGCTTATTCCTTTCACTATCATGTACATGTGCAACAGGGGCGGTTTTAGGCACGGGCAGACCGGGCAGCTGCCCAGGGCGGCATTTTTTCATGTCACGTGGGGGGCGCACGAGCATAAAAAAAAAAATCTGCGCGGTTTTCTCTTATAGATCATTTCAGTTTGTGGGGTTTGGCATATTGGCGCTCCCTTCAGGCAGGGGGGGGGTGGGGGGGGGGGGTTGCAAGTGATAAACTTGCCCTGGGCGCACAATGTGCTAGAACTGCCACTGTGTGTGAATTGGGATTTCCTGTGCTCACAAAAATGAAGACATGAGCACAGAAACTGACTGAATGCTGCGTCTGATATGCGTGTTGCGCTCTCCTCCTGAACCACGGACTGAAACGCACTACAAAAATGCAGACAGGCCCACCTTTCCCATTAGCAATGCAGAAATGGTACAACATGTTTTGTATAATTTGTAAGATTTTTTTTATTATTTCATATTTTGTTCCAATATTGCTGGTTCAATTGAATGTTGAAAATAAGAATACATGGGCTATATGTTTTTTTTTATTGCCGACATCTAATGTCCAATTAGGCACTTTTTGGATACCTTCTTTAAACATTGCTGGTTCAATTGTTCAGAGAGAAGTGATCACTCAGTCTGAGATAGCTTATTAACAATGGCAGTTGGCGTACAAGTTCTGAAATAACAATAAAATAACAGTAAAATATCCTAATTATTGTTCAATAATGGTCAAATCCACCTTTATTTTGTGATTTACGAATAATCTCTATTGGCTTGGGTCACGAAGGTTTGTGACTTTTAAGATATGGGTCCCCAGAAAAAACGTTTGGGAAACACTGGTCTAACTGTTGAAGGATTCAAATTGTTTGTGTCTAATCCAATATGTAATGATGGTATTCAATGACACAAATATGTGTTCTAGAAAGAGTGGTCTGGAGTCGCAGAGGTCCGATAATATCAGCTTTAATGCAGCAGTTGGAAATCAACAAGTACAGAGCTCTGGAGCTGTCTACGTTTTCCTACCCGCAACAGAGTTTGGGTTGGTTCACGAAGTCCAACTGGCTATCTGTCCCTGCCCCAGCATATATTATACAGTGCACTTGAAACAGAAATATCAAAAAGGGTTGAGCTTGTTCTCTCATGTATCAGGGAGTTTGTTCTTCCCCACGCATCCCACCTGCTCGGGTGCTGTCTCAGCCCGGATTCAAGGTTGCTTCTGAAATGGAGAGATAACAACACAAAATACAGCCTGTTTCCCACACCCTGTGTGAGACACAATGCTTTAAGCCTGAGCACAGTTCTAAGTTCATAAGACATACATTTAATAAGCACAATACATAACTTTAATACATGCATCCTTTATAAAGTCTTACGAGCATTGTTCCCGTTGCTATATAGTGCACAGTGCCCATGATGCATTTGGTGATTAAGTTGCCACACATATTAATAACTGGAATTATAGACAGTGCCATGCCCGTGATACAGCTAATGATTATAGTTCTAGAATTGTACTGTAATGTATTATAAATTCTTTACTGTCCAAGTAGTTTGCTACTTGACCACAGCTGTAGCCTTCCCCTGTCCAAAAGTAGTTTCAGCTGTTTTGTATTTTCTGTATCCTTAAAGAGACGACACCACTAGTGAGTAAGCATCCGATTTAGAGCTAACTAGTGCTATCGATAACAATGTTAGCTAGCTACTGTACAAATTAAGGCGATACGACGTCTCAATTTGGCCGACTTTGAAAACCAGTGCCAACTCAAATTGGCTAGAAATTAATATACATCAATTTTCGATATGGCTATTTCACATTGGAAACATACAAACAGTGTTGGGGGTAATGAGTTACAAAATAACAGATTACAGTAACGATATTACTATTAAAGGTAACGAAGTAAAGTAACGCATTACACTCAAAATATTGGTAACTACACTACTTTACGAGACCTCAGGAACTGCGTTACCCAAGCCATTTTTGCCAGTCCGAAAAGTTGTCTGTTTGGCGCATGCATGCTTGCCTATGTGCTTGCTTGTCTGGGAACCATTGCCACAGAGACCGATTTGAGTGATTTGAGTGATGTAGCTGCTGGTGCGTAGACATTAGACGTGTTCTACATGGGTTGACTTCATGCAGCGCCGCAGCCGGCTGCAGGCGGCTGCCTTGAAACTGAGAATGCCATTGGCTGCTTCAAGTCAGCCCGGCTGCGCTGCATGAAGTCGAATGCACCTATTGACAACCCAGTATCACATGATACTAGGTTGGCGCAGAGCCTGGGCTGGCATAGAAGGAGGGAAGCGGGGAAATGGATGAGACGGAGACAGGAGGGTTCAGCCAGTGGCGATCTTGTCATTATTTTTACTTTGTTGCTCGAAAGGACAAACATTTTACAGTAAAATGCACTCTATGTCCAGGCGAGAGGTGTCTTAAAACTGCTGTCAACTCAATGAGATTTTAAAGTGAGGAATATTTCTTTGGTCAGATAGTGTGGACAGGCTTAATATTCGTTCAAGTGAATGGCTGAGTTTTATATTCCATTTTTTTTTTACATGTTTACAATTACAATACACTATGTGGAAAGGCTAAGAGATGCCCTTTATTGAAAATGGAAAAATAAATAAAGTGATGAAAGGGCCATGATGTTTGTCTATGTATCTTTGCGGTAAATTTGGACATTTGCTTAATTTTTTTTTAAGTAAAGTAACTAGTAGTAGCAGAGCCATAGAAACATTTTCTATGGCTCTGGGTAGTAGCAGAGAATGTCTAATAAAGGCTCTGGTAGTAGGTTATAACATGGTAGGACAGTGGCCCCCTAAATTGTGAATAGGATAGCCATGTTTTAGGATATAATTTTGAATTAAGCCCTTAAACTTAATTATTTTTTTCTCATACAATTTATAACCTGTTATGTGTGTTTATGCTTTCCTCACACTTTGCACCTCCCTGTGAAATTATCTCTCACTGGGGCGCGGTCCCATGGGTGGGGCTCTTTATAGGTAAGAGAAGACATGTTAGCCTACCAGGCGGAGACCAGACTGTGTAGTAACTCAGAACGTACATTTCTACGACTGCAGAACGTGTGGGTGATTTTTTTAAATACCATTGTGTCCAACGAATTGTTGACTACCGACCAATTGGTAAGATGACGCTGGAGCCGTTGCGTTCGGCAAGGTCCATCGGTAATGTAGAGGACACGTCGCTCGCACTGCCTTCGGATAGTAAGCTTCGCTCTGGGCAACAGCGGGTGCTGGATCAAGTTCATACCATTAAGAGGAGCAAGTCGAAACAAGGGAAGAACGGATCACTCTCACCAGCAAGTAAGATAATAAGATAATAGTAAGATAACTGATAGCCTGTTGACTTTGCGCTAAGGTGCGTCATTTAAAAAACTTCAAATAGGTCCCTTAATTTTGAAAAAATTCCCTGTATTGGTTCGCCTTCTGCAGTGGGCAAAATAAAAGAAGTTATTGTATGTGTAACATAAAGAAAGACAACGTTGGAAAGCTGGACAGTATTGTTATCGTCCCAGATTGCTTGGCGCTCTTGGGATTATTCCTACAGTGCCCTGCAAATATCTAACTTAAAGTCAGGGTAAGCAAGTTGCGCGAAGCCAGCTATTTTAGTTCCCTTCAAAGCCACTCCCACAAAACTACAGTATGGAGCATTGTGGAGGGGCAGAGTGCACGCAGTTAGGTACGTACGTAGATAGATTGGTCGACAGCCCCAAACATTGGTCGTTTTTATTACAGTATTGCGACGCCCACAGATGTCGGAAGGATTTCATATTACCGTCAAACCTTTATATATATTGGTTGCTATCAAGACATTAAGTTACTTTGGCAAATATGACAAAAAGTGCATATGACTGTACAAATGAATGTGTCATGTAGACCATAAAACCTCAAATCTATGTATGAAGACTTTTGAAATGTTGCCCAGACATCCAGTTTTCTGGGGTGCATGTGCATGTGACAGACAGAAAAATAGATGGAAATAGATAAAAGTACAGTGAAAACAAAGTCGTATGCGTAGCATTACGTTGTAACCTAAAATGTGCACTTGTTGCAGAACATGACAACTCTTGCCTGAGGGACTTGCATATATTAGATTGTAGTTTGGCATGCTTGCACTTCCTCTAAGACTGGTGTAGCAGTGTGTAGTTAGGTACTTTTCTAAAATTACAATTAGTGTTAAAATAATGTATCGTGCACTCTTTCTCCCCTGCATGGTTCTGTGTTATTAGGAGCACGGTATCTGCTAAAGATGCAAGTAACCAGACAGACCAACGCCCTAGTGTGATTAAATAGAGCCCAGGTGCTTTGTGTTCTCAATGAGTCATTCCTACAGACAAGATTTATGACGGACTGATTTAGTTATTGCAGGACATGCAGATTGACAAACCAATTCCGTAAACTAAAGTGACTGCCTGTCTGTCCCATTCAATTGGAGACTGTCTGGCCTGATGGAGAGCAGACTTTAAATTTGCATCTGTGTGTGTTTGGTTGAGTGTAATTCTTACCATGACTACAGTGTCCATGTGGGTGGGACATTGGATCTGTTTATTGTGTCAACATATATTATGCCATACTTTAACTTACCTACCCAAGGCTATAAAGGGTGCCAAAATAATAGTTGAGGGATTAGGAATGGTACAAATAGTTGTTTTTCCTTATGTATTTCATAAAGCACGACCCCTCTCTCCCCTACTCTTCTTCCTCTCCAGGTCCTCAGAGTTTGTCTATGTTTGCAGAGTTTGGTTCCTTCAAGTTCTCTCCCTCAAAAGCCAATGGCACTTTCAGTAGGAGCAACTCTTCTGGAAAAGGAGCCAGCAACAAAGCGGTAAACCAAATCACCAACTATCCTTCATTCATGTTAAGCTAAAGTCATACTTTATACTTGCCAGGCCAAGTTCAGGGGCCTCATTTATCAACCGTTCGTACGCACTAAAATGTGCCTAAACCGTTCGTACGAATGAATCCACGCAAAAGTTGCGATTTATCATGCCAAGAGATTTCTTGGAAGTGTGCGTAAATCTAAAAATGGTCAATAGGCTACTATGCGTAGCTGAGTATGAACAATTCCAAGTGGTGAAACAAGGCAATTGCGTCGTGATCACGGGAACTCTATGTAGGCCTATAAGATTGAAATCAATAATGAAACCATTTTGCAGGGATTTCCATGAAATAAAATTTAAAAATCATGAAATATTGTAATGATATAGCCTAATTGAACACCATAAGGGGAGTTGTTAATATTGGCGAATTGATGTAATGTAGTGTAATGTTACAATATGCTTGTGGACCACTATAAAAGATCTAGCTGTGTTGGAAGATTTAGCACACGCCGCAGTTCGCCGAGAGCGCATTTTCAGAGACAGATATGACTTCTTTGCAGAAAGTAATGAGTGGCTCATTAGTAGATATCGTCTCCTTAAACCCATTTTAGTGGAATTATGCGAGGATCGCTCGTCTCAACTTGTCCACCTCCAGTTGCAGCTGGAGTTGCAACCTCCAGTCTCGCCTGTGTGCGGCTATGGCCTTTTTTGCACTTGATTTTTGCACCTTTTTTTATAGGCCTATCTGCCAATGAGCGCCTCTGAGAAGATACTGCGTTAACAGTAATCGCTACCTTTACCAAAGCATATTCTTTTTTTCGTTGGTCAAAACACCGCTAAGTGTTCCAAATAAAACTTTGTGGTTGCACTCAACCTCCGACACTAAACCCTCAATTTCATATTGCGAAAAATTCTTTTTCTTTTCTTTCCTTTCTTTTCTTGTTACCTTTTCATTACCAATTTCTAGTTGAACTTGTTAGCTCCCTTTTTATTGGTGGTGATTCAACTAATTTAGATAATATGGGGCGTTTCGTATTCAAATGCTTGTGTTTGTGCACTAAGAACAGGTGAGATTTATCAAGGATAATCTCCTAGAAGTGTGCATATGGCGCTCGTACGAATGATTGATAAATCGCACCTTCAACTGTTTGTGGGAATATTCCAAAACTCCAAGTAAGAACAATTTCTACGCACGCTTGATAAATGAGGCCCCAGGACTTTCCATTGAGTAACTGTGTATTGCTTTACGCCATGGTATTTCCTGTTATAATACGGGTAGATGAAATCAATCATTCTGATTGGTTAAGAGGGAGTCATGGGGTGTGCTTTATTTAAGCAATAAGCCCCAAGAGGCCGTGGTTTACGCTGATTTTAGAACAGGTAAGGGGAGTTGTTAGGCACGTCGCGAAGCGGTGTGCCGAAAACCCCCTTACCTGTTCTAAAATCAGCGTAAACCACAGACTCGCGGGGCTTATTGCTTTTCTAAAACTGTTACTACAAATATTTGATATGGTTTCATCAATAAAAACAATTAGAAACAAAATAGTTTAATAATAAACCGTCATGCTTCCGCTACTACAAAGTATAGTTCCTACATAAATCGTTGCCACGCAACAGCCAGATGGACACCTTTGCCGTCTTTTTCAATTTGAAATATTCGATGCGCAGTAATATGGAATGTTAAAGAATGTTATGAGGACAACCTGTGAGTTTATGCTGGATTTTACAACGGCATGGAAGCGATATAGCCAATCATAATCAAGGATGGGAACAACCAGTTTTAGAATGAGCAATAAAGTATTGTACGCCTGTTTACAATTACTTTAAAGGGGAGAGTTCCATATTGGTGCACACTCAAAATAACTATAAGGTTGCCGAAGAAAAAGACTGTCTACAAGTACTCGTGTTCAACAGTTTATTGATTAGCAAGCTTGACTAGCAACATTCGGTTAATTTTTGAGCAATAATATTGCACTGTCCCGTGCTATCAGTGCTAACTAGCTGGTTTAGCTACTGAAACCTTGCACGGAAGCTCAGGTCTAGCCATTAGTTGCTAACTAGATATCCACTTATTTAATTTGAGTTTCGTAGCCACGCAATTACATGACCAGAGGCCTGTTCCATAATGCGAGTTTACCGAATAAGCCAGACTTATGTCAGTTAGTCGGACTCATTTCTTGTTCATTCGGTTCCATAAAACTAGCTCAACGTAGTTCGAACTCGGTTACTATGGCAACTTAGGCTACAAAACTAGTCTGGTCAGGGTCAGACTAACTGTCAGGCTTAGCGTGACTTGGTGCTTAACCAGACATTCCTGTAACACTGACCCAACGGGAAAACGATGATTTACCACGTATATTCTCATTTCCTTATTCTCATCAGTTCAACATTGATAGAAAATCAACGTAAATAGCCTACATAGGCTACAACATTTAGCCTAATGCATTAAACAATGATGAACAATGCTTTGATAGGCTACGCACCATAGCCGTTAAATGTATGGATGTTAGTTTGTGATTTCAAATGTTTAGGCATCAGGCATAGGCCTACATCTCAATCTAAATTATCAGAGTATATTTATCATAGCAATATAATTGTTAACAGTAGGCATATCCTACAATTGCAAAACAAACCTAAATCCGCCCTCCATTTCCCCGACACAAAACCCATGTTAAAAAGTTAGCACTAGGCTACTGGATAATGTCTTAATTAATAGTAGGCTATTTATTTTAAACAATGTCAAAAAAGTCAATTTAGATTAGTTTAGAGGGTATTTTTTAATCAACAAAGGTCTACTTTCACAACGTCAATCATGGCGTGTCATTTTACTTTGATTGAAGCAGTGGATGAGGGAGCTGTCATTGTACACGATTTAAAGGGGACGTTCTTTCTGGAAGACGTCATGTGGCCGTGTGCATTGCATTTGCCGTGGTGGATTGTATGATCCATGTTTTACCTCTCGGGCTGTTAAAAAATAGGGTGCACGCGCAATTAGCTTGACTCCGTAAATCTGACTTGAATTAGTAGGACTGCGTGAGCTGAAATTGGCCTTTATGGAACCGCTTAAGCCCCGATTGAATAATTAAACTTATTCAAGTCTGGTTTAGGACTTTATGTCTAGCTTTTTTGAGCGGCCTTTATGGAATAGGCCCCTGTTCTTCTTGGCTTCCTAAAACTACGTTTTCCATGCATGCACAATTAATGGCGATATCCAAATCAACATAAGCAAACCTTAAAGATCCTGTAAAGTGGATTTAAAAACGAGTTTCAAGTTCACCACACCACAGAATAATGTGTTATTAACCACCCATCCGAATTCGAATGAAAAAAAAACACAGATAAGTATGTAAAAAATTAGGCTTTGAAATCGTAAGACAAACAGCAGTCTTCTCTGTTCGAGACTGGGGGGACGTGTCACCTGAAGCAGCTGAAGCTCGGCCCCCTCGCTGGAATGAGCCGCCTCTCAAGTAAGCTACCTACAACCCAGATAATGGACGCTACGTCAAGCCGAACAAAACAGTATAGAATTAGAATGTATTTGTTCAATGAGTGAAACATACAGATGCATAAAAATGAAAAATTCCCCTGAGCTGTAACACAGGAGTAAACATTTACAGCAGAGACAGCAGACAGTGAGCTCTCTAACTACTTCTAGCACATTAGCTACCATTTCACCAAAATACCATAATTCTACACTGAGTAGCCTAATCAAGTTAGCGGTTTGCACTCATTATAGCAGAGATACATCTGGAAAAGTTATCTAGTATAATTAAAACAAGCACACAGAACTGAGTTATGAACTGCTGATGGTCCAGGTGCGAACGGAGTATGAACAGCTCGGTACGGCTCCGGGCTGCAAGAGAAGCCGTGTGTTAGTGAACCCCGTCTGTCTCTGGTCCATGTTACAACTGTCCACCGTAAAATGGTCAGTGGCGCAGAGGCGGCTGTTGGAGTTTATCTGAAGCTTTCCATGAGCGTGGTTCTTCACAAAATATATCCACCTATTTTTCCTTTCATTATCAACAGGGAACTTAAATGGCGTTGCAGCGCAGCTGGAGTTCTTGCTTTCAGGGAAGATGCAGTTGTGGGTGGTGAGAGACATCCTGAAGCTAGCTAGCTAGCTGATGTAAGCTACAATTACAGTACAGCAGGAGGAGCCATTCAGTGATCTGACGTAGATGGGGCGAAATGACGTAGATAGGGCATTTTTTGGCACTTACTATCGAAACAACGTTGTAATCATAACCTAACTAAAGATCAAACCACCAAACGTATAATAGGTAAAAATGTCCTGCTTACAGCCAGGATAAATGTTATGAAGGCTATCCTGCACATTAGGTTTATGTGATATATAAATGAAAAAATACAATTTTTATTAGTAATAATATTTATTTGTTTAAAAAAAAGAAAAAAAAACATTCACTCCTCTATTTGGCGTCCAGCCCCACTGTCTGGGGCATAGCAAAGTCATTTTTGAGTGGCCTGGGCAAATGCAAATTCTGATATTCCTGCCCCCAGTTAGATCATCTAAAACAGAAAACATACAAACACAAAGTTATAACTTTCAGTTTGTAATTTTTATGCTGATGAATATATTCTCTGTGTAATCAAGTCTGCTGTCAAACTTTCCAACGTTCCACCCCATTACAGTTGCGACCGTTTCTTACGTTAATTTGTTAAAGATTTGCCACAGCAACTAAGAAAAGTAGCCTCCTACATTGATATATCTAAACACTATCTCAAACTAACAACGTATCTTATCATAATTGTATTGTGCAGCGTCAAACTTGACATTTCTCTATTGAAAGTGGCTGGGCTGTCGATCACGCCGGTAGACTAGCCTAGCTCTACGTTAGCACAGTCTCTCTACCAAATTGAGAAAAGGATGATTCCCGACATATAACCATTGGATTTTTTAGCCGGAATGTTTTGAGCATGGTATGTGTACTATTAAAGTACAATGTTTTGTCATAACGTTTTTTTTTTATATCCACATTTCTGACGAGGGACTAGAAATAGTTCTAGCCATTAGCACTAGCTAGCTACAGTAGCCTACCAGTACAGAGTTGGTAAATTGGCTATACACATTCAAGAATACAATATTGATGGAAACTTGATTATGACTGAATTTAATATAGACAATGAAAAATAAACGAAAGTCTGGGAAAGTCTATTCAGGGGTCCTGGAGAGGAGGGTCCGCCGGATTGTCGAACCTCAGATTCAGGAGGAGCAATGTGGTTTTCGTCCTGGCCGTGGAACAGTCGACCAGGTCTATACCCTCCGCGGAGTCCTGGAGGGTACATGGGAGTTCGCCCAACCAGTCTACACATGTTTTGTGGATTTGGAAAAGGCGTTCGACCGTGTCCCTCGGGGGCTCATGTGGGGGGTGCTCCGAGAGTACGGGGTACCGGATTCCCTGATCGGGGCTGTCCGGTCCCTGTACGACCGGTGCCAGAGTTTGGTCCGCATTGCCGGTAGTAAGTCGAACTTGTTTCCGGTGAGGGTTGGACTCCGCCAGGGCTGCCCTATGTCACCGATTCTGTTCATTACCTATATGGACAGGATTTCTAGGCGCAGCCAGGGTGTGGAGGGGGTCCGGTTTGGTGACCTCAGGATCGGGTCGCTGCTTTTTGCAGATGATGTGGTCCTGTTGGCTTCATCGGGCCGTGACCTTCAGCTCTCACTGGAGCGGTTCGCAACCGAATGTGAAGCGGCTGGGATGCGAATCAGCACCTCCAAATCTGAGGCCATGGTTATCGACCGGAAAAGGGTGGAGTGCCATCTCCGGGTCGGGGAGGAGATCCTGAACCAAGTGGAGGAGTTCAAGTATCTCGGGGTCTTGTTCACGAGTGAGGGAAGAATGGAGCGCGAGGTTGACAGGCGGATCGGTGCGGCGTCCGCAGTGATGCGGGCTCTGCATCGGTCCGTCGTGGTGAAGAAGGAGCTGAGTCGAAAGGCGAAGCCCTCTATTTACCAGTCGATCTACGTTCCTACCCTCACCTATGGTCACGAACTATGGGTAGTGACCGAAAGAACGAGATCGCGAATACAAGCGGCCGAAATGAGCTTTCTCCGCAGGGTGTCCGGGCTCTCCCTTAGAGATAGGGTGAGAAGCTCGGTCATCCGGAAGGGGCTCAGAGTAGAACCGCTGCTCCTCCGCGTCGAGAGGAGCCAGCTGAGGTGGCTCGGGCATCTGATTAGGATGCCTCCTGGACGCCTCCCTGGTGAGGTGTTCCGGGCACGTCCCACTGGGAAGAGGCCCCGGGGAAGACCCAGGACACGCTGGAGGGACTATGTCACTCGGCTGGCCTGGGAACGCCTCGGGGTCCCCCAGGAAGAGGTGGTGGAAGTGGCCGGGGAGAGGGAAGCCTGGGCCTCCCTGCTTAGGTCGTTGCCCCCGCGACCCGATCCCCGGACAAGCGGCAGATGACGATGACGACGACGAAAATAAACGATAAACGTCTGCGAATATTACATTTGGTACAATTTAACATTAGATCAATATTCTGCTTACCTGATGTGGATCCAAAAATGAGAAGAACAAGTTCATCTGATGTTGATTTACCAAACCATGGTCTCCCGGTCAACTAATAACTCAATGACTTTTCGATCATATTTCCCGGTCAACTATAACTCAATGACTTTTAGATCATATTTCCTAGTCAACTATAACTCAATGACCTTTCGATCATATTTCCCGGTCAACTATAGGCTAATTCAATGACTTTTCAATCATTGTTCCCGGTCAACTAGCTCTTTAATCAGGTTTTCATTTACCAGTCAACTATAATTCAATGACTTTTTAACAATGTGTCTGTTACCCGGTCAACTACAAATCGATGTTTAATCAATTAATCAGGACAACTATAAATCAATGTTGTTCCAATGTAGGCCTACCCTATTTTTCATCGATATTGCCATAGTGATTCAACGTTTATTTAGCATTGAGATTTCAATCTCAACCATTCTGATGATTTAGATAGAAAATCAATATTAATTCAATGTCGCCTTGCTATCTGGGTGTTCTTCAGCCTGACGTTGTCATACTCATAATTCTAGTCAGAATATGAGTCTGAAAACTCTCCGTTGGGCTGTGACTATGGGGCGTGTTTCAACCGAACTCGTAAAACAAATGCCTCTTCGCTCAGTTGGATAGACCTACAACCAATCAGAGCAACGTAATATGTTGTTTGTTGAAAACAAATTCAACCCAAGGGCTCTTTTGTGACGTTGTTGATTACGTTACTGCAAAACATGGAATTTACTTTACCGGATTTTTAACAACAGCCTAATGTTTGTCTATCAAGTCCCAAGTCACTCGTACTGTAACTATAGTTTACAGCATATGTAGCTAGCTAGCATATACCCAGTGCCTATGAAACATTTATGATTGATTTAGAATGTTTAGGCCTAATGTTTAAATTAAATATTATTTTATTGAAAGTGTCCTATTGTCATTGTTGTTATTTTAAAGGCAACTTTTATAAAATGAGCAATGTGAATGAATGAGATGGTGCAAGATTTAGCTAGGCTAACAAACGTGAAGTTCACGATGCTGTTTGGCCATTGCATAGCAACAACCACAAGTACGGGACTATTTTCTCTCAGCTATTGAAATGCGATACACAACGTTTGTTGGCTATAACTATTTTTTGCTGAAAGGCAGCTTACTATTTAAAATGTCGCTGGTAACCGTATTATGAAAGCAACAAGGTACTCGAGCATGGGCGTATCTAGCCCTATTTTGGGGCCCAAGCTCAAAAGTTTCATTAGCCCCCCCAATTTTTTTGATAAAAACCTTTAAAAAAATATTTCATATTTCAATAAAAAATGTGTTAATTTCTTTTCATAAATCCCACTAGAAGACACTATTTAAAAGGATATTTTCAAAAATGTCTTCTGGGGGAACATGCCCCCAGACCCCCCTAGTTTTGCTGGGTCACAGGAAAAATAATAGGTTTTATCTAGGGGCTTAGCCCCCACCAAAAGAGGGAACCTAGATTCGCCCCTGTACTCGAGGCAGTACTTATCGTCAAGAAAGTACGTGTTCCAGGGTTTGTCTAACAACACCCTGGAACACGTAGGCCTACTTTATTGATGATAAAGTACTGCCTCTCGTACCTTATTGCTTAAATATATCTCAGTGTTTCCCACACATGGACTAATTTGTGGCGGTGCGCCACAGAATCAACACCAGCCGCCACATATTGCGTTTTGTAAAAAAATAAAAATAAACACAATCTAGGCTAAAACACGCAGCGTATTTGTTCAGCTGCATTTCCTTTCCCTGCTCTCCCTCCGTCTCTGTGTCACTCACGTGTCTCTCTCACATACACACACAGTCACAACGTCAGCATACGTTAGCAACGATGCATACATCCGCCGTTCTAGTAAGACAGACAGCTATATCAGCGAGCCTTTTTTGGGGGGTATTTCACACTGTTCCTTAAGGTCTCCAAATAGGGTATGTAACATTGGTTGGGTTGAAAATGGCCCGGGTGCTGTTCTATGCCCACTGACAGATCCTCTGAAATGTTCCCGGGAAAAAACACTTTTCTCCTTTTATGGTATGCTCATTAATATTTAGATGAGCTGCACGCTGATTGGTTGGTTTTCAACGAGTGAAGCTGGGGAGCAAAAACGCAACACGGCTAACAGCAGCACTCGCTGAAACACCGAAGTTGGAGACTTGAAATAAAAACGTGCAAATAAATCTATTGTGTCTACACAACACTGTTTTCAACAGATTGACTATATATCATTTGAAATGATAACATTACTTGTTTCCACTTCTGTTGTTGAAGCAAACTGGATTGACTTAGGTGGGTAGAAAGTTAGGCTACAGCTTAGCAACCAAACCATATCGTGATTCTACTCGGCCTCAGTTAGCTAGCTAGCTCTAGATATCTTGCTCAAAAATAACATGACAAAGAACTGGACAAACATGCATCTTGAATTGTAGATTTACATGACACAGGTTATTTATTTGAAAGAAACACAGTCAGGAACATTAATCAACGTTAGCCCCATTGCCAATAAACTAGGCTAAATGATCACACATTCAACCTATGCTCTTGTGTTAGCAAGCTCAATTTGTTTACATGCCTACAGTCTAGGTGTTACTACTATTAACAGTTACTAGCAATGCTAACGTATCCTGTATCTAGCACTTGCCTTTCTCCAGTTCTTTCAAATAGATTAACTATACAGGCGTTAGCAATAAGCCAGACTGCTGTTCGTTTTCTGGCTATTTTTCAGAAGCTTCCCTTCTAATGCCGACTACAGCTAGTCTAGCTAGAGTCATTTGATGTGTGTAGAAAAACGTTTTTAGCATTCTACCTGGTATGCTATATACAGGAAATGTTAGCATTGCTAATAACTGTTAGCACAACATCATACTGTCCTTATAGCTTGCGGTTGCAATGGGCATACAGTCGGAACAGCACCTCTTTCCAGGTTCAGCTTCCTAGCAAATCCTGCTTGAAATTGTCCAAGGTCTTGGGTGAAATGTTCAGAGCAAATGAATAATTGAGTGTCGAACTTCGCCGGGATCTTCTCATAGACAACAGCAGCCATGCCTGTTGAATGTTTAGCTCCTTTGGAAGACTGTGAGTGTTAGCCTTCCCTGTACAGCCTGGAACACAGCATTTACGACCGTGGTCCATTTTCAATATCCTTGTTATAATTCAAAACGTTCTTCTTTGTAATTCCTTATAAGTAGCCTACACAGAGCAGCGCGCAGCTAAACTAGTATCGGAGATAGATGCTACCTCGGGCTGGCCTTAGTACCATAACTAAAGGTCTAGGAAAGTTGAGGCTACTTTTTGCTAGGTACCTATGGACATGTCTTTCTGATTGACAAGTGGGTTCCCCTTCGTTCTTTTGGTGAGCCGTCTCAGGAGCCCAAGCTACTTACCCGGCATCATGGAGCCGACCAGTTAAATACTTATTGTGAGAATGCTGTTAAGCATTGTTTTTCTGTTTCTGTATATTATTATTATTGTGAGAATGCTGTTAAGCATTCTCACTATTGCTTTTCAACTTCTCAGTTCTTCCGCCGTTGGTTGGCCTTTAACTAGTCCTGCATACTTTCACCGATTCATACAATTTTTATATCAAAACGTTCAGCTCCTTCAGGAGATGATGGCTATGACTTTTGGTATTTCTCACTTTTATACTTTAAAGAATTAAGGTTTTTGTGCAAATAAAACATTTAGCTCATTTAGCTTGATTTTTATGATTGACAGCCACTCCGCTGGCTGCTCTTTTTCTGGTATTCAACTAAATTGTCAAACTAATTCCTCTGACGTTCATATAGTTTAACTTACAGAAACAAGATATACCTTAAAATGTACGAAAACGTGTCCTCTTTCAGCCAATGTAACTACTAAAGAGCTCACATTTACAGATTTTCAGCTTTGAGCCTTGAAGCGAGAGCAGCCTTTCAAATTCTCTCACTAACTTCAATGGAGAGGTGGGTAAAATTCGTCAGAGAATTTCGAAAGTAGACGTGTTTTTAAACTGCCGGTAGAGTCGTATTTCTGACCGCACAGACATATAAAGGACATGTCTGGTTTCAGGAGAGTCTTGGGTCTCGGAAAATATCCTAATTTTCTGGATTGGACGTATAGTTTTGCGTATAGGTTAACTTGTTTGAGGTGTGGATTCCAGCTAAATTTGTGATTCTTTGCCCGGCTTGTTAGCGATCACAGCTGCGCCATCACCGTGGCAACCAAACAGACACGCACCATGAAAGCAGAATTGGGTGACGTTTTGGAATCTGCCAAAAGAGTTGTATTTCTGACCGCACAGACACATAAAGGATATCAATGGTTTCGGCAGTCTTGGGTCTCAGAATATATCCTTATTTTTTGGATTGGACGTACAGTTTTGCGTCTAGGTTAACTTTTTTGAGGTGTGGATGCTAGGTAAATGTTTGTTTTTCTCTTTTAATCGAGCTAGCGCGATATGGCTCTCCATTCGCCTCTTACAAGGTATGTACATTGATCTTAAAGTGTACATAATCCAGCTATATCATTTTTATTTTAGCAAGTTCTAGAGAAATATGCAAAAATCGAGGCGCGACTGTCATAGCTGACCGTCACGAACAGCCAAATCAGGGCTGGGGTAGTTTAGCTAAGTGTTTGCTTCAGCTGGCGTTACTGTAATCCTACGAACAAACACTTAGTAACTGGAAAGCTTTTACTTTTAATTGACGATATTGAACACAGATGTAAAGTAACTTGTCTTTACTCTAAATATCTTCTCCGTTTACAATTTGAAGTTGTACATCAAGCTTATGTAGGAAATCTTCCATTGCATCTTCTAGCTTCACGCCTTCGGTTATTATTCAAGTTTACGGTGTTAAAACATACCACTTTGACACACTTGAAAGAACTGATCCGCTGGTTAGATGTAGCATGATCTTATTATTTACGTATAAAAAACTCACCAGGGACAACGACAACATCGGCAACCCTGCACTATGAATTATCATTTTGATTTCATCTTAAATTAAGTGTCTGAACAGGACTGGGTGTGCAGGCACGCATGATTAGTTTCTCCTCCGTCTTGAACCTGAAACCTAGATTCTAGGTTAGAAATGTTGCCAGTCTGTTACCAATGACCAACGGTTGCTACGTTTTTCCAGCAAGTTCAAGTCATTCCAGTGTTGTCCTTTTACCTTCCAATTTGTTCACCCAGACTTCAGCAACTGGTTTTCTGCTCAATTTTCACATTTTCCTGCATCTCATCTTTCTGAATTTCTCCCCTTTTTCTTTTCTTCCTTTTTCTGCTTTCATCTTGCACCAGGTCCTTTCAAAAATACCTTTTACAGCGGTACCTTCTAACTGCCAGTACTTTTGCATTTTCCTTATCTTTTCTGTATTTCTGCCGTCATCTTGCTGTGCAGGTCCTTTCTAACATACATTTCAGGACTTTTGAAACTCCAGCAAATATATTTTTGCTAAATGTTCACATTTTTATGCATTGTTTCTCTTCTTTCTGATTTTTTTCACTTTGTTTAGCATTTTTCTTCTCTTTTCTGTAGTTTTATGCCTTCGTCCGGCTCCAGCCCCTATTTAAAATACCTTTCGGTCGCTTTGAAGCTTCAGCTTATAACTTTCTGAACATTTTCACAATTTTCAGCTTTTTTAGCATGGTCAGCTATCCCCATTCAGGTTTTCAGCATTCTCACTGCTGTTTCGCAGGAACAGCCTTTTCTAGTTATATCAACTTCTTAGTTCTTCCGCCATTTTTTTAGCCTTTAACTAGTCCTGCATACTTTCACCGATTCCTACAATTTTGGTATCAAAACGTTCAGCTCCTTCAGGAGATGATGGCTATGACTTGTGGTATTTCTCACTTTTATACTTTTTAAAGAATTAAGGTTTTTGTGCAAATTATTCTCCCATTAAAAGTAATGGTAAATCCTTTCAAATCATTAAAAAGCTTCCTCCTCTTTCAAACTTAACTAGTTCAGCATACTTTCAGCTAGAGACACCATTGAAACTTCAAAATGTTCACAAGACATTCAGCTATTCCCAAAAGATTCAGCTTTTTCAAATATTCAGCCAATTTTGAATCGTGACAGTTTTAAATACATGAAAAATGTAGCTCCTTCTTGATTTTTATGGTTGAGCAGCCAGCAGAGTGGCACACTCAGCTGGCTGCTCTTTTTTCTGATATTCAACTAAAGTGTCAAACAAATTCCTCTGACGTTCATATAGTTTAACTTACAGAAAAAAGTTATACCTTAAAATGTAGGATAACTTGTCCTCTTTCAGCCAATGTAACTCCTAAAGAGCTCACATTTACAGATTTTCAGCTTTCAGCCTTGAAGCAAGAGCAGCCTTTCAAATTCTCTCAATAACTTCAATGGAGAGGTGGGTAAAATTTGTCAGAGAATTTCGAAAGTAGACGTGTTTTTAAACTGCCGGTAGAGTCGTATTTCTGACCGCACAGACATATAAAGGACATGTCTGGTTTCGGGAGAGTCTTGGGTCTCGGAAAATATCCTCATTTTTTGGATTGGACGTATAGTTTTGCGTCTAGGTTAACTTGTTTGAGGTGTGGAATCCAGCTAAATTCGTGATTCTCTGCCCAGCTCGTTAGTGAGCACAGCTGCTCCATTGCCGTGGCAACCAAACAAACACACACCAGGAAACCAAAAGGAACACGTTTTCAAGACTGCAGGTAGAGTCTATTTCTGACTGTACAGACATTTAAAGAATATCTCTGGTTTCGGCAGAGTCTTGGGTCTCGGAAAATATCCTAATTTTTTGGATTGGATGTACAGTTTTGCGTCTAGGTTAACTTGTTTGAGGTGTGGATTCTAGCTAAATGTGTCATTCTCTCTGCCCAGCTCGTTAGCGAGTACAGCTGCTCCATTGCAGTGGCAACCAAACAGACACGCACCATGAAAGCAGAATTGGGTAACGTTTTGGAAACTGCAAAAGAGTTGTATTTCTGACCGCACAGACACATAACGGATATCAATGGTTTCGGCAGAGTCTTGGGTCTCGGAAAATATCAATTTTTTTGGATTGGACGTGTAGTTTTGCGTCTAGTTTAACTTGTTTGAGGTATGGATGCTAGGCAAATTTCTGTTATTCTCGACGAACCAATAAAGTCCATCATTCATCAAACCCGATTACTAGCAATTATCGGTTCATGCCAATAATACAATTACTCCGTTTACATGTGTAATTAGTTATGCGATTACTCAATAAACACTTCTACATGATTCTTTTTTATTAATCGTTGTATGCTTCACGGACGAAACTTGCACCATCATCCTTCTGCAACAAAGTGTCGCCGTGTCTTCTTGTATCGGCCCTACTGCTGTATGTTTGAATCGTACTAAGAAAGCCGAGTAAATGCACTCAATGGTAGGCTACATCTGCTACTGCTATTACTATCTCAACTATATTTTCAGCTGTTAAAACGATAATATTCTTGTTATGACTAGCTAGCCTACTTCTTTGTTTAACAGTTCAGCTTTCAGCTTCTCCCTCATTGTAGGCATTGTAGCTCTTAGCTTTGTTAGATCATGCAGTTCAGCTTCCACACTGCCTCTTTTGTGTGACTCACACATTTTTGAAATTCATTTCAGCTTTCAGCTTGCTGGTATTTTCTCATTTCTGTATTTTCAGCAACAACAAAAAAATATATATATAAAAAAACAAACGTTCAGCTCCTTCAGGAGATGTGTGTGCTGTGTTTTGGTATTTCTCCCTTTTATACTTACCCCTTTTGGATCCTGTTAAATGTGCCCAAAAACGCCTAAACAGCATACCCAAACTAAATTGACTGCTGTTCTTGAACCATTTGGAGTACATGCATGTAAATGGACTCTTTTGAAAGCTGACACTCTGAAGTTATGTTCCTTGTTGTCAGGACCCCTGTCAGTCCTACTGGTGTTGAGTCATAGAAGCTTGAACACAAGGAAAGTGAAAGTTTCTATTTCCGCCTAGATTTTGTGTTGAAAACAGAGGCCTGAAGAGGCCTAGAGGTGGTAGGTATTAGCTGGAAGACAGCATTGGACCACAGGTTGAAGACTTACCCAATTCAGATCAAAAGTCAAACATAATACCACAATATATTCATATTTGACACATGTTTTTATAAGAGTACATCCATGCGTTTTCTAAAAAGGGCCTTTTGGAGAGTCCAGAAAACCCTTGTAACCAAGGTCAAATTCTTAGGATAAAAAGGTATAATTGTTATCTCTAATGAAAGGTGGTACTTAGAACTATCATAAATAACAGCTAAATCCCTCATTAATATTACTGAAACACAAAAACTGAAGCATGAACACATTGGAGTGCTTTATCTGATTCCCAGGATTGGCGCACAAAGAACACTGACATATTGCGCAATCGACTTTTATTTTGAAGGCTCCACAAACCCTGGCATATGGGGTATCGCCATTTACAGCCAGCGCTAAGCTACAAGGATACCTAGGTCATTTCAGTGCCATTGTAAGCCAGTTAGAAAAAATCGTGTAGAGGGGGCGGGGGGGGGGGGGGGGGCATGGGGGGGGCAGGACGCACAGACCTGGTTGGCTTTAGAGGTCTGTCACCGGGGCATGGAAGCTCCTATTGGCTCGACCAAGGTGTCTATCAAGAGGTCAGAGTGTAGCGGCCATTTTAAAACTATCATTGGGGTTCTAGTGTACTCACATGAATAGCTTTGAGCAATTACTTGTGACACAAATCAAAAAAAAAAAATGACGACGGAACAATGAAGCAACAAGATCGTGGCTATGTGTGGATATAATTCATTGTTTGGACAACTACTCGACATGGTTTGATACTTTGGACCCTTGGGAATGTAAGCAGATGAGGTTTTGATGAGTTGTGTGCATACCTGGAACATTCCTAAGTCATCGTAGGTAAGTACAACTTTTTTCTCTGGCATTGTTGAATGAACGGTCACCGGACAAAGACGTTGATTGTACTTTCTGTTGCGAGTTGAGCTTGAATTGGTTTATTTCAATGGAAGCACAAGAATCGTAGCTTTCCAACGATGTATAACATGTGTACTAGTCGAAAAAAAAAAAAATTGGGAATTGAGTGCGTTCTCACTGAGGGAGGGGGCGCAGTGTTTCTGGCTCGCCGGCGAGCCAAGGAACGAGAACAGGTTAAAAAAATGTTAAGGTTTTTGTGCAAATTATTCTCCCTTTAAAAGTAATGGTAAATCCTTTCAAATCATTAAAAAAGCTTCCTCTTTCAAACTTAACTTCTTCAGCATACTTTCAGTCCTCCTCTTTCAAACGTAACTACTTCAGCATACTTTCAGATAGAGACACCATTCAACCTTTAAAATGTTCACAAGACATTCAGCTTATAACTTTCTACTACATTTTCATTATTTTCAGCTTTTTTAGCATGGTCAGCTATCTCCATTCAGGTTTTCAGCATTCTCACTGCTGTTTCGCAGGAACAGCCTTTTCTAGTTTAGCATTAGCGTTGCTACCTGCATATGCAGAAATTGTTTGTTTGTTGTTGATTTTGTGAAGGTGTGAATCATTTTGGATTAATATGTTATATAATAAAGTTCTGTGTTATGAATTATTAACGAATACATTATTTTGAACTCCCCCCCCTGACATGAAACAATCCCCGCCCCCTGCCACAAATTGCTTTATAATTTGTGGGAAACTATCTATTTGTGTTCTTTATGTCACCAGTCATGTTTAAAAAAATAATGAATACACCTTTGAAAATGCTTGTCAGGATGGGAAGGGTAAAAGTCAACTGTTGTGATAGTGGTAGCTTTGTGTATCCGAGACCTACATCTGGCTCGAGTGAATCAAGCATGAAATGCATGACATGTTTTCATATAGGTCTCTTGGAGCAGCACCCTAGTCAGGGCTCCAGACTGCGACCAAATGGTCGCATTTTGCGATCAGTTTTTGAGACAGTGCGAGCATTTTTTACAAGCACTCACGCATGTGCAACCTACAAATTTTGAATTCATTGGGTGTGCACAATGTCAGCACACGTTAGCAACGACGCATACATACGACGTTCTAGTAAGACAGCTATATCAGCTTTCCTTCTGCATTCGTACCATAGCTTAAAGTCTAGGAAAGTTGAGGCTATTTTTCGCTAGGTACCTATAAACCTAGCAAAAAGTATTGGAAAGTTTAGGATATTTTTCGCTAGGTTCCTACGAACATGTCTTAATTTGCCAGACAAGTGGGTGTCCCTTCGTTCTTTTGGTGAGCAGTTTCATGAGTCCTTCTTACCCGGCGTCATGGAGCCTAGCAGCTAAATACTTATTTAGCACTAGCGTTGCTACTGTATCCCTGTCTGTGTTTGAGCTGTTGCGCTGTTATACTCGGCAAGTATCGTGTTGTGGTGTCGGAGGACTGATCGAAGTGCATCATACATTTAAGTCATTTAGCTAATACTTGCATGTACAGTACGTTATGTCACATTAAATAATGTATTTAAACTCAAGCTTATATGGTGCGTCGCAGGGGCGATTCTAGGATCAGACCTTTAGGGGTGCTCAGCCCCCAATGAGAATGTGACATGAATACAGTGCCTTGCAAAAGTGCTAAACGTAAACCCCCTTGCTAATATAAATCCCTAATTTCACTGGATAACAATTAATACATTTATGTATTATTATGCAAAATATTGAATGAAAAAACTAAGGATGTCCCTTTCTTCATGAACTACCAGCATCAAATGATAATAAACAATATATTATTATATATATTTTTTTAATATTAGGAGTGCTTGAGCACTTCTAAAAAGGGTCTAAAATTGCCACTGAATTGTACCCTCTCCAGTTACATAAATAAATGCATTGCAGGTCAATATCAGGTGTGCCCCTAAATCTTGTGCTTGCGCTCCTAAAATTTTCAAGCAGGGGCTACTGTGCTCCTAGTAAAAAAGGTTAGTCTGGAGCCCTGCTAGTGTATGTTTTCTTCACACGGCACTAGGGCTGCAACAACTAATTGATTATATCGATTAAAATCGGTTATTAAAAGCGTTGGCAACGAATTTCATAATCAATTCGTTGTGTCGCGCAATTATTACGCCACTCAATATGTCGCGGGGATGTTTGATTATTTAAAAAAAAAGTTACGTTGAGCCGTGGAGCAGAGCGGAGGTAGAGGAAAGGCCATCGAAGAGACGTTGAGTAACGTTGTTCTGAAACACATGGCGGAGGCAGAGAAATCAGTACAACCCAAGTCATCCAAGGTGTGGGAGCATTTCACACTAAATACATCGAAACAGTGTGTTAATTGACCGAGGTGAAGTTCGTTTCATATTCGACATTCGTCTCACATTCGGAAGACGCTACTTTGCAGTTAGGGACCGGGTGAAAACAACCCATTTGAAAAATGTAGACTTCTATAATATTTTTTGGAATATAAAACCTCAGACAGACACCAGAGTATCTTAACAAAGTCTGGTATACTTCCACAGCTTTTAATTTTTCAATTAAGTTTCAAATAATAATAGAATAATAGAAAATCACTAATCTTTGAAAATAGCTTAATCCTCGCAAATCTTAACTTTTTTCAAAATTGTGTAAAAAAATCTTAAATATACATCAGATTATTCTAATAAAGTCTGGCTTACTTCCACAATCTTTCAATTTTCAATAAAGTTTTCAACAAAACTCAAATAAATTGCTAATCTTGGAAAATAGCATTAAATCCACGCTAATATTAATAACTTTTTCAAAATTGTGTGCCTGCACATTCTGAAGATTTTTTGCACTGTGAATTTGCACAGTTAGTTCTGTTTTTGAATACAGGGTTGGAAATTAATGCTTTTTAGTTTTTTTTATCCGATTCATCAATTAATCGAAAAAAGAATCGACAGATTAATCGATTATTAAAATAATCGCTAGTTGCAGCCCTACACAGCACCACCATTTAGTTCAACCCCCCTTTTGAACTTTTAACAAATTTAAGGAAACATCGTAACAAGCACAATATTATCAAATACCTGCCCACACTTGATTTGGATGAGGTTGATATACTGGATTTGTTGCCAGAAAAAGACAGGATAAGGCAGGGTCAAGTCTGAAATGCAGATTATCCACTGTTGATGAGAGTGATCTCATTTTGCTGGTTGACCTGACCTGTCATTGAGCTGAGGTATTTCTAGAGAGTGATGATTGCAGGGATTCTGCTACTGGAGTATTGCCTAAGTGTGTCCTTAATCTGCTGTGCCATGGTTGCTGCAATACAGACATTTCCATTAGGGGTGGGAATCTTTTGGTACCTCACGTTTCGATTCTGGGGTCACGATTCGATAAAAAATCAATTCATTATTTTTTTTGATAAAAAAAGACATAACAAAAATAACAACTAATTTTTACATTCGTGAATCGATGTGAATCTTTTCCCCCCACCCCTAATTTCCATATTTACTATTTAACCTGGTAAGCCACGAAATGCATCAACATATTGGGTCTATTATGTGGCTACCCATGCTTTCTAGCCCGAGGTTGTTATCATTGGGGGGATGGAAATCTTGATCAACAAATGACTGATTCAAAAGTCAACAAAATGTTTGATACTTCTCAGACATAAGAGAACATGTGTCTTGTTATTTTGACATAGCAAACTTCTTTCAGATGATGTATTATATGTAGTACCAGGTGAAACAGAAACTTGCCAGTGTAGAGGATGCAGAGTTGTCAACGAAGACCTCAAATGATACACAGAGATCACACACAACAGACAGATACAAGCAGGTTGATGTAGATAACCCAGGGTGATAAACTGTGTGAATTTGAGATTTGTCTATACCGACATTGATGATAGGATAGTCAGGATATCAGTAATGGGAAGCTATTTGTTCTATCTCTGCTCATGAGATATGAAATAGCTTTCACTCACACACCTCACAAAGTTTTCAGTACAATCAAACAATGAAAAAAGTGGTTGCAGTGTATCCTCAATTGTTTAAAATTAAAGTTTGTATAAACTTTTACCAATCAGTGTAGGGAAAGAAATTGCTTTTTTTATACTATAATTCTTTTTTTCTTTTCTTGAAATGAGTCTTTCAATTTCCTAGGCCTGCATTTCTTGCTAACATCCCTGAGAAGTAACGTTGAAGTAGCACCAGGTTTTAGACAGACTGGTCTAACAGGTGCTGTGTAGACTTGTCAGAACTCACAGAGCTACATTGTGGGAACTTATGTTCCACCTGTGGCCAGGTATTGTCTTACAATAACATTCGGTTAAAGTCCAAGGCAGACTAATAGTGTTGTTAGATTAAATGAAGAGGCTGGATTTGAATATTTTAAGTCTTTCTGAAGGAAAGGTCTTTCTTGTCATAAGAAAGAAGTGTCTTGAAAAACACTTTCATGCATTTTATCTTTATTAGTATTATCAAATATTTCTGCTGATGTATTGTTGGTTTGGTTATTAAGAGGCTGTAAGTGAAATCTGTGGTGACTTTTGATGGGTATGTAAACCAGCCTATAACATAGCATACATAATGTCAAGAGTAAGATGAGAGGAGCTCTGGTTTGGTGTGTATTTGGTCTCTCTTGTTTGAACAAAGAATGTGTTACTCACCTCTGCAGTTAGTGTATTCTCAATGTTTGTTCTTGTTGAATGAACAAATACTTTGTTGAACAGAATTTCCCCCAAGCAGCAAAACGACAAGCATATAAGTATGAGCTGACCTGGTGTGCACATTATAGCCTACATTGAATTTTTTTAAACGTGCAATATTATGTTGGTGCAATAAACACCTTAAGATTTGAAAGTTTCCCTTTCCCTGTTGACCTCTTCAACTCTATAACCGTGACCACGGGAAGAAAAGCTGTGTATGGGTGTTTGAGGACCCTACACCACCATAATAGTTCCTCTCTCTAGGTGAACGTCCAGAAGAGCCGTTCTCTGTCTGTGGGGCGAAAACATTTCACCAGCTCCAGCCAATGGGAGCAACAAATGCATTCCAAAATCTGGCCCCAGTCACCCAATGGGCTCAAGCCGAGTCGCAGCGACCCCGCCTTGGGCCTCGCACCTGTGCCTGCCCCTCTACCACAGGTAACCAACATATGGTCTGATATTGAAAGCAATATTTTGAAAGACGCTTAAATGTTTTATTATTCTTTTTCTAATGTCTGTTTTCCAGCAACGGGCAAAGGGTCTAAGAATCACAGAATCGCAGAACCCGAACATCTCCATCACCAGTGGCAACAGCTTCCTGGTCAGCAGCCAATCGCGCATTATCCAGCCACCCTCTGTCCAATCGCATCATGAGACAAAGACCTCACTCACAGAAGTCACCAAGGCCACCAAGACTGAGCAGCAGTCAGAGTGAGTGTCTAGATTTTATAGACGGAGTTACCTAACAATTTTCTGGGGATTTTACGTAAGCTCAAGACCAGGTCAAATTAAAAGAGCAAATACTGTCATTTGTTTAATGTCATAAATGTCAGAAAAAACGTTTTACTAAAATACGAAATTATTTTCTAATTATTTCAAATAAATGGTCAATGTTTGTATCCCCTCTCTCCTCATTCCAATTGGCTTCTCTGTCTTTGCTCTCCCTTCTCTCTCCATTTGTCTTTCTCCATTGGCCCTTCATATCCACCCCTTCCATGTATCTAATCTATTTCTCTCTCTTTCTATGCTTCTGCAGAGTGGACGCTACAGTCAGTATGGCAGATATGACTCTGAAGGAGGCTGTGGAGTTCCTGGCCAGCCCAGAAGAGAACTATCAGCAGTGTGGAGCCTCCTTCATCCAACACACCACCTTCAAGGAGGACTGCTCCAAACAAGAGGTTGGAGCACATATATACAGTATATATGTGTGTATGTATCCACCTTATTCTCAGGTGGTCTACTGTAGAAATGATTATGGGTGCAACTTCCGGTGAGTAGCGGAAGTTGCGGTTTGCCATACGTTAGTCCCAGCCAGCCGTCAACAGTGATTCTTTCTAAAGTAATTTCAACTGTAATTTCACTAAAACTGGTTTGTTTATAAACATTTGTTGTCATTTGATTGTTATCATCATTGTTATAAAATGTCATTGCGGAGCTCTGGTAGGCTACCTGTTGCTCTGTTCGCGGCTTTACTAGCTAACAACCAGATTTAGCTAAATCTGTAGCTTCAACGACAGTGTGTTGAACACACACCCACAACAAAAAGCGATTGTTCTTGTGACAAACGGTACAGTTTCCTTCGCCTGCCAACATATGAGGACCACAAAACAATGTAGCTGAAAAACTTAGCCTTGAAGAGACCACCCAAAACACTATGGTATGTGTACTCATTTCATTTTGTGGACAAAAAGCCGACGGAGGAAATCCGCATCCTACTTTGTGTTTAGGCTACGAAAGACCTCCACAGATTTAGTTGCAGTACTGTCAGTAAAGGTGGAATGCAAGTGTTCATATAGGAATTTTTGTGGGTTGGTAGTGTGCTGGTCCAGCTACACATGAGCACCCAGCCGTTTCTATTTCGATGAAACTAAAACCCAGGACCGGTGATCTTTGAGGCTCTGACTAGGCTCTATGTCTGCTTTAAGGTAAATAAGGTTGTGTCCCACCTCCTTTATTAAAACGCGACCAACTTTATTGCTGTGGAGGTACCTAGCTACTGATAAGACTCAGAGCTTTTCAGGTTATTTATCGCTTCACCGTCCGTAGCAACAGAGTTAATAAAGTAGCTAAATATGCTATTGTACGTTATTTGAGGCCCCTTTTTCAGGTCGGCCTCCCATCCCTCGATAGTAGAAGGTAGAGGTATGATCAAACTGTCCAGATTCTGGTGTAACAGGCTGTGTCCCCACATGTTTAATTTTGTATTAGCATACCGCAATGACTGTTTATGAGCATTACCATGACAATCGCCGGCTGCGGAAGTCGCGCCCATAATTCAGGAAATGGATCATGGGAGCTAGGAATAAGGTGGATACATACATGCATACCTACATACAGACAGACACTATAACACACTATAAACACACACATATACTTAGGGACAGCTGGTATAGGTTTAAGCCCTCCTTATCGTTTGCAATAAAGTTAAGAAAACTATTGTTAAAAGAACTTAAAACAGACTGTTTAAAATGCTGTGGCACCTAGAGCATCAACACCAAATAGTCGCACAAAAAAACAAAAAAGGACCAAACGCATCAACTACCATTCATCTTCATAGTGTGTGTGACAAGTTTTGAGGCACCCCCCCTTGATTGGCTGCTAGTTTGGGCTAAATTAATTCAGCCCACAGGCAACTGACTTTTTGACCAATGACTGTGGATGTATGACAGTACGGTCAGGTGCTAGTGGCTACTGTGTGATAGACTCTATCATATATTGGGCAACGTGATCGTTGACATTAGCAACATTTTGAATGAGGCAGCTGTTTTTAGTTATTGTGCCCTCAGGCAAAAGGGAGAAGTACACCAGCTAGGCCTTTAAATATGCTTTCTGTCTCTCTCTTTCCCCATCCCAGGTGCTCAAGCTTGGCGGTATACCCCCCCTGGTTGCCCTCCTGAGCAGTTCCCACCCAGCTGTCACCCAGAGCGCCTCTGCAGCCCTCAGGAACCTGGTGTTCAGAGACCGGGCGAACAAGCTGGAGGTACAGGCCTGTGGGGGCATAGACCACGCCTTGCAGCTGCTCAAGGACACCGACACCACGGAGACCCAAAAACAACTCACTGGTAAGAAACACACAAACACACACCCAGACATGTTTAGGGATGCACATGCCATGTATAAACACATGTTTGCATGTAGACAGGTTTTCATGTCAATTGTAATTCATGTGATAGCTATATACCTTTGCTGGTTCTTACTCTCCTGCTAATGTGGTTTCTTCTTTACATTTACATTTAGTCATTTAGCAGACGCTCTTATCCAGAGCAACTTTCAGTAAGTACAGGGACATCCCCCCCGAGGCAAGTAGGGTGAAGTGCCTTGCCAAAGGATACAACGTCATTTGACTCGGCCGGGAATCGATCTGGCAACCTTCAGATTACTAGCCCGATTCCCTCACCGTTCAGACACCTGACTCCCTTCTTTCCTTCCCTCTCTCTCTTTATACCTTTTCTCTTTCACCCTGCCTATGCCCCCTTACTCTCATTGACCCCCAATCTCCCCACATACCTATGCAGGTCTGCTGTGGAATCTGTCCAGCGCAGACGAGCTGAAGGGCGAGCTGATAGACCGCGCCTTGCCTGTTCTGACCGAGAGCGTGGTGGTCCCCTTCACCTGCTGGTCGGAGAGCAGCGTCAATCACAACATCCATCCAGATGTCTTCTACAGTGCCACTGGCTGCCTACGGTAATGCCCTGGTCACTCACCTCACTGAGTTGTACCGACCAGGTTGCAAATTAGCACCCTGGGTTTGTTTGTGTTGGAACTAGAAGATTACTGTCCATTGTGCTGCTACCAAAGTAAGCAGACTCTCCAAAACAACACCTTGATATTTTGTTATTGCTGAAATATCAGTGAGGCCTCTAAACAGCATTTGATTATCCTCCAGAAGAGTAGTTGTGGTTTGCTTTTATGTAATCTGTGTGTTTTATGTTTGTATATGTGCAGCAACCTTAGCTCTGCCCAGATGGAAGAGAGACAGGCAATGCGGGTGTGTCCTGGCCTCATTAACTCTCTCATGAGTTACGTCCAGTCTTGCATTGCTGAAGACAACCCAGATGACAAGGTACTGAACTGGACTGAAATGCAAGGCATGCCACTGTCAGTGAACTAAACCAGAAATTCAGACAGATGTTGTGCTTCAGTCACAGTCCACTACAGACTAAACATTTATTACATACAACGTTGAATTAGTCAGGGTAAGGAGTATGTAGGCTGAGTTGAATGCCTGCATGTGACGAAAAGTACTCTCCAAGAGATGAGAAGAATGTAGTGTAAATGTGTTCGCATGTACTACTATGTCACTATGGTAACCCAAATTAAATCTCTTCTCATTGTCTTCTCTCTCTCTCCCTCTCTTTTTCAGTCAGTGGAGAACTGTGCATGCATCCTACATAATCTGACCTTCCAGCTAGAGAAGGAGGCCCCCCAGTGCTTCTCCAAGTTCAGCTCCTCAACAGAGCAGCCCTCAGGGGGACAAAAGAGTCCCACTATTGGCTGCTTCAGCCCCAAGAGTAGCAAACTCAACAGAGAGGTGAGCAGTCCACAAATACTTTCACATTGGCTCAGTGTAGCTCAGAATGGTTGGTTTGGATGCTTTCATTATCTTCCTTCTCTCTGTCTCCACAGGATAGTTTCAGTTACCCTGTGCCTGTGGAGGAGAGCGAGCCTGAAGGCGTGTCCTGGCTGTGTAACTCCAAGGCCATGCAGATGTACCTATCTCTGCTCGGCTCCGCCCAGAAGGAAGCTACACTGGAGGCTTGCTGCGGAGCCCTGCAGAACCTCACTGCCAACAAGGGGCTGGTGAGAGAAAGCGAGAGAGAGGAATGGATGGAGGGAGCGACTAATGGGGAGAGGGAAAGGGGTAGGGAGAGAGACATGGAATGTTTGAATGAGGGATTAGGAGAATTTTTTATTTTCTACATTGACCCTTCTCTATTCCCGGTGTGTTTAGGTGTCAAGTGTGATGAGCCAGACCCTGGTTCAGAAGCTGGGTGCTCTAGGCTATGTATCCCCCCTGATCCAGTCTCCCAACCCCAGCCTGCAGAAGTCAGCCATGTCTCTGGTGGGAAACCTCTCCCGCACTGCCAGCCTGCAAAGCACCATGGGTAAGATTGCAGCCTGGAAAATAGAGTATTTGTCTGTAATTAACTGGTAGCCAGTGGAGGGAGATGAGGAGCGGCGTAACATGGGAGCGTCTGGGTAGATTGAAGACCAAGCGGGTTGCTGCGTTCTGAATACTCTGGAGAGGGCGGGTTGCGCATGCTGGGAGACCGGCGAGCAGCGAGATGCAGTAGTCCAACTTTGAGAGGACAAGTGCTTGGACTAGCAGCTAGGTGGAATTCTCAAACAGGTATCTCCTGATCTTCTGGATGTTGTAGAGGGTGAATCTACATGACCGGGTGACTGCAGTAATGTGGGCTGTGATGGAGAGCTTGTCATCTATGGTAACCCCGAGGTTCCTGGCAGAGGATGAAGGGGTCACCATTGCAGATCCCATGATGATTGAGAGATCGTGGGAGATGGAGGGTTTTGGCCGGGATGATGAGAAGTTGCTTTGGCGGGGTTCAGCTGGAGGTGGTGCTTGGTCATCCAGACGGAGATGTCTGTGATCAATCCTCGTCCCTGCTGAGATCCCCGGATCAGTCGGGGGGAACAACAGGAACAGCTGCGTGTCGTCAGCGTAGCAGTGGTAGGAGAAGCAATGGAAGGTGATGATTGGTCCAAGTGAGGTGGTGTACAGGGAGAAGAGGAGGGGTCCAAGGACAGAGCCCTGTGGGACACCAGTGGAGAGCTGGCGGGGTCCTGACACTTTGCCTCCCCAGGAGACCTGGTAGGATCTTCCCGAAAGATAGGATGAGATCCACTGTAGTGCAGTGCCAGAGTTTGAGGTTCCACTGGAGATTGTTGCTACCTTGTCGTGGTGGGGAGGCTTGTGTTCCTCCGTGACCCTGAAGACTATACCGGTGGGGGTTATACCCCTGGCAGGTACAACCAAGCCAGGCAGTTCAGGTTAAAGGCCAGTCTAAAAGCAGCATTGCCATCACCCATTGGCAGTAGGATGATGATTGGGCCAATGTATTTGTCATACATATGAATGGTGTTTCTGCCTATGCAAATTAGGACATATTCAATAAGTGTGGCACTCATGTGCCTGCTCAATCTAATTTCAAAAGAAACGTGTAATACAAAAAAATATTGCTGTCAGTTTAACGCGTTATTAACGGTGTTAACGCAAACCCAAATTAACGGCATCAATTTTCTTATCGCGCGATTAACGCTCTTTTTGGCCTTGCAGACTTTGTAGTTTTTTTCACATGCTGTTGCAACAATTACCGACTTTAGAAAAACTACAACACCACACCGGATCTAGCTAGACCGGAAACAAAACAACAGGCGCGCCACAAACACAGCCGGCTAAAGAGAAACAAACACTTGTTTGGCTTGCGAGCCGGCTAAAGAGTAGTAGCAGAGCCCGTTTACGGATATTAGACATTCTCTTGTAGTAGGCTAACGTTACGTTTTGGGTGGATGGCGAGTGCGAGATGCCGAAATGGATGCCAATAAGATTCTGAATGGAGAGTTTACTTTTAAAAAGTTGCCAAATGGTTCCATTGACAAGACCAGGGATCTGTGTGTTTTGTCGTTGTAAACTGAGCTATCATCGCAGCACGTCCAGTCTGAAATACCACATGATGGCCAAGCACACAGCTGATGCGAATTCTCCGGCCCCTCGTCAAAGCCAGGCGATTGCAATGTTGTTTTCAATAAAAAAAATATTGGCACGAAGCAATCCGAACCACTTTTCCATGTTGATAAGAGCATTAAAATTTGAAAAAAAGAATGTGACAAAAAGAAATCAAGGGACATTGAGAATAGATTATAATGTACGATTAATTGTGATTAATCGCGAGTTAACTATGACATTAATGCGATTAATCGCGATTAAATATTTTAATCGTTTGACAGCACTACAAAAAAAGTAACTTTTCATGTATACTTTTATGATGTAAAGTTTTATTGTGTACTGTTTATGCCTACTGTTTATGATACCACAATGCCTGTTAGATACACACAGTGGGTAATTGAGGAGAAAGAAAAGACCATACCACAAGAACATGAGTCTGTACTTTACAAAGTCACAACAAAAAAACTAATTGAAGGCTGTTTTTAAAGAGCTCATTGAGCATTTCACTTGTCTACAGCATACGTTCAAGAAGCATGTGTTCTACATCAAGCAGCAGTTCTCATTCTCCAGAGAACTAAGTCCTCATATAAATGTATTATACACAGTGTTGGGTGTAACGCGTTACTGTAATTAAATTACTTATCCACTGAAAAAGTAATGTAAGGGATTACTGTTCATTTTTAGGTAATTTAATTACAGTTACTTGAAGGTACTTGCGTTACATACTGTAAATTAGTCAAACAGGTCTGTATAAATCTAAATTGAATACAAATAAAAATGTATCATTTTAGTGTAAAAGTGAACGCTGCCTCTTTAAAATCGTTAGCTGTAGTACAGTTGCACGGGAGACATGAGTTTTTGCTGCATAAGCGTGGGCTCTTGCGGTTTGACGTGGAAGATTTCGGACTCGACTGAAGCAAGTAGCTCTAGCTGTTTTACCAAATGGAAATATTGCAAGTACTTTATCTTTTTGTCACAGGTTGACAAGAACATTAATGTAAAGTGCAAGCTAGGGCTGCAACAACGAATCGATTAAATCGATTAAAATCGATTATTAAAAACGTTGGAAACAAATTTCATTATCGATTTGTTGTGTTGCGCGATAATTACGCCACTCAATATGTTGCGGAGATGTTTAAGTATTTAAAAAAAGTTTAGTTGAGCGTGGAGCGGAGGTAGAGGAAAGGCCATTGGAGAGACGTTGTTGAGGAACGTTGTTCAGAAACACATGGCGGAGGCAGAGAAATCAGTGCGACCCAAGTCATCCAAGGTGTGGGAGCATTTCACACTAAATACATCGAAACAGTGTGTTCATTGACCAAGGATAAATTATTTTCATATTCGACATTCGTCTCACATTCGTGTTTTATATGTTGGTGAAGTTGCAAGCCCTCTCCTTCTGCACCATCTCAGAATCCAATCCTGTTTAGTACGGAATTGAGCAAGAAAGGCTTTGAGAGTGGCACCTGGAATATCTTCGAAGCAAGCCACAGGAAAGGAGCTCCTGATGGTGTTGGGGGAGTGTTAAAAAAACTGGCAGATCAGCTTGTGAGTCAAGGGCGTGATATCCCTGATGCCACCACACTCTACCGAGCGCTACTGACAACTGGCACCACAGTGAAGTAGTGATATGTCGTTCGTGAACGATTCGTTCATTTAGAACAAATCCTTATAAGGACTCGGGAGTAACGAGTCCTCTCAATGAGTGATTCGTTCATTTGCCGACTCGGTCTTTCTACGAGTCTTTGGATCATTTTTCACGTGACCTGCATAGGATCTGTAGCTAGAGGAAACGAACGATTCGTTCATTTCCCGACTCGGTCTTTCTACGAGTCTTTGGATCCTTTTTTCACGTGACCTGCATTGTTTTTTTTAGTAGAGGAAACAGTTTCCTTATTCCCTTTCGCGTGGCCGCTGTTTTAGGAAGACGTGAATGATATTTGCTCAAGTCATCATACTGACTGGTTTTGTTATTTTCACTTTACATTTACACTTACAGTTTAGTGCAGTGTAATTGTTTGAAGTGATAATTCATGACCAAATCATCCAAACTCATGATACATTATTTGAATGCAGGAATTTCTTTTGAAATAGTATCTGCTGGTGCACATGTCATGCACTAACCTACATGAGAATATGATACGTGATAATATGATAACACCCCCCCCCCCCCCGGTTGAAATAAATGAATGACTCAAAAAAAGATTTGTTCATTTTACTGAACGAGATTCAAAGAACCGAATCAGTAAAATGAACCGAACTTCCCATCACTACAGTGAAGCTCTTTTATGTGGAAACCGAGAACATTGTGGATGCATACCGTAACATTCCAGCAAACATCCCATCGGTCAAAGGGACAATGCGAATACACCAGGTGGTCACCAACAGAAAAGGCCACCTGATCTCCAGGGACGTCAGCTGTCTGTGTGCAACCTTAAAGAACCTATCCTGCACATGTTTCAGCACTCACCACTTCATCTTCCCTCCACTGGCCCCTCAAATGATCCAGGTTGAGGAAGCATCCTCAAACATCCCAGTCAGATCTCAACCAACCCAGTCAGAGGAGCACCTGACAGAAGAACATCCGGGATCCCAGGAGATCCACTGGAATGATGAGGGGATAATTGGAGAATGGTGTGTCCTGCAATATGACAACAATCTATACCCTAGAATCATTGTGGCAAAAGACGAAGGATATACCGAAGTGAAGTGCATGCACCGTGTTGGCCAAAATTGATATTTCTGGCCAGCCCGTGAGGACAGCATTTGGTAAATGTTCAATGATATCTTAAGATTGATTCCAGCTCCTGTTAGAGTGACAGCGCGGCACATAGAAATACAAAAAGACATCTGGTCAAAACTTGTTGGGTAGGCAGACAAGAATGGTACAGCAGATGCAATATTAGGCTTTTGTTAATTTTGTTAAGGCCAAACATGTTCAATATATTATCTGATTGCGATGTAATTTCAATATCCTTCATATTTTGAAAAAAACTATTTGTTTACATTTACATCCGCAGTATCATCATAATGTTTCATCATCTTCTTGGCTAAAACTCATAATAAATCTTTTTCCAAACTATTCTGATTCATCATGTTGAATTAAAAGTTTCTGAATATCCCAATTGTCAAAGCAACTTACTTTATTTGTTACGTAAGAGACCAGTAAACCACTCAAAAAAAATTGGATATTAATGTCTTGTTTCCACCAAATTTTCTTAAAACAGAAAGTGCTGGAATAGTGTCAATTGTAAATAAACATTATCTATGAAAAAAAGTAAATTCCTCAATACTTTCATTTTACAAACACATTTAGAGTAACAAAGGGGAAATTATCTTTCATAATATATCAGATTTGTTCTAAATATGGATTTAAAACATTTTCAAACTGTGATTTATGGGTCAGTAACAGGGTTGACGAAATATGCATGTTGATTATATGTGAAAAGAATAAAAATACAAATTAAGCCTAAGATGGCACCACACATTTTTCTGAGAGGTAAGGGTCTACATTATCCAAATAGAGGCTTAAAAACATTCAAAACTATACTTTAAAAATCAAACATTAAGTTTGGGAAATGGCACGTGTTCGTAGAATGAACCTGCTAACTGAAAACATGCCCCGCAAAACTTAAATAAGATGACATTTATTTAGTGTATAATCGCTCATTCATAAAAATGTCATTGGTAGCGATCATTGTCAGTAACAACGCAAAATGCGATGTATCCCTGTGTGAAGAAGCTGCCCCGGTAAATTGTACTACTAGTACAGTACTAGACAACTGCTGTGTTCGTCTTGGTAGCGATTACGTTGGTTGAATTTGATACAACGTTCCGTTGTACGGTGTTGAAATTCATTATTTTCATGACAGATTGACGAAAGTTAGGCTGTGGCAATGAAGTTCAGGTTAGTATCCAGATAGTTTCACCTATTGAAAGACTTTTGATTTAAGTAAGGGGAGTGCCGAACACGTTTGACTTCCTAAACAGCTGTGGAGATGTTTTTGTTAGCTACTGTAATGTCTCGTGTAGGCTACAGTGTTGCAGTGAGCTACACTGGTTTGAAACCACAGGTAAGGATAATTTCACCAACAAATCGTTTACTTGTCAATGTCATAATGCAGTTTTTTTCAAAGTCTGGGTCACGACCCACGCGGGGGATGAAAATTGGGTCGGCAAATATGTTTTCATAATTATTTTGTCTTAGGTTTTTGTAAATGACCTAACAACCATTTTCGAATAGTGCTTTGTTTCCTGTTTATTTCCCTTTTTATATGGTATTTTCTTTTATTTTGAAATAATTGCGCAACAAGCTGGTGCTAGGTGCTGTAATCGGACGTAGCCTACCTGCAGAAGAAGAAGTTTGGAAGGATAGCGCACTCACGTGTAGCTCGCAGAATAAATACGGAGTATAAAAAGTATGCAGAGTTTCTGAGTTAAGTCGTTATGTTAGCCTGGCTTCAGAAAAGGTACTAAAAGAACGCGTGTACCAGAGCCAGACAAGTCAACAGAGGTCCAAGTCCAACCAGAAACATCGGATCATGAGCTTCAAACAAATACATACATATGTATGGCCGCGGGAACTCGGGGTGCTGAGGGTGCTGCAGCACCCCCTGACAGCACGAGAATTTAAAATGCTACGACTTGAAAATCCACCACCGCGGCACAGCCCCGCAGTAGCGGACTGGCCATCGGTAGCACCGGGAGAAGAATAACGATGGAAAACCAGGCTAAGAAACATAAGGGTGGGGCTGAAAAATTGAGGCAAAAAGACATCACCTTCACTAGACTAGGTTTTACCAATGAAAAAACTGCTGTGATTATTAACATATAGCTCAAAAACTATTTTGCGCTCAAATAAAGGCCCAAAATGTTGGCTCAGGCGCTGTGCGCTGCGCGCGCATTAAATGTGGAAGTACCTATCTTTCTTTCCGAACTAGCATCACATCAAACATAGACTGTGCGTGCATTAGCAAGGCAGCTGTGGTGTCGTAGATACTTTAGAACTAATTTTTATGTTAAAACTTGAACAAATAAATAATAGCGGTAGGGAAATTGTACATTTGCAAACACCCCTTTTCATATCATTTGGGTCGCGATGGTTTGTAATTTTGAAAATGTTGGTCGCCAAAAAAAAAGTTGAAAACCACTGTCATAATGAATCCTACAACGAAAATGTATTTTTGAGGAATTTTTATTTTAACAATTGAAAACAGATGCATCATAGGCCGCTTTAGTATGTGGAGACTTGGGATGTCTGGACTACTGTTTCCCAAAGTAGATGTACTTCCTTAGATCAGCTTGTACATTACACTTCACAATTGTGTTTCCTATCACCCTGGCCTCTTTGCTTGCGGCGTTTCTGCAACTGTCTTGCAGTAAAGCTATAGTTACCCAAACTATCTCCCAGAAGTTAACAAGCTGCTAAACTAATAGGTGTGTCCGACATGGACTGACTTCATGCAGTGCTAGAACCGGCTGCAGGCAGCTGACTTGAAACTGTGAATTCTGGTTAGACTTTTTGTCCGACTTGAGACAGCGCCGAGGCTAGGTCACTGTGACGTACCCATCAAAGTACCGTGAGATTGATTCGAGATCTGCCGGTTGTGTCGCCGGGCGCATTTTCTCAAGAGCAACTGAACGAGTTCTAATGACGACACAGCTTTTTCATGATTGGCCAGACTCACACAGACAACTTTGACGTGTGTTTTGTAATTATTCTGACACCTTCAGTTTTGCCAATGCTCAAATCCGGACCAAACTGTTTAATTGAATAAAAAATATGTTGAAGAAAGGTTTTTAGTCCGCCTCTTCACTAACGGAAAGACTGTTTAATTATAAATAAAGTAAAGTAAGCAAACAGCGCTTAATCGGCTGTGACTGATGTCAATGCAGCAAACCACGAGAAGCTGGAATGTCCAACTTCACAAAACCGTTTTTAACTTCTCCCCGACTGCAAGCGGCTACTCTCGCCAGTCATTTCATGCAGCCGCAGTCCATGTCGAACGCACCTATTGTTCTGCTAGAGGTAGTC